>NC_133524.1:89462500-90712500 GCF_049354715.1 Callithrix jacchus
CATATAGAATGGGCCTGGAGCAGTTTATAGAGCAGGAAAATAAGAGAGATTAAAAAAAAAATTAAACCCATGATGATGGAGATTTGTCAATGAGACACCAGAACCAACTGAAAGAGCTCCTAATTGTCAAAATTGGAGTCTTTTAAGCAATAATATATCTTTCAAGAAGACGGAGCATAACTCTCCTTCCCTTAAAGTGTGTAACTGGCTTTCTGACTGGAAAAGAGAGGAGGGGAAAGTAACTTTATTGTGGATAAATTTTCAAAAACTACCTCAAGCGGTTGATCAAGGTTAATATCTTCAGTAATAAGTCATGTTGGTAGGATTTACCCTTGACATGATGTGATTACAACAGCTCTTTACCTCCCAAAACTCATAACCACAATCTATGAGATAAACAGAAGACACCCCAAAATTGAGGGTAATTCTACAAAACACCTGGCCAGTATGCCTTAAAACTGTTAAGGTTTTTTAAAAAAACAAGGTAAAACTGAGAAACTGTCATATTCCAGAGGATCCTAAGGAGACATGATGACTAAATTAAGGATGTATCCAGGATGAAACTCTGGGAAATAAACCAAAGAAATCTGAATAAATCGTGGAGTTTAGCTAATAATAATACTAATATATATTTGCAAAGTTTTACTACTTTTGAAAAGAACACCTTTCCATAAACTATATAGTAATTTAATTTTACATTTAAAAATAACTTATATAGTATAATTGGATTGTTCACAATACAAAGGATAAATACTTGAGGGTGTAGATACCCCATTTCACATGATGTGATTATTACGCATTGCCTCCCCATATCAAAATACCTCATAATATATATATTTACCTAATATATATACCTACTATGTATCCACAAAAATTAAAATTAAAAATTTTAAATAAATCATGCTAATCCTACCAGGCAAGGTGGCTCATATCTGTAACTGCAGTACTTTGGGAGGCTGGGGCAGGAGGATGGCTTGAGGCCATGAATGCAAGACCAGTCTGGACAACATAGTGAGATCCTGTTTCTACAAAAAGAATTACCCAGGTGTGGTGACATGCACCTATACTGCCAGCTAATCAATCAGGAGGCTGGGATAGGAGAATCACTTGAGTCCTGGTGTTAGAGGTTGCGGTGAGCTATAATCATGGCACAGCAAGCCAGCCTGAATGGCAGAGTGGGACTCTGACTCAAAACACACACATACACACATACACACACACACACACACACACACACAGAGAGAGAGGGAGAGAGAGAGAGAGAGAGAGAGAGAGTGAGAGAGATTGTTTCTTCATATAATGCAAGGCAAAACAGGAATAGAAAATATATGGCTTTGAGAAATTATTTATAAATGGAAATAATTCAGCACAAGTTGAAGCCTAGAGCTTGGGTGACTATGATAACATAGGTTTTCTAGGAATACACAGAACTCCTGGTACTAGTTTGACACTTCCATAAGACCTGGAAAAGGATTCAAATTCATTCTAACTAGACTTTATTGGTCAATAAATCCTTAGTTAATATTTGGGTTACAAAAACTTAGGGTATAGAAATATTTTAGGAAGCAGAATCTTTTCACCTTTTCATAAATAGAGAAATCAAAACTAAAAAATATATTATCAGTAGAATTGTAATTTATATGGTAAGGCATATTACACAATAAAGCTAAAAGTCTGAGATATGGGTTGTTCATATTAATGCTGTGAATATTAAAGAGGAAATTTGAAATACGCAGTTAGTATTAACTTTAAGAAAAATGAAGACAGGGCCACAAAATACCAGTTTCTTCAAAGCAATTATCCATGTGCATGAGTGAGGTGTCAAACAGCTGGGATTGCTCCAAGTCAGAAGTTTCTGGAAAATGATATCCACCAGGGCTAGGAGTGCAAATTTCTAAGGAGACTCTAATGCCTGGCTGAGAGATATTGACATATTCTCTGATGGGTCGACTGTCCTGTGATATTAGTGGATAGAAAACTCATACAGGCCTACCAATGGACATGGTTTCCTGATGATCAGTTGTAATTTGAGTGATGGCTAACACACCATGACTCTTGTACAAGTATGACCTATCTATTAGTAAGCCGGGTCTCTTTCCACTTGCAGAAGTCTCCTTGCACTGGGGATAAATAAGTAGATAGGAACCACATAAACTGGAACTCTCCCCTTGCAATGTAACTTCCAGATTTCTAACATTTTGAAATGTCTTTAGCCTAATTTTTCTCAATTTTAAGACGTAAAATTGCTTGAGAATAGAAACTTTAATCTTTTGATAGCACTTCTCAATAAGAAGTGACCAGTTATGCACATGCATACCTCTCATAACAAAGATTTTGAATGAATTTTTGATGTTTGATCATAAAAGCTTCGAAGCTCAACCACTCCATTTTCCCCTTTTTCTTAAAGCTGAGAAAATTCATGAAAAAAGATGTACATTCTCTGGTTAGCTTTTTTGGTGCCTGAGGAAAGTGCAACCACCCAAACCCTAAAAACCCTCACTCCAGCCAGCCCCACTTCCAAATCATAATAAAAAACAAACCTACTGGCCCCTCCCTTCACTCAAGTCAGTTGAACCAACGTTTGTGCCTTCCCTGCTCTTCTCAGGAAGCCTCTTTATGTGCATTATATGCCTTTTCCTATACCCTCTTGGTGTCTCGATATTTAAACTAAGTTTATTTGGGGAAAGGTTGATCTAACATTTCATGGAAAACCACAAGACATTTATATAACTAAAAGAGAACTCACAGAGTATATACACTTGCTATCTGTGAGACACAAATATTTTCCACTCTACTGTATTCTGAATTATTTATTTTAAAATGCTAATTATGGTCCACTTAATTTATTTAAAAATCCTCTAATGGGTTTTGTGATCCTCTAATGGTACTTTGGAGAAAGTGGTATTTTGTGGTCCTCTCTTCCTTCCTCTTCTTTGAGGTTGATAGTAAATATTTATTTCAAATTTCCTCTTTAATATCCACAGCATTAACATAAACTTCAATTTTTTTTTTCAGTTTCTAAAACTGACTTACTTCAGGTCATATAAGTGGAATTATAAAAAAGCTTAGACTAAAACCCAGTCTTCTCCCTCCCTGTCCAACTGCTTTGTCAGTTATACCATGAGTGTTTTTGTAGCAGTAAAAAAATATTCTCTGCAAAAAAGCAAGCCATCTGTTAATATGATATAATGTCTACAGGAAAAGAACATCATTCTGATGCTCATATTCAAACTTCCAGTGCTACATTAATATTCTTTTCATGTTTGGGCATAAGTTAGTCTTTAGTAGCTTCAATATATTACAGTCAAATACACTAGGAAGTTATGGGCTTGAAAAGGACACCAGCTAGCTGATTTCCAAGTCACCAATTTTAACAATAGACACTCTGTATGCAGTAGAATAAAATACTGACACGAGTTTGCAAACTGTTTCTCTTTTTTTAAAATAATGTACATGCTATTTTCAAATTGTTAAGCAGCTGATCAAAGTGCTAATATTTAAAGTATCAAAGTGCAACTAGTATCAATGAAGGTTCTATATGCAAAGGCAGCATTTAGAATTATACGTATTAAGAATGGTTATAAAATAATAATAATTTATAAGTGGATTTGTGTGCTTAACTTTAATGCATACTAATGTACGTAAACAACGTGAACACAAAAAATTAGATCAGTATAACTTTTAAAAGACCTTTGCTACTCTTATCTGGCTACTTCAGGAAATGATTTTTTCCCTTAAGAAACTGTTTGAACTCAATACATGAATTAAATCCAATTCATACGAAGATATGACATCTTTAATTAACTTAAATGAATTAAAATTCAAAAATATGATCTGATTCTTATCCCAGTCATTTCATTTTCTTTGTGCATGCTTTAGACCTAGATAACGAAGTACTTTGCTCCATCAGAAGAAATCAACATATGCACACAAAGACATATATAGAAATGTGCATTCAAAATTAGACAGTGTTCTGGTCAGTTTTGAGAACTCAGTGAAGTATGGAGCTTACATTTAACTCAATTCCCTTTTGAGACTTAGGTCAGTATGAATAGGCATAGCCTGCTTTATGATATTTTCTATGGATAAAGCCCCATTATGAATTCAGATCTCTTAGACTCTGATCTCATTTACTGTTCACAGAATTCCTAAGTTTTGAAAAAGAATTGAATTAAATCTTACCTCTGTCCCCCACTAAATTCTTGGAACCTCAATTTACTTGCCTGGGGAATAGAAATAGTAATGTATAAGACAGAGAGTTGTAAACATTAAATCAAATGTGATATTATAGTTCTGGTATTCTGTGAGTATTAATTGCATTGCATTTACTATGATCGTTATCCACACCAAATTTGGAAAATGTCTGATGGTTTTGGTAAGCCATGTTTCCTGAAAAAACTGTTCACATCAAGTCTTTATCGAGCCTTCTTGTGTCCTTGGTGCCAACTATACAAGATAGCAAAAGACAAGGTAAATTATCAGGGTGTCTGCCACATGAGAGGATGTGTATTGTGGGCATGGATAATTGTACTCAGAGATAACCAACGTTAATCGAGCTTAGGGTATAATCATTCTATAGAGTAAAACCTGTTCATTAAGTGAGGTGACAATGTACCTTGTATATTTTTCACAAATAGTCAAGCTCATGATTCTAGAACCAAATATTTCCTCTTGGATTTCACAAGAAGTTTCTTGTGTTTGCTGATCTACAGTTAATTTTTCCTCTTCTTTTATCTTGGGCTTGGATCTTAACTGGACTTTGCTAGTCAATGTATAAAGAATAGTACAGCAATTTATCAGTTTGGGTATCCTATGCTTGGTATTTTTCTGGGATGTAGAAGTTACTGCTCTCCATTAGACAAAAGAAGAAGTCAATACTCAGGTTGAAAAGAAAGCTCAGTATTTGACTTTATAAACAAAGTTCTTTTTTGACCCAGAAAGAGAAATTCGAATATAATAATCCTAATGATTAGTCTTAATCATTGGAAAACCCACATAGCAATATTGGCTTGCCAAATGCGGAAGTACTGATTAGCTAATGTTTTCATTTATTTTAGGAGAAAATCATTCTAGAACAGAAATAAAGGCTGATAATACTTTTGCACTAACATTTTAATCATTTTATGATTCTGTGAAAAATTATGAGTTATACTTCCTTTCATACATTTTCTGTAACTTGTTGACAAGATACTTGTATCAGTTGTTGAATCTTTCTGTTTCTGTTATCTGAATATTTCAGTGTATTCATTTAGGTGTTCCAAAGATAAAATGCTCTTAAATAATTTTGATTGTATCAGAAAACAGTGATAAATTTAAATTTGATGGTTCTTTTTAACTATTAGAAACTACTTATGTATTAATAAAAGATGTCAAAAGATTTATGTTCCTGAGTTGCTTCAAAAATAAGAAACTAAACTTAAAAATGAATTGTACTTTACAGTATATTCTAATGAAACCTCTGTTTCTCCTACTGAAAAAACTAACTACATTTGAATCTACCATATTAATTTACCAATAATAATACCATTTTTTCAGTACTTTCATTTTTATCTTCATAATTTCAAGAGTCTTTATTTTGATACTACATTAAATATGTTCAAGTAGTTACTAAATAATAGAAATTAGCTAATTATTAAGTAACAGGCCTTTATTACTACTAATGGGAATATGGAAAATCTCACATTACCAAAAATTAGTTTCATTTCCCTTTATCAAAAGATGGAATCTAGTTCTAAAGTCTGTGTATCTGGGATGACTTTTTGACTTGCTTTGACCAACTGAATGAACCAGAATTGATGTGATTCACTTTCTAAGCTTAGGCCTCAGGAGGCCTAATAGCTCTATTCTTTCCATCTAGAAATGCTGTTACCATTTGACTAAGACCATGCTAGTCTGTTGGCAAATGAGAGATCCTGTAGATAGAGAGGACTGGTAATCCCAGCCATTCCATCTATGCAAACTGTGGCCTTAGACTGAACACTGATCCCAGCCAACACCTCACAGAGTAGAGGTAAACCCTGCTGGCTGACACTAGCTCAAATTGCTGACCCACAGAGTTGCAAGCAAATGAATTATTATTGTTTTAAGCCATTAAGTTTTGAGGTGGTTTTCTATACAGCAATAGTTATCTAATATGAGGATAATAGAAATATATATTGTTACACCACTGGGGATGAATTTAAATATAGATCCTTATAAAGCACTTTTTCCATTATAAAGATACAGTAGTCATGAGCTCAGTCTTGGTTCTTCACTTACTACCTGTGTGACTTTGGGCTAATTGCAGATCCTATTATTGGATACAATGAGCTCTAAATTTCTCTTCAAAGAATCAGTATGCCAGTATGTTCAGTTTTTTGTCCCTCATTTTAAAGTTTAACTTCCTTGCAGTTTCAGTAAACAACCTTATCCACTAGTTCTAATCAGTAGTTCACATCTTTTCCCTTGGTCTCCAGCTTCATCCTGACTCATCCCAGTCACCTGCTTCAGTCACCCGCCCAGGTCATCTGCTCTAGTCACCTGCTCTGGTCACTTGTTTTGACCTAGGTCACCCCTGGCTACCTGCTCTGATCTGCTCATAACCATCCTTCCTGGGAAACTACTCACTCTGCCACTCCAGCTCATACCCTTGCTCTCTTTAAAATGGCCAATCAGTATTAGTAAAGCCTGTGTGGTTTAACTCTAGCCAATATGATACAGTAGTAGGGGTGACCTCCATCAGGAATAAGTACTTCTTTTCCTTCCTTGTCCAGGTGCGTGCTCACCATTTCTCCATCCATGTGGTGCACACTTCTATAAAAGTAAAGTGCCTTGCTGAGAGGATTTATCTTCGAGCCCTATTTGTTTTGCAGCACTGAAATTTTACTTATTACACTCCAAGTCAGGGGGATCCAATTTTTTGGCTTCTCTGGGCCACAATGAAAGAAGAATTGTCTTGGGCCACATATAAAATACAGTAATGTTAATGATAGCTTACGAGCTAAAAAAATGTTTTAAGAAAGTTTATGAATTTGTATTGGGCCACATTCAAAGCTGTCCTGGGCTTCATGAAGCCAGCAGGCCCTGGCTGAGGCAAGCTTGCTCAGTCATTCTTCATTTACAATAAGGGGTTCAAAATTACTTTTTAAGGTAGTTTTGAAGGTTAAATGGACTAATTGATTTAAAGTATGTAACAAACTGACTAATACCTAAAAAATGCTGAATAAACATGAAGTTATTAAGATCTGCATTACCTATAAAATTTCACAGAATGTTAAAAAAATGTTTTCTGTAACTATGTGTAATGAAATGAATGATTTTGTAATGAAATTCTTCACCTAAAGAATTCCTCTTCATAAAAAAATAACAAATTGAGCCTCAATATCATTATAAAATAATTAGAATATTTTCATTTGTATTGAGTTAATGACCACAAGTCATTCAGACATATATTTCAGTGTTTTAAATATCATTAACTTTAATAGATAATTTATTCTGCATCAACATTTCTGGAAAGCACATGTGGCTTTCTGTGTTTATCTTGACTATCTTGATTTTAAAATAACTTAATCAGCAAATTAAAATGATGCATATTATTAGTCCGTTCACATTCAAAAAATTCTCTTCATTTTATATTATACGAAATTAATGGGGACAAATTAACAAATTACTTACTGATTCAAAGTAAGAACTACTTATTGCTTCATATTAGAACTACCACTGTACAACCAATCCCCCTTCAAAGAGAAAGAGCCTCTAAGAGCTTGTAAGAAAAAATAAGATATATAAAATTATATCCTATTTTTTCTTAAAGTGTGTAAATAATTACATATTTTGCCTACTCAGTTGTTGCAATTAAGTCTTTCAAACAGAGCTTCTTAAACTAGGTTCTATAGATGAGTTTCAAGAAGTGCTAGCCCATGAAAATTATATGGAACTGTAGTAACTTTGTGTTAGCCTAACTGACTCCATCTCAGCAGTAAGCTCCAGCTTAGCTTCTCCCTCCCTGCCTCCACCCCAACAGGGTCATTACTGGGTCATGCTGCACTCAAAGCTTTGAACCATTAAGAGTGGTTCACACTGTTCACAGTACCTGTAACCATTGTAACCGCATCCTACTTGGAAAGACTACATGCTATTACCTTCCTTGGTAATTGATTGTATGGAAACTTACCCTGCTGTCCCCTTGGTGATTGTATGGGAATACCCTTAACAACCAACAATCCTGGGAACCTCCTGCCCCCTGGTTACCAGCTTCCTTATCTAACTTGCCTGTTCTGCTTCTGTAAAATTCTGCTTCAGCTAGGCTCCACCTCCTCTACATAAATCAAGGCATAAAGAGAAATCAAGCCTCTTCTTCGGGCGGAGAGATTTTGAGCGTGAGCTGACTCTTGGTCACCGGCAATAAAGAACTTGTGATTCGAACCTTAGAGTGTGGCCCTTTCCATCTAAATCGCTTGGTTAACACAACAATTTGTATATAGGTGCAAAAGTACATGTATTTGATTGGAGAGAGGGAAAGAAGACAAATCCCTATCAGATTTACAGAAGGAGCCATGACTCAATAAAATTTAAGGATCACCATGTTAGAGATTCAGGACTATGAATTCTAAAACTGGTAGCGAGGAAGTATATAAGGCAAAAGAAGACTGTTAATCCAAATAGTAAATAACAAGGCTGATAATAGGTCAGTTGTAGTTAAATGAAAAGGTTAGATTTGAGAAATATTTCTGAAGTAGCTGTTTTATGTCAAGTACCCCAGGAAACAGTCTCTGAGACAGAAATTTGCATTCAAAAGGTTACTGAAGAGAGCTCTTGGAATCAGTAAGACCCTGAAGGAAACAGGACTAGGCAGAGGGTGAAGTAGAACTGCTATACTTTTATAACAGAGACCTCAGCCCCTCTAAAAAGAAGCTCCGAGCTTGGTATGGCACCTCAGTAATGTGCTGCATTGAGGCAATAGAGCCAGGCCTTTTCATTCTTGCACTGATCCATGAGAGGACGCAAGCTACCTCTAGGGAAGGGACATGACTTTGGTGAGCTATCTTCTTCTTCTTCTTCTTCCTTTTTTTTTTTTTTTTTTTTGAGACAGAGTCTTGCTTTGTCACCAGGCGCCAGGCTGGAGTGCAGTGGCGCGATCTCAGCTCACTGCAATCCCCGCCTTCCAGGTTCAAACAATTCTCCTGCCTCAGCCTCCCTAGTAGCTGGGACTCCATGTGCGAGCCACCATGCCCAGCTAATTTTTGTATTTTTTCAGTAGAGATGGGATTTCACCATACTGGCCAGGATAGTCTCGATTTCTTGACCTTGTGATTCACCCGCCTCGGCCTCCCTAAGTGCTGGGATTATAGGCGTGAGCCAAAGCGCCCAGCCGGTGAGCTATCTTCTTTTAGCAGAGGGCAATTCCCAGAGAGGGACATAGAGAAAATCCAGCAGCTGAAAGCATTGAGTGTCATGGTTTTGAAGGGAAATCTAAGTTGCTCACCACATGTCCACTAGGAAATACATTAGTAATATTTTAAAATAAAGACATTTATTATAATTAAAATGTGCCAGTCCATTATAGGTAGTATAGATGCAGGAGAAACAAGAAAAATAATATCGCTACTTGTATGCAGTTATGTTCTACAGGTGGAAAGAAAAAAAACATAAATAAGTAAACAAATAAATAAACAAGATTGTGATAAGTGCTTCAGATAAAACAAACCAAGGCAACATTCTGGAGAGTTACCTGTAATCTCTTTTTGTTAATAGAATCCGAGATGATCTCTAAGGAGGTAATAGGTGAGCTGAGTTATAAGAGATAATAAGGAGCTAGATCTGCACATATTCGGCAAATATTCTATGCAGAGAAAAAGAAATGCAAATATTCTAAAGAAGTTAAAAACCTTACTAATTTGAGAAACCAGGTAGCCAAAGTATACTGTGTGAGGTGAATAGTTATAATAATGAAGGTCAGTAAAAAGCAGAGATCAAAACAGTTAAAACCTTACAAACCATGTGTTCTACACTCAGTTCAAGCGTTATCCCAAAACCATGAATTTGTTTGACTGCCATAGCCTCAGCAATGGTTCTTGCTGTTTCTAAAGTCATGAAGCCAAGTGTAGCTGCTACAAGTTCCACAGCTATAAATCAAACATCACCGGGCACAGCATTAATTGATAATTGTATAGAATATATTCTAGAAAACAGAAGAGGAGGGAACATTTTCTCACTCAATTTATGAGGCTGGTATTATCCTGTTACCAAAAGAAAAAAAAGACAATATAAAGAAGAAGAAAAGTAAAGTACAGACCAATATCTGTTTAAATATAAATCCAAACTATTCAATAAAAATTTACCAAATTGAATGCAGTAATGTACAAAATATTTATATACTATAACCAAATGGAATTTATTCTAGGTGTCAAGACTGTTTCAAAACATATACATGTAATTAATAGGTTATAAAAGAATATTATATCATATCAATTGATGCACAAAAATCATTTGACAAAACCTAATACCCATTTATGATAAGAATTCTCAGAAATGAGGAGTACCAAGGGAATTTCTTCAACTTGATAAAAAGTATCTAGAAAACATTTAGAGGTTACATAATATTTAATGGTGAAAAATGTAGTGCTTTTTCTCCCTAAGATCAGGAAGAACATGATATCCACTTTTGTCACTCTTATTCAACATACTACTGGAATTTTTAGCCACTGTAATAAATCAAGAATAAATAAATAAAATACATCCATATTGGAAAGGAAGAAAAACTCTTCCTGGTTGCGACATGATCATATATATGGAAAATCCTAAGAAATCCAGCAAAACCTATTAGAGTTAATATACTGTCCCTATTTGAAGATGGCACGATTATCTACATAGAAAGTCATAATCATCTTTTTAAAAACTCTTTCCAGTTTTCATCAGGTTGCAGGACATGAGATCAACACACCAAAATGTATGGTAGTCTTACAGGCTAGCAATGAACTTTCCTACATTATTGCTTTCCCCCCAAAAAAAGACTCTTGAAAAGGACGAAAATACAAACTACAAATTGAGACATGATATTTGCAATCCATGTATCTGTCAAAGACTTGTATCAAGAATTTGTGAAAAACAAAGCCCCCTACCAAAACCCTCATAACCTAATAGTGAAAAAACAAATAGAAAATTGACAAAATATATACAAACATTTTACTATAATCAAACATCACCAGGCACAGCATTAATTGATAATTGTATAGAATATATTCTAGAAAACAGAAGAGGAGGGAACATTTTCTCACGCAATTTATGAGGCTGGTATTATCCTGTTACCAAAAGAAAAAAAAAGACAATATGAAGAAGAAGAAAAGTAAAGTACAGACCAATATCTGTTTAAATATAAATCCAAACTATTCAATAAAAATTTAAATTTAAAAAATTTAAAGAGAATAATCAGATGGCATACAAGTACATGAAAATATATTCAGCATAATTTCCCATTAAAAAATATAAATTGAAACCACAATGATATCTGTACAGACCTATTATAAAGGTTAAAATAGAAAATAATGACACCACCAAGTGCTAGCAAAGATGTGGAGAAACTGGAACATTCCTATATGGCTGGCATAAATGTAGTATGGTATGGTCATTGGTAAAAAATATGGCAGTTTCTTTTAAACTAATTATGCAAGTACTATGTTACTCAGTAATTGCACTCCAGAGCATTTACCCCAAAGAAATGAAGACTTATATTCACACAAATACCTGTACATTAATGTTTATTTCTGCTTTATTTATCATAACCCAACTCTAAAATCAATCTAGACATCTTTTTTTTTCTTCTTTTTGTGTTTAACTTGTATTTTAAGTTTGGGTTACATGTGCAGGTTTGTTACATAGGTAAACACGTGCCATGGGGTTTGTTGTACAGATTATTTCATCACCCAGGTATTAAGCCTAGTAGCCGTTAGTTACTTTTCCCGAACTTCTCCTCCCACCCTCCACTGTCCAATAGGCTCTAGTATGTGTTGTTTCCATGTATTCTCATCATTTATCTCCAATTTATAAGCAAAAACATGTATTTGGTTTTCTGTTTCTATGTTAGTTTGCTAAAGATAATGGCCTTCACCTCCATCCATGTCCCTGCAAAGGACATGTTCTTGTTTATTTATATGGCTGCATAGTATTCCATGGTATATATGTACTACATTTACTTTATCCACTGTATCACCGATGGGCATTTAGGTTGATTCCGTGTCTTTGCTATTGTGAAAAGTGCTGCAATAGACACATATGTGCATGTGTTTTATAATAGAATGATTTATATTCATTTGGGTATGTATCCAGTAATGGAATTGCTTGGTCAAATGGAATTTCTGTTTTTAGGTCTTTGAAGAGTTGCCACACTGTCTTCCACAGTGGTTGAGCTAATACACTCCCACACACAGTGTATAAGCATTACTTTTTCTCCACAAACTCACCAGCTTCTTTTTTTTTTATGTGCGGGATGTGCAGGTTTGTTACATAGGTAAACATTTATGTCATGGTGGTTTGCTGCACATTTCATTCCATCATGTAGGTAATTAAACCCAGCATCTGTTAGCTATTCTTCCTGATGCTCTCCCTTCCCACTGCCAACCCTCTGAGAGGCCCCAATGTGTGTTATTCCCTCCCATGTTTGTACATGTGTTCTCATCATTCAGCTACCACTTATAAGTGATAACATGTGGTATTTGGTTTTCTGTTCCTGTGTTACTTTGCTGAGGATAATGGCCTCTGACTCCATCCATGTTCCTGCAAAAGACCTGATTTCATTCCATGTTATGGCTTCATAGTATTCCATGGTGTATATGTACCGTATTTTCTTTATTCAGTCTATCGTTGATGGACATTTAGGTTGATTTCATTTATTTGCTATTGTCAATAGTGCTGCAATGAACACACATGGGCATATATCTTTATAGTAGAACAATTCATATTCCTTTGGGTAAATACCCAGTAATAGAATTGCATCCTTGCCAGCTTTGAAGCAATAAAATATATTTCTTTCAATGGGTAAATGCTTAAACAAATTATAGTACATCCATATATGAAATGCTATTCAGCAATGAAAGTGAACAAATGATCTATAGATACGATAACTTAGATGAATCTCTGGGGAATTACACTGTCTGGGAAAAAGAGGCAATCTTAAAAGGTCACATGCTCTATGGTTCCATTTATATAATCTTGAAATGATAAGGTTATGAAAATGAAGAACAAATTAGTGGTTGTCCAAGGTCAGGATGATAAGGGGAGAGGCAGACAAAAGGGAGGTGGGTGTGGCTATCAAGGATTTACAAGAGGAAATCTATTAGTAAATAAATTATTACCTATCTTGACTGTGTCAAAGTTAATACTTTGATTGATATTGTACTGTAGTTTTGTAAGATATTACCACTGGGTGGAAGGTGGATAAAGAGTGCATGGATCTCTGTGTTAGATTTTAAGACTGCATGTAATTTCTAAGTATCTCATAATGAAAAATTGAAGTAACGGTAATAAATACTCTTTAACTTTCTAACCCATACATTTCTAACTCATGATTTCCAAAATTATTTTTTAGCTAAACAACACCTGTTTTTCTGGTATGGTCATATATATATTCTGCATAACTAATTTCCTGTAGTTCATACTATTTTTTTAAAAGCTATACTTTATATTCACTTCCTCCAAAGTAGATAATAAAAATGGAATTAAGTCTAGAAAACAAAGACCATTGCCAAATCATCATACAAAATATGCACAACTGCTCATGCTTAGGTTAATTTTTGAGTCACTATACAGACAACTGAGATTTTGTAGGACTTAGAGAAAGGGTGTGATTTTTATAAATAGTATTATTTGTATAATAATAAATAAAATGTATAAACATTTCCAGTTGTACTTTAGAATTGTTTCTTGATTCTCGTCACAAGCAATGGTTAATAAAGAGAGAGGAACAGGATTTTGGTAATAGCCTATCAATTTCTGAGTTAAACGCTGGAAACATATCTTACTTGCAAATAAAAATATTAAAGGGAAAATCTTAAAAAAGAGGAGGAAGAAACTATATTTCACAATGTAAGTTCTTTAAATATTATAATATATAATATGGTAAATCATTGATTATCTTTCCCAGAGTGAGTATCTTTCTCCTCTTCCATATCTATTTAAAGCCCCTCTTCCTTCAGGTTCATTTTAAGTGCCATTTCAAATTTTATCTCCCTCAGAAAAATTAAATTCAATCAACAATAATAATGGTTGTTAACCACACATAGCACACTTATTGTTTTATCTACATAGTAAATATACTTTTATATATTTATTACTGAGCAACACAATACTGTATTTTTCCCATTATATTTATCTACTTTTTTTCTTCTAAGTAGTTTAAAAGAGGTAATTTAGGACAGGGATGATGTCAAACAATTCCTCATTTCTGTAACTATACAGTATGTGAACTTATCAAAGTGACGTGGTTATTAAGTAATCCAGCAAAGATTTGAACACAACTATTTTAATACTAAGTTCTGTACTCTTGTCATTGTTTTATATTCTCCTCTGCTGATATGACTGAGAAAACTCATTTAACCATTGACAAATAGGGTTATAAGACTCATTAAATAAATTGCAGTAAACACAAGAGGGTTCTAATTTGTTTTCTGAAGGAATGAAGGAGACCTGTATTTACTGATGTAGAAGACTCTCAAGACATTTGGAATCAATTTAAAAGGCAAGCATTGGGCAATGAGTGTAATATGTGTAATACACAGCATTTTGTGTAACATAAATGAAAAAAGCTATGTTCTAATACATTTGTATATGCATAGGCTACCTCCAGAAAAATATACAAGAAATGAACCAAGGAACTGATTTTATTTTTGTTGAATAACTCCCACAAAGCTTGCATTTTTTTTTTTTACCATATGTATTGGAAGAAAAAGTCCTATGACATGATGACAATGTTATTTTCTCCTAATGGTAAGAATTTCTTGGGCTAGCAATAACATTTGAGGCAAGAGAGATTTTTTTAAAGTTTAAAAACTACTGGGTTGAGGAATATACTTCATCAAGTAAAAACTTTCTGTAACATTTTTGTGTATAATCACATGTGTATACTATTACTTGAAGGATAATTTAAATCTTATAGTATAAGTTACAAAGTATTTCCACCTGCGACTCATAAAAAAATCAAGTTGAATGTTCAACAGAGAGATTTTGTCATATGCTTATGAATATACCAGGACCCAGTGTCATCTGTTAGCTCAATTCCTGTGGAGCTATACATATTTATGAAATCACAAGCAGAAGTTATGAATGTGCAGCACTAAGAATTGCAAAGTAAAATGTGCTACTGCATAGTCTCACTCATCAAATTCATTATTTATTTACAATATTTATAATTGCTAAATAAAAGAGTGCATCATTTAATTCATGAAATATAAAACTATGGGAAAAACTTAATTACTACAGTATTGTGAGCTGACTTGTAGTTATTAAGCAGAAAGCAGAAACTTATATTTCAAAAATCCTCTAAGGCAAGTCCTGAAATCCTTCCATGACGTTTTTCATGGTATAACGGGTTGGTAATACATTGTGTTTAGTTGTTCTGCTCCTTATCTGCTGGATTCAGGTGAATTTAACTTTCAGTGTCATTTGAAAATTACGTTCTTTCCTCTTGGAGCAGGAGTGATTGACTTTGTTTACACTGACTGCAGTGATTAATTATATCAATGTAGATAGTCAGACCGGCTAATTCATACTTCAAAGGTGTTGATTTGTTCAGACTTGGGAAGACTGCCTAAATCTATCAACTTAATCAGGTAGTATGCAAATAATTGCTTTTCCCAAGATCTGCCCTTTCTGTATCTGACAACATTTTTAGCTCTAATTAATGTATTATTTAAGTTGTTAAGATGCAATTATCTACTAAAATATTTAATTATTGAGCTAGTGTGACTATGTTAACTTTTAAGTGTTTTATATTGAATAGTAAATGTTACAGTTTCACAATATGCTTACATTAGTTTGATTAGTGCCAAATACTTTGGAGAAAGTATTGCTTTAATATAGTCGCATATACCTGTGTAAATATGCTGGGTTTATGTGCAGTGAAAACTTCTATATTTCCAATTGCTTGACACTAAATTTATTTTATTTTTCCTTCAGCACTAGTTCCCTAAAGAAACATCTACACAAAATTCAGAGTAAGAATATTTCTAATAAAAAATGGCCGACCGAGCACCTAATAACTATAAACCTGATGGTAAACAAAAGGTAGCTCAATCATAAAACTTCTTCAGTCAGAAAATATGAATACAAGTAAAAAATAGGAAATAATCAAAATGATATATACCATTTTTATCCTATTCTAAACATCAATTTCTTAAGATGATACTATAAAAAGAATACATAAAAGTATATTAGGGTCATTTATTTCTACTTTACTGCAAAGACTATAATCTCTTTGGCCCTATTGTCTAATACAATATATGGTAACAGGTATAGAAAGTGCTTAATATTATTTTACTTGCGGTAAAATATACATAATATAAAATTCACCTTTTAGCCATTTTAAGTGTAGATAGCAGCAGCATGAATTATATTCACATTGCTGTGAAAACATTGCAAACATCCATCTGGAGATTTTCTCTTCATCCCAAATTGAAGCAACATACTTATTAAAAAGTAACTCCTCGTTCTCCCCTTCCCTCAACCACTGCTAACCACTATTGTGCACTTTCTGTCCTTAGGAATTGGATTATTCCAGGCGCTTAATATAAGTGAAATTATGCAATATTTGTCCATTTGTATATAATTTATTTCACTTAGCATAATGTTTTCAAGGTTCATTTTTATTGTGGCATGTTTCAGAATTTCAAGTTTTTAAGGCTGAATGATATTCCACCGTATGTGTATACTAACTTCGATTATCCATTTATTGGTAATGGACATTTGGGTTGTAACCACATTTGGCTATTATAAATAATGTTTCTATGAACATTGGTATAAAAATATCTCTTTATGTATCTGCTTTCAATTATTTTGGGTATATGCCAAGAAGTGGAATTTCTAAGTCATACAGCTTCTTAAGTTTTTAAGGAGCTACCAGACTGTTTTCCAAAGTTGCTACACCATTAGACATTTCTAGCAACAGTGCACAAGGCTTTCAATTTCTGTGTATACTCATCAATGATAATTATTTACTGAGTATTCTTGTTTGTCTGTTTTGTTGTTTTTTTTCTGTTTTCTTTTGTTTTAAGAAGTACCCTACTGTGTATGAAGAGTATCTGATAGTGGTTTTGATTTGAATTTCCCTAATGATTAATGACGCTGGGTATCTTTCCATGTGCTTATTGGCCATTTGTGTATCCACTTTGCAGAAATGCCTATTTGAATGCTTTGCCCATTTTTTCAATTTTTTTGTTGTAGTTCAATTGCAGAGGTTTTTATGTACTCATATCCCTTGTCGGATATATGATTTGCAAATATATTCCCCATTTTTACATTTACATTAGTGTCCTTGGATGTATAATAGTTTTTAAATTTTGGTGAAATCCATTCCACCTACTTATTTCTTTTTTCTTTTATTTGGTGTCATATTCAAGAAATCTTGCCTGATCCAATGCAATTTTTTTTTTATCTAAATATAAAAAAAAATATACTTTTATCTAAGAGTTTAATACTTTTAGCTCTTATTTTTAGGACTTTGATCCACTTTGAGTTATTTATTTATTTATTTATTTATTTATTTATTTATTTATTTAGACAGAGTCTTGTTCTGTCGCCAGGCACCAGGCTGGAGTGCAGTGGCGCAATCTTGGCTCACTGCAATCTCCGCCTCCTGGGTTCAAACAACTCTTCTGCCTCAGTCTCCTGAGTAGCTGGGACTACAGGCACATGCCACCACACCCAGCTAATTTTTGTATTTTTTTAGTAGAGACAGGGTTTCACCATATTGGCCAGGATGGTCTCGATCTCTTGACCTCATGATCTGCCCGCCTCAGCCTCTGAAAGTGCTAGGATTACAGGTATGAGCTACTGCTCCTGGCTTGAGTTAACTTTTTACACAGTAATTAATCCAACTTCATATTTTTTTTGCACATTTATATCCAATTTTCTTAGGACCATTTATTGAACAGACTATTCATTTCTTACTAAATTGTTTTGGCATTTTGCCAAAAATTATTTGACTATGTATGTGAGGATTTATTTCTGGATTCTTTATTCCATGCATTTATGTGTCTGTCTTCAGGACAGTATGACACTGTTTTCACTACCATAGCTTTGTAAAAGTTTTGAAATTAGGAAGTGTAACACCTCCAAATTCCTCTCTTTTTGTAAAGATTTTCTGGCTATTCAGAGTCCTTTGAAATTCCACATGAATTTTGAAGTAGATTTTTCTAATTTTCCAAAGAATGGCACTTGGATTTTTGATAGGGTTTGGATTGAATCCATACATTTCTTTGGTGGTATTGACATCTTAACAATATTAAATCTGCCAACCCATGAACACAAAAGGTCTCTTCATAGGCTTAGAAATTCTCTAATTTCTTTCAGTGATATTTTGTAGTTTTCAGTGTATATGTTTTTGTCTTCTTGATATGGTTAATACTAAGTACTTTATTCTTATTGGTGCTATTATAAACTGTATTGTTTTTCCAATTTTGTCATATTATTTATTGTAAATGTGTAGAAACAAAACATTCTGTAACTGCTCAATCCTCTTATTTGATCCAATAGTATTTTATAGAATCCTCATTGTTTTCTATTAAAAAGATTCTGTTTTATACAAACAGAAATAATTTTACTTCTTTAATTTCAATTAATTCTTTTTCTTACCTAATTGCTCTGGCTAGAACTTCCAGTTCTATATTAAATATACCCAGTGAAATAAAGCATTCTTTTTTTTTTTTTTAGGTTCAGGGATCATGTGCAGGTTTGTAATATAGGCAAACTCATGTCATTAGGGTTTGTTGTACAGTTTATTTCCTCATCTAGACACTAAGCCTAGCAGCCAATAGTTATTTTTCCTAATCTTCTCTCTCCCCTACCTCTCCAGCCTTAAGTAGATTTCAGTGTCTTTTGTTCTCCTCTTTGTGTCTATGTGTTTGCATCATTTAGCTACCACTTACAAGTTAGAACATGAGGTGTTTGGTTTTCTGTTCCTATGTTAGTTTGCTAAGGATGATCTTTCAAAACTTCGATGAAAAGCTTTCAGTCTTTCATTATTGAGTATGATGCTAATTGTGGATATTTCATGTATGTCCCTTATATATCGAGGTTGGTTTCCTCTATTTATAATTTGTTGTGTTTTTATTATAAGGAGTGTTTAATTCTGTGAAATGTTTTTCTGCATCACGATAACCATTTCTTCTCCTTCATTTTCTTAAATGTGATGTATTATACTGGTTGATTTTCATATGTTAAAACATCATAGGATTCCTGGAAAAATAGTAACTGTCATAGTGTATAATCCTTTTATTATGCTTCATAATTTCATTTACTAGTATGTTGTCATCATTCATTAGGTATTCATTAGTTTTCTTTTATGTAGTATATTTGGGTTTGGCATCAGGGAAATGTTGGCCTCACAGAATGAATTAAGAAGTGTTCATTCTCTATTATTTTGGAAAGGTTTTAAAAGAATTGCTGTTTATTCATTTACCCATATTTTTAAAAGAATTCATTAATGAAATCATCTGTTCCAGTGCTTTTTTTGGTTGTTAGATTGTTGATTACTGATTCTTATTCTCATTATTTATGAATCTGTTCATATTTTCTGTTTATTCATGATTCAGTCTTAGCAAGTTGTGTGTTTCAAGAAATTAGTTTATTTCTTCTAGGTGATCCAATTTTTGGTGCACACTTGCTCATAGTACTCTCTTATGATCCTGTTAGTTTTGTAAGATTCTTAGAATTATTCCCAGGATTTTTTCTGATTTTGGTAAATTGAATTATTTTTGTTTTAGTCAATGTAGCCTTTGCTATAATTTTAAAATTTTGTAGTTCATTTTGAAGAACAAACTTTTGGTTTTATTGATTTTTCTTTTTTTTGTATTCTCTGTTTTAGTTAACTGTACTACAACCTTTATTATTGGCTTCTTTTTACTAGTAGTGGGTTAAATTGTTCTTTTTTAAATATTGCAAGTAGTATAATTAAGTTTTTTAGTTAACCTTTTTGTCTCTTTTTTGATGTGTTTCCAGATGTTATTTTCCTTCTGAGCACGACTTTTGCTGCATTCATATGTTTTGGTATGCTGTGTCTTGCTTTTAATTTGTCTCAAAATAATTTCTAATTTCTCCTCTGATTTATTCCTTGATCTATTGCTTGTTTAAGAATGTGTCACTTAGTTTTTATCTACTTGCCAATTTTACAGTTGTTCTTGTGTTATTAATTTCCATATTCACTCCATTGTGATTTGAAAAGATAATTTGTATAGTTTCAATCTTTCAGAATTTATCAAAACATTTCTTATAGGGTCATTCTCATGGTGGTGAATACCCTTAGGATGTGTTTATCTGAGAAAGACTTGATTTCTCCTTCATTTATGAAGCTGAGTTTATTAGAATATAAAGACTTTGGCTGGTGGTTCTTTTCTTCATGAAGAATGAAAATATGATTCCATTATATTCTGGCTTGAAAGGTTTCTGCTGAAAAGTTTACTCTGTGATGGGATTTTCTGTATAGGATGTTCAACATTTCTTTCTAGCTTCTTTTAAGATTTGTTCCTTCATGTTGACTTTAGATAGTCTAATGACTATATGCCTTGATTTCATTCTTCTTGCAGCAATTTTCCAAGGAGTTATTTGAGCTTTTGTTATGTGAATGTCTAATTCTCTAGGTAGACTAAGGAAGTCTTTCTTTCTTAATTTTTCTGCCAAATATGTGCTCTATGCTTTTTACTTTTTTCCTCCCTGAGAAATTCCTTCATTGCTTTACATAATATCATATTTCTTGAAGGCTTTTTTTTACTTTTAAAAGTTATTATTCTATTAGTTACTTTTTTCTGACTAGGTGAATTCAAGGGACTAGACCTCAGTCTCTGAAATTCTACTGTTTGGTCTAATCTATTGTTAATACTTTCAACTATATTTTGTAATTTCTGCAATTAATTTTTTGTTTCAAGAAGCTCTTTATTTTTAATATTTATCTTTTTGTAAATTTTTTATTCATATTCTTAATAGTTTTCCTTGTTTATGCTTGTTGGTTTTCAACTTTCTCCTGGATCTTATAGAACTTTCTTACAATCCATATTTTGAATTCTTCATCTGTCATTTCTGAATTTTAATTTCATTTAGGATTTATTTCTAGTGTGATTCATTGCTAACATGACCCTTTGGTTGTGCCAAAACACAATTATCAGAAACTTAACACTGATTTCCTTCTCATTTGGACAAGTCGTCACTTTTTCTTGCTGAGTTTGCTTTTGTTTAGATGGAACCATTTTACTTTTTATTAATTTGTCCCTTGAGGGTGTGATTGTAATGTATGTTGTGCACGATCATTTGGCTTCAATTCTGGGTGCTTCCACAAAGCAAAGACTGTATGAGTTTCTTGGTTATAGATAGACTGTGCAGTGACTTTCTCAAATTTTAATTATTTTAATTATTGTAGTAATGTATTGGGCATATGAGCTGGCTAACTATCTTCTGTGGGTCTGGGAGTGAAGAGGTCTCAGGAAGATTATCTTGTTGCCTATCACTGCCACGCTGTCACCAGGTTTTTTATTTGGTTGTGCAGTAGGTGGCGCTAATAAGAGCCAGCTCACTCTCAGATATCCTAATGTTGAATGTTGAATGAAAGCACCTACCCTTATAGGATTGTCAGGGGGAGCTTCTTGTGGGATGTGCTGAGGTCCCTGAAGGGATGGGTGTGGAGGTGGCTATACTGGCCCCTCATCCTGAGCAGGTAGTAATGTGATTCACTTCCCTATGATACACTTGTTCAAGGGCTCACAACCTTCGATTCATATAGACACTGTCTTTTATCTCTAGGCCTTAATGCAGCTGCTATCTGCAGAAAACACCTGTCCTGTGACTACCGTTGAGAGTGGCCTCAGAGTGGAACTTCTTTCCTCAGTTGAAAACAGACAGCTCTGTGATTGGTCTGCATTCCAATGCAGGACCCTATCATTCCATGTAAGCCCTGGCCTATGGCACACTTCCAGCAGGAGCACAGCCACTGCAAATAATGCTGGAAAGTCTGTCTCCAAGCAAACACATATTAATGCATATTATGTATAGTTACGTATTTGTATCCTTTTTCCTCCAATGGGAAAAGCCACAGCTGAGCCCACACCAGTGGAAAGAAGGAGGATGAAAAGACCCTCTCTTCGTATCTGTTCACAACCACTGGTGCTGCCTGTCCACTGGAGTATAACAACATTTCATGCCTTCAGAGATTGGCACCATGCCTGTTTCTCCACCACGAGGGATATAGTCACCTTTTAGTAACAAGCTGTGTTACCTCAGGCAGGGGAAAGTGTGCATTCTGGTTTCCCTTGTGCCAAGGGGTGCTTTGGTGGGCTCCAATCCTCTTTTCTCTAAGGGGTGGCCCACACTAAGGCTGGAAAATGTTTTAAGTGTGTCTAGTGATGCAGACATACAAGGGCTGAGACTCCCTGGGCAGAATAGTATCCTACAATGAGGTTTGAGAAGAAAGCAAGTAAAACTGCATGAACTGGCTATCCAGTGCTCGGCCCCTCGGAAATTCTCAAATCACAGCTGACAGCAGTGCCTTGGCTTGCAAGGGCAGAGGGGCTCTCTGACAATTTGGCAGTCGGCAGTCTGCTGAAGGGGTTAGAGAACAAGAAAACACCCCCACCCATCCTTTCCATGAGACCTGAGGTTCCTCAGGGGTCAATCTCTGCCAGATTCTTGCTATATATATATATATATATATATAGTACCTTCTTTCCTTGGGTTCTCCCACAAGTTCCAACTCTCTTCCCTCAGCATTCCACTTGGACCATGATCATTCTTTGACTTGAAGTTCATTTTTCCCCATATTAGTATAGCCTTCTCAGCTTTCTTTTGGTTACTATTAAAATGTGACATCTATTTTCATCCTTTCATTTTCAACTTATGTGTATCCTTAGATTTAAAGTGAGTCTTTTTAAGACAGCATATAGTTGAATTTTTAAAAATTCATTCTGCCAATTTCTGCCTGTTGACTGGAAAATTTAATTCATTTGCTTTTAAAGTTATGACTAAGAGGGAATTAGTTGCATTTGGCATTTTCCTATTAATTTTCTGTATGTCTGACAGGTTTTAATTGTCTCTTATTTTTTCTACTACTATTTTCTTTGCACTTAGTTGATATTTTGTAGTGATGTGTTTTGATCCTTTTCTAATTTTATGTTGTATATATTCTGTAGATAATTTTATTGTTGTTACTATAGGGATTGTATTTGATATCTTAAATTTACAACAATTTATTTTGAAATAATACTGACTACACTTTGATAACATACAAAAACCGTAGTCCCGTAGAGTGCCACACTCCCAAAATTTATATTATTCATGTCACAAACTACAAATTACATCTTTATACACCATGTAGCCAATATCATAGATGTATATTTATTTTTATTCACTTTTCTTTGAAATAATCTAAACAAATTTAGAAATGAAGTTACAAACCTAAATTTCATTAATATTGCATTTTATATTAGCAAGTGAACTTTAACAGATTTTTGTTTCTATTTTTTATGGCTATAAATTACTAGCTAGCTTTCTTTCATCTCAAATTGAAAGACCCCTTTGAGTATTTCTCATAGGCAAGTCTACTGATGAACTTCCTCAATTTTGTTGTTTTTGTTTTTAAATCTGGAAATGCCTTAATTTTTTTTCAATTTTTATGGTAACTTATTCAAATACAGACTTTCAATTTGAAAATTTTATTTTTTTATAATGTATTATCCCACTGTTTTCTGGCCTCCTAGGTATGTGATGAGAAACTTGTTGATAATCTTAATGAGTATTCCTTGTATGTAACAAGTTGACTTTCTGTTGCTACTTTCATGATTCTTTCTTCGTCCTTGTCTTTTGACAGGTTCATTATAATGTGTCTCAGTATGGGCCTCTTTGGGCTTATCCTCACTGCTGCTCACTGACCTTCTAAAAATTGTAAATTCATATATTTCATCAAATTTGAGAGATATTGGTCATTAAATCTTCAAATAATTTCTTTGCTCCTTCTTCTCTTTCTCCTTCTGACACTCCCATAATGCATAAATTGGTCTATGTAATAGTTTTCTGTAAATTCACTTTTAGCTCATTGAAAATAAGAAAATGTGTAGACAATGAACAAAATATTGTTTTATGAAAAACTTTTAAATGCTTCTCTCTCTTCAAATTTTGTTTGGCATTTTCCCTTTCTCTAAACTTTTTTCTTCTAACTATTATTGTGCAGATTATCTATTTGACTCAATTTTCTCATTAAGCCTAACTCTATGTTTCTCTAACCATCATCCTCTTTCATAAGTGCTCAAAAATAGGCTCACAAACAGAGTGGACACTTGGAGAATGGGAGGATGATGCAATGGGAGAATGCAGATAGGGTGTTACAGAGAAACCTAAGAAGGCAGCAGAAGGAACAGCTTCTTAGTAAATGTTTCCTTGGTTTTATAATTAAAGTATGGTGCTTTTAAAGAAAGATATAAATTCAAAGATGAAAAATAAAAATGCTGTCTTAGATTTATTCATTCAATTAGTAAGTTAACACATGATATTTTAGATATTTAACATATTTTTGATATTTTATGATATTTAACATATTTTTTCACTTACTATTGTTTACAGATGAGGAAATGGAGGTTAGGAAGAATAAATTTCTGACTTAAGGTCTTGCTGATAATTATTAGGAGAGCAGTTACTTCTAACCAGATTTCAGAGTTTTAATAGAGTTAAAATGATACAGAAATGTACCATAAAATTAAATTATTTCATATATATTCTTCTAGGAGAAAAAAGTATTACTACTTGTAAGTGATGTTAGTTTTGAATGTGGTGTCTACATAAAAATACTGCATTTAGTAATTTAGAAGAAAAAAGGAAAAACATAAAACGAACTATATTAAGTAGTAAACCTCAGTAATATAGTTCAAAGTTATAGTTCTATTTAAATAGCATATTTTGATCCATTTTTATTGGTAGTCTTAGATATTTAAATATATTTTCTAATAACCATCTGCAATGCTTCTGCAGGTTTCCAGTGATAAAAATTATACAGAATTTTTTAGCTTTTTAAAAATTTTGACTTGACTTTTCTTTTTTGACTAACTTGAAACTAATTGGAGAGAAAGTTAATAAACTATGAACACATATTCTTTTGTCTGAAAAGTACATGTAAACTTCAAAGATAATCAGTGTAATTCACGTTGAAAGAAAAGGTATCAACAATTTTACAGAATTCAGATTTATAAAGAGCATTTATCTCCATTTTATATACAATTTTGACACTTAAAAAATTCAAACATATATTTGGTACATATATTTACAAATAAATACTATGCTTACGTTAAAGCAAACCAAATATGGCCTGAGAAGGATTCTGTACTTCTATATTTGAGTCCTTTTGGGTGAGCTGTAACCACGCTTAATAGTCAGACAAGATTGAAAACCTAACTTAGGAATATGCACCTGTAACCATTGCTAAGACTTGGTCATTCCCAGTGGCCATACTTCAATCATTCATACACTGCTGAGTGTTCAAACTGTTCAAATAAGGCAAACATTGAGCTCTAACCAATCCAGCCATTCTGTGCCTCACTTCCAATTTCTGTACGTTATTTCCCTTTTTTTGTCTATAAATCTTTTTCTACCAAGTGGCTGCACTAGAGTCTCTGAATCTGCTCTGATTCTGAAAGCTTCCTGATTCACAAATCATTTATTGCTCAATTAAACTCCTTTAAATTTAATTTACCTGAAGTTTCTCTTTTGTCACTTAAAATAGACTATATTCATTAATTTTCAATGTTTAATTTTGTAAACATATAAAATTATAGGAATCCAGTCAGAGAAGCAAAAAAGAAAAGAAGAAATGAAAGAGAATCAAGAAAGCCCACAGGAATTATGAGACATCATCAAGAGACCTTATATTCATATAATTAGAATTCTTGAAGGAGAAAAAAAAGAGAGAAAAGTCCAGATAGCATATTTCAGGAAATAATGGCTTGAAATTTCCCAGTTCCGTGGAAAGATGACAACATCAAGGTGTATCAAGTCCAGGGGTCTGCAATAAAATTTTACTGAAGACAGATTCACAAAAAGACATCATAATGAAGTTATCAAAAGTCAAGGATGAAGGAAAAATACAAAAAGCAACAAGGGACAATAATGTATCACATTCAAGGAAGTCTATTGGCAGATTTCGCAGCAGAAACCCTGCAAGTCAGTACGGAGTGATAGAATATATCCAAAGTGCTGAAGAAAAAATGCTGCCAAACAAAACTACCTAGTAAATCTGTCCTTTAGAAATAAGGGATAAATAAAAATTTTCCCAAAGAAAGGTGGAAGGAGGTCATCACCACTAGGTCTACTTCACAGGAATTGCTAAAAGGAGTTCTTCAAACTGAAATGAAAGGCTACTAATTAATGACATAAGACATATGGATGTAAAAGATCCACTGGTATAAATAATATATAGTCATATTTACAATATTTTAATCTTGTGTGTAAAGAGTGGTATGTGAAACAATTTTATCTCTTCTATGAGAGTTAATAGACAAAACTATTCAAAACAACTGCAGCTACAATTACTTGTTCAGAGGTACAAATTACACACAAAAAGGTAAATTTTTGACATCAAAATCATATGAAGTTAGGGGGATGAAGTGAAAGTGAAGAGTTTTTGTTTCTGATTAGAATTCTAATGAGCTTAAAATAGCTATTTTAAGTGTCAGATGTATCATTTAAATCTCTTTGTAACCATAAAGCAAACACCTGTAATATATGCACAAAAGATAAAAAGAAAGGAATCAAAGCATATCAGCACATCATAATATTACATAATCACAAAGGAAGATGGCAAGAGAGGAAGAAAGAAACAGTATCTACAAAGCAACCAGAAAACATTTTACAAAATGGAAATAGAGCATCCTCAGCTATTAATAATTGCCTTGAATGCAAATGGATTAAATTATTTTAAGATGCCAATAGTCAGATGGTTAAATGCAAAATAAACACTTCATTTCTTACTTTGAAAAAAAAAATAGAGAGTAACTGAATGATTTAAACAAAACAAAAACAAAAATCAAACAATAATCAAATTATTAGTACAAGAGACTCACTTTGCCGATAAGGACATACATAGACTGAAAGTAAAGGAATGGAAAAAGATATTCCACACAAATGGAAACCACAGGAGAGAAGCTGTAACTATAATTATATCAGAGAAAATAGACTTTAAGAAAAAATTTATATAAAGAGGTAAAGAACGTTATTATGTAATGATAAAAGGGCCAACTCTTCAAGAGAATATAACAATATGCACCTAACATTGTAGCACCTAAATATATAAAGTAATTATTAAATTTTCGAAAAGAGAGATAGACTGCAATATAATAACATGCCACACTTCCTATAATAGACACATCATCTCAACAGAAAATCATTACAGAAACATGGGACTTGAATTACACCTTAGACCAAAAGTACCTAAAACGCACATTCAGAACATTCCATTCAACACCAACAGATTACATATTTCTCTCAAATGCAATGGAGTATTCTCCCGGATAGATTATACCATAGGACATAAAACAAATACTAACAAATTTAAGAGGATTAAATCATTTTTTCTGATTAGAATGGCATAAACATAGAAACCGATAACAGGAGAAATCTTGGAAACTTAACAAATATGTAGAAATGAGACATAATAATCCTAAACAAGCCGTGGATCACTGAAGAAATTTAAATAAAATAAATAAAATAAATCTGATGGTTTTACAGCAGAATTATATTGAATATTTAAAGAAAAACTACTACAAATGCTTCTCAAAATCTTCCAATAATTCAAGGGAAGGAAATACTTCCAAACTCTTTTTATGAAACCAATATTACCCTGACACCAAAATTTAAAATTAAATTGGAAACACAACATACAATGTATGAGATGCAGTAAAAAGAGTTCTAAGAGGAAAATTTATAGTAATATACAGTTATATCAAAAAGAGGAAAGATCTCAAATTAATCTAATGATGCATCTTAAGGAACTAGAAAAATGAAAGCAAACTACGCAGAAATTTAACAAAAGGAAAAAAATCGCAAAGATAAGAAGAAACATTTTAAAGAGACTACCAAGGTAATGTTTATAAATGAATAAAACCAAAAGTTGGCTTTTTAAAAAGAAAAACAAAATAAATAAACCCTTAGACACAGTTAAAAAAAAAAGAGAAAACTCAAATATATAAATAAAATCTGAAATGAAAGTGCAAGCAACACAATTAATATCACAAAACTACATAGAATTACAAGAAACGACTATGAGCAATTATACTTCAACAAATTGGATAAACTAGAAGAAATGTATAAATTATTATGAACATGTAAGTATAAAGGTTGAACCAAGTATTAATAGAAAATCTGAAGAGACCAATAACAAGTAAGAAGAATCAGTAATAAAATATTTTATAAGTAGAAAGCCCAGGACCTGATGGCTTCAGAGCAGAAATCTACCAAACATTTAACGAAAAACTAATAGCAACGCTTCTCAAATTCTTCCAAAAATACAAAGTGGAGGAAATAATTACAGACTCATTTTATGAGACCAACATTACCCTGAAACCAAAACCAGACAGGACACTACAAAAAAAGAAAATTATGGACTAATATCTCTGGTAAACACACATGTAAAATCCTGAAGATGCTTACTAAGATACAGAACTCTGGAGCATATTAAAATAGTCATTCACCCATGATAAAATAAAGTTTATCTCAGGGATGCAAACATAGTTCAACATATGTGAATTAATAAATGCATCACAACACATCAATAAAATGAAGGGACAAAAACATGATCATCTCAGTAGATGTAGAAAAAAATAGTTGACAACATTAAACACCTTTTCATGATAAAAATCCTGAAAATATTATGTATACAGGGAATGTACCTCAACACAATAAAAGTCATATATGACAAACCCATAAGTAACATCACACTCAATAGTGTATAGGTTAATGCTTGTCTGAAATCAAACAAGACAAAAATAGCTCTAACCACATTTTTTTTTCCTACATAGTACTGAAAGGCCTAGCCAGAGCAATTTGGCAAGAGATAAAAATAAAAGGTATCTGAATAAGAAAATCAAAAGAGGAATTATCTCTTTGCTGACAACATGATCATATATAAATACATATATGTACATACCTATATATACATAGGTATATATATATATACACCCTAAAAATTTCATGACAAATCTGTCACATTTGAAAAAACAATTCAGTAAAGTTGCAGGATGCAAAGTAAACACAGAAAATGACTAGTGTTTATATACATATTAATAATGAACTATCCAAAAAGGAAATTCAGAAAACAATCCCATTTACAATAGCAACAAAATATATAGTACCCAGCTATACATTTAACCTAAAGATTGTGAAAGACCTGTATATTGAAAATTATAAACACTGATGAAAAAATTTGAAGGGAACACAAAGTCAAATGATTAGTTTTGTTTGCAGATTGGAATAATAAATATTGTTACAAGTACTCAAAAAGACCCACAGATTCTATGTAATCTATATCAAAATGTCCTGCATTTTCTTTTGTAGAAGAAGCAGTCCTAAAATTCATATGGAATCACAAATAATCCCAAATAGACCAGAAATTTTGAGAAATAAAAACAAAGCTGGAGGTATTATACTCCCTAATTTATATTATATTAATTATGCTATATTCTAATAATATATTATAAAACGATAGTATGAAAAACAGCATGGCACTGGCATAAAAACAGACAAGTTGACAAATGAAAAAAGAATAGAAAGCCTAGAAATATATAGATTAATTTTTGATCAATTGGTTTTTGGTAATAGTTCCAATAAAACACAATGGGAAAAGGACCACATATTCAATAAATGCTGCAGGGAAAGCTGGCCATACACTTGCAGAAGACTGATATTAGACCCTAATCTTATAGCATACATAAAAGTAAACTCAGATTGGATTCAAGACGTAAATATAACACCTGAAAATATAAAACTACTAGAAGAAAACATAGGAAAAAGCTGCACGACATTGGTCTGGAAAATATTTGGGGTATGACCCTAAAAGCACATGCAACAATAGCAAAAAGAAGCAAATGGAACTGCACCAAATAAAAAAGCTTCTGCACAGCAGAAGACACAATTAACAAAGTGGAGAAATATTGTGTGTGTATATACATATATGTGTGTATATATATATGTATATATATATATATACACATACATACATGTGCAAATATTTTTTACACAACCTTACAGAGTGGAAAAAGAATTTGCAAACTATACATCTAATATGAGGTTAATATATGTGCATATATGACATATATGATATATTTATATATGATAGTAACTATATATATACATGAGATATATATCTCACGTGTATATATGATAATAACCTTTTATTAGATGTATGGTTTGCCAATATGTGTGTGTGTGTGTGTGTGTGTGTGTGTGTATGTGTGTATGAAACTCAACTCAATAGGAAGAAAACAAATAACTGAAAAAAGGGCAAAAGTCTGGAACAAACAGTGCTCAAAAAAGACATACAAATGACAAACAGGTTCATGAAAAAATGTTCAGGATCACTAATCATTAGAAAATAAAAACACAAAGTGGTGTATGAAAAGGTCTGAAGATTCCTTAATAAACTAAAAATAGAACTACCATATGATCCAGCAATCCCATTGCTGGGTATTTATGCAAATGAATTGAAATCAATATTTTGAAGGGCTATCTGGATTTCCATGTTCATTGCAGTATTATTCACAGCAAACAAGATATAGAATCCACCTAAGTGTCCATCAGTGGATGAATGGATAAAGAAAATGTGGTAGAAGTACACAAATATATGCTATTCAGCCTTAGGAAAGAAAGCAATCTTGCCATTTAAAACATTATGCTTGGCCAGGTGCAGTGTCTCACGCCTGTGATCCCAGCGCCTTGGGAGGCTGAGGCAGATGGGTCATAAGGTCAGGAGTTCAAAACCAGCTTGCCAACTTGGTGAAAGCCCATTTCTACTAAAAATACAAAAATCAGCTGGACATGGTAGCCCATGCCTGTAATTCCAGCTACTGAGGAGGCTGAGACAGGAGAATCGCTTGAGCCTGGGAGGTGGAGGTTGCAGTGAGCTGAGATCTCGCCATTGCACTCTAGCCTGGGGGACAGAGCAAGACTCCATTTCAAAAAAAAAAAAAGACATTATGCTTGAACCTGGAGGACATATGCTAAACGAAATAAACCAGGAACAGTAAGACAAATATTGAAGTATCTTGCTTATATATAGAATCTGTAAAACTTGAACTCATAGAAGTAGGGAGTAGAATGATGTTTACCAGAGGCTGGGAATTGGTGGGAGGGAATTGTGAGTTGCTGGTCCAAGGACACAAGGTTTAAGTTAAACAGGAAACATAAGTTTAGATTTTTATTGCAATAATAATGTATTATATATTTCAAAGTGACTAAGAGTAAATGTCTCATCACAAAAAATTGTGAGAAGATATGTTAATTTGCTTGATTTAATCATTCTGCATTCTATACATAGATCAAAGCATCACATTGTGCCCTATATATACATATATGTAATTATGATTTGTCAATTAAAAATATCTGAATTGATAACAAAAATATATATTTCCATATAAAATGGGTATATCAAATGTATTTACTCTAATCAAATATAATATAATCCAGTAATAATTCTACACATATATATATGAAATCCATAAGTATATAGTTGTATATATATCTGTTATACATATTTACATAGTATCTGTATATACTTCCGTATATATTCCACATTTACTTAACACAGAGTGGGTGACAGAAATGCATTGCACAATTGACTTTATGCTTTGTGGGAATCTACCCACCGACTGGGTCATGTGTTGAATTAAAAAAAATCTCTTTTTCTTGCTTAAAAACATGTTTATATCTGAATGTCAAGTGAGCTTTGAAAAATCTCTGCAGTCATACTTTCTGTGCCTGCCTCAAATTAAAACAATCACACTTCCCCAAAAGACTTGTAATTGAAGAAAAACAGAAATGCAATTACTTGAGTATGTTTGAATAACAAGGCTACTATTTAGAAACAAACATACCTCTGAAAATGTTCAGCACCTTCCAGCAATTCAAACAGGTCACTGACAAGATGTAATGAAATCACAATCAAAATTCAGTGAATTATTTTTGTGAAAATTAACACATAAATTCTAAAGTTCATAAGGAGACTAAAAGAGACAAAACCCATTGCTTGTCAAATATAATCATTATCTGTGCTTCTGAAATCATGTGTTGGATTTTCTTATGTTTAAACTTTGTATAAAACAAATTATGCAGCATATGCTCATGTGCATGCTTTTGTCTCTGTATTATATTAGGAAGATTCGTACATGTTATAGCATCTATTTACCTGTTATGGCTGCGGGTACTGCAGCTTAATTCACTAATCGTATTGTCTGAAGCTTTGCTTTTTGTTTTGTTTTTAACAGATCATGTCTGTTTACCTATTTGAAGAAGACTCTGTGACTTGCTAGACTTACACTTTCTTTCTCAGAAAACAAGTGAGGGCTGCTTGTTACCTCCCATCCCTCAACACACACACACACAATGAGGGTCTCAGAAATGAAGTGTAGGAGCCAGATACAAGGCCAGATTACAAAGTTGAGTGGCACAAGAATGGGCTCTATTAAACATGCCTTATTTATATACTCAGTTTCTCTTGGCCTCCTGTGTCTCTTGGAGTCTGAACTTTTTGTTCTGTCTCAACTAGCAACAGAGGAAACCGGTTCCATTCAGGGTCTCTGCAATTACTTTGTTTGAGGATAATTAGCCATTGGCCTGCAGTTTCCAGTTCCACTAGCCCTTTCTGAATTCATATGAAATGCAACACCTTAGGGTTTGGGGTATGTTTTCCTGAATAGCTTCTGAAGTAGCTGAATAATGTAACCTGGGAAGTTAGGAAACAGGAGTGAAATTTTACCAATGGAAGACAGAAATTGAGGAAAAGCCTGGAAGAAAAATTTCATCTCCCTTTTTCATTCTGATGAACTTACAGAGATATGATTTCTCCCTGCAAATTGCCTGAAAAGGGCCGATGTGGCCAATCAGGTGTAATTGATAGGAAACCTGCTTCACAGTCTGTTGTGGAGAAGTGAGAATAGAAATTAATCATCCTGCATTACGTTTTACTCTTCCTCATATTCATTTCCCCTCACTCAGTGTCTCCTTATAAGACGTCCCACACAAGTATTAGCAATTTATCCTTCCCTCAGGCTCTGTTTTCCAGGGAACATGTGCTAAAATAAAGTGTATGTGCCAATGAATATATATAGTTTTAACATGTACAAATAAAACAATGTGCTGACTGCAGAGGTTATGAGCATTTTGATTCCCTCTGACAATGTATGAGAGTGGTTACTTTGCAACACTCTAACAGAATATATGATCAAATCTTTAATTATATTTTTTCCTCTGATCAGAAAAAAGTGGTATGCTATTGCAGATTTAGTATGCATTTACCTAATGTGTCATATTTCAGATCCATAAATTCATCCAGAGTTTACATGCCATTTGTATTTACTTTTCTATAAAGGGCTCACTCTCTTGGCCCATTTTTCTACTAGAATTTTCATTTATATATATATACATTAAAAATAGAACAGATATTTGTTCTTTGTGATTTTAGCTAAATATATATGTAGCTACATATTTTAGCTATGTATACATGTATATGTATATATATGTAGCTACATATACATATATATGTATTTATATATAGATAGATTTTTTTTTTTTGAAATGGAGTCTTGCTCTGTCATGAGGCTGGAGGGAAGTGGCACGATCTCAGCTCTGCTCTGTCACGAGGCTGGAGGGCAGTAGCACGATATCAGCTCACTTCAACCTCCACCTCCTGGATTTAATCGATTCTCATGCCTTAGCCTCCAGAGTAGCGGGATTACAGGCACACACCACCACACCCAGTTAATTTTTGCATTTTAGTAGAGACGGGGTTTCACTTTGTTGGTAAGGCTGGTCTTGAACTCCTGATCTCAGGTGATCCACCTGCCTCGGCCTCCCAAAGTGCTGGGATTACAGGTGCAAGCCACTGTGCCTGGATAGTTACCCATATTTTTATAAGTTTATAGTTTGCTTTTTGGTTTTTTACCTATTGGTTCTGCCACAGAAAACTTTGGTTTTATTTATTCATAGTATTTGTGAGTTGACTTTATTTGTCAACTTGACTCAGGTAAAGGACATTCAGATAGTAAAATGCTATTTCTGAGTGTGACAGTGCAGGTGTTTACAGAATAAATTAGCATTTGAATCAGTAGACTGAGTAAAGAAGATGTACCCTCACCAATGTGTTGGACATTTTCCAATCCATTGAGTGATTGGATAGAACAAAAAGTTTGGGAAGACGAGTTCATTCATTCATTCTCTCTCTCTCTCTCTCTCTCTCTCTCTCTCTCTCTCTCTCTCTCTCTCTTCTTGAGCTGGGATATCAATCTTCTCTTGTTCATAGATCTCAGAGCTCGTGGATTTTTGGCCTTTGGATTTTGGATTGTATACCAAACTGCTGAGCTTATATCATTATTCCCCCCATCTCCCCACAACCAGTTTGTAGGTGTTTAGACTTGGAATGGGAGTTACAGCATCAGACACTCTGGTTCTCAGGTCTTGGGACTCAGACTGAATTACACCACAGGCTTTCCTGGTTCTCTAGCTTGGAGATAGCAGATTATGAGATTATGGAACTTCTTGGTCTACATAATGGTGTGAGTCAATTTCTTCAATAAATCTCTATGTGTGTAACTCCTATTGGTTCTTTTTCTCTGGAGAACCCTATATAATAACCATGATAAATATTTCTTTTCATTATTTTTAATTTTATTTATCATACATAGAAAAGCATTCTTAAATGAAACAGTCATCTATGCATTTACCTTTAGACACAGCAATCTCAATTCTAGTATCCTAAAGATGTTGTGGCAACAAAAAAAAATGTATATATATATACACACACACAAAGACTTTCCATCATAGCAATATTTTATGTAGACTGTAAAAAACTCAAGTATTCATCTAGAGTAATTTAGTTGAGTAAACTATTCATCGACACAATGAATGATTATGGCATTGCAAAAAATGAGTAAGAATTATCTCTACATACTGCTATACAGTGATTCTAAGGAAATACTATTAAGAGGGAAAAAGAAGAAAGAGAAGATTGTACATGGTATGCTACTATATAGAAAATAAAAGGGGATATGGATTTATATACATATACAAACTACCTTATATTAAAAATAAATGGAAAGTTTCAAAATGTAAGGCTAAAAATGCATACATACATGCACACATATTCCTAGGAATTGTAGGTTGTACGAATATTTAGGAAATATTTTGACTGTATAACTGTGAGAATATATCTTAATGGCAAAAATAACTAAAAGTAAATCTTAACTTTTTAGCAACCATACTGCTAGTAACAGTATTGACATGGTTATTCTGAAATGTTAGCTATGGCAAGTGCAAGCAATAATTATTTGATGTTATTGGAGTTTTTGGCTTAAGACATAAAAATAGAATTGAAGAAGTTCAGTAATACAAACCAAAAATTGTTATGATTCTAAGTTTGAGTTAGGGTTACAGTATGTCCATATGTATGTCATGATGTATTTTTTCTTCAGTGATACATATTTCTTAAGAAATGATTCTTAAATTTCTTCTGTTAAAAATTTCTAGAAACATTAACCAATCTAGCATTTATCATCTCATAGATTCTGGTCTCTAAACACCATTTTCATTTAAAGGAAGCATCATCTTTGGAAAAATAGTTAATCCCAAGTCTGCTTTAAGAAATGCATAAGATGAGTTTAAAATATCTTCTCATAACAGAAAAGCAGAGAAACTGGTAATTACTATTTGGGTCATGTATAAATGACTTGAGCCAATTTAAAAGGGATGTAACAATAAATAATCTAAAATTGAGCATCAAACAAAAAATGACTGCAATGCTTACAGCACAACAAATATGTTAATATGTATGATTTCATAATGATAGTGTTACAGTCTTATTGATCAGTTTTGGAGAATTTCAGGGAACTAATCTCTTATTCTGAGATGGGACATGAGTGGAGAAATCAAGCCTTTATCCCATATCTATGATACAAAGAGTACCTCAGCCTTAATGAATAACTGAGGAAGGAAACCTTTTTCATAGAAGTTTTTCAGCTAATAAGTGGAGGAATGATAGAATTTAAATACCACCATTCTTCAATCTTTAATAAAATACTAAATCTAAACAATTATGATTTATGACTATTAAAACCATTGAGTAAAAAGCTGATGAGGAACTTAATATTGGATGGATTAGACCAATAACTGTTCAATCTATGGATCAATCTTAACATCAGGAATTCTTTGCATTCTGGTGAAGTACACCAACTATAGCCTCCTCTTGCCAAAAATTCCAACCTGAGACTGATTAAGACTCTAGAAGTAGCTGCCTGTTTACAGAAAATACAGAGTACTAAAGATCCAGTTAAATAACATCATGGGAATGTAATCAATAAATTCTAAAATGAGAGGAAACACTTTGGGGTGAATTACCTAGCTGCTTCAATAAAAAAATTCCAAGAGAAAAAATAGAGAGGGGGAAACTAGAGACATGTAAACCAAATGACATTGTCTGGATCCTGATTTGAACAAATAAATTGTAAAATAGATACATTCAGTTTTTTAGGTATGTTAAAGTTTCAAAGTTTATATTTTAATAAATACACATATTTTATACATACGAACTGGACTATTTTGTGGGTAAAATTATATGGTTTCTGATTTTGCTACAAAATAATCTGTAATCTGTGTGGTGGGAGATATCATGGGGGTTGGAAGTTGATGGATAATATACCTGAAACAAGATTGGTTATAGGTTGCAAAATGTTGACGCTGAGATGTAGATCCACAGTGGTTCATTATTCTGTTCTCTCTACTTTTTAGTACATTCAAATTTTCTATATTAAAACATGTTTTAAAATAAAAACATTTTACAGTATGAAGTATTTTTCTTTCATTTTTGCCACTTTAAAAATTTTATATATTTATATTTATATTTTTATTCATCTGAAATATATTTGGTGTTAGAATTGAGGTACAAGTCAACCATCAGAAAAAAAAGAGAGATCCTGTCATTTGCAACAACATGGGTGGAACTGGAGATCATTATGCTAAGTAAAATAAGCCAGGCACAGAAGACAAACATCACATTTTCAATTATTTGTAGGATTTAAAATCAAAACAACTGAACTTACAGACATAGAGAGTAGAAAGATGGTTACCAGAGGCCTGGAAAGATAGTGGTGGTGGTGGTGGGAGGTGTCAGGAAAACATGGGTATGGTTAATAGGTACAAAAAATAGAATAAATAAGACATACTATATGATAACACCATGAGGTGATTATGGTCAACAATAATTTAAAAGTACATTTTAAAATAACTAAAAAAGTATAAATAGATTGTTTGTAACAGAAAAGATAAATGCTTGAGGATTGGATATCCTGTCCTTCATGATGCAATGGTTACATATTGTTTGTCTATATCAAAACATCTCATGTACCCCATAAATATATGCCCCTATTATGTACCCCCCAAAAATAAAAATAAGTATAAATAAATTTAAAAGAATCCAGGTAGAGATACAGTTAAACCTTTTTTAAAGATGGCAATCCAGTTTTCACCTAAAGAGACAGAGATTAGAGCTCTGGTCTACTAAAATTGTCTAGAAATCTTAGGACAGTTTGTCATAGAGGAGAGTTATGCACAAAAAGAGCTCTAGAAATCTGTACAGAAGACCGTTTGAGTCTTTAGATTTTTTTTTTTTTACTTTTCACTTTGTACAAATACTTAGTTGTACATGTCCATGTACACAGAGTCCTCAATTGAGGACTTCAATTGAGGCAAAAAGAGATATTTGAGAGTAACTGTCAGGGAGCTATAAAGTAAGCAATCACCAGAGCTCCCAAATGGTTGAGAAGTGGTTGATTTTTTAAGCAGTTATAATGGGAAGACTTTTTTTTTAACTCTTTGATAATTCATTAGGTATTTTAAAGATAAGCCTCAATGGAGGTTGCAGTAAGCCGAGATCATGCCACTGCACTCCAGCCTGGACAACAGAGTGAGACTCTGTCTCAAAAGAAAAAAAAGAGCCTCAAATGCATACAGGTGATATGCAAGTACTTGAACTTTCTTCCAAAACAAACTTAATATTTGATTAATGACTAACACCCAGACACTCAACAATATAACAGCCATAATGTTTCACTTACAATAAAAAAAAGAGAGGCATAAAAAAAATGTGACCTGAAGAAGAAAATAATTATCAAATGAAACTGATCCAGAAATGAAAGAGATGATGCAATTAGCAGATGAGGACTTTGAAATAGCTATCATGAACTTGTTGAATTTTAAGGGAAAATGTAGATATAATGAGGATCCAAGTAGGGGATTTCACATGAAACTATAAAAGGTACCAATTGAAACTTCCAATGACAAAGCACTAAATATCTAACTGTAAACAAAACAAAACTGGCTGGATTTAATAACAGATTATATGTAACAGAATACAAGATAAATACACGTGAATAGAAATCATCCAAACTAATGTATAACAAAAATTTACCTAGAAAATCCTCAAATGTTTGTGTATTAAGCCACGGACTACTAAATAGCCAATATTTCAAAGAAGAAATTAAAAGAGAAATTGAGGCCAAGTTTAGGAAAGAAAAGAAACAATCCACCAGTACATTAATCCTAAAACTTCTTCATCCCCCTAGCCAAATTTCTTTTTGTACATCCATTATCTCCCCAATTACCGTTATTAATTTGCACATTCGATCAGCAAATACAGCCTCAACACGAGCTTATTCTATATACCAGATGCCTTCTTCCTTACAACAGTGTTAGCGAAGGTTTTTTTTTTTTTTTTTTAAACGGAATTTTAGGCATACTTTAGGAACAGAACATTATTTTTATTAGTGTAGAAGAAACCATATGCTATTTATTTCCTACTGTTACAATATGGACAAAAGATGTAAGCCTCAAAGTTTCTAGAGTGAAGTTTAATCAATAAGGAGCTATTGTTTTTTATTCCACAGAAATCCAAGCATGCTTGTCTTATATTCTTTCTGTAACCCCTATTTTTCCTCTACTGGTTCCAGCATAATGCTAGTAAGACCAAACTTGCAATTCTGAATCCTTAAGTCCAGTGGGTTTCCACAGAGAAATATTTCTCCATGAAAATATTCCATATTCTTTACTCAAACCAAATCTCATGAACTGATCTCAAAGGCAACATGGGAAAGCATATGACAAAAACTTTACAAAAACCCACTGTCACTTTAAAAATAAATATTCAAGGCCATTTTGACTGTGTTAAATTTGGATACGGCACCTTTTGCTTGTGCCTCCACTGCTTTAGAATTACATCTTAGGTTCATTTATTTGTGCCACTTCCACAGAAAAGTCTAAGTGTATAAGGTTGTCTCAGTAGCAACAGCTTGTGGGAGAGATATAGGTAGACAATTTAACTTTGCAGTTTATATAATTGTAGTGTTTGCAGTTTACATACACTTGTTCATATGGTCCTCTCATCAACCTTGTGAAGAATCTATTATCTTTTTATTTCACAGTGAGGCAAAAAGTGGTCTGGAAATACTAAATGATTCTCTTCAGTGTTATTGGTAGCAAGTGCCAGAGCCTGCTCTTGAGTAAAAATCAGCTGACATTGTTTGTTGCTATTTTCTTCTACAGTTCATATAGGTTCTGATCTCTGTAAAATGCAAGAAACTAGTATCTATTTTGAAATGTTGTCTATTTCATGAAAATGTGGGAGATAAAAATGTAACTTTATATGGCCTAAGTTAAACATTAAACAATGTATTCTGTAACTATATGAAGCTTACCTTCAAGTTTTAGAACTTACTTTTATCTAAACTCTCAAACTATCAACATTCAACTTGAATTGTTGTGCCTTTTATTAAAGAATTATTATTTTTTTGTACTAGATTAAGAGTCTACCTTCTTCATGAGCCTGGATTCAGCCTAAAGTAATAATTTAAAAAACACAATAGTAAATTTATATTCTAATTTTTTACTTACTTAAATTCTGGTTTTAATTTTTCTCAAATTTAATTTTCAAAATAATAATGGGAATTCCTCCCAAAATCCTTACCATTCAGGGTTGCTCAAGCCAATATAATCATGGATGGATGTTATCATGGTTATTAACACCACCACCATCATCATTATAATTATGATAGCTAAGCATTTATTTAATACTTTCTCCATATTATGCATATTATCTCATATAATCATCACAACAGTTTAATGAGAAGTTATTCTCATAATTTCCATATGTAAAATGAAAAAACGAAGGCTCAGAGAGTTTAAATACTATGCCCCAGGTAACATAGCCCATAAGGTTGGGGGCAGAGTTTGGCCGCAAGTAATCTGATGCAAGAGCAGATGAGTTTGCACCCATACTACACTGCTTCTCTTCTGTGACGTCTGCTCTTTTACCTAAGAGTACTTCTACTTTTTTAACTTCAAACCTCTTTGGTTTTTGCCGGCATCATTTAGGCCCTTGCAATACCAATAAAAAATTAATTGTATATTTTTTTATTTTTTTCTTTTTTTATTGCATTTTAGGTTTTGGGGTACATGTGAAGAATATGCAAGATAGTTGCATAGGTACACATGTGGCAGTGTGATTTGCTGCCTTCCTCCCCTTCACCCACATCTGGCATTTCTCCCCATGCTATCCCTCCCCAGGTCCCCCCCCGTCCCTCCCCTATTCCCCCCAATAGACCCCAGTGTGTAGTGCTCCCCTCCCTGTGTCCATGTGTTCTCATTGTTCATCACCCAACTATGAGTGCGAATATGCGGTATTTCATTTTCTGTTCTTGCATCAGTTTGCTGAGAATGATGTTCTCCAAGGGACACGAACTCACTGTTTTGTTCATTCAGGGCTGCTAGGCAGGTACGTTTAAGTCTGCTCATAAAGTCCCTTTTTTCCCTCAGGTGCTGTGTCCTAGGGAGTTAGGGCTTTATTTATGAGTATCCGCTGTATTGTCCTGCCCAGCAAGGAGGCAGTCTAATCACTGCCTGCCTGTAGTGGCTATGCTGAGCTGCCGTGAGCTCTGCCCTGTTGCCGTGGGCTCCGCCCTGCTGCCGTTGGTTCCGCCCTGCTGTCGTGGGCTCTGCCCTGCTGCCGTGTGTAATTCCCTGTAGTCCTGTTTATATGGGTGTGGTTAGAGCCTCCATGGTGATGGTGGCCCACCTCTGTAGTGGCGGACTCTCTCTGTTATGGCAGGTTACCTCAGCAATGGCAGGCTGCATCAGCAATGTCAGAGTACCTCCGTAGGGGTCGAGTGCCTCAGTAATGGTGGACGCCCCTCCCCAACTGAGCTGCACCATCCTGGGTTCAGCTGTGCTTGCCATGAAACTCTCAACCCTAAGCGTTTCCAATTGTTGTTTTGCTTGTTTATGTGGGGGTGGGACGCGCCAAGCTTGATCACCTGGCTCCCTGCCTCAGAACCCCCCCTTTTTTTTTTTTGAAGTTGAGTGGTTGACTCTCTCCCAGGTGTTCCAGTCGCCTGCTGAAAGGGCACTGGGATCTGTGTGATTTCCTGTGCAGCGACCCACTGCGCCAGCTGGAATAACGTTGCTGCCCGGGAATCTCCTGGCCTGGCTTTCTGTTTAAGTCCCATTTAATCAGATGAATGTGCTAATCTGCCTTCCGAAATCTCCAATTGCCGGTTTAACAGGGCAACCAAACCAATGTATTTTGTACAGAGTGTTGCTGTGCTGCAGCCCTGGCCCGAATAGCCGCACGGCCCAAAGAGGCGGCCCATGGGGCTCCTACGCCTGGGAATCTCCTCGTCTGTCAGCAGTAAAGATCCGTCTGGAAATGCGGCATCCACTCAACCTCTGCACATTCCCTGGGAGCTGCAATCCTGAGTTGGTCCTACAGCGTCATCTTCTCCCCTCTCCCTGTATATTCTTTTCAGTCTTACATGTATTACTGTCTTAGAGTTGCATAACACACAGTTTGAGAAATCTTGTGTAACATCCGCTCTTGTTTCACTGTACTAATAATTACAATGATGTTAAGTTAAAAGAAAACTGAATTTGGGTTTGATAACATAAACATATATTATATATAAGCATATCATTTAAATAGATATTTGACACTCTCTATATGCAATTGTGGGACCTTGTTGAACAGTTTTTTTAAGCCTGCTGATTTTGCATCTGTTGCTGGATCTCTGCAGATGTCTGCAGAATAGGCAGTTGGGAAGGGGATAAATGTGAAGTGGGAAAGAATAAGCCGGAAGTTATGAACATGGAATGGATTTCCTGTTGGTCTCTCACTGCTTCTAAATTCAATGATGTTGGTGGCATGTGGAAGATGGTATTTTTCATCAAGGAGTTAAAAACATCTGGCCCAGGAGCCAGAGAACCTTGAGGATCCATGGGAAAGTGGAAAACCTGAAAGCCTGTTCCTGCCTCTATGCCAGAATGATGTGACGACCTGTGAACTGTAATAGCACCTCATGCCCCTGCATCAACCTTCTAAGTATAAAAGTAATTTGTCTGCTATTTCATTTCTGCCTTCCCAATCTCACACAAAATGACTCTTGTGTCCCTTGATAACTTGGAGCTATACAGGGAACAAAATGCTGAGAAACATAATTCCAACATATCAGCTAAGTTGACGATACAACTCCACTACATATGCTATCCATAGCAAAGCAAAGCTCAGTGAGAATTAGAACCTAGGTCTCTATTGACACTGTACACACTCTGAAACTCTAACTCCAGACTTCTGGTTGTGAGAGATTGCAAGTTAGCTTATTATTTAAGGCAAATTGTCTGTTCTTGCAATTGAATTCATCCTGATATAATAATCATCACATTATCAGGGACATCTATTTTCACAAAGTAGAATATAAAAGAATGGAACATAGGAAAAGAAGATTTTTGTTTATGAGGATTGCTGGAAGATGGAAGATAAAGCAGCAAAAATCAGCAACATGGAGGCTCTTTTGAAAGCTCTGAAATATCAGTAGTTGAGATAGGGAACCATTAAGGATAAGTCATATATTTTCTGTTTTGGCAGGAAGTCAGCCCATATGGCAGACAAGAAATGTTTTTAATTGTCTCCCTCATGCACATTTGTTTCAGAACCAATATCCCTTGCAGTATTATGTTTTTGATTTCTAAAATGCACTTATCTAATACACATTGTAAAACTAGGAAAGAAGCAGTAGATACGCAATTTATGGATGGATTCCAGGGGAAAGTACACACCGCACTGGAATCCACTTTAGTGCAGTTACATGACATAAGCTGAAGTGTTTTACTAAATTAAAAAAACAAGGGGCTTTCTTCTTCCCTAAATGTACTACAGTGCATGACAATCTTCTTTACTATATAAACTTGTCATTTTTGAATATGTGTCTTCTTATTTTCTATCATGAGTACAGTTAAGCTTTGGCTTGAAATTCAGATTCCCATGCCTAACAGTAAATTAATACTTTTTAAACATAAAAACCAGAATCCTAGTACACATTCAAGGAACAATATAACAGTGTTACACTCTGTAAAGCCTCACTGTAAAATCAGGTACACTATATAAGGTACATTAAATATTGAGTATTTATTTGCCTATGTAGTTTCACAAGTAAGCTTAAACAATTTTTGTGGCACTATTTGGTTTGTAGGATAAACTCCAAATTCCTTAGAGATACTTTTTGAAACATGGTTTAGTCTCCCTTTTAAACATCCCTAAAACATAGTTTTTCCCAACTACCCTATCTCCCTTGAACATTGGAGCATGACTTTGATCTTTCTCATTCCATTCCTTTGGCAGAGGATATACCTCTTCTCCACCTAGGAAATGTCAGCTTAGATACTGCTTCCTCTGGAAAGAAAGGTTCTCTATCCATTACCCAAACAGAATCAATTCTATTTTCTCTTTTACCTAAATTAATGTAGCACTTTGTATCTACCTTGCTTTTGGCATGTAACAAACTCACATTTTCGTTGGTGGTTTACGAATTTCTTCCCTTGCTAAACTGCAATCTGCAAAGCATAGTTAGATTTTCAGATGCATTTACTAAACTCTCAAGATTTGAAAATAAATATAAAATTGTAATAAATCTATGGATATGTTATGATGGAGACCTCAAAGATTGAAACATTATTATTCGTTTTCACCTGGAAGAATGAGAGCACTCTAGAGATTACACAGACTTTGAAGAATGAAGAGGAGTACCCGTCATAGACATAGAGAAAAGGTGAAAATATAGGCCACATGATGAGGCAGAGAAAACAGTATTGGCAACCATATAATTTTCATCCTCCTTTCTGTAGCATCTCACACAATACCTGGCACAAGTTAATATCTCAACAGATTGTTTTACTGAATGTATAAAGCAACAAAGAAAATCTCAGCAAATTCCCAAAGGTAAAATATCTCACAGATCACATTCTCTAACCAATATCCAGTAAATCTAGAAGTTATATAAAATTAGACCATTTGAATGACCAACAAGATAATTTTAATGCACACACACATATACAATTAGAAATTAAAAATAATTATTTTAAGCTACTCTTGGTTAAAGAAGTAACCAAAGTGAATATGAAGACAGTAAGGAAAGAAAAAGAGAAAGACATAAGCTGGCCAAATATAAAGTGCCACACAGGAAATAGCTTTCAATTTACCTGTAGTTACCAACCAGAAAATTCCCTGCAATACAAAATCCCGTTTACATTAGAAAGAAATCCTTATTCTGATATTTGCTGCCCAGCTTGCTCTCACTTTCTGCCAGAGAACACCTAATGGAAGGTGCTCTAAAACATTTGGTGCCTCAGTCTTATCTCCTGCTAAAGCAGCTATGTTGCAACCACCATTTAAAAATTTTCAGACACAACTGGCATTTCAATCTACACGGTTTCAAATCTCAAGACTCTGTTTTGTCTCAAGACTAAAATCTCAAAAACTCAAAATACATGAAGCAAAAACTGACATAATTGTGGGGAGATATCTCAACATTTAATAATAGATTAAACAATGAGATCGATAATTAGCAAGGAAACAGAAGGCTTGAAAAACTCTATAAGCCATTTAGACCTAAGAGACATTTCTAAAACATTCCACCAAATAACAGAAAAATACAAACTCCTCCCAAGTGTACACAAAACTTTCTCCAGTACAGAAAACATGGTAAGCCATAAAAAGCCTCAATTAATTTAATAGTGAAATGATATACAAAAAGCCTATTCTGTGACTATAATGGAATGACATTTGAAATTACTAAGAGAAGAAACTGGAGGAAATTCACAAATATATGCAAAAGTAAAGACCATATTTCTATGTAATCAATACATCAAGAAGAAATCAGGAGAAAAAATAGAAATATTTTGAAAAGTATTAAAACAAAAATATAATGTAAAAATTTATGGAATGCAGCAAAGGCTTTGCTCAGAGGAAGATTTTTAGGTGCAAATGCCTATAATAAAAGTTTCATACCTTAGAAAAAAGAAAAGTAATCAAACCAAAGAAATAGCAAAGAAAAGTAATAAAGAGGCTGAAAAAGATGGTGGAATAGAAAGCTCCATCAATCATCTCTTGAACAGGGATACCAAGTTAACTGTCTACACAGAAAAAAAAATCTTTGTAATAACAAAAAATCAGGGGGGCACTCATAGTACCTGGTTTTAACTTCATATCACTGAATGGGGCACTAAAGAGATGTAACAACAACTTTGAATCCCCTATGCCACCGTTGTTCCAACCCCTGGCACCAGTATGGTGCCCAGAGCCTCCCTGAAAAGTGGGGTAGAAAGAACACAGCAATCGTGAGGCATAGCACTCAGTGTCGTCTTGTGACAACAGAAGGAAAAACCAGGTTAACCTCACCTGACACCTGTCAATGGAGGGAGCATTTAAATGAGCCCTAGACTGAGGGAAATCACTGATTCCACAGGTCAGAAGTTCACAATCCCTACAAATTTCACCACCAAGAGCTATAGCACTCTGTGTCTCCAAGTAAACTTGAAAGGTAGTCTAGGCCATAAAAACTGCCACTTTTAGGCAAATCCTAGTGCTAAACTAGGCCCAGGGACAGTGAATTTGCGGTGGTAGAGGGGGAGAAACTACATCCTGGGGCATTAGCTGGGGCAACCAAGGATAAACAAAATTTTTAAAAAGTGAAAATCTTAATCATAACACCAGAGAAATTCACCTTCACTAGAAGAAAACAGGAAGGAACAAAAGAAAGAAAACAATAAACAACTGGAAACGAATAACAAAATGGCAGGAATAAGTCCTTATTGATCAATAAAAACATTGTAAATGTATTAAGGTCTTCAATAAGAGAAAAAAAAGTATTGTCTGATCTGTTGCCTACAAGAAGCACACCTCACCTGAAGAACACATAACCTGAAAATAAAAGAATGGAAAAAAAATATTTCATGCCAACTGAAACAGAAAAATAAGGTCAAGAGTCACTATACTTATATCAGACAAAACAGACTTCAAGACAAAAACTGTAAGAGACAAATAAGGTCACCATATAATGAAGAAGTGGCCAATTGAGCAAGAAGATATAACATTTTAAAATATGTATGTACTCTACATTGGAGCACCCAGATATTTAAAGGAAATATTGTTAGAGCTAAAGAAAGACATAGGCCCTAATAATACAATAATATACAACCTCCACCACCCCACTTTCAGCATTGGAAAGATTTTCCAGACAGAAAAACAACAAAGAAACATAAGACTTAACTTTCATTACAGGCCAAATGGATCTAATAAATATTTACAGAACATTTCTCCCAAGAGCTGCAGAACACACATTTTTCCCTCATTATATAAATTATTCTCAAAAATGGACCATATGTTAGGTCACAAAACACGTCTTAAAACATTCGAAAGACTGAAAAAATGTCAAGTATCTTCTCTGACCTGAATGGGATAAAACTAAAAATTAGTAACAAAAGAAATTTATGTTAGTGCAGAAATAAATAAAATTGAAATGAAGAAAATCGGTGAAACAAAAAGTTGCTTTTTTTGAGTTAGACCAAATTGACAAACTTTTAGTCAAACTAACTAACAAAGAGAGAAAGAAGATCCAATGGTGGCTGGCAAGATGGCCAAATAGGAACAGCTCTGATCTGCAGCTCCCTGCGAGATCAGTGCAGAAAACAGGTGATTTCTGCATTTCCAACTGAGGTACCTGGCTCATCTCATCGGGGCTGGTTAGACAGTGGATTCATCCCACAGAGAGTGAGCTGAAGCAGTGTGGGGCATCGCCTCACCCAGGAAGGGCAAGGGGTTGAAAGTTTAAAAAAGTTAAAAGAAACTATCAGAGCCTCCAAGAAATATGAGACTATGTGAAAAGACCAAATCTGTGTTTGATTGGGGTACCCGAAAATGATGGGGAGAATGGAAACAAGTTGGAAAACACTCTTCAAGATATTTTCCAGGAGAACTTCCCCACCCTAGCAAGTCAGGCCAACATTCAAATTTTTGTTGATGTTGATGCTCTTCCTTTCTGTTTGATCTAGCCTTTTGTTCTAGCCTCTAGTTTTCTTTTCTGTTTGTTCTAGCCTTGATGTTGATGCTCTTTCTTTCTGTTTGTTCTAGCCTCTTCCCTTGGCTAGAGGAGGGAAGGCTTGCCTTGGCTAGAACTCCCTCCTTTAGCCAAGGGAAGCCATGAGAAACTGTGCCATGAGGGATGGTGCATTCTGGCCCAAATACTGCTTTTTCCCCATGGTCTTTGCAACCTGTAGACCTGGAGATTCCCTTGGGTGCCTCTGCCACCAGAGACCTGGGTTTCAAGGACAAACTGGGTGTTCATTTGGGCAGACACTGAGCCAGCTGCAGGAGTTCTTTTTTTTCTTTCATACCCCAGTGGTGCCAAAGTGATAGATTCCTTAAAGGCAATCTTCTATGTTGCATAGAATTTTAGGAGCTTCCTTTGTTAAACTGGCAGTGCTCACAGGGACCATGCTGGAAGCCATAGTAGTAACTTTAGGCCCCACAACAGTCTGGTTTGATGCACCATATCAACCTAGCTGGTAGATGAGGCTACAATGTTATTTATTAATGTAGGATATTAAAGCTATAAATTTCTATCTGAACACTACCTAAACTGCATTATATAAATTTGGGGATTATTTTTCCCCAGTGGGAGATGATTGAATAGGGGCAGGTCTTTCCTGTACTGTTCTCACAATGGTGAATGAGTCTCACAAGAAATAACGGTTTTAAAAATGGGAGTTTCCTTATACAAGTTCTCTCTTTGCCTGCTGCCATCCATGTAATAATTGACTTCTTTTGCTTTCCACCATTTGTGAGGTCTTCTGAAACACATGGAAGTGTAAGTCCATTAGACCTCTTTCTTTTGTAAATCATCTGGTCTCAGGTATGTCTTCATCAGCAGCATGAAAATGAACTAATACAGTAAATTGGTACCAGCAGAGTGGGGCATTGCTGAAAAGATACCCAAAAATATGGAAGTGACTTTGGAACTGGGGAACAGGCAAAGGTTGGGACAGTGTGGAAGGCTCAGAAGAAGACAGGAAAATGTGGGAAAGTTTGGCACTGCCTAGAGACTTGTTGAATAGCTTTGACCAAAATGCTAATAGTGATATGAACAATATCACTGATTTTTGTGCACTGATTTTTTTATGTTAGCCATATTGGGAAGTGGAACAAAGGTGACTCTTGTTATGTTTTAGCAAAGAGACTGGCAACATTTTGCTATTGCCCTAGAGATTTGTGGAACTCTGAACTTCAGAGAGACGATTTAGAGTATCTGGTGGAAGAAATTTCTAAGCAGCAAAGCATTCAAGAGGTGACGGGTGCTGTTAAAGGCATTCAATCTTACAAGGGAAGCAGAGCATAAAAGTTCAGAAAATGTGCAGCCTGACAGTGTGATAGAAAAGAAAAACCCATTTTCTGAGGAGATATTCAAGTGAGCTGCAGAAATTTGCATAAGTAACAAGGAGTCAAATGTTAATTCGCAAGACAATGGAAAATGTCTGCAGCGCATGTCAGAGGTCTTCAGAGCAGCCTCTCTCATCACAGACCTGGAGGCCTAGGAGGAAAAAATGGTTTCATGGGCCGGGTTCAGGGTCCTTGTGCTGTTTACAGCCTAGGGACTTGGTACCCTGTATCCTAGTCACTCCAGCCATGGCTGAAAGGGGCCAACCTAGAGCTCTGACTGTGGCTTCAGAGGGTACAAACCCCAAACCTTGGCAGCTTCCACATGGGGTTGAGCCTGCAAGTGCACAGAAGTCAAAAATTGAGGTTTGGGAAACTCCACCTAGATTTCAGAAGATATGTGGAAATGCCTGGATGCCCAGGCTGAAGTTTGCTGTAGGGGTGGGGCTCTCATGGAGAATGTCTGCTAGGGCAGCTCAGAAGGGAAATGTGGAGTCAGAGCCCCCATAGGGAGTCCCTACTGGGGCACCACCTAGTGGATCTGTAAGTAAAGGGCCACCATCCTCCAGAACCCAGAATGGTAGATCCACTGACAGCTTGCACCATGTTCCTGGAAAAGCCACAGACATTCAACACCACCCCATGAAAGAAGCCAGGATGAAGGCTGTACCCTGCAAAGCCACAGGGGTGGAGCTGCCCAAGACCATGGGACTCCACCTCTTGCATCATCATGGCCTGGATGCAAGACATGGAGTCAAAAGAGATCATTATAGAGCTTTAAGATTTGACTGGCCTGCTGTATTTTGGACTTTCATGGGCCCTGCAGCCCCTTTGTTTTGGCCAATTTCTCCTATTTGGAATGGCTGAATTTACTCGATGCCTATACCTCCATTGTATCTAGGAAGGAACTAAAAAATGTGGATTTTTGAGTTAATGCTTAAATCATTAGACTTTGGGAGACTATTGGGAAGGTATGATTGGTTTTGAAATTTGATACATGAGATTAGGGAGAGGCCAGGGGCTGAATGATATGGTTTGGCTGTGTGCCCACCAAATTTCATGTTGAACTGTAACTTCCACAATCCCCACGTGTTGTTGGAGGAAGCTGGAGGGAGGTGATTGAATTATGGGGTGGGTCTTTCCTGTACTGTTCTTGTGATAGTGAATGAATCTCCTGAGATCTGATGGTTTTAAAAATAGGAGTTTCCCTGTGAAGCCCTCTTTGCCTGCTGCCATGATTGTGAAGACTCCACAGCCACATGTAACTAACTGTAAGTTCATTAAACTTCTTTCTTTTATAAATTCTCCAGTCTCAAGTACGTCTTTTTCAGCAGCATGAAAACGGACTAATGTAAGTCTTAAGAACTACCATTAGTATTTCCTATAGGCTAGACTGACCAGCTGTGAATGCTCTTTACTTTTATCTGAGAATATTTTAATTTCTTCTTTATTTTTTCAGAATCAAAACTCTTATTTGACATGCCTTTCTCTTTGCACTTTGAATATATCATCCCACTAACTTCTGACTTTATGATTTCTGGTCAGTCAGCTATTAATATTATTTAGGATTACTTACAGATAATATGTTGCCCATTTTTACTGCTTTTAAAATTTTCTGTTTGTCCTTCACCAGCTTGATTATAATTGTGTGTCTAGGTGTGTATTGTGTGAGCACTGCTCAGTACCAAGCTTGGATTTTCTGATCTTTTCAGGCAGATTCGTGGGAAGAAAAACACCAGCCGAGATATATAAAGAAAAGAAAGAGAGTTTATTTACAAGGAAGGAAAAAGAGTTTATTTTCAAGGATACCTAGAGACGCTCACAAACTTCAACACCGGCAGTAAAGCAGCATGGGTTTTCGCAAGTCCAGACCAAGTCACCACCGAAGCTCAGTTTGGCTTCTGCTAAACAATCTTTTATACTTTTTAAAACAAAGAAGGGTCAACTCAGGACACTGTCCATGTCTTCATCATGTAACTAACATCCTTGAGGTGTTTACCAAAAATTGGATCAGGGAACTGGCCAGGTTCCCAGGTCCGACTCTTCAGAGCCTTTTTTTGCATTGGGAAAATTCTGAGCTCGGAATGCTCCCAATGATAAGGAAATGAAGACAACATAAAGTCTGTCCATGACTGGTAAACTTAACTCCTTCTGTTCCATTACATGTATCTCTTGGGAGATATTCTGACAGTTTCTCAAAATGTTAAACATAAGTTATTATATGACCCAACAATTTTACTCTTTGCAATATACTCAAGAGAATTTCAAATATATATTTACATATTAACTTGTACTCTAATGTTCACAACAGCATTATTCATAACAGTTACAATATGATAACTCAAATGTCCATCAGATGCAAAAAGGTTAACCAAAATGTAGTATATGTATAAAATAGAATATTATTTGGCAATAAAATCTGTGAATTACTGTTATATGCTACAACATTGGTGAATCTTAGAATTTTTGCCAGGGCCTTGCAGGAAACAAGAATGAGGAGTGATTGCTAATAGATAAAGAATAACTAAAATGCTCTAAACATTGATTGTGGTAATGGTTTCACAACCATCACAGTTTATTTTTAAAAATATTAGGATGGTGCAAAAATAATTGTGGATTTTTCATTAAAAGTAATGGAAAAAATGCAATTGCTTTTGCATCAACCTAATCTAATACTAAACACCAGCGAACTGTACAATCTAAAAGAGTTAATTTTACGTCCTATTAATTATAACTCAATAAAGCTAGTATAAAAAAAGAAATGGAGTGCTAATACTATAAATGAATAAATAAATAGTTGACAGTCAAAAATAGTGTGATCTCTTTCAACTTTTATAGCCATCATTATTAGTTATTGTAGTAGTGGTGATAGCAGTAGCATTTCATTGTTAGTGACTGGAGTATTTGCTCTTGGAGATTTAAATATATTTATATCAGAGTGCAGGAGAGTAAGATTGCAACTGTTTGCAACAAATTATACTAGATGAAGGCTGATGTTACACTAAAGGCAGGGCATACAGTGCAGATGCACAGAACATAGTTATTTTATTTTGGAAAAATTCCAGGTTAAATTTACTTTGTATATTAATTTGCATGTCTATGTGTATCTTTAATAAGTACAGTATTAAATTTATTTTTATTCTGATCCTTTCTGGAAATAAATAACACACCATTCAGAAGGAAAATATGCATGTGTTTTATAATTACGAAGCAACAATATTTCCAGTTGAGAAAACTGTGTAGAGATAAAGAAGAAAATATGAGAAATATAAACATGGTAAGTTAACAGAGCTGAGGTTTTCAAAATTAGTCAAATCCTTTTAATCTAAGCAAAAGAATTAATTAAAATATTTATCACATGATGATTCAATTTAAAATGCACACTCAGAAGCTATCAACTTTTTGCCTACTTTCTTTCTTTATGGCTAGAAATGTTAGGATTGTTATTGTTATCAAACAGAAACATTTCCAATACAAATTTTACAATTATTTTGAAAAAAAAAGAAAGAAAATGCTATATAATTTTATGTGCTTACATTTGAAAATAAACTGTATAAAATATCAGACAACCAAATTAATGGTAGTAAGCTGATGAGAGTAACTAGTGAGTTTCTGCATTTTTCAAGTGCTTGAGGTAAATACATCTTCTGTAGGCTGAATGTCTGTGTCTCTGCCCCCAAATTTATGTTGAAATTTTAACCCACAATGTGATACTATTAGGAATTATGTCCTTTTGTATGTGTTTAGCTTATGGCATCAGATCCCTCATGAATTGGATTAGTGTCTTAGTAAAAGAGAGGGTAGAGACCTTCCATATCCTTTGTCTCCTCAATTAAGTCAGGTCACACTGAGAAGACAGCTGTCTCTGAATCAGAAAGCAGGCCCTAACCAGACACTAAATGTGATAGTGCCTTGATCTTGGACCTCTGAGTCTCCAAAACTGTGAGCAATATATTTCTGTTGCTTTTAAGCACCCAGTCTATACTATTTTGTAACAGCTGCCCAAATGCAAGGAGAAAATATCATATAGCTAAAAGTTTTCGCAGAGTTCACAGCAAAATGAAAAAGTAACTGTATACATGTGATTGATTTAAAACTCAATAAAATTTTTGAATAAATTATGAAAGATCATTTCATAGTAAATAATGCTATAAGATGTTATTCTATAAAACTTGTATTTGGTCTAATGATGTCCCTAAGGAAATTAATCATTATATTACTTACTGCCTGACTCATGAGGATTTCTATATAAATTTCTTCCTAGGCTTAACATCAATAATATTTGTGCATTTTTCTGAGCCAGTCACCTGTTTTCATCCGATAGGCGCCATTAACTACGATTTGGTTTCTCTAGCATGTGTATGAGATTTAATGATATGTATTTTTTATACTAGCTTCATTCTCACATATGTTTTATACTCTACTTTTGTTATGCTTTTTTTCTTTGTCATATAATTTATAATATTTCTCTACTTTTAAATTTTCTTGTAAGTAGCCTTACATTCATTTTGGTGCAGATGAAAAATAAATACTAGGTGTCAATTGACTATTAGATATCATTCTTGTTAGGCATCTCAAAATAAACTGAATTCATAATTTCCAAAATTGAACTTACAATCAATTTCTCTGCAATGCCTGTATAATACAGGAATACTTTATTTTATTGTATTTTACTTTATTGTGCCTTGCAGATATTGTTTTTTGTTTTTGTTTTTATTTTTCCACAAGTGGGCGGTTTGTGGCAATGCTGTGTTGAGCAAGTCTATCAGCACTATTCAATAACAAGTGTTCACATAGTATCTTTGTATCATATTTTTGTTATTCTAACAATATCTCAAAGTTCATTATTATTATTATATCTCTTATGGTGATTTTTAATGAGTAGTCTTTGATATTCCCATTGCAATTGTTTGAGGGGCATGATGAATTACTCCCATATAAGAAGGAAAATGTAATTGATCAATTTTGTGTATGTTTTGACTGCTCCAACAACCAGCCATCCCACCCCACATCTTTCTGCCTCTCTTTGGATATCCTTATTCTCTGAGACACAATGCTATTAAAATTGGCCCAGCTAACAACCCTATAATGGCCTCTAAGTGTTCAAGTAAATTGAAGAGTAAGAAATATCTCACTTTAACTCAGAAGCTAGAAATGAAGCTTAGTGTCTATCCATGTTCTTTGCCTACTTTTTAATGGGATTTGTTTTGTTTGTTTTTACTTGTAAATTTGTTTAATTTCCTTATAGATGTTGGACATCAGACCTTTGTCAAATGTCCAACAAGTTTTTAGCTTGCAAATGTTTTCCCATTGTATACATTGTCTGTTTACCCTGTTGATAGTTTTATTTTGCTGTGCAGAAGCTTTTCAGTTTAATTAGATCTCAGTTGTCAATTTTATTTTTGTTGCAATTGCTTTTGGCTACTTTGTCATGAAATCTTTTCCAGTTGTTATGTTCACTATGTTACCACCTAGGTTGTCCTCGAGAGATTTTACAGTTACGGGTTTTACATTTAAGTCTTTAATCCATCTTGAGTTGATTTTGTACATGGTGTAAGGAAGGGGTCCAATTTTAATTTTCTGCATATGGTTATCCAGTTAGCCCAGAACCATTTATTGATGAATAGTCCTTTCCCTATTGCTTGTTTTTTTGTGAGCTTTGCCAAAGATTATATGGTTGTAGGTATGTGGGCTTATTTCTGGGCTATTTTGTTCTATTGGTCCATGTATCCCTTTTTTTTTTTTTTTTTTTTTTTTTTGCCCCAGTACCATGCTGATTTTTATTACTGCAACTCTGTTGTATAGTTTTGATATGGACAGGAAGCAGGGAAATACTGGGTAGAAGAGGGCAGTTCTCCAACAAAGGCCCCACCCTCAAGCATGGAAACTTCATCCCTAAATGAGAACAGTTATACCTGTTTTTCCACCTGAGTGTTGCATTTTCCAAAACCACCCTGGTCCATCATGCCCCCATCACACACCCATAAAAACCCCGAACTCCACTGCTGGAAGAGTAGAGCAGTGTGGCAGAGAAGATGAGAAGAGAAGAATCAACTGAGAGTCAGTCTATAGATAGACGTGGCTTAACTTCAGACAGCATGACTTCAGAGAGGAGCTCAGCCAGAGTCAGTGGGGCTTCAGGGAATAATCACCTTCTTCTCTGCAGCATACCCCTTCCAGCTTCCCTTCTGCTGACAGCCACTTCCACCACTTAATAAAATCTCCACATTCACCATCCTTCAAGTCCATATGAGCTGATTATTCCTAGATGCTAGACCAGAAACCGGGTATCAAGAGGGCAAGGTGTAAGAAGCTTTCACCCTGACTCTCTACTGAGCTGGTTAACACTTAGCCATCTGCAGATGGCAAATGCTAAAAGAGCATTGCTTGTAACACACACCTTCTGGGGCTCCAGAAGTCATGGACAACAACTAGACTGCCATTGGATGGTACAGGATTTGTTCCTGCCAGCTCATAAAGGCACTCCCCCCAGCTCCTGCATCAGCTCACCTATGTGATCCCCCTTCCACAAGGGGTTTGAGCTTGGCCATACCCTGTTGCAAGTCCCTTGATGGGGTCAAAGAAATGTCCTGTCACAGTTTGAAGTCAGGTAGCATGATGCCACTTGCTTTGTTCTATTTGCCTTGTATTGCCTTGGCTATTTGGGCTTGTTTTTAAGTTTCATAAAAATTTTAAAATAGCTTTTCTAGTTCTTTGAAGAATGTCACTGGTAGTTTGACAGCAGTAGCATTGAACCTGTAAATTGTTTTTGACCGTGTGGCCATATTAATGATATGAATTCTTCAGTTACAAATATAAAAAAAGTTTTTCTTTGTTTGTGTCATCTCTAATTTCTTCAAGAAGTGTTTTGTATTTATGAAAGTAGAGGTCTTTCACATTACTGGCTAGCTATATTCCTAGGTAATTTATTATTTTTGGGCACTGAAAATGAAATTGTTTACCTGTTTTGCTTGTGGCTTGGCTCCTGTTGGTGTACAGGAATGCTAGTATTTTTGTATGTTGATTTTGTGTCCGGAATCTTTGCTAAAGTTGCTTATTAGTGTAAGAAGTTGTGGGACCAAGACTATAGTTTTTTACATATATACAGTCATGTCATTGACAATTATGGAGAGTTCAACCTCCTCTCTTCCTATTTGGACATGCTTTATTTACCTTGCCTGTTTGGTCTGGCCAGAACTTCCAGTACTATGTTTGATATCATTTGGATTTGCGTCTTTGCCCAAATTTCATGTTGAAGTGTAATCCTTAATGCTGGAGGTGGATTCTGATGGGGGGCTATTAGTTCATGGGGCTGGTATCTCATGATTTACACCATCTCCCCTTGGTGCTGTCATTGCAATATTGAGTTCTCATGATATCTGGTTGTTTCAAAGTGTGTGGCACCTCCCTCCTCTCTCTTGCCCTTGCTCCTGCCATGTAAGATCCTATTCCTGCATTAGCTTCTGCCTTGAGTAAAACCTCTCTGAGGTCATCACAGAAGCAGATGCTATCATGCTTCCTGTGCAGCTTGCAGAACTGTGAGCTTATTAATATTTTTTGTAAATTAATCAATCTCCAATATTTCTTTATAGGAATGTAAGAATGGACTAATACAATGTTGAATAGGAGTGATGACAGAGGACATCATTGTCTTTTGCCAGTTTTCAAGGGGAATTCTTCCAGCATTTGTCCATTCAGTATAATGTTGGCTGTGTGTTTGTCATAGATGACTCATTATTTTAAGGTGTGTCCCTTCAATACCAATTTATTGAGAATTTTTAACATAAAGGGATGTTGAATTTTGTCCAAAGCCTTTTATGCATCTATTGAGTTAACCATGTATTTTTTGTCTTTACTTCTGCTTATGTGCTAAATTATGTTTATTGATTTGCATATGTTAAACCAATCTTGCATCACTGTAATAGTCTACTTGATCATGGTAGCTTAGCTTTTGATAGCTGCTTGATTTGATTTGCTAGTATTTTTGTGAGGGTTTAATATCAATGTTCACCAAGAATATTGGCCTAAAGTTTTGTCTCTGTTGTTGTTGTTGTGATTCTACCAGGTTTTGGTATCAGGTTGATTCTGGCCTCACAGAATGAGTTTGGGACGAGTCCTTTTCCCTCAATTTTCAGGAGTAGTTTCAGTAGAAATAGTATAAGCTCTTCTATATACATCTGATAGAATTTGACTGTGACTCCATCTGGTCCTGGGCTTTTTATTTTTGGTTGGCTATTTATTACTGATTCAATTTCAGAGCTCTTTATTTGTGTACTTGTTCGTTCTCATGCTGCTATGAAGAGATACCAGAAACTGGGTAATTTATAAAGAAAAGAGGTTTAATTGACTCACAGTTCTGCTGGCTGGGGAGGCCTCAGGAAACTTAAAATCATGGCAAAAGTCACCTCTGCACAGGGTGGCAAGGGAGATAATGAGTGAGGGCCGAGAGAAAGGGAAAGTCCATTATAAAACCAAAAAATCTTATGAGAACTTACTATCGTGAGAATAGCATTGTGGAAACCACCCACATGATTCAATTACCACCCATTATGTCCCTTCCAACAACACATGGAGACTATGGGAATTACAATTTGACATAATATTTGTGTGGGGACACAACTAAACCATATCGTTCTACCCAAAAAACTATCCCAAATCTCATGTCCCCACATTTCAAAACACAATCATGCCCTGCCAACAGTCTCCCAAAGTCTTAATTTATTCCAGCATTAACTGAAAATTCCAAGTCTAAAGTCTCATCTGGGCAAGGCAATTTGATTCTGCCTATAAGTTCATAAAATCAAAAGCAAGTTAGTTACTTCCTATATACAATGGAAGTACAGGCAATGGATAAATACACATGTTCTAAATGAGTGAAACTGGCCCAAACAAAGGAACTACAGGCCCTACACAAGTCGGAAATCCAATAGGGCTGTCATTAAAATGTACGGTTCCAGCACGACTTCAGAGAGGAGCTCAGCCAGAGCCAGTGGGACTTCAGGGAATAATCACCAGAAATCCAATAGGGCTGTCATTAAAACGTAAAGTACCATAATGATTTCTTTTGACCATATGTCTCAAATCCAGGGCACACTGATGCAAGAGGTGGGCTCCCACAGCCTTGGGCACCTTTGCCCTTGTGACTTTGCAGGGTACAGCCCCCTGTACTGGCTGCTTTCACAGGCTGACATTGAGTGTGTGTGGCTTTTCCAGGTGTAAGGCACAAACTGTCAGAGGATCTACCATTCTAGGGTCTGGAAGATGCTGGCCCTCTTCTCACAGCTCTAATAAGCAGTGGGGAATCTATGTAGAGGCTCTGACCCAACATTTCCCTTCTGCATTGTCCTAGCAAAGGTTCACCATGAGAGTTCTACCCCTTTAGCAAATTTCTGCCTAGACAGCCAAGCATTTCCATACATCCTCTGAAATCTAGGTGGAGGTTCCCAAAGCTCAATCCTTGTCTTATGTGCACTCACAGGGAAAACACCACATGGAAGTTGACAAGCTATTGTCCTGTTTCTCCTGGACTACTACTACATTGATCTTATGAGTGATGTAATGCATCTATGTATCAACCCTTTCCTCTTATCAATCTATGCTCTCTTCAGCATCCAGAAAGAGTGTTACAAATACAAATTTTGTCAAGTCACTCAGTTATTTGAAAATGTGCAATGACTTCCCAATTCTCTTAGAAAAATAAAACAACTTGACTTTAGTCTGTAGGTTTTATAAGTTTTAGCCCTTACATCTCCTTGTATGACTCTCTCTTTTGTTCTATGTGCTCCTCTCATGCTGGGTTGTTTTCAGGTTTGTTGTCGTTGTTGTTTGGTTTTTTAACTACATGCTCCAGGACATTCACATTTGCTTTTTTTCCTACCTATAAATCTCCTAAGCAGTTCCTCTCCCACCAACATACAACCCTACTCTACCTAATCACTAATTCCTCATCAAAATTTTCTTAACTGTTCTGACTAGATTAGATCCCTTGATTATACAATTTTATATTAACATGTACTGCTGTGATATAGCTAGCCTAGAGTTAGAACCTGTACAATGCCATTTTATAAAGAGACAAAATGGTTTCCATTCTCCTCACAATGACTGCTAACCTTGGCTTCTGTAAACTGCTAATTTACTTTGCAGAATGCAGAGAGGTAAAGCTGCATACCTTCTCTTATCTGTAACTGCCAGAATTGCTAGCCTTTGTTTACTGGTACTGACCAGAGTAAGCACCCCCAGATAATTCCATCCTGGCGCCAAGCAACTAAAAAATCTGTGGACCCGACACCTGCCCAAATAATGTATAAACTAATGTTTATCTTGACTTCTGTAAACCACTTAAGTGGCAATCAGAATGACAAAAGTCCCCCGGCCGTTGGAATGTCCGGAGCCCCCTCACCCTCCTCTCTGCCCAGGAGGTAATTTACAGCCCCTGAAATGTCTGAAGACTTTCATTCCCATCTCCACTCTTCACCCCCACTCCCACGGTGGTTTTGTGGGTATAAAAAGGTCTTGTCATCCTTCTTTCTCTGCCACGGGTTGGAGAGATGTGAGTCCTCCATGGTCGCCAGCAATAAACCCTGGAATTTGGCATACATTTGTCCTGGCTTTGACTTTCTATGCTCGGTCCGATACAACACTTCTTCATGGCACATAACACAGAATATGTTACTTTTCTTTGTGTAATTATTTGATTAATATTTATCTGTCCGGCTATCTGCTAGGGATCATGAAACCAGAGACAGTGACTCTTATTCTCATTATTTCTTATCCAATGTCCTACTTCAGTGACTGACATGCAGTACACCTTTAGTAAATCTAAATAAATTAATAAAAGAAACAAAGAGAGTGAGAGAAGTAACACACACACACACAAACATACAAAGACAAAGAGAGAAGGCGGATTCAAGATGGCGTCGTAAGAACAACTCAGGATCACAGCTCTCAGTGAACGCACAGAGGGTGAGTCAAAGCCACATTTCCAGACGGATCTTTGTTGCCCATAGAACGGGGAAATTCCCATGTATAGGAGAGACATGGGATGCAAGCGCAGCCATTTTGGCTGTTGTGGCCTCTTTGACTGGCGCCGCAGCACAGCAGCACTCTGCAACACTCTGCACAAAACACACTGGTCCAGGTGCCCTGCTAAACTGGCAATCTGAGATTTGGGAGGGCAGATTAGCATATCCATCTGATTAAATGGGACTTGGACAGTGAGCCAGACCAGGTGATTCCTGGGAAGTGGTGTTTGAGCCAGTGCAGTGGGTTGCTGCACGGGAAATCACACAGTCCCAGTGCCCTAACAGTGGGCTACTGAAACACCTGAGAGAGAGCCATCCGTTTAACTTAAAAAAAAAAAAAAAGAAAGAAAGGCGCTCTGAGGCAGGGAGCCAGGCGAGCAGGCTTGGTGGGTTTCACCCCCAAAGGGACAAACAAAACAGCAATTGGAAACACTCCGGGTGGTGAGTTTCACTGCGGGCACAGCTGGACCCAGGATGGTGCAGCTCGGTGGGGGAGGGGCGTCCACCATTACTGAGGGAATCCACCCCTACTGAGGTACACTCTTATTGCTGACGAAGCTTGCCGTTGCTGAGGCAACATGCCATAACAGAGAGACTCTGCTGCAGGGTGGAGCCCCTGGCAGCAGGGCGGAGCCCACGGCTGCAGGGCAGAGCCCGCGGCAACAGGGCGGACCCCTCATCAGCAGGGCAGAGCCTCGGCAGGCAAATAGTGACTAGACTGCCTCCTAGCTGGGCAGGATAGTACAAAGAACACTCATAAAGAAAGCCCCAACTCCCCAAGACAGAGCATCTGAGGAAAAAAAGGGGTTTTAAGAGTTCTGCTGCAGCAGACATAAATGTAGCAGCCTAACAGCCCTGAATGAACAATGGAGCTCACAGCTCAGCACTTGAGCTCCTTTAAAGTACAGACCATCTCCTCAAGCAGCTCGTGACCCCTGTATATCCAGAGTCACCTCAAAAAGGACTGATCAGACTGACATTAGGCAGGCATCATTCTGGGACAAAGATAGCAGAAGAAGAAACTGGTAGTATCCCTCACTGTTCTGCAGCTGCTACAGGTGTACCCCAGAGAAGCAGGGCCTAGAGTGCACCTCAGCAGTCATACAGCGGAGGGGCTAGACTGGTAGAAGGAAAACCAAGTAACAGAAATACTTCATCATCAACAATCTGGGCATCCACTCAGAGACCCAATTGAAAAGTCAGCAACTACTCAGACAACAGGTGGATAAATCCACAAAGATGGGAAGAAACCAGCGCAAAAAGGAGGAAAACACCCAAAACCAGAACACTTCGCCTCCTACAAAGGACCAAAACTCCTCACCAGCAAGGGAACAAAGCTGAAAGAAGAATGACTGTGATGAAATGAAGGAATCAGACTTCAGAAGGTGGGTAATGGGAAACTTCTGTGAGCTAAAAGAACATGTTCTAAATCAATGCAAAGAAACTAAGAATCTTGAAAAAAGATTCAAGGAAATGATAACAAGAATGGATAACTTAGAGAGGAATATGAATGAACTGAAGGAGCTGAAAAACACAGCACGAGAACTTTGTGAAGTGTGCACAAGTTTCAACAGCTGAATTGACCAAGCAGAAGAAAGAATATCAGAAGTTGATGATCAACTCAATGAGATAATACGAGAAATCAAGATTAGAGAAAAAAAGGCAAAAAGGAATGAACAAAGTCTCCAAGAAATGTGGGACTATGTGAAGAGACGTAACCTACGTTTGATAGGTGTACCAGAAGGGGACGAAGAGAACGAATTCAAGCTGGAAAATACTCATCAGGATATTATCCAGGAAAATTTCCCCAACCTAGCAAGGCAGGCCAACACTCAAATCCAGGAAATACAGAGAACACCACAAAGATACTCTGCAAGAAGCGCAACCCCAAGGCACATAATTGTCAGATTCACCAGTGTTGAAATTAAGAAGAAGATACTAAGGGCAGCCAGAGAGAAAGGTTGGGTCACCCACAAAGGGAAGTCCATCAGACTCACAGCAGATCTCTCGGCAGAAACTCTACAAGCAAGAAGAGTGGGGGCCAATATTCAACATTCTTAAAGAAAAGAACTTTCAACCCAGAATTACATATCCAGCCAAACTCAGCTTCATAAGTGAAGGAAAAATAAAATCTGTTGCAAACAAGTAAGTACTCAGAGATTTTGTCACCACCAGGCCTGCTTTACAAGAGCTCCTGAAAGAGGCACTACACATAGAAAGGAACAGCCAGTACCAGCCATTCCAAAAACACACTAAATGCTAAAGAGTATCAACATAATGAAGAATCTACATCAACTAGCGGGCAAAACAGCCAGCTAGCATCAAAATGGCAGTATCAAATTCACACATAACAATATTAACCCTAAATGTAAATGGGCTAAATGCACCAATCAAAAGACACAGACTGGCAAATTGGATAAAAATCCAAAACCCATCAGTGTGCTGTATCCAGGAAACCCATCTCACATGCAAAGATACACAAAGGCTCAAAATAAAGGGATGGAGGAAGATTTACCAGGCAAATGGAGAGCAAAAAAAGCAGGAGTTGTAATTCTCATCTCTGATAAAATAGACTTTACAACCACAAAGATCAAAAGAGACAAAGAAGGTCATTACATAATGGTAAAACAATCGATACAACAAGAAGAGCTAACAATCCTAAATATATATGGACCCAATACAGGAGCACCCAGATATATAAGGCGAGTTCTTAATGACTTACAAAGAGACTTAGACTCCCACACAATAATAGTGGGAGACTTTAACACTCCACTGTCAATATTAGACAGATCAACCAGACAGCAAATTAACAAGGATATCCAGGGCTTGAACTCAGACTTGGAACAAGCAAACCTGATAGACATTTATAGAACTCTCCACCCCAAATCCACAGAATATACATTCTTCTCAGGACTTCATTACAACTACTTTAAAACTGACCACATAATTGGAAGTAAAGCACTCCTCAGCAAATGCAAAATAACTGAAATCATAACAAACAGCCTCTCAGACCATAGTGCAATCAAGTTAGAACTCAGAATTCAGAAACTAACCCAGAACCGCACAGCTTCATGGAAACTGAACAACTGGCTCTTGAATGTTGACTGGATAAACAATGAAATGAAGGCAGAAATAAATAAGTTCTTTGAAGCCAATGAGAACGAAGACACAACATACCAGAATCTCTGGGACACATTTAAAGCAGTCTCCAGAGGAAAATATATAGCAATAAGTGCCCATATGAGAAGAGTGGAGAGATCCAAAATTGACACCCTATCATCAAAACTGAAAGAGCTAGAGGAGCAAGATCAAAAAAACTCAAAACCTAGCAGAAGACAAGAGATAACTAAGATCAGAGCTGAACTGAAGGACATAGAGACACGAAAAACCCTTCAAAAAATCAATAAAACCAAGAGCTGGTTTTTTTAAAAGATCAACAAAACAGACAGACCACTAGCCAGATTGATTAAAAAGAAAAGAGAGAATAACCAAACAGATGCAATAAAAAATGATAAAGGAGAAGTCACCACAGATTCCACAAAGATTCAAACCATCATCAGAGAATATTAGAAACAACTCTATGCACATAAACTAGTATACCTGGAAGAAATGGATAAATTCCTGGACACCTGTGTCCTCCCAAGCCTAAACCAGGAGTAAGCTGAAACTATGAATAGACCAATAACAAGGTCTGAAGTTGAGGCAGCAATTAAGAGCCTACCACACAAAGAAAGTCCAGGTCCAGATGGGTTCACAGCCGAATTCTACCAGACACACAAAGAGGAGCTGGTGCCATTTCTTCTGAAACTATTCCAAATAATCCAAAAAGAGGGAATCCTTCCCAAATCATTTTATGAGACCAACATCATCCCGTTAGCAAAACCCGGCAGAGACCCAACAAGAAAAGAAAACTTCAGGCCAATATCCATGATAAAGATAGATGCAAAAATCTTCAATAAAATACTGGCAAACCGATTGCAACAGCACATCAAAAACTTATCCATCATGATCAAGTAGGATTCATCCTGGGGATGCAAGGCTGGTTCAACATACGCAAGTCTATAAACATAATTCACCACATAAACAGAACCAAAAACAAAAACCACATGATTATCTCTATTGACACAGATAAGGCATTTGACAAAATTCAACAGCCCTTTATGCTAAAAACCCTCAATAAAGTCGGTATTGATGGAACGTATCTCAAAGTAATAAAAGCTATTTACGACAAACCAACAGCCAATATCATGCAGAATGGGCAAAAACTGGAAGCATTCCCTTTGAAATCCAGCACTAGACATGGATGCCCTCTTTCACCACTCCTATTCAATATAGTACTGGAAGTTCTAGCCAGAGCAATCAGGCAAGAAAAAGTAATAAAGGGTATTCAAATAGGAAAAGTGGAAGCCAAATTGTCTCTATTTGCAGACAACATGATAGTATACCTAGAAGACCCCATCTCCTTAGCCCAAAAACTCCTGAAACTGATAAGCAACTTCAGCAAAGTCTCAGGATATAAAATCAAAGTGCAAAAATCACAAGCATTCCTATACACCAATAACAGACTTAAAGAGAACCAAATCAACAATGAACTGCCATTCACAATTGCTGCAAAAAGAATAAAATACCTTGGAATACAACTCACAGGGAACGTAAGGGACCTCTTCAAGGAAAACTACAAACCACTGCTCAACGAAATAAGAGAGGACACAAACAGATGGAGAAACATTCCATGTTCATGGTTAGGAAGAATTAATACCATGAAAATGTCTATACTGCCAAAGTAATTTACAGAATCAACGCTATCCCCATCAAGCCACCATTGATTTTCTTCACAGAACTGGAAAAAACCACCATGAACTTCATATGGAACCACAAGAGAGCCTGCATAGCCATGTCAATTCTAAGGAAAAAGAACACAGCTGTGGACATCACACTACCGGATTTCAAACTCTACTACAAGGCTACAGTAATCAAAACAGCATGGTACTGGTACCAAAACAGAAATATAGACCAATGGAACAGACCAGAGGCATTGGAGGCAACACAACATATCTACAACCATACAATCTTTGATAAACCTGACAAAAACAAGCAATGGGGAAAGGAGTCCCTGTTTAACAAATGGTGTTGGGAAACTGGCTAGCCATGTGCAGAAAGCAGAAACTGGACCCCTTCCTGACACCTTACACTAAAATTAACACCAGATGGATTAAAGACTTAAACATAAGACCTGGCACCATAAAAACCATAGAAGAAAATCTAGGCAAAACCATTCAGGACATAGGAGTAGGCAAGGACTTCATGACCAAAACACCAAAAGCATTGGCAACAAAAGCCAAAATAGACAAATGGGACCTAATCAAACTCCACAGCTTCTGCACGGCAAAAGAAACAGTCACTAGAGTGAATCGGCAACCAACAGAATGGGAAAATATTTTTGCAGTCTACCCATCTGACAAAGGGCTGATATCCAGAACTTACAAAGAACTCAAACAGATTTACAGGAGAAAAACAAACAAGCCCATTCAAAAATGGGCAAAGGATATGAACAGACACTTTACAAAAGAAGACACACATGAGGCCAACAAACATATGAAAAAATGCTCATCATCACTGGTCACTAGAGAGATGCAAATCAAAGCCACATTGAGATACCATCTTACGCCAGTTAGAATGGCGATCATTAAAAAATCTGGAGACAACAGTTGCTGAAGAGGATGTGGAGAAATAGAAACACTTTTACACTGTTGGTGGGAGTGTAAACTAGTTCAACCATTGTGGAAGACAGCGTGGCGATTCCTCAAGGCCTTAGAAATAGAAATTCCAATTGACCCAGCAATCCCATTACTGAGTATATATCCACAGGACTATAAATCATTCTACTATAAGGACACATGCACACAAATGTTCATTGCAGCACTGTTCACAATAGAAAAGACCTGGAACCAACCCAAATGCCCATCGAAGATAGACTGGATAGGGAAAATGTGGCACATATACACCATGGAATATTATGCAGCCATCAAAAATGATGAGTTCGTGTCATTTGTAGGGACATGGATGAATCTGGAGAACATCATTCTCAGCAAACTGACACAAGAACAGAAAATGAAATACTGCATATTCTCACTTATAGGTGGGTGATGAAAAATGAGAACACATAGACACAGGGAGGGGAATACTAAACACTGGGGTCTACTGGGGGGAAAAGGAGAGGGGAAGCGGGAGGGGAGAGCTGGGAGGGATAGCCTGGGGGGAAATGCCAAATGTGGGTGAAGGGGAGGAAGGCAGCAAAACACACTGCCATGTGTGTACCTATGTAAATGTCTTGCATGTTCTGCACATGTACCCCAAAACCTAAAATGCAATAAAAATAAATAAATAAATAAATAAATGAATAAATAAATAAAACATGTTTTAATAATTATTTCAATAGAAAATTTTTAAAGTGTAAAAAAAGAGAGGATTTTGTAAATGTTCTTGTATTTATATAACATATTAACATATTTAACATTCATTGCCCCTGTCCTAGAATTTATGTGATAATTTATTTGAAAAAGACGAGATTTTTGAGGTTCTCTAGAGACACAATGCTGAGAACATTGCTGTCCAGTGGAACATCCTGCAATGCTGGTAATGTTCTCTATAGGTATTGTCCAATAGAGTAGCTACTAGCTACATGCTGTTGTTAAGCAAATAAATGCAGCCAGTGTGACTGAGAAAGTAACTTTTTATTTTATTTTGACTACTTTCCATTTAAGTAAATATATGTATCTGTATTGTATAGAGCATATGTAGAGATTAATTTTAAGCAGGAACCATTCATAAAGAAGACTAGTATGTCTCTGGTTTAAGTATCTTCTAAGCCATCAGATTTATCACCTTCCACTAATTCAACAAAATATTGTGAAATCCTAACGTTTCCCAGAGTTGGCCATTAGATTTCAGGGTAAGGGTAAGGTGAAAGCCAAGTGATGGAGGATATATACCTTCCACTGCTTTCTACTCCTGTACCTTCAAAAAAGAGCATAACTTTGTGTATTTAATAAATTGACTTTTCACTTAACTATTATCTGCATAAAGATTTGTAGCACTTGAAAATTTTTAAGACCACTAACTTATCCAGCAGATTGTACCCATATTCAGAAAGCCGTACATGATATCTTTCCATTATGTGCCTGTGAATATTTATAGGAAGGGAAAGTTGCTATCCATGCAGAAAAGTATGAGAGGTGCAAGATGGTCTCTCTGCCACTGATTTGTCTCTCTTATTCTCCTACCATAGTACAAATAAAAATGTACATGGAAAATGAAAGATGTACAAAACAAGTCTAGAAATTATGTTGTCAAAACTTGTGCCATAACAACTTAGTACCATTACTAATAAGATTTTACAAATAAGAAGTTGATAGACAAGTAAGTACCATTACTAATAAGATTTTACAAATAGGAAGCTCAAAAAAGTTAGGAAAAGTACCCAAGTTTACATAGCTAGTTGTAAGTGTGAAAGGTATTACCTCGAGACTTTTATTATCCCCTATACGGTCTTTTATGTATTTTATGGACTCCCAAGTCTCCTCTTAGTATGTGAGGCTGAGTACTAATCTCTGATTAGTCCAGAGTTTGACAAAAATATTGCAATTGCTCTAAAACTAAGTTATTATTTTCAGAGGATCTCTTTTAGAATGTATGATTCCTGGGAGGATATTAATGAATTCCTAACAGAATATCTGACAAAAGCTAATTAACTGGTTTAGAGCAGAGACTGGAACAGAGAAGTCAGTGTAGCTGAATAACCAAATTATCCCAAGAGAAACATAATAAGTTATTTTTAACTTATTATTTTTTCTTTTCTCTTTCCTCCATTCCTCTTGTTCTCCACTTTCTTCTTAGCTTCTTAGGAACACAATTAAAATCTTTACCTTCCTTTTACCAGACACTTCCTATATTGCAAGCTTATCTACGTGCTTACTTAGAAGCTCCAGAGCCAGAACTCTCTCCTATCAGAAGATTTCCTTGAGAGACAACAATTAATTTACAACCTAAATCATGTCCACGATGGAACGTTCCCTCACCTGGAAAGTATCTTGCGACATCAGCCACTTTACAACCTCACTCTGCCCATAATGGTACCAGTTCAACCATCTGGTACATAAGTGAAAATAAGTCATGTAGCCCCCACACCTGCTCACTCCCTTCTCTGCAAGCCTTTTAATGAAAGCTGCCCTTTAAAAGCTCCTGATTTCTGCCCCTAAAGTAAACCAATTCCCTTAAAGGCAGGAGCCTGTAAGTCTTCCTCTTTGCTAATCTTTGAAATAGCTCCTTTATACCAGACGTTGCTCTTGTTAATTGAACTCTGCAAGTGGTGAGTGAATGAACTTGCATTTTGGTTAAAGCAGTACTGACAGTAATGTTTTATAAACACACACACCAATAGTGGGCCAAGTTGCCAGAGACAATTGGAACCAAAGCAGAATAATTTAAGTTGATTGTGGCAAATAGAGGCCAAACATTCAAACCAAAACACAAAAGAAAAAGCAAACGACTAATGTAATAACTGCAGTAACTCGTGCTGAAACAAAGAAGAGCAACTAGAAAGGTTACAGCTGACAACCAGGGCCAACAACTTAGTGGTTTGTAAGTAGTCAGGAAGCTGAGATTCATTACCACGAAGACTAAAAGATCAGCGGAATTGTACTAGACAGGTGAGTGCTTCTGAAAATCATGCTGGCTATTGGCATTCCATTAAAGTAACTAATGTAACTAACCCCGTTGTGTAACCTTCTTAGTTGTGGTTATTTTTTAAGGAATCTGTATTTTCCCTATGGCCTCCAGTATACTTGCTGTCTTAACAGTCATTCAATTTTCCCTGAGAATATATAGTAATATGGAAAAGGAAATGAAGAAGATTGAGTGCCTGTTACTTGCCTAAAAGTGTAGCAGAAGAGAGCAAACCAGATAGCTAAATAAATACTCTAATGGAATATTAATAAACAAGTTGATAGACAACTAAGTACCATTACTAATAATATTTTACAAATAGGAAGCTCAAAAAAGTTAGGCAAAGTACCCAAGTTTACATAGCTAGTTTTAAGTGTGAAAGGTATTACCTCAAGACTTTTATTATCCCCTATACGGTCTTTTATGTATTTTATGGACTCCCAAGTCTCCTCTTAATATGTGAGGCTGAGTACTAATCTCTGATTAGTCCAGAGTTTGACAAAAATATTGCAATTGCTCTAAAACTAAGTTATTATTTTCAGAGGATCTCTTTTAGAATGTATGATTCCTGGGAGGATATTAATTAAACCATACAACACATTGCAATCCAATTTTTTTTTTAAGTCATGGGCGGCCAAGACTCTGGGGAATTAGAACAAAGGGCAGGATCACAATGAGAACAATGGGGGTTATAATGAGAAGTATTGGAAGGCATGGGGGTAAAGAAATAAGAACATTAAGAGAGGCCAATTTTTAGCAATAAAAGGATAAATCAACTTTTTAATAGGTAATCTTTGTTGTACTGCTATTCTTTTTTAACAGCCAGGAGAAACTTTCAGCTAAAACATTTCACCTATGGCCATCTGATTATTTTAACATAGGCTATCATTTCTTACCAGACTTATAAAAACTATGCCTTGTGGTTAAGACGTGATTGTACAACATTTTTCTGATGACAGCTTTCATCTGACAATGAATCATATTTAATGACTAGTAAAGATGTAAATTAGTCTTTGATCACTGTCAACAAACAACTTAGGTTGGCAAGGAGCTATAAGTGTATGCTGAATTGACATTCTCACAGGAGACTCTAAGTTACTTTTTCCTTTAGGCTATTTTATATTAAAAAAAGAAATCACCTGGTATAATTTAAAGGGTTGTGTTAATTGTCTATAACTAACTAATAGAATTTGACTGCAGAGTTAATCTTATACAATAATCTCTTCAACTACCAGTGGAATTTTGAACTCAAAGTTGTTAAAGACTTCTTTTATTCAAGTCCCTGAAGATCGTGCAGTTCTAGTCACTGTAAAGATTTTTCAGGAGATGGGAGAAAGATCTAATAAGGCCGTTTTTCACAGTGTTATACTGAGAGTTGTCTTGGATGGAACGACTCTGCACTTGATCAGTTTTGATATTTATATTCAGTACCTCTGAGTAGTTAAAGATCAATGACAATACAAAATGCATTTTATCTTAAATGTACTTTAAAGCATCTCACAACAAAGCACTCGGAGAATTGTGTCATAATGACATCTAGACCTTATAATTTACAAAAAGGCACATTTTGACATTTTATATTTTCCATTTTAAAACTTTTTTGAGTGTGTTTATTGCAAAGATATTTTAGAAGCAAAGATAAAAAAATGTGTATTCCAAAAATGACCCTGTACAGTCTAGGGCTGCTGAAATGGTGACTAAAATGAGATCTATTCTATTAAACAGAAGATAGATTAAACAGAAACAGAAACAAAAAAAACCCAGAAGATAGCTCTGTTTTGTAAGCTTATAATAAAGTGTGCAGGACAATTGAGCCTATATTATATAATAATCATTTAATCACAGCATATCATTTCTCAGGCACAGTGAAGTAGCAGAACATGTCACTACAGAAACTGAGATTTAAGGAACATGTGACACTGAGAGAAGATAATGTAAAAAGGTCCCACTCATAAGCCCACAAGAGAAAAGGTCTGGAAACTCCCTGAATTCTTGTAGAAATATTGGGGGAAATTATTATAAGAAGCCAGAGAAATATTTCATTTTACTGATATTGTGACCTAATTGTGATTCTGAAATAAAAATATATATTTAAAAGTTAGTGGCCAAGTGCAGTGGCTCACACCTATAATCCCAGCACTTTGGGAGGCTGAGGTGGGTGGATCATGAGGTCAAGAGATCGAGACCATCCTGGTCAACATGGTGAAACCCCATCTCTACTAAAAATACAAAAATTAGCTGGGCATGGTGGTGCGCACCTGTAGTCCCAGCTACTTGGGAGGCTGAGGAAGGAGAATTGCTTGACTCAGGAAGTGGAGGTTGTGGTGAGCCGAGATCGCACCACTGCACTCCATCCTGGGTAACAAGAGTGAAACTCCGTCTCAAAATAAAAAAAAAGTTAGTATGTGGGTTTGATATATCAGTTCAAATTTTTTATATGATTATTAAGTTAATATTTGTATTTGGGACCAAAGGCCAGGAATCATTTGTAAACAATTACAATCCTATTTTGATAAGGTTAATAGAACAGATCTCATTTTAGTCACCATGTCAGCAGCCCTAGACTGTACAGGGTCATTTTTGGAATACACATTTTTTTATCTTTGCTTCTAAAATATCTTTGCAATAAACACACTCAAAAAAGTTTTAAAATGGAAAATATAAAATGTCAAAATGTGCCTTTTTGTAAATTATAAGATCTAGATGTCATTATGACACAATTCTCTAAGTGCTTTGTTGTGAGATGCTTTAAAGTACATTTAAGATAAAATGCATTTTGTATTGTCATTGATCTTTAACTACTCAGAGGTACTGAATATAAATATCAAAACTGATCAAGTGCAGAGTCGTTCCATCCAAGACAACTCTCAGTATAACACTGTGAAAAACGGCCTTATTAGATCTTTCTCCCATCTCCTGAAAAATCTTTACAGTGACTAGAACTGCACGATCTTCAGGGACTTGAATAAAAGAAGTCTTTAACAACTTTGAGTTCAAAATTCCACTGGTAGTTGAAGAGATTATTGTATAAGATTAACTCTGCAGTCAAAAGGCAGTACAACACAGTGGTTAATGATATGAACTCTGACACCTCCGTACTTGGGTTTGATTATCAACTCTACTACTACTAGCTATGTAGCATTTGAAAAACTACTTGATTCCTCTTTGCCACCGTAGACTCATTTACTAAATGTTGGTAATGACAATCAGATCTGCCTTATAGGATGTTTTCTGAAAATTAAAAGATTTAATATGCATAAGCTACTTGATACATAACACATAGCATTATATCAATGTATTATCATTATTATTATTGCTGATTCCTCTCTCTAAGGTATGAGTTATTTACCTTAGAAATGAGTTATTACCTATTTAAGGTATGAGTTATTATGAGTTCAGGATGACTAAGCCCTATGTGACACCTAAGTCTTAAGAGTTTGGTTGATACAATTAAGCAAAAACTATTAAGCAGAAAGTCTTAGCAAAAAAGACTGTCCAACCAGTTGTACAGAATTCAGAATTCCAACATCCATTTTTGTTTTGAAGACATTTGTCATTATTATTTGATATGGAGATAAAATACACTTCTACCCAAGATGATGCATTATGAAGAGTATGTCACAACAATAAAAATACAGAACAAATAATTCTTAGATATACTTACAACAACCGTCACTGTGAAGGATTAAAAAAGGAAAGCATCAGGATTTAGGATGTTAAACAACATTAATGAGGTAGCTTAAATAGAATATCCTGTTTTTAACACATTACCCTATAAGAAGCACCAAGATGGCTGAATAGAAGCAGCTAGTGTGTGCTGTACTAATGTGGAGAAGAGATAATGGCTACTCATACACAGAGTGATGGGTAAACACTACCTCTTCAAGTGATAAGCCAGGAAGCCACATTGGGATTCATAAAGAAAGCAATGGTGCCACATGAACACCAGTAAAAACTGAGTCAGGAGAGCTGGGGTTGGTGCAGAGCCAGGGGAGGCTCCTTATCATGAGAAAAGGGTGAGTGAGGGAGAACCCTTGGAGACTCAAATTTATGCCACAAACCTTTGAGGTTATGAGTACTGAAGATCCCTGTTGGCACCCTCGGCTTATAGTACTACACAGAGAGCTTCCTGGAGTCTCGGCAGAGCCACAGCTCAAGTTCATGACCAGCCCCATTGGTCTTGGCTCCTTGAACACGTTGTGCCAGCTTTCATAGCCCTGTCAACAAGGGAGGCCAGGCTCTCTCACAAATCCCAAACATAGGGGTCATATTCATGGTGGTGAGGAGCAGAGAGACTGCAAGCCCCACCTCTGCTGCACATCATCAGGCAAGGCCCATTGGCTAGGGTCCCCAGAGCAACCACCCAACCTCTGCTTGAGCACTCCAGCTGGTTGTGGCCCTGCATTTCTCTGAGACACAGCTACCAGAAATAACTTACAGGTCTGCTGCAATTGCTTTTGTTGTGGACCCCACCCCTGATTCTCTCAGGCTGTGGAGGGAGCAAAGAATCCAAAGAATATAGTGGGCCTCCAGCAAGCCACAGCTGCCCTACAAAAAGGTGTCTACGCTATTTTCCACATCTGTCCCTGCTTCTGCTGCTCCTCACTGGGAAGAGACTCCTGGCTTTGGCCCATAGTGCAGCCACCTCACACCTGCATAATTACATTAGTCCATGGCAGTTCTGCATTACTCCGGAATGCAGCTCCCAGAGACAACTGACAGGCCCTCTGCCACTGTTGCCACCATGATACCCACACTGGCTCTCCACAGGCTAGGAGGAAACAAAAAGAAAGAGCCTGATTGTTTTCACATGGTTACAGTATGCTACAACTATTTTATGGACAAGAGTTTAGACTGCCTTAATGAGAACTGAGCACCCTGTTTTTTGCCAGACAGTCCCCCACACCCCAACCTCAGCTTGGGCCTGCAGTTCAGTGACCCCACCCCTGGCTTATTATCACTGTTAGCAATGGCTCTGCATTTCTCTGGGGTGCAGTTTCCAGAGGCAACTAACAGCCCCTCTTCCACTGGGGCTACTGTGATGGCTGCCTGGCTTGCTGCCCAGTGATGGAGAGGGAACAATTAACTTAATTGCTGTGTTCATATCTCCAGCATGTTGTAGCTGACCTACAGAGAGAAGGTCAGACTGTTTTCCCTGTTAGTCCCTGTCCACACTGCTCTTCAAAAGTCAGGGCTCCCTAACATGAGGCATAGCACACCTGCCACACTTCCAGCTGATCGCTCTAATCAGCCATGGTTTTTAATTTCTGAAGTGGGATCCCTAGAGGCAACTGACAGACCCTCTGCCATTGCTGCGCCATGGTCCCCATCCCTGCTGCCTCCAAGCTTAGGAGGAAAGAAAAATCATCACCACACTGCAGGGCTTCTGTGCACAGCTTGGGAGTGTTGAACTGAGATCTGTTACCAGCACTCTAAAAGTAGAGGAGTTTATATTCTCAGAGCACTGAGAGGGGTGAGTTACTTGGGCTCCTGGGCTGTCACAGGAGTGGAACATGCCTGCCTCCACAAAGCCAGCTCAGAAAATGTGTGGCCTATCTCCTTCCTGCCTGCCTGAGGAATCCCCATGAACCAAACCACCTAAGAAAAGAGAAACTGATACAGTGCCAGTCATGGGAGGAGGTGTCCTTAAGGCCCAAACATGGAGCCAATGAGGTCATCTCTCTCCTTGTTGGAACACAGAGCACAGCTACAAATGCCAGGAAATACAAAGAAGTCAGAGGCTTAGTAAGAGCCTATCTACTACCATTACACTTAAGAACCATCTACTTCATCCCAGTCCAACCTAAAACACCAAAACTACTTTGCTAATATACCCACCTATGGAACCAATGACAGTAATTCAGCCACAAAAAAGAAAGACTCTGCACAGAGCATTGGTTTTCTTGAAACTATCTACAAACAAAGCTAATTGACTATACTCAACTTATACCCACAGCTAAAAGAACATCAACACTTCCAGATGAGAAAGAGCACAAGAACTCTGGCAATTCAAAAAGTTGAAATGTTTACATACCTCCAAGGGAGTCCACTAGCTCTCCAACGATGATTGTTCACTCTGAAATGATAGCTATAGATTCAGAATCTGTATGGCAAGGAAGTGCATTGAGTTTCAAGAGAAAGTTGAAATTCAATCCAAGGAATCCAGTAAGATGATCCAAGAGCTGAAATACAAAATAGCTATTTTGCGAAATAACCAAATTGAACTTCTAGAGCTGAAAAACTACCTACGGAAATTTCGTACTACAATGTAAAGTATTAACAACAGAATAGACCATGCTGAGCAAAGAATTTCAGAACTTAAAAATGGTTTTGTGAATCAACTCAGTTAGATAAAAATGAAGAAAAAATAATTGTCAAAAAATGAACACAACATCCAATAAATATGGGGTTATGTAAAAAGACCAAATCCATGACTCACTGGCATTCCTAGGAGAGAGAAGAAGGGAGAAAAATAACTTGGAAAATATATTTGAGGATATAGTCTATGAAAATGTCTTTAATCTCACTAAAGAGATGGACATTAAAATCCAAGAAATACAAAGAATTGCAGCTAGATATTTTACAAGATGACCAACCACTAAGGCACATAGTCATCAGATTCACCAAGGTCAATGCAAAATAAAAGGCTTAAAGGAAGCTAGAGAGAAAAATAAAGCTATATGCAAAGCAAATTTTATCAGGCTAGCAGCAGACATCTCAGCAGAAACATTATAAACTGAAGTGATTGTGGACCTATTTTCAGCATTCTTAAAGAAAAGAAATTCCCAGCAAGAATTCATAGTCTTCAAAATTAGGATTCATAAGCAAATGTGGAATAAATTCTTCTCAGACATGCAAATACTAAAGGAATTTTTTTTCAACTAGACCAGCCTTACACGAGGTCCTTAAGGGAACGCTACACATGGAACCAAGGGGAAAAAAAGATCCTAGCACAAAGACACACAAGTACAAAGACCACAGTTACTATAAAACAATCACACAAACAACTTTACAGAATAACCGGCTTACAACATGATGACAGAATCAAAATCTTACATATCAATACTAACTCTGAATGTAAATGGGCTAAATCCCTCCCCCACATAAAAGGTATAGAGTAGAAAATTGGAAAAAAAGACAAGACCTATCTATCTACAGTCTACAAGAGACCCATCTTACATGCAGTGACACTGACAGGCTCAAAGTAAAGAAATGAAAAGTAAGATTTACCATGAAAATGGAAACAACAACAAAAAGCAGGAATTGATATTCTTATACCACATAAAACAGATTTTAAACCAATAAAAATTAATAATACAAAGAAGAGCATACATAAAAATACAGAATACCAACAAGACTTAAATATTCTAAATATATAGAAACCTAAATAAATAAGCACTTGCATTTATAAAACAACTTCTTCTTGGCCCATGAGAAGACTTAGAAAACCACACAATCATAGTGGGAGATGTCAACATACCAGACAGCATTAGGCAGATCCTTGAGAGAGAAAACTGTCAAAGAAACCCTAGAGTTAAACAGGAGACTTGACCCAATGGACATAATATGCATCTACAGAACACTCCATCAAACAACCACAGAATATACATTCTTTTCACCTGTACACAGAAAATATTCTAAGATCTACCACATGTTTGATCATAAAGCAAGTCTCAACAAACTCAAAACAGTTGAAATCATACCAGTTAACAATCTCAGACCACAGAGCAATAAAAATACAAATGAATATCAAGAAAATCTCTCAAAACCATACAAATATTTGGAAATTGAACAATTTGCTTCTAAATAACTCCTGGGTAGACATCAAAATTAAGTCAGAAATAAAAAATAATTGAAATTAATGAAAATAGGGACACAACTTACCAAAAATGGGAATATTATTCTTGAAAAGTTGAACAAGGCAAGGATGTCCACTCTCACCCCTCCTATTTAACATAATACTGAAAGGCCCAGCCAGAACAATTAGGCAAGAGAAAGAAATAAAAAAGCATTTAAATAGGAAAACAATAAGTCAAACTATCTTTCCTGACATTATGATTCTATACCTAGACAGTATTAAGACTCCACAGAAAGGCAACCAAATCTAAAAAATAATTTTGATAAGATTTCAGAGTACAAAAGAAAATCACTGTACAAAAACCAGTAACATTTTTGTATACCAATAATGTCTAGGGTGAGACTCAAATCAAGAACACAATCCCATTTATAATGGCTACAAAGAAAATGAATATCTAGGTATACAACTAATCAAGGTAGTGAAAGATCTCTACCAGGAGAACTACAAAACACTGCTGAAAAAAATCAGGACAACACAAATAAATTTAAGAAAATATTCTGTCCACATGGATTGGAAGAATCAATATAATAAAAGTGGCCATACTGCCCAAAGCAATTTACAAATTCAATGCTAGTCCAATCAAACTCCCAATGTCATTATTCACAGAGTTAGAAAAAAACTGTTCTAAACTTCATATGAAACTAAAAAAAGAGCTCAAGTATTCAAAACAACCCTAAGCAAAAAGAACAAAGCCAGACACATTATACTAATTTACTTCAAATTATACTATAAGGCTACAGTAAACAAAACACCATATTAATATAAAAACAGACACATAGATTAATGAAACAAGGTAGTAAACTCAGAAGTAAAACCACACACTTGCAACTATCAGATTATCAACAAGGCTGACAAAACCAAGCAATGGTGAAAGTACTACCTATTCAATACATGCTGCTGGGATAACTGGCTACCCATACGCAGAAGAATGAAGCTGTACCCTTGTCTTTCATCATATACAAACATTACTCCAAGATTAATTAAAGAATTAAATTTAAGATATCAATCTATAAAAATCTTAGAAGAAAACCTAGGAAATACCCTTCTCAACATAGGCCTTGGCAATTATTTTGGCTGAGTTCTCAAAAGCAATTGCAAAAATACACCAAAAATTGGCAAATGGTACATAATTAAAGATCTTCTGCACAGCAAAAGAAACTATTAATAGAGTAAACAGACTGCCTACAGAATGGGAGAAAATATTTGCAAACTATACATCTGAAAAGGTCTAATACCCAGAAACTATAAGATACTTAAATAATTCAATACTTTAAAAAAGAGATAAACACATTCAGAAATGGGCAAAGTATAATCACAGACACTTTTCAAAAGACATACATGCAGCCAACAGTTATATATAAAATAATCAACATCACTAATCATTAGGGAAGTGTAAATCAAAACCACAATGAAATACCATCTTACATAAGTCAGAATACTTGTTCTAAAAAAAATAAAAAATAGCAGATATTGGTGAGGTTGTGGAAGTAAAGAAATGCTTATCCACTGTTGATGGGAATGTAAATTAGTTCAGCCACCATGGAAAGTAGTTTGGAGCTTTCCTAAATAACTTAGAGCTATTTCTTAAATAGCGCAGAGCTCCCATTTGACCCAGTAATCCCATTACTGAATATGTACACAAAGGAAAATAGATCATTATATCAAAACACACATGCACTCATATGTAATTGTTAGGCACTTCATAATAGTAAAGACACGCAATCAACCTAGTGTGCATCAGTGGTAGATTTAATGAAGAAATTGTGGTACACATATACCATAGAATACTACGCAGCCATAAAAAAGAATTAAATCATGTCTTTTGCAGCAACATGGATAAAGCTGGAGGCCATAATTCTAAGTGAACTAATACAAGAACCAAAAACCAAATACTGCATGTTCTTGCTTATAAATGGGAGCTCAACATTGTGTACACATGGGCATAAACATGTGATTAAGAGATACTGGAGACTACTAGTGGGGAGACAGTGTGGGGCTTGGGTTGAAAAACTACCCATTAGGCAATAGGCCCAATACCTGGGTACAATATACCCCTGTAACAAACCTGCACAAATACCCCCATACCTAAAGTAAAAGTTGAAATAAAAATAATTCAGGATAAAAAAATTATGTTTTTAAACATTTAACAGGTAAGCTTAAAAGCAAGAAGATACAATCCTCAGGTACTGTACATAATCTAATAAGAAACTCACAGCCATTAATTAGAGAGAAGTAATCCTTTATGAAACTCTGAGATAATTGACATATTTCCCAGGATAGTTATTTTTTGTGGCAAAACATCTCATACATTTCAGGATATTTGGCTTTTCTGGACCCCTACACACTAAATGCCAATAAGATCTAATGTCATTGCAACAAGTAATAATGCGTCAACAAGAAGAAAATTGATTATGAGGTTAATGAAGCTCAAATTTAACAGTTCACCATTGCATGAACTCCTCCCAAATCCCTATACCTAATTTTGTATTTGTAATTTTTTAAAGGAATTATGACTTGTATAAAACTTCAGACCCTCCAATTCTAGATTTTACCCTGGCTTTTAAACATTTTCAAACTCCAACAGGCTGGGGAAGGAGGGACAGCTACATTCTCAATTGAGAAACAGTGCTTTCAGAAAAAGGGATATTTATACATCTGTGGGGATTGGAACTGAGCCTATAATCTATTTGTGTGTTGGGTTCCTGAAGTCTGAAAATGATTGTGAAATGTGTAACCCTAAATGTGGATAAGGAAGATTCTCTTTCCTGGACTCAAAAAAAAAAAAAAAGGATTACTAGTGAAGTTTTGCCCTGAAATGTGAGTCTAAGGAATTCATCTGCAATAAATCAGTATTAGTATGTATTTCAACTATGTATGTTTGAGGGCTGAAATTACCAACTTATGTGAAATTCTCAGCCAAAAAACAAAGACAATAAATCCTATGAGGACGATCTTAGTAACATAAATAAAAAATCCCTCCCAAATCCCACCACTACAAGGCAAAGTTAGCATACCTAACAAATAGAAGAACTCACACTAGAGAAAATAAAAATAATAAGATGTACATGTTTACGTCACATTCCCGTGACAATCTGTAAATGTCAAAAAATGTCCTACACCTTGAAGATCTTTATAATCTGTCTTTAGGTATAAAACAAAAGTGTGGGTGTTTTTTTAATTATCAGGCCTATGAAACCAGTTCAGACTAAGAACCTCAAGAATGCTCTGGATTCCAGCTTGAGATGATCTTTGGGTTTGACTGTTGACTCTATTCTATTCTGAGAACAAAATCAACTTCTATGAGTTTCAGAACCTTTAGAAATGTGATATAAGCTATTGTTCATTTTCTTATAGACATAGTCATATATGTATGTAACAAATTTGGATACAACATCAAGATGATCACAAATTACTGAACATTTATTACTTACCCACAAGCAGTCATAAACCCTGGTCTATAACACCTATTATAGATAATAATATCTATATATAGAAGCAACTGTTGAAATCCTCTGGATTTTATGTATAGCAAAAAACTGGAGTTCTATGAAGAGGCTTGTATCTCAGCCCTTATTTCCTCTATGCTGTACTTCAATTTGGTACAGATATAATATATCCTATATATATATATATATATATCCTAGCTACAAAAAGCATTAAGTAATTTGAGCAAACTCATACTTTTTCATAGGTCATTAATTTTCACAGTGCTCTTAATCTATACCTTTTCAGAGGTAGAGACTAGGAGATCCAAGCTAAAATGTTAGGAGTATATCACTAATAAATATGGTAAGATAAAACAAAAGTTGAAATTAGCATATAGTTAAAATTGTGATAGAAGATAAATGAGATAACTGATGACGGCTTAAAGATGAATGTTAAAATTACATAGTATATTTTCTAAATCAGTATGCAAATGTGGCTTAAGCTTTCAAGTAGAAAATGTGAACCCTGAAAATCTAAGACAGGCCTCAGTTAATTTAAAAAGTTTATTTTGCCAAGGTTGAGAACACACGCGCGTAACACAGCCTTGTGAGGTCCTGACATGCTTTAAAGTGGTCAGAGCCCTGTTTTGCACATTCTGGGAAGACATGAGACATTAGTCAACATATGCAAGATGAACATTGGTTTGGTCTGGAAAAAGACAACTCAAAACAAAGTTTGGAATAATGAAAGTAGGAAGAGGATTTCTAGGTCATAGGTAGATAAGAGACAAATAGTTGCATTCTTCTGGGTTTCCGATTAGCCTATCCAAAGTAGGGAATCATATGCATTTATCTCAGTGAGCAGAGGGGTGATGTTGAAAAGAATGGGAGACAGGTTGGCCCTAAGCAGTTTCCAGCTTGACTTTTCTTTTTTCACAAAAATGTAAAGCATTATTTTCTGATATTGCTTAATCCAATAATATATTTAAAAGCCTTTAAATCTGGGATCAGAAAACACTTGCTTTAAATAGTTTAAAATATTGATATCCACATAGCCTCAAACTCATATTCTTTGTTTGTTTTCTGTTTATTTTATGTTTGTTTGTTTTACAGACCCTAAAAACTGTACAAGCCTTTCTTAGCTCCCAGGCAGATCCATGCCAACCTCTGACATGGAAAATTTGATGGACTAAGCATTATTCAGACAATTTTGCATACATATTCCTTCTTTCTACTGAAATTTGCTAAGACAGCAATGCTAAATTTAAGGTCATGCTTATTAATAAGTAACTGGTTTACAACCCTCATTATTTACCAGTTAATTATGAAAACTATATTATTTCCCAGTAAGTCAAGTTAGGAATAGAATTGCTTTTATCTTGAAAAAGTTAAGAAACCTGACTGTTAATTTGATTTTCTTAAGAGCAGATGCCAATATGAGATTAGATATTCAAGACTTATGTTTAAAGTAATGTTTATGGAAGATAAATAGAAAAAGCAGAGAGTATCTTCATACAGTAATATTGGTCTGAAACCTGTGAAAGAACAAACCATGGGGAAGTGGATTGAATATGAAAAGTTCCAGACTGCAGCACAACTTTGAAAAAGATTTGGACAGGACATAAAATACTTCTATGTCCCACAGAGAATGCCCATGCTCTGTTATTGACTGAGGTATTCCAGAAGAAACATGGACTCAGCTCAAAGCAGAGATATATCTAGAGGAGCAGTGGCTAGGGTTTTCAGCCAACTACCCTTCCCAGAGCAAAAGATCTGAGTGACACATTTCCATGTCTGTCTACAAGGACAAGAAAAAAAGGTTTCTTTTTAAGAATGGTAAAAGTTGTCAAAGAATTATGTATAAAAAATGAATCAGTAAAAGAGAATTATTTCAGACTTAAAAAAATTATTTTTTAAATGGAAGATTTTTATTACTTTTGGTTTTACAGCTTTTTTATTTTTAACTTTTATGAGTAAATAGTAGGTGTGTATATTTATGGGGTACATAAAATGTTTTGATAGAGATATGCAAGGTGAAATAATCACATCATGGAGCATGGGGTATCCATTTCCTCAAGCGTTTATCTTTTGACTTACTAACAATGCAATACTTACACTCTTTAAGTAATTTAAAAATGTACAATTAAGTTATTGTTGATTTTAATCACCCTGCTGTGATATCAAATAGTAGGTCTTATTCATTCTTTTTATAATAGAATTGAATTGCTAGTTGTGGATTTTTGCACAATTTGATTGGTCAGTGTTTTTATTTATTTATTTATTTTTTGAGACAGATTCTTGCTCTGTCACCCAGGCTGGAATACAGTGGCAGGATCTTGGCTCACTGCAACCTCTGCCTCCTGGGTTCAAGCAATTCTTCTGTCTCAGCCTTCCAAGTAGCTGGGACTACAGGTGCCTGCCACCACGCCTGGCTAATTTTTGTATTGTTAGTAAGACAGAATTTCACCATATTGGCCAGGCTGGTCTTGAACTCCAGACCTTGTGATCCGCCCTCCTCAGCCCCCCAAAGTGCTAGGAATACAGGTGTGAGCCACCATGCACAGCCTTTCTGTATTTTTTCTTTTTTTAATGTGTCTTGGTTTCGGTATCAAGGTGATACTGGTCTCAGGGAATGACTTAGGGTGAATTCCCTCCTTGTCAATTTTTTGGAATAGTTTCAAGAGTTTGGGTATTACTTTTTCTTTGTATGTTTGGTAGAATTGAGCTCTGAATTCATCTGGTTGTGGGCATTTTGGGGGGGAGAGATGATTTTTATTACAGATTAAATCTCACTACTCATTATTTGTCTGTTTAAGAGATCTGTTTATTTGTGGTACACTCATCTGAAAAGGCTCTGTGTTTCCAGGAATGCATCCATTTCCTTTAAGATTTCTAGTTTGTGAGCCTATAGTTGTTCATAATAGTCTGTGATGATCTTTTTTACTTCTGTGGTATCAGTTGTAATGTCTTCTTTTATGTTTTTGATTGTGTTTATTTCAATCTACTCTCTTTTCTTAGTTAATCTAGTAATGGGTTTATCAATTTTGTTTATATTATTAAAGAACCAATTTTTTATTTCAATCATCTTTCGTAGTTTTTTATTTTTTTGGTCTCAATTTAATTTAGTTCTTCTCTGATTTTTGTTATTTCTTTTCTCCTGCTAACTCTTGAGTTTTTTTTTCTTGTTTTTCTAGTTCCTTGAGGTGTGATGTCACATTAATTTGTAATGTTTTGCCTTTTTGATGTAGATATTTAATACTATACACCTCCTTATAGTACTGCTTATGCTGTTCCCCAAAAGTTTTGCTAAGTCTTGTTTTTATTTTTATTTGTTTCAAAAATTTTTCTAATTTTTTTTTATTTCATCATTGACACAATTGTTACCAGAAAGGGATCCTGATACAGAACTCAAGAGAGAGTTCTTGGATCTCACATAGGAAATAATTCAGGATGAGTCCACAGTGCAAAGTAAAAGCAACTTTATTAAGACAGTAAAGAGGTAAAAGGACAGTTATTCATTAGACAGAGTAGGACGTTCCTGAAAGTAAGAGGAGGAACACACATCCACCCTAGTTACAATGGTTGTGTGTAACTAAGTCTGGGTCTGTTTCAGTAAACATCATTAATTTGTTCCCTTAAGCATAAACAACTAGAGGCTAGGAATTTTTAATTTTCTGGGAATGTGGCCAAGCAAGTCTCACCCTCATTTTCCTGGTCCTCACTCAAAATGGAGTCACTCTGGTTCAAATGCCTCTGACACAATAATTGTGCAGGAGCATGCTATTTAATTTCCATGTATTTGTTTAATTCACAAAGTTTCTCTTGGTATTCATTTCTAGCTTTATTCCACTGTGGTGTGGGAAGATACTTGATGGAATTTTAATATTTTTAATACATTGATTTGTTTTATAGCCTAGTCTATGATCTCTCTTAGAAAATGTTACATGTACTGATAAAAATAATGTGTAGTCTGTAGTTTTTGCTCAGAATGTTATGTAAATGTCTGTTTAGTCCATTTGCTCTAAGGCCTAATTGAAGTCCAATGTATCTTTGTTAGTTTTCTGTCTCAATGATCTATTTTGTGCTGTTAGCGGGGTGGTGAATTCCCCTACTATTATTGTATTGCTTTCTGTATATTTTTTAGGCCCAGTAATGTTTATTTTATAAATTTACGTGCTTCAATGTTAGGTACTTATATATTTAGGACTCTTATATCCTCTTGCTGAACTGATCTCTTTATCATATAATGACATTTGTTGTCTTTTTTAATTGTTTCTAATTTCAAGTCTAATTTAGCTGATACAATCATAGCTACTCCTGCTTACTTTTTGTTTCTATTTTTGTGAAATATCTTTTTCCACCCCTTTACTTTCAGTCTGTACCTTTATTGGTTAGATGAGTTTCTTTTAAGCAGGATATAGTTGGATCATTTTAAAATCCATGCTCTCAATCTGTATTTTTGTGTGGAACATTTAGTCCATTCGTATTCAGGGTTAATATTAATAGGCAATTCATTTTCCTGGTAATATTGTTAATTGTTTTCAAATTGCTTTTACAAATTCTTTGTTTCCCTTTTCCTTTGTCTTTTTGTCTTAGTGGTTTCAGAAAATTTTGTCATGTTGCCATTTCATTCTTTCTCTTCCTCCTTTGTGTGCTTGTTTTATGAGAACTGTGGGTTTTATATTTCCATGGGTTCTTATGATGATGAATGTCAACCTTTTGTTTCCATATTTAAGGCTTCCTTGAGCATTTTTTATATTGCTAGCCTAGTGACAAATTCACATAGCATTTGCTTACCTGAATAAAACTTTATTTTTCCCTTTTTTGTGAAGCTTATTCCAAATAAAATTCTTGGCAGAGAGTGTTTTTCTTTTAGCACCTTAAAAATGCAGTTTCACCATCATTCTCAGCAAACTAACACAAGAATAGAAAACCAAACACTGCATGTTCTCACTCATAAGTGGGAGTTGAACAATGAGAACACATGGACACAGAGACGGGAGCATCACATACCAGGGCCTGTCGAGGGGTGGGGGGCTAGGGGAGGGAAAGCATTAGGAGAAATACCTAATGTAGATGACGGGTTGATGGGTGCAGCAAACCACCATGGCACGTGTATACCTATGTAATAAACCTGCACATTCTGCATGTATATCCCAGAACTTAAAGTATAATTTTTAAAAATTCAGTTTTATTCTCTTCTGCCCTATAAAGTTTCTGCTGGAAAGTTCAATGTTAATCTAACAGAAATTCCTTCATAGATTACTAGCTGGATTTTTTTTGTTAATTTTAAAAGTCTTTCTTTTACTTGAACTTTAGACATTCTGAATACAATATCCCATGTTAAAGTAATTTTTGCAATATGTTTACGTGCGTAGCACTGGGTTTTTATACCCAGTGACTAACTCTTTCTGAATTTGAAAAGTTTACATTGATTATTTTCTTAAATATGTTTTATCTCTACTTTTTTCTCCATTCTCCCACAAAAATACCAATAATTTGTAAATTCAATCAATTTATTTAGTCCCAGATGTCTCAAAGGCTTTGTTAAATCAACTTTTAGACTTTATTATCAAATAATCCTGAAAGCAGGAACAGCATAATGGATGCTCAGTGTCCCTGATTACCACACTTAATTGAAGTAAACAATGATGTACATAAAGTAAATGTTGAGATGGATTGTTTACCCAGTGAAATAATGAGTTCACCTCTTCTTGCTGATGGAGTAGAAGTTAATACTAACAGAAAAGAAGAAATTTCAGATGTTGTGGTAAGAATGAAACGAAAATTTTCTATTTCACCTCAGAATGTTTTAATGAGAAGCTCGGAAATAATTATACTGTCACAAAATAACATCTCACAAACTAACATTTCTCAGTCAGTTCTATTTGGTAATAAAAATCTTATTACTAAATGCCACCCTGTTAATTCAGCATAAACCGTTGTAGTCCATTCACTGAGCTGGAGAGGAGACATCAAGAACATGTCAGACACGTCTTTTTTTTTAACAGGATCTTATTCTGTGTGCAGACTGGAGTAGAGACACGACCATGGTGTGCTGCAGCCTCAACCTCCTGGGCCCAAGCTACCCAAAGAAGCTGGTACTACAGGCACACACAGCTATGCATGGCTATTTTTATTGTTAATTTTGCAGATACAGGATCTCACTAAGTTGCCCAGGCTATTCTTAATCTTTTGACCTCAAGCAATCCTCCTGCCTTTGCTTCCCAAAGTGCTGAAATTGAGGGAATGTGTTCTCTTTCCAAATCCACAAGGGGGCATAGTTTTAAGGGCAAGAACTTTCTAGTGCCATGCCCCCCTCCCATCTCTCTCCATTCGGGAGATTTAACGGTTTATGTTTAAATTTTGCACCCCGGGAAGAAACTAAGGGCCAGTCACTCCAGCGGAACTTCAAAGGAACTCCTTTCATTGGCCTGGGGTCTTAGAAAAGGTGGGGGTTCCTCTCAGGTTAAAAGTCCCCTTCTTCCACACCCCTTCGGACTCCATGTTTGGATCGATCCCCTTCCACAAGCACTCCCTTTGTAGAAGCCATCTTTCTCTCTCCCGGGTTTCCCCTCTGGAGTCCCCCTCCATCCTTTCTCCTGGAAGCCTGTCTTCCCCTCCTAAACTCCACCTCTCTCTATTCCTTTCCATTCAGTGTGGAAGCTGCTTTCCTCTTCTGGATTCCATCTTTCTGGATTCTCTCACTCAGTGTGAGAGTTAGCTGTTTCTTTCTCTCTCCTTCTCCTATTTCTCTCTCTTTAAATAAATCACTTTCTACAAAAAAAAAAAAAAAAAAAAAGAGTTGAATATAGAATGATGTTTGCAGTCGGTGTTTGGGATTAGTTCTGATCCTATAATGTCTCTTATTTGTGTCTTTCCTTGGTTCTCTTGGGTAAATTAGCTGGGCTAAAATTCAGCCTATATCTCTGATGAATTCACCTCCACTGTTTTTGAGCACACCCTTAGGCTTGAACTTCTTCACATCCTGTTGAAAATAAATGTCAGTTTTTTTGAGAAGAGCTTCAGAGCTCTTTGTTTTATGGCCCTTTTCCTTGGGCAAATTCTATTAACAATGACTAGGGGAGGGACAGTGATGTCCTTCACTCTGAGTGACACATCTGCTATTGGAAATCAGCACACAGCAGAGAGATAACTGTAGATTCTGTTCTTTGTGGCTTATCTTTCCACTTTTATAATCTTCACTTTATAAATAAGCTGGGAAATTATAATTTAAAATGTGCTGGTATTATCAGCACACTGTGGCCAAGTTAGAGCTTCTTTCCAATGTGAGTGGGGGCTGGGTGAAAAAAGAAAGTCCTCTCTTTTTAACGGCAATAACCAAAAGCACAGTTTCAGCAACAGGTAACTGGGGAGACAAATGATAAATGGTGATATCGTGCCCCTCCTGGAAGATACCATACCTCTCCAACTGGAGCTTAGGGGAGGACACGTTTCTGTATGGCTGTATTTTCTGTAGAGTTTTTCTCATGCTGAGTTAGGAGCGGAGTGGGGGAAGATGTATTGTGCTTCAAATAAAACAGATTTTTATGTTCTTTAATTAGGTTTTATAGAGTAATAGTTTTTCATTTGCTGTCTGTATCTAGGAACAATTTCCAAGACTTAAATGTTTTTTTAAAATATAATTTATTCCAGTTTAACTGGAGAGTCGGTCTACACTACTAGGAGTGAAATCTTACCAGGTTGCTTCTTAATCATAGAAGAGGCAGTAGCTCCCTTGGTGGTTTAGTTCAGCAATATGATTGCAAATTGTTCCTGAAAGTATGATCTAGAGTTTATTTCTTCAGTAGTTTGAATGAGTTGGTAAGTCATTCCATTTAATAAATTCATTTCTACTTAAATTAGGTAAAATTCATTTCGTTTTCTGCGACTGAACATTTACCAATAGACTTCAAGGTAATCAGAGAATGCTGATTATACAGTGATCTAAACAGCTTGTTTCAGGTCTTAGTTTCACATTGACAAACATAAATCTTGGCCTTTCGCACCTATATGATTTTGCATTTATACATTATCTCTTTTCAAGCCAGATGACCCCAGAGAAGTGATTATTGTTTCCAGAATTATAGATACAGGTAGGGTTTTGGTCTGAAATTTAGTCTCTGGCTAGCTAATTTTTCTATGAATATCTCTATAATATCTTTATTATATCTCCCATAATTATTCTGGATAAGGTGTGCTTAAGCTGTTTTTGAATTGTGCTTGGTTTTGACTTCTGATTTCACTTTAATTCCAACCAGTGGTTGATTATGCTACACCTTATACCTTGCTGACAATTAGAAGCACATTCTTCACCAGCCACTTAACCTCAATGGCCATTTTCAATAGGAGAATTTACTGTTGTCTGAACTATAAACCCAGAAATAAAATTACCTTTGAGTCATGTAGTAGAAGTACTTAGCATTCAAGCATCCCTCATTAGCTGGGCTTCAATCTCTGATCCTTTCGTGGGCCAAGTCTTAGAGAATAGTTCATAGTTCTGCAAGTTGGTGGATATATAATGCCCAGGCTGGCTGACAAAAAAGGTCTTTAATTGTCACAGTACACGCAACAGCATTATTGTTGCCAACATCTTCTGATAAATGTAATGATTCTAAATCTTTTTTTTAGAAGCAAGAGAAAGCTGTCACATTTGCCTTTTACAATCTCTTGTTAATAAACATTATTTAATAGAGAAGTTTTAGGTACTTAGCAAAACTGAGTGGAAAGTTAAAAGAATTTCCATCTGTCTCTGATCTCACACAAGGACAACCTCCCTCACTATCAACGTCCTGACCCAGAGTTAAATTGTTACAATCAGTGAAGCTACATTAGCAATTAGTTATGGAACAAATTCTACAGTTTACATTGAGGTTCACTCTGTCTGTCATACATTTTATGGATTTTGACAAAGATATAATGACATGTACTTAGAATCGTGGTGGTGTGCAGAATGATTCTCCTGCCCTAAAATTTTTCTGTGCTTTTTCTATTCATATTTAGCTCCCCTCACAGCCCCTCTAATCATTTTAGTGTTTCTATAGTTTTTCCTTTTCAAGAATGTCATATAGTTGGAGTCATACAGTATGTAGCCGCTTTAGATTGGGTTCTTTCACTTGGTAACATGCATTTAAAATACCTTTATGCCTTTTCATAGATCAATAGCTCATTTATTTTTAGTGCTCAATAATACTCCCTTGTCTGGCTACATAACAGCTTATATATTCAATACCTACTTAAGGACATCTTGGTTGCTTCCAAGGGTTGGCAATTATAAACGAAGGTGCTCTAAACATTTTTATTCAGGTTTTATGTGGAAATAAGTTTTTAATAGTTTGGGGTAAATATTAAGGAGTGGGATTATAGGATCTTATGGTAAAAGGATGTTAAACTTTGTAAGAAACTACCAAACAACCCACCAAAGTGGTTGTACCATTTTACAATCCCAGCAGTAATGAATGAGAGATTCTGCTCTTCTACATCCTCACCAACATTTGATGTTGCTAGTGTTTAGATGTCAGCCATTTTAATAGATATGTAGTAGTAGTTCATTGTTGCTTTAATTTGCAGTTCTCTAAGAAAATATAATGCTGAGCATATAATATTTTCATATGCTTACTTGCCATCTACATAAACACTTTGATAAAGTATCTGTTCAAGTATTTTGTATTTTGCTCATTTTTTAAAAATTGAGCTGCTCGATACATTACTATTGAGTTTTGTAATTTTTTTTATATTTAGATAACAGTCATTTATAAATTCTATGGTTTGCAAATATTTTTTTCCAGTTTTGGCTTACCGTCTCATTTTTTCAAAAGTGACTTTTTAAGAGCAGAAGTTTGTAATTTCAATGAAGTCCACCTTATTATTAATTTCATAAATCATGTCTTCAGTCTTGTAAAAATTATCACCAAACCCAAAATAATCTGGTTTCTCTTTTCTGTTATCTTCTAGAAGTTTTATAGTTTTGTGTCTTATTTTGACATCCATGGTTTGTTTTTAGATATCAAGGTCTTTGTCAACATTCTTTCATTCTAATAGACATGTCTATATAGTCCAGCACCATTTGTTGAAAATACTACGTTTGCCCCATTTTATTTCCTTTGCTTCTTTGGTCAAAAATTCATTAATTACATTATGTGGGTTTATTTCTGGTCTCTGTATTTAGTGCCATTGATTCATTTTTCTGTTCCTGTTCTTTTTTTTTTTTTTTTTTTTTGAGACGGAGTTTCGCTCTTGTTACCCAGGCTGGAGTGCAATGGCGCAATCTCGGCTCACCACAACCTCCGCCTCCTGGGTTCAGGCAATTCTCCTGCCTCAGCCTCATGAGTAGCTGTGATTACAGGCACGCACCACCGTGCCCAGCTAATTTTTTGTATTTTTAGTAGAGACGGGGTTTCACCAGGTTGACCAGGATGGTCTTGATCTCTTGACCTCGTGATCCACCCGCCTCGGCCTCCCAAAGTGCTGGGATTACAGGCGTGAGCCACCGCACCCGGCCCCTGTTCCTGTTCTTAGTAGATAAACACCAGGCTTTTCACTATTTAGATGGTGTTAGCTGTAGTTTTGTTTGTTTGTTTGTTTTGTTTTTGTAAATATTACTTATCAAGTTGAGAAAGTCCCCCGGTTACTACTTTTTATAGAGTTTTTGGTATAAAATAATATTAGACTTTGTTGATGCTTTTTCTACATCACTGTATATGATCAAGTGATTTTTCACCTTTAGTCTGCTGACATTAGGGAGTTTTAAGTATTCTGGAAATGTTGACTACTTTATCCTTATTTAATGCCCCCCCCTTTATCTCTAACAACCTTCTTGATTCTGAAGTCTTCTCTGAGATTAATACAGTTACTTCTGCTATCTTTTTATTGGTGTTATTATAGTATATCTTTATCCATCCTTTTACTTTTGATCTACATGTGTTTTTTTATATTTAAAGTGAGTTCTTTTTTCTGGTCAAATGATAGTTGAATCTTGTTTTTATATCCACTCTGACAGTTTCTGTGTATTTAAACCATTAACATTCAAGGTAATTATTGATACAGTTGGATTAATATCTACAATTTTTAGTATTTTTCTATTTGTTGCCTTTGTTCTTTGTTTCTATTTTTATCTTTCATACTTTTTCTATCTTTTGTTATTTTAATGGATAATTTTATATGATTATTTTCTGTCTCTTTTATATTATCAATTATATATATATTTTTTGAATTTTTCTAGTGGTTGTTCTAGAGTTTGCAATATACATGTACAACTAATCCAAGATTACTTTCAAATAACACTATACTGTTTCATAGTGTGAGTACCTGATAATAACAATATATTTCTAATTTTGCCCTCCTATTCCTTCTATAATTTCTGTTTTCCATTTTATTTACATGTAAGCATTTCACATGCATTATTGGTGTTATTATTTTGAAGAAATTATTGTTTTTAGATCAATTAAAATAAGAAAAGTGAAAGTTTTTTTTATTACCTTCACTTAGAAATTCTCTAAGGTTCTTCCTTCCTTTAGGTAGGTATGCATTTCTGACTTACATTGTGTTACTTCACTTTTTGTGTTGCTATGTAAAAGTAACTGAGGCTGAGTAATTTATTAAAAAAAGTTTACATTGGCTCATAATTTTACAGGCTGTACTGAAATCATGGCACCAGCATCTGCTCCTAGTGAGGGCTTCAGGAACAATTTAGTCGTGGCAAAATATGAAGGGAGGGCAAGTAAGTCACATGGTGAAAAACGGAGCAAGAGAGAAAAGGAGGTCTGAGACCTTTCCAAATGACCAGATATCATTTAAATTAACTGAGGGAGAACTCTATCACCAAAGGGATAGCAAAAAGCATTTATGAGTGATCCGCAACAATGATTCAATACCTGCCAATAGGCCACATCTACAAAATTGGGGATCACATTTTAACATGCGATTTGGAGGGGACTTTCATCCCAATGATATCATATACTAGTCTTCCTCTCTCTCAATAACTTATTTTAACCTTCCTTGCAAGGCAGGTCTACTGGCAGCAGAAAGTCTCAGTTTTTGTTAAAATCTTCATTTATTCACTTTTGAAGCATAATTTTACAGAATACAGAATTCTAGGCTGTTGGTACTTTCCCCTTAACTGCAGATATTTTACTCCACTCTCTTAATGCTTGTGTGATTTCTGAGAAGCTGTTGATTGTAATTGTCATTTTTATTTCTCCATAGGTAAGATGTTCCCATCTCCCTACCTGGCTTCTTGCAAGATTTCTTAAGTTTTCTACACTTTGAACATTATGTGCCTAGGTATGATTCTTTTTTGTATTTATCTCATATGGTATTCTCTGCTTCCTGGATTTGTGCTTTTGTGTATGAGATTAATGTGCAAAAATTCTCAGTCAATATTGCCTGAAACATGTCTTTTATTAGGTTCCCTTCTTTTTTCTCCTTCTGCCATTCCCATTAGGCATATGTTATACTTTTTGTCATTGAACAGCATTTCTTGAATATATTGACTTTTTTACATCTTTTTTTTTTTAATTTCAATTTTGGTAATGTCTATTGTCATATTCTCTAGCACAAAGATTGTTTTCTCAATTATTTCTGGTCTACTGTTGAGACTTTCAAAGGCATATTTTATTTTTTTACAGCGTTTTTGATCTCTAGCATTTCTCTTTGATTATTTCTTATAATTTCCACCTCTTTAATATTAGCTATATTTTTGTGTATTACCTACATTTTCCATTAATGCCCATAGCATATTAATCATAGTGATTTTTTAAAATCCCTTGTCTGATAATTCCAACATATGTAACTCTGGTTCTTGTACTTGTTTATTTTCTTCTAACAGTACTTTTGTCTTCATATATGCCTTGTGTTTTTTATTAAAATGTGGGCATGATGCACTTAATAAAGTAACTGAGGTAAATAGGCTTTAAATATTGTAGTGGTAAGTTGTGGGAAGTGAAGATAGCATTGTACAGTAATATAATTAGATCTCAGTCTTTTGATGAGTTGTGGCCCTGGATTGTAAACTCCGTAGTGCTTCCTGTGTTTTTTCTCTCTTTTTGGGTAGAATAAAATGGCTAAAGGGGGCTGGAGTTGAATAATTCGCATTTCCTATGTGCAAAGCTAGAGTTGGCTAGAGTCAAGTATTTACCTTCCCCAGGTTAAATTAGGCTCTGGTAAAATGCCAGTGGGTTAGATTCTGATAAAATAATTTCCTTGAAGGCAGGCATTATTTAGAAGTACAGAAAGCTCTAGTGTATTACAAAATGATTTATTTTCCTATCCTCCCTGCTGTAAGCACAAGGTGATTTTTTTTGTTTTTCCTGATACTTACTGTGAGGACCTGGTTGAGCTTCTGGAGGTAAAATTTACAAAAGTATAGGGGATCGCCAAATCCCTGGCCACCATGGAGTTTTTAACTTTTAGATTTGTTCATATTAAGACCCCAGCAAGTCATCAATTACAATTTACGTTTTCCTCTCCAAGTATTGGTTCTGATAGAAGTTTCTGCTAGTGATCCACCCCCGCCCCCGCCCCCATTGTTAAGTTGTATTCTCTGTAATTTCCTGAATATCTCTCCAATTTTGAAGGCATTAGCATTTCCTGTAAGCTTACTTCTTTGATAGATCTAAGAAGAATTGTTGATATTTAAGTTTGTTTCACTTTTGACTTTGGTCTTAGGACAGAGTGGTAATTTCTAAATTTCTTACATACCAAATAAGAAACCTGTCTTTGAAAACGTTAAAGAATGGGAAGTTTATCCAAATGACCAAAAATGAATCAGAAATTATCTACTGAATAAAAACTTTTCAGAAAGCAACAGACCAGGACATTATTTTTGGGAACCTGAAACAAACTCACAAAAGTAAATGAAACTTTATATATGTGGAAATCATAATGTAAGGTGTTTAGAATATTTTTACGCTAAAGATATTCATAGGACATAATTATAATTTTTTAAAACCCTATTTGTATCTATAAAGCACATGTTTACTCTTCCTTTTATACCTGTTAACTATCATGTAATACAGAAATCAGATTTTTTGCTCAAGCCAAGAAAATAATTATAATGTGAACTGAACAACTTAGTATACTGACCATTTAAAGACTTAAAAATAATTTAAAAATAACACTAATAAAGTTGTCTACACTAAACCATTTAGAATACCAGTAGTAAAAGACTTAAAATAAATATTTATGCCACGGAATACAACCTTCAGCAATTATTCTATCCCTTAAAAAAAAGGGGGGGGGGCAAAATTGGAGCTTTTACCAAAAAGTAAAGACAAATAGGTGACAAATCTTTATATTCTGAAAAAAAGAATATTTTGTGTTGATGGCTTGAATAAGAAATTGTATTTATTCCCCAACACACACAAAAACATTGCCAACTCTTAGTATTCCCTCCGTAAGAGGGAATAAGTAACATCCAATAAGTAACAAAGATAAATCTTAATAAATATAATAAACTTCTATAGTCTCTACTACTTTCATTGAAGTTGAGACCAAAAAAATAAATAAATAACCAGTAGATACAACTTTTTAAAAATTCTGATGTATTGCTATATCCTTGTTTTAATTTTTTAATGGTAACAGCTTAACTTTTTACTGGCAAACTCTAATTTGAAAAGATATTTTTATTTAAAAAGGAAGGAAGGTAAATATATTCTGAAAAAATACCATAAGGCAAGATAAAATACATTTATATTAATGAATAATCAAATTTTCTTTCCCCCAAATGATGTATAATAAATACCAGTTCAGAATAATGATTACCCCTGGTGTTAGACGAAGGGTGAGTATGAGGAATAGGAGAAGAAAGTGATTGCAATTATGTAAGAGAATAGCAGCTTTCAACTGTTATTGTGAAATTTTATTTTCTAAGCTAGTAACTGAGGAATCATTTAATCAGTCTTTATAATTTTTAGTATCTTAAATATTTTAGAACACAACTTTTAGGCTACATCTAAAGTGGTAGGGCCACAAATAATGTAAAAAGATTATTTACTTTTTTCTTTCTACTTCTATGGAATGTTATGTCAAAACCACAATGCAAAAGCCAATGAGTTTCTTATACATATTTTTTGTAAACATCATACACAGAATATACTTAGTCATTTCAGTGGCTATCAATTTCTATGTCCAGTATAGGTTATAAAAAATCAAATCAGGCCAGGTACAGTGGCTCATGCCTGTAAATCCAGCACTTTGGGAGCACATTGGGAGACCAGCCTGGCCAACAAGGCAAAATCCCATCTCAATAAGTACCAAACAGCCAGGTGTGGTGGCAGGTACCTGTAAGCCCAGCTACTCAGGAGGCTGAGGCAGGAGAATCACTTGAACCCGGAAGGCAGAGGTGGCAGTGAACCAAGATTGTGCCACTGCACGCCAGCCCAGGGAACAAGAGCAAGACTCCATCTCAAAAAAATAATTAAAATAAATAAAAAATAAACATTTAGTTTGAAGGCTATTGCTCTTTTTACTAATGGTTTCAAAGCCTTATATTTTTTATAACATTGGCTCCTTTGAGATAAGAACATTTTAAAATACAAAGATTTTCTGAGAGAGCTGTATTAAAATATGAGAAAGTTTTAATTGAACTGATGTTAAAGTTATGGAAGGAATTGCCATCTGCTAGTATGTTTCAGTCTACTGTGAATATGTGAGGAATGCCTGCCTAACCCACATTTCATTCTTTTAGAAATAGTCTCCATACATCTAGGTGAAGAAATTGTTTCTACTAGGTTATGCCCATCCTGCCCCTATCCCTCATAATACAGTCATGGATTTAGAATTCTTTTTCTACAATTTAAACTAATAAATTTAGAGACTTATAATAAGAGAATCTTTAAAAAATAAAAAATGCCAGGGTTGACAAACCTGACAAAAACAAGCAATGGGGAAAGGATTCCCTGTTTAATAAATGGTGTTGGAAAAACTGGCCAGCCAGAAAGCAGAAACTGGACCCCTTCCTGACACATTACACTAAAATTAACTCCAGATGGATTAAAGACTTAAACATAAGACCTGGCATCATAAAAACCCTACAAGAAAATCTAGGCAAAACCATTCAGGACATAGGCGTAGGCAAGGACTTCATGACCAAAACACCGAAAGCATTGATTGGCAACAAAAGCCAAAATAGACAAGCGGGACCTAATCAAACTCCACAGCTTCTGCACAGCAAAAGAAACAGTCATTAGTGTGAATCGGCAACCAACAGAATGGGAAAAAATTTTTGCAGTTTACCCATCTGACAAAGGGCTGATATCCAGAATTTACAAAGAGCTAAAACAGATTTACAAGACAAAAAACAAACAAGCCCATTCAAAAGTGGGCAAAGGATATGAACAGACACTCTACAAAAGAAGACATACATGAGGCCAAGAAACATATGAAAAAATGCTCATCATCACTGGTCATTAAAGAAATGCCAATCAAAACTACATTGAGATACCATCTCATGCCAGTTAGAATGGTGATCATTAAAAAATCTGGAGACAACAGATGCTGGAGAAGATGTGGAGAAATAGGAACACTTTTACACTGTTGATGGGAGTGTAAATTAGTTCAACCATTGTGGAAGACAGTGTGGTGATTCCTCAAGTACCTAGAAATAGAAATTCCATTTGACCCAGCAATCCCATTACTGGGTATATATCCAAAGGATTATAAATCATTCTACTATGAGGACACATGCACACGAATGTTCATTGCAGCACTGTTTACAATAGCAAAGACCTGGAACCAACCCAAATGCCCATCGATGATAGACTGGACAGGGAAAATGTGGCACATATACTCCATGAAATATTATGCAGCCATCAAAAATGATGAGTTCGTGTCCTTGGTAGGGACATGGATGAACCTGGAAACCATCATTCTCAGCAAACTGACACAAGAACAGAAAATCAAACACCGCATATTCTCACTCATAGGCGGGTGTTGAACAATGAGAACACATGGACACAGGGAGGGGAGCATCACACATTGGGATCTCTCAAGGGGGAAATAGGGGAGGGACACCCAAGGGTGGGGAGTTGGGGAGAGATAGCATGGGGAGAAATGCCAGGTATAGGTGATAGGGAGGAAGGCAGCAAATCACACTGCCATGTGTGTACCTATGCAACAATCTTGCATGTTCTTCACATGTACCCCAAAACCTAAAATACAATTAAAAAAAATGTCAATACTTATGCCATGTCCATTGATAGGCAAAAGGGAGTTTACATAGGGAATCAGGAGAAATGAGCAGATCTCAATAATAAACTGAGATAAAAGACCATACGGTCCAAAAAAGGGACAATAGCTACATTCCTTACTTAAAAATATTCAGATAATACAGAGGCCTATTTTAAATACATTGGCTAATGTTTTATGTTATGTTAGAAGAAACTGAATGGGTTTTAGCAAGGATTTATATACATAGACTTAGTTTTTAAAAACAGAATCACTTCAGCTATATGGCAAGATGGCAGACTAGACACATTGGATGACAGACCTACTCAGAAAGAAATTCAAAGCTACTGGTAAATGAACATTTCTCTAATGTAAAACTGAAGGAAGACAGCCAGGATCTGTTACAGTGCCCATGTGAGGAAGATAAGGTGTAGAAAAGAAAAGCAGCAAGAGACTAGCTTAGATAAACCACTGAGGAACTTACAGCTCTGTAGAAAGTGTAGGTAAGAGTGCTCTGTTCCTATCACTCTTGCAACAATCTGCAATCTAACTGCTGGAAAGTCCCTATGCCCTTCTGACACTGGGAAATGCTTGCAGTGGTGATTTGGAAACTGCCAGAGGACAAAGAATTGGGTAACAGCTTGTATACCTAAGGCTGCACTTCCTGCAGATCTGAGCTGATATGTCAGGTGCCGTACTTATTATGTACCTGTTGTGGGACAGTGCCCAGTCCAGGGAATTTCTTCCTTTAAGTCATCACACTACTAGATCCCCTGAAAACATACCCCCAAAACCTGCTCTTACTATGACAAGCATGGGAACCAGTGGATGCACAGGGAGCTGAGGAACCCCTGGTGATCTAACCTTTGGTGTGGGATACTCCTAAGGAAAGGGGGAACACAACCTGTCAAATCCCCCATGAGACAAAGAAAATGCAGGTTTGCTGCCAATCACTGAAGCAGGCAGCACTGACAACTGGGAATTGTTGTGAACAAGGGATTATCTCCCACCCGGCACCCATCAACTGTTGTGGATGCAGCAGTGGTTCTTCCTAGTGAGGACCAGAAGGTGTGCACCTGAAGAAAGTGCTTCTTGTGCTTTTCACAGTTCCTTCCATCTAAAAGTGAGCCCGTGCTTCTTGGGCTTGCATAGCCTGTGGGGCCAAACTCCCTATCCTTACGGAGTGACAATGTAACTGCAATAGTTGACAGAAAAGCCACACGCAGAGGTTCTGCCTTGAGCCCATTTTAATTATAGCTGTAAATAAGCTATCCACAACCCAGGAACTCATACAAAGTTTTGGCTTCCTAAAAGGACCCATGAATGAAGCCAAATAATGATAAACAATGTACATCCCAGTTATAATCTCAAGGAAAAAAAAATAAAAGATCTCACTCAAAGAATAGCAAATTTGAAAATAAAAGTTGACACCTTAGGTGACAGGCAAAAACTCTCAAAGTTAAAAAAAGCCAGAGTGTCTTAACAACTCCAGACACTAGCTGTCTTTTTCTTTTTCTTTTTTGAGATGGAGTTTCACTCTTGTTGCCCAGGCTGGAGTGCAATCGCATGATCTCAGCTCAACGAAACCTCTGCTTCCTGGGTTTAAGGGATTCTCCTGCCTCAGCCTCCTGAGTACCTGGGATTACAGGCAGGCACCACCATGCCCAGCTAATTTTGTATTTTTAATAGAGACAGTGTTTCTCCATGTTGGTCAGGCTGGTCTTAAACTCCCGACCTCAGGTGATCCGTGCGCCTCAGCCTTCCAAAGTGCTGGGATTACAGGCATGAGCCACTGCACCTGGCCTGCACTAACTTTTTGGCAATGAACACTAACGGAAATGAAAAGTCAGAAATAACAAGGGATTAAACATATGGATTGCTATGAAACTCAATGAGAGACAAAAGAAACTTCAAATACAACACAAATAAACCAGAAAAATTATTTAGTATGTAAAAAAATGAGTTAGCTATATATATTTTTAAAAATGGTTAGAACTTCTAGAATTAAAAAAAACAATTACTGAAGGAATTTCAAAATACAGTTGGAAGTTTTAAAAACAGATTAGACTAAGCAGAGGAGAGGATTTCAGGGCTTAAAGACTGAACTTTCAAATTAACATAATCGGATAAAAATAAAGGAAAAATAAGTTTAATAAGCAAAGTTTCAGGAATGTGGGATTATGCAAAACATTCAAACCTATGACTTCTTGACATTTCTGAGAGAAAAAAAGAAAAATAAAGCAACATGAACAATATATTTGAGAAAATAATTCAGGAAAAATTTCCAATTTGCTAGAGAAGTCAATATCCAGATACAAGAAATTCAGAAAACTGTGAGATACTACAAAATATGACCATCACCAAGGTATATAGTCATAAAGAAATACAAGATCAGTATGAAAGAATAAATCTTAAAGGCAACTAGTGAAAATGGACAAATTACCAATAAAGGAAATTTTATCAGACTAACAAGGGCTCTCAGCAGAAACCTTACCAGTCGGAAAAGATTGTGGGCCTATTTTCAGCCTTCTTATGACAAGAAAAATGCCAATCAAGAATTTCATATCCTGTGAAACTTATCTTTATAAATGAAGAAGAAATGAAGTCCTTTCTGGAAAAACAAACACCAAGAGAATTTGTCATGATCAGACCAGGCTCAATTGAGTTATTAACAATGAAATGAAAGAATGGCATTTGCCACTATAAATGCACACATTAGTACAAAATTAACAGATAATATAAATTAGTTATACAATTGAGGCTACAAAGCATCTTGCTAAAAACACTATGACAGGAAAAAATAAACCTCACATATCAATGTTAACTTTGAACATAAATGTCCTAAGTGCTCCACTCAAAAGACATAACATGTAAAATGTGGTTTAAAAAACAATGCTTAACTTTCTTCTGCCTTCAACTGATCCATCTCATGAATAATGACACCCACAGACCCAATGTAGAGGGATGGGTAAAGATCCCTAAGACAAATGGAAAACCAATAAAAGCAAGGGTTTCTATTCTGATATAAGATAAGACAGACTTTAAACCAAGAAAAGTAATAAAAGACAAAGAATGTCATTATATAATGATAAAATATTCAATATAACCAGAAAATTTAATTATTCTAAAGATATGTGGACTCAACATTTGACAATACATATTTATAAAATAATTATTATTAGATGTAAGAAAAGAGATAGACAGACACACCATAATAGTGGGAGATTTTAGCACCTGACTATCAGCACTAGACAGATCAGTGAGACAGAAACATTACAAAGAAACTTCATATATTGGATTCTTGACCAACCTAATAAACATCTACAGGACATGGCACTCGACAACTGCAGAATATACATTTTTCTTATTCACATATGGAACAGTCTCTAAAATTGATCACATTATTGGTCATAAAGCAAGTCTCAATAAATTCAGAAAAGTCAAAATCATACCAAGCATCTTCTCAGACCATAGAGGAAAAAACGTTAGAAATTAATACTAAAAGGAAGTCTCAAAACTATAATAAAAAATTGAAACAAATGAGGATAGAGACATAACATACCAAAACCTCTAAGATACAGCAAAAACAGTGATAAGAGGAAGTTTATAGCATTAAATGCCTACATCAAAAAGAAAGATCTCAAATTAATAGCCTAATTATGCATCACAAGGAACTAGACAAAGAAGAACAAGCACATCCAAAACTAGGAGAAGAAAATAAATAACAAAGATCAGAGCAGAACTAAAAGAAATTCAGACCAAGAAAATATGCAAATATTATTAAAATAGACTGTTTAACCTTTAAAAGGATAAAAAAAAATGGATAGACTACTATCTAGATTAACCAAGAAAGTAGAAGAGAACATTCAAATAAACATAATAAGAAATGACAAAGATGACATTACAAATGAAACCATAAAAATGCAAAAGATCCTTGGAGACTACTATGAACTTCTCTGTAAGTACAAATTAGAAAACCTATGAAGTTCAAGGTGGTTTTTTCCAATTCTGTGAAGAAGATCATTGGTAGCTTGATGGGGATAGTGTTGAATCTGTAAATTACTTTGGGCAGTGTGGCCATTTTCACGATATTGATTCTTCCTAATCATGAACATGGAGAGCCTGCATAGCCAAGTCAATTCTAAGCAAAAAGAACACTGATGGAGGCATCACACTACTGGACTTCAAACTATACTACAAGGCTACAGTAATCAAAACAGCATGGTACTGGTACCAAAGCAGAGATATAGACCAATGGAACAGAACAGACGCCTCGAAGGCAACACAACACATCTACAACTATCTGATGTTTGACAAACCTGACAAAAGCAATAGGGAAAGGATTCCCTGTTTAATAAATGGTGTTGGGAAAACTGGCTAGCCATGTGCAGAAAGCAGAAACTGGATCCCTTCCTGACACTTTACACTAAAATTAACTTCAGATGGATTAAAGACTTAAACATAAGACCTAATACCATAAAAACCCTACAAGAAAATCTAGCCAAAACCATTCAGGACATAGGTTTAGGAAAGGACTTCATGACCAAAACACCAAAAGCATTGGCAACAAAAGCCAAAATAGACAAATGAGACCTAATCAAACTTCACAGCTTCTGCACAGCAAAAGAAACAGTCATTAGAGTGAATCGGGAACCAACAGAATGGGAAAAAATTTTTGCAATCTACCCATCGAACAAAGGGCTGACATCCAGAATCTACAAAGAACTAAAACAGATTTACAAGAAAAAAACAAATAAGCCCATTCAAAAGTGGGTGAAGGATATGAACACTTCTCAGAAGAAGACATATATGAGGCCAAGAAACATGAAAAAATGCTCATCATCACTGGTCATTAGATAAATGCAAATCAAAACTACATTGAGATACCATCTCATGCCAGTTAGAATGGCAATCATTAAAAAATCTGGAGACAGCAGATGCTGGAGAAGATGTGGAGAAATAGGAACACTTTTACACTGTTGATGGGAGTGTAAATTAGTTCAACCATTGTGGAAGACAGTGTGGCGATTCCTCAAGTACCTAGAAATAGAAATTCCATTTGACCCAGCAATCCCATTATTGGGTATATATCCAAAGGATTATAAATCATTCTACTATGAGGACACATGCACACGAATGTTCATTGCAGCACTGTTTACAATAGCAAAGACCTGGAACCAACCGAAATGCCCATTGATGATAGACTGGACAAGGAAAATGTGGCACATATACACCATGGAATATTATTCAGCCACCAAAAATGATGAGTTCATATCCTTTGTAGAGACATGGCTGAACATGGAAACCATCATTTTCAGCAAACTGACACAAGAACAGAAAATCAAACACTGCATGTTCTCACTCATAGGTGGGTGTTAAACAATGAGAACACATGGACTCAGGGAAGGGAGCACTACACACTGGGTCTGTTGGGGGGAAATAGGGGAGGGACAACAGGGGGTGGGGAGTTGGGGAAAGATAACATGGGGAGAAATGCCAGATATAGGTGATGGGGAGGAAGGCAGCAAATCACACTGCCATGTATGTACCTATGCAACAATCTTGCATGTTCTTCACATGTACCCCAAAACCTAAAATGCAATTAAAAAAAAAAAGAAAACCTAGAGAAAAATAAATAAACTCCTCGAAACACACAACTTTATCATAGTTATGTCCTTCCAATGATTGATTTCACAGAAAACATGACATCTTTCTCCAGGAAGAAATATAATTTCCGAAAAGACCTAAAACAGGAAATGAAATGGATACAGTAATTAAAAAATTAACAACCACGAACGACAACAACAACCAAACAAAAATAAACAGGACCAGACAGATTCACACCCAAATTCTACCAAACATACAAAGAAGAGCTATTATCAATATTATTGAAACTATTTTACAAAATGAAGGAGTAGAGATTTTTCCAAAACTTATTCTATAATGCCAGTATCACACTAACAAAAACAGGCAAGGATACAATAAAAAAGAGTAAACTGCAGTCCAATATCCATGATTAAGACAGAGGCAAAAATCCTCAACAAAATACTAGCAAATTGAATCCAGTAGCATATCAAAAATTTAATTCTTCATGACTATATGTGTTTAATTCCTGAGATGCAAGGATGTGTCAAAATATGTAAATCAATAAATATGATTCATTACATTAGCAGAATTAAAAACAAAACAAAACCCATATGATCATCTCAACGAAAACATAAATAAGTATTCAATAAAATCCAACATCTCTTCATAATAAAAACCCTTAACAAGCTAGTCATTGAAATAAAATACCTCAAAATAATAAGGGCCATCTATGATAAGCCCACAACCAACATTATACTGGATATGTAGGAACTAAAAACATCCCCACAAGAACTGTAACAAGACAAAGTTGTCTACTCTTATCACTCTTATTCAACATAGTACTAGAAGTCCTAGCCAGGGCAACCAGGCAAGATAAAGAAATAAAAGGCATCCAAATAGGAAATAAGGAAATCAAATTATCTGTGTCCACTGATGACATAATTTTGAGCCTAGAAAACCCTGAAGATTCATCCAAACGACTCCTTAAGTAAATTTTCAGGATACAAATTAAGGCAAAAAAAAAAAAATAGTTGAATTTCTAGATACCAACAATGATCAAGCTGAGAATCAAATCAGGAATACAATCTCATTTGTAGTTGTTAAAAAAATAAAATATTTTGTCATACACAATTCACTTATTTGAGATAAGTTTTTTAGTTGCCTAGTTTGTTGAGAGTTTGTATCATGAATGCCTTTTGTGCATTTTAGAGATGATCATAGAATTTTGTTTTTAATTCTGTTTGTGTGGTGCATCACAATTATTGACTTGCAAATATTGAATCATCCTTGTATCTCAGGAATCTTTAGGAATACATTCAATCAAGACCGTGAAAGATTTCTATAAGAAGAACTACAAATCACTTATGAAAGAATTGCAAAAGACACACACAAAAATTGAAATACATCTCATGCTCGTGTATTGGAATAATTAATACCATTAAAATGACCATACTTCCTAAAGCAATCTACAAATTTAAGGCAGTTTTCATCAAATTACTAATGTTGTTTTCAGAGAATCAGAAGAAATAATTCTAAAATTCATATGGAATCACAAAAGAGCTACAATTCTAAAATTCATATGAAACCACAAAAAGAGCCTGAATAGGCAAAACAATACTAAGCAAAAACGAGAAAACCTGGAAAAATTACATTAGTTGACTTTAAACTATACTACAAGGCTATGCTAACCAGACTGCCTGGTACTGGTATAAAAATATAAACATAGATAAATTGAACAGAATAGAGAATCCAGAAATAAACCCACATATCCATCAATAACTTATCTTAGACAAAATCACTAAAAATGAACACTGGGTAAAGAACACTGTATTTAAGAAACGATGCTGGGAAAACTGTCATATGCAGAAGAATTTTTCTGCCATAGGCAGAAAAATAAATTTCGACCCCTATCTCTCACCATACACAAAAAATAACTTACGGTGAATTAAAAATCTAAAATAATACCTGAAAATATAAAAATTTTAGAATAAAACCTAGGAAAATATCTTCTGGGTATTGCTCTAGATGAAGAACTTACGACTAAGACCTCAAAAGCAATTGCAACAAAAATAGACAAATAGGACTTAAACTAAAAAGTTTCTGTTCAGCAAAAAGAACAATTAGCAGAGTTAACAGAACCTAAACAATGGGAGAAAATACTTGCAAACTGTGCATCTAACAAAGGACAATTAACATACAGACTTTTAAAGGAACTTAAACAAATCAATAAGAAAAGCAAATAATTTCATTACAAGATGGGCAAAGGACATAAACTGACCCTTCTTAACAAATGACATAAAATTGGCCAAGCATAAAAACAAACTCAAAATCACTAATCCTCAGAGAAATGCAAATTAAAACCACAATGAGATATTTTCTCACACCAGTCAGAATGGCTACTATAAAAAAGTTAAAAAAAAACCACATGTTGATGTGAACGTGTAGATATATAAAATCAGTAGCATTTCTATAGGCCAATAGTGAAAAATCTGAAAAAGAAATAAAAAAGGAATTCAGTTTACAAGAGCCACAGCTAAAATTACATATCTAGAAATTATCGAAGTGAAATGTCTCTGTAATAAAAATTATAAAACACAGATGAAATAAATTGAAGAGGACACCAAAAATGGAAAGATAGTTCATGTTGATAGATTGGAAGAATCAATAATGTTAACACATCCATACTACCCAAAGCAATCTAAAGATTCAATGCAATCACTTACCAAGTACCAATGGCATTTTTCACAGAAAATGAAAAAACAATTCTAAAAATTATGTAAAACCAAAAAAAAAAAAACCCTGAATCGCCAAGCTATCCTCCTGAGCAAAACGAACAAAACTGAAAAAATCACATGACCTGATTTCATATCATACTACAGATCTACATAACCAAAACAGCATGGTGGGGCATAAAAACAAATACCTAGACCAATGGAACAGAATGCAGAACCCAGAAGGAAATTCACACACTTACAATAAACCCACTTTCAAGAAATTTGACAAGAACATACACTGGAGAATACACAGTCTTTTCAATTAATGGTTCTGCAAAAACTGGATCTCCATATCCAGAAGAATAAAATTGGACCCCTATATCTCTTCATATATAGAAATTAAATTAAAATGGATTAAAGACTTAAACATGTAAGAGACTGCAAACTTAAAACTACTACAAGAAAACATTGGGGAAAGATTTCTTGAGCAAATACCCCACAAGAACAGGCAACCAAACCAAAATTGAAAAAAATGGAATCACATTAAGTTTAAAACTCTATATACAACAAAGGAAACAATCAACATGTTAAAGAGACAAACAATAGAATGGGAGAAAATATTTGCAACCTACCAATCTGACAAAGAATAAATATATAAAAAGCTTAAACAGCTTTATAGAAATAAATCTAATATTCTAACTTTAAAAATGGTCAAAAATTTGAATAGACATTTCTCAAACGAGACATAAATAGCAAATGGGCATATAAAAAGTTGATCAACATAATTGATCATCAGTGAAATGCAAATCAAAACTATAATGAAATATTATCTTACCCTGGTGACTATGGCTTATATCCAAAAAACAGGTAATAACAAATGCTGGAGAGTATGTGCGTAAAAGAGAATCCTCATACCATTGGTTGGAATGTAAATCATTATGAGCACTATGGAGAATAGTTTGGAAGTTCCTCAAAAAACTAAAAATAGAGCTACCATGTGATCTAGCAATCACACTGCTGTGTATATACTCAAAAGAAAGAAAGCCAGTATCTCAAAGTGAAATCTGTACTCCTATATTTGTTTCAGCACTGTTCACAATAGCCAACTTTTGAAAGCAACCAAAGTGTCTATCAACAGATGAATGTATAAACAAAATGTGGTACATACACACAATAGAGAACAATTTTGCCCAAAAAAGAATGAGATCCACTCATTTGCAACAACGTGGATGTAACTGGAGATCATTATGTTAAGTGAAACAAGCCACGAACAGAAAGACAAATATCACATATTCTCACTCATTTTTGAGATCTTAAAATCAAAACAATTAAACTCATGGACATAGCAAACACATAAAGCTACCACGCCCAGCCATGTTTACATTTTTAAACCTCTCCTTTTTTGATATGAAATCCCATTTGCAGAGATGAGTCTTTCTTTTTATTCAAAATAATCATAAGATCAATCTTGAAAACTTTGGTTAAGATGTATTTATGGCCCAGGCTCCCTGGCTCACACCTGTAATCCCAGCACTTTGGGAGGCCAAGGCGGGTGAATCACCTGAGGTCACGAGTTTGAGACCAGTCTGGCCAACATGGTAAAACCCCATCTCTACTAAAAATACAAAAATTAGCTGGGAGTGGTGGCAGGCGCCTGTAATTTCAGCTACTCAGGAGGTTGAGGCAGGGAGAATCACTTGAAGCCAGGGGGCAGAGGTTGCAATGAGCCATCGTACCACTGCACACTGGCCTGGGCAACAACAGTAAATCTCCATCTCAAAAAAAAAAAAAAAAACACACCTTAAATATAGTTTTATGTTACTTCCTTGGCAGCAAGTGTTTAGCTGAATAGAGGCTCATTTATTTAGTTTGTAGTATTCCCTGGACATATTTCTGAAATAGAAAAGAGCTTTCAGTTAATCTGTAGGTGTAAGATGATTATAGAAAAAAACAGCTGTTATCTTTTTCTCCCACCCACAGAAGTATTACAGTCAATTTTGTTTTCTCTATGCCTGATTGAGATGATTACTCTAAAAGTAGGTGCTAATGAGGCAAGTTTAAACCAGCTACTGCCTCTCTACAAGTAACTTTTCTCCAAGCGTATGATTTTAGATTTTGAAAGCTGTACATGCTCTAAGTGTCGCAGATGATTTGTCTGAAATAATTTTTTGCCCACTTGAACTCTGGAGTTTTAATATTGGGTGAAGAAGAACAAATTCGTAATTTCACTTGAAAAAATAAGACCTTTTTTTAAGAATAGAGACTATTTTGACTTTTGGAAAACTTTTTCGGATGTCCAAATAGACACTAAGCTGGCCTCCGGGATAAACTCTTCACTGTAGCACCTGGGATAAAGCTATGATGAAGAACAGTGATAATAATAGGATGAATAAAGAGGTGATTGTCTTGAACTTTTTCACCTGAATAATTGAGGCAGCCATTGCTTAGGATAGTCTAGACATGTGGAAATAATCTTCAGTGTTAGGTTTAACTTCAATGTTGTTTCATATGTGTTAGAAAGAGAAAGTTTGCACTGTAGCTACTTCTTATTTTGCAAGATAATAATCTAAGCACCTTCATATTCTTTTCAGCCTTTGCATACCTATTGTGCACTTTACTGATGATTAGTATCTTCACCAGAAAGCAGGTAAGAATAGAGAAACATGATTAAATTGAAATGCATCAATTCCATGGGTAGTTTCTTGAATACTTTAGAAATCAATGCCTTGCAACCTTGCTGCAGATTATAATCAACCGGGGAGCTTAAAAAATCTCCAAATCTCAGACTAATCCTCAATCTAATAAAATCAGATTTCTATTCGTGGGACCCAGACATCAGTAAATTTTAAAGTCTTCCAGGGAACAAAATGCACAGGAAATTAAGAAATATTGCTCTAACTCTTTTAAAGTTTTAAGAAAAGCTTAGGTCAGTTGCATTTCTAATAGCAAGTTCTTTTTGATTGCATTTTAACATGATTTCTAATTTGTACATTTATGACTATTTCTAGTTTGATAATTTTAATTGAAATTATTCCTAATATTATACATTGCTCACATGTCATCTTTTCAGAAAGGCCATCGCTGGCCATCTTAAATAGTCACCAACATTCTTTATTCTCTATCATCTTGCCCTGTTTATTTTTATTCATAGTACTCATTAGTATATAACATTTGGTTAGACATTAACCCTTTATCGTTCATTGTCTGTCATCCCTGTCCTCTTCATTAGAATTTAAACTATATAATGAAAAGCTGACTGATTTGTTCAATACATTCTACATAACTGGAGCAGTTCCTAACACATAATAGATCCTTAATAAGTATTTTTAGAATAAATAACAGATAGTTTGCAGTTAATCTATTTCTTTCATTGTTGGTAATTTGTGATATCAGTAAAAATCTCTACTTTTACTTTGATTCAGAGAAATGTATGTAAGAAAATGTATTCCCAAACAGACCATTCATTCACTGAATGTTGCATTAGTGTTAGGTATAAAGTATTTCTTCTCTATTTTATATTACTAGTTGTGAAAAATATTCAGTCAGCTTCAAGTATATTCTTTCTATTTCAGTGGAGAAACAGATATATGTAATTTTTCATTGCCAGATCAAACAATTATCCAGTTGAAAAAAAGGTTTTACACCTAAATTTTTGTAGTATTTGCTTAAATACAACTCTTCGGAGAGAGGAGAAAAAAAGTTTGAAGGTAACTTCGTGTTGAAACACTATACATTTTAATATATCAAATATATACATTTAATATGTCAAAATAAGCCATAAGAAACACAATTTTTGCTTGTGCTATAAGTCAAAGGTGGATTTCTTTCTTTCTTTTGTATTAAATAGAAGTTAATTTATATTTTTAAAGTACATATGTCCTGAGAATTTTATATTTAACATCTGTAACAAATGCCATAATATTATTTACCATCAGATGGCATAGTGAGCCAAACCGCATTTTCCAAGTTTGCTTCAACAAGATTTCGCATATTGTATTTGTATTAGTCCATTTTCATACTGTTATGAAGAAATACTCAAGTCTGGGTAATTTATAAAGAAAACGAGGTTTAATGGACTCACAGATCCACACGGCTGGGGAGACCTCACGATCATGATGGAATGTGAAGGAGGAGCTAAGGCACGTCTTTCACAGCAGCAAGCAAGAGAGCATGTGCAGGGAAACTGCCCTGTATAAAACCATCAGATCTCATGAGCCTTATTCATTATCATGAGAACAGCATGACAAAAACCTGCCCCCATGATTCAATTAGCTCCCACTGGTCCTCTCCACAACATGTGGGGTTTATGGGGCCTGCAATTCAAGATGAGATTTTGGTGGGGACACAGCCAAACCATATCATTCCATCCCTGCCCCCTCCCAAAGATCATATCCTCACATTTCTAAACCACTCATGCCTTCCCAAGAGTCCCCCAAAGTCTTAACTCATTTCGCCATTAACTCAAAAGTCCACAATTCAAAGTCTCATCTGAGACAAGGCAAGTTCCTCTGCCTATGGCCCTGTAAAATCAAAAGCAAGTTAGTTACTTCGTGGATACAATGGGGGTATAAGAATTGGGTAAATACACCCATTCCAAATGGGAGAAATTGGCCAAAAAGAAGGGGCTACAGGCCCCATGAAAGTCCAGAGTCTAGGAGGGCAGTCAAATCTTAAAGCTCCAAAATGATCTCCTTTGAATCCATGTCTCACATGCAGGTTATACTGATACAAGAGGTGAGCTACCATGGTCTTCAGCAGTTCTTCCTCTGTGGCTTTCCAGGGTAAAGTTCCCCTTCTGATTGCTTTCATGGGCTGGCATTGAGTGTCTGGGGCTTTTCCAGGTGCATGGTGCAAGCTGTTGGAGGATCTACTACTCTCCGGTTTGGAGGAAGGTGGCCCTCTTCTCACACTTTCACAATGCAGTGCCCCAGTGGGCGCTCTGTGTGGGGGCTCACATCCCTCATTTCCCTTTCACACTACTCTAGCAGAAGCTATCCATGAGAGCTCTGTCCCTGCAGCACACCTCTGCCTAGACATCCAGGTGTTTCCAAACATCCTCTGAAATCTAGGTGGAGTTTCCTAAACCTCAATTAGTGACTTTTGTGCACCCACAGGCCCAACGTTACATGTTAGCTACCAAGGCTTAGGGTTTGCATCCTCTGAAGCGACGGCCTGAGCTTTATGTTCTCCTCTTTAAGCCAGGGCTGGGATTCAGGGCACCAAGTCCTGAGACTGCCCAAAGCAGCAAGTCCCTGGGTCTGGCTCACAAAACAATTTTTTCCTCCTAGACTTCTGGGCGGGTGATGGGAAGGGCTGCTGTGGAGACCTTTGACATGCCCTGGAAATATTTTCCCCATTATCAGTGATTAACATTTGGCTCCTTATTACTTATGCAAATTTCTGCAGCTGGCTTGAATTTCTCCTCAAAAATATTGCTTTTTGTTTGTTTGTTTTGTTTTCTTATCACATTGTCCAGCTGCAAATTTTCCAAACTTTTATGTTCTGCTTCCCTCTTAAACATGTTTCAATTCTGAACCATATCTTTATGAATGAATAAAACTGAGTGCTTTAAAGATTATCCAGGTAATATCTTGAATGCTTTGATGCTTAGAAATTTCTTCCACCAGATACCCTAAATCATCTCTCTCAAGTTCAAAACTCCACAGATCTCTATGGCAGGGCAAAAAGGGCCACCAGTCTCTTTGCTAAGGCATAGCAAGAATAACCTTAGCTCCAGTTCCCAATAAGTTCCGCATCTTCATCTGAAACCACCTTAACCTTGTCTTTATTTTCTGTATCACTGTAAGCATTTTGGTCAAAACTATTCAACAAGTCTCCAGGAAGCTCCAAGCTCTCCCCAACTTCCTGTCATCTTCTGAGCCCTCCAAACTATTCCAACATCTAGCTATTACTCAGTTCAAAAGTAGCGTTTACATTTTGGGTATCTTAGTAGCAGTGCCCCACTCTCAGTTCCAGTTTACTGTATTAATCCATTTTCACACTGCTATGAAGAAATACCTGAGAAGTGGTCATTTATAAAGAAAAAGAGGTTTAATAAACTCAGAGTTCTATTATAATCTAACTAAGTTCTCATTGGAAAAAAATCTCTATTAGAATCCCAAACTGAACTGGAATCTAGTATTTTGCAAACGAAAGTTAGATTTTCAATATCCCCTTCCCTGACATCTAACTGTAAACCTAATTGTGTTTATTCAGAGTGATCAGGTCAGGCCTTTGATGTCTCAACTCAGCTACACAGAAACCACCAATGACTCACAGTTACAGTGTCTTTTTGATACCCTGTGTAACTTAAGACTGTAGCAGCCACCAATAAACTTGTGAAGGCTTCTGCTGAAATAATCTTGGGTACTTCCTTGTAAATAATGGTCTCTCATGGTATACAATCTTTGCTCCTCATTAAAAAAATCTTTATTTTCAAGTTAGCTAATAAGACATTCATATTTTCTCTTTCACATGTTACTATTGAAAGAAATTATATATTTTATGCCAAAATATATTGCTTACACATGTCTTGAGATCTAAATAAAACTTCTTTTGCTAGGTAAACCTCCTCTTCTTTTAATCTCATAAGGTGTCTTGCCACTATAACCTGATTTACTATCATAACCTTTTTTTGGTCATACTCTCAGACTCCATTTTTTCTGTAACTTCAAGATTGTATATAAGCTACTGATCCCCACTGGAGGGTTGGGGTGTTGGGGCCCAGGAACTGATATCCCAAAATACGGCACTTAGACATGCTGAACTAAAGATGAAGGCTGAACGTCTCTCTGACCCCCACATAACCCACTGGTCTCTCCCACAGCACAGAATGTAATTGTTTTCTGAAATTCCTTTATCTGCTTAAAGTCTGGACCTGCCAAGGAAAATAATCATTTTTTTTTCCTCCTCTGTGTGTTATCTTATTGTCTGTTGCAGAAAATAAAACCAATGATTTAACCACACCAGAACAGATCCTTTTAAAAGATAGGTCTCTAAGGAGTATTCAATTTCTGAAGAGAACTATTTGTGTACCCTGACCTACTCATTCTCCAGAGTAATAATTTATTGCCCCTCAATACAATTCCTCTTCTCTTCTTTTCCAACAACCTGTTTTTCCAGGATCCAAGCTTCTATTATTTTTATTTTATTTATTTTTTTGAGATGGAGTCTCCCTGTGTCACCCAGGCTGGAATGCAGTGGCATGATGTTGGCTCACTGCAACCTCTGCCTCCCCAGTGGTTCTCACGCTTCAGCCTCCCCCATAGCTGGAACTACTAGCAGGTTCCACCATACACAGCTAATATATATATATATATATATATATATATATATGTATATATATTGGTATTTTCAGTAGATACAAGGTTTCACTAAGTTGGACACACTGGTCTGCAACTTGACCTCTAGCGATCAGCCCACCTTGGTCTCCCAAAGTGCTGGGATTACAGGCTTGAGCCATGGTGCCCAGCTCACACTTGTTCTTTTCTATTTCAATAGCTTTGGGATACATGTGGTTTTTGGTTATGTGGATGAATTGTATAGTGGTGAAATCTGAGATTTTAGTGTACCCATAAACTGAGTAGTGTACACTGCCCAATATGTAGGGCTTTTTTATCAATCACCCCACTCCCATCCACCCTTTTTTTGAGTCTCTAATGTCCATTATACCACTCTGCATGGCTTTGCATACTCATAGCTTAGCTCTCACTGATAAGTGAGAACATGCAGTATTTGTTTTCCATTCTTGAGTTACTTCACTTAGAATAATGGTATTGAATTTTATCCTAATTGCTGCTAAATACATTATTTTGCACTTTTTTATGCCAAGCTCCAACTCTTTCAGTAACTAAAGATGTCATATAAGCTTCTGAACCCCATTAGGGGGCTGGAAGAGGATAACTATTGTTCTCCCCCACATGCACATTCAAAAATTTGTATGCCTTTTTTCCAATTAATCTGCCACCTATAAATTAATTTTTTAGTGACATTTGAGAGTAAAGAGGAAGTTTTCCCTTGACCCTTACTGTTTTGGCACTGTGCACAGTATACCAAAGCTCTGATCTTCCTGAAATCACAGTGAATGGAACCCAGAACCTGATAAGCCAGAAAAAGAGTAAGAATTTCTTCAGCTAGGCTCCCGGCATCTTTCTGTGGAATTCAGTTGAGCGCATGTTACAAATCACTGTCATTCTCCTTATTTTCAGCAAAATTATGTATAATGGGAGGACACAATTAGTGTAAATAGTCTTGGTTGTAGCAACTCTGGTGCACTTTATGGTATAAATTTTCCTGCTTTTGATCCCTTCTTTCCCAGAAATAGTATTTTCCCTTGACTTTGTCTTTTCTGTGTAGTTCTGCCATAAAGAAAATAGAACATTTCTTTAATGATTAATGATGTTGAGCAGCTTTTTATATATCTATTTGTTATTTGTATATCTTTTATGAAATCCTATTGAAATTTTTGCCCATTTTTTAATCAGATTATTGGATTTTTGCCTGTAAAGTTGTTGGGCTCCTTAAATATTATGGTTATGAATATAAACTTGTTTGGGTTTCTTAAATATTATGGTCAGATGGGTAGTTTGCAAATATTTTTTCCCATTCTGTGAATGTCACTTCACTTTTTTGATTGTATCTCTTGCTCTGCAGAAGATTTTGAACTTAATCTGATCACATCTATCAATCTTTGCTTTGATTACCTGCACTCGTTGTGTATCGCACAACATATTTTTGACCAGACCAATGTCCTGAAGATTTTTCCCAATGTTTTCTTGTAGGAGTTTTATGGATTTGAGGTCTTAAATTTAAGTCTTTAAGCTATTTTGATTTGATTTTTGTATATGGTAAGAGAGAGCATTCTAGTTTAATTCTTTTGAATACAAATAACTAGTTTTCCCTGTAACATTTATTGAAGAAACTCTATATTTCCCCAGCATGTGTTCTTGGCATCTTTGTAAAAAATGAGTTGACTGTAGGTATGTGGATTTGTTTCTGGGCTCCCTATAATTTTCCATTCATCAGTGTATCTGCTTTTATGCCAGTATCATGCTCTTTTGGTTACTATAGCTCTGTATTATAATTTGAAGTCAGGTAAGGTAATCCTCTAGTTTTGTTCTTTTTATTTAGGGTAGCTTTGGTTGTTCCAGGCACTTGATGTTTCCATATAAATTTTATGATTTTTTTTCCTATTTCTGTGAAGAATGTCATTGGTATTTTCATAGGGATTGCATTAAATCTGCAGATTGCTTTGGGTTGTATGGACATTTTAACAATACTGATTTTCCCAATCCATGAACATAGAATATTTATTCATTTTTTGGTTGTCTCCTTCAGTTTTATAGTTTTCATCAAGAGATCTTTCACTCTTAGGTTAATTGCTAGATATATTAAATTTTACTCGTGACTATTGTTTTTAATTTATGTTTTACAGTTTTTGCTGCTGGCATATAGAAATGGTACTGGTTTGTATATATTGATTTTGTATCCTGAACTGTCACTGAATTGATCAATTATAATAATTTTCTAGTGTAATCTTTAGCTTTTTCCAAATATAAAATTAGATCATCTGCAAACAGGGATAATGTGACTTCTTCTTTTTTAGTTTGGGTGCACTTTATATCTTTTTCTTGTATGGTTGCTCAGCTAGGACTCCCAGTACTATGCTGAATAACAGTGATGACACAGGGCATCCATGTTGTCTTCCAGATGTTATATAAAAGGCTTTCAGTTTTTCTCCATTCAGTATGATACTATTTGTGGCTCTGTTGTAAATGGCCTTAATTATGTTGAGGCAACTTTATTCTATGCCCAGTTTTGTGAAGGTTTTTATTATGAAGTGATGTTCAATTTTATCAACTTCATTCAGAAGCAATTGAAATGATCATTGGGTTTTTAGTCTTCATTTTGTTGGTTTGATGTGTCACATTCATTGAGTTGTGTATGTTCAAACATCTTTGCATCCCAGAGTTAATTAAATCCTTTAACTCTGGTTATAATAAATAAACTTTGTAATATATTGTTGAATTTCATTTGCTAGTATTTTGTTCAGGATTTTTGCATCATTACTTATAAGATATATTGGCCCATTGTTTCCTTCTCCTTCTTCTCCTCATCCTCCTCCTCCTCCTCCTCCTCCTCCTCCTCTTTTCCCTCCTCCTCCTCCTTCTTCTTTTTTTGATGTGTCCTTGTCTTCTTTAAGTATCTGGGTAACTATTGACCTCATAGAATGTGTTTGAATTATATCCACCTTTATTTTTTTAGAATAGCTCAAGTTTGATTGATATTAGATCTTCTTTAAATATTTGGAAGAATTCAGCAGTGAAACCATCAGGTTCCAAGCTTTTCTTTACTGGGAGACTTTTTATTATGGCTTTGATCTCATTACTTGATATTGGTCTGTTCAGGTTTTGGATTTCTTCCTGGTTCAGTCTTGGTAGCTTGCATGTCCAGGAATTTGTCCATTTTTTTTTTTTAGATTTTCTAATTTATACAGATATTATAGGCACGGTGTGATGTGATTGTGAATCTTTAGCTTTACTTCCTACCTTAGAGGCTTTTAAAAGTTTAACCTGTAAAACTTTGTTTCAAAATTGTAGGATAACCAACTTAAAAAGAGCTTATATGGCCAGTCACTATTTTATGTTCAAAATTAGGCCAAGTACATTAGGGCCAAAATTTATTTTTTATGTAAATTGGTCCTCTTATATTTTATTCTTGGTAGAAATGGGGAACTAGAGAGACAAAAAATGTATTTCAGGAAAACTCTATAGTACACCTATTTGTAGACTTGTCCATTGCTTTTCAGTTTTTATTATTGTTTTACAATTTAGGCTGAATCATATATTCTTTGCTGGCTACAAATCTCCAACTAATGTTTTCAAATTTTCCTTCAATTTTTTTGACATGAGATCACTAGAAATTTAAACTACATTTCGTAAAGCCCTGCAAAGTGAAGCTAGACAACATGATATAAACACCACAAGAAATCACCATGGCAACTTATACGTAAATAGCCTTCATGCTGGCTGATGTATTGACTGCTCAGAAAGTTCAATTGCACATTTGCTTTGAGTTATTATCTGGAAAAATCTTTCAGCTTGCCACTGCAATCTGAACATGCTTCAGAGACTCTAGAAAAACAAATCTACAGAGCACTCTGGACATTAACCTTTGTTTTTCTTGTATCCATATAAATGCTTCTTATTAAAGATCTGTTTTCCTGCATGATATATACAAGCCTAGTCCATCTTGCAATAGCATCTCCTGGAATGTGACACAGCTGCTGAAATAAAATTATCTATTCTCAGGACTATGAGACTGATTAAGAAAAGTGTATATAAATAATGTGTGTATATATATAAATTTTCTCTTTTCTACTTATCCTAATTTGGTTAGTTTCCACTCCTTTGCCTTTTTAAATCTAATAAACTCTAAATAAAATATCTTCAATGCTATAAGCCTTACTTTAACATATGAAACTTCTTAAAGTTTCAAATTGGGAACTAAAAGAAAATCAAAATATTTTACTCCAAAACATATTTCTTTGATGTATTTTGAGACACCTGTTTAGAAATTCAGCAAAGAGAGGTAACCCTACAAAGTTGTCTTTTGTAGAGGCAGATTTGCATCTGTAGTGAATCTGCATTGCTACAGCTAGATTTTTTCTGAGGCCTCCTCTTATCCAGATCTAGGAAAGATTTACTGAAAGTTTGATATTTTTTTTTTTTGAGACGGAGTTTCGCTCTTGTTACCCAGGCTGGAGTGCAATGGCACAGTCTCAGCTCACCACAACCTCCGCCTCTTGGGTTCAGGCAATTCTCCTGCCTCAGCCTCCTGAGTAGCTGGGATTACAGGCACGCGCCACCATGCCCAACTAATTTTTTGTATCTTTAGTAGAGACGGGGTTTCACCATGTTGATCAGGATGGTCTCAATATCTTGACCTCGTGATCCACCCACCTCGGCCTCCCAAAGTGCTGGGATTACAGGCTTGAGCCACCGTGCCCGGCCAGTTTGATACTTTTATAGGTCTGAAAAAAACATTTATCATCTATTCTTTCTGAGGGCTGCTACCTGTGAAGTTTCATCTGCATATCAAGACCACTTTTGCTAGCTAAGCCTCTTCTTCTCTACCTCCTATAACTTGTTTTGCCATCATAACCTGTTTTTTCAAAATCCAATCCTAATTTTTTTTGTAACATCAAGATGGTATTTAAGCTTCTGAACTCCTTGAGGGTGTTGGGATGTAATCACTCTGTGTTTCTCTCCCATATGCATATTAATAATTTGTATGCCCTTTCTCTAATTAACCTGACTTTTGTAAGTTGATTTTTCTGTGAACCCTCCAAAGGCAAATACATTTTCCTTTGACTCCTGTCCATTGTCAAACTGCTATAAAGAAATAACTGAGACTGAATAATTCATAAGAAAAGAAGTTTAATTGGCTCATGGTTCTGCAGGCTGTACAGAAAGCATAGCAACTTCTGATTCTCAGGAGGCCTCAGAAAGTTTCCAATCACATGGCAAAAGGCAAAGCAGGAGTGAGCTCTCTTACATGGCCAGAGCAAGAGGTAGAGAGAGAGAAGGCGTGCTATACACTTAAAAAAAAAAAAAAAACAGATATATTTAAAACTTATTTACTACTGCCAAGAAAATACCAAATGAGGGTGGTGCTAAATCATTCCTGAAAAACTGTTCCCATGATCTAATCACCTCCCAGCAGGCCCCACTCCTAACATTGGAAATTACAACTTGACATGAGATTTGGGCAGGGAAACAGATCCAGACTACATTAATCCCTATGTTAGATTTTACTATACCCTTGAACACTGCTACTCACAGTTACCAGAATAAACATATGATCTTTAGATTCTGCTTGAGAATCATTCATTTCTTAAGTATACTTACTAAAAGCTCCTATGAAAAATGCAGAATTGACTGTTATAGTTGTGGGGTCATGAAAAAAAGCTGAAGAAGAAAAACATCAGACTAGCTTTTTTATAGCAGATCCCAGTTCATCTTCAGAAGATAATTTTATTAGCATGGACTAGATGATTCTATATATAAGAATTGACTGTTCTTATTAGAATCCCTTTAAATAAAAATCCCTAGACACAATGGCAAAGCCAATAGCAACGAGCATTCTGAATCCCAAGACTATGGCATTTTAATACTATTTCTCATTTACATAAACCAAACTTCCTGGATAAATGGTTGGTTCAAAGGATGGAATAGAAAATATACAAGAGAAATCTGGAACCTCTTGATATGCCAGAGAACAATCAAGCTAACAAAGACTATGAAGGTCATGTCAAAAGGACTCTAATTCCAACTTAAATAGGCTTTTCTAGCCAAACAATTTACAGTTTGAGCCTCAATAAAGATAAAAATTGAAACAGATTGAAAACATCAAATACATTTAAATTATGATTTTTAATGGCATGAAAAACAAGTGTTCATTTTTAAAAAGTCATAAAGACTAATCATCTAAGAGCTGTAAATAAGATTAAATAATCATACATTTAATCTGCCTTTCCTACATAAACTGTACCATTAGTTAATCAAATATTAGATTAAGTCTCTGCATAAAATTTTTCTAGATTTAAAAGCAAACAAAATAATAAAACTAAACTATTTCCATTTCGAAACACCCCCAAAGAATCTATGCATTGAAGATCAAAAGCTGCTAACATTAAAAAAATGTTTGTTTAAAACAGGCATATGCCTCCCAATGAAAGGACAAGACACCACCAATAGCCTTGTTACAGGGATTGCATCTGATTCTAATCACACTTCTGAATCCAGCTGTCATTTGGCAGAAAATACAGAGGAACTTACTGAACTGTGCTATGATTACCAAGCAGAAAGTCCAACCTGTACAAACATTTACAAGACAAACCTAAGTTTTTAAATAAATAAATTGTAAGAAAGAGAAGAATGAATAGAGGAAATCCATTGATTAGAAGTGATGTAAAAGTTGGCTGGGTGTGGTGGCTCATGCCCGTAATCCCAGCACTTTGGGAGACCAAGGCGGGTGGATCACAAGGTCAGGAGTTTGAGACCAGCCTAACCAACATGGTGAAACCTCGACTCTACTAAAAATACAAAAATTAGCTGGGCATGGGTGGCACATGCCTGTAATCTCAGCTACTCAGGAGGCTGAGGCAGGAGAATTGCCTGAACCTGGGAGGCAGAAGTTGCAGTGAGTCAAGATCGTGCCACTGCACTCCAGCCTGGGCGACAGAGTGAGACTTTGTCTCAAAAAAAAAAAAAAAGTCATATCAAAATTTTTTCAATGGAGGATCTTGAAGCTATCTATAGTGTCTAGGGTTGCACACTTGGGTTAATAAAACCAAAAGACATGCAGGAATGTGATTACAAAAATGTCAGAATGATGGCTCCTTTTGGAAGGATGAAAGGATTGTAATTGATATGGGGTCAATGGAAAGACTTCTAGAATAACATGAAAAGTTCTATTTGTTGATGTGGGTGGTGGGTATAATGGTATTCACTTTGTAGTAATTATCTAAGATCATGTTATCTCTGGGGGAAATAGTGATTAGTAGGAAGCATGAGGGAAAATTCTGAGATGATGGCCTGTATTCTGCTTCTTGATCTAAATGTCAATTACATGAGTGTTTTCCATTTATTACAATTCATCGATCTGTTTACTTACATGCAATTTTCTATATGTAAATCATATTCCATAAAATAATTGAAAATGTCATTGGCATTCTATTAAACACTTCAGATAGTAATGTTTCTTCCATTAGGATCTTATAATGAGAAGTATCCTCACGTTATTAATTTCAATATACAATAATTTAAAAATTGGACCCTGATCATGAAACAAAAAAAACTTATGCAAAAATAATTATAACACTGTCCATGGGGGCCAGAAACACAACATGGGTAGGATGAAAGCTTGGCACTATTTTTTTTTTATAGTAATCTATTTTTCTTGGAAATAATCTGTCCTAATTTTCAGAAATTTGCCAGCTTCACTCAGAAAGTTAACTGGGACACTTCTGTTGAAATGGTTTGTCTCTGTCTGCACCCAAATCTTATGTTGAATTGTAATTCCCTATGCTGGGAAAGGAACCTGGTGGTAAGTAATTTGATCATGGAGGTGGATTTCTCCATTGCTGTTCTTGTGACAGTGACTGAGCTCTCATGAGATTTGATGGTTTAAAAGTCTGTGGCACTTGCCCTTTCTTTCCCTCTTTCTCTCTCCTTCTGCCATGTGAAGACATGCTTGCTACCCCTTCACACTTCTGCCATGATTGTAGATTTCCTTAGGCTTCCTCAGCCATGGCTCTTGTAAAGCCTGTGGAATTGTGAGTCAATTAAACCTCTTTTATTTATAAATTACCCAGTCTCGGGCAGCTTTTTATAACAGTGTGAGAATGGAAATACAGAAAACTGGTACTAAGAATGGGGTACTGCCCCTTTGTTTTGGCCAATTTGTCCCTTTTGGAATAGGAACATTTATCCAATGCCTGTACCCCTATTCAATCTTGGAAGTAACTAATATGTTTTTGATTTTATAGGCTCATAGGCAGAAGGGACTTGTCTCAGATCAGACTTTGGACTTCGACTTTTGAGTTAATGCTGGAATGAGTCCAGACTTTTGGTGGACTGTTGGGAAGTCATAACTGTGTTTAGAAATGTGAGAAGGACATGAGATTTGGAAGGTGCCAAGGCCACAATGATTTGGTTTGGCTTTTTGTACCTACCCAAGTCTCAGGTTGAATTGTAATGTCCAGTGTTGGGGGACAAACTTGGGGGAACGTGACTGGATCGGGGGGCAAATTTCCCCCTTACTGTTCTTGTGATACTGAGTGATTTCCTGTGAGATCTGATTATTTGAAAGTCTGTGGCACTACACCCTTCTATCTTTCGCTGCCATGTGAAGACCTGCTTGTTTCCTCTTTGCCCTTTCATGATAATTGTACATTTCCTGAGGACTCCCCATTGATACCTTCTGTACAGCCTGTGGAACTGTGAGTCAATTAAACCTCTTTTTATTATGAATTACCCAGTCTCAGGTAGTTCTTTATAGTAGTATGATAATGGAGTAATACACCTTTTAAACAATCTCTATATCATATAGAGATCTCTGTATCTTACAGAGATTTGAAACAATTTCTGTATCTCCAGTGCAATCTGTACCCAATTAGGGTACTGGTTTTAGGTGGAGATCAATTTTGTTTTTTGTTTACCACACATAAACTTGATTTGTGTATGTGTGATGTTAGAGATTTATTTATTCAAGAGTAATACACTCCCTGTGGTTAATTTCTCATTGAAATGTGAACCACTAACATAAAAAGATAAAGGGGTTTATGAAAAATTACCTGAAAAAATCATTGATTCACTTTTATACCTACCTCTCAAATGGTGATTTCCATAATGGTCAGACATTTGTCAATACCTTACCTTAAGTGATAAACAATACTTTCACAGCTCTTAAGTTTCAATAGGGAAGTTTAATTGTTTTTGGTCCATGTGATAATAGACAAATAAACAGGTATAGATTCCCTATTAGCGAAGATGGTGTTTGGTGTTACACTCAGACTAATACTACTGCCATGTAAAACAAAAAATCTCCAAATTAAAAGAGCTGACCACTTGGACACTTGTTTTCTTGGCTTAGATTTAATTTCAATAATATTCCTAATGCTCTACATAACCTAACCCTTATTTTGCTATTAGTCTTTTTCCATATTATCCATGAAAAATGTGTACATGGATCTTATGTGCTACTGTTCCATTAATATCATATCAGATGGTCCAACAGCTCATCATTTGACAAGAAGAACATAGAGGTCAGACCCTGGTCCAACTACAAACTGTTTTTTCTGAGACAATGATGCAATCTAACGATCACTTGAGTTCTATAGAACTGGAGTAAGAACACTTTTGTGGCTGACTTTATAATCTACTCAGGATGGCCAAAGGGATTGGGGATTAGAAGAGTCATATAGTCAATAAGCAACACATTCACAGAATGTCTTATGACTAGGCACATAGGAAATGCTAGCTAAGTATTATCCATATGAAGGCTTGGGAACAAAATATTGAGAATTGCAATGAAGAGAAAAATAATGAAAAATCAAGTATCATATTTTGCCTGATGTTCACTGACTAGTGCCTATCAAGGGAGCTTCCTAACTGGCTATTTCAGTCTGCCCTCTTCTACAGAATTGTGTGTGAAAAGTATAGTTTATAGCTCACTTACTGGAACTGCCTTGCCCTTGTTCTCTCTCCAGAGTCCTCACCCTCACCCCGCCTCCCTCCCTGCAATACATCAGAAAATAAAGTTCTTTCTCTTCAGCAATTAAAAATTGATCAATTTGCAAAACTGCAACTAAGGCCACACTAGGGAAGACTTTTGGATGACTATACTCAGTTAACAGGCTCCTTAAATTCCTCATTCTAGGAGAGGATTTTGGCTTTGTGTCAACATAAATGGAAAGTCAATAAAGTATTTATCCCAAACTAGAAAATAAATTTTCCTTAGTCCTATTCCACAACCATCATCAAGTTAAGTAGAGTTAATTATAAATTTGAGGTAGGGATCCTCTGTAGAATAGTTGGAGATGTCTTTGAAATACTACGCTTTTAAATATGCATCACCTTAAGAAAGGCTTAACCTCATACCACATGTAACATTCTGGCATCAATTTGGCAAGATATTTAAGCTATTTCATCATCTATAAAATGTGGTTATTACTGATGTCTACTTCAAAGTGTTGCTTCCAGGGTTAAATAGATAAATAAATAAGATAAATAAAGCCCTTATTTTATCATCTGAAATATAGCAAATAATAAATGTCAAATATTTTAGAATTATAGTAATAGATCCCAGAAAAATGAGACTTTTAAAAAAAAAGTTTTCTATGCTCCTCGTTCTAACTTTCCACTGGAACATTAATGAGTTTCTGATGCAGTTCACGTCTACAAATTTGCCAAGAATAGCTGATGAGATTCAAGATGACTGTAAAAAGTTGCACTTTTTTTACATATTGTGTTTTTTAAAAGAAGAAAAGAACATGTTAATAAAGGGTTTAGCTCATTTTTCAAAAAGGGCAAGACAAAGGGAGTCGTATAAATCACTTCATTTTCTTATTTAAAATTACTGAATATATTTTCTATGTCACTTTACTCATCTTCTTTAATGATGGTTTTCTGAAAGTTTCCTTCAATATTTTAACATTTGGTGACTGCTTTTGTATGATTGTTATGAGTGCTTCTGGAGCTAGAAGTATCCAGTTTAGCAAGGTACTAAAAAGATTATTTATACTTTAGATTGTGACTGTAAAACAGTTTAGCAGTTTACAGAAGTATTATTATTGATTCTAGATATCATTGGTTTATTTGAGGATATTCTTAAGTCTTCCTTTTATTACTTGTATAGTCAGAGGAAGATTAGGCATAATCTCTTTACTAAACCGAAGAAGAAAACATAATTTATTTTTTTACTTTTAAAAGGTCTTGCAGGTATGTTCCATGATTTGGTATTTTGTATTTGGCAAATACATTTCATGGTATTGTTCTTTCCATTTTTATTTTAACATTTTTGAATTCCATATTAAATGAATCTTGGCATCAAAATGTTTCAACATGTCTCTTTTTGGGGAAGCTCATTCTGTTGGTTGGTTTATTTGTCTTCTGGCTGTAGTTTTCTTTATGATTTTATGCAAGTCTTATTGTCAACCTTAAATAATCAAAAGGCTCAGGATCTAGTTAAAAGAGTTTATTCAAGTACAAAGTATGAGGGAAGCTGTCTGGGAAGCAGAACTTCATCAAGGAAGAATAGTAAGAAGAATGATAATCAGGGCTCCTGACAGGGGGAAAATGAGAATTGTTTATATAGGCCAAACAAAGCTGCTGAACTGAACTATGTTTTTCATACAAAGACTAACATGCAGACATAAGACCTAAGTAGCTGCTAGTGATTACACCAGAATGCAGTTGTTTGAAATTCTATTGTAAAGAGGTAACAAGGGTCTTTATCTCTAACATCATTTTATCTAGGTTTGAATAAAGAATAAGGAGTCTGGATAATGTGAAACATCTCACCACAAAGGTCAGAAAACAATGGTCATGCACCAGAGAAGAAAAACAGTTGTAATAGGGTAATAGGTGAGTCAGCTTTTATGGCTTAACTTTTATGGCAAAACCTCTCTCAGGATTTTGAATCTCATACATTGCTTATTCAGGCTTTCATATTTGTCATTTATTTGGTGATGTTACATAATTCATCTAGGATATAAACATAGGATTGTTTTTTGTGTATATTTTGCCCCTTTTAAAATTTTTATCTTTTATTTTAGAATCAGGAGTCACATGTGCGGGTTTGTTACAAAGGTATACTGTGTAATGTTGCGCTTGAGAGTATGAATGAATCCATCATGCCAGTAGGGACCCTAGTACCCAAAAGGTAGTTTTAAAACCTTGCGTCCTTCCCTCCCTTCTGCTTCTTGTATTGCACAGTGTAATACTGATCTCATCTTTACATGCACATATATCCAATTTTCATCTCTCACTTATAACTGAGAACATGTGTTACTTACTTTTCTGTTCTGCATACTTAGCTTAGGATAATGGCTTCCAACTGCATCCACGTTGCTGCAAAGAACATAATAGCTTTTGTTTTTATGGCTGTCACAGTATTCCATGGTGTATATATGCCACACTTTCTTTTTTTCTTTTTTCTTTTTTTTAAAGACAGGGTTTCACCATGTTGGTCAGGCTGGTCTTGAACTCTCGACCTCTAGTGATCTGCCCGCCTTGGCCTCCAAAGTGCTTGGATTACAGGCGTCAGCCATGACGCCCAGACTGTATGCCACACTTTCTTTATCCAATTCACTGTTGATGGGCACTGGGGTTAGTTGCATGTCTTTGATATTGTGAATAGTGCTGTGATGAGCATACAAGTGCCTGTGTCTTTTTGGCACAATAATTTATTTGGGGGAAGTATGTACTGAGTAACAGGTTTGGATTGCTGGGTCAATTGGTAGCTCAACTTTTGGTTCTTTGAGAAATCTTCAAACTGCTTTCCACACTAGCTGAATTAATTTTTATTCCAACAAACAGTATATAAGTGTAGCCTTTTCTCCACAGCCTTATCAACATATGTTAGTTTTTGACTTAAAACAACAGAAAAACCTTCCAACTGGTGTGAGTTGATACTTTTTCATTTTGATTTTTATTTCTCTGATGATTAATGATGAGATTTTTCCATGTTTGTTGGCTGTTTGTATGTCTTCTTTTGAGAAGCGTTTGTTCCTGTCCTTTGCTCACTTTCTAATTGGTTATTTGCTTTTTGCTTGTTTCTAATAGATTTGGGATATTAGACCTTTTTGAAATGGATACCTTTTGAATATTTTCTCCCATTATGCAGGTTGTCCATTTATGCCCTTGATAATTTCTGTTGCTCTTCAGAAGCTCTTTAGTTTAATTAAGTTGCACATTCAATTATGTTTTTGTTGCAATTTGCTTTTGAGGGCACAGCTATACATTCTTTGCCAAGGTTTATACTGACAATTGTATTATTTAGAATTTCTTGTAGAATTTTTATACTTTGAGGTCTTACATGTCCATCTCTACTCCATCTTGATTTAATTTTTATATGTGGTGAAAGGTAATGGTCCAGTTTCATTCTTCTGCATATGGATAACCAGACACTCCTTCTGCATATGGATAACCAGACACTCCTTCTGCATATGGATAACCAGATGCCTGTTTATTTGTTAAACTTCGTTGTAAAGCAGATGGATGTAGGTGTTTAGTTTTAGTTCCAAGATGTCTATTCTGTTGCATTGGTCTATAAATCTGTTTTCGTGCTGGTACGATGCTGTTTGGTTCTTATACTCTTGTAGTATAATTTGAAGTTGGGTAATGTGATGCCTCTAGCTTTGTCCTTTTTGTTCAGGATTTCTTTGATTATTTGTGCTCCTTTGGTTTCAAATAAGTTTTAGGAAAGATTTTTTTTTTCTCCAGTTCTGTGAAAAATAACTTTAGCAATTTAGTAAGAATCGTACTGAATCTGTAAATTGATTTGGGGAGTATGGCCATTTTAATGATATTGAATAATCTAATCCATGATTATGAAAAGTTTTTCAACTTGTTTGTGTCACCTCTGAATTCTTTCAGCAGTTTTTGTAGTTCTTGTTCAGATATTTCACCTCCTCAGCTAGTTGTACTTTATTCTTTTGTACCTGCTGTAAATGGGATTGCATTCTTCATTTTACTCTGAGCTGGAATGTTATTAGTGTATAGAAATGTTCCTGATTTTAGTACATTGATTTTGTATCCTGAAACTTTTCTGAAGTTGTTAATTTGTTCTAATAGTTTTTTGGTAGAGTTTTTAGGTTTTTTGCAGGTATAGAATTACACAGTGAAGAGAGACAGTTTAACTTATTCTTTTCTTATTGGGATACCTTTTATATACATTTTTTCTTGTCCAATTGCTCTGGAGAGGATTTTCACTACTGTGTTAAATAGGAGTAGTGAAAGTCGACATCTTTCTCTTGATCCAGTTATCAAAAGGAATAGTTCCAGCTGTTGCCTATTCAGTGTGATACTGTCTGTGGCTTTGTCACAGATGACTTCTCTTATTTTAATATATGTTTCTTCAATGTTTAGTTTATTGATGGTTTTTATCACAAAGAACTGTTGGATTTAATTAAAAGCATTTTCTCTGTCTACTAAATGATCATAAGATTTTAGATTCTATTATATAGTGAATGACATTGAATGATACGTGTATCTTTAACCAATATGCATCCAAGAAATAAAGCCTACTTCATCATAGTGAATTAACTTTCTGACATGCTACTGGAATTGGTGTACTTGTATTTTGTTGAGAATTTGTGCACTTGTGCTCATTAGGAATTTTGGCCTGAAGTGTTCTTTATTCATTGATTCTCTAGCTGATTTTGGTACCAGGATGATTCTGGTTTCATGGAATGAGTTAGGAAAGATTCTTCCCTACTCAATTTTTTGGAATAGTTTCAGTAGGATTGGCACCACCTTTTCTTTGTATACCTAGTAGAATTTAGCTGTCAACCCATCTGGTCCAGAAATTTTTGTTGGTACGTTCATATTGTTGATTTAATTTCAGAACTCATTATTGTTCTGTTCAGGGTTTTAATTTTTTCCTAGTTCACCCTGTAATGTCACCTTTTAATATCTGACTGTGCTAATTTGGATCTCTCCTCTATTTTTTTCCTTGTTAATCTAGCTAGCCATCTATCTTTTCTGTTTATTCTTTCAAAAAAATACTTTTGATTTTGTTAATTGCTTGAGCATGTAGGCAGAGGTTACAGTGAGCCAATTTTTTCCTAGTTCAATCTTTGGGGGGGGGGTCATTCTAGCAATTTGTTCATTCCCTTTAGATTTCCTAGTTTGTGTGCGTAGAGATATTTATAATAGTGTCTAAGGATGTTTTATATTTCTGTGATATTTGTTGTAATGTCACCTTGTAATTTCTGACTGTGCTAATTTGGATCTTCCCTCTATTTTTTTTTCTTTGTTAATCTAGCTAGCCATCTATCCTTTCTGTTTATTCTTTCAAAAAATATTTTTGGTTCTGTGAATCTTTCATGTGGAATTTTGGCTTTCAATTTTGCTCAGTTTGTTCTGATTTTGGTTATTTCTTTTCTTCTGCTAGTTTTGGGATTGGTTTGTTCTTGTTTTTCTAGTTCTTGTAGGTGCAATTTTAGATTGTTAATTTAACTAACTTCTTGATGTAGGCTTTAAAAATATATATATATTTGCACAGGTTTTTGGAAAACAGGTGGTTTTGGTTACATGAGTAAGTTCTTTAGTGGTGATTTGTGAGATTTTCGTGTACCCACCACCTTAGCAGTAATCACTGAACCCAATTTATAGTCTTTTAATGCCATAAACTTCTTAACACTGCTTTAGTTGTATCCCTAATAATTTGGTGTATTGTCTTTATTTTTATCAATTTCAAAGAATTTTTTGATTCACGCCTTAATTTCATTGTTTACTCAAAAGGCATTTGGGAGAAAGTTGTTCATTTGCATGTAATTTATTGGTATTAAGAGATCTTTTTGATATTTATTTTTATTTTTATTGCCCTGTAGTCCAAGCATGTGCCTGGTATGATTTCAATGTCTATATTTTTAAAAAGTTTGTAATGCTTGCTTTATGAGTGAGCATGTAGTCAATCTTAAGAGTATGTTTTGTGAGCATATGAGAAGAATGTATTTTCTGGAATTGTTGGATGTAGTATTCTGTAGATGTCTTTTAGCTGTCCAATTGGTCAAGTGTCAAGATTAAATCCAGAATGTCCTTGTTAGTTTTCTGCCCTTGAAGATTTGTCTGGAACACTGTTCAGTGGGGTGTTGAAGTCCCCCGCTATTATTGTGTGGCTGTCTAAGCCTTTTTGTAGGTTGAGAAAAACTTGTTTCATCAATTTGAGTGTTCATATGTTGGGTGCATATAAATTTAGAATAAATTTTATTGTTAAATCGAACCCTTTATTATCATATAATGCCCTTTTTTTGTCCACTTTGACTGTTGTTCATTTAATGTCTGTTTTATCTGTTTTAAGAATAGTGAAAACAGATTGCTCTTTTTTTCCCATTTGCATGATAGAATTTTCTTCATCCCATACTTTTAGTTTGTGGTTGAAGACAGTAGGAGGTTGGTGATTATATTTTTTTTAATCCAATTTGCCACTCTCTCTTTTTAGTCGGGTATTTAGACCCTTTACATTCAAGCTTAATAAAGATATGTGTGGTTTTGATCCTGTCAATGTGTTATTAGCTGGTTATTTTACAGACTTCATTGTGCACTTTGGGAGGCTGAGGTGGGCGGATCACCTGAGGTCAGGAGTTTGAAACCAGACTAATTAACGTGTTGAAACCTGCTCTCTACTAAAAATACAAAATTCCCCAGGCATGGTGGTGCATGCCTGTAATTCCAGCTACTCAGGAGGCTGAGGCAGGAGAATTGCTTGAACCTGGTAGGCAGAGGTTGCAGTGAGCCAGGATCACACCAATGCACTCCAGATTGGGCAACAAGATCAAAACTTCATCTCAAAAAAAATTAGTAAATAAAATAGACTTGATTGCATAGTTGCTTTTTAGTGTATGTGGGCAATGTATTCAGGTACATTAAATACTGTTTTTGTGGTAACATTAACTGTTCTTTCTTTTCCATGTTTAGCACTTTCCTAAAGTCCTCTTTTAAGGCTGGCCTAGTGGCAATACATTCTCTTAGCTGTTGCTTTTCTGAAAAAAAAAAAAAAAAAAAAAAAAAAAAAAATTTCTCCTTCACTTAGGAAGCTTAGTTTGGTATAATATAAAATGCTTGGTTGGAGTTTATTTTCTTTATTGATCCTAAAATACACCTTCAATTTCTTCTGGCTTTTGACTTTTCCATTAGAAAATCTGTTGTTAGCCTGAGGGGGTTATCTTTTTATTTGACCTGATACTTCTCTCTAGCTTCCTTTAGGATTTTTTTCTTCCATGTTGACCTTAGAGAATCTCATGAGTATATGTCTTTGGAACGGTCATCTTCTATAATGTATTGCAGGGGTTTTTCTTTCTTGAATTTGCATGTCAATTTCTCTAACAAGGTAGGGAAGATTTTCATGGACTCTATTGTCAAATATGTTATCTAAGTTTCTTATTCTCTCAGTAGTGCCAGTGTGTTGCAGTTTGGTTTCCTTATATAATTTCAGATTTCTCAGATACTTTGGCCACTTTAAAAAATTCATTTAAAAATGTCTAATTGAGTTAATTCAAAAGACTGGTCTTCAAACTCTGAAATTTTTTATTTATATGCTGTATTCTTTTGTTAATACTTTCAAGCATACTGTACAATTCTTGTAGTAATCTTTTCAGTTCTGTAAGTTCAGTTTGTTTTTTTTTGTGAAATTGCTATGTTGTGTTTCTTCTTTTGGATCATTTTACTGGTTTCCTTGAATTCTGTTTTGTATAGTTCATTTTTGTTGCTATAAAGTAATACCTGTGACTGGGTAACTTATGAATAAGAGAGATTTATTTTGGCTCATGATTCGGAATTCTGTACATGAAGCATGGCACCAACATTTCTCCTGGCGAGGGCCTCAGGAAGCTTTCAAATCATGGCAGAAGACAAAGGGGATACTGACACATCAGATGGCAAGAGAGGGAGTGGAAGAGATATCACAATTTAAAAAAAAATTATATCTTATGTGCATTCAGAGCAAGATCTCATTCATTATTATGAGGACAACAACAAGCCATTCATGAGGAATCTGTCCCAGTGATACAAACACCTAGTTTTATGCCTACCTCCAAGATTGGAGGTCATATTTAACATCAGATTTGGAGGGGACAAAACATTCAAACCATATCATTCCATCCCTAGCCTCCCAAATTTTGTGTTCTTCTCAGATTCCAATATAAAATCATCCCTTACCAATAACCTCCCAAAGTCTTAACTAGTTCTAAGCGTTAACTTAAATGTCTAAAATCTCAACTGAGACTCTAGGTACATTTCTTCCACTTATTTTTAGCTTGTAGAATAAAGAACATGCTATTTACTTGCCAGATGCAATGGTGGCACAGGCATTGGGTCAGGATTGCCATTCCAATATAGAGAAAATGGGCAAAAGAAAACAGCAATAGGCCCCCCAGATGTTTGAAACCTAGTGGGCAGACTTTAATTCTTAAGGCTCCAAAATACTCCTCAAATTTGTGCTCTGCATTAGGGTACACTGGTGCAGGAGGTGGGGTACAAAGTCCTTGGGCAGCTCTATCTATATGGCATTGCATGATGCAGGCCCTGTGGCTACTCTCATGGGTTGAAATTGAGTGCATGTGGCTTTTCCAGGCTCAGGGTACAAACTGCCAATGGATCTACCACTTTGGGGTCTAGAAGGCTGCAGCTCCAACAGGCAATGCCCTAATAGGTGCTCTCTGTGGACTATCCAATCCTATATTTCCCTTCTACACTGCCTGATTAGATGTTCTCCAAAGGGTGTCTGCCCTGGTAGCACCCAGTCTTTTCCATACATCCTCTGAAATCCAGGGGTAAGCCACTAAGTTCCCTTACCTCTTTCATTTTGCAAGTCTGCAGACTTAACAACACAATGAAGCAGTCAAGAATTATAACTTGTGCCTTCTGAAGCAGTGTCCTAAGGTGTACCTGGGAAACTTTGTGCTGAGGCTAGAGCTGGAGCAATCTGGTTGTAGGAAAATGTACCAAGACTGCACAGGGTAGCAGGGTCCTTTTCCTGGCTCCACAGACCATTCTTTTCTCCTAGGCATCTGGATCTGTGATGGGACAGGCTGCTTCAGATATTTCTGAAATGCCTTTGAGGACTTTTTTTTTCATTGACTCAGATATTATCACTTGGATTCCCTTTAGCAAATCATCTAGAGAGATGAACTCTCTCTAGCATGTAGTTGCTCCTCAAACCACTTGTATTCTTCTCCTAAAAATATTCTTTCCTTCTCTCTCACACTGCCAGGTTTTAATGTTTTTAAACTTTTATGCTCTTCTTTCCTTTCAAATATAAGTTTCAACTTTAAGTGATCCCTTTGCTCCCTTATCTGATCATTGGCTGTTAGAGGCAGCCAGGTCATGTCTTGAATACTTTACTGCTTAGAAATTTAGAATTAACACCATAAAAACCCTAGAAGGAAACGTATACAATACCATTCAGGACATAGACATGGGCAAGGACTCTATAACTAAAACACAAAAAGCAGTGGCAACAAAAGCCAAAATAGACAAATGAGATCTAATATAACTTCTGCACAGCAAAGGAGAGTATCATTAGAGTGAACCAGCAATGAACAGAATGAGAAAAAGTTTTTCCAATCTACCCATGTGACAAAGGGCTAATATCCAGAATCTACAAAGAGCTTAAACAAATGTACAAGAAAAAAACAACCCCATCGAAAAGTGGGTGAAGGATGAGAACAGTGACTTCTCAAAAGAAGACATTTACACAGCCAAAAAACATATGTAAAAAAGCTCATTATCACTGGTCATTAAAGAAATGCAAATCAAAACCACATTGTGATACCATCTCATGCCAGCTAGAATGGCAATCATTAAAAAATCAGGAGACAACAGGTGCTGGAGAGGATGTGGAGAGATAGAAATGCTTTTACACGGTTGGTGGAGTGGAAATTAACCATTGTGGAAGACAGTGTGGTGATTCCTCAAAGATCTGGAAGTAGAAACACCATTTGACCCAGCAGTCCCATTACTGGGTATATGCCCAAAGGATTATAAATCATTCTATTATAAAGACACATGCACACACATGTTTATTGTTCCACTGTTCACAATAGCAGATTTGAAACCAACCCAAATGTCCATCAGTGACAGACTAGATGAAAAAAATGTGGCACATATACACCATGGGATACTATGCAGCCATAAAAAAGGATGAGTTCATGTCCTTTGCAGGGACATGGATAAAGCTGGAAACAATCATTCTCAGCAAACTGACACAAGAACAGGAAACCAAACACCACATGTTCTCACTCATAAGAGTGTTGAACAATGAGAACACATGGACACAGGGAGGGGAACATCACACACCGGGGCCTGTCAGGGGTTGGGGGCTAGGGCAGGGACAGCAGGGGGTGGGGAGCTAGGGGAGGGATAGCATTAGGAGAAATACCTAATGTAAATGAGGAGGTGATGGATGCAGGAAACCACCAAGGTACGTGTATACCTATGTGATAAGCCTGTATGCTCTGCACAGGTACCCCATAACGTAAAGTATAAAAATAAAAATAATAGATTTATTCTTCCAGATACTTTAGGTCATTACTCTTAAGTCTGAACTTCCACAGAACCCTAGGACATGAACCTAATGCAGCCATTTTTTTTTTTTTTTTTGGCTTGGTTATAACGTGGGTGATCTTTACTCCAGGTCCAAAAAATTTTCTCATTTCCATCAGAGTCCCTGTCAGCCTGGCTTTACTGTCCATATTTCTATCAGCATCTTCATTACAACCACTTAACAATTCTATATGAAGTTTCAGACTATTCCCTACATCCTCCTGTCTTCTTCTGAGTCCTCCAAATACTTCCAATCTCTGCCAGTTACCAAGATCCAAAGCTGATTCCATATATTTTGTTATCTTTGTAGCAATGCCTCACTTCCCATTACTATTTGTTTTTGTATTAAGTCATTTGCATTTCTGTAAAGAAGTACCTGTGACTGGGTAATTTATAGAGAAAAGAGATTTATTTTGGCTCATGATTCTGAAGGTTGTACAGGAATGTATGGCACTAGCATATGCTAATGGTGTGGGCCTCAGGAAGCTTTCCATCATAGTGGAAGGCAAAGGAGGAGCTGCTGTATAACATGGTGTTTGTGAGAGGAGGGGAAAGTAAGTGCCACACTATTGTTTTTAATTATTTCATTAAAAATTTTTTTTGAGTACATAGTAGGTGATGGGTTACATGAGATGTTTTGATAAGGGCATACAATGTGAAATAAGCATGTCATGGAAAATGGGATAGGCATCCCCTCAAGCATTTATCCTATGAGTTACAAACAATCCAGTTCTGTTTTTAAAGTAATTTAATAATACACAGTTAAGTTAATGACTATAGTCATCCTATTGGGCTATCAAATAGTAGGTCTTATTCATTCTTTCTTACTATTTTTTATACTCATTAACCATCCCCACCTCCCTGCCAAAACCCCACTATACTTCCCAGCCCCTAGTAACTATCCTTCTACTCTGAGTTCAATTGTTTTGATTTCAAGATGCCACAAATAAGTGAGAACATATGATTTTTGTCGTTGTATGTCATATTCTTTTAACCAACTAGATCTTGTGTTAATTCAGTGAGAACACACACAGTATTGTGAGAAAAGTACCAAGCCATTCATGAGGGATCTGCCCCCATGACCCAAAATCTTTAACTAGGCTCACCTCCAATATTGGAGGTCACATATCAACATGAGATTTGAAAAGAATAAAACATCCAACCATATCATATTTCAAATTTCTCCTGAATGTCTTTCTTGCCATCTAGATTCTAAATTCTACAGATATCATTTCAGTCAGGTTAAGAACTATCATTTGGAGGTAAGAGGACCCTGACTTTTTTAATTGGCATGGTTCTTGGGCTGCTTCCGTCTCCTCTGAGAGTGTTGGCATTCCTTTATCATTTTGAATTGCTGCCTTTTGGATGAGGCTTTTTGTTTTTATATACTAAGTTTGAGTTTGGTGTAAGATGAGAAAAGTCAATTGGCTTCACTTCTGGGTGCTGTCAGAGGGCCAAGACTCTGAATGGGATCATTATTTGTGGCTAGATTCCTGCATTGGGTTTCACAGGCAATGTATACTGGAAGAAATCTTTTTCTTTTTCTTTTTGGTGATGTAGTGTAGGCTGCAATCCACTAGATCACACTTAAGACTAATGTCCAGCAGATAGGCTCTTAACAACATGCCTCTTTTTAATTTTAGTGCATTCACAGCTGTTCTCTGTAGTAAGAAACATGGATGATGGGAGGAGAGATGACTCCCCTGCCAGGTCCATCCCCAGGTTGTAGGGGACCCCTCTCCAATCACTCTCACCCTGCCTGTAATTCCTTAGCCCCAAAGTGGGCGCTGTCCGGCTGCACTTTTCTCTCCTCTAGGGTTGGCTCAAGCTGAAGGTTAGTTTACCAATCTATAGACTTCTGGAGGCCGACTGATCCTCTGTGCTTGTTAGAGTCAGAGTGGGTTGTGGGGTATATGTCTGTGTGTGGTCTGTTCATGCAGTAGATCAAGAGAAGGGGATCTTCAGGCAGCGTAGTTTTGCTATGGATGTGCCACTGGTGTGGCACAAACATCCCAAGGATTTTTGCCCATTAGACAGCTATAGAGATCACCTAGCTCATTCTTCTTTGACTGGGTCTCCTTCCAGTGACTTCCCCCGTAACTGGATCAATCAGCTGCTTTTGTCCTAAGCTTTCTGCACCAAGCTCACTGGGCTATTAGGTGTTCTAGTCTGTGGGGCTCCCTTCGGCAGAGGCTATAGCTGAAAGACAAGTAACAGGGTATGAACTACTCAACCTTGTGCCCAAGCACAACCTAGTGAATATCATCTCAACCATCCTGTAGCTATAGATTAGTGCCACATAGACAAGATATTTTATTTGGAGCTAACCAACAAATAATCTGTTATTTGCCAATTAGTACTTTGTAATCAGTACTTTGTAATACAGTGACATGCCAATCAGTACTTTGTAATACAATGATGTGGATAAACCATTCTTCAGGTATCCATCCTATATCTGCTAGCCAATAAATAATTAGTTAGGCTAATTAGTGACATGCCAATCAGTACTTGGTAATAAAATGATGTCAATATGCCATTCTTTGGGCATACATCCTATATCTCTATGTTCAGTTGGGCTATTTATCTTTGGTGTGATTTTTCTGTTCCCTAAATTAAGGTACATTTTGACAAAGCTAGCCAAAAGAGGAGGTGAAACAAATAAACCCATCTCCAATGTGTATTATACCAGCCTGAAATTGAGTTGTTGATTGGGGTATCTATTTCTTCTCTTAATGTTGGGGTAGTGCCAGAGCAGAAGATAGTTTCTTCTACCAAGAACTTCTTCTTACCTTCCTTATTTAGTAGAGTATCATTAATAGGGCAGTGTCATACATTATCCTTAGTCATACTAGAGTTAAGGTTGTTAGACTATTTTTGTGATGAATGAATAAAATTTTTATACCTTATTCAGTCTTACACTTGGAGGAGTGACACCCACCATGGTGGACCAGAACCAATGGATAGGACTATGAGGCCACATATATAGCAAGAAATTTTGTGTGACCTATCAGCATAATTTGGAAATCATTTCAAAAAGAGGTTATCTTCACAGGTAACAGCTGGTGGTAGTAGTACCAGGACATAAAGACTAAGGATAAAAAGAATTTTAGTGGGAGCTTATAAAAGAAAAGCTTCTGCATCTCTTTAACAATGTTTAGTATTAAACATTTCTTTAGCTATAAGCCTGGTCCACAGTTTTGAGTTTTAGCTGTCTATATCACATGCTGTCTTTTGCTTAGCCTGATGTCAAATTAAATCGAAGTTGGAGGTCACCTTCTGGGGAAACAGTCAAATCAGAAGTATCAGACTTCTTTAGATAATACATATGAATCTGAATTTATGCCTTCAAAATTAGTAGTGCAAGGGTTAGTAAGGAGTACCTGATAACATCCATACCACTTTTTAAAAAAATAAATATCATTTCCAATAGACAAAATCTAATTGAAGGCCATGGTCCTTGAAAGTTTTGTCTTCTGTGAGCTCACTGTGAAAATATTCTTTTACTAATTTATCATTTGTATTCAATTTCTTCATAAGGCCATTGTAATAGCTAAACCTGTCTCCCTTCGCTATTAAAGGCACACAGTTTCCTGGAGACAGTTTCATAAGTCTGCTTTTTAACATTTCGAATGGGAATAACTGGTGCTTGCCAAAAATGTTCAACCCCAGATTAAACAGAATCCATGGAAGAGCTTTCGGCCAAGGAATTTTAAAAGCCTCAGTTGATTTTTTGAAATGAGTTTTGATTATTCCATTGATCAATTCCACCAACCCAGATGATTAGGAATGGTAAACACAATGGAAATGTTGGAGAATGGGCCAAATTTTACACACCAATTGAATTATTTGTCTAGTGAAGTGAGTGCCACTATTGCTATGAATTTCCGGAAGAATCCCCCAGGTTGGAATATTTTTTTTCCAAGTGAATTTTACTCACCAACAAGCCTGTTGCTATTTTGTGTGAAAATGCCTCTACCCATTCAGAAAACATGCAAATAATTACCAGAGCATATTTGTATGTTTCTGAAAATGGCAACTGGGTGGAATCTAATTGCTATGCCTGAAAAGGGGCATCAGGTGAAGAGAAATAATTGTGAGCTATGTAATAATTTCCTTGGTTTATATTTTTATCAAATGTAATAGCAATCTCATACCTTATGAGCTATAGTTAGAGGTTTCCAAAAATGTTGTTTTCCCTAAGCAATTGTTTGTCAGGGCTCCAATGAGTTAGGTCTTATATTTAGGTTAAAAATGGTAACTGTAATTCAGCAGCAAGTATAGGCAAATTGTTTGGCCCATACTATGCCTTTTTTGAGGGGGAGTACATTTCCTTTCCTTTTTTGTTTTCCAACTTTTCTGTTCTAATATTTGAGCTCTGGATTGAGCTAATTTTATATTAAATTTGTTTTTTAAGTTAATATAGATTTCTTTTTATTTTCTGTTTATTTATTTAGAACAGTGTTTTGCTACTTTATCAGTAGTTGATTTACTTTGCTTTCTGGCGTATCTGATTTCAAATGGCCTAAGATTTTAATTTTTGCCAGCGATTTTGGGAATAATATAGCTTCCAACAATTATAAAATTATCTGCCCATTTTCTATGAATTGATTAGAAGAGGTTAAAAATTATCTCTGTTCCCGTTGCATTCCATCATTTTGAGCTACTTTGAAAGCATATCTACTGTTTGTGTAAATATTAGCAGTTGCTCTTTTTGACAATCAGCAAGCTCTAATCAATAAAATTAATTCGGCTTATGGAGCTGAGGTGGCTTCTGGAAGGTAGGCACATTCTATTTTTTCCATTAAAGATAATATTGGGTAGTTTGCACAGTATGTCCCAGATACATCCTTCAAGTAAGATCCATCTTTAAACTAAACTACATTAGCATAAGTAAGGAGAGTCTCTTCTTCTAGCATAAAGAAGTTGAATAGCTAAGGTTATGCAATTGTGCAGTATTTCATCTGAAAGTCAAGGCAGAAGAACTGCAGGATTTAGACTTTTATACTTAGATATAGTGATATGAGAAGCTGAAAGAAGTAAAACTTTCTATAGAGCTAATCTACTAAATGAATAACGTTGTGTGTGGTGAAGGTTAGCAATGATTTCAAAAAATGAGGGATGAAAACACTAAGGGGTGTCCCCTTTAAAATTTCATCAGTTGCCTTAATCAACAAAGCAGTGACTATTAGGCTGTGCCACATGGTGGTAGTCACATAGCCACCATAACTGCTGGCTGGAATACCCTAACAGGTTCATTTTGGTTTTAATGCCTTTGTCTTAGGACCCTCAAAAGTGTTAGCACTACTTTCATGTATTTATAATGAAAATGAAAAATTATAATTTGGATGACCCAAAGCTGAGGTATTAGCAAGGTAATTTTTTTTTATCATTTCTAATGTTGATCTTTTGTTTAATCTAGAAGGTCTAGTATGTCTTGTTTTAAGATAGCGTATAAGGGCTGGCATTTTAAGACATAGTTTGGGATTCACTTTCTAAAATATTCTGTCAGTCCCCAAAATCCTCTCAATACTTTATTGGTTCTGGGTGGCAGAAAAGCTAAGATCTCTTTTAGTCTGTTTGGATTAATAAAAATTCCTTCTTTGGATATTAGACAGCCTAAGTAGTTTACTTGTTTTTTTGACAAAAGTGAAGTCTACCATTAGAAACCTTGTGTCTCTTTAAGGGTAGTTGTGTAATGAATGAATCTCATTGTCAGTAAAGACTTACTTATCCTCTGACCAGAGGAGTAAATTATCTATATATTCTATTAAAATGGATTTTTAAAGTCAATATCTTAGAGAGATCTGCTTTTAATATCTGTGAAAAGTTAAGTTCAGCTCTTAGTGTATTACTAAGGCTTGATTGTCCATGTGTATTATCTGTTTTCCAAAGTGAAAGCAAAGAGAAATTAACTATTTTTATTCATAGAATTACTGAGGTATGTATAACATAAGTCTATTATAGTAAAGAATATACCTTCTGTTGGAATGGCAGCTGACAATGTATATGATTTTGGCACTTCTAGATGTTGAGAAATGACTATGTTTTTAATTGCTCTCAGATTCTGAACAATCATCCATCCTCTACCATCTGGAATCCTTAGAGAAAAGAGAATGCTTATACACTGATGCTGGGAATGTATATTAGTTCAGTCGCCGTAGAAAGCAGTTTTGATATTTTTCAAAGAACTTTGATTTCTCAAAGAAGGATTGGAGTGTTACATGGTCTTTACAGAGGATCGTCTGTCTTCTTTTTATATAATTTGAAGGCTATTCCTATCAAACTACCAATGTCATTTTTTGACAAAATTGAAAAAATACTTCTCTAAAATTCATGTGGAACCAAAAAAAGAACTTGGATAGCTGAAGCAATGTGAAGCAAAAAAGACAAAGCTGGAGACCTCACATTACTTAACTTCAAACTGTACTATAAGTCTACAGTAACCAAAAGAGCATGGTGGTGGTACAAAAACAGACACATAGGCCAGTGGATCATGATAAAGAACCCAGAAATAAAGCTGTATCCCTACACCCGTTTGATCTTTGACAAAGTTGACGAAATAAGCAATGGAGAAAAGACTCCAAATTCAATAGATGATGTTGAGATAGCTGGCTAGTCATATGCAGAAGATTGAAACTGGACCCCTTCCTTACACGTTATACAAAAATTAAGTCAAGGTAGATTAAATACTTAAATGTAAAACCTAAAACTATAAAAACCCTGAAGACAACCTAATCAATACCATTCTGGACATGTGGACATAGGTATAGGCAAAGATTTCATGACAAAGAGGTCAAAAGCAATTGTAACAAATGGAAAAAAAATAACAAATGGGATCTAATTAAACCAAAGAACTTCTGCATAGAAAAAGAGTATCCCACCAGAGTAAACTATGCATTTAACAAAGGTCTAATATCCAGAATCTATAAGGAACTTAATTAAAAAGACAAATAACAAATAATTCTACTAAAAATGGGTAAAGCATAAATAAGAATGAAATTATGTCCTTTGCAGCAACATGGACGCATGAGTGGAGCTGGAGGCTGTTATTCTAAGTGAATTAATGTAGAAACAGAAAACTAAATACTACATGTTTTCACTTATAAGAGGGAGCTAAACACTGAGTACACATAGACACTAAGAAGGGAAAATAGACACCATAGCTTTCTTAGAGGTGGAGGGTGGGAGGAAGGTGAAGACAGAAAAATTACCTACTGTATACTTTGCTCACTACCTGGGTGACAAAATCATTTGTACACCAAACCCCAGCAACACACAATTTACCCATGTCATAAACCTGCCCATGTATGCCCTGATCCTAAAAGTTTGAAGGAAAAAAAAAAATGGGGAAAAGACATGAGCAGACATTTCTCAAAAGAAGACATGCAAGTGTCCAATAAACATATGAAAAATGTTCTTTATCACTAATCATCAAAAAATTGCAAGTCAAAACCACAATGCAGTATCATCTCACACCAGTCAGAATGGCTACTAGTGAAAAGTCAAAAAATAACATGCTGGCGAGGCTGTGGAGAAAAGAGAATGCTCATACATTTTTGGTGGTAGTATGAATTAGTTAAGCCACTATAGAAAGCAGTGTGGAGATTTTTCAAAGAACTTAAAACAAAATTACCAGTCAACCCACAACTTCATTCCTGGGTATATACCTAAAGGAAAATAAATCATTCTATAAAAAAACACATTCACTCATATGTTGATTGCAGTACTATTTACAATATCAAAGACATGGGATCAACTTATGTTCTCATCAATGGTAGATTTGCTAAAGAAAATGTGGTACATATACCATAGAATATGCCATAGAATACTATGCAATCATAAGAAAGAATGAAATAATATCCTTTGCAGCAATATGGATGGAGTGGCAGGTAATTATTCTAAGTGATTAGTGCAGGAACAAAAACCAAATATATCAAGTTCTCACTAATACATGGGAGCTCAACATTAGGTACTCATGGACATAAAGATGGAAACAATAGATACTGGAGACTACTAGAAGAGTCAGGGAGAAAAACAGAGGGGCATGGGTTGAAAAACTATTGGTTACTATGTTTACTATCTGCTGATGGGACCATTATCACCCCAAACCTCAACCTCATGCAATATATCCAGGTAACAAACCTGTAAATGTATACCTTGAATCTAAAAGAAAAGTTGAAATTTTGGAAAAAAAAAATAAAAGGAAATTATATGCTTGATTCCTTTTAGTGTTCAAGTTCTCAAATGATGTTTAAAATTTGAATGAGGTTTTGATGGATCTACTTGAACTCTGATTGGGTGGCAAAGATGATTCTTCCTATATCATTGGAAGACTTTGATCATAACTGATCAAGCACTACCTTTAGAAGGTTTTGTGATCTTTCATTGCTCAATAATTGAGTGTCTCCTATGGCAACATGGAATGCAATTGAATTTGACTTTGAAAACTTTATGTCCAGTAATACTGTTTTATCATATTTTTCTAAATACAGTTTTCCCTTTTTGGGAAAAGCATGTAGGTATTACATAATTCCAAGGAGTCTCTTTCTATGAGATGGATGGGAGCTAATATAACTAGAAGGCAAATATAAATCCTTTGAGACCTAGTTGAAAAGGTAGAGGCTGACACTTGTATGCTGATACAGGCTTATTTGTGACACAGATCATTTACATTGTTTGTTTACTCTGACTAATGGAATGTTGTCATAAGGTGGAATTTCTTACATATACTGTGGATCCGCACCAACAAGAGCTTGTGCTCACAACAAGCGCATGTGTTAGTTATCTATTTAAAATAATTTTATTTTTCTCAAAGTGGAAACAGAGACATAAACTTAAATAGCTAATTTAAATTTCTTGACAAAAGCAACAGGGTCCTGGTGAGAATTGGGTAGTTTATCAACTATTTCTTTAAGTTCTATCTTTGACTATGATTGATCAACTAGGTCAGGTTCTAACTCTACCTGACACTGGCTGTTGAAGAAATGGAGCCAAAACAGTAGGGGCAGGAGGAAGAGAAGAAAGTAGATGTGGGCAAGGTAGTTCAGATATTATCAGATTAAGAAATGGAGACGCTGAGAGAGGAGGAGGAGAAATTTTCAGTCTTTTTAACTCACAAATTGTTTTCAACAAGTTTTTATTCTCCTTTTGTAAAGAAATAACTCTATTAGAACCTCTATTCAAGACTGTAAGGGAAATTTTGGTCACGCAAAAATAAAGCTTAGATATGTCAGTTGAACAAAGCTCAAGAGAGTGGGCAATTTTAAAGATAACAAATTTTACTGGAGCCATAAAGTTTCACTTCTTTCACTTTTTCTCTTTTCAAAGAGAAAATTTTCTCCTTGACCAAATGCCAATGAGAGGAAACGCTGCAAACTTTAGCAAGTAAGACCAAAACCAACCAAACAAACAAACAAACAAACAAAAAACCCAAAAAAATAAGACCCCTTAGCCTCAAAGAAAAGTGAAACCACACACCTGGAAATGGCAGAATCTCTAGAGAATTAACACACCAAACTCCTACCTCTAAAAGAAAACCTTCAATTCTAGCCCCATCGAGCATGGAATCAGGCCACTTGAATAAAGTTTGAATCTCAGTCAAAGCCAGAGAAGATTCAAAACCTGAGAAAAGCCTTGAAGGGACCCTTCCCAGTTTCAATGAGGTCAGATGAGTGAAAGCCAATTGTGACAGTACCAAAGATCCAAATGTTAATGAAGCAGTGAGGATCACAGGAAGCTTGCTTTGGGTCCTACCTGGATTGTAAAATGTAAATGTAAAATAATTAAAAGGCTCAGGATCTAGTTAAAAGAGTTTATTCAAGTGTAATGTATGAGGTCAGCTATCAGAATTGCATAAAAAAATGATGAACACTGCTCCATGTGTGGGAAAAATGATGATTATTTATGTAGGCAAAATGAAAGTGTTAAACAGAATTACAGCAATTTTTCATACAAAGGCAAACAGACATAAAATTTGATTGGCTAATATAGATAATACTCTAAGAGGGAATGAACAATTATAAATGCTCCTATTTTTAATGTTATTTAGTCTAAGTTTGCATAAGGAATAGGGAGTTGGGATAATGTGTAACATTTCAACACATATGTCAGAAAGCAATGGGCATGCACCAAAGAAGGAAAATAGTTGTGTTATGTGAGTTCACTTTTAGGGCTTAACTTTTCCCTGTAGCATAGCAAATTTGCAAGTTCCTAAAATTTTATTTTCATGTTACATAATTTAAGATCTAATAAGTGTTTTTTCCTTCTTTATTTTAGCATTTTAAATCTTCTGAAAAGTAGTAATCACATAAGCAATCTTAGCACTACACTATATATATTTTTAGAGACAGGGTCTTGCTATGTTGGCCAGGGTAGTCTCAAAACCCTAAACTCAAGCAATCCTCCTGCCTTGGCCTACACAAAGTGCTAGCCTATAAAGGTGTAAGGCACCACACCCGGCTTTTATTTTGTAATTAAAAATCAAGTAGGTAACTATTTATTTTGATTATAAAATTAGTACTACATTCTGGAAAGTTCTGGAAATAAAATATATAGCTAAATTACTTATTAATTGCTGCATTAAAATACTGCACAAAATTTAAGAGTTAAACAATAGTGAATATTTTATTTCACATGGTTTCATAAATTAGGTATTTAGGAATGGCTTAACTGGGTAATAATGATTCACAATGTCTTATTAACTAGCAGTTGAAGGGAACAAACACTTCCCTTTCAGAATAGCATAAAGACTACTTTTAACTGAAAACTTTTGAAACAATAGCAGCTGTACTAAATGCCTCATCTGAATATCCTTTTGATTCATGATTAAAACAATGTTTTCCAAGAATTCAGCTGCCATAAATCCTCCTCAATGGGAGCTTCCAGCCAGGAAGGAGACTGCCCATTAGCACTGGGATAAGAAATTGTATAAAGCAGCCCAATAGACCCTCCCATACTTTCCTTCTGAAGCCCTAACCACGCCCTTCACCGTCCACACACACTTTTGTTAAGCTCCCGTATAAACCCCTACCTCGGACTCTCTAGGGAGGCACCCCTTTTAAAGTGTTCACCTGTGCATGTGAAATAAGCTTTCTCTTGTTAATCCGTCTGTTCTCAATTAATTTACAGCTTCCCCACTCCCTACTCACCCTATTCTCCCTTAACCACTAGGACCTATGTTGCCTGAAAAAAAAAATTCTCCCAACATAGTCAAAATGTCAAGTGGGAATAGAGTCATCTGAAAACTTGACTAGGATTCAAGGATCTGAGTCCAAGGCTCATGAATATGGCTGGCAGGTCTGTTTTGAATGTTGGCAGAGGACCTCAATTTTTTTTCATCATGTAGAGCTCTTTATAGGGCTACATGAGTATCTTCATGGATGTGATGACTGGTTGCTCCTAGATTGAGTGATCAAAAAGTAATGAGATAACATACAATATTTTTTATAATCTAACCTTAGAACTCACATACTGTTATTTCTGCTGTTAGTTGCATATGCCAGCCCTATTCCATGTGAAAGGGGACTGTATATGGAATAAACAACAGAAGGAAATAACCACTTGTGATGGTTAATACTGTCAACTTGATTGAACGATACAAAGTATTGATCTTGGGTGTGTCTGTGAGGGTGTTGTCAAAAGAGATTAACATTTGAGCCAGTGGGCTGGGGGAGGTAGATCCACCCTTAATCTGGTGGATATAATCTAATCAGCCGCCAGTGAATATAAAACAGGCAGAAAAATGTGAAAAGGGGAGACTGGCCTAGCCTCCCAGCCCACATCTTTCTCCAGTACTAGATGCTACCTGCCCTCAAACATCAGACTCCAAGTTCTTCAGTTTTGGGACTTGGACTGGCTTCCTTGCTCCTTGGCTTGCAGACAGCCTATTGTGGGACTTTGCAATCCTGTAAGTTCATACTTAATAAACTCCCCTTGATTGATATATATATAAAATTTCATAAATAATTATGAAATCGCAACTAATATATCCTATTAGTTCTATCCCTCTAGAGACTCCTGCCTAATACACCACTGGAGGCCATTTTGGAGTCTAGCTACCACAATGATTCTTTTTTTTTCTACATTTTGGAAATCCCATAGAAAATACAATTTTGAATTTCACTTTTAAAGTTAATGTTATACATGTATCTATTTCTCTTTGTTATTACATCATAATAATCATGTTTTTAAATGACTTCATAGCACACCATCAGAATTTAATTAGCAATTTCACTATTCTTGACGTTTAGTCTGGTTCTGAAATCTAGTCTAGTTTTAAATATTGTCATTTATTTTTATTGAAGTACCTAGAATTTTTTTCATAAAATTAGGCCCATAAAAAGAACTGCACATGTTGTTTTAACAAACAGTGTTTCCATGACTATAGCTTGTTTAGAATTGATTGATGCAGCTGGTGCAATTCCTTCCTTAAAGAACTATTTGTGAGAAGTATTTTTGTGTCCCTGAAAATTCATTGTGCTATATGGATAGAACACAAGGAAATGGACTGACCAAATTATTTAGCTACATCTGTAGTCATTAAGAATCCTAAAATAGAAAAGAGCCATGCTTAAAACCTTTGTAGGTTCTCCATTCAATACACATTAATGCCAAACAAATATGACACTGAAGTCCTGTTACAGATTTTCCCGTCTCTTTTACCTCTTCAATCTCCTCTTTCACATAGTGCTACATTTTACACAGACTCCATTTATAGGAGGTTTTCAGGCCTCAAATATGCAAAACTCTCTTGCCTAGGCATTTCTTTGTTCATGTTGCTCATAAATCTTGGAATGTTCTCATGCACCTCCAATTCCAACTCTCCCATTTACTTGGCAAAAAGCTTATCTTTTAAGACTCCATATGAATTTTCTCTAAGCTGTCTTCTGCAAAGAATCAACAAACCCTTTTGTTGTGTTCTCTTGTTTCTTTTTTTGAAAAAAATCCTATCATAGGACCTGGAGCCTTTTATTATACTTGCTTTTAAGTTCATTGAAGTCAACAAAATTAAAATATCTTAATAAACTGTATTCTAACTGCCCCCCATGTTGAGACATAAGTGCTAGCACATAGTAGTAACACAACAAAAAATGAAACTAATGGCCTCTGGAAATATTCAGCTTTCTTTTTCTACTTTCTGTAGGAAAGACTGTATGACAGCTTATTGTTTATTTTTCCAGATTACCACTGAAGGGGATTTTAGAAGCCTCCTGGTTTTATAACCAACAAATATTTATTGAGCAGCTACTTTATGCCAAGCATTGTTCTAGGTGCTGGATTACATCAGCTAACAAAACAGAAAAAGTTCCTGCCTGTATGGACCTTACATTTTAGTAAGTATTAAGCGATAACAAATAGATGTATAATGGGTAACAATATCAAATGTTGAAGAGTAATAAACAGAAAACAAAAAAAATGGTAAAAAAATAAGTTGGTCAAGGAATGCTTCTCTGAAGAAATATTTGTACATAATGAAGAACTGAGCAATGTGGTAACTAATGAAACAGTATTTCGGGCAGCAGAAACAGCAAAGACAAGAAAGTAGGTGGTGTAATCATGGAGTAACACTGAGGCAAGTGTAACTGCTGCTGAGTAAGCAAGGAGAAGAATATGAGGCGATGAGAATAGAGAGAAAACTGGGGACCTATTTTAAAGACCTTGTTCTTTACTCATAAAGAGCAGTGAAGTAATATATTCCAGAAGGATTCCTCTGGATGCTGTATGGAGATTAAGGTATAGGAAGTTGAGGAATCGCTATTGTTCAAATATGATTTATTCCTACTAAAACTAATATTGAGTCTTGGTTCCCAGTGTGGCTATGATGAGAGGTGGTGTCTCTAGGAAATTATTAGATCATAAAGAGGAATTAATGCCTTTCTCAAGGGAGTGAGTTCTTGCTTTCAAAATACCAGATTAGTTACTAAGAGAGTGGATTGTTATGAAACAAAACTGGCTCTCATCTTTGGTCTCTGCATATGCCTGCTCCCCTTCTGCTTCTGCGCTATATTATGATGTAGCACGTGGCTTTCACCAGAAGCCAACCAGATGCAGCTGTCTAATCTTTGCCCTCCTAACCTCCAGAATCATGCGCTAAATACATCTCTTTCCTTTATAAATTGTCAAGTCTCAGGTATTCTAGTATAGCAACTGGAAGGAAAGATAGTGATTAAACAGAAAGGCCATTCAGAAAGCTACTGAAATAATCCAGATAAAAACTGCTGATGGCTTAAACCAGGTAGAAGTGCTGAATGTGGGAAAAGTTGTCATAGATACAGTGTGAAGGTAAAGCTAACAGTGACATATGTGTATCAGGTGTAAGAGAAACACAAATCAAAGATGAATCTATGGTTTATGGTTTAAGAAACTGGAAAAATAACGTTGTCATTTACTGAGATTAAAAAGAGACTGCTTAGGAACAGGGTAAGAGGGAATAATAAGGAATTTGACTTTTATCATTTTAGAATTGCACTTGGCAATCAAGCAGTTGGATATATAAGCTTGGGGTTATTTTAGTTACTGTGGCTCTGTAAAAATAAGTACCCCTGAATTTATTGTCTTAAAACAATGAGCATTTTATTCAATGAATCTACAATTAAGTCTAGGATTGGTGAGGCTCACTTATCTGTGCTCCAGTTGGCATCAGCTGAAGTGACTTTATGGCTAGGGGGATGGAATTTTCTTAAGGGTCATTCTATCATATGCCTGGTGATAGATGCTGGCTGTTGGCTAAAACCTTAGCTAAGGCTGTTGGTTAGAACACCCAAGTATGGCCTCCCCACATAGCTGAAGCTTCCTTACAATGTGGAAGAATGATCCCCAAGCAAGCATCCTGAGAGAGAGACAGAGAGAGAGAAAAAGCAAGAGAGGGGAAGTGGGAGGAAGATGTCTTTTTATGAACTCATCTTGGAAGTCGAATAGAATCACTTTTCCCATACTCTATTGGTTGGAGCCACCATAAGTCCCATCAGGATTCAAGATCACAGAATGTTAGTTACTTTGTAAGAAGAGCACATGGGATGGAAGTCAGACATACCTGTTACCTAATTCCCTTCCTTGCCACTTTCAGATTGACCTAGTCATTTCTCAAACATAGCTTCTTTCACTAAGTGATAAAAAACTGGAAATGAGTAAAATGAATATATATATTGCCTTCTGCTGTAGGGAATTTTTAACTGACTGATAATTGCTTAGGGAATTTAAAATCCAATATACTTGTCTTTAGTCTCAAATCTCAATGGCCTTCAAGCAAGTAAGCAGTAAGTGTAGGTCCTAAGCATATACTTTTCTCAGATTCTATACATTTCATTATAAAATTGTACTATATCTTTAGATTGGTCCAGACATCTAATGTTCTGCCAAAGGGGAATGGGAATCTAATATTTTCCTTAATTACAGATATTCAGGACTGCAGTGAGAGCATTGTTATTATTATTTTGAGATGGAGTCTTGCTCTGTCGCCAGGCTAAGTGCAGTAGTGGGATCTTGGCTCACTACAACCTCTGACTCACTGGCTGAAGCGATTCTCCTGCCTCAGCCTCCCTAGTAGCTGAGATTACAAACACACACAAAAACCTCAGCTAATTTTTTTTTTTTTTTTAGTAGAGATAGGGTTTCACCATGTTAGCCAGGATTGTCTCAAACTCCTGACCTCAAGTGGTCCACCTGTCTCGGCCTCCCAAAGGGCCGGGATTATAGGTGTGAGCCACCGCACCTGGCCAAGAGCATATCTTAAGTGATATTTGATATCTATTTAAATAAATCTAAGTCAAACAGGACGTATTTTTTTTTTACAGGTAATAATAGGGATTCAGTATTAAAGAAGGTAATAGCTGTTACTGACAGATGGTGTGTGATTGAAGCAATGTTGATGGTACCCAGAAACACTGATAAAAGACACTCAAACATAACTGCATGAAAATGGTTAAGCAGGAGACTCAGAAACATTCTTTTCACTGTAGGGGCAATCTCCCTTTGCATTCAATTTCCCATGAAGGTATCCTACTGCTTATAATAATATGTGACAAATATCAGATTCACCAAGTCCTTTGAGAAACTAAATCTAGACATTTTTTGGAGCAGGGAGGGGTTTGTTTGTACCCATGGAGTCATCCTAAACTTAGTTCTGACAGTCACACTGTCATAATTTACTTATTAAAATCTGCTAATATGATACAAACAGATAGAAGCTCCAAGTCAACTGCATTAGGGAACACATGCAACTTGGCCTAGGAATAATTACTTCTATACCTCTTATCTTCTTAGAATATAGTCCAAGCCAGTGTTGTCACAATTCTGGCAACTATAGAGGGCTGGGTTGAATCAAAGATTGAGGCCAGGAGTCTCTGACATTGACCTTCTCGATTGTTTGTTTCAGTCCTGCCTGTATTCAGTCCCCCAAAATTGTCTTCCCATCCATTTCCAAAATAACATAAAGTAGATATCCACTGGCACCATACTTACCATACTTTGAATGTGTTCAAAGAGCAATCTATTCAAAGTTATACCAAAATAGACACTAAAGGATATATGAAGCATCATTTAAAACCTATGATAAAATGAAAATGTATATCTACCTTCAAAACTAACAATTATTTATGAGATATTACTTATAAAATACTGATTTTTGGCTTCCAAATCTTGCATAAGAACCACTAAGTTTTAACAAAACAAGTTTCTCTGTTGGGGCACAATAAAATTTTCTATTTTATCATTAATGTATCATTAATGAAAATTTGAGTTTATAACTACTTCCTTTGCTACATTCAACTATTCCACTGCCACAAAAACCATCCAGTTTAGAAAATAATGTCAATGAATCAATATGGCTTTCTTTTTAGAAACATAAATCAGATCATGACCCTCTTGTGCTCAAAACCATACAACTACTTTCCTTTGCACACAGAACAACATTCAGATTCCTGACATGGCTTGCAATATCCTGCATCACCTATCACTATCCACTTCTTATCACTTCTTATAGCACTTCTCACTTGCAAACTACACAATAGCTTTACTACCATGATCCTGGTCACTTCTACCTCCTTTCTATAGTTTGAATATTTGTCCCCTCCAAAACTTATTCTGAAACTTAATTTCCAATGTTGCAGTATTGAGAGGCAGGGCCTTCAAAAGGTGATTGATGGATTAATAAATTATAATGGGAGAGGTGGGGCCTTCAAGAGGTGATTGGATCATGAGGGCTCTGCCCTCAGGAATCATTAACGGTTAATACATTATATTGGTCGGGGAACTGGTAGCTTTAAAAGAAGAGAAAAAGAGACCCAAGCAAACATGTTAGCACATTCAGCCCCTCGATACGTGCTGCCTTGTGCTGCCTTGGGATACTGCAGAGTCCCCACCAGCAGGAAGATTCTTACCAGATGAGCTTCCTTGACCTTGTACTTTCCAGCCTCCGTAACTGTAAGAAATACATTCCTTTTGTTTTTATAAATTACTCAGTTTCAGATATTTTGTTATAAGCAACAGAAAACAAATTCATACACTGTTCAATGACTTTTTAAACTGCTGCTCCTCCACCTGGAATGCTCTTTTTCCTAAGTTTCAAATGACTGTCCTATTTTTTTCTATTCTTAGTTAAAATGTCACTTGCTTAGACAAGCCTTACTTAGCCACACAAACCCAGTAAGTATCCCAAATCCAAGTCACTAATTTCATATTTTATTTTTTAATTTTCTGGGTAACACTCATCGTTTTAAATTTATTTTATTTATTTGTTCTCTCATTTATTTCTCCCCCTCTCCTTCCCTTCATTCCTTTATTTCCAAATGCTTTCATGTACTTGTTCCTGATGTATAGCATATGTTTTTTCTGCTTCTGGTCAAAAATTTGCAAAGTATCTATCTTCTTGCTCAAAACATTACATTGTTTTTATACTTTTAAATATGCATGGAAACATTCTTGGAATCCAGTGTTCTAATCAGAGCCAGATTTACTACTCAACATGCAGAGAGCTGAAGAAGTTGGTTTAGTGTCCTTGAAAAACCCTGTCATTTCTCTTGGAAGCACAGTTCACTGCTAGGAGCTGAAGATTCTTCTATCGTCACCAAAGCTATGTAAAAATCAATGCTATGGATGCTTGTGGGGTCCAAGAACAAGGGAATATAGCTTTCGGTGTACCAAAGGAAGGAGCATAACCCACTGAGTTATGCTTTCTTAGAATGTATTCTCCATTCAGACTCAATTAAATACAAAAACTTATTGAGATTTAATTTGCAAATGATAAAAACATATTTTTAACATATATAATTAGTGGATATTAATATACTCACAGAATTGTGCAGCCACTACCATTATCTCATTCTCCAACGTTTCCAACCACTAGAAAGAAGCTGATAGCAATTAGCAGTCACTCAGCACCTGCCATCCCCACATTCCCATGTAACAAGTTCCTGGAAAGCACTAATTATATTTTGCTTTATGAATTTGCCTAATATGCGCATTCTATATGCAGTTAATCATAAAACATGTCTTATTTTTAGTCTGGCTTCTTTGCCTTAGCAAAAAGTTTTCAAGGTTCATTCAAATGACAGCACATATAAGTACTTCATTCCTTTCTGTGGCTGAATAATATTCCATTACATGAATGGATCACATTTTATTTTTTCATTTATCAGCTGATAAATAGTAGAAGTATTTCAGTTTTTCCTATTACAAATAATTATGCTGTGAATCTACAAGTATTCATGTGTAAATTGGTTTTCAATTATCTTTAGTATGTACTTAGTAGAGAAATTGCTGGGTTGTATGGTAACTATATGTTTAATATTTGAAGAGCTTCCAAGCTGTTTTCCAAAGCAGTTGGACTATTTTATATTCCTACCCAAAATAAATACATAAGGGTTCTAATTTCTCCACTTCCTTACTAACACTTGATTTAATCTGTCTTTTTTAACTATTCTATTGTGTGTGAAGTGGTATCTCGTTGTGGTGTCCATTTGTATTTCCCAATGACTAACTATGGTGTTGAGTATCGTTTCATGTGTTTATTTGCCATTTGTTTAACTTCTTTGGTTAGGTGTCTATGGAAATCCTTTCCTCGTGTTTTAATTGGGTTATTTATCTCCTTATTATTGGGTTATAAGAGATTTTATATATTCTCAGTACCAGTTACTTGTCAAACATATAATTTTCCAATATTATTTTACTGTCTCTTGGTTATTTTTCCCTTTTTTATGATGACCATTAAAACATGAGCGTTTTAATTTTGGTGACATAAAAGTGATGTCTGTTTTGTCACTTACGTGTTAGGTTTCTATGTAAGAAAGCATTGCCTAATCAAATTTACAAAGTTTTACTCCAATGTTTTCTTCTAAAAATTTTATAATTTTATTTTTTATATATAGTGTGAGGTAGGGTACAACATTATTCTTTTGCAAGAGAATACCTAGTTATCCTAATGCCGTTTGTTGAAAATAGTAGTTTTTGCTATTAGACTATCTTGAACACTTGTGAAAAATTGATTGACCATTGATATGATGTTTTACTAATGGACTGTCCATTCTGCTTGAATGATGTCTGTGTTTATCACTAGGCCAATATCATTATGGCTTGATTACTGCAGCATCGCAGTATATCTTAAAATTGAAGACTAAGTCCTCCAAATATGTTATTTTTTAAGAAACTTTTTGGGGACTGTTCTGGGACCTTTGTGCCTTTATGTAAATGTTAGAATGAGCTTTTCAATTTTTGTGCATAAAATAGCTGAGGTATTAATAGAGCTTTTATATAATTTGCAGATAATTTTGAGAGCATTGTCTTTTTAGCAGTATTAGTTCTAATCATTAAACATAGAAATATTTTTCAAATTTTTCTGGTCTTCTTCAGTTTCTTTCGGTGGTGTATGTAGCTTTTATTCTACAAGATTTTCATTTGTTTTGTTAACTTTATTTCTATTTTCATGTATTCTGTGTACTATTGCATCATAAGATATATTATTTACACATACTTTTCTCCCATCCTGTTGGTTATCTTTTCACTGATGTTATCATTTGTAGCAAAAAGTTTTAAATTTTGTTAAAGTTCAATTCATCTATTTTTTTTTCTTGTGCTTATGATGACAGACTTAGAAGGCCTTTGCTTACCTAAGGTTGCACAGATGTACTATCATATTTCTTTTCTAATATTAAAAAAAGTTTTTCCATTTAGGTTTTTGATACATTAGTTATTGAATTTTGTATATAATGTCAGGGACGGTTTCAATTTCAAACTTTTGTTATGTTGACATTCAGCTGGTGCAGCACCATCTGTTGAAGACTATTACTCTCCCCCTTTTTAATTGTCTTGGCATCTTTGTTGAAAATCAACTGAACATAAACATGAGGATATATTTTTAGACTTTCAATTGATCCATATGTATATGCTTATGTCATTCCCATATTGTTTTGATCAGTCTAGTTTATAGTAAGTATTGAAGCAGGAAACATTCAATACAACAAACAATGTCTTTCAACATTGTTCATTATTATCAAGATTATTTTATATATTTAGGCTGCCTTACATCTCTATATGAGTGACTGTTTGCCAATTGCTGCAGAAGGAGGCAGCAAGGATTTTGACAAGAAATGTGTTGAGTTTGTAAATGTATTTTCAAGGTACTACCATCATAGTAGTAATAAGACTTTTAATTAATATACATGGAATGTCTTTATATTTAAATTATCTTTAATTCTTAATGATATTTTATAGTTTTCAGTGCACAGTATAGTTTTCTCATATTGCTTTTGTCAATTCTATTCCTAAATATTTAATTCTTTCCGGTACTATTGTAATTATAATTATTTTCTTGGTTTCATTTTTGATACTAACTACGGGTTTTCATATATGCCTACTTTCAGGTTGAGAACATTTCTGTATATTCCTAGTTTTAAAAACTAATACAGTGTTTTCATCATGAAAGGATGTTGAATTTTGTCAAATGTTTTTCTGTACCTATTGAGATGTTTCTGTATTTCTTGTCCTTTTTTCCATTCATATGGCATATTATTTTATTGATTTTCATGTCCTGAATTAATTTTTCATTGCTGGGATAAATTCTACTTGGTTATATTACATAACCCTTTTTATGTGTGGCCAAGTTTTGTTTTAGCCTTGTCTCAAGGATTTTTGCATTTATCTTCATAAGGAATGCCAGTCTGTGGTTCCGTGGGTTTTTGATGCCTTTGTTATATACTGAATACTTGTATTCCCTCACCCCCAAATTTTTATGTTGAAATCTAAACCCTCGATGTGATGGTTTTAAGAGTTCAGGTCTTTGGGAGGTGCTATAGTCTGAGTATGTTCTTCCAAAGTCCATATATGGAATCATAATTTTCAACATGGTGGTATTAAAAAGTAGAGTTTTTGACAAGTGATGAGATCATGAGAGTCCTACCGGCATCAATGACATTAGTTCCATTAAAAAAGCCTGAGAGCATTGGATAAACAGTAAAGACCCATTGGTGTGCTGTATTCTGGAGACTCATCTCATGGGCAAAGGCAGACATAGGCTCAAAATAAAGGGATGGAAGAAAATTCACCAAGCAAATGGAAAGAAAAAACAAAAGACAGGAGTTGCAATCCTAGTCTCTGACAAAACAGACTTTAAAATAACAAAAAAGAAAAAAGACAAAGAAAAACATTATATGATGGTAAAGGGAACAATTCAACAAAAAGAGCTAACTATTGTAAATATATATGTACCCAATACAGGAGCATGAAGAATAATAAAACAAGTTCTTAGAGACCTACAGAGTCTTAGATACCCACACAATAATATTGGGAGACTTTAACACCCCACTGTCCTTTTAGACTCAACAAGACAGAAAATTAATAATGATAGTCAGGACTGGAACTCAGCTATGAATCAAGTGGACCTAATAGACATCTACAGAACTCTCAATCCCAAATCAACATAATATACATTTTTATCAGTGCCACATGGCACTTATTCTAAAATCAACCAAATAATTAAACATAAAACATTCCTCAGCAAATGCAAAACACTGAAATCATAACAGTCTCTCAGACCACAGTGCAATCAAATTAGAACTCAGAATTTAATAAATCTCTCAAAACTGCACAATTACATGGAAATTGAATAACCTGTTCCTGAATGACTCCTGGGTAAATAATAAAATTAAAGCAGAAATCAAGACATTCTTTGAGACCAAAGAGAAAAAGGAGACAACATACCAGAATCTCTGGGATACAGCTAAAGCAGTGTTAAGAGGGAAATTTATAGCACTAAATGCCCTCATCAGAAAGTCAGAAAGATCTCCAATTGACACCCTAACATTACAATTAAAAGAGCTAGAGAAGCAAGAGCAAACAAATCTAAAGCTAGTGGAAGACAATAAATAACTAAGATCAGAGCAGAACTAAAGGAGATAGAGATATGAAAAACTGTCAAAAAAATCAATGAATACAGGAGCTGGGTTTTTGAAAAGATAAACAAAATAGTATGGAAAACTAGCTAGACTAATAAAAAATAAAAGAAGAATCAAATAGACACAATAAAAAATTGTAAAGGAGAGATCACCAGTGACCCCACAAAAATACAAACTATCATCAGAATATATTATAAATACCTCTATGCCAACAAACTAGAAGATCCAGAAGAAATAGAAAATTTCCTGGACACATACACCCTCCCAAGTCTAAACCAGGAAGAAGTCAAAACCTTGAATAGACTAGTAACAAATTCTGAAATTGAGGCAGTAATTAATTAGGCTGCCAACCAAACAAAGCCCAGGACCAGAAGGATTCACAGCCAAATTCTATCAGACAGACAAAGAGAAGGCACCATTACTCCTGAAACAATTCCAAACAATTTAAAAGGAGGGACTCCTCCCTAATTCATTTTATGAAGCCAGCATCATCCTGATACAAAACGTGGCAGAGACACAACAACAAAAAAAGGAAACTTCAGGCCAATATTCATGGTGAACATCAATACAATAATCCTCAGTGAAATACTGGCAAACAGAATCCAGCAGCACATACAAAAGGTTTTCCACCATGATCAAGTTGGCTTCATCTCTGGAATGCAAGGCTAGCTCTACATATGCAAATCAATAAACATAATCCATTACATTAAAACAACCAAAGAAAAAAACCACACGATTATCCTAATAGATGAAGAAAGGCCTTTAATGAAATTCAACATCCCATTATGTTAAAAACTCCCAACAAGCTAGGTATTGATAGAACATATCTAAAAATAAGAAGAACTATTTATGACAAACCCACAGCCAATATCATACTGAATGGTCAAAAGCTGGGAGCATGCCCTTTGAAAACTGGTCCAAGACAAGGATGCCCTCTCTCACCAGTCCTATTCAAAATATTATTGGAAGTTCTGGCCAGGGCAATCAGACAAAAGGAAGAAATAAAGTGTATTCAAATAGGAAAAGAGGAAGTCAAATTGTTTCTGTTTACAGATGACATGATTGTATGTTTAGAAATACATGATCTCAGCCCAAAATCTCCTTAAGTTGGCAAGCAACTTCAGCAAAGTCTCAAGATACAAAATCAATTTGCATAAATCACAAGCATTTTTTAACACAAACAATAGACAAGCAGAAAGCCAAATCATGGATGAACTGCCATTAAAAACTGCCACAAAGAGAGTCAAATACCTAGGAATACAGCAAACAAGGGACCTGAAGGACATCTTCAAGGAGAACTACAACCACCAATCAAGGGAATAAGAGAAGACACAAACAGATGGAGAAACGTTTCATCCTCATGCTTAGGAAGAATTAATATCATGGAAATGGCCATACTGCCCAAAGCAATTTATAGATTCAATGCTACTTCTATCAAACTACCATTGATATTCTTCATAGAATTAGAAGAAACAGCTTTAAATTTCATATGGAATCAAAGAAAACCCCGTATAACCAAGACAATCCTAAGCAAAAAGAACAAAGCTGGAGGCATCATGTTACCTGACTAAATTATTTTACAAGGATACAGTAACCAAAATAGCATGGTACTGGTACCAAACCAGATAGACCTCTGGAACAGATCAGAGGCCTCAGAAATAACACCACACACCTACAACCACCAGATCTTTGACAAACCTGACAAAAACAAGCAATGGGGAAAGGATTCCCTATGCAATAAATGGTGCTGTGAAAACTGGCTAGCCATATGCAGAAAACTGAAACTGGAGCACTTCCTTACACCTTATACAAAAATTGACTCAAGATGGATTGAAGACTTAAATGTAAGACCAAAAACCATAAAAGCCCTCAAAGAAAACCTAGGCAATATCATTGAAGACATAGGTATGGGCAAAGTCTGTGATGAAAACACCAAAAGCAATTGCAACAAAAGCCAAAATTCACAAATGAGATTTAATTAAACTAAAGAGATTTTGCATAGCAAAAGAAACTATTGTCAGAGTGAACAGCAACCTGCATAATGGGAGACAATTTTTCAATATACTCATTGACAAAGGTCTAATAGAATTTACAAGTAACTTAAACACATTTACAAGAAAAAAAAACAAACAATCCCATCAAAAAATGGGCAAAGGATATGAACATGCACTTCTCAAAAGAAGACATTTATGCAGCCAACGAACAAATGAAAAAAAGCTCAACAGCACTAGTCATCAGATCAAAACCAAATGAGATACCATCTCATGCCAGTTAGAATGGCAATTATTCAAATGTCAAGAAACAATAAATGCTGACTAGGCGGTGGAGAAATAGAAACACTGTTATACTGTTGATGGGAATGTAAATTAGTTCAACCATTATGGAAGACAGTATGGCGATTCCTCAAAGATTTAGAAGTAGAAATACCATTTGACCCAGCAATCCCATTACTGGGTATATACCCAAATGAATATAAACCATTCTACTATAAAGATACAAGAACACATATGATTATTGCAGCACTATTTATATTAGCAAAGTCATGGAAACAACCCAAATGCCAATCAATGATAGACTGGATAAAGAGAATATGGTACATATACACCATGGAATACTGCACAGTCACAAAAAGAATGAGATTGTATCCTTTGCAGGGACATGGATGAAGCTGGAAGCCATCATCCTCAGCAAACTAACACAGGAACAGAAAACCAAACACCACATATTCCTTACTCAAAAGTGGAAGTTGAACTGTGAGAACACATGACACAGGAAAAGGAACAACACACACCAGTGCCTGTTGGGAGGTGGGGGGAAAGAGGAGGAGACTTAGAGGATGGGTCAATAGGTACAGCACACCACCATGGCATATGTATACATATATAACAAACCTTTACATTTTGCACATGTATCACAGGACTAAAAGTAAAGTGAAGTAAAATAAAATAAAATAAAATAAAATAAAATAAAATAAAATAAAATAAAATAATCCATGGGAGATTGCTCCCTCTTTCTGCCACATGAGGACACAGCTAGCAGATGCCATCTTTGAAGCAGATAGCCAGTTCTTACCAGCCTCTAAATCTGCTAACCCCTTGATCTGGAACTTGCAAGCCTCCAGAACTGTAAGTAATACATTTCTTTCATTTATAGGTTACTCAGTGTAGGGTATTTTGTTATAGAAATCTGAAGAAACTAGACAGAAATGTGTATCAAGAAGGGAGATGCTGCTGTAACAAATACATAAAATGTAGAAGCAGCTTTGAAACTGTGCTGGAAGAATGTATAGGAGTATGCTAGCAAAAGCCTACATTGCCATTAATTAAGCATTAAGGGTAATCTACTGGGGTTTCAGAAGAGGAGGGCTCTAGAGGAAGCCTCAATTTTTGTTTTTTAGCAATTACCTAACTGATCATGATCAGAATGTTGGTTGAAATACAGACAATAAAAGCCATTCTAATGAGATCTCAATGAAAGTGACGAACATATTATTGGAGACTGGAGGAAAGATCTTCCTTGTTATAAAGTGGCAATAAACTAATAAATTGTGTTCATGTCTTACTGTTTTGTGGAAGGAGAAACTTTTGAGCAATGATGTAAGATGTTTAGCAGAAGAATTAGCTAAGCAAAGTGTTGAAGGTATGGCATGGTTTTTCTTTACTGTTTATAATAAAATGCAAAAAGAGAGAAACAATTTAAGGATGGTATTTATAATCAAAAAGGTAGCAGAACTTAAAGATTTGAAAAATTCTCAGTTTGTAAAATTAAGTGAGGACACTAATGAGGTGACCAAATTAACTTTTAAAATATCTTTAATTTTTAATATTTTTGGACACAAGAGAACATTTAATAAGGAGATTAGTATGGACAGAAGGAAAGAAAATGCTGTTCAAGACAGTGCAAAACTAACCCTGAAGGCATTTTTGAGAGCTTTGTCACTACCCTGCTCATCACAGGCCCAGCATTCCAGGGTCTTGGGGACAGAATAATTTCAAGGCTTTGCCCTCAACATTCTGGTGTGGTACTCCTTGGCAAGCACATATGTGGTTCAAGTGGACCCAGGGGTGACTTGAGCCACCCCTCTGCAAGGCACAGGTGGCAAACCATCGTGGTGTCCAAACAGTGTCATTTCCACAGGCAGGCAAAAGTGCACAAGCTTTAGAGGCATGGCTACCTTCACATAGATTTCAAAGGATACCCTGGAGATCCTTGGGGAATGGGCAGAGGACTACCACAGGGTCAGAGTAGGGTCAATGCCCAGTAGATCCAGGGACATCAAAGGGTCAGGGACGTCAAAGTCAGTCCCAACTAGCGTAAGACCTGGTGAAGCCATGGAGGTAGGGCTACTATTGAAACCCCACACTTGTAGAGCGACCAGCATGTACCTATAGCATGGGAGAGTAGCAGGCATACAATCCCAGTACATTAGAGCTGGGCCCATCAAATACATGATGTCGGTGCCTACTAGACACTTGAGGACCTTACCCCAGCCTAAGTCTCTCTGTAATGTGAAACATTAAATCAAAGAAGATTATTTTCAAGCGTTGAAATTTAATGTTGTTTGCCCTGTTTGTTGGGTTCTGAACTTGATCAGGGCCTGTCACTCCTTTCCTTTTTACTGTTTCTCTCTTTTGGAATCGGAATGTTTATACAATGCAAATCCCTTTGTGTTTGGGAGGCACAAAACTTGTTTGATTTTACAAATTTACAGTTAGAAAGCCATTTGCCTCGTTAGATACCTTAAGTCTCACTCATATCTAATTTAGATTATATTGAGATAATACTCTGGACTTTAGATTTTCAGCTGATGCTAGAATGAGTTAAGACTTACAGAGTTATTGGGATATAATAAATGTATTTTTTATCTGAGGAGAAAATAAATTTGGGGATCAGGTGCAGAATGTTATAGTCTAAATATATCACCCCCAAAAGTTAATATTTTGAAACCAATAGTATTCACAGGTTGGGTCTTTGGGAGATGATTAGATCCACCCTCATGAATGGAATTAGCACCCTTATCAAAGAGGCCTGATGGAGCATCTTCACTTCTTTTGCATATGAGGACAAAGCTGTAAGGTGCCATCGTCACAGCAGAGAGTGAGCTCTGAAAAGGCATTGAATCAGCTATTGCCTGGAACTTGAACGTCCCAGCCTTCAGAACTGTAAGCAATGCATACCTGCATTCTTAAAGTATCAAATGTAAGTTATTTTGTAATAGCAGCCTAAATGAAACAAGACAGAAGATAATTCACTCATGAGGGTGGAGATTTTTGCCCTTAAAAGAACAGACAGGATCACCTGCTCCTAGTTTCTCTGTTCTTCACTATGTAGATACAATGAGAAGATTACTATCTGCAAATAAGAAAATGGTTTTTTCTTAGACATAAGATCTACGGTCACTTTGATATTCAACTTCCCAGCCTACGGAATTGTGAGAAAAAAAATGTCCATGGTTTCACCCTCCCAGCCTGTGGCATATTTTTTATAGCAGACCAAACAGAATAAGACAGGCTCTGACTGATTTAGGCATCAGGGCAATACCAGCCTAAAAGTACAAGTTGGGTTTTGTTGCATCCTCTTTTATTTTACAAAAAGGTTTTTTTTTTTTTATTTGAATTAGATCTTCTTTAATCATTTGTTACAATTCACCAATAAAGCCGTCCAGGCCTGGGTTGTTCTTTGTGAAAAATATGTTTGTCAATAACTCAGTCTCTTTACTTATTAAAGTATATAGTCAGATTTTCAATTTATCCTTGAATAATTCTCTACAGCTCTTGTCTTTATATAAAATTTTCCACTTCAACTTACCTATTTTTTTTGCAATACAGTTGTTCATAATACTTTCTTTAATTATTCTTCTTTCTGTAAGATTGTTGGTAATGTTACACTATTCTTTCCTGATTTTATTAATTTGAGTATTCTGTCTTTTTTCTTGGCCAGTCTAGCTAAATGTTTGTCAAGATTGTTTATTTGTTTAAAAAAAATTAGTTTTATTGATTCTTTCGATGACCTCCTATTCTCTATTTTATTTCTTTCTTTTTAAACCATTATAATGTTCCATTGGTAGGAAGCTGGAGAAAGTTCTTTTATTTTTTTTCTATTTTCTTAAGGTAGAAGTTTACGTTATTGATTTTAGATACTTCTTCTTAAATGTGGGCATTAAAACTATAAATTTCCTTATCTGTGGGTTGAATTTTCTCCCTTCAGAAATATATTTTGAAGTCACAAACCTTAATGCCTTTAAATTCCATCTTATTTGGAAATATGTAATTTTCAGGTGTCATCAAGTTAAGATTAAAATATTAGAGATGCCTTAATTCAATATGACTAGTTTACTTATAAGATGGGGAAATAATGATGGACATATGAAAAATGAAAATTATATGAAGACATATAGAGAAAATGTCATGTGAAAATAGATGAGAATTTTGTATCTACAAGCCAAGGAATGCCAACGACTTCCAGCAAACCACCAGAAGCAAGGAAGAGGAAGGAAAGGATTCTCTTAGAGCTTTCGGAAGGAGAACATTTATGCCAGCACCTTCATTTCTGACTTCTAGCCTTGATAACTGGGAGATAATAAATTCTGTTGTTTTAAACTACCCAATTTATGATATTTTGTTACAGTAACTCTGGGAAATAATACTTCTTCTAAAGCACTGTTTAGTTTCATCTCATAAATATTGATATGTTGTCTTTTCGTTCTCATTCATCCATCGTCTTGGAATTTATTCCTGGACCCACTGGTTATTTAGTAGTTTGCCATTTAATTTATAGGTGTTTGTTATTTTCTCAAATTTCCTTCTTTATTTATGTTTAATTCCAATCTTTTGTGATTGGAGGACATCCTTTACATTATTTCAATGCTTTTAAATTTATTGAGACTTGTTTTGTGGCTTTATATATGGCCTATTCTGTGTAATACATGACATGCACTTAAGTAGAAAGTATATGCTCCACTGTTGCATGAAGGATTCTATAGATATGTTAGTTTTAGGTGTTTTAGAATGTTGTCCTCATTTTTTATTACATTGTTGAACTTCTTTCTACTTCTGTCTTTTATTAAAAGTGGAATATTGGAATCTCCAACAATTCTTGAATTGTTTATTTCTACCTTCAATTATGTCGGGTTTCACTTCATGTATTTTGCAGCTGCAGTGTTAGGTGAGCGTATGTTTAGAATTGCTTGATGGATTAACTTTTCTACCACTATAAAATAACCTTTTGTGTCTCTGGTAACATTTTATCTTAAACTTTATTTTGCCGGATATTAGTGTAAATACTGTAGTTATCTTTTGGGTACTGTTTGCATGCCTTTTATTTTCCTATCCCTTTACTTTCAACCTAGTTTTGCTGGAATTTAAATTGTATCTGTGTAGACAGCATATAAATGTACCATTATTTTTGCTATTATCCATTCTGCCAATCTCTGCCTTTTAATTAGAATGTTCAATTTACATTTACGGTCATTACTAAACATTTCAGACTTAAGACTACCATTTGCTGTCATTTTCTGCATGTTAAGTCTTTTTTTCTCTCTTCCTTCATTACTGCCTTCTTTTGTATTAAACAGGTGTTTTCATCTTTAATGTTTTAACTTTTTGCCATTTTTTCAACTCCATTTTTTAGTTATTTTCTTAGTAGTTTATCAGGGGATTACAGTGAATATATTAAGTTATACAATCTAGTTCTGATTAATACTAACTTAATTTCTCCTCCACAACTCTAATATCTCCCCTTTTTTTGTACTGTTTTTCTCATACAGTTTTATATTAATATAATATGTTTTTGTTAAAATTAACATATAATTATTAGTTTATTCAATTGTGTTCAAATAAGATAGAGAAAATAATGTTATTAGCCTACTTTGTCATCTTACCAGTGTTATTTATTTCTCCATGTGAATTTGAGTTACTATTTAATGACTTATCATTTTAGACTGAAGGTCTCCCTTTGACATTTCTTAAAAAGAATTTGCCATTGATAAATGATCTCAGTTTTTTTTTTGGAATATGCTAGTGTCTCTGTTATTTTTAAAACATAGTTTGCTTGATATCGATTTATTGATTTGCTGCTGGCTTTCAGGACTTTGACTATGTCATCTCACTTTCTTCTGGTCTCCAAAGTCTGATAAAAAATCTGTGCTAATCTTATTGAGGATACCTTTTTATGTGATGAGTTCTTTTTCTCTTGCTACGTTCTATATTCTTTTTTTGTCTTTCAACAGTTTGGTTTTGTGTCTAAATTTAAATGCCTTTGAGGATTTTTTTTTTCTTTTTGGAGTTCTTTGAGCTTCTCAGCTATGTAGAATAATTAATTTCACCAAATTCCAGTAGTTTTTGACCATGATTTTTTCAAATATTCTCTCTGTCTTTTTCTCTGTCTCTTCTTGTTTCTATTCCAATTATGTTTATGTTGTTATGCTTGACGGTGTACCACTGACTCCAAGGATCTGTTTAGTTTCTCTTTATTCATTTTTCTTTCTGTTTCTTATATGGGATAAGCTAAAAGTATTTATCTTCAAGGCGACCAATTTTTTTCTGCCAGCTCAAATCTGCTGTTATTTCCCTTTAATATTTTAATGTACTAATTGCAATTTCAACTCCATAATATCCATTAGTTTTTATGCGCATGTACACGTTTTTTATTTATATTCTCTAAAAAATTACCTTTGTCTCTTTTTAGTCTCTTAGTTCAGATGATGAAGTATTTTATATCCAAGACAATTGTAGTTAACTTAATCTCTTAGTTAAGATGATGGAGAATTTTATGACCAAGGTAATTGTCAAAATCAATAGAGCAATCAGCCTGTAATGAGAGGAACGTAACAAGTGGGTGGTATATCAATTGAGTCAGACAGCTTAATATAGAGACCAGAAAAAGAGGCAATTGAGCAGAGCCCTGCTAAGACTATCACCATCTCAGAGTGACTTTGCACATGCCCAAGGTTGTGACCTTTGAGGTGAGAAAAGAAAGGCTGCAGACTACATGTTAACATACTTCACTAAAATAGCCCAGGCAAATCACAAAACTAAAAAGGCAAAGAACAAGGAGCACAAAACCCTGGGGGTGGAGGAAACACAGTGAGAAAGAGAGTAAGTAAACACAGTTGCTGTATTACATACCTACAATCCAGAATTTTCAAGAAAAGTGAAAGTAAATTATACATAAATAAGTAACAGAAAATATAATGACAATGTCTTTTCAAATAGAGAATATCAATAAATAGAAATTATAACAAAAGAATCAAGTAAAAATTCTAGAATTAAAGTGCATAAATAGTGAAACAGAAAATTCACTAGAGAGTCTCAACAATAGACTTGGCAGAAGAAAGAACTAACAAACTGATATGGTTTGGATTTGTGTCTCCATCCAAATCTCATGTCTAATTATAATCCCTAATGTTAAAGGTGGCACCTGGTGTGAGGTGATTTGATCATGAAGGCAGTTTCTCATGAATGGTTTAGCATCATTCCCTTAGTGCTGTTCTCCTAATAGTGAGTTCTCATCAGATCTGATTATTTAAAAGTGTGTGGAACCTCCTCCCTCACCCTTTTCTTCTGCTCTGGCCATGTGAAGTGCTGCCTTCCTCTCCACTTTCTGCCATAATTGTAAGTCTCCTGGGACCGCCCCAGAAACCAAGTAGATGCTGTCATGCTTTCTGTACAGCCTACAGAACTGTGAGCCAATGAAATCTCTTTTATTTATAAATTCTGTAGTCTTGGGAATTTCTTTATAGCAGTGTTAGAAAGAAAGGACTAATACACAAACTTGAAAATAAATATATAGAGATTATATAATCAGAAGAACAGAGAAAGACAAAAATGAAGACAATTTAACAGTTTCAGACAAATGTGAGAAACCTTTAATCACACCAACATACACTTTATGGGGGTACCAGAAGGAAAAGTTAAAGATAAATTAGCAGAAAAAAATATTTGAAGAAATAATGGCTGAAAACTTTTCTAATATGATTTTTAAAATGTTAATCTACATAGCTATGAAATTTACCAAACTCCAAGTAGGTTAAACTCAAAGAGAGCCACATCCAGATGCACTACAGGGAAAAATACATAATGACAAAGGCAAAAAAATTTAAGAGCAACAAGAGAAAAATTAATTCATGATATACAAGGGAACATTAGTAATATTAATAGCCATTTTCTCATTGGAAAGCTTGGAGACTAGAAAGTAGTCTAGTTAGCAGAGATAACATATTCAAAATACTGACAATAAAAACTCTAAACCAAGAATCTCATGTTTAACAAAAATATATCTTCAATAATAAAAACAAAATAAAGATATTCCAAGATAAACAAACCCTGACAAATTTCATTGCTAGTAGACCCACCTTACAAGAAATATTAGGAAATTTTCAGGCTGAGAGAAAGTGACTATAGATGGAAATTTGAATTCACAGTAAGAAAGAACACAAATAAAAGTTATTATGTAATTATAAAAGACTGTATAAATGAATTTTATTTTGTTTCTGCTTTTAACTGATTTAAGAAGCACTTGTATAACTCAGTATTTATATAATTGTGTTACAGGTCTATAACATACAGAAAGGTTATATATTTAACAATAGTAGTGCAAAGTACAATAATAGCACAAAGGAGGTATGTGAGGGCAATTTTGTACTGAAGTAATAAAATGGCAGCATATGGTAATTCAGAATCACAGGAAAAATGAAGAAAACCACAGAGGGTTAATAATAAGTATGACAAACTATTAATATTTAATTACTCTGGCTGGGTGTGGTGGCTCATGCCTATAATCCCGGTACTTTTGGAGGCTGAGGTGGGTGGATCACGAGGTGAGGAGTTCAAGACCTGGCTGGGCAAGATGGCGAGACCCAGTCTCTACTAAAATCATAAAAATTAGCTAGGCATGGTGGCAGGTGCCTCTAACCCCAGCTACTAGGGAGGCTGAGGCAGAGAAGTGCTTGAATTTAGAAGGCGGAGGTTGCAGTGAGCCAAGATTGTGCCACTGCACTCCAGCCGCGGTGACAGAGTGAGACTCCATCTCAAAAAAAAAAAAAAAAAAGACTCTTTTTCAGATTATTTAATAGATATAAAGTTACATAAAGAATTACCTGTGTCAATATATTGCTGTTATATATAAGTATTCTATGTATAATAACAGCAAAAAGTGGGAAGAAGTTATAGAGCTATTTAAGAGTAGCAATTCTATACCTCAGTGGAATTAAATTAGTGGGAAGCTAAAATAGTTTTAAATAAGTTTTACATGGTAAGCTGTAGAGCCACTATTACAAAAATAACTAAAAAATATAGTAAAACAAACCATTAAAACAATTGAATTTTACACTAGAAAATATTCACTTCATGAAAAAGAAAGGAATAGATATATAAAGGGAGAAAAAGCAGGCATAGAGAAACAAAAAGTAAAATGACAGACATAAATCTAACTATATCAACAATGATGGTAAATGTGTGTAGATTAAGCAATCGAATCATAAGATAAAGATTCTCAGACTGGATTTAAAAAATAAAACAATAACATTATATTATTTCTACAAGAAATAAAATTGCAAAGTTGCAAAGAGCTTAAAGGAAAAGGTAGGAAAAACATATATTAAAACAATGAGTGGCTTATATCAAAAGAATTAGACGTAATAAGAAAAAATGTTACTAGGGATAAGGTACAATAATGAAATCAGTGTTATGGATAATATAACAATTACAAATATCAGTTCACCTAATGATGGAATCTCAAATTCTGTGAAGAAAAACTGACTGAATCAAAAGAAGAAACAGATAATTAAGCAATGATTTTTAGGGATTTTAATCCTTGACTTTAAATAATGGATAAATAACATGGGCTTACTATAAAAGCAGAAAATAGATCTGAACAACCTTATACACTAACCAGACCTAACAGACACGTATTGAATATTTCACTCAACAACAATAGAATGTTTATTTCCTCAAATGTACATAGAACATTTTCAAGGATATATAATATGCTGCGTCATAAAGCAACCCCGATAAATTTAAGAAGATTGAAATGTTATAAAATATTTCTGGATCTTCTGCTCTGTATACCTTTCTTCCTGTAGTCACAGATTGATGCCAGGGCAAATGCCATTAATTCTCACCTCTGTCTCCTCAACTCAACATGACAAGACTCTACCTGGGTTCTTACTTATTGAGCTGTGGTCTGGAATGTGCTGCCTCTTCGCAGAAAGGTAGGCAGTGATAACGGTGTCCTCCTTAGTTGCCCTTTACTGAGGCATGACAGTCCTGTGCTGCGTCTGACCAAATGGTTTGCCATTTTAAATACAGTATTTAGGCCGGGCGTGGTGGCTCACGCCTGTAGTCCCAGCACTTTGGAAGGCCGAGGCGGGTGGATCACGAGGTCAAGAGATCGAGACCATCCTGGTCAACATGGTGAAACCCCGTCTCTACTAAAAATACAAAAAATTAGCTGGGCACGGTGGCACATGCCTGTAATCCCAGCTACTCAGGAGGCTGAGGCAGGAGAATTGCCTGAACCCAGGAGGCGGAGGTTGCGGTGAACCGAGATCACGCCATTGCACTCCAGCCTGGATAACAAGAGCGAAACTCTGTCTCAAAAGAAATAAATAGGCCGGGCGCGGTGGCTCACGCCTGTAATCCCAGCACTTTGGGAGGCCGAGGCGGGTGGATCACGAGGTCAAGAGATCGAGACCATCGTGGTCAACAAGGTGAAACCCTGTCTCTGCTAAAAATACAAAAAATTAGCTGGGCATGGTGGCGCGTGCCTGTAATCCCAGCTACTCAGGAGGCTGAGGGAGGAGAATTGCCTGAACCCAGGAGGCGGAGGTTGCGGTGAGCCGAGATTGCGCCATTGCACTCCAGCCTGGGTAACAAGAGTGAAACTCCGCCTCAAAAAAAAAAAAAAAAAAAAAAAAAGAAATAAATAAATAAAAATAAATAAATACAGTATTTAGTTTATTTTTCTAGTTTTTTTTTGTTAACTAGTAAGTTTAGTCTTCATTACTCTATCACAGCTAGAAGTGGAAATATTTTAACTGTATTTTTGTTTTATGTTTGCTTTCATATTATTTTGAATGTTTATTCAGTTAATAATGATATTTTCCTTTATAATTTGTGCTTTTTCACTCTTATAGGAGCTATCCTTTATCCAGAGACCATAAAGTAACTTTCTAGATAATTTTTAAGTTTGTTGAAGATTTTGTTTTACATGGTCAAGTTTTTAATCTATATAGAGTTTCACTTTTCTTCCATTCGGTGTAATCTAGGGATCTAATATTATACATTCCTATAAAGAAAGAATAATTAGTTTTAAACTTAGTAATGAATTATCCTTCCTTTTCCACTAAATTTTCATGCCACTTCTATTAACTACTTTTTAAGTAAAGAGAGTAAAATAAGCTGAAAAAGAAAAAAGGAAAGAAAAAGTAAGAACAAAACATAAAAATAATACTGAAGAAAAATTTCTTTTCACACTTCTTCAAAACTCCCAATAATATAGCACAGAAATAAACATTGATAAAATGATTCCCCGTATTTCTAGAAAATTTCTATGTATACTTTAGTGTTACTTTAGGAACACATTATGTAATTCTTTGTTAGGGTATATAGTATCTTGCTTTTGTGATCTCAATTAATTTTTGACCTAATCTAAGTAAATAATAGCTGTGAAATATTTGTTTATTAATTTTCGGAGCTTTATATAGTTTCCTTATTTAATCATTTCTGCCAATTGTGCACAAATTGCTCATGTCTTTGATAGAACATTACCTCTTTGAACAACTCATGTTTCTGCAGATGCATAAAAGCTCTTATTAGATAGAAAAAGGAATAATTATCCTTTATTACAATTAATTCTGAGTATTTGTGGTTGTATGATAATGGGAAGTTATGAAATTTTCTTTGTCCATGACAATCCCATTCTGAAATCCAACAGATTATAGAAAGACATTCTGATCTCATTCCATCAGGTCACTTACCAACATCTGAGCTTTCTAACCAATGGAAAGCAGTTGCAAAGCTTTGAGATATCTTGTTCCAGCTTTACCTGAGGCTTAATTACATATGTAGGTATTCTACATTTGCCATTTATTATTTCACTTTCTAAAATCAAATTATTTTTTACTAATCATTACTTACAGTAGACATTATATAAAAATTCAGAGGCTAATCAACTTGTTCAAAGTTATACAGTCATGTAAATGGTAACAGCCAGGATTTGAAAGAAGAATATTAGATTTTGTACATAATTATTTTTTACCACACTATAATGTCTTAGTCAGCTTTATGCCATGTAACATTGAGTATATTGTTTTCTACATATTGTATTTTCAAATAGGTTTGACTTAGGAATAATATTTTAAAATGAAACATAGATATGTGTTCATAGCAATATTCCCTTTGGGTGAGGGGTTTTGAATGAGGATTTATATTAATATACTCATACCAATTGAATGATGATTTATATGTAGATAAGACAGGTGAATTAGATATGAACCAGATTTTTATTAGAAAAAATATTTTACTCCATACATACAGCTGCCAAAAGCATATCAAAGAAGTATTCGAGTTACATGCTATATTGAAAATATTTTGGAGTCGTTGGCTGGGCATGGTGGCTCATGCCTGTAATCCCAGCACTTTGGGAGGCCAAGGTCGGTGGATTACCTGAGGTCAAGAGTTCGAGACCAGCCTGGCTAACATGGTGAAACTCTGTTTCTACTAAAAGAAACAGAAAATATTTTGGAGTTAAAAAAAAAGCTATTAAACAAATTGATACCATGATTATTTTGAAAATTTTCTGTGCAATGTTTGACTTTATGACATGTTCTATCTCCAATCTTTAATATTTTCTTAAATTTTAATGTTCTATATTTTTTCATCTAAAACAAAGTGAGAAAATGCATTTCAAAGGAAAAAAATGGGATTGTCTATTTGAAAAAGGAAACAATGAGACTGATTTGATGTTAGTGCTTTTTAAAGGAGAAGTCAGTGTCTCAAATGATTTATTCTATTTCTAACTATAATGGAAATGACTTTATTTTAATCATTTAAACTATCTGATTCAAATGAGATTTAGCCCTTGAGGCAATAATGTCTGAATTCATGACTAGCTATTCTGAAAATAATATAAAGTTATTTTATGCCTTCAGAATTTTTAAAAATTTGGTGTAAAAAATATTAAAGTCACACATATTTACAAATCATTTTATTGATAAAGTAATTGTTAATCATTTCTCATATATGATCTTTACATAATTTTTAAAACTACTGTTTATTGAGCATTCACTACTTGCTAGGCAATGTGCAAATTGTTTTACAGACATTACCTTTCCTAAGTTTAAGTAACTTGCCCAGGGATATACAGCTAGTAGGTGACAAACACAGTCTTTGAACTTGTTTGTGAGATTCTAAAGTGCATATTCTGGTAGATAAACAAATATAATGTATGGCCGTCTATTGTCAATGTCATACTTGTATTTGAAAAATGTCAAGTTAAAAAGTATGACTTTTTCTGACATCATCAATTCAGAAATTTTACATGAACCACTCCAATGTTTTTCAATCTTGCTCATGTAGATGAATGATAATGTTTCAAGGTATATATATATATTTTTAAAAAACATAAGTACGTATAGAGAAAGTGCTTTATATAAAGGAGAAAGAAGCAATACGTTAGAATGAAAGATAACATTTGAAAGGTGGTGCATGAATCTTATATCAATGAAGATTAGGACACTTGATAATTTCTGCTACACTTTACAGCTTTGCCCCTAGCTACTGTCAAACTAGCTCTTAATACAGTCAGGTGAAATTCAGTTATTTCTATCTTGCAGCTTTTTCACTGAGTGGCTAAAATATTAATAAACAATAATAAATATTTATATACCAAAAATAATATCTTAAAATCTTACCATTTAGATTAGAAAGCATCAAAAGCTGAAAAAAAGAAAATTGATGCTGGGCCTGGTGACTCACACCTGTAATTCTAGCACTTTGGGAGGCCAAGGCAGGTGGATCATGAGGTCAAGAGTTCAAGACCAGCCTGGCCAACATGGTGAAACACAGTTGCTACCAAAAATACAAAAGAATAGCTGGACGTGGTGGCAGGTGCCTGTAATCCCAGCTACTCAGGAGGCTGAATCAAGAGAATTGTTTGAACCTGGGAGACTGAGGTTGCAGCGAGCCAAGATTACATCATTGTAAAAGACAATTGGTGTTCACTGCACAAATTCAGAGACACATGGGATATAATTTAATGATTATTTAGGAGATACTAGTAAAGCAGAAGGTGTCGTGTTTATCCCTTTCCCCCTTTAATTTACTAGCATATATATGTCTTTTGGTAATACTGAATTTAGTTGCAATTCTATGATATAGCTCCTAGCACATAAAAATTAAATTAATATGAAAATGTATAAAGGAATAGAAGAAATGCAGTAAGCTAGTTTTAAAAAAAAATGTTTGTTTCCCTCATCTTTTATCATGTCCAGTTTTTAGTTGGGGTTATTTTAAAAATACTTCTAGTTCACATGTCTCACATGAAATGTCTTAACATTTTCTTTTTTCCATTTTTTTATTTATGTTAACATATTATTTCCATGACTGGAACTAGAACACTGCCCTCTTCAACTCAACTTAACAAAATTCTAGCCACTTTTCATGATGTGTTTCAAATGTCACTTCTTTTAAGAAGCTTCTTTTGAGCTTTCCCTATTGGATTTGATTTTCTTTTTCCTTTGTGGCTTTGCAATATACAGCCTCTCCCTGGGCTGCTTTCACTGGCAGGCATTGAGTGTCTGCAGCTCTTCCAGGTGCATGGTACAAGTTGATGAATCTATCACTCTGGGGTCTGAAGGATGGTGACCCTCTTCTCACAGCTTCACTAGGCAGTGCCCCTGTAGGAACTCTGACTCCACCTTTCCCTTCTGCACTGCCCTAGCAGAGGATCTCCATTAGGGTCACATCCTTGCAGAAAACTTTTGCATGGGCATCCAGGCATTTCCATACATCTTCTGAAATCTAGGCGGAGGTTCACAAACCGCAATTCTTGACTATGTGTGCCTGCAGGCTCAACACCATATAGAAGCTGCCAAAGCTTGGGGCTTTCACCTTCTGAAGCCACAGCACAAACTCTGTGTTGGCCTCTTTCAGCCATGGATGGAGAGGCTGAGACACAGGACACCAAGTCCCTAGGTTGCCCACAGCCTGGGGACCATGGGCTCTGTCCACAAAACCACTTTTTCTTCCTGGGCCTCTGGGCCTCTGGGCCTGTGATGGGATGGGCTGCCTTGAAGTTCTCTGACATGGCCTGGAGATATTTTCCCCATGGTTTTGGGGATTAACATTAGGCTCCTGGCTACATATGTAAATTTCTGCAGCCAGTTTGAATTTCTTCACAGAAAATTGGTTTTCCTTTTCTATCATATAGTCAGGCTGAAAATTTTCCAAACTTTTATGCTCTGCTTTCCTTATAAAACTGAATGCATTTAAGAGCACCCAAGTCACTTCTTGAATGCTTTGCTGCTTAGAAATTTCTTCTGCCAGATACCCTAAATTATCTCTCTCAAGTTAAAAGTTCCATGAATCCCTAGGGCAGGGGCAAAATGCCACCAGCCTCTTTGCTAAAACATAACAAAAGTCACCTTTGCTCCAATTCCCAACAAGTCCCTCATCTCCGTCTGAGATCAACTCACCCTGGATTTCATTGTCCATATCATTATCAGTATTTTTGTCAAAGCAATTCAACACATTTCTAGGAGGTTTCAAACTTTCCCACATTTCCTTGTCTTATTTTGAGCCCTCCAAACTGTTCCAACCTCTGTCTGTTACCCAGTTCCAAAGTCACGTCCACATTTTCAGGTATCTTTTTCAGCAATGCTCCTCTCTACTGGCACCAATTTATTTAGTCTGTTTTCATGCTGCTGACAAAGACATACCTGAGACAGGGGAAAAAAACTAGTTTAATTGGACTTACAGTTCTACATACCTGGGGAGGCCTCAGAATCATGGTGGGAGACAAAAGATACTTCTTACATGGTGGCAGAAAGGGAAAAAATGAGGAAGAAGAAAAAGTGGAAAACTGATAAAACCCATCAGATCTCACCAGACTTATTCACTATCCTGAAAATATCATGGAAAAGCCTGGCCCCCATTATTTAATTACCACCCTTTGAGTCCCTCCCATAACACATGGGAATTCTGTGAGATGTAATTCAAGTTGAGATTTGGGTGGGTGCCCAGCCAAACCATATCAATAGTTAGATAGATGTTTGTCCCATTGTTATCCCAGGCATGGGAAGCCCCCTGAGTGAGTGCTTTCAACCTGACACTCCATTATATACATGTAAAATTTTCTACTTGGCAGCTTTTTAAACCATTTTTCTCTCAAGTTTGTTCTTCTCACATGGCAATCTTATGTACTAAGGAGATGTCATGCTTTATTTTGTTTTGTTTAAATGTTCTATGTAGGTTATCTGCATCTCCTTCACAGGTTGTGAAGAGTGCTGGTACCTGAATACACAAAAGATATTCACATACTAAATTCTGGGGTGTAGAAGTCCAGCTCAAGATGACTGACTACAGACATCAGATACTCGCCCTCTCCAGAAAAGAGAACCCAAATTATACACATTAAATAGTACATCTCAGAGAGAACACTAGAGTCTAAGAGAAGTCACAGGAAATACCCAGAGTCACAGAAGAAGAATAGAACAAGTGTCCAGTTTGGCTGAGTTTTACTGAGATTGTGGAGAAAGGACAGATGAGAGAACTTCTGTGGCTCATATCCTCATCACAGACTGCTGCAGTCTGAATAATGGGAGAGCTCCTCTACCTATAAGAACTTTGGCACTGGAGTGAGCAGTGATCTGGAGACCCAAAGAGTGAAGTGCACCAAACAGGGAACTAGCACTGGATCACTCATACCCCTAAGACCTGAACATCTGCAGCAGGATGCCATTGTGAGAGCACAGCCAACACTGAGCTGCATCCTGTCCTGGGAACCACAGCCCCCATAGCTACACATACTGGGAACCACAAATGACAAGCCCTAGTGTCCATCACAAGGACTACATTGCCACAGCACTGGCTGGACTGAAAAGTGCTGTGGGGTCCCCAGTACCTCAGACTACAAGGAGTACTACTTCTTGGGAAATGGTGGCACAGCACATCAAAAATATGGCCCCAGGATAAAGAAAACCAAAGCACATGGTTTCCAGATCCCAAGAGTCTCCTGTCCAGAAGAAGGAAAAGTTACTCTGCTCCCAGCAGTAGCACATACACTGTTCTTGTCCTTGCAACTGGGGAGTAAGATCCCCTCCCATAGACAAAGAGGTCACTGTCCTTAAGCACATAAACAGTGTGAAGGACCCCATACTCTACTTTCCCTCCAAACACCACTGCAGTTGCAGCTGCTGTTGCTTCCAGCAGAGGTTAGGGTGGTTAGTTAGGGTGGTTAGTTAGGCTGTCTGTCTGGAGCTGTTAATGGCAACTATGCTCCCACTGGCAGTGTGGCTCCTGTGCTTGGGTTCATGTGCAAAGGGAATAGTCCCTCTCCTTTGCAATACTATAGTGCTACTGCCACTGAGAGTGGGTGAGCTCAATAACTGCATGTCTGGGGTTGTGAGTGGTGATGACAAATAGCAGCCACTGTCAACATTAGTGTGCATAACTCAGAACCCAGACGGTTTTCCTGCCACTGCTACTGCCATCACCCATACCACACTAGTTGCCGAGATATCTGAGAAATTACTTTATCACTCAGCTTACTGCTGCCACTACTAGAATCTGAGAAAGCCACCTGGAGGCTCAGGAATTGGTCTGCTTGGTCATGATAGCACTAGTGTCATCATATGCCACCCCAGACCACTGCAACCACAGGTGCCAAAAACTAGTCCATATGGTATACCTGTCCCCAGCAAAATTTCACCATAGCCTGCACTAATAACCACATACTAATGACTGGGGAAAATATAGATACCAATGAAATTGTTTACAGTTGAAGAAATGATACAGAGAATACACTATTGAATACACTCAGAATCAGATCCAAAGGGCCCTACACAATAAACTCCACTGCTATATCTTCAAGTAAAAGTTATCACCTATGAAAGCAAATTTCAAAAATGGAAGCAGTGACTATTACACCTGATGCACAGGTATCAATGTAACAACACAGAAAACACAATAAAGCAAGGAAATATAACACTTGCAAATAAAAACAATAATTCTCTAGAAACAGATTCTAATCAAAAATAAATTTACAAAATACAATAAAAAAATCAAAATTATGAGACTAAAGAAGCTGAGTAATGTAGACTACAATTCCAAAAAACAATACAAATAAATTAGAAAAATAACTCAGGGTATAAATGAAAACTCTACCAAATAGATAAATATTATAAAAAAGAATGAGACAGAAATCCTGAAAATGAAGACATCTTTGAATTAAATAGATAATACCCTCCTAACCTTTAAAATTAGAATAAATCAAGCAGAAAAAAAATTTTCAGAACTGGAAGACCACTCATTTGAAATAACCAAGTCAGACAGAAATAAATAAAAAAAGAATTAAAAAAGAATGATCAAAACCTTTGAGATGCATAGGACACCATAAACAAATACATTAATTATTGAAATTGCACAAGACAATGAGAGAACAAAAGAAGAGTTGAAAACCCTATTTAATGAGATAATGGATAAAACCTGCTCAAGTCTAGCAAGTTATTTCGACACCCAAATTCAGGCGGGCTAGTGATCCCTAAACATATATAATTCACAAAGGTCTGCTCCATGGCATATTACAGTCAAACTGTCTAAAGTCAATGACAAGGGAAATTATAAAAACAGCAAGAAAAAATCATCTAGTCATCAATAAAGAAGCCCCTATCAGACTAACAGCAGACAACTCAGCAGAAAACATACAGGCCAGAAGAGAATGATACGATATATTTAAAGTGCTGAAATAGAAAAAAATGCCACTCAAAAATACTATGTTCAGCAAAATTATTCTACATAAATAAAGGAGAAAGAGTCTGTCCAACACAACCAAATTCTGAGGGAGTTTATTACCACTGAACTTGTCCTAAAAGAAATGATCAAGGGAATTCTAAACTTGGAAGAGAAAGGAGCACATTTGCCATTAGGAAAACAAATGAAAATATAAAACTCACTGGTAAAGCAAACACATAAATGAGGAAGAAAAAAGATCCAAATGGTACTACTAGAAAATTTTAGAAAACCATAAGGACGATAAGTTAAAAAAAAAGAAAGAAATAATAAAGACTATAAAAAACAATTGGAAAACAACTGGCAATAGGAAAAAACTGCACATATTAATAATAACCTCAAGTATAAATGGATTAAATACTTCACATAAAATATGTAGACTGGCTGAATTTTTAAAAAACCCAAAAACACAATCCCACTTCACACCACCCACAGAAATCTAATCTCACTTGTAAAGACACATATAGAGTGGAAGTAAAGGGAAGAGAAAAGACATTCCACACAAGTGGAAGCCAGAAGTGAGCAGGACTAGCTCTATTAATATTAGATAAACAGACTTTATGGTAAAACCAGTAAAAACAAACAGAATTGTCATTAAATTGTGATAAAGATATCAATCTAGTGAAAACATATAACAACTCTAATTATATATGTACCCAACACACGAGCACCCAGATTCACAAAACAAATATCAGGTCTAATTAAGGAAACAGACTACAGTATTATTTGGGGACTTCCACTTCCCACTCTCAACATTAGATAGATCATCTGTACAGAAAATTAACAAAGAAACATTGGAAAAAATTAAACTGATTTTTAGACCAAATGGACTTAACAGACCTTTACAACACTTATAGAGTTGTACCCAACACTTATAGAGTATACATTCTTTCCAACAGCACATGGACATTCTCCATGATAGACCATGTAGGGCAGCAAAACGAATCTCAACAAATTTTTAAAACAAAAAATCATTTAAAGCATTTTTTTGTATCACTATGAAATAAAACTAGAAATCAATACAAAAGGGAACTTTGGAAACTATACAAATACATGAAATTAAACAATATGCTCCAAATAATCATTTGGGCCAATGAGGAAACTAAGATGAAATCAAAACTTTTATGAAACAAATGAAAAAAGAAACACAACATACTAAAATCTGTGGGAAACTGCAAAAGCATTGTTAAGAAGGGAGTTTATAGCAATAAACACATTAAAAAGAGTTTCAAATAAACAACCTAATGGTGCACCTCAGAGAACTAGAAACACAAGAACATACCAAATCCAAAACTAGCAGAAGAAAATAAATAATAAAGACAAGATTAAAAGCAAATAAAACAGAGGCTTAAAAATATAAAATGTCAATGAAACAAAAAAGTTCGTTCTTCAAAATGCTAAGCATCATATCACCACTAAGTGGACTAAGCAAGAAAAGAAGAGAGAAGATGCAAATAAACAAAATCAGAAATGAAAATGGAGTCATTAAGACTGATACCACAAAATTCAGATACCACAGAAATACAAAAGATCATCAGAGACCACTATGAAGAACTATATGCTAATAAACTGAAAAATCTAGAAGAAATGAATATATTTCCAGAAACATACAATGTACCATGGTTGAATCAGGAAGAAATAGAAAACCTCAACAGACCAATACCAAGTACCATGATTGAACTGGTAAAAATATGTCTGCCAACAAAGAGAAACCCAGATACTGATAGCCTCACAGCCAAATTCTACCAAACATAAAAAGAAAAGCTATTGTCAATCTTCCTTCAACTACTCAAAAAATTTCAAGAGGGGCAGATTTATACCTATTCATTCTGAGGCCAGCATTATCCTGATACCAAAACCAGACAAGGACACAACAACAACAGAAACAACATAAAAAAACCAAAGGCCAATATGTATGGTAAACACAGACACAAAAATCCTGAGCAAAACACTAGCAAATCAAACACAACAGCACATCAAGAAGATAATATGACATGATATAGTGGGATTTATTCCAGGGATACAATGATGGTTCAGTGTATGTAAATCAATAAATGGGATACATGACATCAGTAGAATGCAGGACAAAAAATATGATTATTTCAATAGAGGCAGAAAAACCATTTAACCAAATAAAATACCCCTTCATAAAATTTCTCAGCAAACTAAGCATAGAAGAAACATATCTAAAAATAATAAAGGCCATATACAACAGACCCACAGCTAACATCATACTGCATGGGGAAAAATTGAAAGGCTTTTCTCTAAAAACTGGAACAGACAAGGAAGTCCACTTTCACTGCTACTATTGAACATAATATTGGAAGTCCTAGAAGAAGCAATAAATCAAGCAAAAAAAAAAATAGCATCCAAATTGGAACAGAGAAAATCATCTTGTTTTTCTTTGCAGACAGCAAGATGACGTATCTAGAAAAAACAGCACTGCTTCAAAAATAATACCTTAGAAATGATAAATTCAGTAAAGTTGCAAGATGTAAAATTAACATAGAAAAATCAGTAGATTTTCTATACATCAATAATGAAATAGCTGAAAAAGAAATAAAGAGGCCAATCCCATTTATAATAGCTACCAAAACATAAAAGACCTAGGAATAAGTTTATCAAAGGTGGCAAAAGATCACCTTAAGAATAATCACAAAACATTAATGAAAGAATCATTGATGACACACAAAAATGGAAAAACATCCCAGGCTTATGAATCTGAAGAATTAATATCATTAAAGTGACCATATTTTTCCAAGCATTATACAGAATCAATCCAACCTCTATCAAAATACCAATGTCATTTTACACAGAAATAGAAGTAACAATCCTAAAATTTGTATCGACCCAAAAAGAGCCCAAGTAACCAAAGCAAACCTGAGAAAAAAATAAGAAATCTGACTTTTAATGACAGCCATTCTGATTAGTGTAAGATGGTATCTCACTGTGGCTTTGATTTTAATTTCTCTGATTATTCATGATGAAGGACATTTTTATATGTTTGTTGATCACTCTAATATCTTCTTTTAACAAATATCTGGGATTGTCCTTTTTCCATTTTTCAATAATGTTATTTGTTTTTTGCTTGTTTAAGTTCCTTATAAGTTGTAGGTATTAGGCCTTTGCTGAGTGTGTAGTTTGCAAATACTTTCTTCCATTCTGTAGATTGTCTATTTACTCTATTCACAGTTTATTTTGCTTTGTCGAAGCTCTTTAGTTTAATTAGTTCCCATGTGTTAATTTTTCTTTCTGTTGCAATTTCTTTTGAGACATAATCGTAAATTCTTTCCCCAGGTCAATGTCAAGAATTATGTTTCCTAGGTTTTCTTCTGGGATTCTTAGAGTGTGACATCTTGTATTAAACCTTTATCTGCATTAAGTTAACTTTTTATATGGAGAAAGGCAGGGGTCTAGTTTCATTCTTTTGCACATGGCTAGCTAGCTATCCCAGCACCATTTATCAAATAGGGAGTCCTTTTCCCATTGCTTATCTTTATCAACGTTCTTGAAGAAAAGATATTTGTAGTTGTGCATCTTTATCTTTGGGTTCTTTATTCTCTTCCATTGGTTTATGTATTGATTTTTGTACCAGTACTGTGCTGTTTTGGTTACTACAGAGTTATTGCATAGTTTGAAGATAGGTAATGTGATGCTTCCAACTTTGTACTTTTTGCTTAAGATTGCTCTGGCCATTTGGACTTCTTTTTTGTTCTTTATGAGTCTTAGCTGATGAAGGTGTGGAGAAGAAAGAATGCTTAAACTACTGTTCATGGGAATGTAAATTAGTCCAGCCACTAGGATAAAACGTTAGGAGATTTGTCAAAGAACTTAAAATGGAACTGATATTTGACCTCCCAATCCCATTACTGGGTATATATCCAAAAGAAAACAAATTGTTATGCCAAAAAGACACATAGACTCATATGTTCATTGCAATACTATTCACGATACCAAAGACATGGAATCAATCTAGGTGCCCATCAATGGTTGATTGGATAATGAAAATGTGGCATAAATACACTGAGGAATAAAATAATGTTCTTTGCAGCAACATGGATGCTGCTATATACCATTATCCTAAGCAAATTAACAACAGCAAAATACAACATTTTATCACTTACAAGTGGGAATGAAACATGGCTTACTCATTGACATAAAGATAGCAACAATAGACACTGAAGATCACCTAAAAGATGAAGGAGGAAGGGGTAAAAAGGCTGAAAAACTGTTGGTTATTATGCTGACTACCTGTGTGATAGGATCATTTGTATTTGAAAGCTCAGCATCATCATACAATATACCTATGTAACAACTCTGCACATGCACCCCCAAATCTAAAATACAAGTTGTAATTCATAAAAATAATAAAGCTGGAGACATCGTGTTACTTGACTTCAAAATAGATTACAAAATTATAGTAACCAAAACAGCTTGGTAATGATATAAAAACACACAGATTAATGGAACAAACAGAGAATCCAGAAATAAATCCACACATTTATAGACCACTAATCTTCAACAAAGCCACCAAGAGCATACATTGGGGGAAAAAACATCCTCTTCAATAAATAATGCTGGGAAATCTGCATAAACATATGCAGGAAATGAAACTGGATGTTTACTTCTCAGCCTATAGAAAAGTCAACTTAAGATGGATTAAAGACTTAAATACAAGAACAGAAATCAAACACTGTATGTTCTCACTCATAAGTGGGTGTTGAACAATGAGAACACATGAACACAGGGAGAGGAACATCACACACCGGGGCCTGCTGGGGGGTGGCGAAACTAGGGGAGGGATAGCAGGGTGTGCGGAGATTTGGGAGGGATAACATCAGGAGAAACACCTAATGTAGATGATGAGGGATGGATGCAGCAAAGCACCATGGCATGTGCATACCTATATAACAAACCTGCAAGATCTACACATGTACTCCAGTACTTAAAGTATAATAAAATGGAAAAGAAATGAGGGAGGTATGAGGTAGATGTAGAGTTAATCATATGAAAAACCCCCATGAAATCATTTGTTTAAATTATGTGTGTGTGTATTTAAAAAGATTAAAAGAATATTCACTAATTAACAGTGGATTTTCAGTGGTGATTTTGTTGGTAGACAGGAGTAAGAATTACCAACAAAATCAATTTTTATGCTAAAAAAGACTTAAATATAAGACCCCAAAGTATAAAACTACTAAAAGAAAATGAGAAACTTTTTTGGATGTTGATGTAAGCAAATATTTTCCAGCTAAGATTTGAAAAGCACAGAAAACAAAAACAAAAATAGACAAATGGGACTTATTTATACTAAAAACCTTCTGCATTGCAAAACAATTAACACTGCTGGTGAAAATGTAAATTAGTACAATCAGTGTGGAAACGGTATGGCGATATCTCAAAAAAACATAAAATTCCTATACAAGCCAGCAATCCCACTACTGGGTATCTATCCATAGGAATAGAAATCAGTATACAAAAGGGATACTTGCACTCCCGTGTTTACCACAGCACTATTCACAATACTGAAGATACGAAACCAATGTACATGACCATTGGTGGACAAATAGATAAAGAAGTATGTTTTGAATATACAATGAAATACTATTCAACCATAAAATAATAAAAGTATGTGATTTATAGAATATGGATGGAACTGGAGGTTATTATATCAAGCGAAATAAGCCAGGTACAGAAAAACAAATACCATATGTTCTCACTTCGGGTTTTTACCTAAAAAACTTGATCTCACAAACATACAGAATAGAGTGTTAGATACAAGATACTGGGAAGAGTGGGTTGGGGAGAGGAAATGAAGGGGTTCATTATAGGTGGAAAACAAAGTGTTGGATAGAAGAAATAAACTGTTTGGTGGAAGAGTAGAGTGATTACACTGAGCAATATTATGTATGTTTCAAAGTAACTGGAAGAGAGAAATTAAAATGATACCAACAAGTAAAACTGATAAACACTTAAGGTGATAGATACATTAAATATCCTGTATTAGGATATTTTTCTGTTGCTATAAATACATAAGATAGGGTAATTTACAAAGATAAGAGGTTTTATTGACTCCTAGTTCTGCAGAAAGTACAGGAAACATGGAGCCATCAGCTTTTTCTGACAGGGGCCCCAGCGAACACAACCATGGTGGAAAGTTAAGGGGGAGCATATGTCTCATATTGTGAGAGTGCGAGCAAGGGAGTGAGCAGGGGTGGGGGGTTTCAGACTTTTAAACAACCAGATCTCACGTGAGCTAACTGAGCAAAAACTCACTTATGACCAAAAATATTCATTCAAGAGGGATCTGCCCCCATGATCCAATCACCTCCAACCAGGCCCAACCTCCAACATTGGGAATCACATTTCAGTATGAGATTTGGAGGGGATGTACATCCAAACCAAACCACTGACTTGATCATTACACATTCTATATGCATTTAACATTCACACATACATAATAAATTTGAAAATTGTTATATATCAATAAAAGAGAAATGAAATCTGGGATGTACCTCAGAAATCCACATTTAACTGGTTTCCCTTGTGATTTTTAGTCACACTAAAGATTTAGCACTTCTGAATAACATATTGACAACTGTTACAGTAAATTAGCCCCCTGCTGTTTTTAGGATATGTATTGAAACACATCCAAGAATTATTCCATATACTAAAGATTTGAAAGTCAGCCTAGTAAATCAGGATAAGCAAAGATTTTCCAAGTTCTATCTGCCCTAGACATTATGAGTACCTTCTTCTCAGCTTTAGATGCTTTGGGTCATTACTATGAACATTTCTGCTAACCATGACTCACATATATATAGAAAGAAAGTGGTAGTTGATTAAGTCCTTGCAGTTTGCAGAAGAAGTATTTCCAGGCTACATCTTGGTCTAACTCCAGAGTTTATAGGTTCTCAGTATAGCATTTTTTTTTTCTGTGTGTATCCTGAAAATTTATACTGCATTTCAAAAGAATTTTTTAATCAAAATGAGTGAATAACTGTTAGGTGGAAGAGATCTTAGGTTTAACTTGGAAGGCCATTTGATACTTCAAGAAAAGGTCCCTTTTTTGAATTATTTTCTCCTACCTGGTTAATTCTCAATTTAGCATGCCTTTAATCTTTTATTTTTATTTTTTTTTGGATGTAGTCTCACTCTGTCTCCCAGGCTGGAGTGCAGTGGCATGATTTCGGCTCACTGCAAACTCCTCCTGGGTTCAAGTTATTCTCCTGCCTTAGCTTCCAGAGTAGCTGGGATTATAGGTGCCTACCACCATGCCTTGCTAATTTTTGTTTTTTTAGTAGAGAAGGGGTTTCACTATGTTGACCAGGCTGGTCTTGAACTTCCTACCACAAGTGATCTGCCTGTCTTGGCCTCTCAAAGTGCTGAGATTACAGGCATGAGCTACCATGCCCAGCCAAGAATGCCCTTTAATCTTATTAGCAAGGGAAAAATAAACTAGTTTGTAGTTTCCAGGTTGACGTTTGTTGTTGTTGTGATATAAGTTGCAGTTCTATGGCTAGTTTTCACCTCCTGATGTCTTTTTTAGTCATAAAATATCATCATTAAAACCTATAGCACCAATACAATGCAATATTTATTAAAATACCAAATGACTTTAAGTGCTAAGTGTACATTTCACAATCCTTTCCCATTAATGAGTGTCTCAGTCTGTTTTGTGCTGCTATAACAGAATATCACAGACTGGGTAATTTATAATGAACAGAAATTTATTGGGTCTTAATTCTGGAGGCTGGAAATTTAAATATCAAAGTGCCAGTATCTAGCAAGGACATTTTTGCTCATCATAACATGGGGGAAGGTATCACATGATGCAAGATCTAAGAAAGAGAGAGCAAGAGGAGGCAAACACACATTCATGATAACAGCATTAGTCCATTAATGAGGGTGGAGCCCTCATGGCCGAGACACCTCTTAAATATCTCAATTCTTAATACTATTTACACTGGCAATTAAATTTCAACTTGAGCTGTGGAAGGGGCAAAGACTCAAACGATGGCATTGAGTTTATATTAAATTTCAAATAATTTTGATAATGATCACTTACAATCTTTCAACACTTTCTATATACCTGGCAACATCCTGAATACTTTACATATATTATCTTTACTTTATAGGAGGCTACTGAGGCTTAGAAAGTTAAGTAGAAGGTCTAGAATTCGATCTAGTAACCACTACACTTTTTGTAGTATCCATACTCATGAACCGTATAATCACTGGAGAGCACACGGAGCATAAGAATTTATGTGGATTTGTATTCATCGTTTTTCATCGAGAGGCAAGGGGATAGCATACATCTATCTGTATACGTAAATAACAGAAATGATTCAAATTATGTGAATTTAGAGGATGCCAAGGAATGCTTCTCAACCCCAATTTTCTCTCCTTTCAAAAATGTTTTCATCCACCTATTGACTTTCTGATATCCCATCATTTTAATGTAGAAGCTTTATTTATTTAAGAAAAAACACAGGGCCGAGCGCGGTGGCTCACGCCTGTAATCCCAGCACTTTGGAAGGCCGAGGCGGGTGGATCACAAGGTCAAGAAATCGAGACCATCCTGGTCAACATGGTGAAACCCCGTTTCTACTAAAAATACAAAAAATTAGCTGGGCATGGTGGCGCGTGCCTGTAATCCCAGCTACTCAGGAGGCTGAGGGAGGAGAACTGCCTGAATCCAGAAGGCGGAGGTTGCGGTGAGCCGAGATCGCGCCATTGCACTCCAGCCTGGGTAACAAGAGCAAAACTCCATCTCAATAAAAAAAAAAAAAAAGAAAAAAGACAGGACTGAAGATAATTACTCTGTCAGTGCTGTCCAAGGTACTTCACATATATATCTATGTAATCTCCCTGAGAATTGCAATAGAGGTTTTATTATATGTACTTAAAAAATAAGGGGCAAGGGATGGTGGGCAGAATAACCAAAGCTCACTGAAGTTAAGTACCTTATCCTAAGAATCACTTAAATGCAGAACGATCTGAAGCAAAAGGACATTTTCTTTGCACTATATCAGGCTTTGTTCTGGTTATAACACAAATTCTTGAAGTGAGAGAGATGAGTAGGAGTTACTCTTAAAAAGTGAAGACTCGAAATATATATGCAAAAGTTAACAGTAGTTACATGTCTGAGTGGTAGAATAATGGCTATTTTTCTTCCTTTTTTTTTTTTATAACCTTTTCCCATTTAGGAAAAAAAAAGAGTGCAGCTCACTGCCAGTGCTCATTTAATTTTACATAAACAGGCTCTTTGAGACTGAAGCAAATATGACTCATTTTCAATGTGAAAATAAAATATAAAAACTGTTCTTGTAGTTATTTCTAAACAGAATTAACATCAGAATCGTCTGAATCATTAGAGTGGTCTATTTCAGAAATATCAGATTCATCAAATGACTCTTCGGCCAACAACTGTTCGAGAATGATATTAACATCACACGTAGGAATGCTACATTTCCTAGGATTTGACATTTTCAGAGATAAGAATTACTAGATTTTGTAAATGGAAATACCACAACTAAATCCAGAATGCTATGTCTTTTTGTTTCCAACGTTGATATACTCAAGCGATGTGAAAATAATAAAAGGGAGATCTTTTATGACAAATTTATCTCAGGGTAAATGCCGCCAGTGAGTATTCTCGGGGCAAATGGGAAAGCGTTAAAATGCTTTTTGTGCTTTTTAAAATTACTTCAATGAGCACAGATTATTTTTAAGACTGTATTTTAAAATAATAATACACAATTACATTTTTAGAGAAGATTGTTGATGAAGTATCATAAGTACATGAAGTACTTTTCAACTGTGTTCTATGAACCCTTACAATTCTATGAAATGGCTTTGGGATGTTGAGGGGGGTGGATGACTTGAATCCAGGAGTTTAAAACCAGCCCTTGCAACATAGTGAGACCCTGCCTCTGCTAAAAAAAAAAAAAAAAAAAAAAAATTAGCTGGGCATGGTGGCACGTGCCTGTAATTTCAGCTACTTGGGAGGTTGAGGCCAAAAAATCACTTGAACATGGGAAGCAGAAGTTGCAGTGAGCCGAGATCACACCACTGCACTCCAGCCTGGGAGAGAGTGAAATTCTGTCACATAAAAAAAAATTCTATGGAACAAAGTGGTTTTGAGGGACAGTCAAGGAGGTCTTGAGAATCTATCCAGATTTCAAAAATAATTCCGAATTTATCAATTTTATATATCAAAACACATCAACATATTTAGGAAAAAAGTTATGCTGTGAAAAGGAAAAAAAACAATAAAAAAATCACTGTCATATAGGATTGGAGCAATAAATCCACCTGAATGTATGTACCTTGGTCAATAGTTTTTTAGATGTGAAAATTATTGCCATGAAACAGGTGGATATCTGATGTTGCTATTTGTGCCCACTTTTTCGGCCATTCCAAATCATGAGGCCCACTTCTCCCAAAGAAGAGAGTTTTAGTAAGTTCTTCTGTCAAAACAAAAAGAAACGTCATGCCAAGGATGCTTCCACGTATCACTTCAATAAGGTTGTCCAGGACCCTAGGCCAGGGACCATAAGTATTGTAATATTTCAATTATTTGTTAAATTTTAATCTCTTTTTTATATTTACTATTTTAAATACTATCATTTTTATAGGACTTAATGTTACAGTACTTGAAATTAAAAGGGCCTTTGTATTTTTTTTTTCTTTTCTTTTCTTTTTTTTTTCTGAGACAGAGTCTTGCTCCATCACCACGCTGGAGTTCAGTGGCACAATATCGGTTCACTGAAACCTGCGGCTCCAGGTTCAAATGATTCTTTTACCTCATCCTCCCGAGTAGCTGGGACAACAAACACATCCAGCTAATTTTTGTATTTTTAGTAGAGATGAGCTTCCCCATGTTTGCCAGATGGTCTCGATCTCTTGACCTCGTGATCTTGAAACATAATGCATCTACAATCAGTTTGAGAGTGAGGAAACCCAAAGAATAGAGTGACAGCTACCAAAAGAAGAAATAAATGGAATAATTCTCTAAGACATTTTAGCGAGAATGGAAAGAATGAACAGGGAATTAGCCTAAATCTGACTGGTTGTTCTGGTAAGTCAGGTCCCTTAAAGTTAATGCATATAGTTTTACTTACGTTTAGAAGTAGGTCAGGATGCCTTGTTGTTTCTGTTCTTCCTGTCATAGAGTTGGAATTCAACCAATATGTATGACTAATTGAATGCCTCACAGAATTTTCTTATAAATAATGCTTATCTTACTGTAATTAGGATGAAGCATTTTAATGTTAGTATCCAAATAATGAACCGTGAGTTCTGGAAAGTTTGTCCTTTGGGAATAGGGAGCAGCTTCATAAAAGGCAACACTATCCTCTGACGTAAAGCACTATCCTCTGACGTAAAAGCACTATCCTCTGATGTAGGATATGGAGCAGCTTCATAAAAGGCAACACTATCCTCTGACGTAAAGCACTATCCTCTGAGTGAAACCACTATTCTCTGACGTAAAGCACTTTGCCTTTTCATTTGGGATATTGGAGGAGAGAATGAGTTGGGAGTCTGCATCAAGAAAGGAGCCACCACAGTTAACTCTGATCAGTTCTTATTTTGTTATACATCATTTACATAAATAGATATGTACACCCAGGATGCTAAACCTAAGCCGCAAACACACTGAGTCATGTAATTACATGGACACAATTCATGAAACCCATAAGTACAGAATTGGAATACATATTCATATATTTAAGATTAGGAACAAATATATTCAGCACCAGAAATGATTCAAGACTTCTTTGGTATTTTTCTAGTATTTCTTTTCATAATTTTTTATTCTTTACTTCTAGTCTCTCTCTATATTGTTATTATTCACTCTTCAGCAGGATTTTTTTACCTAATTTCTTCACTGTGAAACCCACCACATTTGAAATGGAAAAATGGTCAAGTTTTCTAATCACTGGTTAATTCCATAATTATTTCACAATAGAACCTGAACATATGAAGTGCTTATAGTTTGATATGTTCTATACCTTGAGCAGGCAGCCATAATGAGGATAGAATCTCTCATTTTCCCTTAAATATTTGAAAAATGGCTCATGGCTGACACTTGAAAGAAATCTGCATGCATGCTAAGAATTTGAGCTAAATTAAAGACAGCATTCAATATTCAAAGGTCTGGAAGTCACCGTATACAATTTATTTCCTCCCTTAGTTCTTTGATTACATCGTTTTGGTGTGGCCCTTTATAGAATCCCACTGGGCTACCCACAGTATGCTGTGTCTTGGCACTTCTTATGTGGTTATCCAGTAGTCCTTTGAAGTTGTGCTTAGGACTTCAACCTGTAAAATTATTCCAATGGGACATCTTTGATTGGTAGATCATGAGTAGATGGGGCTTTTTGTCCACATAGAAGTGGGATGTTTATATTGCTTAAAAGCACAGGTTGATCTAATTTTCAGCTAGAGATCATTAAGTCATTAAAAAGTTCATTAATAGTTGAGTGGCAGTGAAAAATGAAATTCCAACTGAATGTAATAAATGAATGTAAAAGACAAGCTGTAACAGAGAAATATGTACTTATGCTTAACCATGCTTTCTAGAGATGAACCTGAAATATAAAAAATGAATATACACACAATAGCAAAACATGTATTTTATTATTTATGTATCTTTTGAGTCAATGTCTTGCTCACTTGCCTAGGCTGGAGTGCAGTGGTGCAATAATAGCTTACTGCAGTTTCAAGCTCCCTGAATCAAATGATCTTCCCCACTCAGCCTCCTGAGTAGCTGAGACTACAGGTGTGTGCCACAATACCCAGACATATTTTAAAACCTTTTAGGGGAGATGAAATCTCTGTGTTTCCCTGGATTGTCTCAAACTGCTGAACTCAAGTTATCCTCACTCCTGGTCTCTCAAAGTGTTGGAATTACAGGCATAGGCCACTGTGCTGGCCAAAACATATATTATAAATTATAATATTTATTACCACGTAAAGGTACTTAAATTAGTTCATTTACTGGAAGAAGATTAAGTATACATAATACCTTTAATAAAATTGAAAAAATTGATGAAAACTATTTTTATCCTTTTGCAGTTAATGCCTTATGTAGGAATATAAATTCAGCTCTAACTACCAGTTTAAAGTGAGCCTGTGTCCCTATGTCCTTGTGTTGTTTGCTAAGAAAAACATCAATGAAATACACCCTTAGGGATGGAAGAATGTAAGGTCTGAACTTAATGAAGGCTGACAATGACTAATATTGATGTCTTTATCACAAATGACAAGAGGGCTAGGCTGCTGCTCTGCCATAATGGCCTTGTACCATTCAAAAGCTTATTAATTGAAAATTGTTGTGCTCATGCCAGGATCTTTCACTCAGTGTTCATCAGCATAAAACAAGTTGGCCTCCCATTGCCCAGTCTTTACACCAGAAAGCCTATATGCCACTGTTGCCTTAGCACAACTTTCTCCCTGCATCATTTTGTAACTCTCAGCACACCAAGATCTCCCAGAAGGGAAAGGTGACTTTATGACTATTTTCTACGCAATAATGAGAATGGTGCTTTCTGTAATAAGAAACCTTTTGGCTCCTTTTGGTTAAGTTAACTCTCTTTTTAAAAAGAAGTTTAAATTTACTACTGTCCTTGTGAATGAAAATATGTATATGATATAACATATATAGATAAAGGGGGTTTTATACTTTAAATAACACAATACAATCTCCTCACATACTATATCCCATGTGTTACCTATGCTTGCTGCATTATCGAATTGACAATAAAATGGAAAGGAAACTCATGGGTGGAACATTATGTTCACAGCAGATTTTGTCATAAACTGTGTACCTTAGGGTGTACTAATGTGGGTCTTTTCCCCATTAGTAAAATAAATGCAATTATTTTGGAGGAGTTTCAAGAAAGAACTTAGTTCTTGGGTTAAGAGAGGAAATTCCACCTAGCTGTTTATTTCTCTTTCTGTGGCAAATATGGACCTTTGTCTCTCATATCAATATTCCCTTCTTACCTGGTAATACAATCCCTAATTTTTAGCTGGGTACATTTTCAATGACTATTGTAATGCCGTGTGGCCGAATGAGTAAGATCTAGTTAGTGAAATGTAATATAATGAGTGTGCTCTTCTTTGCCACTTCTACTTTCCTTCTGGCTGAAATCCGTATATTATGATAGAGATGAACCAACCTTCTCGAACCATGACATAGAAGCCACAGATTGAGAAGATTGAAAAAAGGAGATAGAAGGAGCTGGGACTCCCAATTATAGGTAACTACAATTGCAGTGCTGAACTGCTTACCGCTAGATTATGTTGGTGGAAAAAAAAAATTAATGGTTGTTTGAGCTACTCTTGTTTGGGATTTTCTGTCATACATAGCCAACCTACTCCTAAGTGATAAGCTGGCTTCTAAAAATCCTATTTTAATGACAAAATAAGGAAAAAAGTCCATAGAACTGAAAAACAAGAAAGGATTCTCTGAAAATATTCAGAATATTTGAGAGTGTTTTGAGAAAATATAAAACATATCAAATACTTTTCATCATGTTTGAAATATTTCACAAATGCAAATTAAATAAAACACATGGTGAAATATTAAGAGAAAATCCAATCAAAACTGAGAAATCTGCAACAAAAAAAGAAAAATTATACTTCCCCACCCTAAGATATAATTAGGCTTTTTTTTTTAAAGAAAACAAAGATATCACAATACCATAGAAAGCCCATGGATAATTCCAAAGCTCAGGACTGCAAGGATCAGTGCTAGAGCCACCAGCAGAGTAGCAAGAATTTATTGATTTGTATCAATCTCCAACCTCATGAAATTTTCTTCCCTTATATGCAGCAAGGGAAGTTATCAAATCTACCTCCATAGATTGCTTGTGGAATAAAGTACAATTAAAGAAATGTATCGTAGACTGCTAATATGAAGTTGGATTCCAAGACTCAATTGACTGAACTGCCACGACAGAAAAGTCACTTTTTTAAAGGTTCAGAAAACAGCAAACTCCCTAACAGAACTCTGCCGCTATAGCACTTCTCTTCTTCAATAAGAGCTACCACTTTAAAAGAAAACAAACCCAAATCTAGTGTCTCAGAAGACAAGGATCTAGCAGAGCCTGAGCACACTAAATGAACCATTAGCTTCTGCGTTATCTGCCAATTAAAAATGATCTAAGGAAAGTTGTGTTTGGCCACACATTTACTTACACCTACAGTCAAATAACTCAGTTCAAGGGAAGTCCTCACCCACAGGTGTATTTCTAACTTGTATGAGAGATTGTCAATCCACTGATGTCCATTTTCCTGTTATTCTTCTTTAATAATAGAATCCCCAAGTTTAAGTTGTACATATTAGAATCAAACTAGATACCTTGTGTCCCAGCCTCCCTTGCAGTCAGGTGTGGCTGAAAAATATGATGTGTGCAACTTCTGTGTAACATCCTTCATAAGGTACTGCTTGCCCTACTCTTCACCTTTCCACTTTTATTGCTGGAAAATGCCAGAAACTGGAGCAGCCATTTTGGACACAAATGTGGAAGCTCCATGTGGAAACATGGCAAAATCATTTCTTCTGGCTCACCTCTGAATTTTTATCAGAGAAAAAATTTAAACTTGTATAAACCTCTGAAATCTGGCATCTCATGATTGCAGCAGCTTAACCTATAACATACTCCATGACATATGAAGAGAAGCCCTTAACATGAATTCAGTCATTAGGAAGCGACCAGAAAACTATAGATTCTAAGACATTCTTAATATAATGGCCTAGAATCTTTAAAATGCCAACAAACAAACAAACAAACAAAACAAAACAAGCCAATCATTTTAGATAAAGGAGTTTAAGGAGATTTGGCAACTACAAATAATTCATGATTCTTGCTTGCCTCCTAGGTTTAACACATAAAAGCACAATCATAAAGAAAATACTTGGAGGTATTTTTACTTGTAATTTTAGATAGTATTATCACAATGTACATCATGGAGAATAGGGTATCCATATCCTTAAGCATTTATTCTGTCAAATTTGTTAGTTTTGATAATAGTGGTGTGGCTATGCAGCAGAATATCTTTGATCTAAGAAAACATGAGTGAAAAATTATGTTTTCAATGTACTTCAAGTGACACACATAAGATAATACATTTATATATATACACAAAGATATATACATACATATATGGGATTAATTATAATTTCAATAATTTCATATAAATGTGAATGATTATAGTTTTATACTTTCATACTAGTGGGAACAACTATAATTTAAATAGACAATCAAAAGGAATTTGATTAAATTCAAAATCTCTTTTTTTATAAAAGCATTTAGGAGAGAGAGGTAGAGCAAGATGGTGGAATAGAAGGCTTCACTGATCATTTCTCCTGCTAGGAGAGAAAGCACCTTCATAAGAACCAAATATCATCTGAGTCCTCAAAGTATCTATTTTCATCTTTATATCACAGAAAGAGATACTGAAGATATTTTTAAAAAGCAGTTTTTAATAGCCACTGCCACCCCTTGCCCACCCCCTGACAGTGGAGGCATGGCACAGAGGGCAACTCTGGGTGCTGAGGAGGGAGAACATAGAAATTGTGAAGCACTAAATCAGTGCTGTCCTGTTGGAGCAGAAAGAAAAACTGGACCAAACCCAGCTAACACTCGCCCATGGAGGGAGAATTTGAATAAGTCTTAGCCAGAATTGCCGATTCCAGGTATCCTAACTTGAGTTGCTGTGAACCTGTCAACTGAGGTCTAAAGTGCTCTGGGTCTTTAAGTAAACTTAAAAGGCAGTCTAGGCCATAAGGACTGCAAGTCTTAGGCAAGTACTAGTGCTAATCTGGGCCCAGAGACAGTGAACTGAGGGGACACATTATCTACTGGGACAACAGCTGGGTCAGCTAAGGGAATACAGGTATTACCCCTCCCATAATCCCAGGTTGTACAGCCGACAGCTTTGAAAGAGACTCCCTGCTTCCACTTAAGGAGAGGAGAGGGAACAGTGGAAAGGACTTTGTGTTGATCTTGGACACCAGCTCAGCCACAGCAGTATGGGGCAATGGTCAGAGTCATGAGATCATTGTTCCAGATGCTAGCTCACAGATGAAATTTCTAGGCATGTCTTGGGCCAGAAGGAAACATGGTATCTTGAAGGGAATGACTCAGTCCTGGCAGCATTTATCACCTGAAAATTCAAGAGCCCTTGGGCCCTGAGTAACCAATAGCAATACCCAGGTACCATGTTGAGAGTCAATGGTAAGACTCTGAAGCTTCCTGGCTTTAGATAAAACACACACATTACTACCTGTGATGGCTATGGGACAAAATTCCTTTTGCTTGAGAAAAACAAGTGAAGAAATGAAGAAAACTTCATTTTACATCTTAGGTCTTAGCAGAGGCATAGGGAAGTAGAACACCAAGTGGGTTCTTGGAGTTCCCAACTCCAGGACTTGACTCCTAGACAGAATTTCTGGACGGGCCCTGGGCCAGAGCAGAGCCCACTGCCCTGAAGGGTGAGTCCCAGGCAAGGTGGCATTCACCACAAGCTAACTTAATATCCCTTCAATCTTAATGAAACATCAGCAGTAGTCTCGCAGTACTCTCTGTGGCCTGTACTGGCAGTGGCTGCTGGATGACACTCTTTTGCCTTTAGAAAAAGGAGAGAACAGTGGGAAGGTCTGTATCCTTTTGTATGAATGCCAGCTCAGCTACAATAAGCAGAACACCAGGTAGACTTCAAAGGTTTTTGACTCCAGTCCCTGACTCCTGGACAGTACCTATGGACCCACCGAGGACCTCGGACACCTTTGCCAACCTGAAGGGAAAGCCGCGGACCTGGCTGGCTTTCCCAAATGCTGATTATAGAGTCCCAGGGCCTTAAATGGACACAGGCAGGACTCAGGGACTCAATAGAGTGGGCCTTGAGAGAGACCCAGTGCTGTGCTGGCTTCAGGCCTAACCCAGTGCAGTCATAGTGGTGGTGTCCATGGGGATGCATGTGCTACTACACTCCCAGATTTAGATGACTCAGAACAGAGAAATAGACTCCTTTTGTTTGGGAGAAAGTAAGATAACAAGAGTCTCTGTGTCTGGCAATCCAAGGAATTCTCCCAGATCTTATCAAAGACTAGCAAGGTGGTATGAATATATGTCTGCAAGAACAACAGCATCACTAGGCTTGAGGTTCCCCCCTAAAGCAGATAAAGATTAGATCGCAACACTCAAGTCTTTCAAATATCTGGAAAGCCTTCCCAAGAAGGACAGGTACACACAAGCCCAGACAGTGAAGACTATAACAAATAAATAATGTCTCAATGCCTAGAACTGAAGAACATCTACTATCACCAATACCATTTGGGAAAAAAATTATCTTACCAAATGAGCTTAAAAAAGCCACCAGGGACCAGTCCTGGCAAAACAGAGACATGTGACTTTTCAGTCAGATAAATAGATCTGTTGAAGAGACTCAAAGAAATTGAAGATAACGCAAAGAAGGAACTCAGAATTCTATCAAATGAATTTAACAAAGATATTGAAATAATTAAAAATAATCAAATAAAAATTCTGCAGTTGAAAAGTCCAATTGGCATACTAAAGAGATAGGAGTAGAAAGTTTATTTAATGGGATAGCAGCAGAGAAATTCTAAACCTATGAATGTTATCAATTCTCAAAATACAAGACAGTTATAGAGGACCCCACCGAGAACAGCAAGCAGATTTATCCCAAAGAAGACTACCTCAAGGCATTTAATATGCAAACTTACAATGATCAAAGAAAAATAAAGATTATTAAAAGCAGCAAGATGAGAAAAAAAAGTAAGATACAATGAAGCTCCAGTATGTCTGCCAGCAAACTTTTCAGTGGAAACCTTACATACCAGGAGAGTGTGGCATGACATATTTAAAGTGCTGAAGGAAAAAGCTTTTACCCTGGAATAGTATATTCAGAGAAAATATTCTTCAAACATGGGGCATAAATAAAGAAATTCCCCGACAAACAAAAGCTGAGGAATTTCATCATCGACATTCCTACAAGAAATGTTAAAGGGTGTACTTAAATCAGAAAGAAAGGGATGTCAATGAGCAATAAATAATCACCTGTGGGTACAAAATTCACTGGTAATAGCAAATACATGGAAAAACACAGAATATTATAACACCATAAATGCAGTATTTGAATTATTCTTCTTCTAAGTAGAAAGACTAAATAATGAACCAAACGGAAATAAGAATGACTTTTCAAGATATACACAGTAAAAAAAGGTATCAATAGAAACAACAAAAAGTTAAAAAGTGGAAGAATAAAGTGAAGGCATATAATTTTTATTTGATTTCTATTTCTTTCTTGGTCTGTTTTCTTATGGAAGCAGCATTTAGTGGTTATCAGCTTAAAAGAATGGATTATATTATTTGTAAACCTCCTGGTAACCTCAAAAAATTATACAATGGATACACAAAAAATATAAATCAAGAAACTAAATCATATTACTAGAGAAAATCATCCTCACTATAGAATGACAGGAAGGAAAGAAAGAAGGAAGAAAAGACACAAAACAATCAGAGATAGAATAACAAAATGAAATAAGTAAGTGTCTTTGCTTAACAATAATGAGATTGAATATAGGTAGACAAAACTCTGCAATCAAAAGACATAGACTGGCTGAATAGATGAAAAAAACAAGATCCTCAGATCTGTTGTGTACAAGAAACACACTTCACCTATAGAAACACACGTACACTAAAAATGAAGTGAAGAAAAATGTCATTGTAAGCCCAAAAAGAGGAGTTGCTATACTTACATTAGACAAACTATGTTTTAAGACAAAAACTATAAGAACAGAGGAAGAAAGTCACTATATAATAATATAGAGTTAAATTGACCAAGTGTATGTAACAATTGAAAATATATATGCACTCAGCAATTAAGTACCCAAATATACAAAGCAAACATTACTAGAACTAAAGAGAGAGATAGGCTCCACAACAATAAAACATGGTGACTTCAATATCCCATTTTCAGCATTGGATAGATCTACCAGTCAGAAAGTCAACAAAGAAACATCAGACTTAATCAGCACTACAGACCAAATGGATCTAATAAATATTTGCAGAACATTTTATCTAATGACTAAAGAAAACATATTATTTTCCTCAGCACATGGCTCATTCTCAAGGATAGACCATAGGCAAAGTCACAAAAAAGTTTTAAAATGTCCAAAAAATTGAAATTATATCAAGCATCTTCTCTGACCACAAGGGGCTAAAACTACAAATTAATAACAAGAGAAATTTTAGTAACTATACAAATACATGGAAGTTAAACAATATGCTCTTGATTGACCAGTGGGTCAATGAATAAATTAAGAAAAAAATTGAAACAAAGTATAATGGAAATAGAGAACACCAAAACCTATGAGATACAGCAAAAGCAGTACTAAGATGGAAGTTGATAGTTAAAAGTGCTTATTTAAAAATGCCCTTCAAATAAACCATCTTTAATAACTAGAAAAGTGAGAGAAAACAAAACTCAAAGTTAGTAAAAGACAAGAAAGCAGAGGTGAAATAAATGAAATTTAAACAAATAAAACAATACAGATGATCAATGAAAACAAGTTTGTTTTCTGAAAAGTTAACAATAATTGACAAACCTTTAGCCAGATGACTAACTAAAAAAAAAAAGAGAGAGCGAGAGAAGATCCATATAAATTTATTGGCTACTAAGAGCACCTACATGTCAATAAATTGGAAAATCTAGAATAAATTGAAAAATTCCTAAACACAGATGACCTACCAAGACTGAACTAGGATGAAATCCACAACCTGAAAAGACAACAAGTAATGAGATTGAAGCTGTAATAAAAAGTCTTCCAGCAAAGAAAAGCCCAGTACTTGATGGCTTTATTGCTGAATTATATCAATCTTTAGAAGAATAATATCAATCTTACTAAACTAATTCCAAAAAATTGAGATAAATGAATAATTTCAAACTTATTGTATGTCACATAAAAGAAAGACTACAGGCTAATATCCTTGATGAATATTGATGCAAGAATTCTCAACAACATACTAGCTAACTGAATTCAACAAAACATTAGAAAGATCATCATGACCTATTGGAACTTATCCTTGTCATGCAAGGATGGTTCCACATAATGCAAGTCAATCAATGTAATATATCATGTCAACAGAATAAAGGATAAAATTCATACAATAATCTCAATTGATGTTCAAAAAGCAGTTGATAAAAGTAAATATTCCTTCATAATAAAAACAATAAAAAAGCGATATAGAAGAAACACTTTAACATGTAAAAAATCATTTGTGACTGACTCGCAGCTTGTCTACTAGTATCAGACTAGTGGCAAAAAATATTAAAGTTTTTTCTCTAAGCTCTGGAACACAAAAAAGTTGTCCACTGTCACCACTGTTATCCCACATAATACTAAAAGTCCTACATAAAGCAATCAAACCAGAGAAAGAAAAAAATGGCATTAATATTGGAATAAAAGAAGTCAAATTATTGTTGTTTACACATGCTAATTATATTTAGAAAAACCTAAAGACTCCATAAAAACTATTAGAAATGATAAACAAAATCAGGAAATTTGTAGGATACAAATTTAACAACAACAACAAAAAAGTAGCATTGCTCTAAGGTAACTGAACAATCTGAAATAGAAATAAAATACATAATTTTACTTAAAATAGTCACAAATACAATTTCATACCCAGAAATAAACCAAAGAAGTGAAAGATCTCTTTAATGAAAACTATAAAACAGCAATGAAAATTTGAAGACACAAAAAAATAAAAAGATATTACATGTTCAGGGATTGAAACAATTAATATTGTTAAAATGTCCATACAACCAAAGGAATCTACAGATTCAATGCAATCCCTATCAAAATACCAATGACATTTTTCACAGAAATAGAACACACAATCTTAAACCTTATATGGAACAAAATAAAGCAGAATATTCAAAGCTATCCTAAGCAAAAGTAACAAAACTAGAGAAATCATATCACCTGACTTTATATTATACCTGTGAGTTTTAGTAACCAAAACAGCATAGTAATTGGCATAAAAACAGAAACAAAGACCAATAAAATAGAAATCCAAAAGAACAATTCCCACATACCTACACTGAACTCATTTTTCACAAAGTTGCCAGGAGGCTACACTAGGGAAAAGACAGCCTATTCAACAAAGGGTGCTGGGCAAACTAGGTGTCCTTATGCAGAGAAATGAACCTAGACCCATATCTCTCACCATACACAATAATCAAATACTAATGCATTGAAAACTTCAATTTAAGATCTCTAATGTGAAACTATTACAAGAAAATATTGGAGAAAATCACCAGGACATTTGACTGGACAAACAATTTTTGAGCAATCTCCCATGAGCACAGGCAACCAAAGCAAAAATGAATGAATGCCATCACACCAAGTTATTAAGCTTCTGCATAGCAAAAGATATAATCAAGAAATTGAAGACACAACCTCAAAAATAGGAGATAATATTTGCAAACTACTCATCTGACACAGGACTAGTAACCAGAATATGTAAGCAACTCAAACAAATCTATAGGAAAAATATAATAAACCGATCAAAAAATGGGCAAAAGATTTGAAAAGACATTTTACAAAAGAAGACATACAAATGCCAAATAGGCATATGAAAAGTTGCTAAACATTATTGATCATTAGAGAAATGCAAATCAAAATTACAATGAGATATACTCACACACAGGTTCAAAAGGCTTATATTCAAAAGCCACCCAATAACAAATACTGGTAAGGTTGTGGAGAAAAGTTAACCTTCATACACTGTTTTTGAGTATGTAAATTAGTACAACCACAATGGAGAACAGTTTGGAGGTTCCTCAAAAACTAAAACTAGAACTACCATATGGTCCAGCAATTTCACTCCTTGGTATATACTAAAAAGAAAGGAAATTAGTGTGTTGAAGTGATACCTGCACTTTAATCTTTGTTGCAAAACTGTTCACAATAGCCAAGATTTAGAAGCAACCTAAGTGTCAATCAGCAGATAAATGAATAAAGAAAATGTGGTAATATACACAATAGAGTACTATTCAGCAGTAAAAGAGAATGAGATCACGTCATTTGCAACAACTTGGATGGAACTGGAGATCATTAAGTTAAGTGAAAAAGCCAGGCATGGAAGACAAATGTCACATGTTATCCCTTATTTGTGGGATATAAAAATAAATTAAATTGAACTCATAAACATTGAGAGTAGAAGGATGGTAACCAGAGGCAGAGAAGGATAGTGAGGGAGTTGGGGAGATGTGGAGAAGCTTAATGGGTTCAAGAAAAATAGAAAAAAATGAATAAGACATAGTATTTCATAACACAGCAGGGTGACTATACTCAAAAATAGTTATACATTCAAAAATAACTAAAATAATGCAGTTGAATTGTTTGTAACTCAAAGGGTAAATACTTGAGGGGATAGATACCCCATTCTCTATATGTGATTATATTACATTGTATGCCTGTATCAAAATATATTATGTACCTCTTAAACATATACACCTACTATATACCAACAATAATTAAAAATTTTCTTTAAAAAATAGCATTTAGTAATCTAGAAACAGAAATGTACCTCCATAATATTGCAGAGTATATAGGTTAAAATAAAACTTTAACTATAATATATGAGAAGTCATTCCATGGAACCTACAAAGTACGTAAGAATGACTGGCTTAAGTGTTAGAAAAATTGAATTGTTACACAGAAAAAATTTAACTTATAATGTGACCTCACAGAATAAATAAGAAAAATTAAAAATTACTAAAAATACTAGAGAATATTTTTTAAATGTTAGAGTTAAGGACACCTTTCAAAACAAAGCATCAATCTTAGCATTAACCATAGAAGTGATAGATATATCTAAATAAAATGAAATAATCTCTTTTTAGTGAATAACACCAGAAGCAAATAATAAAACAAAAATCAATGTGCTAAATAAAATAACTTATGTTAAAAATAAAAACTAATACTTGTACATCATCATTTCCTACATGCAAATAAAAATTAGTAATTGAACAGATACATTTTATTAATATTAGTGCTCTGAAAATAGTTATGTAAGACAGCCACTTTCAGGTGCTATATCAATATTAAACTCACTTAGTTTTTATAACGTTTCTATGATGTTGCCACAAATACTATCCTCATTACTCAATTTTAGAATTAAAGAAGCACAGAGTAACTTGCCCAGGTTAAAAATAAATAAATAAATAACGAAGCCATGATTTAACCTAGAGAGAGAGTTCTTGAGTTCATGCTGTCAACTGGCAATTCACAGAATAGGAAACACACACAACTAATAAATGAGAAAAACTTTTCTCTGTATTATAAAAAAATACTAATTTAACTCAAAACAACAATGAAGTGTTAATTAATTGATGGATAAACTAAGCCTTGTGTCCAGAAAAAAGATACAAATGTCATCAATTAATAAAGTATATTGTAAGTAAAGAAATTTTTTTTTGTAAAAGAGAGATCAAAGTGTAAATAATAAGAAGGTGAGGTATCAGTAAAATTTCAGTCACTACACAAGCGAAATATGCAGCATGCTGTGAGATGAATGAGAGAAATATAAAAACATAATAATAGTTTGAGTGAAAGTTTGAGAAAGAACTCAAAAGTGCTAGGGGTCAGAGATTACTGAAATCAAGCCAGACTACTAATGAAAATGTCAAAACGTGATCCTAACAGATGGAAGCCTTTTACATGAAAAAAAAAAAAAAGGAAAAAAGCAACAATTTTCAAAAAAGTAAAATTAAATAAGCCTATCAAAAATCTTCAAGGAGCAGGGATTAATACCTAGGGGATAGGTTGATAGTTGTAGCAAACCACCATGGTACATGCTTACCTTTGTAACAAACATGCATGTCCTGCACATGTAACCTGAAACTTAAATTTAAATCAAGTTTTAAAAAATTTTCAAGGAGATAAAAGAAGGAATAAAAATTATTAAGTAGTGATGAACATATGCCATGCAATTTCTGTAAAAAAATCTCAGCTGCCTTTTGCAGAAATTGAGAAGCTGACCCTAAAATTAATATGGTAGTTCAGTGGACCAAGAATAGTCAAAATGATTTTGAAAGATAAGAACAAAGTTGGAAGACTCCTTGTTTCCTCACCCTCATTTTCTCATTTCCCACTTCCTCATTTCAAAGCTTACTACAAAGTTATAGTACTAAAGATAATATGGTACTGGCATAAAGATAGTTATATAGATCAATGCATAAAATTGAGAGTTCAGAAATAAATCCTTACATTTAATGGCTATTGCTTTTTAACAAGGTTTCCAAGATGACTCAATGGGTCAAGAATAGGCTTTTCAAACAATGGTGTTGGGACAGTAGGCTGTCCACACGAAAAAGAATGAAGCTGGACATCAACCTCAAATCATTCATGAAAGTTAACTAAAATGGGTTGGTGACCCAAATATATGAAATAAAACTATAAAATCTTTATAAAAATATGTAGATGCAAATCTTCTTGATCTTGGACTTGACAATAGTATTTTTAAGATATGACATGAAAATGCAGATAACAGAAGGAAAAACAGATAAATTGTACTTAATCAAAATTTAAAACAACAATTCAAAGAAGGCAGGCCGGGCATGGCTGAGGCCGTAACAATACCCTCAGGACCTGGGCCTCCTTTCTCCTAACCCATTTTCCATTGCAGGAAAATGCCCTTAAGGTTGTGAGACCTGCATTGACTATCTGGGCACTGGAACTGGTTTAACTATGATCTTCTAGATGGAAAAGTTCTGCCATGGAGAGAGAGCCAATCCTAGGCAAGACAAGTTATACACAAAAGGCAAAGTCCCATAGCCTTCAGCTTCTAAATTTTCCCAAAGGTTTCTCTAATTCAAGGCTGACTCCACCAGGGATTTGAACCAGCAGCTTTGCAGTTGGCAGGACCTATACCTTAACCAACTGTGCAAACAGGCCACTCTCATTAATGGAAGGCATAAAGCTTTCTTAAGCCATATTTTGAATGAGAACGCTGCACCTTGAGGAAGTGTGGCTTGACAAAAGCTGGGTGGGGCTGATGGCCAGCAACCATTTGCCTTCTCTCAGCCTGGAGAGAAAAAAAGCCACTTGCCACTCTCAGTTTAAAAGCCAGGCCTCTGCGCAGGTGGCTATGTGCCAGAGGGGAAAGCCTGACCCGCCCCTTGTGGCATTTCATTCTGCCATGATGCCAGGATCATGTGCACACCCTGGGCCACTCCCCCAGGTGCTGCCCACACAAGGGCCCATGGCCAGCACTCGAACGCCCCAGAGGAAGTTCCCTTGTTCTGTTCCTGACTGAAGTTTTTAACAGACGAGTTCCACAGTTTCGCGCTGGCCCCACCACCGCCACTTTGCTTTCTTAAGTGCTGCCGCTCAGCTCAGTGCAGATGGCAGGAGTGTTTGGAAAAATTACAGCATTTAGAGCCTCCACGCCTGACTGGGAAACACCTTGCCCCTATTGCCCTTCTCTCGGCCCCCCAGTGCCGGCAGCTGCTGTGGTTTTCTCCGCACTTCTGGTCCCACCCGCCAGCCTGGGCCGCTGTCTCCATGGTTCCCGTTCCTGGCCATCAAGGAGTAACAGGCCTGGGGGCAGTGTTCGCCCACTCTGCCCTGCTGGCACATGCCTGATTCTACAGCGTTTGCCTGTCCCGTCTTCTGCAGGTTTTTGCCCAGAAAAGCAGCAGAGAGCGAGAGGGAGAGAGAGAAACAGAAAATATCAATGAAATTTTTAAGTTTTTTGTATGATTAATATGATAGACAAGAGGCACAAAAAATAAGTATCATAAATAAAAAGGGAAAAGCTATAGATATTTTAGAGATTACTAAAGAAAGAAAATTTATGAAAACCTTATTCCAATACACTTGAAAACTACATGATTAGAATGATACACTTTACCAAAACTGACATAAGATGAAATAGAAATTGTCAATGGTTTATAAGAGAAATAGAATTAATATTTTAAAATCTTTCTACAAAGAACACAACATACTTAGTTGGCTTTATAGGACAGCTTAATAAAATATTTAAACACCGTATTAAGCAACCTCTTCTAGATAATAAAAACTAAGGAGCCATTGCTAACTCATTTTATGAGACTAGTATAACTTCAATACTAAAGCCAAATAAGGAGGCTAAAAGGAAGGAAATTGTGTCAAAAACATCTAGTTATCCGTCAGTATCTTTTCTTCTCTTCTTATGACAGCAGAGCTCCCAAGCTTTAGCTGGGTACATGTCTGCCTAGATGGCACTGTTTCTTGGTCCACCTTTGCAGCTAGCTGTAGCTATGTGACTAATTTCTGGTTAATGAAACATGGACAGGGATTTTCTGTGTCAACTCCCAGTAGCAACCTAAAGAAGGATCATAGATTCACTTTTCTCCTTTCTTACATGCTGAAATATGGATAGGATAGCAAGAACTGGAAGAGACAGTTTGGACCCAAAGAAGGAAGCTGTGCTTTTATATGGTAGAGCAAAGCTATCAACTCAGAATACCTTCATCTGTACTGCTAAATTGGAGAAAAACAAATCTCTATTTTATGTCTTCTAAACCATTATATTTTCTCAACATGTTTGTTACATTATATTGTATCCAATTTATTACATTTATAGGTCAAAGCAACCAACAACACAGATGTAAGGAATCTTAAATTACAGAGGAATGAAATTTATCAATAGATGTAAAAAAAAAATGTACTACATCATGATTAATTTGGGTTTAACACAGGAAGATGAAGTTTTATTTTGTGTGTGGTATGTATATGAGCTAATGGTTAAACATAGCCACTACTAAGAATTAAATTATATACCATTTTATGTAATATTTTTTATTTCAAAGGTTTTTGGGGAACAAGTACTGTTTGGGTACATGAATAAGATGTTTAGTGGTGGCCCCTTCTATACCCCATTTCAGCAGGAAGTAGTTAAAGTGTGATTAACACCCATGTTCCCACAGCAGCTGAACTTTCCTCTTTAGAGGGGGGAATGAAGGAATGTGTTCTCTTTCCAGGTTCATGAGGGGGCATAGTTTTAAGGTCAAGAACTTCGCAGCGCCATGACCCCCTCTCATCTCTCTCCATCCAGGAGATTTAATGGTTACTGTTTTAAGTTTTGCAGGCACGGGAAGAATCAAAAAGTCAATCTCTCCAGCGGAAGTTCTAAGGAACTCCTTTCATTGGCCAGAGGTCTAGGGGAAGGTGGGGGTTCCTCCCAGGTTAAAGGTCCCCTTCTTTCCCACCCCTTTGGACTCCATGTTTATATCACTTTACACACACACACACACACACACACACTCTCTCTCTCTCTCTCTCTCTCTCTCTTTCATGTGGAAGTTCTCTCCCTTCTTTTTTTTTTTTTTATTTCTCTATCTAAATAAATCACTTTTCTGCAACACTGTTTGGGGTCCGGTATTTACTTTGTGAGCAGGTATCAGGAGGAAATCCTGGTCCCCTCTCTCATTCTTGAGAGAGCAGGAGACCAAGAATCTTGGAGAAATGTCCTCTCAGGAACCCCAACATTTTCAATGCCAATTTTGCTGAGGGTTTTAATCATAAAGGGATGCTGGATTTTGTCAAATGCTTTTTCTGCATCTATTGATATTATTATGTGATTTTTGTTTTTAATTCCATTTATACAGTGTATCACATTTATTGACTTTTCGGTGTTAAACCATCCCTGTATTTCTGGTATGAAACCTACTTGATTATGGTGAATTATCTTTTTTATGTGATGTTGAATTCAGTTACCTAGCATTTGGTTGAGAATTTTTGCATCTATGTTCTTCAGGGATATTGGTCTGTAGTTTTCTTTTTTTTTTTTTTTTTGTTATGTCGTTTATTAGGGTGATACTGGTTTCATAGAATGATTTAGGGAGGATTCCCTTTTTCTCTATCACTTGGGATAGTGTCATGGAATTAGTGCCAATTCTTCTTTGAATGTCTGATAGAATGCAACTGTGAGTCTGTCTGATTCTGGACTTTTTTTTTTTCAAATATTTTTCTTTTTGTTACCATTTCAATTTCACTGCTTGTTATTGGCCTGTTCAGAATTTTACATATTCCTGGTTTAATCTAAGAGGGTTGCAAATTTCCAGAAATTTATCCATCTCCTCTAGGATTTCTAGTTTATGCATATAAAGCTGTTCATTATAGCCTTGAATAATCTTCTGTATTTCTGTGGTATTAGTAGTAGTATCTCCCGTTTCATTTCTAATTGAGCTTATTTGGATCTTCTGTTTTCTTTTCTTGGTTAATCTTGCTAAATGTCTATCAATTTTATTTATCTTTTCAAAGAACCAGTTTTTTTGTTTCATTTATCTTTTGTATTTTAAAATTAAAATTTTTAAACTTAAAATTAAACTTACTTGTCTCAATTTCATTTATATCTGCTTTGATCTTCAATATTTCCTTTTTTCTGCTGGGTTTAAATTTGGGTTGTTTTAGTTTCTCCAGTTCCATGATGTATGACCTTGGATTGTCTATTTGTACTCTTTTAGACTTTTTGATGTAGGCATTTAATACTATGAACTTTTCTCTTAGCATAGCTTTTACTGTATCCCAGATGTTTTAATAGGTTGTGTCATTATTATCATTTGGTTCAAAGAATTTTTAAATTTTCATCTTGATTTGTTGATCCAATGATCATTCAGGAGCAGGTTATTTAATTTCCATGCATTTGCTTGGTTTTGAGGGTTCCTTTTGGAGTTGATTTCCAGTTTTATTCCACTGTGGTCTGAGAGAGTACTTGATATACTTTTGATTTTCTTAAATTTACTGAGACTTGTTTTGTGACCCGTCACATGGTATACCTTGGAGAATATTCCATGTGTGGATGAAGAAAATGTATATTCTGCAGTTGCTGGGTACAGTGTTCTTTAAATATCTGTTAAGTCCATTTGTTGTAGGGTATAGTTTAAGTCCATAAGTTCTTTGTTAACTTTCTGTCTTGATAACCTGTCTCTTCCTGTCAATGGAGTATTAAAGCCCCCACCATTATTGTGTTGCTATCTTTTTCATTTCTTAGGTCTAGTAGTAATTGTTTTGTAAATTTGAGAGCGCCTGTGTTAAGTGCATACATATATGTATATATACAATGCCTATATATATACACATTCTATATATATACAATGTTATATATACACACATATGTATATTTTTATTTCATATATGTATATACATATATGTGTGTGTATAATAAATGCTTCTTTTAGCATTTATTATAGTGCTGGATTGGTAGTGGAGAATTCTCTCAGCACATAAACATACACACACACACACACACACACACACACACACACACATATATATATGATTGTAATATTCTCCTATTGGACTAGTCCTTTTCTTTTATCATTATATAATGTCTTTGTCTTTTTTGTTTGTTTGTTTGAGACGGAGTTTCACTCTTGTTACCCAGGCTGGAGTGCAATGGCGCGATCTCGGCTCACCGCAACCTCCGCCTCCTGGGTTCAGGCAATTCTCCTGCCTCAGCCTCCTGAGTAGCTGGGATTACAGGCACGCGCCACCGTGCCCAGCTAATTTTTTGTATTTTTAGTAGAGACGGGGTTTCACCATGTTGACCAGGATGGTCTCGATCTCTTCACCTCGTGATCCACCCACCTCGGCCTCCCAAAGTGCTGGGATTACAGGCTTGAGCCACCGCGCACGGTCTGTCTTTGTCTTTTTTAACTGCTGTTGCTTTAAAATTTGTTTTGCCTAAGGATAGCTACTCTTGCTCACTTTAGGGGTCTATTTGATTGGAGTATCTTTTCCCACCCTTTACCTTAAATTTATGTGAGTCCTTATGTGTTACGTGATTCTTTTGAAGACAGCAGAAACTTGTTGGTGAATTCTTATACATTCTGCTATTCTGTACCTTTTAATTGGAATATTTAGGCTGTTTATATTCAATGTTAATATTGAGATGTGAGGTACTAATTCCATTCATTGTACTATTCATGAATACCTTGTTGAATACCTTGTTGGTTTTTTCTTTTTTTCCATTGTGCTATTGTTATATAGGTCCTGTAAGAGCTGTGCTTCAAGGAGGTTCTATTTTGGTTTATTTTGAGGATTTGTTTCAAAATTTAGAGCTTCTTTTAGCATTTATTATAGTGCTGGATTTGTAGTGGAGAATTCTCTCAGCATTTGTTTGTTTGGAATAGAATGTATCTTTCCTTCATTTATGAAGCTTAGTTTCACCGGATACAAATTCTTGGCTGATAATTGTTTTAAGAAGGCTAAAAATAGAACCCCAATTCTGGCTTCCAGGGGTTCTGCTGAGAAATCTGCTGTTACTCTGATAAAATTATTTTTATAGGTTACCTGACTTTAGATACCCTGACAACTATGTGCCTAAGCCACAATCTTTTTGAGATGAATTTCCTAGGTGTTCTTTGAGTTTCTCATGTTTGGATGTTTAGATCTCTAGGAAGGCTGGGGAAGTTTTCCTTGATTATCCCCTTAAATGTGTTTTCCAAACTTTTAGATTTTTCTTTTTCCTTAGGAACCCAAATTATTCTTAGGTTTGGATGCTTAACATAGTCCCAAACTTAGACGCTTTGTTCAATTTTTTTAAATTATTTTTTCTTTGTTTTTCGTGGATTGTGTTAATTCAAAAGCCTTATTCACCTTGTTTAACTCTATTTTTTAGACTTTCTAGTACATTTTGCATTGCTCTAAGTGTGTCCTTGATTTCTAGGAGTTGCGATTGGTTTTTATTTATGCTATCTATTTCATCGAAGTTTTTTTTCTTTCATACCCTGTATCATGTTTTTGGTTTCTTAAAGTTGGACTTCACCTTTCTCTGGTGCCTCTTTGATTAGCTTAATAATCAACCTTGTGAATTCTTTTACTTTCAATTAAGAGATTTCATCTTCGTTTGGATCTATTGCTGGTATGCTGGTGTGATCTTTGGGGGATGTTAAAGAACCTCGTTTTGTAATATTACCAGAATTGTTTTTCTGGGTTCTTCTCACTTAAGGAGACTATGTCAGAAGGAAGATTTGGGAATCAAGGGCTGCTTTTTGGATTCTTTTGTCCCATGGAGTCCTTAGTGTGGTGTTCTCACACTTCCCTGAGGGATAGGGCTTCCTGAGAGCCAAGTGCAGTGATTGTTTTTGCTCTTCTGGGTCTAGCCACCCACAGAGCTACCAGGATCTGGGCTGGTTAGTGGTGAGTATCTACAAAGAATCCTGTGTTATAATCTGTCTTCAGGTCTGTCAGTCATGGATAGCAGCACCTGGTCTGATGGAGGTAGCAGGGGAGTAAAGTGGGCTCTGTGAAGAGCCTTGCTTGTATTATTGCTTAGTTTGCCAGTTTTGTATTGATCAGCCTCTAGTTAGGAGGTGGCATTTTCAAGAGTGCGTTGCTATGGTACTATAGGGAGGATGCAAACTTGCCATAGGGTCACCTAGTGAAGTATTCTGGTTTCTCAGTGATTGAGAGGGGTCATGGAGTTCCCAAAAGATTATGTCCTTTGTCTTCAGCAACCAGGGTTGGTAGAGAAAGATCACCAGGTTGGGGCAGGGATAAGCATGGCTGAGCTCAGACTCTCCTTGAACAGAGCTTGCTGTGGCTGCTATGGGGAATGGGATATGGTTCCTAGGCCATTGGAGTTATGTTCCTAGGAGGATTATACCTCCCTCTGCTGAATCATAAAGGTCACCAGGGAAGTAGGGGAAAGCCAGTAGTCACAAGCCTCACCCCAGTCCCATGTAGCCCACAGTCATAAAGGCCAGTCTCACTCCCGCTGTACCCCCACCAACAGCATGGAGTCTAATTCCTGGAAGCCAGTGACCAGGACTGAGGGCTTTCCCCAGATGACTGGTCTCCACGCTAAAAAAGGTTAGACAGACTCCCAGTTTTTCAGCATCTCAGGGAGCCTGCAGTGGCTATCCAGTTCCTTCAAAAGGCCTGTGGGTTCTCTCAGCTTTCCTGGTATGTTACTGTGGTAGTTTTTGGATGTAAAATTGGTTTAATGTAAAAAAGCAATTAATGTAAATTGTCATATTTACTGAAAAAAGAATAATCTGAATATATCCCGAAAAAATATTTGATAAAACTCAATATTCGTTCATGCTAAAAACTCTTAGGAATTTACCAGATATTTTTAATCTTGCAAAGGGTATCTCCTAAAATAGAGAAAATGTCATACTTGATGAAAGTTTGAAACCATTTACTTTATGATAAAGAACAAATGTTGTCAGCCATTACTGATATATTTTAACATTGTAGTAGATGTAATACCCATAAAAGAAAGATAAGAAAAAGAACCACATATATATTGATTGTAAAGAAAAGAAAAGAATTGTTGGCAAACAATACAATTGGCAATGGAGAAAACTCAAATGAATGCATAAAGGAATGATTAAATGCATGACAGAGTTAAGAAAGTTTGTAAGGCATTAATAACCAAAAGTCAATTGAATTTCTATTTTTAAAAAATAATCAGAAAACGCAATTATATGATAAAACGTATAATTGCAACCAAAATGGAAGTATTTACAAATCAATCTAACAAAAATGTCTTAGCCTTAATATGGAAAATTATAACTTTTTAAAAAAGACACGTAAGAATCCCTAAGTAAATGAATAGAAAGATTCAATATTTTAAAGATTCAGCAAAGTGCTAATTGAAATTCCAAGGCTTTTTATGAAATTTGACTTGATAATTTTAAAAATGTCATACAGAAAAAGCAAATGCCTGACTAACATTGCTTCTTCTTGAAGAAGATAGATAAATTGCTCTCCCACATAGTAAGTCTTATTATAAACATTAAGTTATAAGATTGCATGAAATTTGTTCAGGGAAAGGAATTTGTTCAGGGATAAAGTAGGAGAACACAGATATTAAAATGTAATCCTCATGTCTATGGAACTTGATTTTTGAAAGAGCAAGCATTGCAGGCCATTAGGAAAAGGATACACTCTTCAGTAAATAGTGATGGAACAAGTGATTACATACATATGGAAGAAAATAGTATGCTTTTCTTACACTTTGAATGAAAGTCATTTTCAGGTAAATTAAAAACTTAAGTGGGTAAGTCAAAACAGTTAAATCTAGAAGGAAAAAAAATACGGAGGAATTAGCCCAAATTAAAGTAACTAAAGGAATGTGACAACTGAATCCAACACATGGCCCAGGATTTCTCTTTCATAATAAAGGACATCCTTGGGTCAACTGATGAAATCTCTAATTTTTACAATTGTACTGAAGCAATGTTAATTTCTTTTTTGATAATTGTGTTTATATAATAGGATGAATTTGTTTTTTGGAAACTCACATTAAAGCATTTAGGAAAAGTGGTATAACATGACTCTAATCAACTCCCAAACAGTTCAGGAAGCAATCACACACACACACACACACACACACACACACACACACACACACACAGAGAGAAAAACCTAGAATATAAAGTAAATATAAATATTAAGTGGTAAGTATTGGGGAATAGGTAAAGGGATAAAGTATATCTTTTTAGTATTTTTGTGACTTTTCTATAAATGTAAAATATATCAAAATAAAGTTTACAAAGCAAGGCAATATAAAAGAATGTGCTTATTAACTCAATAGAGAAATGGATTTTTAAAATAAACACAAGGCATAAAATATAAAGGAAAACTTTTAAAATAGGACTATTAACATTAAAACATTTTCCATTAAAAAGAAAGCAAAGTCCGGGTGCGGTGGCTCACACCTATAATCCCAGCACTTTGGGAGGCCGAGGCGGGTGGATCACCAGGTCCAGAGATCGAGACCATCCTGGTCAACAAGGTGAAACCCCGTTTCTACCAAAAATACAAAAATTAGCTGGGCATGGTGGTGCACGCCTGTAGTCCCAGCTCCTCTGGAGGCTGAGGCAGGAGAATTGCTTGAACCCAGAAGGTGGAGGTTGCGGTGAGCAGAGATCATACCATTGCACTCCAGTCTGGGTAACAACAGCAAAACTCCATCTCAAAAAAAAAAAAAAAAAAAAAAAGACATTATATAAACTGGAACTAGATATTTACAACATATGTAGTAACAAGAGATTAGTCAAAGATCAGATGGTTGTAGATGTGTGGCATTATTTCTGAGGCCTCTGTTCTGTTCTATTACTTTATATGTCTGTTTTGGTATCAGTATCATGCTGTTTTGGTTACTGTAGCCTTGTAGTATAGTTGGAAGTGAGGTAGCCTGATGCCTCCAGCTTTGTTCTTTTTCCTTAGGATTGTCTTGGCTATATGGGTTCTTTTTTGGTTCCATATGAAATTTAAAGTAGTTTTTTTTTTTTTAATTCTGTGAAGAAAGTCAATGGTAGCTTGATAGGGATAGCAAATTGCTCATCAATGATGGACTGGATAAAGAAAATGTGGCACATATACACCATGGAATACTATGCAGCAATTTAAAAGGATGAGTTCATGTCCTTTGCAGGGACAGGGATGAAGCTGGAAACCATCATTCTCAACAAACTAACAAAGGAACAGAAAACCAAACACTGCATGTTCTCACTCATAAGTGGGAGTTGAAAAATGAGAACACATGGACACAGGGAGGGGAACATCACACACTGGGGCCTTTCAGTAGGTCAGGAGCTAGGGGTGGGATAGCATTAGGAGAAATACCTAACATAGGTTACAGGTTGATTGGTGCAGCAAACCACCATGGCACGTGTGTACCTATGTAACAAACCTGCACATTCTACACATGTATCCCAGAACTTAAAAAAATAGAAGGTAGCAAATCACACTGCCATGTGTGTACCTATGTAACAATCTTGCATGTTCTTCACATGTACCCCAAAACCTAAAATGCAAATATATATATATATATATTTTTTTTTTTAAGTGCAAAAAATATGTATGGGGAAAGTATAATAAGACTTGCTCAAAGTCTTCTTTCTTTATAAGGCTAGCAAAGAGTATCTGAAATTAAATCTGAGAAAAAAGTTAAAAAAAATATAAGTAGAACATATAAAAATTTACTACAAACTAATAAGGAAATAAAAACTAACTACATAGAACTTTGGACAAAAGACATGAAGAGGCATTTCACACTAGAGAAGACCGAATTGGACAAAATGTGAGATACATAACATTATCAGTAATCTTGGAGAATGGTCAATTAAATTGCAATTAGGCTGGGCACAGTGGCTCACACCTGTAATCCCAGAACTTTGGGAAACCAAGGCAGGCAAATCACTCGAGGTCAGGAGTTTGAAACCAGCCTGGCCAACATGGTGAAACCCTGTCTCCACCAAAAAAATACAAAAATTAGCCAGGCATGGTGGCATGTGCCTGTAGTTCCAGCTACTCCAGAGGCTGAGGTGGGAGAATTGTTTGAAGCCGGAGGGGTATGTTGCAGTGAGCCGAGATCAAGCCACTGCACTCCAGCCTGGGCGACAGAGTGCGACTCCATCTCAAAAACACAACCCCCACCCCCCAAAAAACAAAATGAAATTACAATTAAATACAATTTTACATTTGTTAGGTATGTAAAAAAGATTCAAAAAATAGAATGCAGACAAACAGGAAGTAAAAACTTCTTTTGTAAACAGTTTAAAATTGCCTAGTCAAATGGGGCACGTGGAAGCCTTAAGATCTAGCAATCACATTCCTAGTTATTTATACCAGAACCTTCACATACATGTTTTCATATATATGCATATATTCATAGAAACATTATTCATAATAGCAAAATATAGAAACAAGAATACAGAAAATACATTCTATTAAATCATGCATTAAAGATTTATATGAATTGCTTATATATTATGCCACAGAAGTTCTCTTGATTTCCAAAGAGACAATTTTTGTAAATTATTCTCTGACCATAAAAATGTAACTACAACAAATATATAGTCTAATATATATATGTATATTTGAATATCACACCTAATTAACTCAAGTGTTAAAAAAAGGAAATCATTAAGGATTTAGAACTGACTTATGACTGAAATACAATTTATTAATGTTATGGGATGATGTAAAACATTTCTTAGAAAAATATATATCATTAAATATATTAATTACATGCAACATGTTATTAAAAGTAAAGAGAAGAGTGTTGAACTTGAGGCTAGTAAAGCATGAGCATAAGCTCCCCCAAAATAAAAGGAAGAAATGTTAAGGACAGAAATTAGTGATATAGAAATAGAAAGCAATAGCATTAATCAATAAAACAAAAAATAATAGAATATACAAGTGTCTTCCAATACTGACAACAAGTAAAGTTTTCACAAGTGCAAAATATTTTGAGCAAGAAAAAGGTAACATGACTATATGTAGTGTATAGATCTTTCAAATTCTTGAGAACATTAAACTAACACCAATAAATTAAAAAATTAAATGTAATGGATTTATAGCATATCATAAAAATTATGTCAAGAATGGATAGGCATTTTGCAGAACTGGAATAAAGAAATATTGATGAAATTAAATTGTTTTAGAAATATCTCCTTGAGAAAATATGATGTCGAGGTGGTTTTATAATACCAAGTTTTATCAGTTTCCACAAAACAGATAATATATAAATTTTTTAGAAACTGAAAAAATGATATAAAATCAATGTACTTTATAAAGTAAATGTAACAATTTGCAAAACAAATTTTTATACCATTGTAAGAATTTTATTAAAGTATTATTTGCAAACAGCAAAATATATAGACTTCAATTATATACTTTGATGAGTTTTGGCAAATGTATGGACCTGGATAATCAACACTTAAATCAACTTCTGGAACATTTCCATCACCTCCAAAGTCTTCCCTCATGGTTTTTGAACACAGCCTATTTTGCTGGCAGCAACCACGGGTCTGACTTTATTATCATAAATTAATCTTTATAACTTCTCTTTTTCATTCGTTATTGAACTGGCTAGGTGTCCAGAACAATGTTTGTAATAACCAGGCTTCAAAATGGTCTGTATGCCTCCCTCTCTCCTGGACCCTTGCATACTCCCTTCCCACATGGTACCAGGGTTTGGCTGTGCGACCAATAGAATACAGTATAAGTTAGGACATCTACTTGGAGATTTACAGAAGAGTACAGCTTTCATCTTGGGCCCTCTTTTTTTATCCGGAATCTCATGCTCTGAAGGGGGCCACTTGCCAACTCCTAAAATGACTCAAGACCAGACAGCAAGGAATTGAGACCTGCCAACAATCATCCAAGTATATTTGAGAGTGAACACTCCAATCTCAGTTGAAGCTTCAGATGACAACAGACCTCATCGTCAGCTCGACGGCAACCTCATGAGAGGTACTGAACCTGAACCACCCAACTAAGATCTGCACAGGTTCCTGATGCACAGAAACAGTGAGATGATAAATGTTTGCTGTTTTAAGTGGCTAAGTTTTGTGATAATTTTTAATACAGAATGAGATCACCAGTGAAATGGTGATAGCAGGCATTCTTGTTTATCTTTTTTTTTTTGTATCTCAGAAAAGAAATTCTAAATATTTTACTGTTAATTGTAATAATTTTTGTAGTTTGATTTATTTGTTCTGTATACTTTTTAAAATTAAAATAGTTTCCTTCTTTTACTAGCTTTCTTAAAGGCGTTTTAAAAATCATAAGTGGGTATCAAATTTTATCAGATTTTTTGCCATATATTGAGATGCTTTTATTATAGATTCAATTACTTTAGTAAATGTATTACTCCCCAGATTTTCTTTTTCTTCTTATATTGGTTTAGTGAGTGAGTAGTTTTGAGAAGCACATCTTATTTCATCTAAATTTAAAAATATATTGGCACAAGAGTGTTAATAATCTTCTCACATTACTTTTGCAATATCTATAGGTTCTATAGTTATGTCTCCTTTTTCACTTTTGACATCAGTGTTTTCTCTCTTTTTTATTGATCAGTCTTACTAGGGATTCATTACTGTATTAGTCTTCTCTAAAAATAGTTGTACATGTTTATTTTCTCTATTATAATGTCATTTTATATTTCATTAACTTCTTATCTTTATTTTTGTGTTCCTTTTTACTTTCTTCAGGTTTCATTTCTGTTTATTTTCTATATTACTGAGCTAGATGCTTAAATCATTAATTTTACAGCATTTCCTTTTATTTAATATAGTTACTAATTTTCCTCCAAGCATGACTTTTACTGTATTTCACAGATTTGAAAGTTGCTATTTCCATTTCATTCATTCTAAATCATTTTGTGATTTCCACTGAGATTTCTTCTTTTACCCATTGCTTACTTAGAAGTAGGTGACTTTATTTTTATATAATTATATATTTTCTAGTAATCTTTCTCATTCCATTATGGCCAGAGAACATGTTCATTATTACTTCAGTCTTTTAAATTTGTTAAGCCCTGCTTAATGGTCTAAAGATGTGATCAATTCTGGTGAAGCATACATGTGCACTTGAAGTACTTTCTAATATTGTTATTTGTAGTACATTTTATATACATATATGTATGTATATACATATATCAACTTTAAACAATGTGATTACTGCTCAATCTATTGAGAACAAATAGTTCCATTAATTTTTGCTTGTATAACTTGAAACTATTTTATTAGGTATATACAGTTTATAGTTGCTGTATTTTCTTACTGCACTGACTGCAATTGCACTGTCCTTATGTTCATTTGTGTTTACATAGCACATCCTTTTCATTTAAATCATTGATCTGTAGGGGAAAGATCACTGTTTTAAACATATAAATCGTTTTGCTATTACTTTCAATGGCAAAAACTGCAATTACTTTTGCATTAATCTAATAACTTATTCTATGATATTTCTGTTTACTTAATGATTATGACATAATAGTGATAATAATACAACTTTATAAATCAGTGGCTACTTCCCAGAAACTATGCTAAAAATTTGACATTCATTGATTCATCTAATTATTACAACAATGTCATAATTAGATACTATTAATATCTCCATTTCACAGAAGAAAAAACTGAGACACAAAAGATTCACAAGAGTTCTTTTGTTTAGAAAGCACTCATATGTGGCATGGGCTAAGTACTTTACAAATAAATTTTAAATTTAGTTTTCCCAAAGTACTCCCAAAATGTTAGTACTGTTATAATTCCAGTCTTACAGATGGATTTTTAAAAGGTTAATAAATTTTCCCAAAGTAATACAATAAGTCATAGAATAGAGATTCAAACTCCAGAAACCAAGTTAGCAAGTACCATGAATTCTAATTTGACATTTTTCCTGGACAAACTTTGGGTATCCATTATTAATGGACTTCTCTGATAAAGTTCTCAAATTGCTGTCACATTCATGTTGTGTGGCTATCATTAGTCTGATTCTTTGAACGACAAGATTTCTAAATATCTTTATCTTTTGATGAGGGTGTTGGAATCTCAATTTGTACTAATGGCATTAGGTTTCTGGGACCTACAATGAATACGGAATAATGCCTTCTGTTGAGATGCTCACAATAGGTGGGCAGAAAAAGACATATAAGCGGATAATTATGGTAAAAAAAAGTGGTAAATACTATTATATTGATTTTAACAAGATGTAAATGGAAGGACAGAAAAACTAATTCTATCACTGAAAATTGGAGAAAATTTTAAGAGAAAAGTTATTATTTAAACTAGGTTTCATAGAAAAGTGAGGTTTGCCAGGTCACAAAAGGGACAAAGACACATTAGGCAGACATAATTATATGCCATTACCTGTGAAAATGCATGCTTTCTATGCTATATCGAGAAATATTTCAGTGCTTGCTAAGATCATATCAGTGTGAAATTTATAGAGTTCTAGGCTAATTAATTTAATCCACCAACATACGTGTCCAATTGCTGATGTAACAATCCATTATGTTTTTTGGCATTTTCTACAAATAATTAACGTCTAATTTCACTTCAGTTTACTGTGTGCACTATTTTAAAAAATATTTATTTATTTACTTATTTTTTGAGATGGTGCCTTGTTCTGTCCCCTAGACTGGAGTGCAGTGGTGCGATCTCGGCTCACTGGAACCTTAGCTTCCTGGGTTCAAGTGATTCTCCTGCCTCACCCTTCTGAGTAGCTAGGACTACAGGCATGCACCACCACACCTGGCTAATTTTTGTATTTTGGGTAGAGACAGGGTTTCACCATGGTAGCCAGGCTGGTCTCGAACTCCTGACCTCAAATGATCTACAAGTCTCAGCATCCCAAAGTGTTAGGATTACAGGCATGAGCCACTCCACCCGGCCTGGGTGCACCAATTTTAAAGGCATAAGTTAAAGATATCAACTGCATTACTAGTTTAAATGTGAAAGGCTTTTGTCAAATATTTGAAACATTTTTTTGTGAATTGGCCAGTTAAACTTGTATATTGGATATTAATTAATATATATCGATTGATAAGAATATCAATTGCAGTTAACATTTGGTTAGCACTCACTATATCTTAGTAACTTTATATATTAATCTATTTGGGGCTTAACAAGAGTCTCATATAATAGATTTTATTATTACTCTATTTTACAGACACAAAGATGGAGAGACTCAGAGATATCTGAATGTAAGGAATCTTAACTTTAGAAATTGTTCCCCTAATCCAGAGCTTGGACTGAGTGGAGAAATAGTCCATCATTAATTTCATACCAGAAACTTGGGATTGTAAGGAGAAGGCTAAGCACTTCCAGCATTATGGAGGGGGAAATATTTTAACTATTAAAAATTATAGAGTTGTCAAAATATAATAAAGTTTAAACATCTATCATGGTTTTATTTGTTCTATAATGAAAAATAAACTTTTTTTCATCAAAATGAAAAGAAAAACTGATTATTGTACCATCAAAGTCATTCCTGACTCTTCAACATACATTGGTTTGTACCATAAAAGTTATATGTGGGAGCCATGCACAGTAGCTCCCATCTGTAATTCCAGTTGCTTGGGAGGCTGAGGCAGGAGGATCACTTGAGGCCAGGACTTCCAGGGCAACCAAAAGGACATAGGGATATCCTATCTCTTAAAACAAATTATATGTAGTCAGGATGAATATTTCCAAGGAAAAATAGTAGAAAATACAAGTATAAGCACACTAACTCACTGCCACTTTTGCCACAATGGTAACAATCATGAAGAGTTGCTTTTCTAATACAAAGTATTCAGCAACTTATTTTCCTTATAAGCATATACAGATTCATCATATATCAGTCTCTCTCATTTGTTGTAGCTGATTTTTTTGATTGTATACATGTGTCACTACTTAAACAGCCCCCTGCTATGGTCAAAACACATGTGCATTTAAATTTTGATTGCAATTATAAAATTGTGCTTTAAGAAGACTACCTAAAATTCACTTCCTAGCAACAAAGTATAGAAGTGTCTCTTTCTTGTCATACTCACAAAAACTGAGTATAATCAATTTTTTTAACATTCAGCAATTCAAAGTTGCCATCTTATTGCTGTTTTACTGTATTTCTTAGATTACAAGTATGGCTGAACATCTTTACATGTTTTTAAGACATTTGTTCCTGTTTATGAACTGCTCTTTTGTATTTCTATTTGGTTATGTTACTTTTTCTTATTATTTTAAATTAATGCAGACAGCTCTTTTCCCTTCACTAGTTTTTTTAGTCTATGTTATAGAGGCATGATTTTACAATCTTGACTCCATGAATATTAGCAGAGGCATGTCCAAGGAGTAGTGATAGAAAAGCAAGACAGAGTGAAAATGTTCTTTGAAATTCTATCCTAGAGTATAAGGTACTTTTTAAGATTATAAGATAAAAATGAAAGCAATAACAAGGAAGTGACTCCGCTTCACTAACTATTTAGTAATTCACTATTGTTGAAGTATAGTCCATGAGAGGTTTGCCAGAGAATCTATACTCAATGCACATTTCATACTTTTCACCCATATGCTTATTTATAGGGAAAAATTTGGGGGAGATTTTTGCTAGATTCTTTTCTATTAGCATCAATATCTTAATGTATTTTGAAATTCAGTAGCTACACAATTTGTAGCTGACAGTCATGAAAATAAACAAAATTATTAATTATATATTACATTGTGATTCCTATCCTTCCAATAGTAGAAATGCATTTCTATGTCTTTGAAAGAAAATTCAGTATATATAGCTCCAAAATTCATATTAGTATGTGAAAATACTAGTATCAGCAAGTAAAAAAAAAATGCAAGTTGTATATGGTTTAAGCCTAGGGACCGAATAACACAGTTACAAAATTTCTGAGATATAATCATCCTTAACACCGATGTCACTTTCACTGTTCCCCAAACCTGGCAGTTTAGCATATGCTCCAAGGGCACACGTGCCTAGGCATTTACTTATATTACAGCTTTCTCTGTGTAAGTGAGTAACTAGAGAATGTCACTGTATTATAGACTAATTTCTCTGACGGCTTTGAATATTTTGTCTTGATCTCTGGTTTTGAGCAATTTTATTGTGACATGTCTTGGTTCATTTTCTTCATCTCTTTGAGTTTCTTGCATATGTAGGTTTATAGTTTTTATCAAATTAGAAAAATTTTCCAGATATTATTTATTCACATTTTTTGTCTCAGTCTCTCTTTCCTTTCTGCAGGAACTATAATTGAAAATATATTAGTTCTCCTGAAATTATCCCACCATTCATAGATATTCTTCTTATTTTTAAATAGTTTTCTGTTTCATTTTGAATAGTTTCTGCTGCTATGTCTTCAATTTCACTAATATATTTGTCAGTGTGTAACTTGCCATACATCCCATTCATAATACCTTTTATCTCAGAAGCTATAGTTTTCATTTCAAATATTATGTTCTTCATGTAAAGAAATTCAATTTGAATCTTTTTCACATCTTCCATGTGTCTTAATTTTTTAAACATACACAATACATACGTGCATACATACAAACACAAATATAGTCCTTTGCTCATTCTAACATATGTGTCAGTTATGGGCCATTTTCAGTTGACTGATTTATCTTCTCATTATGGGTCTACATTTTCCTTCTTTGAGTAACTGGTCATTTTCTTACTGGAAAAGAGACATTATGAATGTTATGCTGTTAAGTGCTGAATAAACTTTTAGTCCTATAAATATTATTTTAGATTTGTTCTAGGTTGCAGTTATTTGGAAACAACTTGATGTTTTTGGTGCTTCTATTAAGATTTGTTAGGAAAATAGTAATGCTCATTCTAGGACTAATTATTCGCTACCACTGAGGGAATACATTTCTGAGTATTCTACTCAATACATCACAAATTATGTTTTCTAGAGTGGCTGGTGGGAACAGGCACTAATAATAGCCCTATGTAAACCCTGGAAACAATCGCCTCAAAAAAAACTAAACTGACTTTACATTGTAATAGAGTTTTACAATGTTCTTTTTATTTAGCACTAGTTTAGTGGTATTTGATAATCGAGTTTTAGTGGCCATAATCTATCAAATAAATATATCATAATTTATCACCACTTTATTAAGGCTGGACATTTTATTTGCAAAGAAAATACTATGTCAATGTCCTTGTGTATGTGACTTGAATAGCAGCTTAAATTTATCCTTTAGAGTAAATCATTGGTAGTGAAATTACAAATATACATTGCCAAACTGTTTTCTAGAGAAAGGAATTATAAACTCACTAGCAAAGATCTTCTTCATTGTATTGCCTTAAAACACTTGGCATTTTTTTTATGTTTCTTAATTTTATAGGGAAAAAATGATTGTCTTACTTTAAAAAAATTACGTTAATCATTTGTAATTTTAATTTTTTAAATAGAAATGGCACTTCACCATGTTGTCTAGGCTGGTCTCAAACTCCTGAGTTCAAACAATCTGCCCACCTAAGCCCCCTAAAATGTTGGGTTTACTGGTGTATGCTACCTCACCCGGCCTCATTTGTAATATTTGATATTAAAAAACTAAGTGTACTGGCCACTTGTGTAACTGACTTTAAAAACACTTCATATTGTGTGCATTATAGAGTCAAGAAAAAAATGTATCATGCTGTGGTGAAATTCAAATCTATTAGAGGATCACATAAGAAACTACTGTGTATATTAAGTATATTTTAATAATCCCAGGGAGAGAAAATGAGGGCTTGAAATATGACTGTGGTTATGAAAATAGTGAAAAAGAAATTTGGAGTGTTGCTTGGAAACAGAAGGGAGAATATTTCATAGTTGATAAGATATAAAATAAAGGAAAATTAATGAATATGTTCAACATGAGATGTTTTCATTGTAGCTCTAGTCACAAAAGCAAAGACATGGAAGCAACCTAATGGAAGCAAAGACATGGAAGCAACCTAAATGACCATCAATGGTAGACTGGATAAAGAGAATATGGTACATATATACCATGGAATACTATGTGGTAATAAAAAAACCGAGACCATGTCTTTTGCAGGGACATGGATGGAGCTGGAGGCTATTATGCTTAGCAAACTAATGCAGGAACAGAAAAGCAAATACTGCATGTTCTCACTTCTAAGTGGGAGCTAGATGATAAGAACTTATGAACACAAAGAAGGAAACAATAGACACTGGGGTCTACTTGACGGTGGGAGGAGGGAGAAAAGCTGAAAAGGTAACTATTGGGTACTGGACTTAATACCTGAGTGATGAAATAATCTGTATAAAAAAATTTCTGTGACACAGTTTACCTACATAACAAACCTTCACATGTACCCCTAACCTAATAAAAGTTAAAAAAAGAGAGAAAAGATTAAAAAAATAATCAGTTATGAAAAGGAAGACAATATAACCAATAGGCCAGAAATACAAAAGATCATAAAGGACTATTACGCATTAACATATGGCAACAGATAGGATAATCCAAAAGAAATAAGATAATTTCTAGACACATAGAATCTACCAATATTAAACTATGAGGAAGTAGAAAATCTGAGCACACCAATAATGAATAAGGAGATTGAATCAGTAATAAAACATCTCCCATCAAAGTAAATCCCAGGACCTGATATCTTCACTACTAAATTCTATCAAACATTTAAAAAACTAACACCAATTCTTCTCAAATGCTTCACAAATATTAAAGAGGAGGAAATACTTCCAGACTCATTTTATGAGTCCAGCATTACCCTGATATCAATGCTGGACAAAGACATTAAAAAAATTGGTAATTACAGACAAATATTCCTGATGAACAGAAAGGCAAAAAGCCTCAAGAAAATACCAGCAAACTTAATTCAACAGTATCCTAAAATGATTACTCACTATGATCAAATGAGATTTATCCTAGACAAGCAAGGATGGTTCAAGATAAACAAATTAATAAATGTGGAACATCATGTTAATAGAATGAAGGAAATAAAACTATATTATCATTTCAATATACGTAAAAGAGCATTTAACAAAACATCCTCACACAATAAAACCTCTCAACAAATTAGGAACAGGATAATCATATTATAACACAGTAAAGTCCATATATGACAAACCCTCAGCTATAATCATCTTCAACAAGAAAAAGTGATAACTTTTCCTCTAAAATCTGGAACAAGATAAAGATGCCCACTTCTGCTTCCTGTATTCAACATAGAACTCTAATTCTTAGCCAGAGCAATTAGACAAGATAAAGAAATGAAAGACATCCAAATTGGAAGGAAGAAAGTCAAACTGTCTCTGCAGATGAAATGATCATTGAAAACTTTTGACTGGGCACGGTGGTTCACATCTATCATCCCAGCACTTTGGGAGGCTGAGGCAGGTGGATCACAAGGTCAAGAGATTGAGACCATCCTGGTCAACATGGTGAAACCCTGTCTCTACTAAAAAATGCAAAAATTAGCTGATGGCATGTGCCTGTAGTCCTAGCTACTCAGGAGGCTGAGGCAGGAGAATTGCTTGAACCCAGGAGGTGGAGGTTGTGGTGAGCCGAGCTCACGCCATTGCACTCCAGCCTGGGTAAAAAGAGCAAAGCTCCATCTAAAAGAACAACAACAACAAAAAAAACCTTAAAGACTCCACCAAAAAGTCTGTTAGAACTAATAAATTCAGTAAAGTTTCAGGATACAAAATCAATATAAAAAAATCAGTAGCATTTCTATACACTATAATCAACTTATCTGAGAAAGAAATCAAGAAAGTAATTTCATTTACAATAGCTACAAAAATAAAATAGTTAGAAATACATTTAAACATGTAAGTGAATTATTTCTATCCTGAAATCTGTAAAGCATTGATGAAAGAAATTGAAGAGAAATAAATGAAAGGATATCTAGGCTCATTAATTGGAAGAATTATATTGTTAAAGTTTCCATACCACTCAAATAACTGACAGATAGAATGCAATACTATTAAAATGTCAATTATATTCTTCATAGAAGTATGAAAATCAATGATAACATTTGTATAGAATCACAAAATTCCCTAAGTAGCCATAGTAATCCTGAACAAAAATAATGAAGTTGAAAGCATCAAACTACCAGACTTCAAAATATACTGCATAGATATAGTAATAAAAACAGTATGGTACTGATATAAAAAAGAGAAACATGGGCTACTGGAATAGAAAATAGAGCCCAGAAATAAATCCACATATTTACAGGAAACTGATTTTCAACAAACGTGCGAAGAACACACAATGAGGAAAGAACACTCTCTTTGATAAATGGTGCTAGGTAACTGGATATCCACAGGTGGAAAAATAAAACTAGACCCTTGTCTCATACTATATACAAAAATTGACTCAAAATAAGTTAAGTACTTAAATGTAAGACCTCAAACTTTGAAACTCCTGGAAGCAAACATAGGGGAAAAGCTGCATGACATTGTTCTGAGCAATGATTTTTTTGATATGACCCCAAAACCACAGACAACAAAAGTAAAAATAGAAAAATGATATTACAGTACACTAACAAGTTTTCACAGAGCCAGGAAACCAATAACGGAATACAGACACAACTTACACAATGGGAGAAGATAGTTGTTAACTGCATACCTTATAAAGGGTTAATCTCCAAATTATGTGAGGAACTCAATACCAACAAAATAAGTACCCAATTTAAAAAATGGGCCAAGGACCTGAACAGACATTTCTCAAGAGAAGATATATGAATGGTCAACAGATTAAAAAAAAAGTTGAACCATTAATCATCAGGAAAATGCAAATTAAAACTAGGAGGTATCATGTCATATGTGTAAGAATGGCTGTTATCAAAACCACAAAAGATTAGTGTTAGGGAAGGTGTGAAGAGAAAGAAACCCTTGTACACTCTTTGTAGGAATATAAATTGGTACCACCATTATAAAAAACAGAATGGAGGTTTCTCAAAAAATTAAAAATAGAACTACTGTTATGCTTCAGCAATTCCACTGCTGGGTATATGTCCGAGTAAATCAAACCAGTAGGTCGAAGAAATATCTGCACTACCATGTTTATTGCAGTATTATTTACAATAGCACTATTTACAAGCTATGGATTTAACCTATCTCTATCAATAGGTGAGTGGTAAAGAAAATGTGGTATATGTACACAATGGAATACTATCCAAAGACAAAAAGGGAAAAAATGCTGTCATTTGAGACATGTATGAACCTGGAGGTCATTATGCCAAGTGAAAAGAATACAGATATAGAAACCTAAAATGCAATAAAAAAGGACAAATACCACATGATGCCACTAATATTTGAAAAGGTTGATTTCAAAGAATTAGAGAGCTAAATGCTTGTTACCAGAGGGCTAGAGTAGTTGGTGAGGAAGTGAGTAGAGTTTTGGGGAAAAATTTTTTAAAAACCAATGTACAATAAAAGTGACATTTTATATAATTAAAAGTGGAGTGAAATATTTTATACATATTTGGAAAACTATTTAGTAATAAAAATAATTTAGACAATTGCTTCACATCTTACACAAAAATAAATTCTAGATGGATTAAACATTTAAATGCTAAAGACAAAACTATAATCATATCAGAAGAATCTCATTGTATATTTGAATCCCAGGGTAAAGAAAAGCTAATTAATTATGATATAGAACCCAGAAGCCACAGATAAAATAGTAACCAATTTAAGTACATAAAAATGTAAAAAGTCTATATGGCAAAAATAAAGGCCAAAATATTTGCAACGTATACATAAATAAATAGATAATCCTTAGAAATAAATATAAGCCAATAGATGTGTAAAAATTATGGGGGCTCACTAGTAATCAATACAATAAAAATTGAAAATAAGATAAAACTGAATAATGAAAATAAGGCATCAGTAAGCTAATGATTTTTATTCTTTACATTGGCAAATATTTAAAACATTGATAATATCCACTCAATGAGAATATGGGGGTATAATTTGATAAAGCTTGTTTGAATAGCAGTTTGACAATATCTATTAAAATTCTTGTGCCTGCCTTAGAGCAAACTATTTTATTTCTGGTATTGTATTTGACAGAAAAATATATATATGTACAAGAAAATATGGTACAAATTATTGCAGAAATATTTGAAATGTATTTAAAAAACTAAAAACAAGATACATAACTGTTAATGGGGAAATTGTTAAGCAAATTGTGGAACATTTAATTTATGGAATGTTATATAGTATGTTGTAAAAATATTCTATTATTTATCATAAAGTTAAATAATCAAGTCACCTAAAAATACATATAGTATGACCTCATTTATATGTGTGTCAGTACTTTAAACTGAATTACTGAAATTACTGAAAAGACATAGATTTTACTATATTGGTGATAAAATCATAGACCACTTACATGGTCTATGAGTAATTATAGTAAATTATAAGAATTATAATTTTTTAATAATTAGACTATAATTTTACTATAATTCAAAATTTATAAATTACCTATAAGTAATTATAAGAAATAAAAAAGAAGGGAAGATTTATTTATTCTCCACTTTTTAACTATCCTAGAATAGCATCACTAAGAATCATAAAATGACCATAACTGTGAATAGATAAAATAGGAAAATAATATAACATAATTCAGTTATATAGTAATCCAGTAACTACAGTGAAATCTATGTCTTTTACATCCTTAGGGAGAATGTAGCTGCCTTACAGATCTCCAGTTCCCCTAAAATCCTTCTGGTACTCTTTTGATTTCTTAAGACAACTCATTTTTAATGTCTCCTTTATACCTTAAAATCTCTTAACAGGTTCCTGTTCTTTGCAGGGAAGTAATCCCTAAATCAGATGGAGAGTTTGGATTACAGATAGAGATTCTGTATTTTTTTGTTAGGGAAGAGAAGTCTTAGGCACAGTGAGGAGTAATAAGAATTTGACAGAGAGAAACAGATTAATGGTAGAAAAGGAGATACATTAAAGAGGTGAAATTCTAGAAAACACAGAAAGCTTAGCCTAAAAAGAAAGAAGGTTACATTTTTTTAACAAGAAGGTAGAAAGACAAATCTAGAACAAATGATCAAAATTTATCCCTGGTTTATAAATAGCCTAAAATGTGTTTTAAGTACCGAGATGTCCATTGGAGTACTATGTTTCTTAAATGAAGGGAGGATCATACATTATTTTAAACTTATTTGAAGAATTTCTGAATAACTCCATTGACATTATAAAGAGCCTCTGGATCCAGAAACTGAAACAAATACTGGACAATTATTTTAATTCTCCCCTGTCCCTGTCCAATTTATTTTGTGTTTTGTATTGCCACATTGTGGAGAATATTACTGTCTCCAAATAAATGTTTTAATGCAATCAATAGTGGGAAATGGTTTGGATGAAACATAATCCGAGTTATCTAACAGGAAGAAATTGGATGAAAATAAACTGTGCTGTGCTGGACTATCACTGTCCTGGGTAAAAATTTCAAATTTTTCTAATTTGATATGACACTACCTATTAAAAATGAGAAAGACAATATAAACCAATCATGACACTAAGTAGTATAAACCAGGAATTATAGTTATTCCCTGTTCTGCCATGAACAGGGAATGAGAGTAAGAAGTTTGGAAATTACTGAAAAGACATAGATTTTACTATATTGGTGACCATCTCATAGACTATGTAAGTGCAAAGAATTTAATCTTGCTTAAAAGACACTAGCTCCTCTCCCTTTTCTTATTACACCTACGTTTTGCATTTTAGCCGTACTGGCATCTTCTGCGTGTCTTCTCCACTTCTTTTTGTGAAGTCGCATCCTGCATTTTCATTAATGGGTTTTAGCATTTTTGTGCTATCAAGCAAACTGTGTTGTCAGAGATATAAATCCATATTCTGCACATCAAAGTCTTTTTTGGTACCCATAGGTGAAGAGGAACCAGTGAATCAAGATAAATAACCAGTGATCAGTGAGGGGTCTTATTTCTGAGCTCATGTGAAGGCAGAGAACTAGGGGTCTGTTTCAAGTAGAAAGTTGATCATGTACCTGTTTCCTTAAATGTGATCTAAGTGAAGAGCAGTTTTTTCCCATTATGCATTTAAAGCACATGCAGTGCCCCCAGCCACCCCTTCAACCCCCTATACACACATAAGTGAAAGATGCATCATTCTCAGTCTCTGTGATAGCTATTTGCTGTGACCTCTTCCAAGGTCTTTCTGCTGATGTGCTATAAGTATTTTTATCATTTAGTATAGAAAAGTTAATAGGCTGGTCACTGGAAGATGGAAATAAATAGAAAAGAAGGGAAGATTTATTTGTTCTTCACCCTTTAATTGTCCTAGAATAGCATCATTAAGAATCATAAACTGACCATAACTGTGAATGGATAAGATAGGAAAATAATGGAACATTTATATTAGAGTTGCAAGGTAACAAAGAACTCTAATACTAAATAACTTGACAGCATTTGTAGTTAAGTCTATGTTTTCTACTCAATGAAAATAAAATTATGACTATCAAATGTTTCAGTAAAATTTTCTTTTTCTTGACACAGTAAACCCAAACCTATATGGCAGTATCCATTAAACTGTAACTCTGTGTAATTTGTTCTGATTTTAATTATCAGTTCCTTAATTATTTATCTGCAGTTATTTGTAAATAGTTTTATAATAACAAAGAAGAACTAACTATATTACTATTCAATAGATTTGCTCCTTAAGGCCTTTCCTAACCAAATATTTATATATAGCATTTTCTTACTGCAAATACTACAGTAAGAAAATCTTTTGTTTAAAATGCCCTGGGAAACATTTTGATGCATCATTTGCATGTTTATAGTTGTAAATTAGAGAGGTTTTGATGTGTGTTATAAATTAACTTCCATGTACATAGTGTATTAGCTACTTTCTAGTGCTTTGTAAGTGGGATTATTGTTTTCATGGCTTGAAATATAAGAAGCATTTAAGTTAATAATAATACGCACAAATCTATTTTCAATGCTTATTCATCAACATCATCATCATCATCACCATCATTTTGTAATGTTTATTGATGTCCTGTGTGCGTCGCCTCTGTACCAGGCAAACTATTAATTCTGAAATACTGACCAATATACAAGTAAGTTAATATTTAAAATGCAGGTTTTTGGAAAGTCATGCTAAAACAAATCTACTCAATTTTTTTTTTCAGCTCAGGAACATGTAGTAATTTACCCTCTGGATTTGTGCAGGAAAGAGAATTCTCACTTTAATCCTCTCATTGATTCTCAAGGAATTGGTGGCTTAACTGGCTTGCCTTTTCACCAATTTTCTTGTATAGAAGAAAGAACAAAAACAAAAACAGTGTTATGTGAGGGACCGGAAACTCACTAGAAAAGAAAAAAAAAATAGAAAAATAACAGTTTTCAATCCGTAGGATGGCTATATTATAGGATTTGAACATATTTTTTCCATATCTTTCTGCTCCATCTTTCATCTAACAGAAAGTTTTACCTGAATGAGAATTTTGTTATCACTGGGTTAGAATTTTTTAAACATAATTTATTTAAAAAGTTAAGTATAAATTTTAAAGACAGTTTTCGAATGTACATTATTTTAGACTTTTTAATTATGCTACTGTTTCATTTGACATTATTAGGATATCCCCCTATAAACAAAATGATATCTGGAAATATGCTTCACCTTGTTTATATCTAAATAAAGATAATAATAGTAAAAATAAAGCAAAGTTTCTCAACCATAGCACTGTTGATACTTCAGACTACATAATTCCTTGCTGTAGGGAGCTTCACTTTAGATGATAGGACGTTTACCAGAATTTCTGGCTTCCACCTGCTAGTTGTCAGCAGCGCCTCCTCCTTTCTGCTCACCCCTTCTGAGCTTTTCACAATCAAATATGTCTTCAGACAAATGTCTTTCCAGGGTGCAAAATAGCTCATAGTTGTGAATCACTAGAATAAAGAAATCTCTATGTAATTAAGAATTTAAAGCAGTCATTTTTTTTCAGTATAGCATAATTGTTAAGATCCTGTATTCTGGATCCAGACTCAGAGTTCACATATTGACTCCTGACCTTAAGCAAGGTAATCTCTGCACTTCATTTTCTATATGGGTACAATGTGGATAATTGTATGTTATAGTGCTTAAGAGGGAAGACACCAGAGCCAGACTTCCCAGGTTGGAATACCAGTTCTGCAACTTCTTTGTGACACTGGGAAAATTATTTTAACTTCCTGAGCCTGTTTGTGATTTTTTTTTTTTGAGAAGGAGTTTCACTCTTGTTGCCCAGGCTGGATTGCAAAGGCACAATCTCAGCTCACCACAACCTCCGCCTCCCGAGTTCAAGCAATTCTCCTGCCTCAGCCTCCTGAGAAGCTGGGATTACAGGCATGTGCCAACACACCTGGTTAATTTTCATATTTTTAGTACAGACGAGGTTTCTCCATGTTGGTCAGGCTGGTCTCGATCTCCCAACCTCAGGTGATCCACATGCCTCAGTCTCCCAAAGTGCTGGGATTACAGGCATAAACCACTGTGCCCAGCCAGTTTCCTGATTTTTAAATGGAATAGCAGTAGTATCTACCTCATAGAATTGTAATGTAAATCAAATGTGTCAATTTAGAGTGCATAGGTTAGTGACTAGCATGTAATTGCTTCTATATTTCTGTTAGTTAATATTATATTATTATTAAAATACTTGAAAGATAGGATCAACTATGATTCATTCCATAGCTGCAGTCACTGACACCTTTTTGTGTTTGCTGCTATTTCAATAACTGAAGTATATAAAACACATACCCCAAATCAAGTAACAATTAAGGTCCAAAGACATTTTGTCATTTTTACTACTAAAATCATCAAGATGATGTTTGATACCCTATATTTTTAGGCAATTATTTGGCTTTACTTTATCTACCTATTCACAATATATATACACTTTATATACCTTGTATTGGAATGCATAGCTTACTGGTTTCAAGTCAGACAACTGATGTTTTAGTATATGCTCTGTTACAAACTTTGTGATCTTAGACAAGTCACCAAAGCTTGCCTCAGTTTCCTCTTCTGAAAAATGAAAATTATCAGCTTGCCCTTATTGATTTTACTGAGAAATCGTGAGGAACATGAGAGTTGCTAAATATGAAAGTGATTTGAAGAATAATGTACTTTTAAAAATTAAGGTGGAAGGCTGAGCACAGTGGTTCACACCTGTAATTCCAGCACTTCGGGGGGCTGGGGCAGGTGGATCACAAGATCAGGAGATCGAGACCATCCTGGCCAACATGGTGAAACCCCGTCTCTACTAAAAATGCAAAAAATTAAGTCTCCCACTATTACTGTGTGGGAGTCTAAGTCTTTGTGTAGGTCATTAAGAACTTGCTTTATGTATCTGGCTGCTCCTGTATTGGGTGCATATATATTTAGGATAGTTAGCCCTTCTTGTTGCATTGATCCCTTTACCATTATATAATACCCTTCTTTGTCTCTTTTGATCTTTGTTGGTTTAACGTCTGTTTTATCTGGACCAGATGGGTTCACAGCCGAATTCTACCAGAAGTACAAAGAGGAGCTATTACAAACAATACAGAAAGAGGGAATCCTCCTTAACCCATTTTATGAGACCAACATCATCCTCATACCAAAACCTGGCAGAGACACAACTGAAAAAGAACATTTCAGGCCAATAGCCATGATGAACACTGATGTAAAATTCTTCAATAAAATGCTGGCAAACTGAATCCAACAGCACATCAAAAAGCTTATTCATCACGATCAAGTAGGCTTTATTCTGCATATGCAAGACTGGTTCAACATACACTATTCTATACATGCAATCCACCACATAAACAGAACCAAAGACAAAAACCACACGATTATATCAATAGATGCAGAGAAGGCCTTTGACTAAATTCAACAGCCCTTTATGCTAAAAACTCAATAAACTAGGTATTGATGGAACATATCTCAAAATAATAAAAGCTATTTATGACAAATCCACAGCCAGTATCATACTGAATGGGCAAAAACTGGAAGCATTCCCTTTGAAAACTGGCACAAGACAAGGGTGCCCTCTCTCACCACTCCTATGAAACATAGTATTGGATGTTCTGGCCAGAGCAATCAGGTAAGAAAAAGAGATAAAGAGTATTTTATTAGAAAAAGAGGAAGTCAAATTGTCTCTATGTGCAGATGACATGATCGTATATTTAAAAGACCCCATCATCTCAGGCCAAAATCTCCTTAAGCTGATAAGCAACTTCAGCAAAGTCTCAGGATACAAAATCAATGTGCAAAAATCACAAGCATACCTATACACCAATAACAGACAAACAGAGAGCCAAATCATGAGTGAACTCCCATTCACAATTGCTACAAAGAGGATAACATACCTAGGAAGACAAGTAACAAGGTATGTGAAGGACTTCTTCAAGGGGAACTAAAAACCACTGTTCAAGGAAATAAGAGAGGACACAAACAGCTGGAAAAACATTTCATGCTCATGGTTAGGAAGAATCAATATTGTAAAAATGGCCATACTGCTCAAAGCAATTTATAGATTCAATGCTATCCCCATCAAGCTACCATTGACCTTCTTCATAGGCATGGAAAAAATACTTTAAACTTTATATGTAACCCAGAAAGAGCAAGCATAGCCAAGACAATCCTAAGCAAAAAAAAAAAAAAAAAAAAAAACCAAAAAAACAAAACTTAACAAAAAAACAAAATTGGAGAAATCATGCTACCTGACTTCAAACTATACTAAAAGGCTACAGTAATCAAAACAGCATGGTACTCCTACCAAAAAAGAGATATAGACCAAGGAACAAACGGAGGCCTCGGAAGTAATCCCACACATCTACAACCATCTGATCTTTGAAAAACCTAACAAAAACAAGTAATGGGGAAAGGATTACCTATTTAATAAGTGATGTTGGGAAACTGGCTAGCCATATGCAGAAATCTGAAACTGGATTCCTTCCTTACACATTATACAAAAATTAACTCCAGATGGATTCAAGATTTACACACAAGACCTAACACTATAGAAACTCTAGAAGAAAATCTAGGCAATATCTTTTAGGAATAGGCATAGGTGAGGACTTTATCACTAAAACACCAAAAGCAATGACAACAAAACCCAAAATAGACAAATGGGATCTAATTAAACTTAAGAGCTTCTGTACAGCAAAAGAAACTATCGTTAGCATGAACCAGAAACCAAAAGAATGGGAAAAAAACTTTTGCAATCTACCAAAGGGCTAATATCCAGAATCTACAGAGAACTAAAACAAATTTACAAGAGAAAAACAAACAACCCCATCAAAAAAGTAGGCAAAGGATATGTATTCTTTTCAAAAGAAGACATTTATGTAGCCAACACATGAAAACATGCTCATCATCACTGGTAATTAGAGAAATGCAAATCAAAACCACATTGAGATATCACCTCACAGCAGTTAGAATGGCGATCATTAAAAAATCAGGAGACAAGAGATGCAGGAGAGGATGTGAAAAAATAGGAATGCTTTTACACTGTTAGTGGGAGTGTAAATTAGTTCATCCATTGCAGAAGACAGTGTGGCAATCCCTCAAGGATCTAGAAATAGAAATTCCATTTGACCCAGCAATCCCATTACTGGGTATATACCCAAAGAATTATAAATCATTCCATTATAAAGACACATTCTGAGAGATCTGCTGTGAGTCTGATAGGCTTCCCTTTGTGGGTAACCCAACCTTTCTCTCTGGCTGTCCTTAGTATTTTCTCCTTCTGGGGGCCAATATTCAACATCCTTAAAGAAAAGAACTTTCAGCCCAGAATTTCATATCCAGCCAAACTAAGCTTCACAACTGAAGGAAAAATAAAATCTTTTAAGAACAAGTAAGTACTCAGAGATTTTATTACCACCAGGCCTACTTTATAAGAGCTTCTGAAAGAAGCATTACACGTAGAAAGGAACAACCAGTATTAGCCTTTCTAAAAATATACCAAAAAGTAAAGAACATCAACATAACGAAGAATTTACATCAACGAATGGATAAAACAGCCAGTTAACATCAAATGGCAGTAATCCTAAAGTTAAATCAACTAAATCCCCCAATCAAAAGATACAGCCAAAACCCAACGGTATGCTACATCCAGACCCATTTCACATGTAAGGATACACAAAGACCCAAAACAAAGGGATGGAGAAAGATTACCAACCAAATGGAGAGCAAAAATAAATAAATAAATAAAAAGCTGGAGTTGCAATTCTCGCCTCTGAAAAAATACATTTTAAAGCAACAAAGATATAGTGGTAAAAGGATCAATGCAACAAGAAGAGCTAATGATCCTAACACCCAGATACATAAGACCTATAAAGAGACTTAGACTCCCTAGACTCCCACACAATAATAGTGGGAGACTTCAACATCAATATTAGATAGATCAACAAGACAGAAAATTAATAAAAATATCCAGGACTTGAACTCAGATCCATAAAAAGTAAACTTAATGAACATTTATAGAGCTCTCCACTTGAAATACATAAAATATACATTCTTGTCAGTACCACATAGTACCTACTCATAGGTTTAAATGAAATATTGATCGGCCATTATTAAGTACAATTATTGGCATAAAAGAGGTTTTCAATACCCATTTTTAGAATAAAGCAACATTCCCATTCTCTCTCCCTCTTTTTCTCCCTCTTTCTTCCTCCGCTTCACTCCTTTTTTTCTCTCCTTCTCTCCAAAAAAAATAAAAATAAAAAAATAAAGACGCATGCGCATGTATGTTCATTGCAGCACTGTTTACAATAGCAAAGACTTGGACCTAACCCAAATGCCCATCAATGATAGACTGGATAAAAAAAATGTGGCACATATACACCATGTAATACTATGCAGCCATAAAAAAGGATAAGTTCATGTCCTTTTCAGGGACATGGATGAAGCTGGAAACCATTATTCTCAGTAAACTGACACAAGAACAGAAAACCAAACGCCACATATTCTCACTCATAAGTGGGTGTTGAACAATGAGAACATATGGACACAGGTAGGGAAACGTCACACAATGGGGCCTGTTGGGGTGTGGGGGAGTTAGGGGAGGATAGCAGGGGGTGGGGAGATTGGGGAGGGATAACTTTACGAGAAATACCTAATATAAATGACGGGGTGATAGATGCAGCAAACCACCATGGCATGTGTATACCTATGCAACAATCTTGCACGATCTGCACATGTACCCCAGAACTTTTAAGTATAATAAAAATAAATAAATAAAGCAAAAAATTAGCCAGGAGTGGTGGCGCATGCCTGTAGTTCCAGCTATTTGGGAGGCTGACATAGGAGAATCGCTTGAACCCGAGACAGAGGTTTCAGTGAGCTGAGATTGCGCCACTGCACTTTAGCAACAGAGCAAGACTTCATGTCAAAAAAATAAAATAAAATAAAAATAAGATGGTATGATGCTGATAATGATGACATCGTGTTGGCATATAGAACCCAATCCCTAAATATTAATTAACAAAATTGCATTGCATAAAATTTCAAATTTTTCTAATTTACTTGATATGATACTACCTGTAAAAAATGAGTAAGTCAATATAAATAAATAATGACACTAACTTGTATAAACCAGGTATTATAAAGTTATATGTAATCTGTTTTATGTCAATTCATATGGGGAATCTTTCAATACATATTCTTATACTTAGTCACATTTTTGCTGTGAATGATGTAATCTGCAAATAGGAATGATACAGTAGTCAACAGTTTTATACCAGCAATTTTAAATTAGAAAACATATATGAATATTAAAACATTTTTAAAAATTATATAATTGTCTATTTACATTAAGCACGTCTCTCCTCTTGAAGTATTGTAAGAGAGTACAGTTTAATAGTCTTCTTTTATACTGAAATTCATGCCAATAGGCCTCACTTCTTATGAATTTTTGGGGATAATTTTAAAAGTCTTTTCTGTCAAGATATCATCCTCAACAACTGTCAGAATACTTCAGACTCCAAAAGATTGAGGCCCGATGAATAGACAGATACACTGTGGTGATCAAAACAGGTATAAATGACTTTTTTTTTATTACCATGGAGATGGAAGGACACTGCCCAGTATCCAAATGTTCATTTTTACATCGGATGAATCCTGTATTATACACAGTAATGGTAGGTCAGAGTGCTTTATTTCTCACTGCAAACAGAAATGGAAGTGGGCAAGTTTTCTTCTCTCTACTATATTAGGTAGCAAGGCCGCAAACCTAAGATAGGTACTTGGCCAGGGTTTTTTTCTCTGTAGAGCTAAGACAAAGAGATTTCCAAAATTAATGCCATCCTACAGCAGTGAGAGTGGCCTCTTTAGCAGACAGTGACAAATGAAAGAAGAACCCTGCGTGGTACACCTGTCTGAGTCTATATAACTCCAAAAATAAAAAGGTATATAACAATTAAATTACATAAAACTTCTAAAATACTGAAGTTGTTTGACACGGAAACAAAGTATTCATATATATTGAATTTATGGTAAAGATCCCGAAACATTTACCAACATTACCAGGGAAAATTAAAGACACGAATGAATGGTTACTCAGTACATATAATGTACTAAGATCTGGTATTGTAATGGCGATGGCAAAAAGTCATACACTAGAAGGAACTATTTGAGGATGATCTATGATAGAAATATGTTAGATTTTGTGACATTTGTCTTGTGAGTACAGAGTATGTCTTGTCAGTACAGAAGACGGGCAGCCAGACCAAACTAATAAGGAAGGGAAAAGAAAAGAGAAGTCTTCTTTGCAGGGTTTGACTCATGTGCCGAGTATAAATGCACCCTACAGGCCAGCAGCGTAGCTCAGGCCTGTAGTCCTAGCAATTTGGGAGGCTGAGGCTGGCAGATCACTTGAGGTCAGGAATTCGAGACCAGCCTGGACAAAATGGTGAAACCCCATCTGTACTAAAAACGCAAAATATAGTCAGGTATGATGGCAGGCTCCTGTAATCCCAACTACTTGGGTAGCTGAATCAGGAGAATAGTTTGAACCTGGGAGGTGGATGTTGCAGTGAGCTCAGATTGTACAATTGCATCCCAGCCTGGGCAATAAGAGTGAAACTATGTCTCAAATAGATAGATAGATAGATAGATAGATAGATAGATAGATAGATAGATAGATAGATAGATAGACAGATAAAATGCCCCTATATAGGCAGGGTGAGGGTATGAGAGGTAAGAGGAACAGTCTATAAACAGATACACACTGCAAGCATAGCTTCAACCAAAATGAAGAGAATGTGCACTGGTAAATTTTATTGTTATTGAAAGCTGAGGGTGATTTAGATATTCTGTTGAAGAGCCCTGGGGTAGGGTAATAAAAGGTTTTGCCAGGCCTGGACAAATAGGAGGTAATCTCTTACAAGAAGTTCTCCAAACAATAAGGCGCCAGGTTGGGATGAGTTTCCAGTTACTAAATCCACAAAATGTCAGTACTATTAATTCTCCTTTAGTCTATGGATAGATATTGAGTTCCAAAGAGTAGACAAAAAGCAGTAAAACAAATTCAGAGTGATTCAGTGCAATCAAGTTTCAAGACTCATCCAAGTCCAATATCTTCTATGCTTTTAATTAGGAGCCCGGGTTTCTTCCAACTAGTGTGCTTACCATCCCCTAGGGCCCAAAGAGCCTTCCAGTGGATGATCTGCTTTTCTTTTCCACAGAGAAGAAATAAACAGAGCTCACCTAAAGGATTACAAAAGAGATTTTAGAGATTGGACCTGCAAATATTTCTTCTCCCTATATTCAGCTGACAAGAACTAACCACATGTCTTCATCTAATTGCAGGAGTGCTCAGGAAATGTGGCTCAGCTGTTTATCCACAAGGAAAAGAACATAGATTTGTTGAGCATACAACAGTTTCTCTGTCACAGATGGGTTATTATTCTTGAGAGAACAAGCTTCAGATTTAGGATAAAGCTCTGTGCATATAGAAGCTACTGGATTGTAAATTGATAAAGTTAATCTTTAATATTTTATTTCTAGAACAACAGACTCTAGAAGAGCCATAATTGCTGTTCAGATTTTTGGTGTAGTGTGTTTGGGGCACAAAGAAAGGTTTTTGTTGATTTTTTCTTCTGTTCTAGTGAGAAATAATTTTCATTTAAAATAGCACTCAAGCTAGGATTTAGAGTGACAGACACATCTGGAGTAATTTCCCCAGTTTTCTGGTTAGGCATTTCAGCCAAGAGAAAAAAGAAAAAAGTGTCACTGTCATAATGTAAAACAAGTCCCAATGCCATCTAATGATTATACTAAATGTTTCTCTTGCCATCCACCTAATTGGCATGCAGTAGATATTTCCATGATATTTTATATGCCTCAAAGTGAGGGACTGAATAATATTTATTGATTTTTACAAATTGAGTATGGTAGCCATACATAAATGGTTTCAATGAAAACCACTTTCTTATTGACATTAATCAAAGTAGCTCATTTTGCATTATTGAAACTACATAGCTAATTATTATATTAGTTCCATTCAAATATGAATTGAAAACTTACTTATTTTTAGCATTTTATAACTTGTTTGAACACCATTACCTAATATATAATTAAGACTCCTAAAAATACTTGAGATTCTCAATTTCCAATTACGACCCTCATTAAGCATTATTCAAAAAATTACTTTTAAAAATAGCTCTTTTTGATGCCCCACAAATCATCGAACTTTCTCTTGCAATCAGTTAATCAAATGCCCTCCTGCTTCAGTCAGAGCAGTGACTGGTAATAATTCTAATAGTGACAGTTCCACCAACCCCCTCCTACATATCTTCTCCACTCTAAACAGTCAACTTCAAAATAAAGCATGTTCTGTACACCAATTCTCTGTTTAGCAGAGACTATTTCATTCTGATTTTTAAAAAATCTAAGTGAAGCATATGGTAAAGATGAGCTTATACTTTGAACATGAAATGCACAATTTCGTGATGTCAGTCAGATGAAAATGCTGTTTCATATCAACAAATTGAAACCACAGCAATTGTCAAAACATCTTAACACTTCAGGGAGCAGAAAGTCAACTGAGAGTATCCAACTGACAGAAGTGTCCACCAAAAGATGAATATTTCTATATTTGTATTTTGTATGTTTGACTAAGAGAGATTTACTTCTGAAAATTTCAGAAATAAAATGCCCAAAGGAAAAACCCAGTTTGCACATAAAACTACAAGCGAAGCACCAACATTGAATAAAATACATGAGAAAATATAATCAGCTTAAATTTCGTGAATCAACACCAAAGACCAGCCAGAAGGGAAAGTGAGCAGCGCTGATTCTATCAATAGAAAAGAACTTAAAGCATAAGAAGAGTATCAGCAAGAGCCTGATATCATCACTTTCCCCTGCTGAAACTGAGATTTCCAATCATAAGTTACAATATTGGTCCTGTGTTTGAATTGGGGAGGTAAGGCAAGTAAAGCATATTCCCTGGGCTTCCAACAGGAAACAGATGTCACATTAAAATTTGGGTAGTTTGGCCGGGTGCGGTGGCTCAAGCCTGTAATCTCAGCACTTTGGGAGGCCGAGGCGGGTGGATCACGAGGTCAAGATATCGAGACCATCCTGGTCAATATGGTGAAACCCCGTCTCCACTAAAGATACAAAAAATTAGCTGGGCATGGTGGCACGTGCCTGTAATCCCAGCTACTCAGGAGGCTGAGGCAGGAGAATTGCCTGAACCCAGGAGGCGGAGGTTGCGGTGAGCCGAGATCGCCCCATTGCACTCCAGCCTGGGTAACAAGAGCGAAACTCCGTCTCAAAAAAAAAAAAAAAATTGGGGTAGTTCAAGGAGGGATTATTTACAGAGACTAATTACACAGGTATGGATGGGACATATGAGCATTACCAGGAATTATGCTGGAACCAAGGGCAACAGCAATGGCTTTATCACTATTCCTTGGTCTGAAGGAACAAAGGTAGAATATCCTTGTCAGAAATGCTAAAGCAGTACAGGTTGTGAGTACCTGTCATCTTATGTGGAGGAACACATGCAATATGTGGCTTCACAGAGGAGGAGGAACACTGACTTGCTTTCATTCTTTCATCCAAAATTTTAATGGGATCTCTCATTGGCTGAACCTGACTAAAAGCCAGAAGGCATGTGTGCATTTGATGGTATAAGCCACATGTGTTAGACTACAGGGGCAGAGAACAAAGAGGAAAAGGTAGAGAATCTAGAGGAAAGAGCAAACAGACCATATCTGGCACTTCAAGTACAGAAACATAGCTTGCAAGAATTATTCGACATATATGTGAGTGGAAAGTCAGAGGGAGTCCATCTCTTTGGGAATGATGGTAATGGTCTAAAAATGAATTGTAGTAATTGTTACACAACTCTAAACTCACTTGCATCCTTAAAATGAATGAATTTTATAATACTCAAATTATACCTCAGGAAAGGTATTTATTTAAAAAAAATAAAAATAATCTTGTAGAGGAATAAGATTATTTTAGAAATACTCTTAAAGTAAAAAGGAAAATGCAGATTGAAATGTTAGGTTCTTTTCTTTTCTTTTTTTTTTTTGAGACAGAGTCCTGCTTGGTCACCTAGGCTGGAGTGCAGTGGTTTGATATGGGCTCACTGTAACCTCTGCCCTCCAGGTTCAAGTGATTCTCGTGCCTCAGCTTTTCGAATAGCTGGGAATACAGCTGTTTTGTTTAGTGCAGTGGTTTGATATGAGCTCACTGCAATCTCTGCCCTCCAGGTTCAAGTGATTCTCATGCCTCAGCTTTCCGAATAGCTGGGTATACAGGTATGTGTCACCACGCCTGGCTAATTTTTGTATTTTTAGTAGAGACAAGGTTTCATTCACCATGTTGGCCAGACTGGTCTCAAACTCTTGACATCAAGTGATCCACCTGTCTTGACCTCCCAAAGTGCTCGGATTACAGGCCTGAGCCACTGTGCCTGGCCTAAAAGATTAGTTTTATAGAGAAGAAAGGACTATACAACCACATACAAAAATCAACTCAAAATGAATTAAAAACTTAAATATAAAACCTGAAACTGTAAAAGGACTAGAAAAAATATACAGGGAAAAGCTCAACAACATTGGCATGGGAGAGTTTTTTTGTTTGTTTGTTTTGTTTAGTTTAGTTTATTTGACCATGAAAGCGTAGACAACAAAAGCAAAAATAGACAAATGGGACTGCATCAAACTAAAATATCTTTGCCCAGCAAAGGAAACAGAGTGAAGAGACAGTCCATGGATTGGGAGAAGATGTTTGCAAACCATACATCTAATAAGTAATCAAAATCCAAAACATATAAGGAATTCAAACAACTCAATAGCAAGAGAACAAATAAACTGATTTTAAAATGGGCAAAGAACCTGAAAAGACAGTTCTCAAAAGAAGACATACAAATGGCCAACAGATAAATGTAAAAATGCTCAACATCACTAATTATCAGGCAAATGCAAATTAGGACCATAGTGAGATAATCACCTTGAACCTATTAGAATGGCTACTATTAAAAACTCAACAAATAACAGTGTTGACAAGCATGAGGAGGAAAGGGAATGCTCATACACTGTTGATGGGAATGCAAGTTAGTTAATCTCCTATGAAAAGCAGTATGGAGGTTTCTCAAAATACTAAAAGTAGAATTACAATATGATCCTGCAATCTCACTACTGTATATGTATCCAAAGGAACTGAAATTATATCAAAGACATGTCTGCACTCCCATGTTCATTGTAGCATTCCTTATGATATCCAAGATAGGGAAACTAAACAGATTATTACAATGTGGTATACATGCACAATAGAATATTAATCAGCCTTTAAGAGAGAAGGAAATTCTGTCATTCACCATAACATTGATGAACCTGGGGAACATTATGCTAAGAGATATAAGCCAGACACACAAAGACAAATAGCACATAATCCTGTTCATGTAGAATCTAGAAGAATTAAGCTCATATAAGCAGAGAGTTTCAGTTAGTAAGGAGGATTAAGTTTTAGAACTCTATTGGATAAAATGGTGGCTACAGTTAATAGTTTATTGTATATTTCAAAATTGCTAACAGAGTAGGTCTTTTGTCATTATCACAGAAAATTAGAAGTATTTGGACCAGGTACAGTGATTCATGCCTTTAATTCTAATGCTTTGGGATGATGAGCCATCAATTGAGGATTATTCAATCATTTCAGTCCAGGAGTTTGAGATCCATCTGGGCAGCAAAGCTATACCACATTTATACAAAAACAAAATAAAAATAATCCAGGCATGGTGGCATACACCTGTAGTCCTAGCTACTCTGGAGGCTGAAGCAGGAGGATTGCTTGAGCACAGGAATTTGAGGCTACAATGAGCTATGATTCCACTACTGCACTCTGGTTTAGGAAATAGAGTGAGACTCTGTCTCAGGAAAAAAAAAATATTGTAAGTATTGGAGGTGATGGATATGTTAACTAGCTTGATTTAACAATTCTACAATGTATACATATAGCAGAAGTTTATATCACATAAATATAAACACAGTTATTTGTCAGTTAAAACTAAATAAAAATAAAAAGCAGCAAATATACCTCATCTTTTGATGAGGAGAAATAAGATGTTTTGGGGTGTGAGTAGGATATCTTTGTTGAAGTTTTGGTTTGGAAGTTGAGAAAGTTCACATTTGGTTGCCTAGATTTTATTGATGAGGTAAGAGCAGAAGTGCTCCAACTGCAACCTGTGTGCATATTTATAACTGCACTGAGCACAGCACATTGAAATAATCTAGAGAAATGTCTCAATCCCTAAACCAGATGTTTTAAAAGTAAGCTTGAAAGATGCCAGGATTCCCAAAATACTTCTAGAAGATTTATAAGATCCTCCCTTTTCAACAATGTACCTGTGTGAGGCTGAATTTTTTTCATATATGTCAATCAAATAACATGTCACAATAGATTGAAGAAGTAGTTATGAAAATCTACTTATTTTTAAGATAGAAATTAAGTTTCCAGAAATGTAAAATAATTCTACTCTTCTCATGTTTTAATAAAAATATCACATTTTTTAAGAAAATATATGCTAACAATGTCAGTATGTAATAGGCTTATTATTGGCATTTAAAAAATGAATACATTAATATTGTAAAAGTTCCTCAGTTTTAACTTTGAATGTGGCAAATATCAACAGATACAATGCAGATAAACAAATAATATTGGGATTCGCAATAATTTTGAAGTGTATAAAGGACTCTTAAGATCAAAAAGCTTGATCACCACTAATCATAGGATTGCTGAGGTTTGGGCCATCACATTTGTCTTTGTCTATTCAGGGCCTAACACACTGACTGGTATATAATGAGGGCTAAGCATACATTGAATTGAAAGAACTCAAATATCATGAGTGAGGAATAGAGAACTTGCACTGAATTCGGAAGATACATCATACTTGCTGAGAAGAATGGCAGCTGATCAAGGGTGAGCGAAAGAATGGTCAACAGACTTTGAAGACCCCGATGAAGTTGGAGATTATGAATTTATAGACGTATCAGTCTTCAGGACTGTGAGAATTTATTCAACACTAATAAACTGTGTACATGCAGGAATACGAGATGACACAAAGAAAAAGTCAAAGGTTATGTTTTTTTATTAATCTACTTTCTTCCATAGGGTTAGAAAGAGAATAAAATGAATATACATATTATGTAAATGATAATAATCCATGTCTATAGCATGTCCCTTATTCAGTGGTTATTTCTGAAGTCAGTGTGTATTTTTTCATAGATTTACATTGATATATTCTTCATGGGTTGTGATATATTGTACCTGTATAAATATACACATTATATGCATATTGAATGCATGAAATACACGTTACATGCATATTGCATACATATCACATGCACAACATAAAAATCACATGCACATTGCCTGAATATTACAAGCATATCACATGCACAACACACATATTACATTCATATTGCATGAATATTGCATGCATGATGTACATGTTACATGCATCTTTCATGCATATCACATGAGTGGCATGCATGTCACATGCATGTTGCATGCATATTATATGCACAACATACATGTCACATAAATATTGCATGCATATTGCATGTATATTATATGCATGATATACATGTCACATATTTCACATGCATAATGAATGCATGGCATACATGTTACATGTCACACACATTACATACATAATACATAAATAACATGCACGTTACGTACATGTCACATGCATATTACATGCATAACACATAAATGACTTGCGTGTTACATGTATATTGTATGCACAATGTATGCATGAAATACAGGTTGCATGCATAATATATGCATGAAATACAGGTTACATGCATATTGCATGCATAATATATGCATAACATAAATGTTACACACATATTTTATGCATGATATATGCATGACATACATGTTACATACATATACATTTTATATATATTGTATACATTGTGTACATGACATTTATGATATATAGATTAGAATACAATAGATGGTCTACAGAACAGAATAGACTAGATGTTCCATAAAACAAAAAAGACTAGATTTTCCATAGAACAGAATAGACTAGATGATCTATAGAACAGAACAGAATAGATATTCCATACAACAGAATAGATGAGATGCTATATAGAACAGAATAGACTGCATTTTGTATAGAACAGAATAGACTAGATGGTCTATAGAACAGAATAGACTAGAGGTTCTCCAGAATAGAATACACTAGATGTTCAATAGCATAAATGTTCTCCAGAATAGAATAGACGTAACATAGAATAGAACAGAATAAAATAGAATAGACATTCTATAGAATAGAATAGAATAGAATAGAATAGAATAGAATAGAATAGAATAGAATAGAATAGATGATCTATAAAATAATAGAATAGATGTTCTACAGAATACAATAGAACAGATGTTCCATAGAATTGATGTTCTATAGAATAGATGTTCTACATAACTGAATAGATGTTCTAAAGAATAGAATAGATGTTCTATAGAACAGACTAGATGTTCTATAGAATAGATGTTCTATAGTATAGAATACATGTTCTATAGTATAGAATAGATGTTCTATAGAATAGAATAGACAAGATGTTCTTTGAATAGATTGGAGTAGATGTTCTATAGAATAGAACAGACTAGATACCCTATAGAATGGAATAGAATAGAATACATAATCTATAGAATAGAATAGAATAAATATTCTATAGAATAGAACAGAACAGATGTTCTATAGAAGAGATGTTCTGTAGAATAGAAAAAAACAGATTTTCTATATCATAGAAGAGACTAGATGTTCTATAGAAGAGAAAAGACTAGATGTTCTATAGAATAGGATAGATTGAATATTCTATAGAACAGAAGAGCCTGGATATTCCATAGAATAGAAGACACTGGATGTTCTATAGAAGTGAAGAGTCTAGATGTTCTAAAGAATATAACAGACTGGATGCTCTACAGAATTTAATAGCTTGGATGTTTTATAGAGTTGAATATTCTGGATGTTCTGTACAATAGAAGAGACGATGTTAGGTACAATAAAAAAGAATGGATGTTCTATAGACTAGAGTAGAATAGATGTTCTATGGAATAGAATAGAATAAATGTTCTATAGAAAAGAATAGAATAGATGTACTATAGAATAGAAGAGACTAGATGTGCTATAGAACAGAAGAGATGTTATATAGAATAGAATAGGTGCTCCATAGAATAGAAGAGACTAGATGCTCTATAAAAGAGACTAGATGTTCAATAGAATAGAATACAACAGATGTTCTAAAGAATAGAATACAATATATGTTCTATAGAAGAGAAGAGACTAGATGTTCTACAGAACAGAATAGATGTTGTATAGATAGAATAAGTGTTCTATAAAATAGAAGAGACTAGATGTTCTATAGAATAGAATGGACTAGATATTTAAAGAATAGGGTAGATGATCTATAAAATAGAATAGACTAGATGTTCTGTAGAATAGAATAGATGTTCTATAGAACACAATAGACTAGATATTCTATAGAATAGAAAAGAATATAGAATAGAACAGAACAGAATAGAATAGATGTTCCATATACTAGAAGAGACTAGATGTTCTATAGAATAGAAGAGAATAGACATTCTATAGAAGAGAAGAGAATGATAGTTCTATAGAATAGAAGAGACTAGATGTTCTGCAAAATAGAAGAAAATAGATGTTCTATAGAATAGAAGAGATTAGAAGTTCTATAGAACAGAATAGATTAGATGTTCTACCAAACAGAGTATACAAGATGTTCTATAGAATAGAAGAGACTAGATGTTCTATAGAGTAGGAGAGACTAGATGTTCTATACAATAGATAGACTAGGTGTTCTATAGAATAGAAGAGAATACATTTCTATAGAAAAGAATAGAATAGATGTTATACAGAATAGTAGAGACTAGAGGTTATATAGAAGATAATAGATGTTGTAACGAATAGAATAGACTAGATGTTCTATAGAATAGAATAGGTGTGCTATAGAATAGAATAGAAAAGATGTTCCATAGAATAGAAGAGACTGGATGTTCTATAGAATATAGACTAGATGTTCCATAGAATAGAAGAGACTAGACGATCTATAGAATTGATAAGACTGGATGTTCTACAGTATAGAAGAGACTTGATGCTCTATAGAATAGAATAGAACAGATATTTCATAGAATGGAATAGACTAGATTGTTATAAAGAATAGAATAGAATAGATGTTCTATAGAATAGAATAGCTGTTCTATAAAATAGACTAGATATTGACTAGAATAGAAGGGACTAGATGTTCTATACAATAGACTAGAAGTTCTATAAAATAGAGTAGATGTTCCATAGAATAAAAGAGACTGGATGTTCAATTGAATAGAATAGACTAATGTTCTATAGAACAGAAGACAATAGACATTTTATAGAATAGAACATACTGAGTGTTCTATAGAATAGAAGGGACTGGATTTTCTACAAAATTGAAGAGAAAATATTTTCTACAGAATAGAATAGATTAGATGTTCTATAGAAGAAAAGAGACTAGATGTGTTTTATAGAAGAGACTGGTTATTCTGTAGAATAGAATTGCCAGGATGTTCTATAGAATTGAAGACACTGAATGTTCTACAGAATTGAATAGACTGGATGTTCTATACAACAGAAAACACAGGATGTTCTATAAAATTGAAAGACTGGTTGTTCTATAAAATAGAGTATAATAGATGTTCTATAGAAGAGAATAGATGTCCTATAGAAGAGAATAAATGTTCTATAGAATAGAATACAATAGATGCTCTATAGAATGGAAGACAATAGATGTTCTATAGAATAGAAGAGAAATAATGTTCTATAGAATTGAATAGACTAGATGTTCTATGAAATTGAAAGACTGGTTGTTCTATAGAATAGAGTAGAATAAATGTTCTATAGAATTGAATAGACTAGATGTTCTATGAAATTGAAAGACTGGTTGTTCTATAGAATAGAGTAGAATAAATGTTCTATAGAAGAGAAAAGATGTTCTGTAGAAGAGAATAGATTCTCTATAGAATAGAATACAAGAGATGCTCTATAGAATGGAAGACAATAGATGTTCTATAGAATTGAAGGCATTGGATGTTCTATAGAATTGAATAGACTAGATGTTCTATGAAATTGAAAGACTGGTTGTTCTATAGAATAGAGTAGAATAGATGTTCTATAGAAGAGAATAGATGTTCTGTAGAAGAGAATAGATTATAGAATAGAATACAAGAGATGCTCTATAGAATGGAAGACAATAGATGTTCTATAGAATAGAAGATAAATGATGTTCTATGGAATAGAAGAGAATAGATGTTCTACGGAAAAGAATAGAATACATGTACAATAGAATAGAATAGGAATTCTATAAAATAGGAGAGACTAGATGTTCTACGGAATAGAGAAGAATAGATGCTCTATGGAATAGAAGAGACTAGACTTTCTATAGAAAAGTGTCGACTAGATGTTCTAAGAATAGAAGAGAATAAATGTTCTGTAGAACAGAATAGACTAGATGTTCTATAGAATTAAGTAGATTAAATGATCTACAGAAGAGACAAGAATAGATGTTCTATATAACAGAAGAGATTAGATGTTCTATAAAATAGAATAGAATAGAAAATCAATAGAATAAAATAGAATAGAGTTTCTATAGAGAAGAGACTACATATTCTATAGGATAGAATAGACAAGACATTCTATAGAATAGAATAGACTAGATGTTCCACAGAATGGAATAGACTAGACGTTCTATAGAATAGCAGACACTAGATGTTCTGTAGAAGAGACTAGATGTTATACAGAAGAAAATAAATATTATAGAATATAATTGAATAGATGCTCTATAAAATAGAAGGGACAAGATGTTCTCTGGAATAGAAGAGACTAGATGTCCTACAGAATAGAAAAGACTGGATGTTCTATAGAATAGAAGAGACTGGATGTTTTATAGAATAGCAAAGAATTGATGTTCTATAGAACAGAAGAGAACAGATGTTCTATTGAAGAGAACAGTATAGAAGAGATGTTGTATAGAAGAGAATAGATGTTTTAGAAGATTGAAGAGAATAGATGTTTTATAGAAAAGAAGAGACTAGATGTTCTATAGAATAGAAGAAAACAGATATTCTAGGATAGAATGGAATATATATTCTATAGAATAGAGAAGACTGGATGTCCCATAGTAGAGAAGATACTATATGTTCTATAGAATAGAGTAGAATAGATGTGCTATGGAATAGGAGAGAATAGATGTTCTAGAGGATTGAAGAGAAAAGATGTTCTATAGAAGAGAATAGATGTTCTATATAATAGAAGAGAACAGATATTCTATGTAATTGAAGAGACTGGATGTTCTATAGAATAGAAGAGACTAGATGTTCTATAGAATTGAAAAGACTGGATGTTCTATACAATATAAGCGACTGGATGTTCTTTAGAATAGAAAAGACTGGGTGTTCTGTAAAATAGAAGAGACTGAATGTTCTATAGAATAGAAGAGACTGGATGTTCCATAGAATAGCAGATAACTGATGTTCTGTAGGATAGAATGGAATAGAATAGAAAAGAATAGAATAGAATAGATTTTCTATAGAACAAAATAGATGTTTCATAAAATAGACTATATGTTGCATAGTATAGAAGAGGCTAGATATTCTATAGAAGAGATTACATGTTCTATAGAATAGAATAGACTAAAAGTTATATAAAATAGAACAGACGTTCTATAGAATAGAAGAGACTAGATGTTCTATAGAATAGCTGTACTAGGTGGTCTATAGAATAGAAGAGAACAAATGTTCTATAGAATAGAAAAGAATAGAATAGATGTTATATATAAAATAGAAGAGAATAGAGGTTATATAGAAGAGAATAGTTGTTTTAAAGAATAGAATATACTAGACGTTCTACAGAATATGATAGATTAGATGTGTTATAGAATATAATAGAATATATGTTCTATAAAATAGAAGGGACTGGACATTCTATAGAATAGAATAGAATAGATCTTCTATAGAGAAGAATAGCTGTGCTATAAAATAGACCAGACGTTTCATAGAATGCTAAAGACTAGATGTTCTATGGAATAGAATAGACAAGAAGTTCTATAAAATAGACTACATGTTCAATAGAACAGAAGAGACTGGATGTTCTCTTTAATAGAATAGACTGGATGTTCTGTATAATAGAGGAGACTAGATGTTGTATAGAATAGAAGAGACTCGATGTTCTGTAGAATAGAAGAGACTGGATGTTCTATAGGATTGAAGGGAAAAGATTTTCTGTAGAATAAAAGAGACTAGATGTTCTATGGAAGAGAAGAGACTAGATGTTCTATAGAATATAGGAGGTTGGATATACTGTAGAATTGAAGAGCCTGGATGTTCTATAAAATAGAAGACATGGGATGTTCTACAGAAGTGAAAAGTCTGAATGTTCTAAAAAATAGAAGAGACTGGGTGTTCTATAGAATTGAATAGTCTGAATGTTCTTTAGAATTGAATATTCTGGATGTTCTATATAACAGAACAAACTGGATGTTCGGTATACTAGAAGAGATTGAATGTTCTATAGAATAGAGTAGAATAGATGTTCTATAGAATAGAAGAGAATAGATGTTATATAGAAGAGAATAGATGTTCTATAGAATTGAAGAGAACAAACGTTCTATAATAAAAGAATAGATATTCTGTAGAATTAAATATCATAGATGAGCTATAGAAGGGATTATATGTACTATAGAATAGATGAAACTAGATGTTCTACAGAATAGAAGAAAATAGATGTTCTATAGAGTAGAAGAGGATAGATGTTCTACAGAATAGAAGAAAATAGATGTTCTATAAAATAGAAGAGGATAGATGCTCTACAGAATAGAAGATAATAGATGTTCTATAGAACAGAAGATAAAAGATGTTCGACAGAATAGAGTACAACATATGTTCTATAGAATAGAAGAGAATAGATGTTCTGAAGAATAGAAGAGACTAGATGTTCTACAACAGAGTAGACTAGATGCTCTATAGAATAGAAGAGACTAGATGTTCTATAGAAAAGATGGGATTGGATGTTTATAAAATAGAAGAGGCTAGATGTTCTATAGAATATAAGAGAATAGATGTTCTATAGAATAGAATAGAATAGAATAGAATAGAATAGAATAGAATAGAATAGAATAGAATAGAATAGAATAGATATTCTATAGAATAGAACAGACTAGATGTTCCATACAACAGAAGAGAATACATGTTCTATAGAATAGAATAGAATAACAGACATTCAATAGAATAGAAATGAATAGATGTTCTATAGAATAGAAGAGACTAGATGTTCTATAGGTTAGAGGAGAATAGATGCTTTATAGAATAGAAGAGACTAGATGTTTTATAAAAGAGAGGAGACTAGATGTTCTATAGAATAGTATTGATTAGATATTCTAAGAACATAAGAGAATAGATGTTCTATGGAATAGAATAGAATAGATGTTCTATAGAATTGAATAGATTAGATGATCTACAGAAGAGACAAGAGTAGATGTTCTCTAGAAGAGACTAGATGTTCTATAAAATTGAATGGAATAGATATTCAAGAAAATAAGATAGAATAGACTTTCTATGAAGTAAAAGAGACTAGATGTTCTACAGAATAGAATAGACAAGATGTTCTATAGAATAGATCTTCCATAGAATGGAATAGACTAGATATTCTGTAGAATAGCAGACACTAGATATTCCATAGAACAGACGAGACTAGATGTTATACAGAATAGGAGGAAATAGATCGTGCAGAATAAAATTGAATAGATGTTCAATAAAATAGAAGAGATTAGGTATTATATGGAATAGAAGAGACTAGATGTTCTGTATAATAGAATACACTGGATGTTCTTTACAATAAAAGAGACTAGAAGTTCTACAGAATAGAGTTTAATACATGTTCTATAAAATAGACGTGAATAGAAGTTCTACAAAATAGAATAGAATAGATGTTTTATAAAAGAGAATTAATGTTCTATAGAATAGAAGATAATAGCTGTTCCATAGAATAGAAGAGAGATGGTGTTCTATAGAATAGAAAAGAATACATGTTCTATAGAATAGAATGAAACAGATATTCTACAGAATAGAAGGGAATAAGTGTTCTATGGAATAGGAGAGACTAGATGTTCTACAGAACAGAAGAAAATAGATGTTCAATAGAATAGAATAGAATAGATTTTCTATAGAATAGAATAGATGTCCTATAGAATGGAAGACAATAGATGTTCTGTAGAATAGAAAAGACTGGATGTTCTATAGAAAAGATGAGAATGAATGTTCTATAGAATAGAAGAGAACTGATATTCTATAGAATAGAAGAGACTGCGTATTCAATAGAATAGAAGAGATGGGATGTTCTATAAAACAGAAGAGAATGGAGGTTCTATAGAATAAAGGAGTCTGGATGTTCTATAAAATAGAGAATTAATGTTTTATAGTATGGAATAGAATAGGTGTTCTGTAGAATAGAAAAGATGTTTCATAAAATAGACTACATGTTCCTTAGAATAGAAGAGACTAGATGTTCTACAGATTAGAAGAGACTAGATGTTCTATAGAGTAGAATAGACTAGAAGTTGTAGAGAATAAAATAGATGTTCTATAGAATAAAAGAGACTAGATGTTCTATGCAATAGTATAGACTAAATAGTATACAATTTAGAGTACAATTTATGTTCTATAGAATTGAAGAGACTAGATGTTCCATAGATTTGAGGAAAATAGATGTTCTACAGAATAGGAAAGAATAGATGTTATATTGAATAGAAGAGACTAGATGTTCTATAGACTAGCATAGACTAGATATTTTATAGAATAGAATAGAATTCATGTTCTATAGAAAGGAAGAGACAAGACGTTCTATAGAATAGAGGAGAATAGATGTTCTGTAGAATAAAAGAGAATAGATGTTCTATATAATAGAAGAGAATAGATGTTCTATAGAATTTATAGACTAGGTGTTCCACAGAATAGAAGAGAATAGATGTTCTATAGAATAGAATAGAATAGAATAGAATAGAATAGAATAGAATAGAATAGAATAGAATAGAATGGAATAGAATGGAATAGAATGGAATAGAATAGATGCTGTATAGAATAGAAGAGACTAGAGGTTACATAGAAAACAATAGATCTATTAAAGAATAGAACAGACTAGATATTCAATGGAATAGAACACATGAGATGTGCTATAGAATAGAATAGATGTTCTATAAAATAGAAGAGACTGGATATTCTATAGATTCGATGTTCTATAGAAAAGAATAGATTTTCTATCAAATAGACTAGATGTTCCTGAGAATAGAAAAGACTAGGTGTTCTATAGAATATAAAAGTCTAGAAGTTCTATAAAATAGAGTAGATGTTTTATAGTAGAGAAGAGACTGGATGTTCTCTTTAATAGAATAGACTGGATGTTCTGTACAGTAGAAGAGACTAAATGTTTTATAGAACAGAAGAAACTCGATGTTCTATGCAATAGAAGAGACTGGATGTTCTATAGAATTAAAGAGGAAAGACTTTCCATAGAATAAGAGAGAAAAGATTTTCTATAGAATAAAAGAGACTGGATGTCCTATAGAAGAGAGGAGAGTAGATGTTCTATAGAATAGGAGAGATTGGATATTGTATAGAATAGAAGAGCCTGGATGTTCTGTAGAATAAAAGACACTGGATGTTCTAAAGAATTGAAGAGACTGGATGTTCTAAAGAATTGAAGAGACTGGATGTTCTAAAGAATACAAGAGACAGGATGTTCGATAGAATTGCAGAGACTGGATGTTCTATAGAATTGAATAGACTGTATATTTTACAAAACAGAAGAGACTGGATGATCGACAGAATAGAAGAGTCTGGATGATCTATAGAATAGATGTTCTATAAAATAGAAGAGAATAGAGGTGCTATAGTATATAAGAGATTAGATGTTCTAAAAAAGAGAATAGATGTTCTATAGAAGTGAATAGATGTCCTATAGAATTGAAGAGAACAGCTGTTCTATATAATAGAAGAGAATAGATGTTCTATAGAAGAGAATAGATGTCCTATAGAATTGAAGAGAACAGATGTTCTATAGAAGACAATAGATGTTCTATGGAATAAAAGACAATAGAATTTCTGTAGAATTAAACATCATACATGATCTACAGAATAGAAGAGACTAGATGTTTTATAAAATAGAAAAGACTAGATGTTTTATAAAATAGAAAAGAATAGATGTTATATAGAATAAAAGAGAATAGATTTTCTATAGAATAGAAGAGATTTTCTATAGAATAGAGTACAATATATGTTCTATAGAATAGAAGAGAATAGATGTTCTATAGAAGAGACTATTCTACAGCATAGAATAGACTAGATGTTCTATAGAAGAGACTTGATGTTCAATAGAATACATGAGATTGGATGTTCCATAGAATATAAGAGGGTAGATGTTCTATAGAAGAAAATAGATGTTCTATAGAATAGAACAGAGTAGATGTTCTACAGAACAGATGAGAATAGATGTTCTATAAAACAGAAGGGAATAGAAGTTCTATAGAATAGAATAGAATAGAATAGATTGCAATAGAACAGAGTGGAATGGAATGGAATGGAATGGAATGGAATAGAATAGAATAGAACAGAATAGAATAGATGTTCCATAGAATAGAAAAGACTAGATGTTCTATAGAATAGAAAAGAAGAGATGATCTATAGAATAAAATAGACTAGATGATCAATTAAATAGAGTCGACTAGATGTTCTAAGAATAAAAGACACTAGATGTTCTATATAATAGAAGAGACAGGATGCTCTATAGAATAGAAAAGATTAGATGTCCTATAGAATAGAAGAGACTGGATGTTCTATAGAATAGAAGGGAATATATTTTCTTTTTTTTTAAATTGCATTTTAGGTTTTCAGGTACATGTGCAGAACATGCAAGATAGTTGCATAGGTACACAGATGGCAGTGTGAATTGCTGCCTTCCTCCCCTTCACCCACGTCTGGCATTTCTCCCCGTGCTATCCCACCCCAACTACCCCACCCACTGTCCCTTCCCTATTCCCCCCAATAGAACCCAGTGTGTAGTTCTCCCCTCCCTGTGTCCATGAGTTCTCATTGTTCATCACCTGCCTATGAGTGAGAACATGCGGTATTTCATTATCTGTTCTTGTGTCAGTTTGCTGAGAATGATGTTCTTCGGGTTCATCCATGTCCCTACAAAGGACAAAAACACATCGTTTTTGATTGCTGCATAATATTCCATGGCGTATATGTGCCACATTTTCCCAGTCCAATCTATCATCGATGGGCATTTGGGTTGGTACCAGGTGTTTGCTATTGTAAATAGTGCTGCAATGAACATTTGTGAGCATGTGTCCTTATAGTAGAATGATTTATAGTCCTTTGGATATATACCCCGTAATGGGATTGCTGGGTCAACTGGAATTTCTATTTCTAGGTCCATGAGGAATGGTCACACTCTCTTCCACAATGGTTGAACTAATTTGCACTCCCACCAGCAGAGTAAAAGTGTTCCTATTTCTCCACATCCTCTCCAGCATCTGTTGTCTCCAGATTTTTTAATGATCACCATTGTAACTGGTGAGATGGTATCTCAATGTAGTTTTGATTTGCATTCCTCTAATGATGAGTGATTATGAGCATTTTTTCATATGTTTGTTGGCCTCATGTATGTCTTCTTTTGTAAAGTGTCTTTTCATATTCTTTGCCCATTTTTGAATGCGCTTGTTTGTTTTTTTCTTGTAAATCTGTTTGAGTTCTTTGTAAATTCTGAATATCAGCCCTTTGTCAGATGGGTAAACTGCAAAGATTTTTTCCCATTCTGTTGGTTGCTAATTCACTCTAATGACTGTTTCTTTTGCCGTGCAGAAGCTGTGGAGTTTGATTAGGTCCCATTTGTCTATTTTGGCTTTTGTTGCCAATGCTTTCGGTGTTTTGGTCATGAAGCCCTTGCCTACTCCTATGTCCTGGATGGTTTTGCCTAGATTTTCTTCTTGGGTTTTTATGGTGCCAGGTCTTATGTTTAAGTCTTTAATCCAGGAAGGGGTCCAGTTTCTGCTTTCTGCACATGGCTAGCCAGTTTTCCCAACACCATTTATTAAACAGGGAATCCTTTCCCCATTGCTTTTTTTTTGTCAGGTTTATCAAAGATTGTATGGCTGTAGATATGTTGTATTGCCTCCGATGCCACTGTTCTGTTCCATTGGTCTATATCTCTGTTTTGGCACCAGTCCCAGGCTGTTTTGATTACTGTTGCCTTGAGGTATAGCTTGAAGTCTGGTAGTGTGATGCCCCCCACTGTGTTCTTTTTGCTTAGAATTGACTTGGCTATGCGGGCTCTCTTTTGGTTCCACATGAAGTTCATGGTGGTTTTTTCCAGTTCTGTGAAGAAAGTCAATGGTAGCTTGATGGGGATAGCATTGATTCTGTAAATTACTTTGGGCAGTATAGACATTTTCACGATATTAATTCTTCCTAACCATGAACATGGAATGTTTCTCCATCTGTTTGTGTCCTCTCTTATTTCATTGAGCAGTGATTTGTAGTTTTTCTTGAAAAGGTCCCTTACGTTCCTTGCAAGTTGTATTCCTATGGATTTTATTGTTTTTGTAGCAATTGTGAATGGCAGTTTGTTCTTGATTTGGCTCTCTTTAAGTCTGTTATTGGTGTATAGGAATGCTTGTTATTTTTTCACATTGATTTTATATCCTGAGACTTTGCTGAAGTTGCTTACCAGTTTCAGGAAGTTTTGGGCTGAGGCGATGGGGTCTTCTAGGTATACTATCATGTCATCTGCAAACAGAGACAATTTGGCTTCCACCTTTCCTATTTGAATACCCTTTATTTCTTTTTCTTGCCTGATTGCTGTGGCTAGAACTTCCAGTACTATATTGAATAGGAGTGGTGACAGAGGGCATCCTTGTCTAGTGCCGGATTTCAAAGGGAATGCTTCCAGTTTTTGCCCATTCAGTATGATATTGGCTGTTGGTTTGTGGCAAATAGCTTTCATTACTTTGAGATACGTTCCACTGATACCGAGTTTATTGAGAATTTTTAGCATAAAGGGCTGTTGAATTTTGTCAAATGCTTTCTCTGCCTCAATTGAGATAATCATGTGGTTTTTGTTTTTGGTTCTGTTGATGTGGTGAATTATGTTTATAGACTTGCGTATGTTGAACCAGCCTTGCATGCCTGGGATGAATCCTACTTGATCATGGTGGATAAGCTTTTTGATGTGCTGTTGCAATCAGCTTGCCAGTATTTTATTGAAGATTTTTGCATCTATGTTCATCATGGATATTGGCCTGAAGTGTTCTTTTCTTGTTGAGTCTATTGGGTTTTGGTAACAGGATGATGGTTGTCTCATAAAATGATTTGGGAAGGATTCCCTCTTTTTGGATTATTTGGAATAGTTTCAGAAGGAATGGTACCAGCTCCTCTTTGTGTGTCTGGTAGAATTCTGCTGTGAACCCATCTGGACCTGGGCTTTTTTGTGTGGTAGGCTCTTAATTGCTGCCTTGACTTCTGACCTTGTTATTGGTCTATTCATAGTTACAGCTTCCTCCTGGTTTAGGGTTGGGAGGACACAGGTTTCCAGGATTTTATCCATTTCTTCCAGGTTTACTAGTTTATGTGCATAGAGTTGTTTGTAATATTCTCTGATGATGGTTTGAATTTCTGTGGAATCTGTGGTTTCCCCTTTATTGTTTTTTATTGCATGTGTTTGGTTGTTCTCTCTTTTCTTTTTTATCAGTCTGGCTAGTGGTCTATTTTGTTGATCTCTTCAAAAAACCAGCTCTTGGATTTATTGATTTTTTGAAGGGTTTTTCGTGTCTCAATCTCCTTCAGTTCAGCTCTGATCTTAGTTATTTCTTGTCTTCTGCTAGGTTTTAAGTTTTTTTGATCTTGCTCCTCCACCTCTTTCCATTTTGACAATAGGGTTTCAATTTTGTATCTCTCCACTCTTCTCATATGGGCACCTATTGCTATTTATTTTCCTCTGGAGACTGCTTTAAATGTTTCCCAGAGATTCTGGCATGTTGTATCTTCATTCTCATTGTTTTTGAAGAACTTCTTTATTCCTGCCTTCATTTCATTGTTTATCCAATCAACATTCAAGAGCCAGTTGTTCAGTTTCCATGAAGTTGTGCAGTTCTGAGTTAGTTTCTGAATTCTGAGTTCTAACTTGATTGCACTATGGTCTGAGAGAATGTTTGTTATTATGTAAGTTGTTTTGCATTTGCTGAGGAGTGCTTTACTTTCCATTATGTGGTCAGTTTTTGAGTAGGTGTGATGTGGTGCTGAGAAGAACGTGTATTCTGTGGATTTGGGGTGGAGAGTTCTGTAAATGTCTATCAGGTTTGCTTGTTCCAGGTCTGAGATCAAGCCCTGGATATCCTTGTTAATTTTCTGTCTGGTTGATCTGTCTAATATTGACAGTGGAGTGTTAAAGTCTCCCACTATTATTGTGTGAGAGTCTAAGTCTCTTGGTAAGTCATTAAGAACTTGCCTTATATATCTGTGTGCTCCTGTATTGGGTCCATATATATTTAGGATCGTTAGCTCTTCTTGTTGTATCGATCCTTTTACCATGATGTAATGACATTCTTTGTCTTTTTTGATCTTTGTTGCTTTAAAGTCTATTTTATCAGAGACAAGAATTGCAACTCCTGCTTTTTTTTTGCTCTCCATTTGCTTGGTAAATCTTCCTCCATCCCTTTATTTTGAGCCTCTATGTATCCTTGCATGTGAGATGGGTTTCCTGGATACAGCACACTGCTGGGTTTTGGATTTTTATCCAATTTGCCAGTCTGTGTCTTTTGATTGGTGCATTTAGTCCATTTACATTTGGGGTTAATATTGTTATGTGTGAATTTGATACTGCCATTTTGATGTTAGCTGACTGTTTTGCCTGTTAGTTGATGCAGATTCTTCATTTTGTTGATGCTCTTTAGCATTTGGTGTGTTTTTGGAATGGCTGGTACTGGTTGTTCCTTTCTATGTGTAGTGCCTCTTTCAGGAGCTCTTGTAAAGCAGGCCTGGTGGTGACAAAATCTCTGAGTACTTGCTTGTTCGCAAAGGATTTTATTTTTCCTTCACTTCTGAAGCTCAGTTTGGCTGGATATGTAATTCTGGGTTGAAAGTTCTGTTCTTTAAAGATGTTGAATATTGGCCCCCACTTTCTTCTGGTTTGTAGGGTTTCTGCTGAGAGATCTGCTGTGAGTCTGATGGGCTTCCCTTTGTGGGTGACCTGACCTTTCTCTCTGGCTGCCCTTAGTATTTTCTCCTTCATTTCAACCCTGGTGAATCTGACGATTATGTGCCTTTGGGTTGCTCTTCTTGCGGAATATCTTTGTGGTGTTCTCCGTATTTCCTGGACTTGAATATTGGCCTGTCTTGCTAGGTTGGGGAAATTTTCCTGGATAATATCCTAAAGAGTATTTTCCAGCTTGGAGTGATACTCTTCGTCACATTCTGGTACACCTATCAAACGTAGGTTAGGTCTCTTCACATAGTCCCACATTTCTTGGAGACTTTGTTCATTCCTTTTTGCATTTTTTTCTCTAATCTTGATTTCTTGTTTTATTTCATTGAGTTGACCTTCGACTTCTGATATTCTTTCTTCTGCTTGGTCAATTCAGCTGTTGAAACTTGTGCATGCTTCGCGAAGTTCTCGTGTTGTGTTTTTCAACTCCTTCAATTCAGTCATATTCCTCTCTAAGTTATCCATTCTTGTTATCATTTCCTCAAATCTTTTTTCAAGGTTCTTAGTTTCTTTACATTGATTTAGAACATGTTCTTTTAGCTCACAAAAGTTTCTCATTATCCACCTTCTGAAGTCTGATTCCGTCATTTCATCACACTCATTCTCCGTCCAGCTTTGTTCCCTTGCTGGTGAGGAGTTTTGGTCCTTTGTAGGAGGCGAAGTGTTCTGGTTTTGGGTGTTTTCCTCCTTTTTGCGCTGGTTTCTTCCCATCTTTGTGGATTTATCCACCTGTTGTCTGAGTAGTTGCTGACTTTTCAATTGGGTCTCTGAGTGGATGCCCAGATTGTTGATGATGAAGTATTTCTGTTACTTGGTTTTCCTTCTACCAGTCTAGCCCCTCCGCTGTATGACTGCTGAGGTGCACTCTAGGCCCTGCTTCTCTGGGGTACACCTGTAGCAGCTGCAGAACAGTGAGGGATGCTACCAATTTCTTCTTCTGCTATCTTTTTCCCAGAATAATGCCCGCCAAATGTCAGTCTGATCAGTCCTTTTTGAGGTGACTGTTTGGATGTTCAGGGGTCAGGGAGCTGCTTGAGGAGACAGTCTGAACTTTCTAGGAGCTCAAGTGCTGATCTGTGAGCTCTGTTGTTCATTCGGTGCTGTTAGGCTGATACGTTTAAGTCTGCTGCAGCAGAACTCATAAAACCCCTTTTTTTCTCAGATGCTCTGTCTCGGAGGGTTAAGGCTATCTTCATGAGTATCCATTGTGCTATCCTGCCCAGCTAGGAGGCAGTCTAGTCACTATTTGCCTGCTGAGGCTCTGCCCTGCTGGCATGGTTCTGTCCTGCTGCCGCGGGCTCCGCCCTGTGGCAGAGTCTCTCTGTTATGGCAGGTTGCCTCAGCAATGGCAGGCTGCCTCAGCAATGGGAGTGTACCTCAGGAGGGGCAGATTGCCTCAGTAATGCTGGACGCCCCTCCCCCACCGAGCTGCACTGTCCTGGGTTCAACTGTGCCCGCAGTGAAACCCGAGTGTTTCGAATCGCCGTTTAGTTTGTCCCTGTGGGGGTGAAACCCGCTGAGCCTGATCACCTTGCTCCCTGCCTCAGAGCACTTTTCTTTTTTTATTTTTAAGTTGAATGGTTGACTCTCTCCCAGGTGTTTCAATCGCCTGCCGATAGGGCACCAGAATCTGTGTGATTTCCCGTGCAGCAACCCACTGCGCTAGCTCAAGCGCTGCTTCCCAGGAATCTCCTGGTCTGGCTCACTGTCCAAGTCTTGTTTAATCAGATGGATATGCTAATCTGCCCTCCCAAGTCTCAGATTGCCAGTTTAATAGGGCACCTGGACAAGTGCATTTTATGCGGTGTGGGCAGAATGCCGCTGTGCTGCGGCACCGACCCTAGCCGCCCCGCCAGCCGAAACAGCTGCACTGGCATCCCGTGTCTCTCCTACACCTGGGAATTTCCCGGTTCTGTGGACAACAAAGATCCATCTGGAAATGCGGCTTTGACTCACCCTCTGCGCCTTCACTGAGAGCTGCAATCCTGAGTTGTTCTTACCATGCCATCTTGAATCGATCCCTCAAATCTTTTATAAAATAGAAGAGACTGGATGTTCTACAGAATAGAAGTGACTAGGCCAGGTGCGGAAGCTCAAGCCTGTAATCCAAGTACTTTGGAGGCAAAGTCATGCTGATGAGCTGAGGTTGAGAGTTCAAGAACAGAAGAGACCAGATGTTCTATAGTATAGAGAGAATAGATGTTCTATAGAAGAGAATAGATGTTTTATAGAATAGAAGAGAATAAATGTTCTATAGTAGAGACTAGATGTTCCATAGAATAGAAGAGAATAGCAGTTCTTTAGAATAGAATAGATGGGATGTTCTATAGAATAGAATGGACTGGCTGTTCTATAGAATTGAATAGACTGGATGTTGTATAGAATAGAAGAGACTAGATGTTCTACTGAATAGAGGAGCCTGGATGTTCTATAAAAGAGAACAAACTGGATAGTCTATAGAATAAAAGAGACTGGATGTTCTATAGAACTGAAGAGACTACATGTTCTACAGAACAGAAGAGAATGGATGTTATATAGAATAGAAGATACTGCATGTTCTATAGAATAGAAGAGTCTGGATGTTCCAGATTAAAAGAGACAGGATGTTCTATAGAAAAAAAAGCAAATAGATGTTCTATAAAATAGAAGAGTAGAAGAGAAAAGATGTTCTATAAAATAGAAGAGACTAGATTTTTTCATAAAATAGAATAGACTCGATGATCTATCAAATGGAAGAGACTAGATGTTGCATAGTATAGAAGATACTAGATGTTCTATAGAATATAAAATAACAGACATTCTATAGAATAGAAAATACTAGATGTTCTATAGAATAGATGAGAATAAATGTTCTATAGGATAGAAAAGAATAGATGGTCCATGGAATAGAATATAATAGATGTTCTATAGAATAGAATTGACCAAATGTTCTTAGAATGGAAGAGAATATTTCTTCTATAGAACAGAATAGACTAGATGTTCTGTAGAATTGAATAGACTAGATGTTGTACAGAACAGACGAGAACAGATGTTGTATAGAACAGAAGAGAATAGATGTTTTATAGAATAGAACAGAATAGATGTTCAATAGAATAGTATAAAACAGTTGTTCTATAGAAGAGAAGAGACTAGATGTTCTATAGAATAGGGGAGATTGGACATTCCATAGAAGATACTAGATGTTCAATAGAATATCATAGACAAAATGTTTTATAGAATGGAATAGAAAAGATGTCCTATAGAATAAACTAGATGTTCTATAGAATAGAAGAAAATAGATGTTACAGAATAGAATTGAATAGATGTTCTACACATTAGAAAAGACTTGATGTTCCATAGAATAGAAGAGACTAGATGTTCTACAGATTAGGAGATACTGCATGTTGAATAGAAAAGAAGAGAATGGATATTCTATGGAATAGAAGAGACCAGATGTTCTACAGAATAGAGTGGAATAGATGTTCCACAGAATAGAAGAGAATAGACGTTCTATCAAATACTGTAGAATAGATGTTCAATAGAAGACAATAGATGTTCAATAAAATTGAAGAGAATAAATGTTCTATACTATATAAGAGAATAGCTGTCCTATAGAATAGAAGAGAATAGATGTTCTATAGAATAGAAGATAAATGATATTCCATAGAATGGAAGAGAATAGATGTTCTATAGAATAGAATAGATGTTGTATAGATTAGAAGAGAATCAATGTTCTATACAATAGAAGAGACTATATCTTCTACAGAATAGAATAAAATAGATGTTCTATAGAATAGAATAGAATAGAATAGAATAGATGTTCTAGAGTAGAAAATAGATGTTCTATAGAATTGAAGAGAACAGGTGTTCTACAGCATAGAATAAATGTACTTTAGAATAGAAGAGAATAGATATTCTATAGAATAGTACAGAATAGATGTTCTAGAGAATAAAAGAAAAGAGATATTCTGTAGAATAGAAGAGAATAGATGTTTTATAGAAGAGAATAGATGTTCTATAGAAGAGGATAGATGTTCTATATAATTGAAGAGAATCAATGTTCTATAGAATAGAAGAGACTAAAAGTTCTGTAGAATAGAAGAGAATAGATGTTCGATAGAATAAAAGAGAATAGATGTTCTATTACATTGGAGAAAATAGATATTATAGAATAGAATTGAATACATGTTTTATAGAATTGAAGAGACTAGATGTTCTATACAATAAAAGAGACTAGATGTTCTACAGAATAGAAGAGACTAGATGTTCTATAGAATGAATAGATTAGATGTTTCATAGAATAGAAGAGACTAGATGTTCTGTAGAATAGAATAGAGTAGATGTTCTATAGAATAGAATAGTCTAGATGCTCTATGGAATAGAATAGACTGGATGTTCTATAGAATAGAATGGACTGGATGTTCTATAGAACTGAATAGACTGGATGTTCTATAGGATAGAATAGACTGGAATTTCTATAGAATAGAAGAGCCTGGATGTTCTATAGAATAGAAGACATTGGATGTTATATAGAATAAAAGAGACTGGATGTTCTATAAAACTGAAGAGACTGCATGTTCCACAGAATTGAAGAAACTGGATGTTCTATAGAATTGAAGAGCCTGGATGTTCTATAAAATAGAGACTGGATGTTTTATAGAATAGAAGATACTGAATTTTCTGCAAAATAGAAGAGACTGGATGCTCTACAGATTAGAAGGGACTTGATGTTCTATAGAAAAGAAGAGAATAGACATTCTATAGAATAGAATAGACTAGGTGTTCTATAGAATAGAAGACACTAGATGTTCTATAGAAGAGACTGAATGTTCTATAGAATAGAGGAGACTAGATGTTCTGTACAATAGAAGAGAATTGATATTCTATACAATACCAGAGGCTAGATGTTCTACATATTTGAAGTAAATAGAATAGAACTGAATGGATGTTTTATAGAATAGAAGTGACTTGATGTTCTATAGAATAGAAGAGACTATATGTTCTATAGAACAGAAATGACTGGATGTTCTATAGAATAGAAGAGACTGGCTGCTTTATATAACAGAAGAGAATAGATGTTCTTTAGAATAGAACAGAATAGATGGTCTGTAGAAGAGAACAGATATTCTGTAGAATTGAACAGAATAGATATTCAATAGAATAGAAGAGAATAGATGTTCAATATATATGAAGAGAATAGGGGTTCTATAGAACTGAAGATAAATGATGTTCTGTAGAATAGAAGAGAATAGATGTTTTATAGAATAGAAGAGACTGGATGTTCTATAGAATAGAAGAGGATAGATGTTCTATAGAATAGAAGAGTCTAGATGTTCCACGGAATTGAAGAAGAAGAGGTTACAGAATAGAATGAAATAAATGTTTTATAGAATAGAAGAGGCTAGATGTTCTATAGAATAGAAGAGACTAGATGTTCCACGAAACAGAAGAGACTAGATTTTCTATAAAATAGAAGAGGCTAGATGTTCTATAGAATAGAATAGAGTGGATGTTCTATAGAATAGAGGAGCCTGGATTTTCTATAGAACAGAAGACACTGGATGTTCTATAGAATAAAAGGTACTGGATATTCTATAGAACTGAAAAGACTGCATGTTCTATAGATCTGAAGAGACTGGGTGTTCTATAGAATTGTGGATACTGCATGTTCCACAGAATAGAAGAGACTGGATGTTTCATAGATTAGAAGAGACTGAATGCTCTATAGAAAAGAAGAGAATAACTGTGCTATAGAATAGAAGAGATAATATGTTGTATAGAATAGAAGGGAAAAGATGCTCTTTAAAATAAAAGAGACTAGATATTCCATAAAATAAAGTATACTCGATGATCTATCAAATGGAAGAGACTAGATATTCTATAGTATAAAAGATACTAGAAGTTCTATAGAATAGAAAAGACTAGATGTTCTAGAGAAGAGAGGAGAAAAGATACTCTACAAAATAGATGAGACTAGGTGGTCTATTGAATAGAAGAGACTAGATGTTCTATAGACTCAAATCGACTAGATATTCTTAGAACGATAAAGAATATTTGTTCTACAGAATAGAATAGACTAGATATTCTATAGAATTGATTAGACTAGATGTTCTACAGAACAGATGAGAATAGATTTTCTATAGAACAGAAGAGAATAGACGTTTTAGAGAATAGAATAGATGTTTAGGGGGGAGGACTCAAGATGGCGCTGTGAGAACAACCCAGGATTGAAGCTCTCACTGGACGCACGAAGAGGGTGAGTCGGGGAAGCATTTCCAGACGGATCTTAGTTGCCCACAGAACGGGGAAATTCCCAGGTATAAAAGAGATTCGGATGCCAGGCAGAGGTCTCCGCTGGCGTAGCCGGCAGCCGGTGCGGCTCCGGCCCGCGCCGGAGCACAGAGGCGCTCCACAGCGCTCCATACAAAAGTGCACTGTTAAAGGTGCCCTGTTGAACCGGCAAACTAACACCCGAGAGGGCTGAACTTGAGACTGAATGGGTCTTGAACTGTGACCCAGCCCAGGAAATCCCAGGGACTCAGCGTTTGGGGGAGCGCAGTGCGACAAACAAAACAGCGATTCGAAACGCTCCCGGTGAATAGGTTTTTTTTTAAAGTGCAGCTCCGCGGGGGAGGGGCGTCAGCCATTACCGAGGGAATCAGCCCCTACTGAGGTACACGCCCATTGCTGACGCAGCCTGCTGTTGCCGAGGCAACCCGGTACAACAGAGAGACTCCGCCACAGGGCGTAGCCCGTGGCAACAGGGCGGAGACCACAGCAGAAGGGCGGAGCCTGCAGGAAAAGGGCGAACCTCACACCAGCAGGGCGGAGCCTCGGCAGGCAAAAAGTGACTAGACTGCCTCCTAGCTGGGCAGGACAGTGAGGCGGACACTCACAAGGAAAGCCCCAACCCCCCCCCAGACAGAGCATCTGAGGAAAAAAAAGGGGTTTTCTTATGAGTTAGGTTGCAGTAGAACTAAACATAGCAGCCTGGCCGCCCTGAATGAACAACAGAGCTCACAGCTCAGCACTTGAGCTCCTACAGACTGTCTCCTCAAGCAACTCCCTGACCCCTCTATATCCATAAGACTGACATTCGGCAGACATCATCCTGAGACAAAGATAGCAGAAAAAGAAACTGGTAGCATCCCTCACTGTTCCGCAGCTGCTACAGGTGCACCCCAGACAAGCAGGTCCTGGAGGGGACCTCAGCAGTCATACAGTGAAGGAGCTAGACTGGTAGAAGGAAAACCAAGTAACAGAAATACTCCATCATCAACAATCTGGGTGTCCACTCAGAGATCCAATCAAAAAGTCAGCAACTACACAGACGACAGGTGGATACATCCACAAAGATGGGAAGAAACCAGCGCAAAAAGGAGGAAAACAACCGAAACCAGAACACCTCGCCACCTAGAAAGGACCAAAACTCCTCACCAGCAAGGAAACAAAGCTGGACGGAGAACGACTGTGATGAAATGACGGAATTAGACTTCAGAAGGTGGATAATGAGAAACTTTTGTGAGCTAAAAGAACATGTTTTAAATCAACGCAAAGAAACTAAGAACTTTGAAAAAAGATTTGAGGAAATAATAACAAGAATGGATAACTTAGAGAGGAATATGAATGAATTAAAGGAGCTGAAAAACACAATATGAGAACTTCACGAAACATGCACAAGTTTCAATAGCCGAATTGACCAAGCAGAAGAAAGAATATCAGAAGTCGAGGATCAACTCAATGAAATAAAACGAGAAACCAAGATCAGAGAAAAAAGCGCAAAAAGGAATAAACAAAGTCTCCAAGAAATGTGGGACTATGTGAAGAGACCTAACCTACGTTTGATAGGCGTACCAGAATGTAATGAAGAGAATGAATCCAAGCTGGAAAATACTCTTCAGGACATTATCCAGGAAAATTTCCCCCACCTAGCAAGACAGGCCAACACTCTATTGCAGGAAATACAGAGAACACCACAGAGATATTCCACAAGAAGAGCAACCCCAAGGCACATAATCGTCAGATTCAACAGGGTTGAAATAAAGGAGAAAATACTAAGGGCAGCCAGAGAGAAAGGTTGTGTCACCCACAAAGGGAAGCCCATCAGACTCACAGCAGATCTCTCGGCAGAAACTCTACAAGCCAGAAGAGAGTGGGGGCCAATATTCAACATCCTTAAAGAAAAGAACTTTCAACCCAGAATTTCATATCCAGCCAAACTGAGCTTCAGAAGTGAAGGAAAAATAAAATCCTTTGCGAACAAGCAAGTACTCAGAGATTTTGTCACCACCAGGCCTGCTTTACAAGAGCTCCTGAAAGAGGCACTACATATAGAAAGGAACAACCAGTACCAGCCATTCCAAAATCACACTAACTGCTAAAGAACATCAACATAATAAAGAATCTACAACAACTAGTGGGCAAAACAGCCAGCTAGCATCAAAATGGCAGTGTCAAATTCACACATAACAATATTAACCCTAAATGTAAATGGACTAAATGCACCAATCAAAAGACACAGACTGGCAAATTGGATAAAAAGCCCAAACCCAGCAGTGTGCTGTATCCAGGAAACCCATCTCACATGCAAGGATACACAAAGGCTCAAAATAAAGGGATGGAGGAAGATTTACCAAGCAAATGGAGAGCAAAAGAAAGCAGGAGTTGCAATTCTCATCTCTGATAAAATAGACTTTAAAGCAACAAAGATCAAAAGAGACAAAGAAGGCCATTAGATAATGGTAAAAGGATCGATACAACAAGAAGAGCTAACGATCCTAAACATATATGGACCCAATACAGGAGCACCCAGATACATAAGGCAAGTTCTTAATGACTTACAAAGAGACTTAGACTCCCACACAATAATAGTGGGAGACTTTAACACTCCACTGTCAATATTAGACAGATCAACCAGACAGAAAATCAACAAGGATATCCAGGGCTTGAACTCAGACCTGGAGCAAGCAAACCTGACAGACATTTACAGAACTCTCCACCCCAAATCCACAGAATATACATTCTTCTCAGCACCACATCATACCTACTCGAAAATTGACCACATAATTGGAAGTAAAGCACTGCTCAGCAAATGCAAAACAACTGAAATCATAACAAACAGCCTCTCAGACCATAGTGCAATCAAGTTAGAACTCAGAATTCAGAAACCAACCCAGAACCGCACAGCTTCATGGAAACTGAACAACTGGCTCCTGAATGTTGACTGGATAAACAACGAAATGAAGGCAGAAATAAAGAAGTTCTTCAAAACCAATGAGAACGAAGACACAACATGCCAGAATCTCTGGGACACATTTAAAGCAGTCTCTAGAGGAAAGTATATAGCAATAAGTGCCCATATGAGAAGAATGGAGAGATCCAAAATTGACACCCTATCGTCAAAATTGAAAGAGCTAGAGGCGCAGGATCAAAAAAACTCAAAACCCAGCAGAAGACAAGAAATAACTAAGATCAGAGCTAAACTGAAGGAGATTGAGACACAAAAAACCCTCCAAAAAATCAATAAATCCAAGAGCTGGTTTTTTGAAAAGATCAGCAAAATAGACAGACTGCTAGCCAGATTGATTAAAAAGAAAAGAGAGAACAACCAAATAGATGCAATAAAAAATGATAAAGGGGAAATCACCACAGATTCCACAGAATTTGAAACCATCATCAGAGAATATTGCAAACAACTCTATGCACATAAACTAGTAAACCTGGAAGTAATGGATAAATTCCTGGACTCCTGTGTCCTCCCAAGCCTAAACCAGGAGGAAGCTGAAACTATGAATAGACCAATAACAAGGGCAGAAGTCGAGGCAGCAATTAAGAGCCTACCACACAAAAAAAGCCCAGGTCCAGATGGGTTCACAGCAGAATTCTACCAGACACACAAAGAGGAGCTGGTACCATTTCTTCTGAAACTATTCCAAATATTCCAAAAAGAAGGAATCCTACCCAAATCATTCTATGAGACCAATATTATCCTGATACCAAAACCCGGCAGAGACCCAACAAGAAAAGAAAACTTCAGGCCAATATCCATGATGAACATGGATGCAAAAATCTTCAATAAAATATTGGCAAGCCGATTGCAACAGCAAATCAAAAAACTTATTCATCATGATCAAGTAGGATTCATCCCGGGGATGCAAGGCTGGTTCAACATATGCAAGTCTATCAACGTAATTCATCACATAAACAGAACCAAAAACAAAAACCACATGATTATCTCAATTGACGCAGAGAAGGTATTTGACAAAATTCAACAGCCCTTTATGCTAAAAACCCTGAATAAACTCGGTATCGATGGAACGTATCTCAAAGTAATAAAAGCTATTTATGACAAACCAACAGCCAATATCATACTGAATGGGCAAAAACTGGAAGCATTCCCTTTGAAATCCGGCACTAGACAAGGATGCCCTCTGTCACCACTCCTATTCAATATAGTACTGGAAGTTCTAGCCACAGCAATCAGGCAAGAAAAAGAAATAAAGGGTATTCAAATAGAAAACGTGGAAGCCAAATTGTCTCTATTTGCAGACGACATGATAGTATACCTAGAAGACCCCATCACCTCAGCCCAAAAACTCCTGAAACTGATAAGCAACTTCAGCAAAGTCTCAGGATATAAAATCAATGTGCAAAAATCACAAGCCTTCCTCTACACCAATAACAGACTTAAAGAGAGCCAAATCAAGAACGAACTGCCATTCACAATTGCTACAAAAAGAATAAAATACCTTGGAATACAACTCACAAGGAACGTAAGGGACCTCTTCAGGGAAAACTACAAACCACGGCTCAATGAAATCAGAGAGGACACAAACAGATGGAGAAACATTGCATGTTCATGGTTAGGAAGAATTAATATCATGAAAATGGCTATACTGCCCAAAGTAATTTACAGAATCAACGCTATCCCCATCAAGCTACCATTGACTTTCTTCACAGAACTGGAAAAAACCACCTTGAACTTCATATGGAACCAAAAGAGAGCCCGCATAGCCAAGTCAATTCTAAGCAGAAAGAACACAGCGGGGGGCATCACACTACCGGATTTCAAACTATACTATAAGGCTACAGTAATCAAAACAGCATGGTACTGGTACCAAAACAGAGATATAGATCAATGGAACAGAACAGAGGCATCAGAGGCAACACAACACAGCTACAACCATACAATCTTTGATAAACCTGACAAAAACAAGCAATGGGGAAAGGATTCCATGTTCAACAAATGGTGCTGGGAAAACTGGCTAGCCATGTGTAGAAAGCAGAAACTGGACCCCTTCCTGACACCTTACACCAAAATTAACTCCAGATGGATTAAAGACTTAAACATAAGACCCGGCACCATAAAAACCCTAGAAGGAAATCTAGGCAAAACCATCCAGGACATAGGAGTAGGCAAGGACTTCATGAACAAAACACCAAAAGCATTGGCAACAAAAGCCAAAATAGACAAATGGGACCTAATGAAACTCCACAGCTTCTGCACAGCAAAAGAAACAGTCTCTAGTGTGAATCGGCAACCAACAGAATGGGAAAAAATTTTTGCAGTCTACCCATCTGACAAAGGGCTGATATCCAGAATTTACAAAGAACTCAAACAGATTTACAGGAAAAAAACAAACAAGCCCATTCAAAATTGGGCAAAGGATATGAACAGACACTTTACGAAAGAAGACATATATGAGGCCAACAATCATATGAAAAAATGCTCATCGTCACTGGTCATCAGAGAGATGCAAATCAAAACCACATTGAGATACCATCTCACGCCAGTTAGAATGGCGATCATTAAAATATCTGGAGACAACAGATGCTGGAGAGAATGTGGAGAAATAGGAACACTTTTACACTGTTGGTGGGAGTGTAAATTAGTCCAACCATTGTGGAAGACAGTGTGGCGATTCCTCAAGGCCTTAGAAATAGAAATCCCATTTGACCCAGCAATCCCATTACTGGGCATATATCCAAAGGACTATAAATCTTTCTACTACAAGGACACATGCACACGAATGTTCATTGCAGCACTGTTTACAATAGCAAAGACCTGGAATCAACCCAAATGCCCATCAATGATAGACTGGATTGGGAAAATGTGGCACATATACACCATGGAATATTATGCAGCAATCAGAAATGATGAGTTTGTGTCATTTGTAGGGACATGGATGAATCTGGAGAACATCATTCTCAGCAAACTGACACAAGAACAGAAAATGAAACACCGCATATTCTCACTCATAGGTGGGTGATGAAAAATGAGAACACATGGACACAGAGAGGGGAGTACTAAACACTGGGGTCTATAGGGGGGAAAGGGGAGGGCCAGTGGGAGGGGGAGGTGGGGAGGGATTGCCAGGGGAGAAATACCAAATGTGGGTGAAGGGGAGAAAGCAAACAAAACACACTGCAATGTGTGTACCTATGCAACTGTATTGCATGTTCTGCACATGTACCCCAAAACCTAAAATGCAATAAAAAAATAAAAATAAGAATAGATGTTTAATATAATATAATATAATATAATATAATATAATATAATATAATATAATATAACAGATAGTTGACCTACAGAATAGAAGAGAAATGATGTCCTATAGAATAGAACAGAATAGATATTCTATAGAATAGAATAGAATAGAATAGATGTTTCATAGTTTAGAAGAGAATAGATGTTCAATAGAATAGAAGTGACTAGATGTTCTACATAATAGAGGAGAATAGATGTTCTATAGAATATAATAGAATAGATGTTCTACAAAATAAAAAGAGAATAGATGTTCTATAGAATAGAATAGATTAGAATAGAATAGATGTTCTATAGAAGAGAATAGATATTCTAAAAAATTAAAGAAAATAGATGTTCTATAGGATAGAATAGAAGAGATGTTCTATAGAATAGAGGAGAACAGATGTTCTATAGAATTGAAGAGACTAGATGTTTTACAGAAGAGATTAAAATAGATGGTCTATGGAATAGAAGAGAATAGATGTTCTATGGAATAGAAGAGTATAGATGTTCTACAGAAGAGAATAGATTTTTTATAGAATTGAACAGAATAGATGTTCTATAGAATAGAGGAGACTAGATGTTCTACAGCATTGAAGAAAATAGATGTTATAGAATCGAATTGAATAGATGTTTATAGAATTGAAGGGACTAGATGTTCTACAGAATAGAAGAGACTAGATGTTCTACAGAATAGAGGAGACTGGATGTTTTATAAAATAGAAAAGACGAGATGTTCTATAGAATAGAATAGATTTTCTATATAATAAAAGAAACTAGATGTTCTATAGAACATTATACAGTTAGATGTTCTATGGAATAGAATAGACTATATGTCTTATAGAATAGAATAGAGTAGATGTTCTATAGAATTGAATAGAGTAGATGTTCTATACAATTGAATAGACTGGATGTTCTTTAGAATAGAAGAGCCTGGATGTCCTGTAGGATAGAAAACTTTCGATGTTCTATAGAATAAAAGAGACTGGATGTTCTATAGAACTGAAGATACTGTATGTTCCATAGAATTGAAGAGACTGGATGTTCTGTAGAATTGAAAAGCCTCTGTGTTCCATAAAATAGAAGAGACTGGATGTTCTATAGAATAGAACATACTGGATTTTCTACAAAATAGAAGAGACTGGATGTTCCATATACTAGAAGGGACTGGATGTTCTATAGAAAAGAAGAGAATAGATGTTCTGTAGAAAAAAGAGAAAAGGTGTTGTATAGAATAGAAGAGAAAAAATGTTCTATAGAATAGAAGAGACTAAATGTTCTACAGAATAGAAGAGATTCGATATTCTATAGAAAGGAAGAGACTAAATTTTCTATACTATTGAAAATCCTAGATGCTCTACAGAATAGAAGATTATAGACGTTCTATAGAATAGAAACGACTAGATGTTCTATATAATTGAGGAGAATAGATGTTCTATGGAATAGAAGAGACTAGATGTTCTATAGAATAGGATATACTAGATGTTCCATAGAATTGAATAGACATGAGATGCTATAGAATTGAAAAGACTAGATGTTCTATAGAACAGATGAGAATAGATGCTGTATAGAAGAAAAGAGAATAGATCTTCTATAGAATTGAATAGAACAGTTGTTCAATAGAATAGAAAAGAATACATGTTCTTTAGAATAGAAGAGACTAGACATTCTATAGAATAAAAGACATTGGATGTTTTATAGAATAGAAGATACTCTATGTTCTATAGAATAGAATAGACAAGATGTTCTACAGAATAGAAGAGACTAGATATTTTATAGAATAAAATAGACTAGGTATTCTATAGAATAGAAGATACTATATGTTCTATAGAATAGAATATTATAGATGTTTTATACAATAGAAGAAAAGAGACGTTCTATAGAATAGAAGAGACTAGATGTTCAACAGAATAGAAGAGATGAAATATTCTATAGAAGAGAAGAGAATAGATGTTCTATAGAATAGAATACAAGACATATTCTATAGAATAGGAAAGTCTAGATGTTCTACAGAATTGAAGAGACTAGATGTTCTATAGAAGAGAAAAGAATACATCTTTTATAGAATAGAAGAGAATACGTGTTTTATAAAATAGAAGAGACTGGATGTTCTAAGAATAGAAGAGAATAGATGTTCTATAGAATAGAAGAGACTAGAAGTTCTATAGAATATAAGAGACTGGATGTCCTATAGAATAGAAAAGACCAAATGTTCTGAAAAATTAAAGAAATAGATGTTATAGAAGAGAATTGAGTAGATGATTTATAGAATAGAAGAGACTAGATATTCTATAGAATAGAAGACTACATGTTTTATAGAATAGAAATGACTGGATGTTCTATAGAATGGAAATGACTGTATGTTCTGTAGAATAGAAATGACTGGATTTTCTATAGAAAAGAGCAGACTGGATGTTCTATAGAATAGAAGAGAGTAGATGTTCTATAAAATAGAGGAGGATAGATGTTCTATAGAATAGAGAGAATAGATGTTCTATAGAATAGAAGAGAACAGAGGTTCTATAGAATGGAATAGAATAGATGTTCTATAGAATTGAAGAGAATAGATGTTCTATAGAAGAGAATAGATGTTCTATAGAATTGAAGAGAATAGATGTTCTATAGAATAGAAGAGAATCGATGTTCTATATAATGGAATGGAAGAGATGTTCTTTAGAAGAGAATAGATGTTCTATAGAACTGAAGAGAATACATGTTCTATAGCATACAAGACAATAGATATTCTATAGAATAGAAGCGATCGCACATTCTATAGGAGAGAGGATAGTAGATATTCTATAGAATAGAGTAGACAAATTATTCTATAGAACAGTAGAGAATAGATGTTCTATAGAACAGAATAGACCAGTTGTTCTATAGAATAAAGCACACTAGATGTTCTATAGAATAGAAGAGACTAGATGTTCCATAGAATAGAAGAGACTAGATGTTCTGTACAATAGAAGAGAATAGACTTTCTATAGAATAGCAGAGACTAGATGTTCCATAGCATTGAAGAAAATAGGTGTTATAGATAGAATTGAATAGATGTTTTAAAGAATAGAAGAGACTAGATGTTCTACAGAATAGAAGAGACTATATGTTCTATAGAATTGAAATGACTGGATGTTGTATAGAATAGAAGAGAATGAACGTTCTATAGAAGAGATTGGTTTTTTTATAGAATAGAAGAGACTTGATATTCTATAGAATAGAGTAGAATAGATGTTCTACAGAATAAAAGAGTATAGATGTTCTATAGAATAGAATAGATGTTTTGTAAAAGTATTCCTATTACACTGTTGGTGATGTTTTCTTATTAATCTACTTTCTTTCATAGGCTTAGGACAGAGCAGAAAGTTAATATACGTATTATCTAGATATTCATTAGTTCAACCATTGTGGAAGACAGTGTGGTGATTCCTCAAGGACCTAGAAATAGAAATTCCATTTGACCCAGCAATCCCATTACCGGGTATATAGCCAAAGGATTATAAATTTTTCTACTATAAAGACACATGCACATGAATGTTCATTGCAGCACTGTTTACAATAGCAAAGACCTGGAACCAACCCAAATGCCCATCAGTGATAGACTGGACAGGGAAAATGTGGCATATATACACCATGGAATACTATGCAGCCATCAGAAAAGATGAGTTCGTGTCCTTTGTAGGAACATGGATGAACCTGGAAACCATCATTCTCAGCAAACTGACACAAGAACAGAAAATCAAACACTGCATGTTCTCACTTATAGGTGGGTGTTGAGCAAAGAGAACACATGGACACAGGGAGGGGAGCATTACACACTAGGGTCTGTTGGGAGGAAGTAGGGGAGGGACAGCAGGGGGTGGGGAGTTGGGGAGAGATAGCATGGGGAGAAATGCCAGATATAGGTGATGGGGAGGAAGGCAGCAATCACACTGCCATGTGTGTACCTATGCAACAATCTTGCATGTTCTTCACATGTACCCCAAAACCTAAAATGCAATAAAAAATAAATAAAAATTTTAAAAAAAGAAAACATAACCATTGACTTTTTTTGTGTGACATCCCTTATTCCTGCATGTACACAGCTTATTACTGTTGAATCAAATCTCACAATCCTGAAGACTGATACATCTATAAATTCATTATACCTATATTATATATATAATGAATATATATATGATTGTACATTATATATATAATATATATTATATATTTGGTATCTGTGTGTATATATATATATTCCTGTGGTAACTCTCTCTCTATATATCACATGACATATATATATAGATTAACTCTCTCTATATCATATATATGATATATATAGTTACCACAAGAATATATATATAGGTACCAAATATATAATATATATTATGTATTATGTATAATCATATATATATTCATATAAATAATATATAATAAATTTACATTTGATATTTATATTTAATATACATATGCTATATATCATATATATCAAGTATATATATGATATATATATATCATATATATATTTGGTACCTGTATATATATATTTTTGTGGTTTGTGATATTTGGTACCTGTATAATGTGTAATGCCCAGTCAAGCTAATTGGGATATCCATCATCTCAAACATTTATCTTTTCTGTGTGTTGGAAAGATTCCAATTTTTGTCTTCTAGCTATTTTGACATATACAATACATTATTTTTAACTATAAGTTTCTGATTGTATTATTGAATACCAGACCTTATTCCTTCTAACTGTATTTTTGTTCACCTTAACCAACTTTTCTTTATTTCCTTTTCCCCCTTTCTCTTTCCAGACTCTGGTAACCATCACACATTCCAACACCAGGAGATCCCCTTTTTAGGTCTTAAGAGTGAGAGCATGCAATATTTGCCTTTCCAGGCCTGACTTATTTTACTGAACATAATGACCCCCAGTTCCCTCCATGTTGTTGTTAATGACAGGATGTCCTTTCTAAAGGCTGAATAGTATTTCATTGTGTATACAACACAATTTTTTAATCTATTTATCCATTTAGAGAAAAAGGTTGATTCCATGTCTTGGTGATTATTAATAATGCTGCAATAAAAATGGGAATACAAACATATTTTTAATACACTATTATCCTTTCTTTAGGATATTTAACAATATGCTCAGCAGCAGAATTGTTTGATCATATGGTAGTTCTGTTTATAGATTTATGAGGCAAAGTGTGTATTTTTATGAGAATTCCCCAAATGCATCTACATTGCCCCGTCTCTCTCCTTTTCCCCTATAAACAAATGGAGAGAAAGCTAAACAAAAGAGAGAAAAGCTTTTATATTGGTTCACTAATCTAGGACATATTGTAACCCATACTGAATGATGATCATTTCATTTAGGCAACTGAAAAACTTTTGTTCTTTTTCAGGGTAATGTTCTGGGTTATCCTGACAATTTAAAATTTATTAATACTTCTTCCAAGTAGAAATGTTTGCTTTTAATTTCTAGCACTCAGTCTTTACTATCTCTGTGGGTAAAATTAATTCAATCTGAAATTTAGAATATTCTCTTGTATCAGAGATTTTTTTTATTGAAACAATTGCTTTTATTTTGAAAATTGAATTTTTAATGAAAGGTTTAGAGATAAGATTTATAGATGGAGACAATGTTTATTATTAATGTAATGAAAAATCCATTCTGAGTGCTGGAGTCTAATCTTAGCTTTTAATTTGATTTAATTTGTATTAAAATAGCCAATAGATGAAGAAAACCATATTAATATTATGAACTAATTTGATTCAATATAATTTGATAATGTTCCTTACATTTCCTCAACTTTGTGATATCGCACTTGACGAAAGTCCTTTGTAATAATTTTGGTGATCTCATTTCATTGGATGAATATATTTATACTTCTTGTACAATGCTTTTTTCAAGAGTTTTTGGATTTTTGTTTTAATCATTTCTTTTTAATTTTTCATAGTTTATCTTTTTAGTAGTAAAAGTAATAAATATTTATTGACCCAGATTGTACAGTGTGATTTGGCCCATATTAACATCGCTGACCTCATCCCCTACTACTCTACTTCGCACTCAAATGTTACAGCCACATTGGCCTCCCAACTATCCATCGACCATGGTAGGTACACATCCAACACAAACACTTTTTAGTTGCCTGGAATACTGTTGACCAAGAAATCTTCATAGCATTTCCACACATTTTCCTATGTATTTTTGAATTTCTGCCTTCACAAGTAAGTCTTTTCTGTCTAACATATTTAAAATAGCAACACCGCTCTCCAATCTCTTTCCCATGTTTATTTTTTTCTTTGCACTTATTATTACATGAAATAATATGCATGGTAGTCATATGTCTAAGTAAATGTGGGCTTGAAATTATATATTTATGTCACAGCTGTATTTCTAACATCTAGAACATGTTTTTCTATGTTCCACAAAAACATATTCCCAGTGCCTAAAACATAATAGTTGCTCAAAATATATTAGTTGAATAAATACATGATTATAGAAAATATAGAGGACATGCAGGAGAGCAAAGAGGACAAAGAAGACATTCATTATCCCACAACCTGGTAATACCCATTGTTCTCATTTTGGTGCATTCTTATAAACATATAAATACACACAAACACATATAAATATGTCCACAGTAGTAGAGCTGGTGGTGGCAATAAATTTACTAATAAGAGTAACAGTAGTGTTAATATTTGTTGGCAGTGTTATCATAACCTAATATATCATTTGTTAACCATGTTTTCTCACTTAAAATATTTATCATGATTTCCAATAAAATAGGGGCTTTATGGAGGTCAACAATCATACATCTACACATTGACTCCACTAGTAATTTATTGTTCTGTAACAAATTACCTTATAAATTAGTTATTTAAAACAACAGACATTTATTATTTCACAATTTCTGTGGTTAAGGAAGTTTGGAACAGCTTAGCTGAGTGATAACGGCTCAATGTCTCCCCTGAAGTTGCAGTCAAGATATTGACCAGGCTGCTTTCATCTAAAGGCTGATGAAGGCTAGAGATTTTACTTTCCAAGGAGATTTATTCATACCTTGGCAAGTTTGTGCTGGTCATTGGAAGAAGACTTCAGTTCTTGCCTCTCCACGAGGCTGCTTGAGTGTTCTCCCATGTCAGCTATTCTCTCCCAAAGTGAGTAATTCAAGTGAGGGAAAGGAGGAAGCCACAGTGCCTTTTATGACCTAGTCTCAGAAGTTATATATTATCACTTCTACTTAATTCTATTTGTTAGAAGTGGGTCACTAAATGCCGCCCACAATAGCTTTTTGAAGAAAATTGTATTCAAAAAATGTGTAAACATCCATTTTAAACCACCACACCAACTACATAAGTTATAAACATAAGGATGTTGTCAGCAGTAAGACTAAGGATCATTCCAAACTGAATAACATAAGCTGGAAGCAATACTTCCCAAATGTAATATAGTTTAAACCAAATTGCAATGAGCCCTTGGCAACTTAAAGGCAGCCATTATTTTCAAAATAGTGGGAGTATTTTGTGGTAAGTAAGTGGAAGAAATTCTGGGCAGAAAAACACAGACACATTAATACTGTTGTATTTAGAGGAAAGAGTTGAAAGGACACATTCTCTCCACAAATTCCTTCCTCCAAAAACAAAGCAATAGCACTGCAATGCTACAGAACTAGTGATACAAAAGAAACTAAAACCAAGTATTGGCGTTTTTAGTGTTTTATGACATGTTTGTAAAAGGATTATAGTCTTGCTCTAAAATGAGATGGCAACAACTAAAGTAAAAAAATGGACTGGGGAAAAAAGGTATGAGAGAAACAGTAGGGTTACATCAGAGACATTTTCATGGTGAAGATAAATATCAGTGAAAGAAAGGCAAGATTATGAGAAAAGTATTCCTAGCCAAAGAAAATAAAGTGTTTAAATGTTTACAAATTAATGTAACTATAGCCAACCCAACTTTTAAAAACATAGGCAGCTCACCTAAATGAGAAGATGAAAAATTAAAGCCAAGAACAATCCTAGTGGGAAAATATACACTTAAAATGATGAAATTCACTTTGGAAGGCCGAGGTGGATGGATCACGAGGTGAAGAGATCGAGACCATCCTGGTCAACATGGTGAAACCCTGTCTCTACTAAAAATACAAAAATTAGCTGGGCATGGTGGCACGTGCCTGTAATCCCAGCTACTCAGGAGGCTGAGGCAGGAGAATTGCCTGAGCCCAGGAGGTGGAGGTTGCGGTGAGCCGAGATCGCGCCATTGCACTCCGGCCTGGGTAACAAGAGCGAAACTCTATCTCAAAAAAAAAAATAAATAAACAAGGGCCGGGCGCGGTGGCTCAAGCCTGTAATCCCAACACTTTGGGAGGCCAAGGCGGGTGGATCACTAGGTCAATAGATCGAGACCATCCTGGTCAACATGGTGAAACCCCATCTCTATTAAAAATACAAAAAATTAGCTGGGCATGGTGGCGTGTGCCTGTAATCCCAGCTACTCCGGAGGCTGAGGCAGGAGAATTGCCTGATCCCAGGAGGCGGAGGTTGCCATGAGCCGAAATCCCGCCATTGCACTCCAGCCTGGGTAAAAAGAGCGAAACTCGTCTCAAAAAAAAAAAAAAAAAAAAAAAAAAGAAAAGAAAAGAAAAGAAACTGGCTCTAGATGCAAAATTTTTCATAAGCGTAGAAAGAATGCACAAGATAATGTTCTGATTTCAGATAACTAAAAGACTCAGATCTTGCCAGCTACCACTTTCTTCTACTCCAGAAAACTGATTGAGTAAACAGAGGATAGACGCCATCATCTCTGCCCTCCAGCTTACATATTTTGAGGGTCTCCAGACAAACAGGAAGGAGATTTTATAAATGAAGGGGAAATAAACCATTTTAAGACAAGCCCCTTGCTGAGGGAATTTGCCACTACCAAGCTAGAACCACAAGGAAAGAAAAAGGAGTTCAAAATCTTAAAACAAAGGTTTGATATGCACCAGAATAGAACCTCTTGAAAGCATAAAATTCACAGGACCTATCAAATAATAACACAAAAACTGTAAAAAAAAAATCTAGGGAATAACTAACATGATGAATAGAACAGTACTTCAGATCTTAATACTAATGTTGATTTCAAATGGCTTAAATACTCGACTTAAAAGATACAGATGACAGAATGGATAAAGCATCACAAAGCAAATGTCTGCTCACCTAACGTTTAAGGAGTCATATAAAGTCATAGTAAAGTTGTGAATAAAGATATTCCAAACAAATAGAAATCAAAAGAAAGCATAAATGGCTATTCCTATATCAGACAAAACATACGTCAAAGCAACAGCAGTAAAGAAAAAGACAAAGGAAATCATTATATAATGAGGTATATAACAAGAAAATAATCCAGTGAAAAATTACAATCCTAAGTTTATATGCACCTAACACTGCAGCTCTCAGATTAATAAAAACAGTTACTATTGTGCCTAAGACATGAGATAGTGAGAAAGAGAATAACAGTGGGGGACATCAATACTCCAATGACAGCACTAGACAGATCATTGAGAGAGAAAATCAACAAAGAAAAAATGAACTTAAAGTATATGCCAGAACAGATAGACTTAACAGATATTTACAGAACGTTCTATCCAGCAACGGCAGAATACACATTCCTCTGATTAGCACATAGTACATTCTTCAAGATAGACCAATACTTGTCACAAGACAAGTATTAATACATTTAAGAAAATCAAAATTATATCAAGTATCTTCTCAGACCACAGTGGAAGAAAACTAGCAATCAACTCCAAAAGAAACCCTCCAAGCCATAAAAATACATGAAAATAAAATAATCTATTCCTGAATGCAGATATTTATTCATATGAGTTCCTATGAAAGGATGCTTTTTAATTTGCATCTTACAGAAAAAGACAAAGTCATAATAACGAATGGAGAGTGTACGTGTTTATGTGTGCCTCTATGGGTGTTTTTCACATATGAAACCTCCAAGAAACGGGGAAGAGTATAAAGAAGATATAGGGGATGGCGTAGTATCTCCCATCACACAGGGAATCATTTTATCCTTCTGTGGAATGACGTGAAGCAGAAGATGAAGTAGCTGTGCTTGTGAAATGATTTTATGAGACTGGGCAAAATTAGGACAGATTTGAAGCCAAACTGATCTATCTGAAACAGAGTCGTCAGTAGGGCTATCCAACACATCCCTTCCTTGCACTTTTACACAGCACAGCCTTAGCAGTGTGGCCACTAGCAGAAAGTAGATTTTTTTAATATTTGGTCTTATTCTCAGAAAGGGCAATCAACAGCAGCAGAGTGAGAGGCCTTGACAATAAGGCCAAGGAAGAAAATCTTAAATAGACTTACTGCAAGATATAGGTAAGACATAACCCTAAGGATTTTCAGAAATTACTTGGTAGATTTTATAAGGATTGGAAATCCAATAATAGTAGGTCACACCTGAAAATCATGTGTAGGCCTTTATTGTGCACTTGTACACACATAAGCTGTGTCTGAGATTCTGATAGATCTTATTATCCAAGTAGTCATAACACCAAGATGGAGATAACTGTTTTGGATATAAGTTTATCCACAATAGGTTTTTTGAATTTGACAAGGAGTCAAGGCTATGAAGTCTGTTTTTTATTTATGAATATAATGTAATACAAATATTTGATAATTATTTCTTTTTTAACTTTCTTTCTGTGGGCTAAAGTTATTGCCTTTGATTGTATCAGTTTCCTAGGGCTTCAGTAACAAAATACCATATATGGGGTTGCTTAAACAACAGAGATTTATTTTCTCACAGTTCTGGAGGCTAGACGTCCAAGATCAAGCTGTCAGCCCGTTTGGTTTCTAATGAGGCCTTTCTCATTGGTTTGCAGATGATGGCTTCCTTGCTGTGCCCCCATATGGCTGTCCACATGTGTGTTTTCTGTGCCCTAATCTCTTCTTCTTATAAAACACCAATCATAATAAATTAGGGCCCACCTGTGTGGCCCTATTTTAGCTTAACTCCAAAAACAAAGGCAACCAGGCCAACAGTTGCTTGAAAAACAATACTATCTGACCACAACTAAGGCATTTTGCTATAAAATATGAAAAAAGTATGGCATTATACATTTAAAATATTATATACTATATTTCTGTTAGATTTATGTGTATCACATAGAGACATTTTACTTAAAACAGATATTTAAGATATGCAATCTGATGTTTAGATACACATATGCATAGTAAAATGATTATCACACACAAGAAAATTAACATATCAATCTCCTTACATATTCACCTTCTTTGTAGTGAGAATATCTGAAATCTACTCCTGGCAAACTTCCAGTTATAATACAATATTAATATCTATGGTTACTATGCTGTATATTAGATCTCTAGACTTATTTATTCCATATAACTGCAACTTCGTACCTTTTCTGCAATATCACTGCATTTCCCCCATTTCCTGCCACTAGTGACTAACATTCCACTCTGTTTCTATGAATTTAACATTTTTATATTACATATATAAGTGTTCATGTATTTATTTATACTTCTGACTCATTTCATTTAATATATTTAGTATTGTCATTTTGTTAATTTTAAGTTTGTCTTACAGTTCTAACATCTCAGTTCACTGCAACCTCTGCTTCTGGGGCTCAGGCAATCCTCCTGCCTCAGTCTCCTGAGTAGGTAGGACTACAGGCTCATGCCACTACGCCCAGCTAATTTTTTGTACTTTTGCCAAAAATGAGGCTTCACTATATTGCCCAAGCTCATCTTGAACTCCTGGGCTCAAGCCGTCCACTCACCTTGGCCTCCCAAATTGCTGGGAATAGAGGCATTAGCTATGGCGCTTGGCCTACATTTTAAAGTTTAAACATAACTGAAGTTTTATGCTTAAAGGTACAGTTATTAAAACAGGTAAATGTAGATGAACTTATTTCACGATATTAGAACAACAAATAAAAATAGTAGAAAATTCAACAGGGCTGAATTACTGTTACAGACTCATAATTTTGTCAGTATTCCTTTGTGATTTTCTAAATACAACTCCAGGGAAGCATCCAAACAGACTTCATAGCCTTGACTCATTATCAAATTTAATCTAAACTTAAATTTTAGATAAGAAAACAAATCAGTGATTTCTCATACAGAGCATCTGCCTATTATTATCCAATTTCAGAATTTCTGTTTACTGAATCTAGAAAATTCAGCTAACCCATCACAGGCTTAGTTGTATGGCCTCTCATTATTCCAAACAAGGTTAATAAATCATTGAATGAACCATATCATACACACAGTAGAATACATATAATATATGGTATAATAAAACTGCCACCAATTCCAAGGAATAGAACATGGCCAGAACCCTAAGGAACCCGCATGCATAATTAATGGCCTTTTCTTTAGAGATAATCACTTTCCTATCTATATATGCATATATGTTTCCCTGAACATTGTAGAGTTGAATTTTGCCTGTTTTCTGAACTTTTTGTGAATGGAGTATTACTGTTGTATTTCTCTGCATCTGATTTCTTTTCTTCAATATCATATTTGTGAGACTCATACATGTTGTCTTGTGTAGTTGTATTATGTTCATTGTTGTTACTGTATAGTATTCCAGTATATCAATGTACTCAACTTACCCATTGTTTTCATGATAACCCTTAGTTCCCACCCCCAGTTTGCAATTACTATGGACACAGCTATATAAATCCCCTGTGCATATCTCTTTGTGCTCATAAGCAAAAGCTTTCCTAGATTACATCATTAAAGGTGAAATTGCTGCCTTAAGGTATATCACTATTCAAGTCTATAATACAATGCTAATATGTTTTCATTGAATGACTACATCAATTTACATTCCCACCAGAAATGTATGAATTCCTATTAATATACCAGTCTCTTCAATACTTATATAGTGTTATCAGATTTTTTAAATGTTTGACAATATAGTGGATATTATAAAGAAGGATTTCATTGAAGTCTTAATTTTCAATTCCTGGATTACATATGAGGCATGGTATTTATTTATATATTTATTAGACTTATAAATTTCATCTCTTGTGAAGTCCCGGGTTCCCTTAAAAGCAGAACCTGGGAACAAAGGCCATGTAGGAGTAGTTTATTTTGAGAATATGATTCAGGAAGCTAGACTGAGGGACTGAGGGACTGAGGGGCTGAGGGAGCCAAACAGGGAACATGACGAAGCCAGATCAATAGAAGACACATTCCTATTCACATGTATAACCCCTAAGAGATTTCTAAACTATGCTTCTCATTGTTGTATCAGAGAAATCCTAGAGTAGGAAATGTGAGGTCTGTTGGCAAGTATAGTCAGATTGTACATATGTAAAACTGGTTGAAGCCAAGTGAAATTAGTTCATGCAGCAGTGGTTAAGAACTGAGGACAAGAAATTTGAAATAGGGCAGAAGAGATGTCAAACACATTTCACTCTATGTATCATTCAGTCCCACTCATGTTCTCCATTAAAACCAAGGCATCATAAGATCTCTTTCAAGGTGACAGTCAACTGCAGTCTCTGCAAACACACTATACAGTCACTTGTTACTGCAGATGATCTTATGTCTGCAACTGATATTTTTAAATAATTATTCTCCACTTCCCCTATTTATTTTAAATCTTTCCTACTCTTAGTATGTGCTTTGGCTGATCTAATTTGCTTGCCTGATAGGATGACCTGAATCTTCATTTTTTGATCATATTGAACTGTGGTTGCTATAATTGCCTACTTGCCATTAGATCTCATCTCTTCACAGAAGTACAAAATTTGCTCCAATAAACCTAAATGTCCATGAATGATAGTTATGTTCCTGCCTATCTTCCATAATATATCCGAAACTTTAGATCCTCAAAGTTATCAGAGTTTAATAACCCCACCAGTACAGAATTTGTGGAGCCTGAAATCACAGGTGTCAATTACAGCTTCAAGTTCAGTGTAATGCAAGCTTGACTAACCCCCGGCCTGCAGGATACATGCAGCCCAGGAGAGCTTTGAATACAGCCCAACACAAGTTTGTAAACTTTCTTAAAGCATTATGAGATTTTTTTTTTGCACTTTTAAAAGGCCATCAGCTATTGTTAGTGTTATTGTTAATGAAAAGTGTATTTTAAGTATGACCCAAGACATTCTTCTTCCAATGTGGTCCAGGGAAGTCAAAAGGTTGGACACCCCTGATGCTGTCCCACTGGTAAAAGAATTTTCCTGTTCAGGATCAGGGTCTCTAATCCAGCAGACACTAATTTTACAGAACGTCTGCAAGCAGGTCATTGGGAGTGACGATGAGAGTAGACAAACCTACTTCTACGTCTTGGTTGCTAGGGACAGCACCAAATATCAGCTATTGGTTCAACACATATTCTGTATCCTGGATGATAGCACCTTGTTTCAAACTGTTGGCCCTGAGCTGGCATCCTAGCAGAACTTGGTAGGCCATCCCAAGTTTGTATCAAGCTAGCCTCCTGTGAGTGATGAGGCATATGATGAACTGGGTGAACTCCATTGTCATGTGCTCATTGTCACATGTCATTTCTCATAAAATTGATCCTGTAGTTTGAGGCAATATAGTGCATAATACTATGTTGATAGATGAAATTTTCTATGGGACTTCAATGGTAATGTTAATGAAGATAAGACAAGTCCATATTTAGAGAAGGGGTCAATTAAATAAACATAAATCACGGCCTCATATGGGGTGAAAGTACTCCAGTATAATCAACCCGGCCTTTAGTGGCTGGCTAGTCCCTTCAAGAAATGGTGTCATATTTAGGACTCAGCATTTGATGCTATATCTTGCAAGTGAATTGCTCAGCAGTAGCAGCAGTTAGATAAACATTAAAGAACGGGAGCCCTGTTGTGCTGATGCATAATCTTTACCCTGGCCATAATACTCACTCTGCTATGGCCATTATTTAGAACTATGAAGGAGAATGTCTGCCTAACATCAGCAGAAGGAGTCATTCTGTCCATCTTGCATTTAAAAGTTAAATGTCACCTGACCTCTAACATCCCATAATCCCATTGTCCTCCCAGAAACTAGGGAACACCGTTCTGTGGTAGCAACTCCCACTGTCAACCCTCTCCTACAGATAATAATCACCACTGAGTTTCTCGAAGATGCAGTGCCCACCCGACAAGTGAATCCCACCTTGGGCCTCTAAGTTCTTCCTCAGTAGTCTTTCGAAAGACTTCTAGCATTTCCACATTATTTACTCTAGGTCATTATATGTGTCCAAGCTATAAGGAGCCATTCCAAAGGAGTTTTACAAAGGAGTCCAGGTACCCTTGCCAGAACACTGGACTGTGAGTCACACGTGGTGTCCTCTGGGCAACATATATTCCTGTATTGTATTACTCTGTTCTCATGCAGCTAATGAAGACATATCTGAGACTGGGTAATTTATAAAGGAAAGAGGTTGAACTGACTCACAGTTCCACATGGGTGGAGATGGGAAACTATACCAACCCCAGACCTTGTAAATTTGGCAAAATGATTGGCTCACATCTTACAGATGCCAATGAAAAGACGACTAAAACCAGAAACTACTAATTGCAGTGGAAGAATGCTCTCAGAGTAAATAACTGTAGCTCTAAATGGCACAATTTCTCTAATCCAGGAAACCTACTTATTGGCATCTATCATTGTTGTAAACAAGTTGGCCATTGGAAAAGGAACTGTTATTAATTTAAGCAGTCTGAACAGTCTTCTTCACTTAACCCTTCGGCTCCTTCCTCTCCATGAAGAAGCCCTGAGGATATACAGTAGCTCTTTTTCAAACCTTTCCCTCAATCACTTTGGAGACACTACTCTTCACATTGGCAGTGAGGCCCGGATGATTCTCATAGACACAGGAGGGCCATATCAATACTCAAGACCATCAACCTCAACCAACCTCTGCTTCAAAGTAATGAAAAGATTCAATTTCTGGGAACTTATAATAAATCATTGACAGCTTTTCTGTCCTAGCTCATTGCCTTTTGCCTTGGGCCTTTATGGGAAACTCATCCCTTCTTATTGAGAGAATCTGCTCTAAGTCTTCTAAACCTAATCACATTATATGGGGACAATCCTAAAGAGATTGTAGTTACTAAATTATTTGAAGGACTTTTAAATCCTCTTGTCCTGGGAAGTTCCAATTGTCATCTCCCTTTATTCCTTTTTTGTAAAAAAAAATGAATGAAATATCTTGTGTGTCCTAACTCAGAAACATGGAGATGAACATCATCCTGTTAGATATACAACCAATGACTAGATCTGGTAGGTAGATGAGTACCCCTGTTGGAAAGCTCTCCAAGCTATTGTCCTACTAGTTAAATCTACAGAAAAAATTTCATGAGATTTCCTTTGTCCAAGTTTGTCCCCCATGCTGTTGAAGCTTTTTAAAATTTACATTGTACTTAGCACCTGTCTTCCAGTCATCTTACCTTTTCTGAACTTCTTTTGCTAGCTGTTCCTCATATAACTCTTTCTTGGTATAACAATCTTAATCCTGTTTTTATTTTTCCCCTTTTTTTGAACAAAATCCCTTATTACAGTGTTACTCCCCAAAAAGATTTACAAGACACTTCATTAGACAATGCTGAAATATCATGGTTTACAAATGAGTCATATGTAAAGATGACATGGCAAACACTGTGAAGGATGTAAAATAACTACTTCTTTTGAAGTCATTGAGGTTTTTTTCCTAAGTCTACTAATAGCAGTTTAGTAACAATCACCAAAGATGCACAAAATTGGGCACTAGAATCAAATAAACAAAATTTAAGAATGATGGCTGCTGGTTTGATGATCTAAAAGAACTCTAATTTGGACCTGATAACAAACCATTTATCTCAAATTCAATCAACAGCAGTACAGAATCTGGCTCATTGAGCAACTGACAAAATAATTTCTTTACAAAACAACATTGGTAATGTGACATAAAGAAAGCTGCCCAAAGTGCTTATTGGCTTGCACCGCCTGTCCTAAATTTAATCCAGGAACACATCAGCACACCACTTGTGGATATTTTAAATTATGGAATGGGATATTCAACGTTTTGGCAAATGGATATTATCCAACTACCCACCCTCCTGTGTGCATACATATGTAATTGTTATGACACGTATGTTTTCCCATTGCATGGAAGTCTTTCCTTGTAGGCAAGCCACTGCTTCAACCATAGACAAAGTTTTTTCAGAAAAAAGTATCCCCACTTAGGGAGCTCCTCTTGAACTTCATAGTGACTAGGGAACCCACTTTACCGATTATATAATAAAATAGGTACATTCAGCTTGACCAATCTTGTGGCATTTTCATTATATCTACAATCCCTTGTCCTCTGACTTGGTAGAACAAAGAAACACAATTCCACTGCATTTCTGGACAACAGAGTGAGACTCCATCTCAAAAAAAATAAATAAGAGAAGTTGGAAAAATATATGGAAATTTTACATCTTCCCTGTCCTAAGTTTTTTCCTTTGGTAATATTAAATGTGAGAGCTACTCCCTTTGGAACTCACAAACTTTTGTCTATTAAAATAACCACAGGCCATCCTGTGAACTTAGTTCCCTCTACTTTGAATCCCAGTTGATAAAGAAGATATACTAGAATATTGTGAAGACATTATTAAAACAAAGAATAAAAATATACTTTTGTACGAAAATCTTTCCATAGTGTTTTCTTTGGCTACAAAGACCAAAAGCAATAGAATTGACTGCCTGGTAATTTTGTCTACTGAAAAAAAACCCACCTACATAAGGGCTCTCTCCAGCTTCATTAGAAGGGCCTTGACAGGCCTTCTAACCTGTCTCTGTGCTATCAAGCTCAAAGGCATTGACTCTTGTTTCAACATTTCTCATCTAAAAAATGTTTCTACCCCTGACCCTGATTGGACTAGCATTCCAACAGGTGATTTAAAGCTAAAGCTCCCTGAGAATTGAAGCAGATTACATCTGAAATAGACTACTATCCCAAGATGTCTGAACCATGTACGTATATCTTTTTATTATTGGTCTCTTCTTAAGTGCTTTCATTTTCCTGGAGAGGCAATGCTCTAGCCCATATTTCCCTATCTATTATCAAAGGGAGAAATATAACTGTTGGATCTGTTAAAAAAAAACCCAGATCTGTCCATGATGCAAGTGAACCCCCAGTTCACCTCAAAACACATTTGTCTACTGTTCCCACAACATTCGTTTGTTCAAATTGTACTTTGTTTTTCTTTTACAATGTCGAGCTTTCAGACCCACATATTCAGATTCCCTGCTTTACGCCAAGAGTATCTAAAGCCTACAGAAAAAATTTAAATGTATATTAAGATTATGTAAAGAAAAGTACAGTGATAAGATTCAAGAGAAGATGAATTTTACAGGCTTTTAAACATTTATAACCCTAGTTTCCTCATTGAAGATGGTCTTCAACAATGCCATATTTCAGTAATAGAACCTTGGATGAATATTACTGACACCTTCCTATGAATGGCTGTTAATGCAGCAGGTATTCCACATGTAATTACCTGTTGTTTCTCATCAGCATACATTTCAATCGGTGTGGGATTTAACAGTCATCCCTATCTATGGCCATGACCATGTCTCAACAAATGAAAAATAAAACACCAATATATTTTATTCTATTTCTGGATGCAAGTTAAACTAACAACATCTCAACACGGATTCACACCTCTTAACTTGTAGCATCATATTTAATGAGATACTCTAGCAAGTGACACAAATTCAGCAGAATAGGTTTCAGATGTCCTGTTTTTTGTTTTTTCTCTTGGATCAAAGTACTCAGAAACAGTGGTGAGAAATTTCCACTTTACAGTTGGGTCTATAACCAACTCCACTATTGGCATTGTGACTCAAAAAATTTTGCTAGATTATCTTGTTCAAATGGTATTGGATAATAGGACTGCTATAGATTATTTCTTAGCTAAACAAAGGTGGCATTTGTGCAATTTCTAACACTACTTGCTACACATGAATAAATTCCTTTGAGGAAATAGAAATACAATTATACAAAATAAGAGAGAAAGCCACCTGGCTCCATCAGGTTATGACCAACACATCTGAACTTTTTGATCTGTTCACTTGATTACCTTAAAACTGGGTTCATGGTTTAAAGCTACTATACAAACTGGACTTACTGTATTTTTGTCAATTATTCTTTGCATTGTGATATTTAAGCTCTGTTCTTTTTGACTGTCTAATCTCTGCAAAGATAACTCTCCCAACAAGAGAATGTTAGGTCAATGCTTCAAAATAACTGCTAATTTCTAATGAGGCTAATAACATGGAACTTAACACTGGATTTCAGGCAGATCGACGCTGAGAGGATATTTTCTTCTAGCCTCTTTCTTACTCAAATGTGGCCTGAGTCCCTGACATTGACTTCTCTAGTTTCTGTCTTACGCGGGAACTGACCAGCAAGGATAAATGTCTGCCAGCATTAAGGGATAATGTAGCAAAATTTCAAGGGTCGTTGACAGTGATGCTTTCAGAAAAAGATATTAATCTAAATGGGAAAAAGTAAAAGTTGATTTGAAGTAGTTCCTGACGTTTCCAAATTAAAATATAGTTGGGTCATTAGGGAAAGAAAACACTTGACCACTGTATTAGGCTGTTTTCAAGCTGATAATAAAGACATACTAGAGATTGGGTAGTTTATAAAGTAAGAAGGTTTAATGGACTCACAGTTCTACGTGGCTGGGGAGGCCTCACAATCATGGCAGAAGGCAAATGAGAAGCAACGGCACATCTTGCATGGCAGTAGGTGAAAGAGAGCTTGCGCAGGGGAACTCACATTTGTAGACTCGTCAGACCTCTTGAGACTTATTCACTATGATGAGAACAGTATGGGGGAAATAGCCCCATGATTTAATTATCTTCACCTGACCCTACCCTCGACATATGGGGATTATTACAATTCACTGTGAGATTTGGGCGAGGTCACAGCCAAAGCATATTAGTCAAAAATGGTCAGCTCCAGAAACTCACAAGCTCAATCCAATAAAATGGCTTGTTAGGACGTTAAAACAAGTTTTTCTTAGTAACTGCTGCCCCCTACCAATCATAGCTGAGCAACTTCCAGAGACACTGCCAATATCAATTAACTTTCTTTCAAAACAACTTTCAGTCTTTTATCATGTTTCAGTAAAACCCCACCCCTTTCTTTGTTCTTTAAACACACTGGAACCACCCCCTCGATGGTCTGTGTATGCATGTCCCAAATTGCAATCCTACTTTTGTATATTGCTCTTAAATAAAACCCTTTTCCTTGAATATTCTTCACTGAGTACTTTTAAGATTGATAATGGATCCTAAGTAGTTTTCTACTAGCTCTTATACTGTGATACCAGAAAAGCCCTTGGATAAGAAGGAAAAAAAAGAAAGGTTCACAGGTGAACACAGTCAATCTGTACCTGTATGCATCTGATGGACGTCTGCATGGAACTGGATGCTATATCGGTGACAGGAATAAGCAGTGAGGCCAGAAGGATTTGAAATGGTGCAAAAGAGATATCTAATGCAATTATTAATTCAAGTCTTTTGCCCTTCTTACAAATCAGACTTAAACAACCAATCTTATATATTATTTACATCTGATTAAAAAGAATGTGGTCTGTTGCTCACATCTACTGTACAGTTTATCTAAGGTTAGGTGATGGGAGGTAGAATGGAGAAAAAGGGTGAAGTCTTGAAATGTGTATTTCAAATGTTTCGCTATAACATTCTCTTTTCTGATCATTGATGCTTTTCTAGTTAACTCCCACTTGTCCTGGATGATCTCTGTGTGTTTAGCATCCAAATACTGATTCTCCAGTGAGATACCTGGCTGAGTGAAAAACTAAGAGTACTTCCCCATTGCCTGATGTGACAGATAGTCTCTGGATAGCCAGCTTTCCCAGTGCTTCTGCATTACCTTCTGCCACACGTTGTACATCTCACAGACTCGCCAATCAAACCCAGCTATCTCTCTTTACCAGCAGGAAACTCACGTATCCTTAACAAACCTGGTTGATCCACCACCTCTTCTTTGTGTCTTGCTGTGTTTCCCCAATACCTTATCCCCTACTTAAGCATAGGAGCAGATCCATAACTCCATTTCTTCGGTGGCAGTCAACCTGAGAATCAGATGTGGCTAATCTTCTAACAGTATTTCCCATCTTCCTAAGAGACTTGCTTGAAACTTTGTCTTTTTTTTTTTTTTTCTGGTGCATTAAGGAAAGGTGTAGAATGATTACTGATGGCAAATGAGCTAGTTTTGCAGCTTGTTAGTAAGCTCTAGGGGCTTGTGTCCAGCCTCATTTATTGGTGACCCCCTTTAGAATGTGGAGATATCTTTGACCTCTTTATTTAAGCTGTGGGCCCTGCTCTCCAATTGCAGAGCAATAAGAAAGTCTCTTTTGATGCCTTGTCTTACACATACACAAATACACACACAAACACATTATTAACTGGAAAGGGATTATACTATAAAATACGTTTTGTAATTGCTCAACAATATTAGAGTTGCCATGTGTTTGCCATTATTTTTATTAAAATAGCTGCATAATATTTCCCTTTAATAATAGATAACATGACTTATTTAATAAATCTTCTGACAGAAATTTAAGTTGTTTCTAAATTTTTACTTAAACAGTATCATAATGAAAATCTCTGAGCATGCATATCTACACTCTCATCTTATTACTTATACATTGTATTTTATATTACATAATTTTAATGTAATATACTATAAAGGCCCTGCCAAACTGTCTACCAGAAATGTGATACCATTTTATGATGCAATAAACATTATATGGAAGTGTCTGTAACTTCTCACTCTATTTAATAATGAATAATTTTCAGCTTTTTCATTTTAAGTCACTTAATTGGTAAAAGATTGTCTATTTTTACCTTATTTACCTATTTGATATGTATCTTTTTTGGAATGGTAATCAAATTTAAATATAGTTAAAATGTATTTTAGAAATTTAAATGATTTTATGTTAAGGATGTTAACCTTATAGCAAATATGTTACTAATAAGTTTTAAGTTTGACAGTTTTTTCAAATCTTAAAAATTGTTTTTCTGTATTGAAAGTTTAAAATTTCTTATATAATCAAACACATCAATCCTTTTCTTATGTGGTCTAATTTCCATGAGCTACATAAAAGTAAAATAAAAAATATTTTCCATTATACAATTTTAAAATATTCACCATTTTTTTTAGAATTCTCATTGCATTTATATCTTTCAAACTCTTGAAAAATCTTTCAAAGTGGGAAATGACATTGTGAATATAGCTTTATTTTTTCCAAATACATAGTGAATTGAACCAACATTTTTTATTGAAAAATGTGTATTTTCCTAATGATCTGAAAAATAAATTATATTGTATACCAGCTCCCCAGGAGTAACAGGCTTTCCATGGACTCCCAATTCTGTTTCACTAAAATGTCAGTTTGTTGCTATACTAGCAACACACAATTTTATATATTAGAGCATTATATTTTAACATCTGGTTTGTCAAGCTCCCCAATTATTTATTTTCAGTTTTCTGGGTTCTATTGACACATACATATATTGAGTAACTGGTATGTGCCAGGAATTCTTATAGGGACTTGGTATAACTCTATATGTTAACTTTCTGTCATTATGATTCTTACACTTCAGTGACTATTTTAATAAATAAGCTCACATAATTATTCCTGTATATAAATTTTAAAATAATATAATCAAGTTCTCCTCCTAAATTCTAGTTAGTAATTTTATAGATTAATTTGGGAAAATATCATATTATTGCATTATTTAATCTTTCTAAGTTCTACCTCTCTATTTATTGAAGTCCTTATTGTATTTCATAATCAGGCTTTAGATCATTATATGTATATAGGTTCCTGGATAATATATATGTTTTTATTGTTATTACTAAAGTGAATACCATCTTATAAACTTTCTAATTGGTCACTCTCAGTATATTAGAGAGTTGCATCATTGAAATTTTGATCTAGGTATTTTATTAAACCATTGTATTACCCAAAGTTTTTGTCCAGTTTCTTGAATCATTGATATTTACATATATATGATTATATCATTTATAAGTAATAATTTTTCCTCCTTCCCATTTTATTTCCTCTTGCCAAAATGCATTGACTACAATTTGAAGATGATTGTTAAATAGCGTTATTATCATATTTTTTCCATATTTTAATTAAAATGCTTTCACTGTGTTAGTAACTATACTACTAGTTGCTTGAGATAAATAATTTTAATTTTTTTTTTTAATTTTTTATTGGATTATAGGTTTTGGGGTACATGAGCAGAGCATGCAAGACAGTTGCGTAGGTACACACATGGCAGTGTGCTTTGCTTTTCTTCTCCCCTTCACCCACATTTGGCATTTCTCCCCAGGCTATCCCTACCCACCTCCCCCTCCCACTGGCCCTCCCCTTTTCCCCCCAATAGACCCCACTGTTTAGTACTCCCCTTTCTGTGTCCATGTGTTCTCATTTTTATCACCCGCCTATGAGTGAGAATATGCGGTGTTTCATTTTCTGTTCTTGTGTCAGTTTGCTGAGGATGACGTTCTCCAGATTCATCCATGTCCCTACAAACGACACAAACTCATCATTTCTGATTGCTGCATAATATTCCATGGTGTATATGTGCCACATTTTTCCAATCCAGTCTATTATCAATGGGCATTTGGGTTGATTCCAGGTCTTTGCTATTGTAAACAGTGCTGCAATGAACATTCGTGTACATGTGTCCTTATAGTAGAACGATTTATAGTCTTTTGGATATATACCCAGTAATGGGATTGCTGGGTCAAATGAAATTTCTATTTCTATGGCCTTGAGGAATCGCCACACTGTCTTCCACAATGGTTGAACTAATTTACACTCCCACCAACAGTGTAAAAGTGTTCCTTTTTCTCCACATCCTCTCCAGCATCTGTTGTCTCCAGATTTTTTAATGATCGCCATTCTAACTGGCATGAGATGGTATCTCAATGTGGTTTTGATTTGCATCTCTCTGATGACCAGTGACAATGAGCAGTTTTTCATATGATTGTTGGCCTCATATATGTCTTCTTTCGTAAAGTATCTGTTCATATCCTTTGCCCACTTTTGAATGGGCTTGTTTGTTTTTTTCCTGTAAATCTGTTTGAGTTCTTTGTAAATTCTGGATATCAGCCCTTTGTCAGATGGGTAGACTGCAAAAATTTTTTCCCATTCTGTTGGTTGCCGATCCACTCTAGTGACTGTTTCTTTTGCCGTGCAGAAACTGTGGAGTTTCATTAGGTCCCATTTGTCTATTTTGGCTTTTGTTGCCAATGCTTTTGGTGTTTTGTTCATGAAGCCCTTGCCTACTCCTATGTCCTGGATGGTTTTGCCTAGATTTCCTTCTAGGGTTTTTATGGTGCCAGGTCTTATGTTTAAGTCTTTAATCCATCTGGAGTTAATTTTAGTGTAAGGTGTCAGGAAGGGGTCGAGTTTCTGCTTTCTGCACATGGCTAGCCAGTTTTCCCAACACCATTTGTTAAACATGGAATCCTTTCCCCATTGCTTGTTTTTGTCAGGTTTATCAAAGATTGTATAGTTGTATGTATGTTGTGTTGCCTCCGGTGCCTCTGTTTTGTTCCATTGGTCTATATCTCTGTTTTGGTGCCAGTACCATGCTGTTTTGATTACTGTAGCCTTGTAGTATAGTTTGAAATCCGGTAGTGTGATGCCCCCCGCTGTGTTCTTTTTGCTTAGAATTGACTTGGCTATGCGGGCTCTCTTTTGGTTCCATATGAAGTTCATGGTGATTTTTTCCAGTTCTGTGAAGAAAGTCAATGGTAGCTTGATGGGGATAGCATTGATTCTGTAAATTACTTTGGGCAGTATAGCCATTTTCACGATATTAATTCTTCCTAACCATGAACATGGAATGTTTCTCCATCTGTTTGTGTCCTCTCTGATTTCATTGAGCAGTGGTTTGTAGTTCTCCTTGAAGAGGTCCCTTACGTTCCTTGTGAGTTGTATTCCAAGGTATTTTATTCTTTTTGTAGCAATTGCGAATGGCAGTTCGCTCTTGATTTGGCTTTCTTTAAGTCTGTTATTGGTGTAGACGAATGCTTGTGATTTTTGCACATTGATTTTATATCCTGGGACTTTGCTGAAGTTGCTTATCAGTTTCAGGAGTTTTTGGGCTGAGGCAATGGGGTCTTCTAGGTATACTATCATGTCGTCTGCAAATAGAGACAATTTGGCTTCCACCTTTCCTATTTGAATACCCTTTATTTCTTTTTCTTGACTGATTGCTCTGGCTAGAAGTTCCAGTACTATATTGAATAGGAGTGGTGAGAGATGGCATCCTTGTCTAGTGCCAGATTTTAAAGGGAATGCTTCCAGTTTTTGCCCATTCAGTATGATATTGGCTGTTGGTTTGTCATAAATAGCTTTTATTACTTTGAGATACGTTCCATTGATCCCGAGTTTATTGAGGGTTTTTAGCATAAAGGGCTGTTGAATTTTGTCAAATGCCTTCTCTGCGTCAATTGAGATCATCATGTGGTTTTTTGTTTTTGGTTCTGTTTATGTGGTGAATTACGTTGATAGATTTGCGTATGTTGAACCAGACTTGCATCCCCGGGATGAATCCTACTTGATCATGATGAATAAGTTTTTTGATTTGCTGTTGCAATCGGCTTGCCAATATTTTATTGAAGATTTTTGCATCTATGTTCATCATGGATATTGGCCTGAAGTTTTCTTTTCTCGTTGGGTCTCTGCCGGGTTTTGGTATCAGGATGATGTTGGTCTCATAAAATGATTTGGGAAGGATTCCCTCTTTTTGGATTGTTTGAAATAGTTTTAGAAGGAATGGTACCAGCTCCTCCTTGTGTGTCTGGTAGAATTCGGCTGTGAACCCGTCTGGACCTGGGCTTTTTTTGTGTGGTAGGCTCTTAATTGCTGCCTCAACTTCAGACCTTGTTATTGGTCTATTCATAGTTTCAGCTTCCTCCTGGTTTAGGCTTGGGAGGACACAGGAGTCCATGAATTTATCCATTTCTTCCAGGTTTACTAGTTTATGCGCATAGAGTTGTTTGTAATATTCTCTGATGATGGTTTGAATTTCTGTGGAATCTGTGGTGATTTCCCCTTTATCATTTTTTATTGCATCTATTTGGTTGTTCTCTCTTTTCTTTTTAATCAATCTGGCTAGTGGTCTGTCTATTTTGCTGATCTTTTCAAAAAACCAGCTCTTGGATTTATTGATTCTTTGAAGGGTTTTTCATGTCTCAATCTCCTTCAGCTCAGCTCTGATCTTAGTTATTTCTTGTCTTCTGCTGGGTTTTGAGTTTTTTTGATCTTGCTCCTCTAGCTCTTTCAATTTTGACTATAGGGTGTCAATTTTGGATCTCTCCATTCTCCTCATATGGGCACTTATTGCTATATACTTTCCTCTAGAGACTGCTTTACATGTGTCCCAGAGGTTCTGGCACATTGTGTCTTTGTTCTCATTGGTTTCGAAGAACTTCTTTATTTCTGCCTTCATTTCGTTGTTTACCCAGTCAACATTCAAGAGCCAGTTGTTCAGTTTCCATGAAGCTGTGCGGTTCTGGGTCGGTTTCTGAATTCTGAGTTCTAACTTGATTGCACTATGGTCTGAGAGGCTGTTTGTTATGATTTCAGTTGTTTTGCATTTGTTGAGCAGTGCTTTACTTCCAATTATGTGGTCAATTTTAGAGTAGGTGTGATGTGGTGCTGAGAAGAATGTGTATTCTGTGGATTTGGGGTGGAGAGTTCTGTAAATGTCTATCAGGTTTGCTTGCTCCAGGTCTGAGTTCAAGCCCTGGATATTTTTGTTGATTTTCTGTCTGGTTGATCTGTCTAGTATTGACAGTGGAGTGTTAAAGTCTCCCACTATTATTATGTGGGAGTCTAAGTCCTTTTGTAAGTCATTAAGAACTTGCCTTATGTATCTGGGTGCTCCTGCATTGGGTCCATATATGTTTAGGATCGTTAGCTCTTCTTGTTGTATTGATCCTTTTACCATTATGTAATGGCCTTCTTTGTCTCTTTTGATCTTTGTTGCTTTAAAGTCTATTTTATCAGAGATGAGAATTGCAACTCCTGCTTTTTTTTGCTTTCCATTAGCTTGGTAAATCTTCCTCCATCCCTTTATTTTGAGCCTTTGTATATCCTTTCATGTGAGATGGGTTTCCTGGATACAGCACACTGATGGGTTTTGGATTTTTATCCAATTTGCCAGTCTGTGTCTTTTGATTGGTGCATTTAGTCCATTTACATTTCAGGTTAATATTGTTATGTGTGAATTTGATACTGCCATTTTGATGCTAAGTGGCTGTTTTGCCTGTTAGTTTTTGTAGATTCTTCATTATGTTGAAGCTCTTTAGCATTCAGTGTGATTTTGGAATGGCTGGTACTGGTTGATCCTTTCTATGTGTAGTGCCTCTTTTAGGAGCTCTTGTAAAGCAGGCCTGGTGGTGACAAAATCTCTGAGTACTTGCTTGTTCACAAAGGATTTTATTCTTCCTTCACTTCTGAAGCTCAGTTTGGCTGGATATGAAATTCTGGGTTGAAAGTTCTTTTCTTTAAGAATGTTGAATATTGGCCCCCACTCTCTTCTGGCTTGTAGTGTTTCTGCCGAGAGATCTGCTGTGAGTCTGATGGGCTTCCCTTTGTGGGTGACCTGACCTTTCTCTCTGGCTGCCCTTAGTATTCTCTCCTTTATTTCAACCCTGTTGAATCTGACGATTATGTGCCTTGGGGTTGCTCTTCTTGCAGAATATCTTTGTGGTGTTCTCTGTATTTCCTGCATTTGAGTGTTGGCCTGTCTTGCTAGGTGGGGGAAATTTTCCTGGATGATGTCCTGAAGAGTATTTTCCAGCTGGGATTCATTCTCTTCGTCCCCTTCTGGTACACCTATCAAACGTAGGTTAGGTCTTTTCACATAGTCCCACATTTCTTGATGACTTTGTTCATTCCTTTTTGCGCTTTTTTCTCTGATCTTGGTTTCTCGTTTTATTTCATTGAGTTGGTCTTCGACTTCAGATATTCTTTCTTCTGCTTGGTCAATTTGGCTATTGAAACTTGTGTTTGCTTCGCGAAGTTCTCGTATTGTGTTTTTCAGCTCCTTTAATTCATTCATATTCCTCTCTAAGTTATCCATTCTTGTTATCATTTCCTCGAATCTTTTTTCAAATCTTTTTTCAAGGTTCTTAGTTTCTTTGCATTGATTTAATACATGATCTTTTAGCTCACAAAAGTTTCTCATTATCCATCTTCTGAAGTCTAATTCTGTCATTTCGTCACAGTCATTCTCCGTCCAGCTTTGTTCCCTTGCTGGTGAGGAGTTTTGGTCCTTTGTAGGAGGCGAGGTGTTCTGGTTTCAGGTGTTTTCCTCCTTTTTGCGCTGGTTTCTTCCCATCTTTGTGGATTTGTCTGCTGGTCGTTTGCGTAGTTGCTGACTTTTCGATTGGGTCTCTGAGTGGACACCCGGAATGTTGATGATGAAGTATTTCTGTTACTTGGTTTTCTTTCTACCAGTCTAGCCCCTTTGCTGTATGACTGCTGAGGTCCGCTCCAGACCCTGCTTGTCTGGGGTTCACCTCTAGCAGCTGTGGCACAGCGAGGGATGCTACCAGTTTCTTTTTCTGCTATCTTTGTCCCAGGATGATGCCTGCCTAATGTCAGTCTTTTGGATATAGAGGGGTCAGGGAGCTGCTTGAGGAGACATTTTGTACTTTATACGGGCTTAATTGCTGCGCTGTGCACTCTGTTGTTCATTCAGGGCTGTTAGGCTGCTATGTTTGATTCTGCTGCAACAGAGCTCATTAAAAAACCTTTTTTTTTTTTCTCAAATGCTCTGTGTTGAGGGGTTTGGGCTTTATTTTTGGATGTTCGATGAGGTGTCCTGCCCAGCTAGAAGGCAGACTAGCCACTGTTTGGCTGCTGAGGCTCCGCCCTGCTGTTGTGTGATTCGCCCTGTTCCTGCAGGCTCTGCTGTGGTCTCCGCCATGCCCTGCGGCGGAGTCTCTTCATTGTAGCGTGTTGCCTCAGCAACGGCAGGCTGCGTCAGCAGTGGGCGTGTATCTCAGTAGGGACGGGTTGCCTCGGCAATGGCTGGCTGCATCAGCAGTGGGCGTGTATCTCAGTTGGGGCGGGTTGCCTCGGTAGTGGTGGATGCCCCTCCCCCACAGAGCATCTCGGACCGTCTGCTTGGGATAGTTTGAAATCGCGGTTTTGTTTGTCCCACTGGGTATCCCATACGATCTGTCCCTGCAATCCCCTGGGCTGGGCTACTGTCCAAGTCTAGTTCAGTCTCAAGTCCAGCCCTCTCAAGTCTCAGGTTGCCGGTTCAACAGGGCACCCAGACACGCGCGCCCTGTGTGGATTGCTGGGTAGGGCCGGCCCCCGCCGCCCCGGCTGCCGGCTTCACCAAGCAGACCTACTGCCCGGCATCCCGTGTCTTTTTATACTTGGGAGTTTCCCCGTTCTGTGGGCAACAAAGGTCAGTCTGTAAATGCAGCTCTGACTCACTGTTTGCGGATTCAACGTGAGCTCCAATCCTGGGTTGTTCTCACAGCGCCATCTTGAGTCCTCTCCAATAATTTTAATTTTAAGGTAGTAACATTGTATTCTTCTTATTTAGGATATATTGTCATAATAAATTTTAAAAAAAACAAATGTCATTTTAGCAGCTACCAAAATAAGCACCTGGCCTTTCTCTTTGAATTATATTAAGTAATAGGAATAAATTTATTAATTTATCATATTTGCTCCCTTAGTCATTGTACGATATTATTTAAATATATCTCTAGATGCAATTTTTTGCATATTTTGTTCAGAATTCTAGCCTCTAGATCCATAGGTGTGATTGCACTATAGTGCTCCATTTGAGTGTTAGTTTTTTCAGGTACTTTGCTGACTTTAAAAACTTCAAGGAACTTTCTTTTTTAAAAATATTTCCTGGAAGAGTATAAATAATCTAGTGAATATTGATTTCTTAAAAATTATGTAAATATACCTGCAAGGCATTCTCAAGCAGTATTGATAAATATATAGCTTGATAAAAATTTTCTGAGCTAGGGTTTGGCGAGATATAAAAAAATTTCAAATGTATGAATTTATCTTTTATGAATTTACAAAACAATGTATCCCCAAGAATGTTTATCACATTTCCGTGAATAATTAAAATAATATGCATATCCATCAACATCAGTAAAGTGAAACAGAATCATCCCTAGTCATAAGTTGTACGCAAAATTGACCTTCATGTGGGAAGAAGGAAGCAAATGGAAACAAGGGGGTGTCTGATGAGTTTGAGTATTTTTTATTTGCCTTTTACTAGTTTTTGACACATTTCTAATATTGCAACACAGTCAGAAATGTAAGCTACAATTTTTTATATTTTTCAATTTATTGAGGATTTTCCTATTGGCCTAAGGTATTACCAAGTTATTTTAATTACCCAGGGAACCGTCATAACCATAATGAGAATCCTCTGAATTCAGGGACAAGTATTTGATAAGCACATATTATCATGATCTTACTAATTATGTTATTCAGTTCATATACATATATATTTACATATGTTTGGCTTAATTGTTCTAAAAAGCAGAGATGTACCATAAATCATTCAGTGTTGTTTCTATCAAATTCTATTTGAGACCGAGCATGGTGGCTCACACTTGTAATCCCAACACTTCTGGAGACTGAGATGTGCAAATCACTTGAACCTAGGAGTTAGAGATCAGCCTGGGAAAAATGGTGAAACCCTGTTTCTATAAAAAATGCAAAAATTATCTGGGCATGGTGGCATGTACCAGCTACTGGGGAGGCCGAAATTGGAGGGTTGTATGAGCCTCACAAGTGAGGCTGCAGTGAGCTGAGATCATGCCACTGAACTCCAGCCTGAGCAACAAAGTGAGACCGTCTCAAAAAATTTTTTAAAATATTTGTAATTTCAAAAGATTTCAACATCTTTCGTGTAATATTTTAATATGTATTGTTATGTTATACTGTGCATAAGTATACATGACATTTAAATAGTCACTGTAGGATTTGACTTTCATAAACAATACTGCTGTTTTGACTCATTTTGTCTCATTTAATGTTCTCAATTGATGTTGCCTTTGACATTAATAGAGCTATACTGCTTTCATTTTGTGATTTGTTTCCATTTATTTGATGTAATTTGCCTGGTCTTTTACTTTCTACTTTTTGGGTTTGAGGTTTTTTTTTTAGATAAAATATAGGTAGAAATGGTTTTCACCCAACTTGTGATTTTTGATTTTTAAAATTGTTTAATAGGTTTGCCAATTTTTATTTAAAGTCTAATTCTGGTCTCACTTTTGTCATCCCCTTCTAAACCCCATTTACTATGTTTCTTTAGCCTTTCATTTATTTTCTAACTTTTTCTGCATAATCTCTTCTGTCTTTTACTCTTCTCTCTAGAAACTTAGAAAATGTATCCTCTCTTGTTAGTTTCACTAGCGGTTATTTTTGTAATTTTAAATAAAATGCATAGGGCTACATTAATTTATTTGTCACTCGTAGAAATAAAATTATATACATTGAGTTTATCTGAAACATAAGAATATTAGTACTTTAAAATTTCTTCCTACCTCCTACCTTTTATTCCCGGATTTTAAATTTTGTACTTTAGTTCAAAACTAAAATTTAAATCTGGTAGGAATTTATAGTCATAAAAATTTAAGTTTATTAGATAAAATTCAATCTTTATGAAAGATAAAATTCCTTTCATAACTCAACTTTTTTATTCACTGATTTATTAATTTTTATTTTATTTTTCAGTTGCATAGATTATAGATTATGTCTTCAAGTAGATTTATCAGAAAAGGGACATAATTGGTGTACTTCTTTAGTTTTTGTACATTTAAGAATATATTAAATATTTACTCTGATCCTTTTACACATGTATGACAAATTAGATTAGTATAAGCTTTGGGGATCATACCCTGTTCCCTAAAAATAGATGTCTCTTAGATATCTATTTCCTTCTGGCAACTAATGTTACTGAGAGAAAGTCTCATCAGAATATTTTGTTTCTTAATATGTTTTGTAATATGTAACATATATAATATATAATACATTTCAGTATTGGTGTTTGTCAACTTCTATTACTATTTTTTTACTCATGAAAAGCCCATTTGAACTGCCAAATCACTTTTTTTGTTTTAAGAGAATGTACTTCCATTAAATTATAGAGAATTTTTTCCTGTTTATTTGATCTGGTCCTATCTTCTTGCATTTCAGTCATTGGCTGTCAAATCTCTATTGTCTGTATTCTATAACCCAATTTTTACTAATAACTTCCAATTGTTAGTGTATGCTACTTCATTCAGTGTAAAGCTGTCAAGTGTATTATTGGTTTCAATTTACTTATTTTGTTTATTATATTGATTTATATTTAGGATTTTTTAACCAAAAATTATACCTACACTTTTTATTAAATTCCAGATTACATTCTTTTAAACCCTTATTTGAATATAATAGAATCTTATGCTAACATTTTTAAATTACAAAGGCTGAAACTTAATACATTTGTCAAGTAGTTGTTGAAAACGTATTGTTTTTCCATTTCGTGGATAAGGTAAACTCTATGATCATTCAGAGCATTACAATTGCTTTAGCTTTTCTAATGAACAAAGTCACTGTTTATTACTAGTTAATTCAGCTTCATAATCTATTTTCTCTAGTTAATACCTCAAAGATAGGATGACTAATTTTTTTCTTCATCTTAGAATTTTGTTTATCAGTTTAGTAAGTATGACAGTAAATGACAAGAAACAACTTTTATCAAGAAAAATGAGGCTATAATTCTTTGGGATTAGTTGTTATTCAAGAAATTAGAGGACACCAAGGTGATATAAACAATATAATTAAATTATGGGTTTTTATTATAATTTTACACTGGTATAGGCTTTTATTTTGTAGTAACATTTAAATTTTGATGACATTTTGTTTGTTTTGTGGGTGAAGTAAAGGATATTTAAAATTCAATTTGTGCTCTTATTTTGAAACAATCTCTACTGGTAACAGTATGCTTTAAATATTTATGCTATACATATGTGACAGTCCAGTTTCACTCTTGTGTATTCACTCTATTTATCTCACTATGTAAATGTCTGATTCTAATAATAGATATGCTATTTGACCATAGAGTTGTTTATTTCTTATTTCTATTGCCAAAGTTTACCCAGTGTATGACACACAGAAAGTAGACTACTAATATAGGTTAAATCAATGTTTATGTGTCAAGCTGTCATTGACATACTTGCAAGAATTCAAAAAAAGTGAATGTATCATTTTTATGATTTTATGACTGTTTTTACTATATTCCAAATTTTTATGTTAAAAATTTCTTAGTATACATAAGAGTTGAAAGGGTACCACAATTCATATCTACATAACATTTATATAAAAAATACTAACAGTTATATGTACCAGTGCATATACTTCCTTCTCTCTCTTCCACTCTCTTCATATTTATATATTTTTACTGAACTATATGAAAATGAGTTGCGTACATTATAACACATTACTCCTTAATATATTGGTAGATTTCTCCCAAGAAAAAAGACATATTCCTATGTAACTACACTACTATTATTATTCCCAAGAAATTTAACATTGATACACTATATAATATTGCCTAATATATATGCCATACTCAAGTGTTCCCAATACTCAAATAATGTATTTTATAACTGTATTTAAAACCAGGACCCAAAAAAGAATTATACATTGCATTTGGTTATCATGTTGGTTTTATAGCCAGGACAGTCACACTGCCCCTTATTATTTGGTCTTTCATTTCTAAGAATCTAAGTCACTTATTTAACAGAATGTTCCTCAGTATGAAATAGTGTGTACTTTTGTTGCCTCATGACAAGATTCAGCAATGTGTAATTTTAAAAGATAATGGTTGTTAAATTATGTTCACAATGGAAAACGGACATCCCCCTAGTTTTACTTACTAATATCTATTACTATCAAATATCCATGTGAAACAGCCTTTGATTTCTTCAAATAAATATTCAACTCATAACCCAGTTACATTAACATCAGCAACAAGTTAAAAAGTAAGCAAGTAAAAAAAGTAAACAAGTAAAAAAAAGCAATAAAACAAATTCTGAAATAATATAGAAAATAATTTTTATTGAAAAATCAATAAAATCTTTATTAATTCCCTGATGAATACTTTTCTAATTTTCTAGCTCTAAAAATTATACTTTTTGAAATTCTGTTGAAGGAATTGCTATGACAACATTTTATTATCTATATTTTAGCTTTGAGTAGGTAGTTTTCAAAAAGTTATTACACATCTCCAGAAAACAGATTTATATTACTGCTGGCTTCAGACTTTTAATTTCTGCAATAATTAAAGTATAACCTGCTGTGACTGATTTAAATCAATGTAGGTTCCATAGTGATTTCTAAAATTATCACTCAAAGTTTCCAATTTGTGTGAATAGGCATAATTATACTTACATCTCCAAAAAAATGAAGTTTTCTTACAATAAAAACTTCAATGGAGCAAAAAGATGCGAATAGAAAGGGAATGTTGATTCTATATACATTTAAAACATATAAAACCTGAAGAGATCATTTTATTGGATTCTGGGGGTACATCTGCAGGTTTCTTACCCAATGTTTAGATCCCATTAATAAGTGAGAACGTGTGGTGCTTGGTGTTCTGTTTCTGCGTTAATCTGCTCAGTATGATGTCTTCCAGCTGCATTTATGTTGCTGCAAAGAGCATGATTTCCTCCCTTTTAAGGGCTGTGTAATATTTCATGGTGTATATGTACCACATTAAAAAAATAAATCTATTCCACTATTGATGGGCTCCTGGGTTAATTCTGTGTCTTTGCTATTGAGAATAGCCCTGTGCTAAACATACAGTTGTAGGTGTCCTTTCAGTAGGATGATTTATTTTATTTTGGGTATATATCCAGTAATGAGATTGCTAGGACAAACAGTTTCATTTCTATTTCTTTGAGAAATCTCCAGACAGCTCTCCACAGAGGCTGAACTAATTTGTATTCCCACCAACAATGCACAAGTGTTCCCTTCTCTCCATAACCTCACCTCTGTTGTTTTTTGGCCTTTTAAGGATAATGATTCTGATTGGTGTGAGATGGCATCTCATTGTGGTTTTTATTTGCATCTCTCTGATGATTAGTGATGTCGGGCATATGTTTATGTTTGTTGGATGCTTATTTGTCTTCTTTTGAGAATTGTCTGTTCATGTCCTTGGTCCACTTTTTAATAAGATCATTTTTTTCCTGGTTGATTTATTTAAGTTTCTTATAGATTCTGAATATTAATTATTTGTTGAAAGAATAGGTTGAAAATATTTTCTCCCATTGTGTATGTTGTCTGTTTAAACTGCTGATAATTTATTTTGCAGTGCAGAAACTGCTTAGTTTAATTAGGTTTCAATTGTCAGTTTTTGGTTTTGAACACATAGAGCAATGGGACAGAATAGAAACTCTTGAAATAAAGCTACATACCTAATCAACTTGTCTTCAACAAAGACAGCATAAATAAGCAATGGCGAAAATATACCCTATTCTACAAATGATGCTGAGGGAACTGACTAATTATATGCAGAAGAATGAAGACTCCTATCTCTCACCATATACAAAAATAACTTAAGATAGATTGAAGACTGAAATATAAGAACTCAAACAGTAAAAAAATCTTAATGAAAACCTAAATAATACCTTTCTAGACAGTGGTCTAGGCAAAAAAAAAAAGTATGTATATGACTATGTCTTTAAATGTAAATGAACAGACTTTTGTATTATATACTATACCTAAAGGTAACTAATTATAATTTCCCTTCTAAACTTTTTTAATTTGTTGCACTTATAACTGAATAACAGTGTGTGTGTGTGTGTTTAAATATAATATTTTTCATTGTGCTTTGCACTAAGTTCAAACTAACACAAGCAGCAATCAGTTGCAGTTATGTAGAGTACAGTATTATACTATCATTTTCTCTGCTATGCAAATAGCTAAAATGCATATGCCTATGATTATGGAAATAATAAAGCTAGGATGTGCAATGAAAATTTTAAAAATAAATAAATAAATATGGGAGCTTCTTGCCTTCTTCCATGGGTATTATAAACTTGAACTGTGCAAACTTCTTAGTCTCTCACTTTGTTGTGCTTTGAAGTAAAAAGGGGTAGAATAAAAAGAAATCATTGTTTATTCAGATTTATGAGTATCCGTTTTCACAAAATTTGCCCTTATAGTTTATATAATAATCAGCACATTTTTTCTTGTAACTTAAAGCATAAGTGTTGTTGCTTTCCTTTTCCATTGATCCACACTTTTTTGAAAAACTATGGATACTGTCACTCATTCTCTTTAACAATTCAAAAAAGAAATAGTTGGATGCCCTCAACAAATAAATGAAGACATATTGGTACTGTCTTGTCTCTGACAAGAGAGTAAACAAACAGTAGCTAATAACTCACTCCTCTGAAAGCAAACCATGTAGATGTCACAAAAGTGAGAGGGATGTCAATGGATCTCAGAAGCAAACATGAAAATAAGAAATACTCAGAGATGCAAAAACTGGTTGAGCTGGGTTATGGGATGGGAAATAAACTGCTTTTACAAAAGAGGACCTGACACTATGGGTAGGGAAATACTCAGATACAGCTTCTTGTTTTGGGACCCTTCTCTTTGTCTTCCCTGTCACCAATGTGGTGAGTGAAAAACAGCAGCATCAACCCACCAGCAACCAGAAACAGATGTGAAATATCTGGACAGTGCTAGATCACAGCTGAGGTGGAGGTACTGATAATAAATTGAGATCCATCAGGCCTCTGAACATTTCCTACACACAGCCTTTTAGTTAGGTAGTAAAAAACAAAGACAGCAGCTCTTCAATAAAACACTATCTGATGCTAAGATACAATGGTGATGTTTTGTAGGGGCAGATGTTCCCAAGGAAAGTTGCTGAGCCTAAATTTTAATGTTCTTACTCAAAGGTTCACATCTGTCTCCCCAACACATACACACACCTACACACTCATCAGCAGGTGCCAGGAGGGAAGGTGGGAAGGCATGAACATAGTACAGAAGATTTGTAAGTCAGTAAAAATAGTCTGTATGATGTTATAATGATACATACATGCCATTATTTCTTTATCTAAACACATGGAATGTACAATAGCAAGACTGAGCACTAATAAAAACTAGGAATATTGGTGATAATGATGTACCAATATAGGTTCTTATATTATAACAAATAGACCACTCTAACAGATGAAGTTGATAGTGGAAGGCTACATATGTGTGGGAGCTGTGTACTTTTTTCTCATATTTTTTTGGCAAATCTAAACCTCAATTTTAAAAAACAAAATCTATTTATGAAATCAGTGAAAAAGGAGTAAATTGCTTTCTATTGGTGAAATGGCCTTACTATATGTAGAAAATGTAAAGAGGGTTTCCCTATATCACAAAGTATTTTTTAAAACTGCTCCAATTAGTTGAACAAAGATGGAATGAGATGGTCAAATAGAATCCACCAGCAATTGCCCCACCACAGAAACATCAATTTGAACAACTATTCACATTAGAAATAACTTTCATAAGAACCAAAAATAAGGTGAGTGCTCACAGTACCTAATTTTAATATCAAGCAAGGGAAGAGGCACTGAAGAAGGTGGAAAAGACAGTTTTGAACTGACAACATCACTCCTCTCCCTTCCTCTAGCAGGAGCTTCACGGCACCCAGAGAAAATCTGTGTGCTTAGAGGAGGGAAAACAAAATGATTGTGAGAATTTGCATTGGAACTCTGTGCTGCCTGTCACCATGGAATACGACACTGGGCAGAATTCAGCCAGAAGCCAAGGGAGCATTTAGATCAGCCTTGGCTGCAAAGGAATCTCATCCACCCCAGTGGTCAGAACCTGAGTTCTAGCTGGCCCCTGTACCACAGGCTAAAGTGCTCTGGAGTTCTACATAAACTTAAAAGGTAGTCTATTCCACAAAGACTACAATTCCTGGGCAAGTCCTGGAACTGTGTGGGCTCAGAGCTAATATGAAGTGTATATGACCTAGTGAGACACTAGCCTCAGCAGCCAAGGATGTGATTACATTACATTCCCCACAACCCCAGCTTGCAATTTCTAGAGTGACACCTTCCTTTTGCTTGAGGAGAGGAGAAGGGAGAGTAAAGGGGACTCTGTCTTGTAACGTAGATACCAGCTCATCCACAGAAGAATAAGGCAATAAGCAGCATCCTGAGACCCATATTTCATGCTTTGTCTCCCACATGACATTTCTAGCACATTGTAGGCCAAGAAGGGAACCTACTGCCTTAGCGTAAGGGACCCACTTCTGGCAGGATACATCACGTGCTGATTCAAGTGCCCTTGGGCATTAAATAAACATCAATGGTAGTCAGGTAGGACTGCCCATGGGTCTTGGGTGAGTCCCAAGGCTGTGCTGACTTCTGGTATAACCCAGCATATTCCCAGTGGTGGTGGCTATGGAACCAGACTCCTTAAGCTTGAGTAAAGGAGAGGGAAGAGTAAAGGAGACTTTGTCTTGCAGTTTAGGTACTGCCTTAGCCATAGTAAGGTAGAACACCAAGTGGGCTTCTGAGGTGCCTAATTTTAGGCCTTGGCTTCTAGAAAGAATTTCTGGACTCAAGCCAGTTAGAAGGGAGCTCATTGCCTTGAAGGGAGAGACCCAGGCCTGGCAGCATTTACTACAAGCTGACTAAAGGGTCGTTAGACCATGAGTGAACATCAGTGGTAGAAAAGCAGTACTACCTGTGGGCCAGGGCCAGTAGTGGTCATGGGGATAGTCTCCTTTGCTTGAGGAAATGAGGAAGAAGAGTAGAAAAGCCTTTGTATTGTGGCTTGGGTTCCAGCTCAACCACAGAATAATAGAGTGTGAAGTAGATTCCTAAGTTTTCTCACTCTGGGCCTTGGCTACCAGATGGCATTTCTGGACTCATTCTTGGGAGGGGATGGTGGCTAGCTTGCTACCCTGAAGAAAGGATGCAAGCGTGGCTAGATTCATTACATTCTGCCTAAGGAGCTGTTAGGCCTTAAGTGAACAGGTAGTGGTCACAATTGGCCTAGGGTTAGCCCAAGTGCTATGCTGGCTTCAAGTCTGACCCAGTGTAGTCCTAGTGCTGGTGGCCACAAGGGTGCTTGTGTCACCCCTCCCCAAGCTCCAGGAAGCTCAGCACATAGAGTGAGATGGTATTTGTTTGGGAGAAAGTGAGGAAAGAGAATAAGGGTCTCTGGCTGGTGATCAAGAGGATTCTCTCAGATCTTACCCAAAATTATCAAGGCAGTATCTCTAGGAGTCTGGAAGAGTCAGTGACACTAGCCTTGGGTGCCTTCTAATGTAGATATGGCTGCAGACACCAAAGACTTAGATCACAACACTCAATTCCCTTCGACCTGGAACACCTTCATAAGGAAAAAAGGTACAAATAAGCCCAGACTGTGAAAACTATAGTAAGTACCTAACTCTTCAGTTCCCAGATGTCAAGAAATATCTTCAAGCATCAAGACAATCTAGGAAAACATGACCTCACCAAGAAAACTAAATAAGGCACCAGCGGGGAATCCTGGAGTGATAGGGATATGTGACCTTTCAGACAGAGAATTTAAAATAGCTTTTTTTAGGAAGCCTATTGAAATTCATGATAACAGAGAGAAGGAATTGAGAATAGTGTTGTATAAAATTAACAAAGAGACTGAAATATTTTTCAAGTTATTTTAAGCATAAATTCTGAAGCTTGAAAATGCAGTTGACATTATGAAGAATACATCAGAGTATGGCAATAGCAGAACCAATCAAGCAGAAAAAGAATAAGTGATCTTGAAGAAATGCTACTTGAAAATACTCAGTGAGAGGACACAAAAGAAAAATATAATATTGCACACTGACAAAATCTAGAAAATAGCCTCCAAAAAGAAAATCTAGGAGTTTTGGGACTTAAAGAGGAGGTAGACAGAGATAGGTTGTGATAGAAAGTTATTCAGGGCCAGATGCGGTGGCTCAAGCTTGTAATCCCAGCACTTTGGGAGGCCGAGGAGGGTGGATCACAAGGTCAACAGATCGAGACCATCTTGGTCAACATGGTGAAACCCCATCTCTACTAAAAATACAAAAAATTAGCTGGGCATGGTGGCACATGCCTGTAATCCCAGCTACTCAGGAGGCTGAGGCAGGAGAATTGCCTGAACCCAGGAGGTGGAGGTTGCAGTTAGCCAAGATCGCGCCATTGCCCTCCAGCCTGGGTAACAAGAGTGAAACTCCATCTCAAAAAAAAAAAAAAAAAAAAGAAAGTTATTCAAAGGGATCATAATAAAGAACATTCCAAACCTAGAGAGATACAGATATTCAACTGCAAGAAACTTACAGGCCACCAAGTGGATTTCACCTAAATAAGACCACTTCGAGACATCCGATAATCAAACTATCAAGGGTCAAGTACAAAGCTAAAATACTTCCAGAAGTTGACTTTTACTGAAAATCTTATAGGTCAGGGCAGTGATATGACACTTTTAAGTGACTGAAGAATAATAAATGTTTATCATGGAATAGTATATCCAGCAAAAATATACTTCAAACATGAGTAAGTACTGACTTCCTCAGACCAAAAAAAAAAATGCTGAGTGACTTCAATAATACAAGACCTATCCTACAAGAAATGCTAAAGGAAAGTATTCAATCTGAAACAAAAGGACATTAACAAGCAATAAGAAATTATCTGAAAGTAAAAGACTCACTGACAATTACTTCAGAATGTAAACTACTGGTCATCCAGTTTCCCAGGAGTTTAATCTTGGACTGAGAATTACACCAGTAGCTTTTCTGGTTCTGAAGTTTTCAAATTTGAACTGAGTCACTCTATTAGCATCCCAGTTTCTCCAACTTGAAAACAGCCTGCTGTCGGACTTCTCAGCCTCTATAATCACATGAGCCAATTCTCCTAATAAATCTTCTCTCATCTATCTATCTATCATCTATATCTATCTATCTATCTATCTATCTATCTATCTATCTATCTATCATCTATCACCTATGCATCCTATTGGTTCTGTCTTGCTGGAGAACCCTTAATGTAGACATCAAAAGCCTAGCTTACATAACAGGGAGAATCTTTGGAATAAAAGGAAATAAGGGGAGGGACTACAGTAGTGTCTACCGATGTCATGGAAGACTGACCTTGGGAATAGAAGTAAAACTCCTGTAGAGGGACTAAAAATCTTGTGGCCCTTTTATCCAAAGAGTTTTAGAAGTGAGTTTGGTTACCTAAATAGAATATATTATTACCAAGAGCAATTAAATGAAATGTCTACACATCTATCAATAAAACACCTGAAATAAATTTGAGACCAATGGAAAAAAAAAGACATTTTTGTGGAAATCCTAATAATATTAGGTTCAATTTTTAAGAGATTAAAAGATATATTACTTTTAAAAGTCAGCGAAGATGAACAAATTAAGACATCACCGTAATAATATTAAGTAACTATTACAGTTATTACTATCACTTAAATAGTGTTTTTTCTGTCCAGGTACCATTCACAGTGTTGTATATATATTAACTAATTTAGTCCTCATATTAACATTATTAGGCAGGTGTTACTGTTTCCATTTTGAAAATTAAGAAACAAATGCAGACAAAGATTAATTAACTTGTCCAAAGACACAAAACCAATGGTGGTATAGCTGGGATTCAAATACAAATATTTCATCTTTAAAGTCTATACCCTTAGCCAACACACTAAATATAAATTATGCCTAGTTTTTAAAAACGTTGAAAAAATTAACTGTAGAAACTGGATGAGAATAAAGGAGAATATTGTATTTTAAGAGAACATGTAACTTAAAGAATATAGGGAGAAAGGCTGAAAAGAAAAATGAAAGGAACAGAAATTATAAAAGCAATTCAACACATATTTTTGAAGTATAGTCATACATTGTTTAATTCCAGGGATATGTTCTGATCATTGTGCTTTTAGGCAATTTTGTCATTGTGTGAACACTATAGAGCATACTTACACAAATCTATATGTTACAGACTACTACACACATAAGCTATACAGTATAGCTTTTTCCTCCTAGACTACAAACCTGTGCAGCATGATTCAGTACTCAGGATTGTAGGCAATTGTTACACACTGGTAAATATTTATGTATCTAAACATATATAAACACAGAAAAGTTACAGTAAAAATACAGTATCATAATCTTATTGGACTGCCATTTATATACGTGGTCCCTTGTTGCCCAAAATAATATATTGTGGGGCATGATTATAATGTATAAACCTGTAAGTGTTCTAAGTGCACAGGATAATTCAGTGAAAAATAGACAAGGAAAGCATGGAGGTACCAGAAATTATGGAATAGATCTGAATTTTCTAATTGAGTCAAGTTTTCTTTGGGTTATAAAAGATGATTCTTTCACTTCAAAGCACTTCATCATTCAGCACCTAAGGGTGAAGCTCTTTAATACAAATTTAAACTACCTTGAATAGGAATCTTTTTCAGACTTTCTGTAGAGAGGGCATGGCTCTGAATTCAGCAACTATGCACAGCTGAACTGAAGGAATGTTTAGCAGCTCTATCTCAAAATTCATCCTCATTACTGGCAAATATCTTTTCATGCTTGTTGTGGTTCTCTAACTAGATAGAGTTGCTCACTAATACTGATGACATTGTTTTTAACTTATGTTTCTTATCTATTTCAAATAATTGATTCTAGAATTCAGATTATTTTATACATCTAAAGAAAAAAATAGTGTCATAAAAGACTCAAGTAATCTTTGTATATTTTATTTCTCCCAGTTACTCAGTGATATATGATAAGACTTTTTAAATAGAAAATATATTAGTGATAACAGTTTATTATTGTTTACAACTAGCCCTAAATAGTCAAAGAAAATAAGCAGCATAGTTAGCAAGATGCTTGCATATACTGTCTGTTTCTGAGAGGAGCAGCTGCACAATATGTTCATGCAATTCTCAGTATTGCAATGTAGGTAAAAATGAGAGTACATTTCTGTACAAGTCTAATTAATTCTAAATTTCTTTTTTAAATTGAGAAAATAAATTGAAACCCCAGGTCAAAAAATGTGTTCAACTAAAAGATAATAAAATTCATGTAGTATAGTAAGTTTAATTGTTTATGCGAGTTCAGTTCAGACCCAATTCAATCTTCAAAACCCTTAAGATGGATCCTTATTTTTAATAGGAAAATTACGTCTCTATAATGAAAGGTAAAAATTGTAATTCGTGTAATTTGTTTATTATGTTATGGCATAACTTCCCATGAGCCATTGCTATTAAACAATCATGAAATTTATGATTTTAAAAATAATTGATAAATGTGGTTTTTCACTTTCAGAGACCCTCTTCTGATGAATGAGAAGGGGCAGTCTTTCATTTGAATGCAACAAAAAAGGAATAGATATAGCCAATAAAAAACCCAAACTTTACAACCTAACGAGTTTCCTTTATTTTGAATCAGTTTCTTGTTGTCTGATTAACTACATTCTTGCTAGAGACAATAATACACATGAATTGTCATGTTTCCTCCACACAATTCCTCTTCTGTGTATGTGTGTGTGTGTGTGTGTGTGTGTGTGTGTGTGTAATTTCCTTCATCTCTCCCATTTCTGAATTTCTTCAGTTCTATCCACTTATTTGAACAAATGAGGCAATTATTGCATTTTAATTAAGATTAATTATGTTTTCTTTATTTTCATATCCAATTTTCCTGCCATAAAATGCTCATGCAAACCCCAAGATTTTCCACTGCCCAAGGAAAATAGCCTTTATTTATTTTATTATTAAACATTAAGTAAATTGTAGAAGTTGAATTGAGCAGACAATTACAATTTATGCAAACATTCAAAAATGTTTGTTTCTATCTTTATAACATACAACTATTTCAAACCCACTATCCAAAATGATTGTGAAAAGAGTCAGCTGCAGCAGTTTTACAGACAGTGAGTCCAAGAAACAAATTTCCTTAATTTCATGTAACAGAGAATTAGGTCTATATTGCAAAATACATGTGTCTTACTTATAATTCATGTCATAAGTGGTATTAAGAAAACTAGAGTTGTTTATTTAACAGCATATAACTGTACATTAAACAGACATAAGTGAAATTCTAGGTTTATCTACTAGTTGTTTTTCTCTCTCTGTTCTACAGAAATAGTGTATTTGGTTACATTTTATCACTGTGGGCTGTTCATGTCCTGTTCTGTTATAAGACAGACTTCTGTGTATGGGTTCCCATCACATAGTATTCAAACAGCCCATGGAATACTTTAGGGAGAATGGTGATAAGTTATTCTATTGACAGAGTGGTTGAGACCTTCCGTTGCATTCTTATGGATCTGTGTTGTATTCATGTTAGCATAAGCCTAAGGAAGAGAATTCTGAATAATGTGAAAAGTCAGCAAGTGGAAGGGATGCTTGGGGTTCTAAGGGAAACAAATATACTGTCCGGCATTTTTACCCAAATCACCAGTCTCCACCTCCAACACTGGGGATTACATCTTGACATTAGATTGGAGTGGAGACATAGATCCAAACCATATTCGTGACTGAATGGCATTGCATCAAAATGAAGACTCTCCTACCCACATCTTTGATTAACAGAGCCAAGGATTTATTTATAAACAGAGAAGCATAGACCTACTAACTACAAGTTTTGGTAGACCTCAGAATATAATTTGATTGGAATAATTTAACTAAAAGAAAGCCTTAGATATAGATATCTCAAACATTATGGTTATAGACTCTCCACAATCCCTGAGAACACTGGCATGCAAATCTTTGCCCTTCAATATCAAGCTTTTATATTCATGGCTACTGAGGATGCATATGTATCAGGGGTATGTTGCTTAATATTAGACAGCTCATAGGGTGCACAGAAACCCTGGAGGAGTAAGTTTCTAAGTGTCTTAGTTAATTTTCTGTTACTTATAACAAAACATCTGAAACTGAGTATTTATAATGAAAGTAATTTATTTCTTACTGTTATGAAGGCTAATTTCAAGGGGCCGCATCCTGAAGCAGTGCAGTGTATCCCATGGCAGATGAGCAGAGTTTGCTTGCGTGCTAACTGAGGTCTTTCTTTTCATATAAAGCCACCAGTTTTCCTCCGATGATAACCCATTAAACCATTAACTCATTAATCCACAAATGGATTAACCCATTCATGAGAGCCCTCATGAACCAATAGCCTCTTAAAAGCCCCAACTTTCATTCCCACCACATTGAAGATTAAGTGAGTTTTAGAGAGGATAAATACTCAAATCTTAGCAAAAGCTAAGATAAGAATTACAATCAACATATTTTTCCAAGGAGAAGTAAGTTTGTTTATTTCTGTAGCATAAAAATACATGCTTTGGGATTAAAACTTTTTATCTTTCCAATTTGCTTCAAATGTTGAATGACAGTAGAATGGTGGACATTGAGTATTTCAACAACTTTTCATGTAGTTGTAATAGGATCAACTTCAATGATTGCTTTCAGTTGGTCATTGTCAACTTCTGATGGCCAGCCACTATGCTCCTCATTTCCAAGGCTCCCATCTTCTTTGAAAAACTTCTTGAACCACTACTGCACTGTATGTTCATTAGCAGTTCCTGGGCCAAATGGATTGTTGATGTTGCAATTTGGCTCCGCTGCCTTACGACCCATTTTGAACTTGAGTAAGAAAATCACTCAAATTTGCTTTTTGTCTAACATCATTTCCATAGTCTAAAATAAAATAAACAGCAAGTAGTAAGTAATTAGCAAAAAAAAAAAAAAGCTAGTAACATGCATTAAAATGGTGTATAACATAACCGTATTTTCTTAAGAATGTATTTCAATATCAAACGGCAATTCCAACAATGCAAAAACCACAATTGCTTTTGCACTCATTTGTTGGAGGGGCGGTGATAAACTATTCAATCATCATGACACTGTTGCTGAGTTTAATGAACTCCAACATTTTCTTCCATTCTTGTTCACTTGTCTCATTATCCAGATTTCAGAGAGAGTCCAAATGACTGAGCTTATCTTACTTGTCCACCCTATTTCTATTTTCATTTAAAGGCAGTAAAAACAAAGTTTGGAAGAACTTTCTTTTTAATTTCCCAATACTAAGTTTCTATAATTCAGTAAAAGTAAATTAAGTCAGGAAAAATATAAACCCAAAAAATCAAAATCACCAGAATTCTCTTACATTTTTATGCTGATATAATACACTCTCTTTCCAGCAATTTATATCAGACTACTTGATGTGATTTCCCTATTCAGCATCAAGGCTCTGGAGGCATCAGATTGCAGAAGCATCTCTAAAGTCATCAGAGGTGTCTCAGAGGCTTTAAGAAAAGGAAAAGAACTAGTGTTGGGACTATAGATGACTCACTCTGCTTCAGCCAAAGCCTCATCTCTTTCACTTGTTTATTTTAGCAGAGTTCTACTATGAAAAGTGTGTTTGAAAACCACTGATCAAAGGCCACACAACTAGTTAATATTATAACTAAATTCCCTTAAATCTGTGTAGTGCTATCTGATTTCTTATGAAAAATCAGAACTAAAAATTTGGAAAATTTGGCAGCCATCATGTTTGATATGTGGTAAACTCTTTGAATTCCTAATTCATTTTTTTCTAGCTATCCTTAACACCAGAAACTCTATGATCATTTATATCAATTCTCATTGTCCACTTCTCTTCCATTTCTTTTAAGGGATGTAATAAAGAAAAATGGGGCTGTTTATGTCTTTAAAAGGTAATTAATTGGAAAAATCTTGTAAAAATTAACCCTATAAATTTAAAGGTGGAATAAGACAAAGTAAATCAATGCCTTGCACAGTAAATAAACTTATTTAATCTTCTCTCAACTTAAAAAATTTGATGAAAAATTACATATATCATCAATCATAAATTACAATTCTGGGAAAGCCGCAGACATTTAAAAATTCTTGCATTACTTACTTTTATGGCTAATGTTTTGATCATCCTGTTTGCCTACTTTGATTCCTTTTTTAAAACAAAATATTTTTTCAAAAGTAATTTTCTGAAAAAAAGAAAGCTACACAATAATTCTGAAAATATTCCATATTATTTTGATACGTTACCTGGCTTTCCAATTTAACTAAACTATTGTTTCTAATAGAGTGATACAGTTAACCAAGGAACTGTTTTGAAATTTGGAAAATAAATGTAGTAAACTGATATGTACTTGGCTGGGCACGGTGGCTCACACCTGTAATCCCAGCACTTTGGGAGGCTGAGGCAGGCAGATCACCTAAGGTTGGGAGGTCGAGACCAGCCTGACCAACATGTAGACACCCACCACCCCAATGTCTCTACCAAACTTACAAAATTAGCCGGCATCATTGCAGACTCCTATAGTCCTAGGTGCTTGAGAGGCTGAGGCAGGAGAATTGCTGGAACCCAGGAGGTGGAGGTTGTGGTGAGCTGAAATTGGACCATTGCACTCTAGCCTGGGCAACAAGAGGGAAACTCCGTCTCAAAAAATAAAAATAAAAAAGAGTTGGCATTATAGGATATGCACTGGTGAAGATGAAGCCTATTCTAAATGGTTCAAACTTGAGAGATAATACTAGAAATCTCCTTTTCTTGTTGGGATCATTAATATTCTTTTAGTTTTAAGGGCTACCTAGTAATGAAAGAATTGTTAACAAAGCAAATAAGTAGATCAGTTATTCTCAACTTTGAGTTAGGCTTGCCACTAGCCAAAAAAAAAAAAAAAAAAAAAAGCAATATCAAGAAGTAAATGGAGGAAGGTAGAGCAAGATGTTGGAATAGAAGCTTTCCCCATTCTTTGCCCCTGCAGGAACACCATATTTAAAAAACCATCTGCACACAGAAAAGCACTGTCACAGAACCATAATTCAGGTGAGCAATCAGAGTACTTAGAAGTAACTTCATATCACTGATAAAAAGGCATTAAAGAGGGTAGGAAAGACAGTCTTGGATCACTGACACTGATCCTCCTCCATCCCCCCTCAGAGGCCATCTAGCATAGAAAGTCTGTGCATTTGAAAGAGGGAGAGTGCAGTAACTGGGGTACTTTACATTGAACTCAGTGCTGCCCTATGATAGCATACAGGAAAGCTGTGCTGGGCTCAGTCAGCACCTGAGCATGGAAGGAGCATTTGGATCTGACCTAGCCAGAAGGGTATCACCTATCCCAATAGACAAAACTTGAGTTTATTGACAAACCTCACCACTGTAAGCCAAGTTCTCTGGTGTCCTAGGTAAATTTGAGAGACAAAAGGGCTGCAATTAAGCAATATTTTGTGCTGCTTTGGGCTCAGAGCCAGATGACTAGGATGGCATGTGACCTAGGGAAAGACCAGCTGGCACAACCAAGGGAGGGCTTTGCCACATCTCTCCCAACACCAGGCAGTGCAGCTCACAGCAACAAAAATGACTAATTTTTTTGGCTTAAGGAGAAAGAGCAAAGAGTAAAGAGGATTTTGTCTTGTAACTTGTATAGTAGCTCAGCTTCAGTAGAACAGGGTGAGGCCCTATAGTCCAGGTAGTATTTTTAGACACGTGCTGGGCCAAAAGGAAACCCAGTGCCCTGAAGGAGAGGACATAGTCCTGGCAGGATTCATTGCCTGCTGACTAAAGAGCCCTTGGGCCCTGAATAACCAACAGTAATATGAAGGTAGTAGGCTGTGAACCTTGGGCTCTGATATGTGCTGACTATACGTGTGACTCAGCACATCCCCAGCTGTGTTGGATATACTGAAATACCCCTTCTCTTTGAAAAAAGCATAGAGAAAAGAAAAGGCAACTCTGCTTTGCACCTTAGACACCAGCTCAGCCACAGTGGCTAGAGTAATAGGCAGACTCTTGGGGTCCTGAGTACAAGCTTAGGCTCTTGGACAGCATTTCTGGACCTGCCCTGGAACAGAGGAGAGCCCATTGCCCTGAAGGGTGAGTCCCAGGCCTGGCAGGATTTATCAAAAACTAAACAAAGAGCCCTTGGGCTTTAAGCAAACACTGGCAATGACTTGAAAGAACCTCACTATGGGCCAGTGGTGGTGGTGGCCACAGAAAGAATGTCCTCTGTTTGTGAAAAGGGGAAGAAAGAGTAGGAAGAACTTTGTATTGTGGTTTCAGTTCCAGCTTAGTCACAGGATAATAGAACATCAGGCACAATTCTGAGCTTTTTGACTCCAATTTATGACTCCCAAATAGCATCTCTGGAGCCACCTGGGGTTTGGGGGAACTCATTGTCCTGAACAGTCATAAATGTGGCTGACATCATTGTATTCTGATAACAGAGCCCTAGAACCTTACATGAACATAGATGGTTGCCAGTTAGTGGTTACAACAGGTCTTGGGTGAGATCCAGTGTTGCGCTGGCTTCAAGTCTGACCCAGTGGTGGGGGCCACAATGGGACTTGCATCACTACACTCCAAGCTCCAGGAAGTTCAGCACAAATAAATAAACTCCATTTATTTGGGGAAAGTAAGAGGAAAAAAAAAAACAAACAAAAACAATAGTCTCTGCATTGTAATCTAGAGAATTCTTCCAGGTCTTCTCCAAGAGCACGAAGACAGTATCTCTGCAAATCTGCAAAAATCACAGTGATATTAGACTTGGGGCCCAAGTCCCTTCAAATACCTAGAAAGACTTCTCCAGAACGACAGGCACAAACAAGCCCCGACTCTGAAGATGCAATAAATACCTAACTCTTCAATGCCCAGATACTGACAAACATCTAAAAGCATCAAGATTACCCAGGAAAACTTGATCTCATCAAATGAACAAAATAACGATGAGAAACCAATCCTGGAGAGAGAGAAACATGTTCAATATTGAAACAGAAAATTCAAAACATCTATTTTGAGGAAACTCAATAAAATGTAAGATAACACAGAAGAATTTTATAATTGTATCAAATAAATTTAACAAGGAGATTAAAATTATTAAAACAAATAAGGTAAACATTCCAGATTTGAAAAGTACAATTTACATACGGAAAAATGACTTAGAGTCTCTTAATAGTTGGATTGATTAAGCAGAGGAAAAAATTAGTAAACTTGAAGGCAGGTTATTTAAAAATACATACTTAGGAGACAAGAAAAATTAACAAAAAAATAGAGCACTCCTACAAGATTGAGAAAATAGCCTCAAAAGGAAAAATCTAAGAGTGATTGTCCTAAAAGTAAAGGTTGATAAGAAAATATGGGGTAGAAGATTTATTCCAAGAAATAATACTATAGGACTTTTCAAATCTTGAGAAAGATACCAACATTGAAGTACAAAAAGTTATAGAACACTAAGCAGAATTAACCCAAAGAAGATATCTAATCTTCAAACTGCTAAAGTTTCAATGATAAAGATGATGATAAATACATCAAAATAAAAGAAACAAATAACACAGAATGAAACTCCAACACATGTGGCAATCTACTTTTCAATGTAAACCTCACAGGCCAGGAGAGGCTGGCATGACATATTTAAAGTTCCAGGGAGGGGGAGTGGGGACTTTTATCCTAGAATCCTTTATGCAGTAAAAATGTCCTTCATGTATGAAGGAAAAATCAAGAACTAAACAGACAAACCAAAGCTGAGGGATTTTATCAACACCATATTTGTCCTACAAGAAATGCTAAAGATAGTTTCTTCATCTGAAAGAGAAAGATTCTGATGAGCAAGAAGAAATCATCTAAAGGTACAAAACTCAGTGGTGGCCAAGTTCAGTGACCCATGCCTCTTATCCCAGCACTTTGGGAGCCTGAGGTGGGCTGAATGCTTGAGCCCAGGAGTTTGCAACCAGCCTGGACAACATGGCGAAATCCTGTCTATACATAAAAATACAAAAATTAGCCGGTGTAGTGGCGCATACCAGTGGTCTCAGCTAATCAAGTGGCTGAGGTGGGAGACTCACTTGAACCCAGAAAGTTGGGGACACAGTGATCTTTGATTACATGACTGCACTCCAAACTGAGTGGTAGAGTGAGACCCAGTATCAAAACAAAGCAACAAAATCACTGGTAACACTAAGCACACAAAAAAACACAGAATATGATTGTTGCAATACTTTTCACAATAGTCAATAGCAAAGGTTTGGAAGCAAACTAAGTGTCCATCAAAAGATGAATGGTTGCCATTCTAACTGGCGTGAGATGGTATAACACTATGGTTTTGATTTGCATTTTTCTAATGACCAGTGATGATGAGCTTTTTTCATATATTTGTTGACTGCATAAATATCTTCTTTTGAGAAGTGTCTGACCATATTCTTCACACATTTTTTAATTGGGTTGTTTTTTCTCATAAATTTGTTTAAGTTCCTTGTAGATTCTGGATATGAGCCCTATGTCAGATGGATAGACTGCAAAAATGTTTTCCCGTTTTGTAGGTTGCCTGTTTACTTTGATGATAGTTTCTATTTCTGTTCAGAAGCTCTTTAATTTAATTAGATCCCATTTGTTTATTTTGGCTTTTGTTGCCATTGCTTTTGATGTCTTAGTCATAAAGTCTTTGCTCCTCACCTATGTACTAAATGGTATTGCCTAGGTTTTCTTTTATGGTTTTTACAGTGTTAGGTCTTACGTTTAAGTCTTTAATTCATCGCGAGTTAATTTTTGTGTAAGGTGTAAGGAAGGGGCCTAGTTTAAGTTTGCTGCATATGTCTAACCAGTTTTCCCAACGTCGCTTATTAAATAGGGAATCCTTTCCTCCGGGCTTGTTTTTGTCAGGTTTATCAAAGATCAGATAGTTGTAGACATGTGGCATTATTTCTAAGGCCTCTGTTCTTTTTCACAGGTCTATATATCTGTTTTGGTACCAGTACCATGCTGTTGTAGTTACTGTAGCCTTCCATAATTTGAAGTCAGGTAGCATGATGCCTCCAGCTTTGTTCTTTTTTTTTTTTTTAATAGAGTGTGCATATTTCCTATAATAGAGTATTTTGAGAGTTAGTATATTTTTTATAACAGAGTACAAATAGAGTTTGCATATTTTTATAACACAGTACAAATAGAGTGTGTATATTTTTTATAACATAGTATTTTGAGAGTTTGTATATTTTTTATAACAGAATATAAATCAAGGGTGTATATTTTTTAATTTATTTTTTAATTGCATTTTAGGTTTTGGGTTACATGTGAAGCTTTGTTCTTTTAGCTTAGGACTGTCTTGGCTATATGGGCTCTTTTGTGGTTCCATATGAAATTTAAAGTAGTTATTTCCAATGATGTGAAGAAAGTCAATGGTAGCTTGATGAGGATAGCATTGAGTCTATAAATTACTTTGGTCAGTATGGCCATTTTTAAAATATTGATTCTTCCTATCTATGAGCATAGAATGTTTTTTTCCATTTGTTTGTGTCCTCTCTTATTTCTCTGAGAAGTGGTTTGTAGTTCTCCTTGAAGAGGATCTTCACATCCTTTGTAAATTGTATTCCTAGGTATTTAATTCTCTTTGTAGCAATTGTGAATGGGAGTTCACTCATAATTTGGCTCTCTGTCTATTATTGGTGTAGAGGAATGCTTGTGATTTTTGCACATTGATTTTGTATCCTGAGACTTTGCTGGAGTTGCTTATCAGCTTAAGGAGATTTTGGGCTGAAACGATGGGGTTGTCTAAATATACAATCATGTTATCTGCAAATACAGACAACTTGAATTCCTCTCTTCCTATTTGATTACCATTTATTTCTTTCTCTTGCCCAATCACCAATACTATGTAGAACTTCCAGTATTATGTTGAATAGGAGTGGTGAGAGAGGGCATCCTTGTCTTGTGCCAGTTTTCAAAGGGAATGCTTCCAGCTTTTGCCCATTCAGTACAATATTGGGTGTGGGTTTGTCATGAATAGCTCTTGTTATTTTGAGATACATTCCATCAATACCTAGTTTATTGAGAGTTTTTAGAATGAAGGGGTGTTAATTTAATCAAAGATGTTTTCTCCATCTATTGAGATAATTATGTGGTTTTTGTCAATGGTTCTGTTTATGTGATGGATTATGTTTATTGATTGTATATGTTGAACCAGCCTTGCATTCCAGGGAATAAAGCCAACTTGATTATTGTGGATAAGCTTTATGTTGTGCTTGTGGGTTCAGTTTTCCAATATTTTACTGGGGATTTTCACATCTATATTCATCATGCATATTGGCCTGAAATTTTCTCTTTTTGTTGTGTCTGACAGGTTTTGGCATCAGGACAATGGTGGCCTCATAAAATTAGTTAGGGGAGAGCATCTCTTTTTGTATTGTTTGGAATAGTTTCAGAAGGAATGGTATCAGCTCCTCTTTGTATCTCTGGTAAAATTTGGCTTTGAATTCTTCTGGTCCTGGTCACTTTTCAGTTGGTAGGCGGTTAATTACTGCCTCAATTTTAGAACTTGTTATCAGTTTATTCAGGAAGATGCTGGAGAGGATGTGGAGAAATAGGAATGCTTTTAAACTATTGGTGGGAGTGTAAATTAATTCAACCATTGTGGAAGACAGTGTGACAATTCCTTAAGTATCTGGAACTAGAAGTACCATTTCATCCAACAATCCCATTACTTGGTATATAACCAAAGGATTATAAATCATTCTACTATAACAGCACATGCACCGTATAGCTATTGCAGCACTATTAACAATAGCAAAGATTTGGAACCAACAAAAATGCTCATCAACGATAGACTGGATAAAGAAAATGTGGCATATATACACCATGGAATACCATGCAGTCATAAAAATTGATGAGTTCATATTTTTTGCAGGGACATGGATGAAGCTAGAAACCATCATTCTCAGCAAACTAACACAGGAACAGAAAATCAAACACTGCATGTTGTCACTCTTAAGTGGGAGTTGAATAATGAGAACACATGGACACAGGGAGGGGAACATCACACACTATGCCTCATTGTGGGCTAGGGGTATTTGGGAGGGATAGCATTAGGAGAAATACCTAATGTAAGGGACAGGTTGACGAGTGCAGCAAACCACCATGGCAAGTGTATACCTATGTAACAAACCTGCATGTTCTGCCCATGTATTACAGATCTTAAAGTATAATAATAAAAAAAGATAAATAAAGAAAATGTGATACTTTTATTCATCCATAAAAAATGAATGAGATTCCATCATTTGCAACAGCATTGATGGAGCTTAAGATCATTAGGTTTAGTGAAATAAACCAGGCACAGAAAGACCAACATCACATATTCTCACTTGTTTGTGAAATTTAGAAATCAAAACAATTGAATTCATGGAAACAGGGAGTAGAAGGATTGTTACTAAAGGCTGAGAAAGTAGCTGGGGAAGGGGTGAGGTGGGAATAGTAAATGGGTAACAAAATAACTTAGAAAAAATCAATAAGACTTGTATTTGATAGCACAGCATTGTGACAATAGTCAAAATAATTTAATTGTCCATTTTAAAATAAGTAAGATTATGTATTAATAACACAAAGGATAAATGTTTCTGAAGATGAATATCCCATTTTCCATGATGTTATTATTACTCATTGCATGCCTATATCAAAAGGCCTCATGTACCCCATAAATACCTATGCCTACTGTGTACACATAAATATTAAAAAATAATTTTTAAATGACATTTAATAACACTTCATCTTACTACTAGACTTTTCAAATTATTGCAAAGTATTTTTTACATCCATAAAAATTCCTTGACCCATTTTCTAAGGGGTAAAAATCCATTATTTTAAAGTTAAGCACGGCAGTGTTGTGTTTTAAAATACATTTCTGTATAAGATGTGGCAAAAAAATTATGTTGCAAAAAAATTTCATGTGAAATTTGATATCATATATATATATACACATACGTATGTGTGTATATATATCATATATATATGATATTTGATATCATATATATATACACACATACGTATGTGTATATATATATATGTATGTGTGTGTATATATATATATATATATATATATATATATATATATTTTAAACCAAGTGATTTAACTAACACTCATCAAAAAATTAAGCAAACTTTTTCCAGAAATGGAAGAAGCTGTTAAGGTTTTTTTTTTTCCTGTCCTGAGTCATTTTAATAAATATGGTTATTTACAGTGTGGGGTATAACACTACTGTTTTCTCAGATGCAGTAAACAGAAGCAAAGATATTTCTACTCACCATTGCTTTTCATATCACAGAAACTTTGTGTTTGTTTATCTGCCTTTACTGAAATGTTCTTTCCTTGATTCTTATCCTTATTAAATTTTATTCTTATCTCATCTCTTAGTTTAAGTTACAGAGCTAAAACAGAGTTCTTAACTCAAGTTATTAAAAATATATTATTGAATTCTTTCTTCCTTCTCTCTTTTTCTATTTGCTTCTAGGAGAACTGATAGGTTGGCTAACATGTTTGAACATAATGATGATAACATTACCCTATCTGAGGAGGACAGAGCAATAGCTAACAGGAATTTGAGTCTCTAAGAACACCTTGAAGCAAAGCCACCATGTCAGTTCTAGGTGGTCTTCTTCTAGACTTTTATGTGTGAGAGAATATTTATCTTGTTAAATTAACTGTTCATGGGATAGTCTCTTATTTTCAGTTAAATCCAACCCTAACTGATAAGCCATCATTACAGACTTTGAGTACGTAATTATCACAACTTCAAGAAATGTATCTACTTTTTAACTGTGTGTGAGTGATTAACTATTTGATTAATATTAGCCCCCCACGCTCATCAGATAGTAAGTTTCATGAGGGCAAGAAGTATATTCACTATTGTATTCCAATCACCCTAGCAGAGTGCAAGTTATATATCTTGGGAAAAAAAGAAAGAATTAGGAAAGAAGGGAAGAAGGAAAACAAAAGAGGAGGGATGGTGGGTTGAAAAACTTGTTACAGATAAGTTTATATTTATCTTCTACACTCTTCAGTCTTTTTTCTTTCCTTTTCTAAATGATATAGTACCTTTTAAGTGTACTCTATGCCTTTAAGTTCTGTTTACCTTTGAACACTTTTCTGCAGATGATCTAATAAATCTTTTACAGCTACAGCCATGAGTCTTCATAGAGGCATTTATGTTTTAACAAGCATAAAAATCATAAGTAGAAGACATGTGTTAAGTGGAAGGATTCAATTATCGATTATGGGATATTTTGTAAAAGCTGATCCAGATAAAATTTTTAAGACCTCACATACTTCCTCTTCAGAAAGTTTTATCTCAAATGGTTCATATAGATATTTTCAAAATGCTGTCTTCCACACAATGGATATTGTGGTTAGCCATTAGTTTTTCAATATGCATACATACTTTATTTTGAAAACACTTCCATATCCTATCACTGTAATAGTTTCAGCAAAACAAACAAAAAACGTATTACCTAGGACCAATGACTCTATTTTAGAAAAAAACAATAATGAAAGTGGGGAAATTGAAGATACACTATACTTCAGACAGGGGTTGCACTGGAGATTGTTTCTAATTATGAATGAAAATGAGAAGAAACTTAGATTAGTCAATATAGGAGTTTTTGATGTGTGTAGATATTTCTATACTTTTTCGATTGCATAAGAATGGTGTTTTATAAAGGAGCCTATTTTTAAAAATACAAATTATCAAATAGTAAGCTCCATGAAGCACTTACTTTATGAACTTCGTTGTGTTTTTATTTTTCTCAACTAGCGAAGGATCAGAACTCTTTTATCAGGCATTAAAACTTTTACAAAATCATTTCTCATGGGGTTAGAGTACATGCCAGCTTCACCATTTCTGTGATTTCAAGAAATAATGAAAATTTTGTAGCAAACATTTAATACTTGTAACTAATATTAACCAAAAGAGTTTGACTGTAATGGAGCTCATGTTTTAGTAATAATACATTTGTATTATTTATAATAAAGCTAAGAGGTAAAGAGAAAGTGATATGGTTGAGATAAAAACATACTTTCATATAATATAATAAAATACAATATAATATATAACACCAGGCAGGGACACATGCTATATGGAAAAACAAAGTGGGGAATGGGGCTACTAAAGTGGGAACTGTTTTATATAGGGTGGTGAAGGAAGGCCTCCTTGAGAAAGTGACATTTAAGCAGAGACCTGATTTGAATGAAATAAAGAAGCTTTGATGGTGAAGAATATTACAGGCAAAGGTAATAGCAATGGAAAGTTTCTTCAGAGGAAAAGAACTTGATGTTTTTAAGGGACTATAAAAAGGCCAGCATGAACAGAGTAAGAGGAAAGTGATGGTAGATAAAGTCACATTAATCTGACAGATAATGTAGAACCTTGTTGCTCCTGATGTGGATTTTACATATAGTGAGTGGATAGCCAAGAGATAATTCAGGAGCCATAATTTGACCATTTCGTGAGAATCATTCTGATTATTGTGTGAAGAAAACAGTGTTAATTTGGAGGAGTGGGAGAGAGGCAGAGCAAGACGGCAGAATAGAAGGCTCTTCTGATCACACCCTCCAGCAAAGACACAGATTTAACAACTACCTACACACAAAAATGTACATTCATAAGAACCAAAAATCAGGATAGCACTCATAGTACGTAGTTTTAACCTCATATCATTGAAGGAAGGACTGAAGAGGTAGGAAAAAAAATCTTTAATTGCCAGAGACACCTCTCCCCTTTTCCCCTCTAGCAGCTGCATGGTGCAGAGAACTTCTCTGGGCACTGAGGGAAAGAGAGCACAGCAATTATGAGACACTGAACTCAGTGCTGTCCTGTTAGAGCTGATAGGAAAATTGGACCAAACTCAGCTGATGCCCACCCACAGAGAAAGCATTTAAACCAGCCCTAGCCAGATGGGAATCACCCATGCCAGCGATTGGAACTTGAGTTCTTGCAAACCACACCACCGTGGGGTAATGTTCTTCAAGTCTTTTAGTATACTTGAAAAGCAGTCTAAGACACAAGATTGCAAACCTTAAATGTGTCCTAGGGTTGAAATAGGCTCAGGTACGGAGGACTGGGGAGCCATGTGACCTACTGAGACACCAGCTAGGGAAATTAAGGGAGTGCTGCTATCACCCTTCCTCCAGGCTGCACAGCATACATCTCCAAAAGAGATCCTTTCTCTCCCCTTAAGGAGAGGAGAGGGAAGAGTGGAGAGGACATTGTCTTACAACTTGGATAACAGCTCAGCCACACCAGGCTATGGTACTTATCAGAGTCTTGAGGAACCTGGTTAAGGCTAGCTGCCAGATCCCATTTATAGACACAACCCAGGCCAGAATACAACACACCATCTTAAAGGAAAAAATCCAGTCCTGGCAGCATTCATCACCTGCAACTGAAGAGCTCTTGTTCCCTGAACATCTACCAGTGATACCCAGGTACTACATAGAAGGCTTTGAATGAGCTTCTAAGTCTTGCTGGCTTCAGGTATCAGCTCAGCCACAGGGTGGTAGAACACCAAGTGGACATTTGGGCCTCTCAATTATAGAACTTGATGTGTAGATGTCATTTCTGGACATGCCCTGGGTTAAAGAGGGGCATACTACTCTGAAAGGCAAGTCACAGGTCAGGAAACATTCAACACAAGCAGATTTAAGAGTGCTTGGTCCTTAAGAAAACATGGGCAGTAGTCTGGAAGTTTTCTGCATGGACCTGGGGTGGTAGTGGCAATGAGGTAAGGCTCCTCTGTCTTTGGAAAGGGGAGGGAAAAGTAGAAAAGGCTGTATCCTGTCGTTTGAATGCCAGCTTAGTCACAATACAGTAGAATACCAGATAGACTTCTAAATTCTGTGACTAGTTTCTAACTCCAGGATAAAACCTGTGACTTGAAAAAATTCGCCGCCCTGAAGGGAAAGATTCAGGCCGGGTTGGCTTTACCACTTGCTTATTGTAGAGCCCCAGGGTCTTCTTTTTTTGAGACGGAGTTTTACTCTTGTTACCCAGGCTGGAGTGCAATGGCGCGATCTCGGCTCACCACAACCTCTGCCTCCTGGGTTCAGGCAATTTTCCTGCCTCAGCCTCCTGAGTAGCTGGGATTACAGGCACGCGCCACCGTGCCCAGCTAATATTTTGTATTTTTAGTAGAGACGGGGTTTCACCATGTTGACAAGGATGGTCTCGATCTGTTGACCTTGTGATCCACCCGCCTTGGCCTCCCAAATTGCTGGGATTACAGCCTTGAGCCACCGCACCCGGCCAAGCCCCAAGGTCTTAAGTGAACACAGACAGTAATCAATGAGTAGCAGGGCTTTTGTGAAATCCGGTACTGTGCTGGCTTCAAATCTGACCCACTGCAGTCACAGAGGTAGTGGCCACAGGGAACTTGTCCTGGATCATCCAGCAGTACCTCTATGAGTCTGCCAGGACCACAACATTACTGAGCTTTGGCTTCCCCCTAAAGTAGATACAATTTAGACCACAACACCCACGTCTTTTCAAATGTCTGAAAAGCCTTCCCAGGAAGAATGGGGAAAAACTTTACCAGACAGTGATAACTACAATAAATATTTAACTTTTCAATGCCCAGATACAGATGAACATCTAGAAATATCAAGGTAATTCAGGAAAACACGACCTCACCAAGTGAACTAGATAAGCCTCCAGAAACCAATCCTAGAGAAAGACAGATATATGATCTTTGAGAAAGAAAATTCAAAATACCTGTGTTGAGGATACAAAAAACAGCTGAAAATAACTCAGAAAATATATTCTGAGTTATATCAGATAAGTTTAACAAAGAGATTTACATAATTTTAAGAAATGAAGCAGAAATTCTGAAGCTCAATTGGCATATTAAAAAATGCATGAGTCTTTTAATAACGGAATGGATCAAGCAGTAGAAAGAATTAGACAGCTTGAAAGCAGGGTATTTGAAAATATATAGTCAGAGGAGAAAATATACAATAAAAAAGCATGCATATAGAATCTAGAAAATATCTTCAAAGGGACAAATCTAAGAGTTATTGGCCCCAAAGAGGAGGTAGAGAAAGAGATAGGGTAAGAAAGTTTATTCAAAATAAGAAAAAAACAAAACTTTGCAAACTTAGAGAAAAATATCAAGTCTAAGTACAAGAAGGTTATAAAAAACCAAACAGATTTAACACAAAGAAGACTACCTCAAGGCATTGAAAAATAAAACTTCCAAAGATCAAAGATCAAGAAAGAATCCTAAAAGTTATAAGAGAAAATAAACAAACACCACACAAGGGAGCTTCAGCACATCTGCCAGCAGACTTTTGGTGAAAATCTTACAGAACAGGAAAGAGTGACATGACATATTTAATGTGCTGAAAGAAAATTTTAAAACCTAGAATAATGTATCTGGCAAAAATATCCTTCAAATGTGTAGGAGAAATAAAAGCAGAGACAAACAAAAGGTGAGAGTTTTTTATAACTACCAGACTTAGTCCTATAAGAAGGATTTTGACAACTATACGAATACATGCAAATTAAATGATATGTTCTTGAATGACCAGTGGGTCAATAAAGAAATTAAGAAAGATATTGGAAAAATTTTTGAAACAAATGACAATGAACACACATCATACAAAACCTACAGGATAGAGCACAAACCATATTAAGAGAGAATTTTATAGCTATAAATGCTTAAATCAAAAAAAGATGAACTTCAAATAAATAATCTAACAATGCATCTCAAATAACTAGAAAAGCAAGAACAAACCAAACCAAAAATTAGTTGAAGAAAGAAATAATAAAGATCAGAGCAGACATAAATGAAATTGAAATGAAGAATACAAAATATCAATGCAACAAAATATTGGTTTCTTGCAAAGTTAAATAAAATGAACTAACATTTAACAAAACAAAGAAAATAAAAGAGGTAAGCCACATAAATAAATTCAAAATAAAAAGGGGGACATTACAATTGATGCTGCAAAAAAATCAAAGTATTGTTAGTTGCTACTATGAACAACTATATGATAATAAATTTGAAAACATAGAAGAAATTGACAAATTACTATATACATACAACCTACCAAGATTGAACAAGGAAGAAAACCAAAATCTGCACAAACCAACAAGAAGCAACAAGTTCAAAGCCATAATATAAAATTTTCCAGTAAAGGAAAGCCTGGGTCCCATTGGCTTTACTACTCAATTCTGCCAAATATGTAAAGAAGACCTAATACTAATTTTACTTAAACTTTAAGAATAGAGGAGAAGGGAATACTTCCAAACTTATTCTATGAGATAAGCATTACTTTGATACCAAAACAAGATGAAGACACATTTGCAAAAGAAAACTACAGGCCAATATCTATGATGAATATGAACAAAAATCCTCAACAAAATACAAGTAAACCAAATTGAACAATACATTAGAAAGACCATTCATTATGACCAAATTGGATTTATCATTGGCATGCAAAGTTAGTTCTACATATGCTAATCAATCAATGTGGTGCATAATTTTAACATAATAAAGGATGAAAATGATATTATTCTTTTAATTAATGCTGAAAATGCATTTAATAAAATATAATGGGACTTTATGATAAAAATTCTCATTAAAATGGAAATAGAAGAAACATATCTCAACAAAATAAAAGCCACATACAACAGACCCACAGCTAGTATTATACTGAAAGCTTTCTCTAAGATTTAGAAAATGACAAGGATGCCAACCTTCACAACTATTATTCACTAGTACTGGAAATACTAGCTAGAGTAATGAGAAAAGAGAATGATATAAAGAACATCTAAATTTGAATGGAAGAAGTAAAATTATCCATATTTGCAGATAATATGTTATATTTGAACAAACCTAAAAACACTACCAAAAAAATGTTAGAACTGATACATAAATTCAGTAAAATTGCAGATACAAAATCAATATACAAAACTTTATAGCATTTCTATACACCAACAGTGAACAATCAAAAAAAGAAATTTTAAGAGTAATAACCATATTTATAATAAAATGTAACATTAAATAGCTAGAAATTACCTTAATCAAATATGTAAAATGTCTCTATAATGAAAAACAGAAAACACTGATAACAGAAATTGAAGAGGACACCAAAAAATAGAGAAATATTCCATGTTGTGGTTTGAAAGAATCAATATTGTGAAAATGCCCATACTACCCACAGCTATCCACAGATTTAACATAATCCCTATTAGAATATCAATAACATTCTTCACAGAAATAGAAAAACAAATTCTAAAATTTATATGAAACCACGAAAGACCCAGAATAGCCAACATCATACCAAGCAAAAACAACAGAATTGGAGAAACACATTATACTACAGAGCTATACTAACCAAAACAGCATGGTAGTGGAATAAAAACAGACACGTAGACCAATAGAACAGAATAGACAACCCAGAAACACATCCTCACACCTACTGTGAACTCATTTACAATAATAGCTCCAAGAACATACACTGGTAAACAGACAGTCTCTTCAATAAATGGTGATAGGGAAACTGGATATCCATATACAGAAGAATTAAACTAGGCCTCCATATCTCACCATATATGGAAATTTAAAAATATGGATCAAAGAGTTAAATCTAACACCTTAAACTATAAAACTAAGACAAGAAAACATTGTGGATAATCTTCAGAATATTGGTCTGGGAAAAATTTTTTTGAGCCATGATATGGTTTGGCAGTGTCCCCACCCAAATCTCATCTTGAATTATAACTCCCTTAATTCCCACATGTTGTGGGAAGGACCCAAATTGAATCACAAGGGTGGTTTTCCTCATACCATTCTCCTGGAAGTGAGTAAGTCTCACAGGATCTGATGGTTTTGCAAGTATTTTCCCCTTTCACTTGGCTCTCATTCTCCCTTGCCTGCCACCATGTAAGACATGACTTTTGCCTTCACCATGATTGTGAGGCTTTTTCTAACCAGGTTTAATGAACTTTTCCTAACCAGGTTTAATGAACCAGGTTTATTGAACCAGGTTTAATAAAACAATCTTAATTTCTCTTTTGAAATTACCCAGTTTTGATTATGTCTTTATCAGCAGCATGAGAACAGCCTAATACAGTAAATGTGTACCAGGAGTGGGACACTGCTATAAAGAAACTCAAAAATGTGAAAATGACTTTGGAACTGGGTAACAGGCAGAGGTTGGAAGTTTGGAAGGCTCAGAAGAAGATAGAAAAATGTCAGAAACTTTGGAATGTCCTAGAGACCTGTTGAATGGCTTTGACAAAAATGCTGATAATGATATGGACAATGAAATACAGGCTGAGGTGGTCTTAGATGAAGATGAGGAACTTGTTAGGAACTGTAGTAAAGGTGACTCTTGCTATGTTACAGTAAAGAGACTGGCAGCATTTTGTCCCTGCCTTAGATATTTATGGAACTTTGAACTTAAAAGAGATAATTTATGGTATCTGGCATAAAAAATTTCTAATTGATAAAGAATCCAATATTTGAATTGGGTGCTGTTAAAAGCATTCAATTTTAAAAGGGAAGCGAGCATAAAAGTTTGGAAAATTGCAGCCTATTGATGCAAATAAAAAGAAAATCTTATATTCTTGGGAGAAATTCAAACCTGCTGCAGAAATTTGCATAAGTAACAAGGAACCAAATGTAAATCATCAAGACAATGGGGAAAAAAATGTTCCCAGGGCCTGCCAGAGGTCTTCACAGTAGCCCTCCATTTACAGACCTGGAGGTCTAGGAGAAAAAAAAATGGTTTAATGTGCCAGGCCTGGGGAACCCCTGCTTTTTGCAGCCTTGGCACTTGATGTCCTTCATCCCAGCCATGTCAGCTGTGGCTAAATGGTGCCAAGGTACAGCTTGGACCATGTCTTTAGAGGGTGCAAGCCCAAAGCCATGGCAGCTTTCACATGGTGTTGAGCCTGCGAGTGTATAGAAGTCAAGAATTGAGGTTTGGGAACCTTTGCCTAGATTTCAGAGGATGTATGGAAATGTCTGAATGTCCAAGCAAACCTTTGCTGCAGGGGTGGAGCCCTCATGGAAAATCTCTGCTAGTGTAGTGCGGAAGAAAAATATGGAGTAGGAGCTCCCACACAGAGTCCCACTGGGGTAGTGCCTAGTGGAGCTGTGAGAAGAGGGCCACTTTCCTCCAAATTTCAGAATGGTAGATCTGTGGACGGCTTGCAACATGCACCTGAAGAAGCCACAGACATTCAATGCCAGCCCTTGAAAGCATCCAGAAGAAGAGTTGTACCCTGCAAAGCCAAAGGGATGGAGCTGCCAAAGACCATGGATACCCACTCCTTGAATCAGCATGATCTGAATGTGAGACATAGAGTCAAAGAAGATAATTTTGAAACTTTAAGATTTGACTGCTCTGCTGAACTCTGAACTTGCATGGATTCTGTAGTCCCTTCAATTTGGCCAATTTCTCTCACTTGCAGTGGATATATTTTCATCATGCCTGTACTTCATTGTATCTAGGAAGTAACTAACTTGCTTTTGATTTTACAGACTCATAGGCAGAAGGGACTTGACTTATCTCAGATGAGACTTTGGACTGTGGACTTTGGAGTTAAGTCTGAAATGAGTTAAGACTTTTGGGGACTGTTGGGACAGCATGATTGGTTTTGAAATGTGAGAACAAGAGATTTGGGAGAAGCCAGGGGCACAATGATATGGTTTGGCTGTGTCCCCACCAAAATCTCATCTTGAATTGTAGCTGCCATAATTCCCACATGTTGTGGGAGGGACCAGTAGGAATTAATTGAATCATATAGTTGGTTTTCCTCATAATGTTGTCCTGGTAGTGAATAAGTCTCACAAGATCTGATGGCTCCTTTCACTTGGCTCTCTTTCTGTCTTGCCTGCTGCCATGTAAGATGTGCCTTTCACCTGCAGCCAAGATAGTGAGGCCTCTCCAGCCATGTGGAACTGTGAGTCCATTTAACCTATTTTTTTAAATAAATTACCCAATATTGGATTGTCTTTATCAGCAGTATGAGAACAGACTAATACATACCATAAGCCTAGGCAATCAAAGAGTGAACAGATGGGATCACATCAAGATAAAAAGCCTCTGCACAGCACAGAATAAAATAATGTGAAGCAATAACCTACAGAATGTGAGAAAATATTTTCAAATTACTCATCTGACAAGGGATTCATAACGAAAATATGCAAGGAGCTCAACAACTCTACAGGAAAAAAAACCTGTGGCAATCTGATAAAGAATTGGGCAAAGTATTTGAAGAAACATTTCTCAAAAGAAAACATACAAATGGCAAACAGGCATATGAAACGGTGCTCAACATCACTGATCATCAGAGACATGCAAATTAAAATGACATTGAAATATCTCCCCTCATTTAAAATTGGATATATTCAAAAGACAGGCAATAACAAATACTGGTTAGGATGTGGAGGAATGAAAACTTTCTTCTTTTTTCTCCCACATTCCATTACATTACCTTAGTTTCTTATCTCAGTTAATGTGTTTATTCACCTAACAGGATACCAAATATTTGAACCATTTCCGAATATACTTTTATTTAGCTAAGAATCTCTCCCTAGTTTTGATGATAAGGTTTACCTTCATTTTCTTATCCATTCTCATGTTCAACTCCTTAGTTGGAATCTTTTAATGCCTTCAATATTATCTATTACAGTAGCTAATTAACTTGGATTTTTAGATCCATAAATTTGCTTATGTCTAGGAATTTTTTATTTAAAACTTTGCTTTTATTATACTGTCCCCTTTTTTAAATAAAAAGTAAATATATCCTGTAGGCTAGGGTCAAACTTATTTGCCTTGTATTCAGGGTCTTCTAAATTCTGGTCCAGGCGTTTATCTCCATCATAAGCTCTCATATTCCAAACAGCCCAAGCACTCTATTCCAGTTGAACTACAACTTTGTAATTCTTACCTTAATATGTTTGGTCATGACATTTATCTGCCTTAAAATTCTGCCTTCATTTTCTTTACCTTGTGAAGTGAAACACATCATTTAAGGTTCTGATCACATTCTTGTCCCACTATGTGATATCTAGTAATCCTACCATCAGAAATCTGATTATCACTTATCAGAAACCTCCTTATCACTTATCTGGAACTTCTTATATACATCATATTTTTCATGTGATTGACAGACATCTCTTTGCCAAAGTACCCAGAAGAGTGCGTTGTAGGCATAGAACATGTTCAGAAAATAAGTATAAAATTGGAAAATTAATACATTATTTTACAGGTTGCTGTGAACTTTGAATGAAGAACTTCAATTAATATAAGCACTTACTACAATAGTTGAAAATAGTAGTATCTCAAAAGGTATTAGCTATCATTAGTTATCATTATTAGTATTCTTTATTCTACTTACTAAGTATAATATCACTTGATATCTTAAACTGAAAAATTTTCTATTTCTCAGAGATCCTTAAGCATATATTAATTGCTTCAGTACTTAAGTTTTCCTCAGGTATAAGTTTTGAGAAATACAAACCATTTTTTAAAAAACAAAATTATTTTTAAAATTAATGGTATTGCTATTATTTGGAAAGTAATAATAGTTTATTCCCATATGTTTACACAATATTATTCAAAATATTACTCTACCTCAATTTATCCAGATTTCAAAATGTCAGAAAGCTAAAATATCCTGAAAATGTTTTTGTCTATATTTCAAAACATATTAGCAATAGGTCATTTAAAAATATTAAATGTCAGTCAGCTTCCACAGTGCCAATCCATTTGAGCTTCTATGAAAAAACACTATGTACTGGATAACTTAAAAAAACCAGAAATTTATTTTTCACAGTTCTTGAGAAAAGAAGGATAGATTCCAGTATATTGTCTGGTGAGGACTCACTTTCATTCATAGACAGCTCTTTCTGAGTCACCACATAATGAAAGGAGCAAAAGTTTCTCTCAGGTCTCCATTTCAGAGGCATTAGTTTCATTCATGAGTGCTCTACTCCGATCACCTCTCAAAGACCCCATTTCCTTACTCCCATCACTTTGGGAGTAAGAATTTCCACATATGAACTTGGGAGGAACACATTCAGTCCACAGAACAGGATATGCCCTCGAATTGATACAGAACCATTATAAACGCCTACATCATTTGAATCTCCATAATCATCAAATAGAAGAATTAAGTAGTTGAAACAATGGTCCTAAGATATTCCAAATACTGAAATGATGTTAAAATAAAAGAACAAGCCATATTCATCATAAATATCATTGTTGTGCTTACTTTTGTATTCCTAGTCTGTGGAAATTGGTAATCCATATATGGGAGTAAAAAATAGTAGCAATAATAATGATAATTACTTTCTATGAAGGTAGGGACCATGTATCATTTGTTCAACACAATATATTGAGCATCAAACTTAGTAGCTTGCTTATGAAAGCTACTAGATAAATATTTTCAAATAAATAATTATTCCTTATAATACTCAAAGCTGTCACCTCTTGAGCATATGGTATGAATCAGAAATCTTGCTAGGTATTTTGTATGCATTATGGTAATCTTTACAGTGACTTTTATAGTATGCGATATTTTTATTCTCATTTCTCAGATGAGAAAACTAAAGCCCAGAATATTCAGATAACTTACCCAAGAAAACACAACTGGTAAGTGGAAGAGCATGACTTCCAATTCAGGTCTGTTTGACTACAAAATAAGACCATTTTCTCAATATAATTTTATCCCTTAATAGCTGTTTAATAGATTTTTAATTACTCATTTACCAAAAAATCAGGTAAAAAGGACGACTTTACTGTTGAATAATGCTGTTTTCAATATGTAAAAGGAAAGAAATATTTCTAAGCTCTAATGGGTTATGATAAGAAGATATGTTATGGAACTGAGTGTTATTCTTATCTTGCTGTACCTCTTCTGTCTGAAAATTTCCTTTAATAGCAGAAAAGTTTTGGGATGTAGTTTGTGTATCAGTTGGAATAAAACATATTTGTCATATAATACAAACACTTTAGAAAACCTCAGTACATGACAGCACTGAGGTAATCTCCCTTGCGGTAGAAAATATGTGAATTGCCTTAGGTAAAAAAAAAAAAAAAAAAAAAAAGATAAGAACTGTATTTTTCAATACTGAACCTATTTGATGTAAAGAGAATATTTTCCCCTAGTTTTCTCATTCTCTTTTATTTAAGAAATAATTCTTTGTTACCAGATAAAAACTGACTTCTGTTTACAGATACATTATCTGTAAAAATATAACTGCATAGAAATCCTAATACACTTATAAGGTATCTTCTGAATTATTTCTATGTCTAATACGTATTTTGGCACAGTTATTGCTTCTCTAAGGAAGTTTTTAAACAAACAGGTGAGTTGTTTTTCACATAAACTTGTAGCAATTTTTAATTTTAGAGGCGAAGAGGGTTTTGTAGGAAAACAATGCTAAGTATCAGAGGAAAGGACAAGGTAACGATCAAAAAAAAATTACTAAGAGCTAATCTTATGGAATTTGCTAGGTATTGTCCTATCACTTTTATATACATCAGCTCATTTAATCCTCAATACCATCACATGAGGAAAGTAATTTCTTTATTTTCCTGATTGGATAAGAAAGCCACAGAGAGACTAGATAACTTCCCCAAATCACATCACAAGTACATAGTGAAGACCAGACTTCACACGAAAGCAATTGAGTTCTAGAACCAATATACATAGTTAGGAAATCAGCCAAAAACATGGAAAGAGGCCAGATGTATTGAGGAAAAAAAAAAAACAGACAAAAGTATTTCCTGTGCATAATATAACAAAAGAATTTTTAAGAACAAAGATCTCCACTTTTTAATTTTACTTTTCTGGTGGGCAGTTTTGTGATGAAAGCTCCCATTCATCATCCCCCAGAGACTTGAGTGAATTTGTAACAAATACCACCAATGTATGTGAAGGACTTTGGAGAAAGAAAGAAGAAAATACTCCATGTTTAAGTGCACAAACCTGAGGGAAAAGAAAAAAACACAAAGCAAAACAGGAATATAATGAAAATTCAGAAGCAAAAAGAGATAACCAGAAGAGATGAAAAGAAACAAATTTCATGTGAATCATTAGATGTTGAGAAATGTTGAGGTTTTTTTAATCATTTTTGAAATGAGTACCTGAGGCATTTTAATTTAAATATAAAGTAAGGGTTAAACTATAAAGCTTAAAAAAATATACATTCAGCCACTAACATTGAAATAATTTCAACATTGTTTCCTGAAGATAAATAGTTTCTGAATGGGATATTTAAAACTTAGATATTTAAATCGTATTTAAAACTTAGCTATGTCTTTTCAACTTTCAAACACAATTCTGCTATCACAATGGAGAGGCAGAGAATTAGAGACCCACTAAAATGATTAAAAATTTACACAGAATGAATAATAATTCTACTAAATACTATGAAAAATTCAGCAGGGTACTCTTTCTCTTTCCCTCTGTATATATTTTCCCATACTCAGTGTGAGCAACCTCAAATACCATGTTTATGCTGACTCCCACATCTGCCAAAAGCTCCCAGTTTTTTTCTCCTGCCCTTAAATTCATACTAAACATCTCCCTACTGCTTGGCCCTAATCACTCTCATAACAAATATCTCTAAAACTAAAATTTTTTTTCCACTCTGTCCCTACTCCGTATACTCCCCATCCTGCTGAATGTCATCATGATGCACCCTGTCACCTACGCCAGAAACCAGGAAGTAATCTTTTATTCTTTCTTCCCTTGCACACAATTAATCATCAAGTTCTGAATTTCTTTTTTACCTATCCCATTCTCTCCATCTCCACTGTCACTGCTTTAGGTCAAGCACTCATTGACTCTCACTTGAATTATTTTAATAATTTTTTTTGCCTCCAGTTTTCACTTTTGCCAATATAGCTTTAAAATATCCACAGAATAATACTTCTAACACGCAACCTTAATCATATCACTCTCTTCTCAAAATTCATTCATTGCTCGGCATCATCCACTGAGGTATAAGGCTTTTCGTGATCTGGATTCTGTATATTCATTTATACTTATTTCCAGCCTCCTTCCCCTTCCCACTTTACATTAGTCATCCTGAATTACTACGATTTCTCCATATATGCCATCCTGCTTTATGCCTACTACGCCTACATGCCTCCACATATAGCATTTCTTCTGCCTACCATGCCCTTCTCACTTTAAAAAATAATAATAATTGTAAAGTCCTATTCATCTCTGAAGCCTGGAAACAGATGTTATTTCCTCTTAGAAACCTTTCCTGATGACCAGGAAACTAGATGATGCCTCCTTTATGTCACCAATAACCTTTTTTAGCAATAGTATAAACCTCTAACAATTCACTTATTCTGTTATAATTTTGTGAAATGAAGAACAAATAAATTAAGCTAATGATTCAAATATCTGATAAGACAGAAATTAAAACAAAAGCTAATCTTTATTTTTAATAGCTAATAATGCATAGATGAGAAATCAGAAGAGGTAGGAAGTTATGGTGTAACACAATGAAAAGTGATCAATAGTAAAACAGCAATATGTATAAGGAGCTTCAAATTATATCTTAGACACAAGTTTTATCAAGAAAATCCAAATCTAAGGTTATATACAAATATTTAGAGAGAAGGCAATATTTAAAAAAAAGGTTATACAAATTTTGAATACAGAGTCAAAGGAGTGACACTCAATTCTACTTCCACAGCCAATAGCATTTGAAATGAAAATAAAAACATCTCTTAATAAAACGGGTTAAAGGAAGAAAAAAAATGAGACTCTGAAAAAGTGGCTATGAAAGCAATCACTTTCTTACTAATATTTCTTTCTTACTAACATTTCTTTCTTACTAACTAATATTTTCTTCTTACTATTTCTTTCTTACTAACTAATATTTTACCCAAGTTACCTTTTGGCCAACATGCACCCACAGATAATATTTATTACTGCTAGAAGCATTAGTATGGAACAATAACCTCTGCTTACAGATATGCAGATAATCTAATATTTTTTCTGAATTAACCATGACATCTTTACAGAATACCCTGGGTGACTGCCAAATCATTGTTCTGTTAGCAGAGAAGAGGTTATTAAGAAGTGATGACAAACAGAAAATAAACATTACAAAGCACATGGATCCTTTCTCACAACATGGATTTTTATTAAACTTCTTCCAAATGCATGCTTGTTATGTTTTCTATGATATCAGAGAAACTAGATAGTGAAAACAAGGAACCTTATTTATGAAAAATTTTATTCATTAGGTATTCTTTGAGGAACTTCCCCAATTGTGTTGTTTTATTTAACTCTTTTAATGTATGGAGGGCAACTAAGAAAAAAAAGATTAATCACCAAGGGCATTCTTAGTGGAATTAGCAGATAAATCATAACCTGAGAAGTCCAGAAGTGGGGTATACTTTGTTAATTCCAGTAATACCTTCACTATTATGTTACTTAAGAAGGCCTTGACTGCTGATAGTCTTGGGTCTTGCCAATCTAGTTTTGACTAAACTTGTTTTCTTTTGTTTATCGCTACTTTTCTTGAGGCTTGCCTAATAATCCAAGGAGATTCAAATAACTTCATTTTTTAATCGTTTTTAACCTTATTCTCTGTTTTACAGGATTGTTATTACAGATTGATAGATTAAGAAAATTCTGTAGACAGTGTAATTATATATTAGGAAAGGTCTCTGAGATATCTTTGAATACAGAATGGAACTACGTGTTCTATATGCAAATAATATTAGGTAGATTTGTAGCTGGTTGAGTAGTTTTATTTAAAAGATGTTGATTATTCAATGTCAATTTTCTTACTTCTTTTCTGATCTTTATTATTTCTTTTTTTCTACTAAGATTGGGTTTGGTTTGTACTTGATTTTTCTAGTTCTTTAATATACATCATTAAATTGTTTATTTGAAGTTCTTCCTTTTTGATATAAGAACTTACAGCTCTAATCTTTGCTCTTAGTTCTGTTTTTGCTGTATCTCACAGCAAAATTGACAAAACGTGAGCCAAACTAAGAAAAATTTAAAAAGGTACAAATAAATGAAATCAGAAAGGAAAAAGAAGATATTACAACTGATTCTGTTGAAATGGAAGGGATTATTAGTGGCTACTATGAGCAACTACATGCCAATAAATTGGAAAATCTTGGAGAAATGGACAAATTCCTGGACATATACAACGCACCAAGATTGACAAAGGAAGAATCTAAAACATGAACAAACCAATAGCAAGTAACTACATTAAAGCCATAATAAAAAGTCTCAGTATACAACAGCCAATAACTCAGTGGCTTCATCGCTGAATTCAACCACATTTTTAAAGAAGAGATGTTGGAGTTTTCCAAGATCGTGTGGTAGGAACAACTTAGGATTGCAGCTCTCAGTGAAGGCGCAGAGGGTGAGTCCTAGCCACATTTCCAGACGGATCTTTGTTGCCCACAGAACGAAGAAATTCCCAGGGGTGGGAGAGATGCGGGAAGCCAGTGCAGCCCTCCCGGCTAGCGCAGGCCGTTTCAGCTGGAGCCACAGCGCAGCGGCACCCCGCACAAAACATGCTGATCTGAGTGCCCTGTTAAACCAGCAATCTGAGATTTGGGAGGGCAGATTAGCATATCCATCTGATTAAACAGGATGTGGACAGTGAGCCAGACAAGGAGATTCCCGGGAAGCGAAATTTGAGCCGGTGCAGTGGGCCCCTGCACGGGAAATCACACAGATCCCGGTGCCCTACCAGCAGGCGACTAAAACACATGGGAGAGAGTCAACCGTTCAACTTAAAAAAAAAAAATAAGAGGGAGAAAGGGCTCTGAGGCAGGGAGCCAGGTGATCAGGCTTGACAGGTCCCATCCCCACAGGGACAAACAAACTGGGGATTGGAAACGCTCAGGGTTGAGAGTTTCACTGCGGGCACAGCTGAATCCAGGATGGTGCAGCTCCGTGGGGGAGGGGCGTCTGCCACTACCAAGGCATTCTGCCCCTACTGAGGTACACGCCCATTGCTGATGCAGCCTGCCGTTGCCAAGGCTACCTGCCACAACAGAGACTCCTCCAACAGGGCAGAGCCCACAACAGCAGGGCAGAGCCCACGGGCAACAGGGAGGAGCCCAGGATGGCAGGGTGGAGTCCACAGCAGCAGGGCAAAGCCCACAGCAGCAGGGTGGAGCCCACAGCAGGAGGGACTGGAGTGGACCTCAGCAGTCATATAGCAGAGGGGCTAGACTGTTAGAAGGAAAACCAAGTAACAGAAATACTTCCGCATCAACAATCTGGGCATCCACTCAGAGACCCAATCGAAAAGCCAGCAACTACTCAGACAACAGGTGGATAAATCAACAAAGATGGGAAGAAACCAGTGCAAAAAGGAGGAAAACACCAGAAACCAAAACACCTTGCCTCCTAGAAAGGACCAAAACTCCTCACCAGCATGGGAACAAAGCTGGACGGAGAATGACTGTGACAAATTAATGGAATCAGACTTCAGAAGGTGCATAATGAGAAACTTCTGTGAGCTAAAAGAACATGTTCTAAATCAATGTAAAGAAACTGAGAACCTTGAAAAAGGATTTGAAAAAAGATTTGAGGAAATGATAACAAGAATGGACAACTTAGAGAGGAATATGAATGAATTGAAGGAGCTGAAAACACAACACGAGAACTTCACAAAGCATGCACAAGTTTCAACAGCCGAATTGACCAAGCAGAAGAAAGAATATCAGAAGTCGGAGATCAACTCAATGAAATTAAAAGAGAAACCAAGATTAGAGAAAAAAGTGCAAAAAGGAATGAGCAAAGTCTCCAAGAAATGTGGGACTATGTGAAGAGACCTAACCTATGTTTGATAGGTGTACCAAATGTGACGAAGAGAATGAATCCAAACTGGAAAATACTCTTCAGGATATTATACAGGAAAATTTCCCCAACCTAGCAAGGCAGGCCAATATTCAAGTCCAGGAAATACAGAGAACACCACAAAGATATTCTGCAAGAAGAGCAACCCCAAGGCACATAATCGTCAGATTCACCAGGGTTGAAATGAAGGAGAAAATACTAAGGGCAGCCAGAGAGAAAGGTCGGGTCACCCACAAAGGGAAGCCCATCAGACTCACAGCAGATCTCTTGGCAGAAACCCTACAAGCCAGAAGAGAGTGGGGGCCAACATCCAACATCCTTAAAGAAAAGAACTTTCAACCCAGAATTTCATATCCAGCCAAACTGAGCTTCAGAAGTGAAAGAAAAATAAAATACTTTGCAAAAAAGCAAGTACTCAGAGATTTGGTCACCACCAGGCCTGCTTTACAAGAGCTCCTGAAAGAGGCACTACACATAGAAAGGAACACCAAGGATCAGCCATTCTAAAAACACACCAAATGCTAAAGAGCATCAACAAAAAGAAGAATCTGCATCAGCTAATGGGTAAAACAGCCAGCTAGCATCAAAATGGCAGTATCAAATTCCATATAACAATATTAACCATAAATGTAAATGGGCTAAATGCACCAATCAAAAAACACAGACTGGCAAATTGGATAAAAAGCCAAAACCCATCAGTGTGCTGTATCCTGGAAACCCATCTCACATGCAAGGATACACAAAAGCTCAAAAGAAAGGGATGGAGGAAGATTTACCAAGCAAATGGAGAGCAAAAAAAAGCAGGAGTTGCAATTCTCATTTCAGATAAAATAGACTTTAAAGCAACAAAGATCAAAAGAGACAAAGAAGATCATTACATAATGGTAAAAGGATCGATACAACAAGAAGAGCTAACGATCCTAAATATATATGGACCCAATACAGGAGCACCCAAATATATAAGGCAAGTTCATAACGATTTACAAAGAGACCTAGAATCCCACACAATAACAGTAAGAGACTTTAACACTCCACTGTTAATATTAGACAGATCAACCAGACAGAAAATTAACAAGGATATCCAGGGCTTGAACTCAGACCTGGAACAAGCAAACCTGATAGACATTTACAGAACTCTCCACCCCAAAACCACAGAATATACATTGTTCTCAGCACCACATCACACCTGCTCTAAAATTGACCACATAAGAGGTAGTAAATACTCCTCGGCAAATGCAAAACAACTGACATAATAACAAACAGTCTCTCAGACCATAGTGCAATCAAGTTAGAACTCAGAATTCAGAAACGAACTCAGAACCGCATGGCATCATGGAAACTGAACAACTGGCTCTTGAATGTTGATTGGATAAACAATGAAATGAAGGCAGAAATAAAGAAGTTTTTCAAAACCAAAGAGAATGAAGACACAACATACCAGAATCTCTGGGACACATTTAAAGCAGTCTTTAGAGGAAAATATATAGCAATAAGTGCCCATATGAGAAGAGTGGAGAGATCCAAAATTGACACCCTATCGTTCAAATTGAAAGAGCTCGAGGAGCAAGATCAAAAAAACTCAAAACCTAGCAAAAGACAAGAAATAACTAAGATCAGAGCAGAACTGAAAGAGATAGAGACATGAAAAACCCTTCAAAAAAATCAATAAATCCAAGAGCTGGTTTCCTGAAAAGATCAAAAAAAATAGACCACTAGCCAGACTGATAAAAAAGAAAAGAGAGAAAAACCAAATAGATGCAATAAAAAACAATAAAGGGGAAATCCCTGCAGATTCCACAGAAATTCAAACCATCATCAGAGAATACTACAAACAACTCTATGTACATAAACTAGTAAACCTGGAAGAAATGGATAAATTCCTGGACATTTGTGTCCTCCCAAGTCTAAACCAGGAGGAAGCCGAAACTATGAATAGACCAATAACAAGGTCTGAAGTCGAGGCATCAATTAAGAGCCTACTACACAAAAAAAGCCCAACTCCAGATGGGTTCACAGCAGAATGCTGCCAGACACACAAAGAAGACCTGGTACCATTCCTTCTGAAACTATTCCAAATAATCCAAAAAGAGGGAATCCTTCCCAAATCATTTTATGAGACCAACATCATCCTGATACCAAAACCTGGCAGAGACTCAACAAGAAAAGAAAACTTCAGCCCAATATCCATGATGAACATAGATGCAAAAATCTTCAATAAAATACTGGCAAACCGATTGCAACAGCACATCAGAAAACTTATCCATCCTGATCAAGTAGGATTCATCCCGGGGATGCAAGGCTGGTTCAACATACGCAAGTCTATCAACGTAATTCACCACATCAACACAACCAAAAACAAAAACCACATGATTATCTCAATTGATGCAGAGAAGGCATTTGACAAAATTCAGCAGCCCTTTATGATAAAAACGTTCAATAAACTCGGTATTGATGGAACGTATCTCAAAGTAATAAAAGCTATTTATGACAAACCAACAGCCAATATCATACTGAATGGGCAAAAACTGGAAGCATTCCCTTTGAAATCCGGCACTAGACAAGGATGCCCTCTCTCCCCACTCCTATTCAATATAGTACTGGAAGTTCTAGCCAGAGCAATCAGGCAAGAAAAAGAAATAAGGGGTATTCAAATAGGAAAGGAGGAAGCCAAATTGTTTCTATTTGCAGATGACATGATAGTATATCTTGAAGATCCCATCATCTCAGCCCAAAAACTCCTGAAACTGATAAGCAACTTCAGCAAAGTCTCAGGATATAAAATTGATGTGCAAAAATCACAAGCATTCCTATCCACCAATTACAGACTTAAAGAGAGCCAAATCAAGAACTAACTGCCATTCACAATTTCTACAAAAACAATAAAATACCTAGGAATACAACTTACCAAAGAACGTAAGGGACCTCTTCAAGGAAAACTAGAAACCACTGCTCAAAGAAATAAGAGAGGACACAAACAGATGGAGAAACATTCCATGTTCATGGTTAGGAAGAATCAATATCATGAAAATGGCTATACTGCCCAAAGTAATTTACAGAATCAACACTATGCCCATCAAGTTACCATTGACTTTCTTCACAGAACTGGAAAAAACCACCATGAACTTCATATGGAACCAAAAGAGAGCCCGCATAGCCAAGTCAATTCTAAGCAAAAAGAACACAGAGGGAGGCATCACACTACCGGACTTCAAACTATACTACAGGCTACAGTAATCAAAACAGCATGGGACTGGTACCAAAACGGAGATATAGACCAATGGAACAGAACAGAGGCATCGGAGGCAACACAACATATCTACAACCATACAATCTTTGATAAACCTGACAAAAACAAGCAAGGAGGAAAGGATTCCCTGTTTAATAAATGGTGTTGGGAAAACTGGCTAGCCATGTGCAGAAAGCAGAAGCTGGACCCCTTCCTGAAACCTTACACTAAAATTAACTCCAGAAGGACTAAAAATTTAATCACAAGACCTGGCACCATAAAAACCCTAGAAGAAAATCTAGGCGAAACCATTCAGGACATAGGAGTAGGCAAGGACTTCATGACCAAAATACCAAAAGCATTGGCAACAAAAGCCAAAATAGACAAATGGGACCTAATGAAACTCCACAGCTTCTGCACGGCAAAACAAACAGTCACTAGAGTGAATCGGCAACCAACAGAATGGAAAAAAATTTTTGCAGTTTACCTGCAAAAGGGCTGATATCCAGAATTTACAAAGAACTCAAACAGATTTACAGGAAAAAAAACAAACAAGCCCATTCAAAATTGGGCAAAGGATATGAACAGACCCTTTACAAAAGAAGACGTACATGAAGCCAACAAACATATGAAAAAATGCTCATCATCACTGGTCATTAGAGAGATGCAAATCAAAACCACACTAAGATACCATCTCACGCCAGTTAGAATGGCGATCAGTAAAAAATCTGGAGACAACAGATGATGGAGAGGATGTGGAGAAATAGGAACACTTCTACACTGTTGTTGGGAGTGTAAACTAGTTCAACCATTGTGGAAGACAGTGTGGCAATTCCTCAAGGCCTTCAAAATAGAAATTCCATTTGACCCAGCAATCCCATTACTGGGTATATATCCAAAAAACTATAAATCGTTCTACTGTAAGGACACATGCACACGAATGTTCATTGCAGCACTGTTTACAATAGCAAAGACCTGGAACCAACCCAAATGCCCATCGATGATAGACTGAATTGGGAAAATGTGGCACATATACACCATGGAATACTATGCAGCAATCAAAAACGATGAGTTTGTGTCGTTTGTAGGGACATGAACGAATCTGGAGAACATCATCCTCAGCAAACTGACACAAGAACAGAAAATGAAATACCGCATATTCTCACTCATAGGCGGGTGAGGAAAAATGAGAACACTTGGACAGAGGGAAGGGAGTACTACACATTGAGGTCTATTGGGGGGAATGGGGAGGGACAGCGGGGGGGGGTTGCAGAGGGATAGCCTGGGGAGAAATGTCAAATGTGGGTGAAGGGCAGGAAGGCAGTAAAACACACTGCCATGTGTGTACCTATGCAACTATTTTGCACGTTCTGCACATGTACCCCGAAACCTAAAATGCAATATAAAAGAAAAAAAATAAATAAAGAAGAGATGTCAATCCTCCTCAAACTGTTCTGAAAAATAGAGGAGTACAGAATACTCTCAAACTCACTCTATGAGACTGGCATCACCCTGACATCAAAAGCACACAACGACTAATTTAAAAAAGAAAACTACAGGCCAATATTTCTGATGAATATTGACACAAAACTCCTCAGCATAATATAAGCAAGACAAATTCAAAAATAGAATAGAAAGGTCATTCATCATAACCAAATGGGATTTATCCCTGGGATGCAAGGATGGTTCAACATGTACAAATCAAACAATGTGATACATCGTATCAACAGAATGAAAGATAAAAAATATATGATTATTTTAATTGACATTGAAAAAGAATTTCACAAAATTCAAGATTCCTTTATGATAAAAACTCAGAATAGAAGAAATATACCAAAACATAATAAAAGCTATGTAAAACATCCATAGCTGGTATCATGCTAAATGGGGAGAAACAAACTGCCTTTCCTCTAAAATATTGAACAAGGCAAGAATGCCCACTTCCATCAGAGTTACTTTTCATAGTCCTTAAAGGAGCAACAGAAAGAAAAAAAGAGAGAAGGAAAGAGAGAAAGAGAAGGAAGGAAGGAAGGAAGGAAGGAAGGAAGGAAGGAAGGAAGGAAGGAAGGAAGGAAGGAAGGAAGGAAGGAAGGAAAAAAGAATAAAAACTGAAATGCAAGAAGTAAAATTATCCTTGTTTGTAGATGATATAATGTTATATTTGGAAAAACCTGAGGACTCTACCAAAAAAACTATTAGAACTGACACACAAATTGAATAAGGTTGCAGATACAAAATCAACATACAAAAATTTGTAGCATTTCTATATGCCAGCAGTGAACAATCAGGAAAAGAAATTTTAATGGGCTAAATGCCCCAATCAAAAAACACAGACTGGCAAATTGGATAAAGAGTCAAGATCTATTGGCGTGCTATATTCAGGAGACCCATCTCATGTGCAAAGACACATATAGACTCAAAATAAAGGGATGGAGGAAGATTTACCAAGCAAATGTAGAGAAAAAATAAAAAAGCAGGGTAACAAGGATATTCAGCATTTGAACTCAGGTCTGTACCAAGTGGACTTAAGAGACATCTACAGAACTCTCCACCCAAAATCCACAGAATATACATTCTTCTCAGCATCACATCAAACTTAATCTAAAACTGGCCACATAAGTGGAAGCAAATCATTCCTCAGCAAATGCAAAAGAATGGATATCATAACAAACAGTCTGTAAGATCACAGTGCAATTAAATTAGAACTCAGGATTAAGAAACTCACTCAAAATCACACAACTACATGGAAACTGAACAACATGCTCCTGAAAGACTACTGAATAAATAATGTAAAGAAGGCAGAAATAAAGATGTTCTTTGAAACCAATGAGAACAAAGACACAACATATCAGAACCTCTAGGACACTGCAGTGTCTAGAGGGAAATTTATAACACTAAATGCCCACATGAGAAGCGAGCAAAGATCTAAAATCAACACCTTAATGTCAAAATTAAAAGAACTAGAGAAGGAAGGTCAAACAAAATCAAAGCTAGCAGAAGACAAGAAATAACTAAGATCAGAGCAGAAATGGAGATAGAGATACAGAAACCCTTCAAAAAATTAATGAATCCAGGAGCTGGTGTTTTGACAAGACCAATTAAATAGATAGATCACTAGGCAGAATAATCAAAAAGAAAAGAAAGAAAAATTGAATAGATGCAGTAAAAAATGATAAAAGGGATATCACCACTGATTCCACAGAAATACAAACTACCATCAGAGATTACTACAAACGTCTCCATGCACATAAACCAGTAAATCTAGAAGAAATGGATAAATTCCTGGACACTTGCACCCTCCAAAGACTAAACCAGAAAGAAGTTGAATCCCTGAATAGACCAATAAAAAGGTGAAGTTGAGGTAGCTATTAATAGCCTACCAATCCAAAAAACTCCAGGACCAGATGGGTTCACAGCTGAATACTACCAGAGGTACAGAGAGGAGCTGGAGCCAATCATTCTGAAACTACACCAAACAATACAAAAAGAGGGAATCTTCCCTAACTCATTTTATGACACCAACATCACCCTGATACCAAAATCTGGCAGAGACACAACTAACAAAGAAAATTTCAGGCCAATATTCATGATGAAAATTGATGTGAAAATCAATCTTCAATAAAATACTGGAAAGCTGAATCCAACAGCACATCAAAAAGCTTATCCATTATGATCAAGTAGGCTTCATCTCGTGGATTCAAGGCTGCTTCAACATATGCAAATCTATCATCATAATTCATCACATAAACTGAACCAAAGACATAGACCACATGATAATCTCAACAGATTCAGAGAAGGCCTTCAACAAAATTCAACAGCCCTTTATGCTAAAAACTGTCAATAAACCAGGTATCGATGGAAGGTATCTCAAAATAATAAAAGCTATTTATGACAAACCCACAGCCAATATCATACTGAATGGGCAAAACTGAAAGCATTCCCTTTGAAAACTGTTACCAGGCAAGGGTGCCCTCTCTCACCATTTTAATTCAACATAGTACTGAAGTTCTAGCCAGAGCAATCAGGTAAGAAAAATAAATAAAGGGTATTCAACTAGGAAAAGAGGAAGTCAAATTGTCTCTATTGGCAGATGACATCATTGTATATTTACAAGACTTCATGGTCTCAGCCCAAAATCTCCTTAAGATGACAAACAACTTCAGCAAAGTCTCAGGATACAAAATTAATGTTCAAAAATCACAAGCATTCCTATACACCAAAAGAGACAAACAGAGAGCCAAATTATGAGTAAACGTCCATTCATAATTGCTATAAAGAGAATAAAATACCTAGGAATACAACCAGCAAAGGACATGAAGGACCTCTTCAAGGAGAACAATAAACCACTGTTCAAGGAAATAAAAGAGGAGACAAACAGATGGAAAAACATTCCATGCTCATGTTTAGGAAGAATCAATATCATAAAAATGGCCATACTGCCCAAAATAATTTATAGATTCAATGCTATCCCCATCAAGCTACCATTGACTTTCTTCACAGAACAACAACAAAAAAACAAAAAAACAAGCAAAAAAAACACAAAAAAACACCTTCAACTTCATGTGGAACCAAAAAAGAGCCCACATAGCCAAGACAATCCTAAGCAAAAAGAACAAAGCTGAAGGCATCATGCTACCTGACTTCAAACTAAACTACAAGGCTATAGTAATCAACAAAGCATGGCACTGGTAGCCAAAGAGAGATATAGACCAGGGGAACAGAACAGAGGCCTCGGAAGTAGCGCCACATATCTACAACCATCTGATCTTTGACAAACCTGACAAAAATAAGCAGTGCAGAAAGGATTTCTGTTTAATAAGTGGTGTTGGGAAAACTGGCTAGCCATGTGCTGAAAGCTGAAACTGGACTCCTCCCTTACACCTTATGCTAAAATTAACTACAGATGGATTAATGATTTAAATATAAGACCTAACACCATAAACACTCTATAAGAAAACATAGGCAATACCATTCAGGACATAGGCACAGGCAAGGACTTCATGACTAAAACACCAAAAGCAATGGCAACAAAAGCCAAAACAGACAAATGGAGTCTAATTAAACTAAGAGCTTCTGCGCAGCAAAAGAAACAATCATCAGAGTCAACAGGCAACCAACAGAATGGGAAAAAATGTTTGCAAGCTACCCATCTGACAAAGGGCTAAGAATCTACAAGAACTAAAGCAGATTTAGAAGAATAAAACAAACAACCCCATTAAAAACTGGGCAAAGGATATAAACAGACACTTTTCAAAAGAAGATATTTATGTGGCCAACAAACATATGAAAAAATGCTCATCATCACTGGTCATTAGAGAAATGCAAATCAAAACCATGTTGAGTACCACCTCACGCCAGTTAGAATGACGATCATTAAAAAATCAGGAGACAACAGATGCTGGATAGGATGTAGAGAAACAGGAACTCCTTTACACTGTTGGTGGGAGTGTAAATTAACTCAACCATTGTGGAAGACAGTGTGGTGATTCCTTGAGGATCTAGAAATAAAAATACCATTTGACCCAGCAATCAAATTACTGGGTATATACCAATAGGATTATAAATCTTTCTATTACAAAGACACATGCACATGTATGTTCCTTGTGGCAGTGTTTATGATAGCAAAGTCTTGGAACCAACCCGAATTCCCATCAATGATAGACTGAATAAAGAAAATGTGATACATACACCATGGAATACTATGCAGCCATAAAAAGGATGAGTTCATGTCCTTTGCAGGGACATAGATAAAGCTGGAAACCATCATTCTCAGCAAACTGACACAAGAACAGAAAATCAAACACCACATGTTCTCACTCATAAGTGGGTGTTAAACAATAAGAACACATGGACACAGGGAGGGGAACATCACACACTGGGGCCTGTTGGAGGGTTGGGGCACTAGGGGAGGAATAGCAGGGGGTGGGGGGCTTGTGTAGGGATAACATTAGGAGAAATACCTAATGTAGTTGATGGTATGGATGCAGCAAATCACCATGGCACGTGTATACCTATGTAACAATCCTGCAAGATCTGCACATGTATCCCGGAAATTAAAGTACAATAAAAAAGTAATCAAATTTGTAATTACCACAAATAAAATTAAATATCTACAAATTACTTTAATCCAATAAATAAAATATCTCCATAATAAAAGCTATAAAACATTGGTAAGAGAAATCGAAGAAGACGCTAAAAAGTAGAGAAATATTTGATGTCCGTGAATTGAAAGAATCAGTATTCTTAAGATGTTTATACCATTCACAACTGTCTACAGATTTAATATAATCCCTATCAGAATACAAATACAATTCTTCACAGAAATAGAAAAACAATTTCCAAAATTTATATGGAACCACAAAAGACCTAGGATAGCCAACATTATATTAAGCAAAAAGAATAAAACTGGAGGAATCACATTAACTGACTTCAGAGTACACTACACAGTTAGTGTAAGCAAAACAGCATGGTACTGGAATAAAAACAGACACATAGACCAATGGAACAGAATAGAGAACTCAGAAATGCATACACACACCTAACATGAACTCATTTATGATAATGGTGCCAAGAACACAGGCTGGTGAAAAGACAGTCTCTTCAGCAAATGGTGCTGGGAAAATTGGATACCCATCTACAGAAGAATGAAACTAGACCCCTCTCACCATATACAAAAAGAAAAAAAAAACATGGATTAAACACTTAAATATAACACTTCACTATATGAAACTAACACAAGAAAGCACTGTGGAAAATCTTCAGAATACTGGTCTGGGCAAAAAAATTCAAATACCATAACTATTGGCAACCAAAGCATAAATAAACAGATTGGATCACACCAAGTTAGAAAGCTTCTGCACAGCAAAGAATACAATCAACAGAATGAAGAGACAGTCAGAAGAAGGAGTAAAATATTTGCAAATTACCCATCTGACAAGGGATTTATAAGCAGAATATATAAGGAGCTCAAACAAATCTATAAAAAATCTAATAATCCAATAAAAAACGGGCAAAAGGATTTAGTAGTCATTTCTGTTTGCCTGAACCATATCTAGACTTAACAATGAAAGACATTTTATTATAAATTTTATCTTGTTGCAATTTGCAACAATACAGATGAACTAGGAGGACATTACGCTAAGTAAAATAAGCCAGGCCCAGAAAGACAAATCTACACGATCTTACTTATATATGGAATCCATAAAAGTTGAACTCATAAAAACAGATGATAGAATAAGGTTGCCCCCATCTGTGGATAGTGGAACTGGAGAGATTTATGTTAAATAATATGTAATTTCAGTTACAAAATTAGTAAGTCCTGGGAATCTAATGTACAGGATAGGTAGTGGTGGATGTGGTAATTAATTAGATTATAATAATCATTAGACAATGCATATGTGTATTAAATCATTATCTTTTACACCTTAAATATATACAATTTTTGTCAATTAAATATTTAATTTTTTTAAATTTTCCTTGTTCTGCAGAGGCTTCTAGAAATTAGTTTACTCATGTCCTTTGGCCCTTTCTGCTTCAACATTATGTGATTTCTATTAATTGTCTTAACTATTATAAAGAAAATAGGCTAAAAATAGACATATTGTAAATCACCTTGTTTAAATAATTCAATGATTTCAACTCTCTTTAAGTAAATAATATTCCATTTGTTTCAATTAGTTCATAGTTTTAGTAGATAAATGCCTCTAGCATTTTGAAAACCTTACCTATTCTGAGATCAAAAAGGGGGGTGATAAAAATAAATGAAGTAAAAGTGCACTTTGCCTTCAATATCTCAAAGAAATTCCACAAATAAACCCCAAAGTCACATATTTCTTCTGTGATATTCATAGGTGTGATTATGACTCCAAATGATTTTTTTTACTAAAGATGATCATATAACTACACTATTAACCTGAGTAATTTTAATAATTCCTAAAGTAAACACTGCCAAGTTTTAACTTTCACTTAGTCACAACCAGTTAAAAATGAAAGGAGGTAAGAAGAGTAAAAAGTTAAGAAAAGAGGAGCATCGTCCTTTTCTATTTTATTATCAACTTCCTTTGCCATCAATCAGTGAACAGAGCTTATTTCTCAAAATAAAAAAACTACTCCAACAGGGAATACAATGTCCAATATCCTCTTGTTTAATACTTAATAATCTTCCATCTGAGGAACCAATCTAACTTGTGAAAACAAATTGTTCCTCAGAGATATTTCTACTAAAACTGAATATATTACTCATTTTTAAAGTAGAAATAAAGATTATATAAGATGTAGTTCATTATTTTTCTGTTTCATGATTCCATTGGGATGTCAGGTTTAAATCACATACAGATGTCTACCTTAAAAAGGCTGCTTTTCAAATCAAATGCAATATAATTTTAACATAAAAATGTCACTCAAGGGAAAGATTTTATTTGAAAAGACAATCAATACAATTTAAAGTAAAATATCTTGGTAAGAGCTATATAGAACATGTAAATTCTGGTCAGCACTAAAATTACCACAAGAGTTTCTAGACTCCTTTTATGAATATCTTAGAAAATTGTGTTAGTTTTGAAGTTCAAGCGAAGACCTTAGAAAAAATATGCTAGGACATACAAATATGTATGCTAATATTTTTTTAAAATGGGGGCATATCGGGAAATAAATTAGATCACTAGGAGCCTATAGGTGTAACTTCTTTCTTTGCCATCAAGCAAAGTGTGAGAGTTGCCTTGTATTTTTCTTTATTAATCTTAAGATGCCCTTCATCTTCCCTGACTTTTCCCAACAAATTAAATTCAGCACCGAAAGTCTTCCTAGATGAAAACTCAAACTAGCTGTTCAGTCCTATCTTCCTCTATATCTTTTCACCCACTTACACTAAGATAAATGGAAAACTTTTCTCTGTCTAGCACACACACCATATTTTCTTTCTTATGATTTTATTTATATATTGATTCATCTGTTTCAAATTATTGTCTAAAAATCTATTTATCTAATCTATCTGTGTTCAACCTATCATAATTTTTATTATATATTTATGACATAAAATGTATTTTGCTAGATGTACACATATTAAATGACTAAGTCAAGCTAATAAAACTGTCCATCAACTCACATATGCATCATTTGTTGATGAGAAAATAAAATCTACTCTTAGCAATTCTTAAGCATACAATAAATCAACTAAACTCAAAATGCTGTACAATAGATCTCCAAAACATATTCCTCTTAACTGAAATTGTATACTCTTTGATTAACATCTCCCATTTCCTGTACATCACTCTTCTCCAGCCTCTAGCAACCACTATTCTACTCTATATTTCTGTGAGTTCAACTTTTGTAGATTCCATGTATAAATAATAGGGGGTATTTATCATTTATCATTTTCTTTATCCATTCATTTACTGATGGACACATGGGTGGTTTTTATATCTTGGCTATTGTGAATAATGCTGCAACAAACAGTGGAGTGCAGCTATCTTTTCAACTTAAATATTTTATTTTTTGGTGGGTGGGGAGTATATGCCCAGTAATGGGATTGCTGGATCAAATAGTAGTTGCATTTTGAAGTTTTTGAGGGACCCCTATACTGTTTGCCACAATGACTATACCAATTTACCTTTCCATAGACAGTGGACAAGGGTTTCTTTTTGTCTCCACATTCTCACCCACATTTGTTACTTTAAGTTTTTCTGATAATAGCATTCTAACAGATAAGTGATGATATCTCATTCTGGTTTTAATTTACATTTCCCTGATGATTAGTGATGTTAAGCATTTTTTTCTTTTTAAATAATTTCTATATTTCTTCTAAAAAAAAAAGACACATGTGCAGAGCATGCAGGTTTGTTATATAGCTATACATGTGCCATGCTGGTTTGCTGTACCTAGTGACCCATCCTCTAAGTTCCCTCCCCTAAACCCTCAACCCCCAACAGGCCATGGTAAACGTTGTTTCCCTGTGTTGTTTCCCTCTCTGTGTTCATGTGTTCTCAATATTCAACTCACATTTATGAATGAGGACATGTGGTGTTTGGTTTTTTGTTCCTGTGTTAGTTTGCTGAGGTTAATGGCTTCCAATTTCATCCATGTCCCTGCAGAGGACATAATGTCATTCCTTTTTATGGCTGCATAGTATTCCATGGTGTATATTTACCAAATTTTGTTTATCCAGTCTATCATTGATGGGCATTTAGGTTGGTTCCATATTTTTGCTATTATAAATATTGCTGCAGTAAACATATGTGTGCATGTATCTTTATATTAATAAAAAAACTAAACTGAGATAAGGAGTATATTCTAACCCAATGCACAGAAACTCAGAACTTTGACAAAAGGCTACAGGAATTGCTAACTAGAATAATCAGTTTAGAGAGAAACATAAATGACCAGATGGAGCTGAAAAACACAGAATAAGATCTTTGTGAAGCATACGCAAGCATCAACAGGTGAGTTGACCAAGTTTATCAGAGTTTGAAGATCACTTTGTTGAAATAAGACATGTAGACAGGAATAGAGAAAAAAGAATAAAAAAGAATGAACAAAGCCTCCAAGAAAATATGGGACTTCATAAAAAGACTGAATATAGGATTGACTGGAATACCTGAAGGGGACAGGGAAAATGAAAACAAACTGGAAAACAAATATCAGAATATTATCCCAGAGAACTTCCCCAATCTAGCAAGAGGCCAACATGCAAATTCAGGAAATACAGAGAACACCATTAAGATACCCAACACATATAATTACCAGATTCTCTAAGGTAGAAAGGAAGGAAAAACTGTTATGGGCAGCCAGAAAGGCCAGGTCACTTACATAGGGAAGAGCAGCAGGCTAACAGCAAACATCTCAGCAGAAATTCTACAAGCTAGACAAGAGTGGGGACCAATATTCAACATTCTTAAAGATATAAACTCTCAACACAGAATTTCATATTCGGCCAAACTAAGCTTTGTAAGCAAAGGAAAAATGAAATCCTTTCCAGACAATCAAATGGTGAGGGATTTTGTTACCAGCAGGCCTGCCCTGCAAGAGCTCCTGAAACCAGCACTAACTATTGAAAGGAAAAACCAGTACCAGCCACTGCAAAAGCATACCAAAATATAAAGACCAAGGACACTATGAAGAAACTGCATCAACTCTGTGCAAAATAACTGAATAGCACAATGATGACAGGATTAAATTCACACGTAACAATATTAACCTTTAATGTAAATGTGTTAAATGCCTCAATTAAAAAATGCAGACTGGCAAACTAGATAAGGAGTCAAAACCCATTGGTGTGCTGTATTAAGGAGACCCATCTCACTGGCAAAAACACACATAGGCTCAAAATAAAGAAATGGAGGAAAAATTGGAAAGAAAAAAATGGAAATGGAAATGGAAAGAAAAAAAATCATGGGTTGGAATCCTAGTCTCTGATAAAACAGACTTTAAAACAACAGAGGTCAAAAAAGACAAAAAAGAATATTACATAATGGTAAAGGGCACAATTCAACAAGAAGTGCTAACTATTGTAAATATATATGCACCCAATACAGGAGCACCCAGATTCGTAAAACGAGTTCTTAGAGACATACAAAGAGACTTCGACACCACACAACTATAGTGGGAGACTTTAACACCCCACTGTCAATATTAGACAGATCAATGAGACAGAAAATTAACAAGGATATTCAGGACTTGAACTCAACTCCAGATCATGTGGACCCAGTAGACCCTACAGAACTCTCCACCTAAAATCAACAGAATATGCATTCTCCTCAGTTCCACATGGCACTTATTCTAAAATCAACCACATAATTGAAAGTAAAATACTCCTCAGCAAATGCAAAAGAACAGAAATGATCACAGTCTCTCGGACCACAGTGCAATCAACTTAGAATTCAGGATCAAGAAACTGACTCAAAACCACACAATTACATGGAAATTGAGCAACCTGCTCCTGAATGACTCCTGGATAAATAATTAAATTGAGGCAGAAATCAAGAACTTCTTTGAAACCAATGAGAACAAAGAGATAATGTAACAGAATATCTGGGACACAACTAAAGGAGTGTTAAGAGGGAAATTTATATAACTAAATGTCCACATCAGAAAGCTAGAAAGATCTCAAATTGACACTCTAGCATCACAATGAAAAGAGCTAGAGAAGTAAAAGCAAAATAATCTAAAAGCTAGCAGAAGACAATAAATAACTAAGATTAGAGAAAAATTGAAGGGGATAGAGACACAAAAACCCTCCAAAAAATCATAGAACCCATTAACAAAATAGATAGACCACTAGCTAGACTAATAAAGAAGAAGAAAGAGAAGAATCAAATAGATACAATAAACATGATAAAGGGGATATCATCACTGACCCCACAGAAATACAAACTACCATCAGAGAATACTATAAACACCTCTACAGAATGAAATTAGAAAATCTAGAAGAAATTGATAAATTCCTGGACACATACACCCTACCAAAACTAACCAGAAAGAAGTCAAATCCTGAATAGACCAATAAAAAGTTCTGAAATTGAGGCAGTATTTAATAGCCCACCACCAACAACAAAGAAGCCCAGGACCAGACGGATTCACAGCTGAATTTTACCAGAAATAAAAAGAGAAGCTGGCACCATTCTTTCTGAAACTTTCCCTAACAATCAAAAAGGAGCGACACCTCCCTAACTCTTTTTCTGAAGCCAGAATTATCCTGATACCAAAACCGGGAAAGGACACAACAAAAAAAGAAAACTTCAGGCCAATATCCCTGATGAACATCGATGTGAAAATCCTCAAGAAAATACTGGCAAACTGAATCCAGGAGCACATCAAAAAACTTATCCACCTCGATAAAGTCAGCTTCATCTCTGGGATGCAAGGCTGGATCAACATACACAAATCAATTAATGTAATCCATCACATAAACAAAACCAAGGACCAAAAAAAAAATCATGATTATCTCAATAGATGCATTTTTACATATACGTGTTAGCCTTTTGTATGTCTTCTTTTGAGACATGCCTGTTCAGACATTTTGCCCATTTTTTAATTAGGTTATTTTTGTTTTTACTACTTAGTTGTTTGATTGCTTGTATATTTAGGATACTAATATTTTGTCAGATATATGGCTTGTAAATGCTTTTTCTATCCCATAGGCTGTCTTTTCATTCTGCTGATTGTTCTCTGCATGAAAACCATCCACAGGCAAAAATAAGTACTCTCACACTTGAGAGATAGTTCAATAGTTACCAATAGAAACAAATACTGTTTATGGAAAACATTTTTAATTTCATTCATTTTTAGCAGTAAAAGAAGCAGAGAAAAAAATAGGGAATTACTGCACTTCAGGTAAATATTTCATTATAACACGAGACATTAGTTTCTAACAGAATTATCTGATGTTCTTTTTTTTAAGCATTACATAAATATTAAGTGATCAGAATCATTGTTTTTCATTATTTTATACATGTATTTTTGTCATGCTTTTCTACCTTAGGCTACATAGCAAATGGGTTAACAACATGGGCACGAGAATCAAATTTTCTGAGTTTGAAACCTTTTCCACCACTTAGAAAGGTGGCAAGTTAGTTTACATTTATGAGTCTGAGTTTTGTTACCTTTAATATTAGGAAAATAATGATACCTGTCTCCATGCATTGTTGTGGGGTTTGTACAAGATCACTCCTGTCAAGTACTCTCAATACTGTCTGGTACATATACCTTCTATTAGACATAGTATCTATTAACTTCCTGCTAGGAAAAGTGAGAAAACTAGTCTATGGTTTCTTCCAAAGTATGCACCTCCAACTCTGGAGTTTTGTTAGTAACAAACATTGATAATATAAAAATGATTATGTATTTTCCATAACAATTCCAGTAATCATTAATCTTGCAGTTAATTAACATTAATTAACATTAAGTTTATTCTTTCAGAAATCATTAAGAATTGACTGTGTATCAGGCCCATGAACTAAACCCTGGGAATAAAAACATTAATAATATTAGAAGAGAAACATATTTCTAATATATTTGATAAATAGATAAATTTATAAATATATTTATAAATCTAACATGTTTGATAAATTGATAAATATATTTAAAAAGTGAAGATGATTTAATTCATACTACTAGTCATTTTATCATGTCTTTTCCATTACTGGATTCTTAATGTGTATTACTTCCTTGGATGATCATATTTCACTATCAATAGAATGTGGTTATCATCTAATTTCTTTTTTCATCACTCATGAGTACTACATATTCTAAGTACATGTGTGCTTGATAATGTCTTCTATCTCCCAATACATTATCCACTTACCACATGTGACTACTGAGCACTAGAAATGTGGATAAGCCTAATTGAGGATTGTTATCTGTATGTGAAAAACACAGGAGGTTTCAAAGACTTAGTACAAAATATTTTACCTGATTCTGAAAATATTGAGAACAAAAAACAAATGGCAAAATTGGTAGCCAATCTATTGCTTTTATTACTGTGAGGGGCTAAGTTGTAAAAGGTAATCTTACTTTAAGAAACAAAAGAACAAGCTGAATTAACCCCACAATTAGGCAGACTTACCCATCCAGTCACCGTCACCCCAAATCCAAATTTTTCTACTTAAAATGGAAACACTGCTCAGGTAAACATTAAGGAAGGGTAGAAGATAACTGACAACTCTGGGAAAAGACTCAACTGGAAGAAGCAAAAGAAGAATAGAGCTTATGCATTTCTAGTTATTGCTTCCAAATTTCGCGAACAAGTCAAGCATGGTTCCCAGAAACAGTGATTAAATGTCCAGCGTGGACAGAGGACCAGCATGTGCTTAACTACAAATGCTTCCTTATGAAAACTCTAGGGTGAGGAAATCTGTTTCTTCTAATATTATTAATCTTTTTATGCCCAGGGTTGAGTTCATGGGCCTGATACACAGTCAATTCTTAATGACTTCTGAAAGAATAAACTTAATGTTAAGTGTATAACCAACTGGAGGAGGCATGGAAAATATAAACAATTGCAATAAAAGTAACAACTGTTAACCAAGAAGATACTTTTGGAACATGCTTTTAAAGTATATGTAATATTTTAAAAAGTAGATTAGTACTGAGCATACATTTGCAATGAATTGCTGATTTCCTACATTGTCTTATGATAAAAAAAGAAGTAGCTTAGAAGTAACAGATAACTTGTTTTGACAAGAAAATAATAAATGTTTTGAATTTTTTCTGATATGATAAGATGTTATATTTGAAAGGTGAGCAAATCGGCTGCTGGGATCTTGATAATCCAATAAACGGACTTCTGCCTAGGCTAAATTTCATAAAATGTGTTTTTGTAATTTCTTAGAGGCATATTTTAATTGCTTTTGAATGTGCTACTTTGCATGTCATCAGTTTCAGCAGAATATTATCAGTGTTCTCTGAAGCAAGCAATCTTGCCTGTTATTTCAGTACTTTCATTAATTGTATGTTAGCAGATCACATGCTGACCTGAAGAAACAGTCTCTGCATGTTGTTCATTTGGGCAGATAGCTGGACTCCCTTTTAATATTTTTCTTTCACATACCCTGAAACTCAGGTCTGAGCTTCTCGTTTTAGTTTTGCTCATCCTGTAATATTCATTGGAAATAGTATTTCAAGTTAAAGATGAATTCCTCTGCTAGGATTTAAATCTTTTCTTTTCACTATAGTATATCTTTAGAGGGACACATTGTGATTAATCCCTACTTTTAGCTGCAGCTTCTAGTTAATAATATAAATTATTTGGTTGGAAATCAAGGTTCTGTAATGTTGCATTTCTATACATACTGAAACTATAAACTATGTGACAAAGTATTATGAGAATTGTCAGCTAGGAAATTTATTTCAATAGATATTTACTGAACACTTTCTTTGTGCAGGATATATCAAGCTAGGTACTTGGACAAATACAACTGTTTACAAGTAAGGAATGTAAATTAAATTCGGTGTCCAAAGACAAATTTTTAAATGTAAAGCAGGCAGAATATGACAAATTTAATGAATTAACACGTATAGTGCTTACTATTGGTTTTCAAAAACAAGGTAGAGAATATCCAATTTATGGGACGTTTTAATTAAATATTGCTGCATAACAATGTATCCAAAAGTTCTGTGGCATAAAACAATTAATATTCAATTATGTTTATTATTACAGAGCAATGACTGTCGCCTCAGCTAGCGTGGATTAAATAGCTGCAGGTTCCTCAAACAGCTAGTTGTGGCTGGGATAACTCAAGGGGTTACATATGTCTTGGGTACTGACTCTGGCCGTTGGCTGAATTTTTTTCCTCTCTGTTTTGTCGGCCAAGACTGTAATGGCCTATATGTCTTTTGCACTCATGTATCTTTTACCTATAATGCGATGGCCAGAATAACAAGGACTGGTCGAGCATCCCTCTCTCTACACACAGCCCCTCAATGTTGGAAGCTTGGGTTTCTTTATACCACTGATAGTCCTAGATAGTCAGACTTCTTTCATGGATGTAGACTTACCCTAGAGCCAACGATCCAAGTCTCAGGGTGGAAACTGCTAATCGCTTAAGGCCCAGATCTGAGACCTGTCATAGTGTCACTTCTATCATCTTATATTAGTCACAGTAGTCACAGAGCCAAGATAAATTAAAGGGGAGGAGACATAGACCCCACCTTTCAATGAGAGAAGTACCAACATATTTATGGCAATCTTTACTAGCTAAAGGGGGTAAGAAAAGCCCTAAGAGAAGAGATAACATCTGAAATTGTTTTTAGAGGATGGGGAGAATTTTCACAGGTAACATAATAGGATAAGGTAATGAGATGCACATGAGTACACATGAAGGTACAAAACAAAGTGTTTGACATATCCAGAAACAGTAAATTAGAAGTTTATAATGTCTATGAAATAATATACAAATAATATACATGTGGCTGAAAACTGAAATTATAATAGTTAATATAATTGGTCTAAAGGTTTTACACCTCCTAGTAGAGCACAGCATTTAAACTCTTCTGCTGATCAAGTGGTAAGATCTGATATTTCTTCTTTTATAAGATGTTTTCCATATATCTTCTTTATTTTGGATATGAGTGAGTCATATCAGCTGCAACTTGAGTTAAAATCACTAGTTAGCATTTATTTTTTCTGGAGAGTAATTAGACTGAATGAAATACTTCATGTATATTTCTTTGAGACTTATAAATTGTCTGCTTTAGTGGAATATTTCAAGACTTGGTCAATAGTGTATATTGGTAACAATGAATTAGCTCTATATGCTTTCTACTTACAGTGCTACAGAAAGAAATCTATAACATTACTGAGCACGACTAGTGCTGTTAAATTTGCCACTTAATTAACACTGACCCATAGGGTTATCATTTTAAAAACTTATTTGGGAAAACAAACATGCATCTCATCTCCTTTGGTATTCTTGGGATTTCTATTTTTTTTTTCATCAGTCACATCATCTCTCTGACACTAGAAGCATCAGAGGAGTCCTATTTTTGTGATTCCCCAAAATAGTGAGAAAAACTAAATTAAAAAATTCTACAGTTACAAAACTAAAGTAAGGTAGCCAGACTGAATATCAAGGGTACTTCAGAGTTCAAATGAATAGAGAAAAGAAGCTGAACAAGATCGAAGAGAATGTACTATAATATAATTAGTGATCTTCACAGATCGTGCAGGGAAGTAAATGAAATAGTCAATGTAAACATAATCAAAAGAGGTCATTTGCTGAGTAATCTTTGGTAAATTAGTACTTAATTCTTATGATATCTAGAACACCTTAAATTGACTCACACATTTTCTGTTTGTCGGTTTTTTTGAGAAATTGAGAGAGAGAGAGAGAAAGAGAGGAAGAGAGAGAGAAAATACACATTGTGGTGCAATTGTCTGTGTTGAACCAAGACCCTGGACACTTCATCAGTGTCAAAGATCATAAGATGATTGCATTACTTCGTTTTGATGCAGCTAACTGCTGATATCAAAGGTTTAACATTTTAGATGTGAGAAATATACCTACTTATTAACTGCTAAATCCCTCATGCTTCATACTTTTTTCCCCTTCAGCTTTATTATTCTGTCATCTGGTCAAATATGCCATAACAATCTAATACACATTCTGGCATGAAAATTCCTGAATTCATGTTTGAGCTGGTCATGTTTATGACCTTACATCAAGACCACTGACAGAATGAATCACTCATGATCCTTCCTGAAAAGCATTTCTATTTTTCTTAGAGCTCATGAGTACATTGCTATTTGTGTCTTCATGATATCAAAAACAATGTCTTTCCTTAATCAAGGTTGGACTGCTGTCTGACGTTGACATCCAGTAAATGAATGTATTCAGGTTGCATGATAAGAACAAGCCCATCTTCTTACTTAGACCCCTCCTTTGAGCAGCATGAAGCACAGCAGTAAGAACTAGTTTTACTCTAGTGACAAAAATGGAGAGCAGAACTAATATAAAATTACCTAAAACCAGTTTCTACTGAGTTTTGAACTTCTCAGATATTTTCTTGCCTTTTAAATTATATTGACTTTCTCTGGGCATTCTCAAATACTTAAATCATTCTTACTAATTTTCTCCAATTTCCTAATTCCTATCTCTCAAAGCATTTAGCTATTTCTACAAGGCTCTCAAATGGAAAATGATAGTGTGTATGGTTTATCAGTTTTAATTTCATAAGTTCTTGGGTCAAGGAGTAAAGATAACTATCAGAGCTATTTATAACACTGAATGCTTTATCTTATAAGAAATGATTTGTATTTCTTTAATACATTATACTATAATTCTGTTTAGCTGTAAGCTCCTACTCACTCTGACCATCTAGATTGCTAGTTTTCTGGATTGTTACGTGGTATCAATGACATTACACTTGTACGTGCCTCTTGCTCATTCTCCAGGGTAAAAAGCTTATTTCTTTCATCCACTTGTTGGAGGCCAATAGCTCTCCCATAGTAGGTAAATTGTCCAGAATCTCTCTAGATGTTATGTTTCCACATGATGACTAGTCTCTACTCATTCAGATATAAAATGTTAAACTACAAATCAATGTATACAATTAAAATGAAAATATTTGATGATCAAGAGCTTTTAAAATAAATATTTATGAGACATGAAATACATTCAATGTTACATATAATTATTACTATAAATTGAATGCATAAGGAAGACTCAAAAACAGAATTGCATCTTTGATATCTGGATATATATGGTTATTAGAATTATTTGAAAGTTTTAAAGATATATACAAGAGAATAAGGGAGTAAGTGACAAAAGTATTCACCTTTTTACCTTCTAGGGTACCAATTTTATTGCATGAAAAAATGTTAAATACTCCCAAAGTTATAATATCTCCAAAATAGTAATTAAATGTTTGCAACTAACAAATTTTATTCCTCTCCAGGAACCTATGTTCCACACTATTATATATTATAACATGAAGGTCTAATATTAAATATATGCATTATTATTAGATTATATGGGCAAGAGAATAGATGTTTATTTATAAGACATTAGCAACAATGGTTCATTAAACTTAGGTTCTGTTAAATTGTCTTCTTCTAACGTACGTGATGGAATCTACAGTTTATAGTTTGCTACAGAACACAGGAAAGATTTTCTAATTTTCAGTCTTGAGCTACATATTACGCCACGAAGACTGGATTAGTAACTCATGATATCTGCCTACCTTGAGAGTTGACAGAAAAGCACTGGACTTCTAGTCATTTTCTACGTAGTCTTCATCACCTTTCCTAATTATTTCCTCAGTAAGTTAATTCAATACTTGGCACTTCACACAATTTTTCTGAAACCTGTGTTTCAAACCTCATTAGCTACCTGGCTGCTCTTCAGTTCCCCTCATCTTCACTAAAGGTGGGCAGAAAGCTATCAAAAAGTAAAGGTGAGGAGAGTTGGGAAAATGGTGAAATGCAAGGGAGGGTTCCAGAGAATGAGGAGTCTTCACCTTACTTCCTTAATGCAAAAAATAGAAAGAGAAACAAAGTTTCTTATTTGTCTGTTAAATTGCCATATATCAAAGAGACAAATGCAAGTCTTCAGAACTTCCTGTATTTAATTAGAAATCCTTGATATTTATAGATACTTATTTTCTGCCAGAACGAACTGTTCTAGAGATTTATCATGGATTTTGTAATGTACTTTTCAATTTTTTTTGATCTTCATCTAAGCTAGGTCAATCCTTTTGTCAATGGCTTTTTCCCTTCAAAAATGATATTATTTTTCACCTATAAAATGTCACTGTATTTGATACAAAAGTTGAAAGCTGCAGTAATTTAAATTGCTATTACCTAGAATAAATAACACAGTTTTCAAATGTATTTACCCAATATTTAAAAAGTACATAAGGCAATTTAGGTTCATATTCCTCCCTGGGATCATGGGGCCTCCTGATAGGTATATTGTTAACCTAAATTGCCTGTATCCAGTGGGAGTTAATTTTCCCTAACTGCTTATTTGTGAGGATTATCTTTAATGTAGCAATTATCCTCTTAAAACTGATTTTCTAGCAATGTTATGCTGAGTTTATAAAATGGTCATGTTACTTCCTATTGCATATGGTAATTATAAACCTGCTTATGAAACATTTTAGAAATAAATGTTACAAAATGATCAAGAAAGAGAAATTATCCTAAATTCAGAATGAGATTACCTCTTGTTTAACAGGTAAGACTGTTTTGAGGCCTCAGGCCATAAAAAGATATAAAAGTTCTGAGAGGATATAAGTTACTAACAGTTTTAGAAAAAACTGCTTACTGCTCTCTTGGATAGAAGTATAATTTCTGGCTGGGCATGGTGGCTCACACCTGTAATCTGTGTACTTTGGGAGACCGAGGTGGGTGGATCACTTGAAGTCAGCAGTTTGAGACCAACCTGGCCAACATGATGAAACCTCATCTCTATTAAACATACAAAAAATTAGCCAGGAGTGGTGGTGCATACCTGTAGTCTAAGCTACTTAGGAGGCTGAGGCAGGAGAATTGCTTGAACACAGGAGGCAGTAGTTGCAGTAAGCCAAGATCATGACACTGCACTCCAGCCAGAGCAACAGTGAGACTCCATCGTGGTGGTGGCGGGGGAAGTATAGAAGGACAGAAAGCGAGTGATCTCCACATTTCCAACTGAGGTACCAGGTTCATTTCAATGGGACTGGTTGGACAGTGGGTATAGCCCAAGGATGGCAAAATGAGGCAAGGCAGGCACTGCCTTACCCATTAAGTACAACTGACTGGAGGACTGGGGACTTCCCACCCCACCCCCGACCACTCAGGTTCAGATACTGCACTTCTCCCATGGCCTCTGCAACCCACAGACCAGGAGATCCCCACTGGGCTGAAAAGTGTCATGAGTTACCAATACAGATCTGAGTGGCAGCTCCAGCCAGGACTGCGGGTTGTCGGCACAGACCTGGGTGGATGTTTTGACTAGCACTGAGAGCGCCAGTGGGACGGAGCTACCCAATCCCCAGAAAGAGAGGGAGATGAAAGTAGGGAGACAGGTGATATGTTTGGGTGGGTCCTACTCCCACAAAGACCAGCAAACTAAAGCACTCTCACTTGAGAGTTTCACAGCCAGCACATCAGTTTGAGCTCAACCCAGAATAATCAAGCTCAGTGGAGGGAAGGGCATCTGCCATTGCTGAGGTGGGTCGAAACCTACCTGTGTAAACAAAAGTCAGAGGAAGCTTACACAGTGTCAGGACTGAGTCCGTGAGAATCCAGCAGTGCCTCTGCAGGATACAAGGGATAGACTGCCTCCTCAAGTGGCTCCCTGACCCCTGTATAACCAAAAGGACACCTCATACAGAAGAGCTCTGGCTGACACCTGGTGGGTACCCTTCTGGGATGAAGCCAACAGAGGAAAGATCAGGCAGCAATCATTGCTGTTGTGCAACTCCTACGGGTGATTTCCAGGCAAGCAAGTTCTAGAGTGGACCTCCAGCAGTCCTACAGCAGAGGGGCCTGACTGTTAGAAGGAAAACCAAAAATCAAAAACAAATAGCTTCAACTTCAACAGAAAGGACATCTACTCAGAGACCCCATCCAAAATCACCAATTTCAAAGATCAAAAGAAGATAAATCCACAAAGATGGAAAGAAATCAGCACAAAAAGAATGAAACCATCAAAGACCAGAACTTTTCTCCTCCTGGAAGGGAATCACAACTAATCACCAGCAAAAGAACCAAACAGGATGGAGAATGAATTTTATGAATTGACAGAAGCAGGCTTCAGAAGGTAGGTAATAACAAACTTCTCTGAGCTACAAGAAACATTTTCTAACCCAATTCAAAGAAACTAAAAACCTTGAAAAAAGATTAAACAAAATGCTACCAAGAATAACCAGCTTAAAGAAGAAGATAAACGACTTGATGGAACTGAAAAACACAGCATGAGAACTTTGCAAAGCATACACGAGTTTCAATAGCCAAATTGATCAAGCAGAATAAAGGATATCAGAGATTGAAGATCAACTTAATGTAATAAAATGAGAAGGCAAGATTAGAGAAAAAAGATTGAAAAGAAATAAACAAAGCCTCCAAGAAATATGAGATTATGTGAAAAGACCTAATCTATGCTTGATCAGTGTACCTGAATGTGACAGGAAGAATGAATACAAGCTGGAAAATACTTCAGGATATTATCCAGGAGAACTTCCCCAACCTAGCAAGGCAGGCCAACATTCAAATCAAAGAAATACAGAGAACACCACAAAGATATTTCTCAAGAAGAGAAACTCCAATGCAAATAATTGATAGATTCACCAGGGTTGAAATGAAGGAAAAAATGTTAAGGAGAGAAAGGTCAGGTCACCCACCAAGGGAAGCCCATCAGACTCACAGTGGATCTCTTGGCAGAAACCTTACAAGCCAGAAGAGAGTTAGGGGTCAATATTCAACATCCTTAAAGAAAAGAACTTTCAACCCAGAATTTCATATCCAGCCAAAAAACATGGAAAGGAACAATCACTATCAGCCCTACAAAAATGTACCAATGGTAAAGACCAATGACACAAAGAAGAAACTGCATCAATGAATGGGCAAAACAACCAGCAGTAACAAAATGGCAGGATGAAATTCACACATAACAATAATAAAGTTAAAAGTAAACAGCCTAAATGCCCTAATCAAAAGACACAGACTGGAAAACTGGATAAAAAGTCAAGACCCGTTGATGTGCTGTATTCAGGAGACCCATCTCATGTGCAAAGACACACATAAACTCAAAATAAAGGAATGGGAGAACATTTGCCAAGCAAATGGAGAGAAAAAAAAGCAGGGGTTGCATCCCAGTCTCTGATAATACAGACTTTAAACCAACAAAGATCAAGAGAGACAAAGAAGAATATTATACAATGGTAAAAGGATCAATGCAACAAGAAGAGCTAACTGTCCTAAATATATATGCACCCAATATAGGAGCACCCAGATACGTAAAGTGAATTCTTAATGACCTACAAAGAGACTTAGACTCCCACACAATAATAGTGGAAAACTTTAACACTCCACTGTCAATATTAGACAGATAAACAAGATGGAAAATCAACAAGAATATCCAGGACTTGAATGCAGATCTGGACCAAGCGAACCTAATAGCCATCGACAGAAATCTCCACCCCAAATCCACAGAATATACATTCTTCTCAGCACCACATCACACTTATCCTAAAACTGACCACATAATTGGAATTAAATCACTCCTCAGCAAATGCAAAGGAACAGAAATCATAACAGTCTCTCAGACTATAGTGCAATCAAATTAGAGCTCAGGATTAAGAAACTCACTCAAAACTGCACAACTACATGGAAACTGAACAACTTGCTCCCAAATGATGACCAGATAAACAATGAAATTAAGGCAGAAATAAAGATGTTCTTTGAAACTAATGAGAACCAAGACACAATGTACCAGAATATCTGGGACACTTTTAAAGCAGTGTCTAAAGGAAAAATTATAGCAATAAATGCCCATATGATAAGTGAGGAAACATCTAAAATCGACACCCTATCATCAAAATTGAAAGAGCTAGAGGAGCAAGATAAAAAACTCAAAAGCTATCAGAAGACAAGAAATAACTAAGATCAGAGCAGAACTGAAGGAGATAGAGACACAAAAATCCCTTCAAAAAAATCAATAAATCCAGAAGCTGGTTTTTTTAAAAGCTCAACAAAATAGAGAGACTGCTAGCCAGACTAATAAAAAAGAAAAGAGAGAAGAATCAAATAGAGGCAAAAAAAAAAAAAATGATAAAGGGGATATCACCACCGATTCCACAGAAATACAAACTACCATTAGAGATAACTGCAAACAACATTATACAAATAAACTAGTAAACCTGAAAGAAATGGTTAACTTCCTGGACACTTACATCCTCCCAAGACGAATCAAGGAAGAAGTTGAATCCCTAAATAGACCAATAACAAGGTGTGAAGTTGAGGCAGCACATAATAGCCTACAAACCAAAAAAAAAAAAAGTCTGGGTCTAGACAAGTTTATAGCAGAATTCTACCAGATGTACAAAGAGAAGCTGGTACCATTGCTTCTGAAACAATTCCAAACAATACAAAAAGAGGGAATCCTCCTTAACTCATTTTGTGAGACCAACATCATCCTGATACCAAAATCTGGCAGAGACACAACTTAAAAAGAAAACTTCACCACGCTCCCCACAGGGAAAGGCCTTTCTACAGAAAAGTTAGCTCATAAAGCCTGAAAGAATTCAATGTTTTACCAAATAATGCAGATATCAACTTAAATCTACACAAAACATAACATATCAAGGGGAAAAAAATCACAAAAACAGAACACAATAATCTTCTGGTAGCTGACCCCCAAAAATGAAGATATACAAACTACTTGAAAAAGAATTAAAAATAATTTTTTAAGGAAGCTCAATGAACTTCAAGAAAATATAGATAAACTCATTCAAAGATATCAGGAAAATAATACATGACCAACATCAGAAATGTAATAGAGGGCTTACAATTATTTAAAAAATCAAACAAAAATTATAGAGCTGAAAATACAATGAATAAAAAATTCAATAGACAACATAAAGAGCAAAATTGATCAAGCAGAAGAAAGCATCTGTGAACTCGAAGACCAGTTGTTTGAAAATAGTCAGAAAAGAAAAATGAATGAAAAGAAGCAAACAAATCTTATATTATTTAGAGGAAAGCATCAAAAGAGCAAATACTTAAATTATAGAAGTTTAAGAAGAAGCAACACAAAGAAGTAGAAAGTTTATTTTGTAAATAATAGCAGAAAACTTAACATCTGGGGAAAGATATAGATATCCAGCTACAGAAAGGTGAAAGGCCTTTAATTATACTCAATCCAAACAAGAATATATAAAGATTAGTAGCCCAAACAATCTTAAGCATAAAGCACAAGCAGGAGGTCTCACATTGCCTGATTTGAAAATCTACTACAAAGGAATAGTAATTAAAATAGCATAGATTTGCCATAAAAACATACACATACACCAATGAAATGAAATAGGGAGCCCCAAAATGAGACATGTATGGTAAATTGATTCCTGACAAAGACGCCCAGAACATACATGGAGCAAAGACAGTCATTTCAACAAATGGTGCTGGAAACACTGGATATCTACATTGAGAAGAATTAAATTATACTGTTATAACACACCATATATAAAAATTATCTCAAAATTGTTTGAATACATAAATGTAAGACCTGTAACTCTCAAACTACGAAAAGAAAATATAGTGGAAATTACCTATGATATTGATCTGGGCAATTGTATTTTGGACATGATTTCAAAAGCCTAGGCAATGAAAGCAGAAATAAACAAATATGATTACATTAAACTAAAAAGCTTATTCACAGCAAAGGAAGTAATCAACAGAGTGGAGACACAACCTATGGAAAGTAGGAATGTATTTGCAAATCATACATGTGATTTTTCTTGTTTAACTTTTATTTTAAATTCAGAAGTACATGTACAGATTTGTTATATAAGTAAACTTGAATCATAGGGGTTTATTGCACAGATTATTTTATCACACATGTATTAAGCCTAGTACCCATTAGTTATTTTTTCCTGACCCTCTCCCTACTCCAACCCTGCACCCTCTGGTAGGCCCCAATGTCTGTTGTTTCTCTCTGTGTGTCCAGTGTCCTCATTGTTTAGCATCCACCTATAAGTGAGAATTTGTGATACATGTTTTTCTGTTCTTAATGTTAGTTTGCTAGGGATAATGGTCTCCAGCTCCATTCATGTTCCTGCAAAGAACGTGATCGATTTATTTATTTATTTATTTATTTTTGAGATGATGTCTTGCTCTGTCACCCAGGCTGGAGTTCAATAGCACAATCTCAGCTCACCACAACTTCTGCATCCCAGTTTCAAATGATTTTCCTGACTCAGCTTCCCTAGTAGCTGGGATTACAGGTGCATACCACCATACCTGACTAATTTTTGTACTTTTAGTGGAGACAGGATTTTGCCATGTTGGCCAGTTGACCTTGGGTGATCTGCCTGCTTCAGCATCCCAAAATGCTGGGATTACAGGCATAAGCCACTGTGCCAGGCAGTTCTCATTAGTTTTCATGGCTGCATAGTATTTCCTGGGGCATATGTACCACATGTTTTAACCCATTCTATTGTTGATGAACATTTAGGTTAATTATATGTTCATCAACAATAGTTCTGCAATGAACATGTGCATCCATGAGTCTTTATAGTAGAATGATTTCTATTTCTTTGGGTATATACCCAGTAATGAGATTGCTACATTGAATTACCGTTCTGTTTTTAGGTCATGGAGAAATTGTCACACTCTTTTCCACAATGGTTGAACTAATTTACATTCCCACTAACAGTAGCTGTTCCCTTTCCTCCACAGCATTCCCAACAACTGTTATTTTTTGACTTGTTAGTAATAGCCATTCCAATGTTTCTGAGATGGTATCTCATTGTGGCTTTGATTTTCATTTCTCTAATGGTTAGTGATGTTGAGCTTTTTAATCATATGATTGTTGGCCACATGTATGTCTTCTTTCATGAAACATCTCTGTTCATGTCCTCTGCTCACATTTTAATGAGGTTGTTTCTTTCTTGTAAATTTGTTTAAATTTATTATAGATGCTGGATATTAGACCTTAGTCTGATACACAGTTTGCAAAAATTTTCTCCCATTGTTTAGGTTATCTGTTAACTCTGTTGATAGTTTCTTTTGCTGTACAGAAGCTCTTCAGTTGAATTAGATGCCATTTGCCAATTTTCACTTTTGTTACAGTGCTTTTGTCATCTTCATCATAAAATCTTTACACATTCCTATGTCCAGAATGGTGTTGCCTAGGTTGTTTTCCAGGGTTTTTATATTTTTGTGTTTTACACTTAAGTCTTTAATCCATCTTGATTTAATTTTTTATATGGTGTAAGGAAGAGGTCCAGCTTCAAACTTATATATATGGCTAGCCAGTTATCCCAGCACAATTTGTTGAATAGGGAATTGTTTCCCCATTGTTTGTTTTTGGAAACTTTGTGAAAGGTCAGATAGTTGTAGGTGTGCAGCCTTATTTCTGGGCTCTCTGTTCTGTTCTCTGTGTGTGTCTGTTTTTATACCAGTACCATGCTGTTTTGGTTACTGTAACCTTGTAGGATAGTTTGAGGTTAGGTAGAATGATGCATCCAGCTTTGTTCTTTTTGTTTTGTGTTGCCTTGGCTATTTGGGATTTTTTTTATAGCTGCATATTAATTTTAAAACAGTTTTCTCTAGTTCTGTGAAGAATGTCATTGGTAGTTTAATAAAAATAGCATTGAATCTATTAATCAGTTTCAGCAGTTTGGCCACTTTAATAATATTGACTCTTCCTATCCATGTGCATAGAATGTTTTTCTATTGGTTACTCTCATCTCTGATTTCTTTAAGCAGTGATTTTTAGTTCTCCTTATAGAGATCTTTCACATCCCTGGTTAGCTGTATTCCTAGGTATTTTATTTTTTTGTGTGGCAATTATGAATGGAATTACATTTCTTATTTGGCTCTTGGCTTCACTGTTGTTGATGTACAGGAATACTAGCAATTTTTGTACATTGATTTTGTATCCTAATACTTTGCTAAGGTTGTTTATATGTTTAAGGATCTTTTGGGTCAAGACTATTGGATTTTCTAGATATGGAATTATGTCATCTGCAAATACACATAATTTAACTTCTTCTCTTTTTATTTAGATTGTGTTATTGTTTATCCTGCCATTTTGCTCTGGCCAGGGCTTCCAATACTATGATGAGTAAAAGTGGTGAGAGAACGCATACTTGGCTTGTGCCAATTTTCAAAAGAAATGCTTTCAGCTTTTGTTCATTCAGTATGATGTTGGCTGTGGTTTTGTCATAGATGACTCTTTTAATTTTGAGGTATGGTTCATCAATACCTGGTCTGTTGAGAGTTTTTAACATGAAAGTGTGTTGTATTTTATTGAAAACCTTCTATGCATCTATTAAGATAAACATGTTTTCCTTGTCTTTAGTTCTGTTTATGTGAGGAATCACATTTATTGATTTGCAGATGTTGAACCAAACTTGCATCCCAGGTATAAAGCCTACTTGATATGGCGAGTAAACTTTTTGATCTGCTGCTGGATTTTGTTTGTCCATACATGTGATTAAGTGTTAATATCCAAAATATATAAATAATTCAAACAATTAAACGGCAAGAAAATAATTTACCTGATTTTAGAAATTAACAAAGGACTAAATAGTCATTTCTCAAAATATAACAAACAAATCACAAACAGACATTTGAAAAAAATGCTAAACATCACCAACTATTAGGGAAATGCAAATTAAAACCACAAGAAGATAGTACCTCACACATATTAAAATGATTATTATCAAAAAGAGCAAAGACACCATGTGTTGGCAAAGATATAGAAATGGGACCCCTTGCATACTATTGGTGAAAATGTAAATTAATATAGTCATTATGAGAAACTGTATGGATATTCTTGAAAATGTAAAAATAGAACTGTCATATGATTCAGCAATATTACCACTGTGTATATATATATATATAAACTTTAAAAACTTATGTTGAAAAATAGCTACACTCCATTGTTCATTGCAACATTATTTTCAATAGCCAAGATATGGAATCAAATTACATGTCTATCAACAGATGAAGAGATAAAGAAAATATGGTATATATAGGTATATATATATATATATATATATATATATATACACACACACACGCGCGCACACACACACATACCACAGTGGAATAATATTCAGGCTTTCAAAAGAAGGAAGTCTCGCCATTTGCACAAATTGGATGAAACTGGAAGACATTAAGTTAATTGAAATAAACCAGAATAAAAATGCAGATACTACATTATTTTACTTAATATTAAAGTATCTAAATATATAGTTCATAAAAACACCAAGTAAAATGTTGGTTAATAGAGGCCAAGGGTGATGGGAAGATTGAGCAGATATTGGCCGAAGTATACAAAATTTTAGTTAAACAGAAGGAATAACACAAAAGATCCTATTGTACATCATGATGACTACAGTTAACATATTGTATAATTGAAAGTTCCTGACAAAGTAGATTTTATGTTCTCACCGAAAAAAAAAACTACATGAGGTAATGCATATGTGAATTGACAGTCATTCTGCAATATTTACGTATATCAAAACATCATGTTATGAACACCACTACACTTGGACCATCCTCAAAACATCATGTTGTACACCATAATATATAAAATGTTTATTGTCAAATACAAATAAAAATATCAGGCCATCAAAAAGATCTCTGGTTCCCTGGGGTCTAGTATCCTGGGTATGTTAACATGGAGAAGGGTCTTTAAATAACTGATGTTGATATGATATATTTTTATCCTCAGCGTACCAGAATCATTCATTTGACTCCACCTTTTCTCTTTTTGGTATAATACATATAACTTCATTCATTTTTTAAATTATTAAAGAATTATTGTCATTAACGTCAAAATTTTTTGGTCTCTACAGGAATACATCATTGAATGTAACTTAAAGTTCTGCAAAGAGAATTTTGTTTTCTCATGTACAGGAATGTACTATAGGGACACTCTTTATCATATTGTTTACATGTAGGAGTCTAACTTGTCTAGGAAAATGATAGCTAGCATTGGGGAACCTGCTAAATCTTACATCAGAGGGCAGTAGATCCAAGGAAAGGGAAACTGTTAGTCACAATGTTATTTTTTTCTCTCAGAGGGAAGAGGGCCTGTAAGCTGGTCAGAAAAGGGTGAAAGTAATTTGCAGCCTAAGGAATGCAATTTTTTCCTACCTGACATCAAAATCTACTTGAATGATTTTGTTTTCAGTCTTTATGTTCTTTGGTGTTTAATGAATTGACCCATGGTGTGGCTATGCAGCACAAAAGCAGACACATGCTATATTATATAATCATTTTTAAGTTTACCTTTATTATTATTTTTCCCTAAGTGCCTAATACTTTTAAGTAAAAAACCTTCTATTAAGTCATATAAGCCCTCATACTTACCAAGCTAACCATTTCTCTTACATTATCTTACCAAATAACAACTTTATATAACTGTAGCATATGTACACCCATAACAAATGGCATAACTAACTAGTTAGAGGAGTAAGGTAGCACCTATTTCTCCCTTTAATATCTGACTTTCAAAAGCATATTTTCTTTTTCCCTCACAATGCTAAGATTTACAATATCTTATATTGTGGAAATGATTTTTTGTTATGAATAGAAACAAAGAAAACTAGTTTCCATAACAACACATCGTTCTATATGAAAACGGAATATTATTTTCATCACTATTCAAGTTTTGTCTTATTTTGTCAGTTTGCCTATTGATTTACTGAGAGAGAGGTCAGAAGCTGAATGTTGTTTTGAGGGAAGAATAGAGGCAATCGAACAGTTAAAGAAAAAATCGTATTCTGTTTTCACCCTGAGTAAGCTATTTAGTGACAGACTTTCTGATACAGGCAAATTGTAAAACTTGATGTAGTAAAAAGAATTAAGCTATATGTTAAAAGGTTGCCTTAAAAATTTTGCAAGAAAATAAAAGTAAATCGATTTTTGGAATTGGCATATGAAGATGAATGACTATTGATTGATCATACTATAAATACATGTGCATGAAATGAAGTGTAACACATGATAATATAGGTCAGATTCAGAAGCTGGAGAGAAAGTGAGAGAGTGGGAAAGTCTGATATTAAAACTATCAATGAAAAAATGTATTCTAAGTGCCTCAAAATTCATGTATCCCAGAGGAATTAATGAAAATAAAGCAAAAATAATTCCCTGACCTAACAGAATCAATTGCCTGAGTAATTTCCATGCTGTACACTCTTGAATCAATCATGTAATTTATTCTCTCTCTCTCCTCTTTGTGTACGTGTTTGTACGAGAGAGAGAGAGAGAGAGCGAGAGAGCGAGGGAGCGAGAGAGAGAGAGAGAGAGAGAATGAGAGAGAAAGAGTGACATATAAACTGGATTAACTGAATGGGTACTAGACAGTCTTCACTTTTCTGGACTCTATGGTATTCAGATGAATGTGAAATGGGGCAGTAGGGCAGTAGGCACGCAGATAAAGAACAACTCTTTCTGCTTGGGAAAACCAAGAAAAGTTTCATAGAAAAGGTAACAATGGAATTGGTAATTGAAAAACGGGTAGGAATCGCCACACTGCTCTCCACTATTGCTGAATAAATTTACACTCCCCTTAACAATGTATAAGGATTTCTCTGCCTCTGCAACCTCATTACTATCTGTTATTTTTTGACTTTTTAATAATAGCCATTCTGACTGATGTGAGATGGTTTCTCATTGTGGTTTTGATTTGCATTTCTCTAATGATAAGTGAAGTTGAACTTTTTTTTCATAGGTTTATTAGCCACATGGATGTCTTCTTTTGAAAGGTGCTCATGGAGCTGGAGGCCATTATCCCTAATAAACTAACTCAGGAACAGAAAACCAATTATGACATGTTCTCACTTATAATTGGGAGCTAAATGATGGGAACACAAAGAGAGGAACAATAGACCCTGGGACCTACGGGAGGGTGCAGGGTTGGAGTAGGGATAGGATCAGAAAAAAAAAAAAAACTGATGAGTATTAGGCTTGATATTTGGGTGATGAAATAATCTGTATCAAAAAACCTCATAACATGACACTACCTATATAACAAACTTGAATATGTTCCCCTGAACTTAAAATGAAAGTTAAAAAAAAAAAGAAGGATAAGTAGGAGTTCCTTAGGAAGATGAAAAGAAAGAATTTCACATCAAAGAAAGTAGTATTAACATTAGAAAGATTGCAACAAAAAGAATGATTTGCTTTTGAGGAGATGTAACTTGCTGTCTTTGAAATAAACATTTTATCTTTATAGTAAATTTTTTTTTCAGATTTGGAAAGTCCAGACAATATTTAGGTCATGACCTCATGAATTAGTCGAACTATCATGTTTTATCATAGCAGCATAAAAGAGAAGGAGGCAAAGAGAAGAGAGGTATGTTAGAGAAACTGGGTGACTAGAGAGATGACGGACATAAAGATGTCCAGCCAAGAAGCCATCTGACTGACACCGACAGAGAAGCTAGAAAAAATTGGATAATATGGGAGACAGACATTTGAAAACTGAAAGGAGCAAGAAACTGAAAGAAACTTCCTGCTTTATTACTTTAAAAAAAATGTATTTATTGTACTTTAAGTTCTGGGGTACATGTGCAGATCATGCAGGTTTGATATGTAGGTATACACATGCCATGGTGGTGGCTTGCTGCATCCATCACCCCCTCATCTACATTAGGTATTTCTCCTAATGCTATCTCTCCCCAATCCTCCCACCCCCTGCTATTCCTCCCCTAGGCCCCCATTCCCCAGGCCCCAGTCTGTGATGTTCCCCTCCCTGTGTCCATGTGTTCTCATTGTTCAACATGCACTTATGAGTAAGAACATGCAGTGTTTGGTTTTCTGTTCTTATGTCAGTTTGCTGAGAATGATGCTTTCCAAATTCATCCATGTCCCTGAAAATGACATGAACTCATTCCTTTTTGTGGATGCATAGTATTCCACAGTGTATATTTACCACATTTTCTTTATCCAGTCTATCATTGATAGGCATTTGGGTTGGTTCCAAGTCTTTGCTATTGTGAACAGTGCTGCAATAAACAAATGCGTGCATGTGTCTTTATAATAGAATGATTTATAATCCTTTGGGTATATACCCAGTAATGGGATTGCTGGATCAAATGGTATTTCTATTTCTAGATCTTTGAGGAATTCCCACACTGTCTTCTACAGTGTTTGAATTAATTTACACTCCCACTAACAGTGTAAAAGCATTCCTATTTCTCCAAATCCTCTCCATCATCTGTGGTCTCCTGATTTTTTAATGATCGCCATTCTAACTGCCATGAAGTGGTATCTCAGTACAGTTTTGATTTGCGTTTCTCTAATGACCAGTGATGATGAGCTTTTTTTCATATGTTTGCTGCATAAATGTCTTCTTTTGAAAAGTATCTGTTCATATCCTTTGCCCACCTTTTGATGGGGTTGTTTTTTTCTTGCAAATTTGTTTTAGTTCTTTGTAGATTCTGGATATTAGCCATTTGTCAGATGGGTAGATTGCAAAAATTGTTTCCCATTCTGTTGGTTGCCAGTTTATTCTGTTTATAGTTTCTTTCGCTGTGCAGAAGCTCTGAAGTTTAATTAGATCCCATTCCCCTATTTTGGCTTTTGTTGCCATTCCTTTTGGTGTTTTAGTCATAAAGTCCCTGCCTATACCTATGACCCAAATGGTATTGCCTAGGTTTTCTTCCAGGGTTTTTATGGCATTAGGTCTTTTGTTTAAATCTTTAGTCCAACTGGAGTTAATTTTCATATAAGGTGTAAGGAAGGGATCCAGTTTCAGCTTTCGGCACATGGCTAGTCAGTTTTTCCAACACCATTTATTACACAGGGAGTCCTTTCCCCATTGCTTGTTTTTGTCAGGTTTGTCAAAGATCAGCTTGTTGTAGTTGTATGTCATTACTTCCAAGTCCTCTGTTTTGTTCCATTGGTCTATGTGTCTGTTTTGGTAGCAGTACCATGCTGTTTTGATTATTGTAGCCTTGTAGTATAGTTTGAAGTCAGGTGGTGTGTTGCCTCCAGCTTTGTTCCTTTTGCTTAGGATTGTCTTGGCTATGCAGGCTCTTTTTTGGTTCCATATGAAGTTTAAGGTGGTTTTTTCCAGTTCTGTTAAGAAAGTCAAAGGTAGCTTGATGAAGATAGCATCAAATCTACAGATTACTTTGGGCAGTATGGCCATTTTTATGATATTGATTCTTCCTAGCCATGAGCATGGAATGATTTTCCATTCCCATTCACATCTGCTACAAAGAGAATAAAATACCCAGGAATATGACTCACAAAGGATGTAAAGAACCTCTTCAAGGAAAACTACAAACCACTGCTCAAGGAAATAACAAAGGAGGATTTTTATAATACAGCTGGTAAGAGAAGATATCTACTGATACAATAACATAAAGAAACACATTATGTAAGAAAGTTCTTGAGGAGGCAAAATAGCATGGATCAAGAGTTCATGTGGAAGAAAGTAGTATGCTTTGATAAGAAGGAGGATACTATTATGACTTGAACTCTACCCTCAACCAACAAATTTATATGTTGATGTCCTAACTCCTCGTACCTCATAATGTGACTTTATCTGTATATAGGGTTTTTACAGAAGTATTCAAGTTAAAATGGGATCATTGCAGTAAGCTCTAATTTGGTATGACTGGTGTCTTACTAAGAAAGGAACTTCAGACACAGACATGAAAAGAGGAAAAATGATGTGAGAAGACATAGAGAGAAGATGACTATCTAGAAGCCAGGGAGAGAGGCCTGAAACAGATTTTTCCCTTAGAGTCCTCAGAAGGAAACAACCTTGCTGACACCTTGATTTTTGACATCTAACCTCCAAAACTTTGATAAAATAAATTTTTACTGTTGAAGCCACACAGTTTGCAGTACTTTGCTTAAGACAGCTCTAGAAAAGTAATGCAGACAGCTTCTTCACTGAAACAAAATCAGAGATGATACAATTTTCAGTGGCAGGCAGAAATATGAAAGAGTTCATAGCTACTATACTATTTTTTGTGGAGTAAGATGTAAAATATTCTGTTAAAAAGAAGGTGTAGAGGGCTAGACAAAAATAGTGATGATTTAAACTAGCTGTTCTAAAGAAGAAAATAGAAAGCTGACTAGTGGTATATAAATGTTATTATTGGGCAGTATTGTGAGTTTGGTTAGGATGAGCAGCCATGGATTTTTAGTGACACCTATGTGCATGGTATTGTATTGTTCTCCAACAGTGCTCATAAACCTGGTGGTGAACTGTTTGAGGGTTTGGGGAATGGTATGGAAAGGCAATATAAAGAAAATGGAAGACGGAAGAAGGAACGCTAATGAGAAACGTGATACAGTCTGGATAGCAAAGGAACTGAAAGCTGAAAGTAGCTGATATGTTGAAAGAAAATGGAGAAATCAAGGAGCTAAATTTCTTAACGAGACAAGAAAGTGAATGAACTGCTCAGAATATGAAGTTTGGATCACAGCTTAAGATTTCAAAGTTGGAGCAGTTCTGGGCATAGATGTGTGACTGAGATATGAAAGTTGTGATTGAAGTGAAGACATTATGAAGTGTGGATGATAGATGAGTTATTCACATGGACTTTGAAGTTACCAATGATAGTTTTGGTATGTAGGATTAAAAGAAAGACTGATACAGGTGCCAACATTTTCATAAGTGGCTAAAAGATTAGTGAAATATGGACTGCAAGGAAGGGCAAAAGATGATAGTACGTAACATAGCTGGATGCTACAGGCATCAAAGGAGAAGAAAATTTCAACCACAGGTGGAGAAACAATTATATTACCTGTTTTGTTTATATTGCAATAAAGGCATATTATGTCATATATATGTATATGTAGATCTAGATAAGGATATCAGTGTTAAATATATATGCAATTCCAAGAAATAAAATTTAACGCCTCGCAAAGTTAACAAAATGAAAAGAAATACAGATGGTTCCCCACCTATAATGGTTATACATGAGATTTTTGGACTTTGCAACAGTCCTGAAGTCATATGTAGTTAGTAAAAACGGTACTTCTAATTTTGAACTTTTTCCAGGCTTGTTATATACAATATAATATAATGTATCACTTTTGGGATGTGGAAAGTGGCAGCAAGCTGCATCTCCCAGTCAGCCATGCTAATATAAGTGCTCTGGGCACTTTTATGGTAGGATAGGCTAAGCTGTGATGTTTGGTAGGTGTATTAAAATGACACATATCTTGACACCCACTTCAAGGTGCTCTATGGTTTCAACGTGAGTTGGGCATATAATGTGCTCACTCATACTAGCAGCAAAGTGATTTCTCTAGATAATTGGCCTACAGTAAGGAGGTGACCATGATCAGAGAACACAGTGTAATTATGTAGCTTATCCTAAACTCAGGACTTAGGATTCTTTACAGCAACATCTCTCCCCACGCCTCTTGTACACAGGATGCATCTTCAAGCTGATTCTTTATTTATTTATTCTCTTCTTTCCTTTCTTTCCCCTTCCTTCCTTCCCTCCTTCCTTCCTTCCTTCCTTCCTTCCTTCCTTCCTTCCTTCCTTCCTTCCTTCCTTCCTTCTTTCTTCTTTCCTTTCTTCTTTCTTTCTTTCTTTCTTTCTTCCTTTCTTTCTTTCTTTCTTTCTCTCTTTTCTTCTTTTACTTTTTCTATCTTTTTTTTGTTTGTTTGAGACAGAGTTTTTCTCTGTTTCCCAGGCTACAGTACAGTGGTGCAATATTAGCTCACTGCAGCCTCTGTCTCCCGGATTCCAGCGATTCTCCTGCCTCAGCCTCTTGGGTATCTGGGATTACAATTGTACACCACCATGCCCAGCTAAATTTTTTATTTATTTTTTATTAGTAGAGACAGTATTTAGCCATATTGGCCAGGCTGGTCTCAAACTCCTTACCTCAGGTCATCTGCCTGTCTTGGCCTCCCAAAGTGCTGGGATTACAGGCGTGAGCCACCCATGCCCAGCCTCAGGCAGACACTTTCTATTATTTTCATTACTCACAAAATATTACCATTAAACCAGCATTGTCCAATAAAACACTTTTCAATTACGGCAACTTTCTATGTTTTCACTCTCCAATACTGTAGTTACCGATACATTTAAATTTGAATTTAAATAACCATATGTTGCTAGTGGCTATTATATTGAAGAAGACAGCTTTAGATCTTGTTAGATAACATAAAAAGCATAATACATCCTAACAAGTAATTGACCCCCTCTATGAAGACCTTTCAAGGTGACTGTTCTTTAACTGGGTAACATTGTAGGTACAAGGCCTTAACAAAAGAAAATGATTCTATAAGATGGTAGGAATTTTGACAAATTGACATAGCAGAAACTTTTGGGGATGAAGATTTTTCATAGAAATCAGAAAATTTCACAACATATGCAACAGCCCATTACGCTTGCATGTAAAATAAACTTGGTGGAATAGGTTGCTTTTTAGAGCCTCAGTTCATTGAGAAATCAAGAGTTCTTACCTACCAAGGGTATAAAACAACATATTTACATTGGATTCACAAGGTAGAACTCTGCTCCTGGTCATTACACTTATATTTTTAAAAAGTGTATGTGCTCTGATATCCAGTTGGGAATATTAATAAATAATAATCGTTAGAGAAAGGTTAACTTAAGGAGAAAGAGCCCCAATACTCTAATTGGTCATTTAAACAATTCTCTTTATTGACATCTCAAGTTTCTCTCCCCATTATCCTCACCACTGCTTCAGCAGTACTGTTTACTTTCTGAAACTAATGATTACTGAGAAGAGGGGTGAAAGATTTTTGTCCTTATTAGAATCAGATAGACTGAAGTATTAGAATATCTGATGTTGAAAATAATTTCTTCCAACTCTTTTGAAATGACATCTTTGAAATTCAAGTCATTTACTTACTATGAATTGCTGCCTTGACTCCTGCTATTCTCCAATATGACTTCCTGCAGTTATGCTGTTTAATTATGTGCCTAAGAAACATGCCCTGTTCATTTCTTGCTTTTCTTTTTTTCTGCTTCTCTCTAAGTATTAATTTTGTTACTTTAAAATTAGATGAATAATGCTTAAATCCCTGCAGATTTGTATCTGTATTTTGTATGAAAAAAACAACCAACATCTGGCAAATGGTAAATATAAACACAATGTTTAAGTGCTAGTTACTTTCTCTTTTTCCTTGTTTTATCCTTCTTAAAAACCTCCTTAACAATGTTTGCCATTTATATGATATTGTATTTTATGGAATTTTTAATGCCTGTTTTACATAGCCTCACCGACATTGTAATCTTCTTAAAATCAAGGTAGAGGAGGCAAGTCAGCTTGTATTTCTTTGTAAATATAATACTGTCTATTCATAGTAGGTGCTTACGAAGTAAAATTTTTTCAAAAGATTTCTTGAGATATATAGGGACATGCTAGTAAAACATACACTGATCATGTATGTTTAAATGTAATATGACTATGAACGAATTCCTTAACATCTCTGAATCTCCATATCCTCATACATAAGATGAAGATGATAACAATATATACTTAGAAAGGTTGTTGTAGGATGAAGGATGAAACTTAATGGGGGCAGGAATCACAAATGCTTAGGTTCACACCAGATCTATGCTTATGTGTATGCAGTTAAAAAGAGATTTTGACAAACCAAAGATTGTCCAAAAGGGAGTGACTATGGAGATGAGGTATATAGAGAAGAGAAAAGACAAAAACAAGAACATTACATTAATTTTGAAATGTGTAAGCAATTCCTTGAGAAAGGAGAAACATTTGACTCTTACTCTGAAGAGCAAAAATAGGACTATTGGGAGATTTATAACAATAAGGGGTTCAAATCACTTCAATTTAATTTTCCCATATTATGTAGTAGAAGAAGTATTTTAAAAGGGAAATTAAGCACACAAATTTTAGTCCCAACTTTCTAATCATGGAGCTGTGCGATCTTGGACAATTCATTTTATCTTTCTGAGCTTTAGTTTCAAATATGCAGGGTAAGTTTATTTTGCTTAACTAAAAGTTCTCAAATTTGAACATTCTAGGGTTTCAATTTACACAAGAGAAAAAATGTGCCTTCCTGTAAAAGTCAAACTTGAGAGATTAATGTTTTCTAAGAAATCCATGTGATGCCATTTGATTTTCAAATTTTATGATTGTAGACTCAATCAAATTTGTACTAAATTATAACTGTAGAAAAATTACTGTTTTCTGATATTTTTCTCTAATAAATATTTAATGTATAGCTTAAATGGTTCATAGTAAGTACAATATCCTGTAGTATGATTCTTGAATAATGTATTAAGCAATAGCTAAGGCAAATGCCTGGAAAATATTGAAAGTATATGTAACTCTATCCTGTAAAAGTTGTGTTCCTTAATAGAGTAGAGTCCTCTATACAAATTTAGAACAAATGGATTGTGTTTGTTTTCCTGATGGGAAATAAAAATGACAAAAATAGAAAACTGCTTCTGAGAATTTTAGTTATACAAAGAAAAACATGATTAAAACCAGTGTGGTTTGTTACAAGTCTGATATATCAAATTTAAATTGCTGCATATTGTGGCCAGGCATGGTGACTCAAGCCTGTAATCCTAGTAGTTTGGGAAGCCAAAGAGAAAGGATCACTTGAGTCAAGGAATTCAAGACCAGCCTGGCCAACATGGCAAAAGTGTATTTTCTGAAAATACAAAAATTAGCCAGGCAGAGTGTTGTGTGCCTGTAGTCCCAGCTACTTGGGAGGCTGAGGCACAAGAATTCTTTGAACCCAGGAGGTGGAGGTTACAATGAGCTGAGATCATGACATTGCACTGAAGCCTGAAAGACAGAGAATCTGTCTCAATAAATAAATAAATACATACATAAATAAAGCTGCATGTTGTAAAAAGGAAAACAGTAGCTTCAAATTTTCTCACTTTTTTAATAAATGTAAGTGTATGTAGTTCCTAGACTGTCAATAGTCCAAAGCTATCAAACTACCAAATGAAATATTAAAATTTCATGATACACTTTCATTAGCATAGTTTTACTGTGGTAATCTATCATTCAAGAAAATATAAAATCAAGCTTGTAAGAAGTGTTTATAAAACCTTAAACATTTTTGTCTAATTTTCAGATTGTATGAGACCTCAAAGTAATTTATGGTGTCTTTATAATTCAGGAGAACCATCTTCAAGACAAAACAAAAGTAGAATAACATCATTAAAACAAATATGTCAATATATAATTTTCTATTTACAAATTAGCTTACCTCATTATAGTTTTACCTTTATACAGACAGATATGTATTTTTATCTATATAATGAAAGTTCTATTCAATATTGTAAAGAGAAAACTATCATTGAGAAAAGATAATGATAAAGGTTACACAGTTTAATGAGTAACTACTGAAGATCTACAATGGGTTAGGTATTCTAGAAAGTAAAGAGCAATTAGAAATTAGAAGATATGGTCCTTGCTTCTTAAAAAAGGATAATATGATTCACAGAGCATGTCTAAAACACTTAAGTAATACAAGGTAATAAGTGATCAAGGACTGAAACTGTGTAATAAAGGATAGGTGTCATAGGAGTTTGGAAAATGAGCACTGAATTCCTCAAAGGAAACTCCGCAGAGGGAAAGGGTGTTGCTATAATCTGAATGCTGGTATCTCCCTCAAATAAACATGTTGGAATCTAATACCCAATATGAAAGAATTAATAGATGGAACTTTTGATAAAAAATTGAGTCATAAGGGATCCATACTCATGAATGGGATTAGTGGCCTTATAAAAGACGCTCAAGCATGCCCTCTTGTCACTTCTGTCATGTGGAGACACAGCTAGAAAGCATCCTCCATAAAAGAGACACCAAGTCCTAACCAGACAACCAAATTCGTTGTTGCATTGATATTTGACTTCCCAGCCTCAAGAACTATGAGCAATAAATTTCTGTTGTTTATAAATTACCAAGTTTATGGCATTTTATAATAGCAGAATGGACTAACATCATTGTTAATTTGGTGCCTTTAAAAATTGGCACCATTTGTACTATTGAGAAGAAGAGGCAGGACCAATCTTGCTGAAGAAAACAACATTAGAAAATACAATGAAAATAGGAATAAGTGAATTGTTTTAAGGATGAAAGTGACTTTGGCTTTCTCCTTTTCTAGACAAAGGCATTTTATACCAAGACATTGACTTAAAAAAGGTCTTTTCTTATTATTCTTTAGTAGTCTTGTGCACACTTTGGATGTTGATATCACAAAATCTTCCAGAAAGTCAAACTTGGATTCCAAAAAGAGAAAAGAAATAACCATTAGAATAAGCAAAAGCATTTTGCAGATCATTTAGTTGGCAACGTGAAAATAAGAGTAGGAGCACAAAATGTAATTTTATTCCTCCACTCCATTAATGAGAAAGCACCTCACTAAACTTTTAATATAATTTTTCAAGCTGGATGGAGAGAAGATGGTGCTATAGGAGCAACTCAGGATTGCAGCTCCCAGGGAAAGCACAAAGGGTGAGTGAAGGCTGCATTTCCAGATGGATCTCTATTGCCCACAGACCAGGAGATTCCCAGGTGTAGGAGCCCCACAGGCCACCAGCGCGTGGCCGGCACAGCTGTTTCGGCCGGCACCATAGCTCAGTGGCACTCCATACAAAATACACTGGTCTGGTTGCCCCATTAAACCAGCAATTTGAGATTTGGGAAGGCAGATTAGCACATTCATCTGATTAAACGGGACTTAAACAGTAAACCAGGCCAGGAGATTCCTGGGCAGTGACATTGTTTCAGCTGGCGCAGTGGGTCACCGCATGGGAAATCACACAGATCCCGGCGTCCTTTCAGGAGGTGACTGGAACACCTGGGAGAGAGTCAACCGTTCAACTTAAAAAAAAAGAAAAGCGCTCTGAGGCAGAAAGCCAGGTGATCAGGCTCGGCGGGTCCCACCCCCACAAAAACAAACAAAACAGCAATTGGAAACGCTCAGGATTGAGAGTTTCACGGCAAGTACAGCTGAACCCAGGATGGTGCAGCTTGGTGGGGAAGGGGCGTCTGCCATTACCGAGGCACTCTACCCCTACGGAGGTACTCTGCCATTGCAACACAGCCTGCCATTGCTGAGGCAACCTGCCATAACAGAGAGAGTCTGCAATTACAGAGGCAGGCCACGATCACCACGGCAGTTCTAACTACATCCATATAAACAGGACTACAGGGAATTACACACAGCAGCAGGGCAGAGCCCACAGCAGCAGGGCAGAGCCCAGAGCAGCTCAGCATAGCCTCTGCAGCAGGCAGTGACTAGACTGCCTCCTTGCTGGGCAGGACAGTGCAACAGATACTCATAAATAAAGCCCTAACTCCCCATGACAGAGCACCTGAAGAAAAAAAGGGGCTTTATGAGTTCTGCTGCAGCAGACTTAAATGTACCTGCCTAGCAGCCCTGAATGAACAACGGAGCTCACAGCTCAGCACTTGAGCTCCTATACAGTACAGACTGTCTCCTCAAGCAGCTCCCTGACCCCTATATATCCAAAGAGTCACCTCACAAAGGACTGATCAGACTGACATTTGGCGGGCATCATTCTGGGAAAAAGATAGCAGAAAAAGAAACTGGTAGCAACCCTCACTGTTCCGCAGCTGCTACAGGTGTTCCCCAGGCAAGCAGGGCCTCAAGTGGACCTCAACAGTCCTATAGCAGAGGGACTAAACTGTTAGAAGGAAAACTAAGAAACAGAAATACTTCACCATCAACAATCTGGACGTCCACTCAGAGACCCAATCGGAAAGTCAGCAACTACTCAGACGACAGGTGGATAAATCCACAAAGATGGGAAGAAACCAGCACAAAAAGGAGGAAAACACCCGAAACTGGAACACCTCGCCTCCTACAAGGGACCACAACTCCTCAACAGCAAGAGAACAAAGCTGGACAGAGAATGACTGTGAGGAAAAGACGAAATCAGACTTCAGAAGGTGGGTAATGAGAAACTTCCATGAGCTAAAAGAACATCTTCTAACTCAATGCAAAGAAACTAAGAACCTTGAAAAAAAAATGTGAGGAAATGATAACAAGAATGGACAACTTAGAGAGGAATATGAGTTAATTTATGGAGCTGAAAAACACAACACGAGAACTTTGTGAAGCATGCACAAGTTTCAACAGCCTAATTGACCAAGTAGAAGAAAGGATATCAGAGGTCAAAGATCAACTCAATGAAATAAAACGAAAAACCAAGATCAGAGAAAAAAGCGCAAAAAGGAATGAACAAAGTCTCCAAGAAATGTGGGACTATGTGAAGAGACGTAAACTACATTTGATAGGTATACCTGAATGTGACAAAGAGAATGAATCCAAGCTGGAAAATACTATTCAGGATATTATCCAGGAAAATTTCCCCAACCTAGCAAGGCAGGCCAATATTCAAGTCCAGGAAATACAGAGAACACCACAAAGATATTCCACAAGAAGAGCAACCCCAAGGCACATAATTGTCAGATTCACTAGAGATGAAGTGAAGGAGAAAATGCTATGGGCAGCCAGAGAGTAAGGTCAGGTCACCCACAAAGGGAAGTCCATCAGACTCACAGCAGATTTCTCAGCAGACAGAGAGTGGGGGCCAATATTCAACATCCTTAAAGAAAAGAACTTTCAACCCAGAATTTCATATCCAGCCAAACTGAGCTTCAGAAGTGAAGGAAAAATAAAATCCTTTGTGAACAAGCAAGTACTCAGAGATTTTGTCACCACCAGGCCTGCTTTACAAGAGCTCCTGAAAGAGGCACTACACATAGAAAGGAACAACTAGTAACAGCCACTCCAAAAAAATACCAAATGCTAAAGAGCACCAACAAAATGAAGAATCTGCATCAACTAACAGGCAAAACAGCCAGCTAGCATCAAAATGGCAGTATCAAATTCACACATAACAATATTAACCCTAAATGTAAATGGACTAAATGCACCAATCAAAAGACACAGACTGGCAAATTGGATAAAAAGCCAAAACCCATCGTTGTGCTGTATCCAGGAAACTCATCTCACATGCAAGGATACACAAAGGCTCAAAATAAAGGGATGGAGGAAGATTTACCAAGCAAATGAAGAGCAAAACAAAAAGAAGCAGGAGTTGCAATTCTCGTCTCTAATAAAATAGACTTTAAAGCAACAAAGATCAAAAGAGACAAAGAAGGTCATTACATAATGGTAAAGGATCGATACAACAAGAAGAGCTAACAACCCTAAATATATATGGACCCAATACAGGAGCACCCAGATATAAGGCAAGTTCTTAATGACTTACCAAGAGACTTAGACTTTCACACATAATAATGGGAGACTTTAACACTCCACTGTCAATATTAGACAGATCAACCAGACAGAAAATTAACAAGGATATCCAGGAATTGAATTCAGACCTGCAACAAGCAAACCTGATAGACATTTACAGAACTCTCCACCCCAAAACCACAGAATATACATTCTTCTCAGCACCACATCACACCTACTCTAAAATTGACCACATGATTGGAAGTAAATCACTCCTCAGTAAATGCAAAACAACTGAAATCATAACAAACAGTCTCTCAGACCATAGTGCAATCAAGTTAGAACTCAGAATTCAGAAAAACTCAGAACTGCACAGCTTCATGGAAACTGAACAACTGGCTCTTAAATGTTGACTGGATGAACAATGAAATGAAGGCAGAAATAAAGAAGTTCTTAGAAACCAATGAGACCAACATCATCCTGATACCAAAACCCAGCAGAGACTCAACAAGAAAAGAAAATTACAGGCCAATATCCATGATGAACATAGACACAAAAATCTTCAATAAAATGCTGGCAAGCTGATTGCAACACCATATCAAAAAGCTTATCCACCATGATCAAGTAGGATTCATCCCAGGGATTCAAGGCTGGTTCAACATACGGAAGTCTATCAACGTAATTCACCACATAAACAGAACCAAAAACAAAAACCACATGATTATCTCAATTGACACAGAGAAGGCCTTTGACAAAATTCAACAGCACTTTATGCTAAAAACCCTCAGTAAACTCAGTATTGATGGAATGTATCTCAGAATAATAAAAGCTATTTACGCCAAACCAACAGCCAATATCATACTGAATGGGCAAAAACTGGAAGCATTCCCTTTGAAATCCAGCACTAGACAAGGATGCCCTCTCTCACCACTACTATTCAATATAGTACTGGAAGTTCTAGCCAGAGCAATCAGGCAAGAAAAAGAAATAAAGGGTATTCAAATAGGAAAGGAGGAAGCCAAATTGTCTCTATTTGCAGACGACATGCTAGTATATCTGGAAGACCCCATCGTCACAGCCCAAAAACTCCTGAAACTGGTAAGCAACTTCAGCAAAGTCTCAGGATATAAATTCAATGTGCAAAAATCACAAGCATTCCTATCCACCAATAACAGACTTAAAGAAAGCCAAATCAAGAACCAACTGCCATTCACAATTGCTACAAAAACAATAAAATACCTAGGAATACAACTTACAAAGAACGTAATGGACCTCTTCAAGCAGAACTACAAACCACTGCTCAACGAAATAAGGAGACACAAACAGATGGACAAACATTCCATGTTCATGGTCAGAAAGAATCAATATCGTGAAAATGGCTATACTGCCCAAAGTAATTTACAGAATCAACACTATCCCCATCAAGCTACCATTGACTTTCTTCACAGAACTGGAAAAAAACACCATGAACTTCATATGGAACCAAAAGAGAGCGCACATAGCCAGGTCAATTCTAAGCAAAAAGAACACAGTGGGAGGCATCACACTACTGGACTTCAAACTATACTACAAGGCTACAGTAATCAAAACAGCATGGGACTGGTACCAAAACAGAGATATAGACCAATGGAACAGAACAGAGGCATCGGAGGCAACACAACATATTTACAACCATACAATCTTTGATAAACCTGACAAAAACAAGCAATGGGGAAAGGATTCCCTGTTTAATAAATGGTGTTGGGAAAACTGGCTAGCCATGTGCAGAAAGCAGAAACTGGACCCCTTCCTGACACCTTACACTAAAATTAACTCCAGATGGATTAAAAACTTAATCATAAGACCTGGCACCATAAAAGCCCTAGAAGAAAATCTAGGCAAAACCATTCAGGACATAGGAGTAGGCAAGGACTTCATGACCAAAACACCAAAAGCATTGGCAACAAAAGCCAAAATAGACAAATGGGACTTAATCAAACTCCACAGCTTCTGCACGGCAAAAGAAACAGTCACTAGAGTGAATCAGCAACCAACAGAATGGGAAAAAATTTTTGCAGTTTACCCATCTGACAAAGGGCTGACATCCAGAATTTACAAAGAACTCAAACAGATTTACAGGAAAAAAACAAACAAGCCCATTCAAAATTGGGCAAAGGATATGAACAGACACTTTATGAAAGAAGATGTACATGAGGCCAACAATCATATGAAAAAATGCTCATCATCAGTGGTCATTAGAGAGATGCAAATCAAAACCACACTGAGATACCATCTCACGCAGGTTAGAATGGTGATCATTAAAAAATCTGGAGATAACAGATGCTGGAGAGGATGTGGAGAAATAGGAACACTTCTACACTGTTGATGGGAGTGTAAACTAGTTCAACATTTGTGGAAGACAGTGTGGCAACTCCTCAAGGCCTTAGAAATAGAAATTCCATTTGACCCAGCAATCCCATTACTGGGTAAAAATCCAAAGGACTATAAATCATTCTACTATAAGGACACATGCACACGAATGTTCATTGCAGCACTGTTTACAATAGCAAAGACCTGGAACCAACCCAAATACCCATCGATGATAGACTGGACTGGGAAAATGTGGCACATATACACCATGGAATACTATGCAGCAATCAAAAACGATGAGTTCGTGTCCTTTGTAAGGACATGGATGAAACTGGAGAACATCATTTACAGCAAACTGACACAAGAACAGAAAATGAAATACCACATATTCTCACTCATATGCGGGTGAGGAAAAATGAGAACACATGGACACAGGAAAGGGAGTACTCCACATCAGGGTCTATTGGGGGGAATGGGGAGGGACAGCCATGGGGGGGAGCTGGGGAGAGATAGCCTGGGGAGAAATGTCAAATGTGGGTGAAGGGGAGGAAGGCAGCAAAACACACTGCCATGTGTGTACCTATGCAACTATTTTGCACGTTCCGCACATGTACTCCAAAACCTAAAATGCAATAAAAAAGAAAAATAAATAAATAAATAAATTATCAGATTTATTCTAAAAAAAAAATATGTTCTAATCTAATCTAATAAACCAAATATGTTGTTTGGTTTATTCTATTCTCATAATCTTTACATACACTGATGGTTTCTTTTATTAAGTTTCTATGGTTTTGGTTTTAATTTTTAATTTTGATGAAGGCTGATTAAAAGAAGGTGAAAATTAAGGATTTTTATTAATTTATATTCTTACCAACAGTGCACAAGAGTTCCCTTTTCTCCACATCCTCAGCAAGATTTGTTATTTCTTGACATTTGGATATCAGCTATTTTAAGCAGGGTTAGACAATATCTCATTGTAGTTTCGATTTGCATTTCTCTAATAATCAGTGACGCTAATCACATTTTCATATATCTCTTTGTCATTTATGTGCCTTATTTTGAGAGCTGTCTATTTAAATCTTTTGCCCATTTTTAAAATTACATTATTGGATTTTTTCCTATAGAGTTATTTTAGCTCCTTATTTTATATTCTGGTTATTAATACCTTGTCAGATAGAGAGTTAGCAAATATTTTCTCCCATTCTGTGGGTTGTATCTTCATGTTGTTGTTCCTTTCCTTTGCTGTGCAGTTTTTAACTTAATTTGATCCCATTTGTTCATTTTGCTTTAGTTGCCTGTGTTTGTGGGGTATTACTCAATAAAATTTGCTCAGACTGATGTCCTGGAGAGGTTCTCCAAAGATTTTTGAGGTAATTTTATAGTTTGAGGTTTTATACTTTAGTCTTTAATCAATTTTGATTTGATTTTTGTATATGATGAGAAATAATGGTTTAGTGCTATTCCTCTGCATATGAATATTCAGTTTTCCCAGCACCATTTATTGAAGTAATTGTGTTTTTCCCATGGGATATCCTTGGCACTTTTGCTGAAAATGAGTTACTTGTAGACATATGGATTTGTTTTTAGGTTCTCTATTCTGTTGCATTGCTCTATGTGTCTGCTTTTATGCCCGTACTAAAATTTATAGGAAACGACAAAAGACCAATAGTTACAGCTAGAAAAACAAAAACCCCGGAAATAATCACATTACCACTGTATTATAACTTGAATTCAGGTAATGTGATTACTTCAGTTCACCACCCACCCCCAACCCTACAGAGGCTAGCTTTACTTATTCTGCATCTTTTGTGGTTTCATATAAATTTTTGAGTAGTTTTCTCTATCAATATTTTGTAGTTTCCATTATAGAGAGCTTTCATTTATTTCGTTAAGTTGGTTCCTAGATAGTTAATTTTATTTGTGGCTACTATAAACAAGATAACTTTTTATTTCATTTGAAGATTGCTCACTATTGGCATATAGAAATGCTATTAATTTTTGTATGTTGATTTTTTATCCTGCAACTTTGATTTTATCAGTTTTCATAGTTTTTTGGAGGCATCTTTAGGTTTTTCCTAACATAAGATCATTTTATTTGTGGACAAGAATAATTCCACTTCTTTATTTCCAATGTGGATATCCTTTATATCTTTCTATTGTCTGGTTGCTGTAGGTAGGACTTCTATCACTGTATTAGTGTGTTTGCACGCTGCAAATAAAGACAAACCTGAGACTAATTTATAAAACGAAAGAGGTTTTAATAAACTCACAGTTCCACATGGCTGGGGTGGCCTCACAATCACAACTGAAGGCAAAGGAGGAACAAAGACATGTCTTACATGGCAGCAAGCAAAAGAATGTGGGTGAGGGAACTACCCTTTGTAAAACCATTGGATCTCCTGAGACTTATTTACTGTCACAATAACAGCATGGGAAAAACCCACCTTCATGATTCAATTTCTTCCCACCAAACCCTTATGATGACACATGGGGACTATGGAAACTACAATTCATGATGACATTTGGGTGGGGACAGCCAAACCATATTAATGTGCTTTTGGCCCATCTCAAATCTCAGGTCCTCACATTTCAAAACAGAATCTTGCCTTCCCAACAGGCTCCCAAAGACTTAACTCATTCAAACATTAACCCAAAAGTCCAAATTTAAAATCTCATCTGAGACAAGGCAAGCTCCTTCCACCTATAAGCCTGTAAATTCAAAAGCAAGTTAGTTACTTCCTAGATATAATGAAGGTACAGTCATTGAGTAAATACACCCATTCCAAATGGGAGAAATTGGCCGAAACAAAAGGAGCTAAAATCTAGCAGAGAACTAGATTCTTAAAGCCCCAAAATGATCTCCTTTCACTCTACGTCTCACATCAAGGTAACACTGATACAAGAGGTGGGCACCCGCAGCCTTGAGCAGCTGTGGCTTTGCTGGTTACAGACCCCTTTGCTGGGTATCTATGGTTGGCAGTGAGTGTCTGTGGCTTTTCCAGGTGCACAGTGCAAGCTGTCGGTGGTCTGTAGGATGGTGACCCAGTTCTCATAGATCCACTAGGCAGTGCCCCAGTGGGGACTGTGTGTGTGGACTTCACCCCACATTTCCCTTCTGCCCTTACCTACCAGTGGTTCTCCATGAGGGCACTGCCCCTGCAGCACATCTCTGCCTGAGTATTGAGGCCTTTTCATCCAATCCTCAAATCTAGGCAGAGGTTCCCAAACCTCAATTTTTCATTTACATGCACCTGCAGGCCCAACACCATGTGTAAGCCACCAAGGCTTGGGGCTTGCACCCTCTGAAACAACAGACTGAGCTGTATGTTGGCCCCTTTTAGCCACAGCTGGGATGCAGGGGACTACCAAGGCTGCACTAAGCATCAAGGCCCTGGGCCTAGTCCAGAAAAGGATTTTTTTCACCTAGGCCTCTGTGTCTGTGATGGTAGGAAATGCTGTGAAGACCTCTAACATACCCTGGAGACATTTTCTTCATTGTCTTGCTGATCAACATTTGGCTCCTCGTTACTTGTGAAAATTTCTGCACCTTGCCTGAATTTCTCCTTGGAAAATAGATTTTTCTTTTCTATCACATTGTCAGGCTGCAAAATTTCCAAACTTCTATGCTCCACTATCCTTTGAAACATAAGTTCCAATTCCAAACTGTCTTTCTCAAGTATAAAGTTCCACAGATCTCTAGGGCAGGGGCAAAATGCCACCAGTATTTTGGCTACAGCTTAACAAGAGTCACGTTTGCTTCATTCCCAACCAGTTCCTCATCTTCATCTGAGACCACCTCAACCTGGACTTATTGTTCATATCATTATCAGCATTTTGATCAAAGCGATTCAAAAAGTTTCTAGGAAGTTCCAAAATTGTTCATATTTTCCTATCTTCTTCTGAGCCCTACACACTGTTTCAACCTCCACCTGTTAGCAAGTTCTAAAGACACTTCCACATTTTTGGGTATTTTACAAAGCTTTACACCCCACTCTACTGGAACCAATTTGCTGTGTTTTCTGATACTTCTGATGATAGAATGAAATTACTGCTCATGATAAATAGAGTGAAATTACAGCAAAAAGAGTAACCAGAAACCTATATTGTAAACTTTATTTGGTTGCAAATATCTTGCAACAAATAAATATTAATATAACAAATAGCTACTAACATATGTAACGCATGGAACACAACAATCTTGGGTTGTAGTATACCTGTAAAATCCTTTCTAACCTTTCTTAAAAATTATCACCTTTGTTCCCAATGAGAAAAATTAAATTAATTAAATTAAACAGCTTTAACTATAAATTTATTCCTAATTAGAGAAATTAATACTAAGGAATAAGATGTTGTTGGCTATGATGTTTGGAAGGTCAAAAGTCATTGTATTGTCTAAGAATTTTTTCATTCTGTGAACCCAGAAAATCTGAGACAGGTCTAAGTTAATTTAGAAAGTCCATTCTGCCAAGGTTTAGAATATCCCCATGACACAACCTCAGAAAGTCCTGAGGACATGTGCCCGAGGTGGTTGGGGCACAGCTTGGTTTTATACATTTTAGAGAGACAAGAAACTCATTGGTTCTCTCTAGAAAGGTTGAGACAACTCAAAGCAACATCCCACCCCACCCCCCTCCCCGGCCCCCAGCTACCCTAGGGAATTAGAGGTCATAGGTAGGTCAGAGACAGATGGTTGCATTTTTTTGAGTTTCTGGTAAGTCTTTGCAAAGGAGGCAATCAAACATGCACCTATCTCAATATGCAGAGGGATAAGTTTGAATAGAATGGGAGACAGAGTTGCCCTAAGTAGTTCCCAGCTTAACTTTTCCTTAGTGATTTTAGAGGCCCAAGATGTTTTTCTTTCAGTACTGATTTTTGTCTCCATTGAGTATGTATGGATTAAAGTTGAGGAAAATAAATTAAATAGCTTTTAACATTATTAGAGGGAAAAAAATCTAATGGGTAACAATGAAAGTTGAAATAGTTGACTTCTAAACTATCAGTGTTCTGTACTAGCTGAATGATCTCAGAAGAAATCATATCTCTCTTTTCTTGTTTTGGAAAACACAAGAATAGCATAAAACCTAATTTCTTGGAAAAATTACTCACTGGACTCAGTGTTCTTGGATTTTACTTGAAGGAATTGGTATAGATGAGTTGCTGTCAATTCTGGATGCACTTTTCTGGGACATATAAAAGATATCAACACTCAGCTATATTTTCCCAAATCAATTAAATGAGTATCTGAAGGATGTGGTCTAATCAGTGGTTCTAATATTGTAGTGTGAATCAGAATCACCTAAAGAGCTTGTTAAAACACATATTAGTAGGTCTGATTCTCAAGAGTTTCTGATTCAGTAGGTTTGGGAGGGTGAGGTCTGAAAATTTGCATTATCACATTCTCGGGTAATGCTATGCTATTGGTCTGTGGACCACACTTTGAGAAAAATTAGACTAGGCATATGTGTAAATGTCTGTGTGTGTATCTCTCTTTCTGTGTGTGTGTGTGTGTGTGTGTGTGTGTGTGTTGTTTGTGTGTGTGTCTACTCAGGTGAATTCTAATCTCAAAACTGTTGATATTGAACATACCAATAAGGTTGCTGAAGTTCTAAGATACAGAGATTTTAACATACAAGAGTTGTTAAGTATCAAGATGATTTATATAGAAAGGAGACCTGTAGACAAATATCAACTTCTTGGTAAATTTTCATTAAAAACGTGTTCTTATAAAATCTTTTACAGTATTTTTTGAAAACTAAATTTTTTTACTGCATATATTGATCTTTATTTATTCATAGATATCTTAGTTGATTATTAGTGTCTCATTATTTAATAGACCAATGGAGGATTTGAATAGTAACCAGGTGCTTTCAAATTGTTTGAAGAGAATCTTATAAATTAGTAGTTCAGAGGCAATTCTGCAATTGTTTCAATACGTGGAATTGCAATAGTGCTGTAAGTCCTGATTTTCTTACACGACCATGTATAAACCAAGGAGTATTTTGTATTTTTCAGTATCAATAAAGATCCCAAGTTTTTAGATGAACTATTTAAAGACTTTTACTTTGGTGCCTCATATTTTCCTTCCTTTTCTAGAGGCCCCTCACTCCTCAGGCCCCTGACGCCTCATGCCTTCATCTCCTCTCAGTTCCTCCAAAATAAGGACTGTCTCCCATTATAGTGATGAGCCAGGAAAATATCTGAATGCATGCTGTCACCAAAATAAACAAACTTGGGCTCAGGTTTACCAGTCATTTTCTTCAGAACTTCACAGAGGTGGACAGCATTTCCTTGAGAGTACCAGCCAGGCTTACAGAGATAGCAGTGCCTCCTGATCTTCATTATTCTCATGTCTCTGGAAAGGCCTCTGACTTAGTAAATAAAAGAAGAAAAGAGGCTTCAATGCACTTGTAATCACCATGTCAAAAAGTTCTTCCATTCTCAGTGATATATCCTCAGAGAAATCTACCATCATCACTGTGAGAACTGGTAATTAACAAAATAATTTTCTCAGAGTTTTTTATTTTTAGCTGCTGAAATCATTTTTTAAAATAGATTCAGGACAACTGTGTTAATATCTGCCTGGATCTGTTTTTATTTCTGGAAAATATATACCACAGTTTTCATTAAAAGTTGATGTTTTGTAATTGTGTTTTATACCAGCAAATATATCCTTCTCAATCTAAAAGGGATTTGGCCATTGTTCTGTTTTGTTCAATTGTCAACCACCATGTCACATTAAAGAGTTACTGGAAGGTCAAAGTAGTTATTATAAAACAGTACTTTCCTGAGTGGCAAGCCATTCCAGTGTCCAACAAAAATTGCTTCTACTCCTTCTTGCTATATGACTCTGCCAGCACCTATGGAGTCAGCATCTTGGAGCCATGGCTTGCACTGAAAAGAGTGCCATTATCTGCAAATTTAATGATATTCTCATCTTCTAAATCCAATGCCAAACCCTTGAAGCAGAAATCCCAATCCTCTGGGGTCACATTGAGCAAATCCTGATCATACCCTTTCTCCTAAACTAGGAACTGGGCAAAGCTATTGGAAATGAGTGGGGTGCTTTTGCACAGGTTGTAGTGACATAGACTGTGGTCTGAGTTTAAGCTGACTAAGTCAATGGTGGCTGCGAAAAACAGCTGAACCATGCTGTGTGGGGAGAAATGGGGAGTGTCTCACCCTTGAAGGATGTGAGAAGCAGACAGGTGAGACACCACCAATCCTATTATTTTTGTACCTCATTCTGTTAATATGACATATCACATTGGCTGATTTGTGTATGTTAAACCATCCCTGTATCCCATGGATAAATCCCATTTGGTCATAATGAATGATCTTTGTAATATATTTTTGAATTTGATTTCCTAATATTTTCTTTAGGATTTTTGCTTCATTATTTATAAGAGATATTGGCCTGTAGTTTTCTTTTATTCATGTGTCTTTGTCTGGTTTTGTTATAAGGACAATATTGGCCTCAGAATGACTTTGGAAATATACTCCTGTCCTCTATTTTTCAGAATAATTCAAGTAAGATTGCTATTAATTCTTTAAATGTTTGGTAGAATTCAGCATTAAAGCCATTGGGTCCAAGATTATTTTTTTTAACGTTCATTCATTCATTAATTCTGGGAAAATTTTTAGCATGGCTTCAATCTCATTACTTGTTACTGGTCTTTTCAGGTTTTGGATTTCTTCCTGATTCAGTCTTGGTAGCATGTATGGGTCTAAGAAGTTGTTCATTTTTCTGGATTTTCTAATTTATTAGCTCATATTTGCTTATAGTAGCCATTAATGATCCTTTTACTTTCTTTAGTACCAGTCATAAAGTCTTCTTTTTCATTTCTGATTTTGCTTATTTGTATCCTCTCTCTTAGTCTGCGTAATGGTTTGTCTATTTTGTTTAAATTTCAAAAAAGCACTTCTTGTTTTATTGATCTCGTTTTATTTTTAATTTCAATTTTATTTCTGTTCTTACTTCTTTTGTACTACTTTTTTTGGGTTTGGTTTGCTCTTCTTTTCTCGTTCTTTAACATGCATCAAAACACTTTTTATTTGAAGTTTTCCTTCCTGTTTGATGTAGGCACTTATAGCTATAAACTTCCCTCTTAGTACTGCTTTTGCTGTATCTCATAGGTTTTGGTGGGTTTTCTTTCTACTATCATCTGTTGCAATAATTTTTAGAAGTTTTTTCTTAATTTTTTTATGGAACCCCTGGTCATTCCAGGAACATATTGTTCAATTTTTATGTATTTGTGTAGTTTCCAAATTTTCTTTTCTAATTGACTTTTGGTTTTATTCCAATGTGGTTAGAAAAGATGCTTGATATTATTTTAATGTTTTGAATGTTTTCACACTTGTTTTACAACATAACATATGGTCTATCCTTGAGAATAATCCATGTGATGAGGAAAAGAATGTGTATTCTGCATTCATTGGGTTCTGTAAATATCTATTGATCCATTTGATCTATAACAATGATTAAGTCCCATGTTTTCCTGTTGATTTTCTGTCAGGATGATCTATTGGTGAAAGTGGGCTGTTGAAGTCTCCAGCTATTGAAGACCACAGAGACTGAAGTCAATCTCTCTTTAGCTCTAATAATATTTGCTTTGTATATCTGCATGCTCCAATATTAGGTACATATATATTTAAAATCGTTATATGCTCTTATTGCATTGACAACTTTATCATTATATAGTGTCCTTCTTCATTGCTTTTTATAGTTTTTGTCTTGAAATCTGTTCGTCTGACATAAGTATAGCTACTGCAGCCCTTTTTTGGTTTCCAATCACATGGAATATCTATTTCCATTTTTAAATTTTCAATCTATGTGATTTTTAATAGGAGAAATATATTTCTTGTAGGCAACAAATCAATAGGTCTTGCTTTTTAAAAATATATTCAGCCACTCTGTGTTCATTTGCATTCAATAATATTATTGACAAGTGAGAACTTACCCTGCCATTTTACTGCTTGCTTTCTGGTTGTTTTGTGTTCTTCTCTTTCTTTCTTGTCTTCCTTTTAGTGAAGATTATTGACTCTGGTGATATGATTTAAATTCTTCCTTTTCATTTTCTGATATGCTTATTGTACTTTTTGGTTTGATGTTACCATTAGCCTTGCTATTAATATCTTATACGCCATTATTTTAAGGTGAAAAAAATAACACTTTTTGCATGAACAAACAAAAAAACGAGCAAAAAAAATTAATAAAAATTATATGCCTTAACTTTGTCCTGTCACTTTATAACTTCTTGTTGTTATAATTTATATCATATTGTGCTACTGTGTCTTCAAAAGTTGTTGAAGTTATTATTTTTATTGGATCATTATTTAGACTTTTTGCTAGGAGGCTGAGGCAGGTGGATCATGAAGTCAGGAGATCGAGACAATACTGGTCAACATGGTGAAACCTTGTCTCTACTAAAAATACAAAAATTAGCTGGGCATGGTGGGGCGTGCCTGTAATCCCAGCTACTCAGGAGGCTGAGGCAATAGAATTGCTTGAACCCAGGAGGCGGAGGTTGCAGTGAGCCGAGATAGCGCCATTGCACTCCAGCCTGGGGAGTGAAACTTGGTCTCAAAAAAAAAAAAAAAAATCTGGAAACCATCATTCTCAGCAAATTGAAACAAGAACGTGTTGAGATAATCACGTGATTTTTGTCTTTAGTTCTCTTCATGTGATGAATCACATTTACTGATTTGAATATATTGAACCAACCATCCCAGTGATAAAGCCCACCTGATCACTCCCAGGCTGGTGTGCAGTGGTGTGATCTCGGCTCATTGAAGCCTCTGCCTCCCAAGTTCAAGTGATTCTCCTGCCTCAGCCTCCCAAATAGCTGGGAGTGCAGGCGCATGCCACCATGCCCAGCTAATTTTCGTATTTTTAGTAGAGATGGGGTTTCACCACGTTGGCCAGGATGGTCTCAATCTCTTGACCTCATGATCCATCTGCCTTGGCCTCCTAAAGTGCCAGGATTCCAGGCATGAGTCACCACACCTGGCCCTGTATTGAGGCTTTTTAACATAAAAGGATGTTGAATTTTATTGAAAGCGTTTTTTGGCATCTGTTGAGATGATCATGTGATTTTTGTCTTTAGTTCTCTTCATGTGATGAATCACATTTACTGATTTGCATATATTGAACCAACCATCCCAGTGATAAAGCCCACCTGATCATGGTGGATAAGCTTTTTGATTCGCTGTGTGATTTGGTTTGCCAGCATTTTGTTGAAGATTTTTTGCATCAATATTGATCATGGATATTGGACTGAGGTTGTTTCTCTCTCTCTCTGTCTCTCTCTCTCTCGCTCTCCGTTTTTTTGTTTTGTTTTGTTTTGTTTTTTCATCTTCACCAGATTTTGGTATCAGGCTGATTCTGGCTTTATAGAATGAGTTAAGGAGAAGTCCCTCCTCAATTTTTGGAATAGTTTCAGTAGTAATGATACCAGCTACTCTTTGTACATCTGGTAGACTTCAGCTGTGAATCCATTTGGTCCTGGGCTTTGTTTGGTTGGTAGGCCTCAATTACAGAACTCATTATAGGTCTGTCCAGGGATTCGGTTTCTTCCTGGTTCAGTCTTAGGAGGTTGTATGTGTACAGGAATGTATCCATTTCTTTTAGATTTTCTAGTTTATGTGCATAGAGGTATTCATAATATCCCCTGATGTTTTCTTGTATTTCTGTGGGGTCAGTGTTAAAATTTCCTTTTCATTTCTGATTGTGTTTATTTGAATCTTCCTTCTTTTCTTCTTTTTTAGTCTAGCTAGTGGTCTATTTTATTAAATTTTTCAAAAAGCCAGATCCTGGATTTGTTGGTCTTTTGAATGGTTTTCCTTGTCTCAGTCTCCTTCAGTTCAACTCTGATTTTGGTTATTTCTTGTCTTCTGCTAGCTTGGGATTTGTTTGCTCTTGATTATCTAGTTCTTTTAATTGTGATGTCAGGTTGTTAACTGATCTTTTTCACTTTGAGATGTGGGCCGGTGAAGAGGGAAACCCAGGCTTCTCAGATCAATGTCCTCTTTGACTATCATCCAGCATTTCAGCAGAAGAAAAGGTTGACCGACTGGCGCCTCCGGTTTTACCTTCCTATAGGTGACAGCCTAGGCCTTGGGGAAACTCTCCAGAAGGCACTATTTTTACTTAAAACAAGATCAAACCAGAAACCTTTTCACATGTGAGTCCTAAAACTGTAAACCGGAACCCTTTCATATGTGATTCCTGAAACTGTAAACCAAAACATTTTCACATGTGAGTCCTAAAACTATGTCAGTCCTAAAGGCTGAACCTCCCTTTGTTAGAAGGGCTTCGGACAAATTATGCCCAGGCTCCCGGTCGAATAATAAACTCTTTCCTCCTTTATTCGGTGTTCGGGAAATCTGTTTCCTGCGGCTGTTCTTGCTACACCTGTAGCGATATAAATTTGCCCCTTAACACTGTCTTAGCTGTGCCCCACAGATTCTGGCACATTGCATCTTTGTTCTCATTAGTTTCAGAGAACTTCTTGATTTCTGTCTTAATGTCGTTATTTACTCAAAAGTCCTTCAGGAGCAGGTTATTCCATTTCCATGTAATTATATGGTTTTGAGTGAATTTCTTACTCTTGATTTCTCATTTAATTGTGCTGTGGTCCAACAGATTGTTATGATTTCAGTTCTTATGCATTTGCTGAGGAGTGTTTTACCTCCAATTATATGATCAATTTTAGTGTATGTGCCATGTGGCAATGAGAAGAATGTGTATCCTGTTGTTTTTGGGTGGAGAGTTCTGTAGATATCTACCAGGTCAATTTGCTCTAGTGCTGATTTGGGGTCCTGAATATCTTAGTTAATTTTATATTTTGATGATCTGTCTAATATTGTCAGTGGGATATTAACATCTCCCACTATTATTGTGTGGGTATGTAAGCCTTTTTGACGGTCTCTCATAACCTGCTTTATGAATATGGGTGCTCCTCTTTTGGGTGCATATATATTTATAAAACTTACATCTTCGTAATGCCCTTCTTTGTCTTTTTTTATCTTTCTTGGATTAAAGTCTGTTTTTGTCAGATGCTAGGATTGCAACCCATGCTTTTTTCTTTTTTTCATTTGCTTGGTCGATTTTTGTACATCCCTTTATTTTGAGCCTATGTGTGTCTTTGCATGTGAGATTGGGTCTTTTGAAGACAGCATACCAATGGGTCGTCTTGGTTCTTTATCCACCTTGCCATTCTGTGTGTTTTATTGGAGGCATTTAGCCCATTTACATTTAAGGTTAGTATTGCTAAGTGTGAATTGTATCTGTCACCATGATGCTAGCTGGTTATTTTGCAGACTTGTTTATGTGGCTGCTTTATAGTGTCACTGGTCTGTGTACTTCAGTGTGCCTTTGTATCGGCTGGTATTGGACTTTCCTTTCCATGTTTTGTGCTTCCTTCAAAAACTCTTGTAAAACATGCCTGATGGAAACAAATTCCCTCAGCATTTGCTTCTCTGAAGAGGATCTTATTTCTCCTGAGCTATAAAGCTTACTTTGGCTGCACATGAAATTCTTGGTTGGAATTCCTTTTTTTGAAGAATGTTGAACACTGGCCCTCCAATCTCTCTGTATTGTCGGGTTTCGGCTGAGAGGTCCACTGTCAGTCTGATGGGCTTCACTTTGTAGGTGACCTGATCTTTCTCTCTAGCTGCCTTTAACATTTGGTTTTTTTCATTTTAACCTTGGAGAATCTGATGATTATGTGTCCTAGGGATGATCTTCTTGTGAAGTATCTTACCGGGGTTCTCTGCACTTCCTGAATTTTAATGTTGGCCTCTCTAGTCATGTTGGGGAAGTTTTCATGGATAACATCCTGAAATATGTTTTCCAAGTTGGTTCCATTCTCCCCATCTCTTTCAGGAACACCATCAGTCATAGATCCAGTCTCTCTGCATAATCCCATATTTCATGGAGGTTTTGTTTATTTCTTTTCATTCCTTTTTCTCTGTTTTTTTCTGCCTGTCTTATTTCAGAAAGTCTGTCTTCAAGCTCTGAGAGTCTTTCCCCTACTTGGTCTATTCTTCTATTAACACTCACGATTGCATTATGACATTCCTGTAGCAGGTTTTTCAGCTCTATTGGGTCAGTTTTTTTTTTCTTCTATACTGGCTATTTTGTCTGTTAGCTCCTGCATTGTTTTATCATGATTTTTAGCTTCCTTGCATTGGGTTTCAATGCACTCCTGTAGCTCAGTGATCTTCACTTCATATCCATATTCTGAATTCTATTTCTGTCATTTCAGCCGTCTCAGCCCAGTTCTGAACCCTTGCTGGAGAGGTGATATGGTCATTTGGAGGAAAATGGCTCTCTGGCTTTCTGAGTTTTCAGTGTTCTTGTGCTGATTCTTTCTCATCTTTCTGGGCTTATCTACTTTCAGTCTTTGAGGTTGCTGACCTTTGAATGTTTCTTTTTCTTTTATCCTATGTGATGACCTTGAGGGTTTGATTGTGGTATAAGGTGGATTCAGCAGACTGACTTCATTTCTGGGAGAGATTGATCAGGGGTCCAGTGCTTAGCTCCCAACTCCTGGACTGTGTGCTGTAACTCTGGAGGACTTGTACAGGACTCTGACTTTGTTCTCTGGCTCCTAGAGGTTTGGAGTCCACTGCACTGGGTGGGGCTGAGGTACAGCAGCTGCAACTGAGTGCTAGTGGATAAAGGGGTGTCTGCCTTCTTGCAGGCATTCACCACAATGGCGGTGGCAACGCAGCTGCCGAGGGGTTGGGGTGAGGCCCTGCTGGAGACTGTACGTGCTGTTGCACTGGAGGTGGTGTTGGCTTGGGGGCAGAGTACTGGCCAGCACAGGTCTGGGTGCCTTCTCTGTGCCCAGCAAGCAGGCATGATCATTCAGGATGTGGGAGGATCCACAGTTCTCTGTACAGTGTTAGTGCAAGGGTGAGGTGCTGGTTGGCGCAGGGCTTGCTGGCTCTCTGCCAGTCAAGGGTCCGTCTGCAATGGCAGTCAGTGAAGGGAGTGGGGGTGTGGAATGCACTACCGCATGCTGTTGGGCCAAGTAAAGCAAAACCTGACTGTGCAGCCAGCAAAGTGGTGTGGGGAGTTGCTGTGGACCTGGGAAAAGCTGCGTTATGAGGGGGGAGTGTGTGGTCTGGTGCGTGACTATAGGGGCCACCTCGCTGGAGCTCATGACCAGTCAGACACATTCCCCGACAGCGCAGAAGCTATGTTGTGAGTATCCAGGACACCCAAGACTGCCCTGCAAGGAGGTGTACCAGGTTGGGGACCCAGTAGAGGCCAGCAGACCAAAGGGTACTCAGGTCAGACCAAGCCTATCTGGTGTGCAAGACTGCTCTGCAGAATCAGGTCAGGCCATTCTCCTAGAGCTAAAGTCTCTTATGGGAGCAAATTAAGGCTACGGAGATGGGCCGTCCTTCATTGCGGACACTCCAGCACCATATCCTCTGGGCTCCACATCAGCTGGCTTGCTGCCCCACCACTTCTCCAAGCATCATTCCCTGCCATGTCATGTGTCTGCCATAGTTGAGGGGTTCCCTCCTGCCCAGGTTCCAGAGGCCTATGGAAGGAGTGGGTTGCTCCTTGCCAGTTCAACTCACCCATTCCCGGTAGCTGTTGTGGTTCAAAAATAAGTCCAGGTGTACCGTAGCCCGGGCAGCGTTCCCATCTTTCTCCTCCTTCAGCACTGGTTCTGTGTCTTCCCTCCATCCACTCTAGGCGTCTCTTCTCTGAAGAGCTGTCAAAAGCATGCCAGCCGACTCAGTCCCCCTGTGAGAGCCGTCCCATTTGTCTGCATCTGGTCGGCCCTCTTGCCATCTCTTTCTGAAATCCTGATGCAATTTCTGTGACCAGAACTATGACCTGGGAACTTAACTCTTGTTTATGTAAGTTATCTTACAGTAAAACTGGTTTTGTTATATGTCATCTCCCTTAGAATCAAAGGTTCCAAGAACCACTGACAGCGTGAAGTGAGATCTTACTTCTATACATATTGAGCCTTCAAAAATCTTTTATTTTTATTCAATTTCTGAAGATACCAGAGGGATCATTATTGAGAGGGAGGTAAAGAGTAGTCTGTTAGCCAGACCCTCATCTTTCACACCGCAGAGTAAATATATAATATCCAAAATCGGTACATCAGGAAATAACCACATTGCTGAAAAATCAGAGTAGAGAATCACATTGAAAACACCACAGAGATAAAATCCCCCAAATCTAGAATGTGAGAACTTTCATGGCACAAATGACCTACTTAATTTTTGTAAATGATATGGGAATATGGCAGAAGGGCAGTGTTATAGATTAGAAATTTAAGAAGCCAATGAACATAATGCAATATGCTGATTTTGTTTGGACCCTAATTCACATAAAGAAAAGATAATTTGTGAGCAGTTGGGGAAATTAAAACACAGGGTGGGTACTGAATGCTAGTAAATAATTATGAAAAAGGTATTAGAATGACGTTTTCAAAATGCTCCTCATATACTCGAGACACATACTGAAGATTTCAGTGAAAAGATATGATGTCAGAGATTTGCTTTAAAATACTCCAAGTCAAGCCATACAAAAAATTGTACTCATGAAGGATCACAGACCTACATGTAAATACCTAAAACTATGGCTGGGCTCGGTGGCTCACACCTGTAATCCCAGCACTTTGGGAGGCCTAGGCAGCTGGATCACTTGAGGTCAAGAGTTTGAGACCAGCCTGGCCAACATGGCGAAACCTCCCTGTCTCCACTAAAAATCCAAAGTAAGCCAGGCATGGTGGTGTGCACCTATAATCTCTCCTACTCGGGAGGCAGAGGCAAGAAAATTATGACTAAGGCTCATAATTAACAGTCAAATGTTTCTCAATAACAACAAAAAACCACTGTATATGTTAAATCTCAAATTCTGTTTATTTTTTTCCATTAAACACTTTATTGACAGAACTAATGAATGAAGGCCCAAGAGACTTTGGGGCCAGTGGAAGGGAGTGGGGGTGGTGGTTTTGGGGCCAGAGGTTTTGGGGCCAGGTGGGTGGATGAGTGGACCTGCCAGGTCCCAGGATGCTGGCGTCGTCAGCAGCTAGTTCGGGCCGGGACCCACTTGAGAGATGGTGATGGCGTGGAAGAGGGTGCTCAGCAGCCCGTCGTTATGAACCGCCATGTCCAGCAGCCGCTGAGTGATGATCCTCTCTCCTCTGTTGTCGGCCTCCTTGGCCGCCAGCTCCAGGATCTTGGCCGTCAGATACTGGATGACAGCAGCAAGGTAGACTGGCGCATTGTCGCTCAGGCGCTGGGCGTAGTGGCCTTCCCATAGACCGCGCTCCATCTTGCTAACGGAAAATATCAGTTCCGCTCGGGCAGTGCGAGAGCGGGTATGCCCCCGGCGGCCAGCAGCAGAGGACCCTCTACGGCTTCTCCTCTCCGACATGCTGGGTATTGGGTGCCCTGTCTCAGCTCGGCTTGCTCTAGCACAAGGTACCTCTCAAGATGACCGTTACAGCGTCCGGTACGGTGTATCCTAGCGACCAGGGCCAAACCCCTCATTGGCTGGGGATCCAGTCCCATGCGCATGCGCATCCTCGTGCCACCGCATCATCACATTGTAACGGCCTAGCCCTGACGTGGTAACGGCCTAGCACGCCCGTGGTAACGGCCTACCATGCACGTCCTGACAGCCTCACCAGGGACACGCCCATCAGGTGACCTCATCGATTTCCCATTGGCCCTGAGGGAGCAGGCCTGGGCCTAGAAGTGGCTGGAGGGCACTCCCATCAGGTGACCTCATCACTGTCCGTTTAACTGCCAGTAAGAGCTATGCTCTCTGGCGCCCCCATTAATAGAAAAGCAAACCAGCCCTACCTTCTATGGCTTTTCATAGTTGAAGAAATTTTACCATAAAATAATGAGATGGTTTCACAAAATACACACCCTGAAAAATGCAAATATTGTGTCCATTTTTCAAATATCACTGAAAAAATATTTCTTCCTCACTTTTAAAAAAGTCTGAATGCCTTTTCAAATAGTGTCTACTTTGTGTACCTTGTTCTTGAATTTCAAATGCATTCCTAACATAATTTAACAATGAATAATAATTCAGGAGTCAATTCTGATACTGTTATAGAGGAAACCGCTCTTGAGCTCTAAAACAATTAAACAACAAGAGGTGTTTGAGAAGTCGATAAAAAGTTCTTATATTTCAGATCTTCCCAATTTTTCTCATTCATATTCTCCAACTGAAAAAGATCTTGTGTCTGCCAGTTGGTGGCCTGCCCTTAGACCAGGTTTAATTAATTAGCAGTCTTCTCCAGCTGTCATGTGGCCTTATTTGCCTAGACACTAACCATGGCTCAGTACATTACTGAAGCTGAGATTCAAACCATGACCTTTTTGGTCCACTGAGCCACAGTGACTCAACAGCCAATCAGATCTACCTCCTCTTTCCACTGTGCCGTAAACCTCGTCACCCCTGAAAATGGGCATCAAGTTTAGCTTTCCATATGTAGATCAGTGTTTCTCAAAGTGTGGATTCCAGACAAGTGTCTTGCACATGACTGTGGTGTTTGTAAGAATGCAGATTCCAGGGCACTGTTCTTAGAGATTCCGATAGACTAGATATGTATGAGGCCTGATAATATGCATTTTCAAATGTTCCACTCTGTGATTTTCCTTGAGACTCATTGATTGACGGTGCAAATACAATTAGGGAATAAGGCCTATAGGACCCAACTTCATGTCATAAAAGGTCAAGATGGAAATAATTCAATTTGCTGGTAACAATGTGAAAAGAATCACTTAGGAAACTTGTTAAATATACACATTCCTAGGTCCTAACCCCAAACTAAAGGAATCATAATCATAAGGAGGGCCTGAGCATCTGTATGTTTAAAAGCCTCCCTTAGGTCATTCTGATATATTTTAACAGTTGAGAGCCTTTGTACCAGATCGATTACTTCAGGGTATCCAGCAACTGGCAGAGGTCTTGGTAACTTGCTGAGGACCCAGGAACCTATTTCCCGTTCTTGGAGTGTACCTATTTTAAATGACAAAGATACATACATTTTTGTGATACTTAAGGGATACTTTACATTGAATGTGGTTGGCATAAACACCTGCAGGTTTCGGAGATGGAGGAAAGCAAGAGCTACTATGGTGGGAAGTAGGTGATAACAGGTCCTGAGACAGCCAAACGTTTATGACCTCCCTCCGTGTATATTTATAGCAACCCGCCCCACTCTGCCCATCTCCCCGCCCCATCATGAAGGGCTGAAGGTGGTTAAAGAGTCCTGCAAGAAGAAGCCAGTACCCACGTGGAGACAGTAGGATTTTGTCTTAAGCCATTTTTACTACTCCTATCGGTTGTCCACAAATCAGCAGAATACCACTTCCCTAGCTCCAGGAGCAAAGTAGGACAGCCTAGATAGACACAGAGTCATGTCGCATTGCCACATATGTTCTCACACTATGTGCTATTACTCGGTGCTCATTAGTCAGAGTAATGCATCTCGGCAGGCAGGTACCATGCTCTCCTGGAAAAAGAGAACACCTTTTATATCATCTTACTCTCTACATTCTATGACTATCTACTAATTCCATCTCTTTTTTCCCTCTGGGTCCAGAAGGGTGCCTTCGCCATAGAGGTGACAGTCAAGTAGAAGAATGGAAGTAATTTGAATCTACTACCAAGAGTTAGGATATCTTAACGTGGTTCCAGAGTATAACAAAAAAGGACCTCATGGCTAAAGGAAGGTATGTGAGAACTCTTCCCAAAGAGCCTATTTCAGTCATTCTCCTGGAACACATCATAATCCACCTCTAGGCTTTTTTCACTTGCATCCCTAACACTAGATGTCAAAAACTAAACCTATCTCCTCAAAACTAATTTCTGTCAATGACATTGCCATCCTCCCAACTGCTCAGGCTAGAAACCTACAAGCTATCTTCAGTTCCTTCATTAACCTCATCCTCTACCTCCAATTAACTCTTTAAACCACTACTGGCCGGGGCACAGTGACTCATGCCTGTAATCCCAGCACTTTGGGAGGCCAAGGCAGGTGGATCACCTGAGATCAGGAGTTCAAAACCAGGCTGGCCAACATGGCAAAACCCCATCTGTACTAAAGATAAGAAAAATAGCTAGGTGTGGTGGCACATGCCTGTAATCCCAACTACTTGGGAGGTAGAAGTGGGAGAATTATTTGAACCCGGGAGGCAGAGGCTGCAGTGAGCCGAGATCGTACCTCTGCACTCCAGCCTGGGCAACAAGAACAAAAGTCTGTCTCAACAACAACAAAAACACTTTATACCACTACTGATTCAACCAAATAATGACGAAGACACTAGGGAAAAGAAAGTAAAGAACGGGTAGGAAGAATGATCAGGAGACATTTGACAGGATTTAACTTCCAGAGCACACAATAGCAACAGTCTCCTTCATGTCTCCACTTCCACCTTCCAGGTCCCCTTCTCCTAATTCTTCCCTCCCACAGGCTTATAACTCCCCTGTCCAAAAACCTTTGTTTTCTCCTTAATCTTACCTTCAACTCCTCCTCATGCACACAAAATGATTTTTTAGCTTTTTCCCACTCTTTCCCTACTTATAACCTAAACTTTAGCCAAATTATACCATTCCTTCTTTCCTGAACATGCCCCTTGTTTTCCTTGCTCAGTTTTTACTAATGCTCTTACTGTTGTTTGAAGATTCCTACCCCCTCCATCTGGTAAATCTGTACTCATGCCTCTGGGTCCAGCTCCAATGCTGTAATACCTCCTTCATCCTTCAACTGAATGTATTCTTTCCTTCTCAGGACTAAAAGGGCCTCACATTTTAAAGCTGCTTATTGCATTCTGCCTTCTCACACTTTCATTCCCCCATCTAGGGGATGGAAGGCTTGTATTTCCACATGGTACTTAGCAGTGGCTTTCCTACAGCAGTTACTTTAAAATTGTTTGGAATGAATGAATTTCCCCTTTCCTCAATTGCTAGGGAAATTCCCTACATGAAACCTACTTTATTATGCTAAATAAAGATAAGTGAATGATATACTGGTCATGGTCTGAACAGGCTTAGTATCTAGTCAAGGCAACCGACTGCAAAACAATTACAGAAACAGGAGAAAGAAAACAGGAAAGATTTCATAGAAAAGCTGGGCCTTTACAGGAGAATTGCTTGAATTCAGGAGGTGGAGATTGCAGTGAGCCGAGATCGCGCCACTGCACCCCGGCCTGGCACCTGGTGACAGAGTGAGATTTGGTCTCAAAAAAATAAATAAATTAAAGTAAAAGAAAAGCTGAGCCTTTATTTATAAGTAGTATCCCAAATGTTGGAAGTGAAAGAAAAGGGCATTGAGGTAGTGAGGACAGTATAACCCAACGGCATAGAGAAAGGAAAATGTGGGCTGAATTTGATTAGTGGTCTGAATGAAGCTGAAGAGTAGGGGTTGTGATTGTATAGTGTGAGATAGAACAGAAAAAGCAGAGCGGCATCACATCAGAGATATTTGGAATGCCATCAGGAATTCCAAATTTATTCTATAGGCTGTGGTGAGTCACCAGAAAAAAATGAAAAGGAGAAACACATGATCAGACCTACGTTTTAGGAAAAATGCTCTGGCATTGGAATGTAGCATGGTTTGTAAGTTGAAAAACTGGAGGTGGGGAGATAAATTAGGACAGCCCTTTCAAAAGCCATTCTCCTATTGGGAAATATGTGTTAGTTCAGCCTGGGTGCCAGTTACAGGAACCTGACCTCGGATAGATATCCAGGGAAGTCCAGAGAGGGAGGAACTGAAAGGGTGAGCTGAGAATAAGCAAGAGTCAAAAAACAAAAACACAAATAAACAGAATACAAAAGAGTAAAGTCTCCATTAGACTTGGCTTGTGGACCCAAGAGTTGACAAATTGGAGCCAAGATCAAAGTGAGAAGGTGCCTTCAGGAAGGAAGGAGAATGATCGGTAAACATCCTAAAGGCATCCAGACCTTACCTTTATTTGTTGGTGGATATGAGATGCATGGGTATGTTGGTCTGGTTTAAGGGATCAGGGGCAGTTAGATATTTCAATGATAGACATACAATAATGAGACCAGGATCTGGGGCAGTAGAAAAGAGAATGGAAGCAAGGGAACAGATTTTACAGGTAAAACTGTCAGGATTTGGTTACCTAATATAGGCAGTGGGAGAATGGGAAAAATGGAAGAGGATTCTGAGATTTCAACACTGAGCAGGAGGAGTGATAATACTACATTCAGATTGGGAATCTAGGAAGAGAAATATATTTATAAAAACGTGATGAGAGAGAGAGAGAGAAAGCAACACTTCAGATGCCTACAAGATACACAAATACAGATGTCCTTAGAAATTAGGTCTGGCATTACTGAGAAAGTTTGGAGACAGAGATGAAAATTTATCAGCTTGCTGCAAAAGTAATTGCAGTTTTTGCCATCACGGCAAAATTTTTTGTCGAGATGGCGTCTTGCTTTGTTGCCCAGGCTGATCTCAAATTCTTGGGCTCAGTTGATTCTCCCACCTGGGCCTGGCCTGCATCAGAATTTTCCTCCTTTAATCCCTCACTATGTTGTTGCTTCACACCATCAAAATGTCTCCAAAGTTTCATCAAAATAGTGGCCAAATTCAAAGGCACACGGGTGAGCTTGATTCCAAATCTGTAGAATAACGCTTAATCCCACACCAGGTTGTTGCTTCACACCATCACCATTATGGCAAAAACTGCAATTACTTTTGCACCAACCTAATACATAACAGTATTAGTTCAATATGTGAGAGTAGGTGAGGTCCTCAAAGGAGAGTGTGAAGAGTTTATGAGAATCAAAGAAAGAAGTCTGTGGGAACTCATTTTCTGTGTGGACAAGGAAAATAAAGCATCCAAGGAAAGAGGCTCCTCATGGTAGATTCTGAGATGTTAGTACTGAGTGACAGGGAGAGTGACGATACCATGATGCTATAAGGCAGATAAATAATCTAGAAGGAGAAACATTTTTGACATTGGATGGTTGGATGCTGAGAGAAAAATTCACACAGCTAGGATGGGATCCATAAGAATGCAAGAACACGAAGGCCGTGCATTCACTTTAGAGGCATGGCAGCCAAAAAAGTCAGAAAGAATGAGATCTTTGGTGACATTAAAGATGGAAATCAGGAAACTGAAGAGCAGATTTCTTCTTGAAAACAATGTACCCTTAGAAGACTATACCCACATTAAAATCATGCTAACATTCCTCAGAACTCCACTTTTGAAATTCCTTTCAGAGACAGTTCACTAGCTAAATAAAAAGTCAGAGGGTACCCACCATTGACATTCACGTGTGGTGGTTTCTTTCTCTCTTATCCTCCTCCCTCTTCGCTCTTTCCTACTCTCTCTCACATTTACTCATTATTCTTCCCTTTCTTCCGGATATAGTAGTTATAAACCTACCGCTCTGTTTCCATGAAAGTTTCTGCTGGTGTTGGCCTCTGACCAGACACAGGGTAGAGGAATAATACAGGGTAGGGACTAGTCCAAGGAGCCAATTTGAAGCCAGGAGCCAAGGAAAGCAGTAATTGCAATGCATCAGAAAGCAGACTGACTGCCATAATTGTATTTGTGTGCTGAAAGTCTGCTCGAAGGGCTGGAGGCTTATAACATACAAATTACAGTAAGTTAAGAATTTCCTAGATATGTGCTTATATATGAAAAGTCATAGACAAAGCACACAGATAGATACACATGAAGATAATCCTTAATTTATCACATTAATATGCACACATACAAACATGCCTATTTTAATAATGACATAGAGAATATGAATAAGAGAGACTACACTTATTTTGGTTATTTAGGAGTAGATTGCATTTCACTTTCTAAATTTATTTTTCCTCTCTGTTACTTCTAGAAAGTGGAACTAGCTTTATTTGGCCAGTAAGCTACACTTTGGAAATCCTTTTCAAGAGCTTTAGAGTATAAATTCTACATCTTGATTCTGGGCTCTTACCTCTAGGCAGCTGATACTGTTTGGCTGTGTCCTCACCCAAATCTCATCTTGAATTCACACATGTGTTGTGGGAGGGACCCGGTGGGAGGTAATTGAATCATGGGGGCAGGTCTTTCCTGTGCTGTTTTTGTGGTAGTGAATAAGTCTCATGAAATCTGATGGTTCTAAAAAGGGGAGCTCGCCTGCACAAGCTCTCTTCTCTTGTCTGCTGCCATGTGAGACATGCCTTTCAGCTTCCGCCATGATTGTGAGGCCTCACTACCCACTTGGAACTGTAAGTCCATTAAGCCTCTTTCTTTTGTAAGTTGCCCAGTCTTGGATATGTCTTTATCAGCAGAGTGAACATGGACTAATACAGCAGCACATTAATTTTCTAACTTTAGAGTGACCCATGATCATTGATTCTAATTTAGAGACGTGCCTCTGGGTGATTATGGCATATCCAGAGGGTTCACCGTGTGACCATCAGAGGTGAGAATTCTTAGCTACATTAGCTAGTTCTATACATCAAGGCAATTCACAGGAAAGGGTCTAGAGGACAAGCCATGACGATAAACAGGTGGTCAATACAGACAGTGTTGACCTAGAGCAGTGGTTCTCTAACTATGCTTCCCAGACCGACAGCATCAGCATTACCTGAAAACCTGATAGAAATAAAAATCATTGAGCACCAACCCAGATCTACTGGATTAGAAACTCTGGTGAAATCCAGCAATCTGTGTCTCATCAGCCCACCAGGTGATTCTGAAGCCCACTAAAACTTGAAAATGACTGAAATAGAAGAAAATATGTCATGAACAGGAGGGTTATAGGACAGAGGAGAGAAAAACAAGGTACCAGCAATGGAGATAAAATTGAATTAAGGAGGGGAATACTGAAGGAGTAGTTTACCAAATAGTATCATTCTGACTGCTTTTTCAAGAACAATTCTTCCATGCGGACGTTTTAAAATGGCTAAACTGCACATTTAAAATGCAACAATAAATGCAGTGGAATGAGAGACCAAATGTTGAGTCAAAGGTAGAAACAGAGTCGGTGTGGATGGTGTAAGAGATGGATCAAATCCAAACCAGCAGGAGCCATCAAGAGTAGAACAAAGGGCCAGGCACGGTGGCTCAAGCCTATAATCCCAGCACTTTGGGATGCTGAGGCGGGTGGATCACAAGGTCAAAAGATCGAAACCATCATGGTCAACATGGTGAAACCCTGTCTCTACTAAAAATGCAAAAAATTAGGTGGGCATGGTGGCGCGTGCCTGTAATCCCAGCTACTCAGGAGGCTGAGCCAGGAGAATTGCCTGAACCCAGGAGGCGGAGGTTGCGGTGAGCCGAGATGGCGCCATTGCACTCCAGCCTGGGTAACAAGAGCGAGACTCCGTCTCAAAAAAAAAAAAAAAAAAAAAGCAGTTTACACACCCCACTTATGGTGTTATATTTTTTATTTTTCTGCATACCTTCTATTATCAGTGATCTTCTCACCTTCAAGTCATTTCTTATTGCTCATTAACATGCTTTTCTTTCTGAGTGATGTACTCCATTTAGTATTGCTTGTAGGATATGTATTGTGTTGATGAAAATGCCTCAGATTTGTCTCTTTAATGTTTGAAGGATCATTTCACCAGTTATACTACTCTCGGCTGAAAGTTTTGCCTTCAGCATTTTCAATATTCATGCCACTCTCTCATAGCCTGTAAGTTTTCTACTAAAAAATCTGTTGCCAGACATATTCATACACCATTGTGTGTTATTTGCTTTTTTTCTCTTGCTTCTTTTAGAATTCTTTCTCTATACTTGACCTTTGGAAGTTTTGTTATTAGATGCCTTGAGGACGTCTTCTTTGGGTTAAATCTGCATGGTGTTCCACACCCTTCTTGTACTTGGATATTAGTAACATTCTCTAGCTTTGGAAAGGTCTCTGCTCTTATCATTTTGAATAAACTTTCTACTTCTGTCTCTTTCTGTGCCTCAACTATAAAGCCAATAACTAATAGATTTGCCATTTTGAGGATCTTTTCCAGATCCTGCTGGTGTGTCTCATTGTTTTTTATTCTTTTTTTTCCTCCTCTGACTGTGTATTATCAAATTGCCTGTCTTCATGCTCACTAATTCTTCTCTTGACAATTTTGCTATTAAGTCTCTGATGGACCTCAGAAATAACACCACACATGTACAACCATCTTGTCTTCGAGAAACGTGACAAAAATATGCAGTGAGGAAAGGATTCTTTATTTAATAAATGATGCTGGGAAAACTGGCTAGCCATATGCAGAAAACTGAAACTGGACGCCTTATACAAAAATTAGCTCAAGATGGATTAAAGACTTAAGTATAAAATCCAAAACCATAAAAACCCTAGAAGAAAACCTAGGTAATACCATTCAGGACATAAACATGGGCAAAGACTTCATGACTAAAACACCAAAAGCAATTGAAGCAAAAGCTGAAATTGATAAATGTGATATAATCAAACTGAATAGCTACTGCACAGCAAAAGAAACTATCATCAGAATGAACAGACAACATAAAGAATAGGAGAAAAATTTTGCAAGCTACCCATCTGACAAAGGTCTAATATCTAGAAAATAAAAGGAACTTGAACAAATTTACAAGAAAAAAAACAAACAACTCCATCAAACTGTGAGTGGAGAATATGAACAGACACTTCTCATGCAAAAGAAGACATTTATGAAGCCAAGAAACATATGAAAAAAAGCTCATCATTGCTGGTCATTAGAGAAACGCAAAATAAAACCCCAATGAGATATCATCTCACATGAGTTAGAATGACAATTATTAAAAAGTCAGAAAGTTGAGCACAGTGGCTGATGCCTGTAATCCCAGTACTTTGTAAGACCAAGGTGGGTGGATCACGAAGTCAAGATTTTGAGACCATACTGGCCAACAGGGTGAGACCTCGTCTCTACTAAAAATACAAAACTTAGCTGAGCATGGTGGAATGCACCTGTAGTCCCAGCTACTGAGGAGACTGAGGCCAAATAATCACTTAAACCCAGGAGGCAGAGGTTTCAGTGAGCTGAGGTCACCCCACTGCACTCCAACCAGGCAACAGAGCAAAACCCCATCTCAAAAAAAACAAAACGTCAGGAAATAACAGATGCTGGTGAGACTGTGGAGAATTAGGAATGCTTTTACACTCTTGGTGGGAATGTAAATTAGTTCAGCCATTGTGGAAGACAGTGTGGTGATTCCTCAAGGAACTAGAACCAGAAATACCATTTAACCCAGCAATCCCATTACTGAGTATATATTGAAAGGATTATAAATCATCCTACTATAAAGACTCATGCACAAGCATGTTTATTGCTGAACTATTTACAATAGCAAAGACTTGCAACCAACCCAAATGCCCATCAATGATAGACTAGATAAAGCAAATGTGGCACATATACACCAAGGAATGCTATGCAGCCATAAAAAAGAATGAGTTCAATTCCTTTGCAGGGACATGAATGAAGCTGGAAGCCATCATTCTCAGCAAACTGACACCAGAGCAGAAAACCAAACACCCCATGTTCTCACTTATAAGTGGGGTTGAACAATGAGAACACATGGACACAGGGAGGGGAACATCACACACCAAGGCTTGTCAGGGGGTGTGAGGCAAGGGGAGGGAGAGCGTTAGGACAAACACCTAATGAATGCAGGACTTAAAGCCTAGATGACGGGTTGATAGGTGAAGCAAACCACCATGGCACATGTATATCTATGTAACAAACCTGCACATTCTGCATATGTATCCGAGAACTTAATTTTTTTTAAAGTCTGATGCATTCTGCAGTATGCCAATAGCATTTTGTAACTCCAGAATTTCTGCATCTTTAATTCTTCCAATCTCTTTGTGAAATTTATCTGAAGAAAATCTGAATTCATTCTATGTGTTATCATGAATTTCTTTGACTCTCCTCAAGACGGGTATTTTGAATTCTGTGTCTGAAATTTCACATATCTATGTTTCTCCAGAATTTATCCCTGGTGCCTTATTAGTTTCTTTGTTGAGGTTATATTTTCCTGGATTGCTTTGATACTCGTATTTGTTTGTTTGCATCTGGGCATTCAAGATTTATGTATTTATTGTAATCTTCATATTCTGGGCTTGTTTGTGTCTGTCCTTCCAGTGAAGGCTTTCCAGATATTCAAAGGAACTTGAATGTTGTATTCTAGACTATATGTCTTCTTTAGGAGGAGCCCAAACATAGAAATTCTGTTGTCCTTACAGACCCATAGATGTACAAGGTGTGGAAGAATTCTCTTTATAACCAAGCAGAGACTCTTGTTCTTTTCCATTACTTTCTCCAAGACAGAGGGCGTCTTTCTTTTTTTTTTTTTAATGGAGTCTCACTCTGTCACCCAGGCTGGAGTGCAGTGGCACGATCTCAGCTCACTGCAACCTCTGCCTCCTGGGTTCGAGTGATTCTGTGCGATGACAGGTGTGCACCACCATGCCCAGTTATTTTTTGTATTTTTAGTAGATGAAGTTTCACCATGTTGGTCAGGCTGGTCTCGATCTCCTGACCTCATGATCTGCCCACCTCGGCCTCCCAAAGTGCTGAAATTACAGGTGTGAGCCATCATGCCCAGCCAAGAGTCTTTCTTTCTCTCTCTTTTCTGAGCCACTTGGAGCTGGAGATAAAGTGACACAAGCCCTCTGTTTTCACCAACCACAGGACTGTGCTAGGTCAGACCTGAAGCCAGCAAAGCACTGACTCTTGCCTAACCACTTCCTTGCTACCACCTAGGTTTCCTCAAAGCACTGAGAATCTACAATCACCAGGTGCTAAAGCCATCCAGACCTATATTCTTTTCTTCAGGGTAGTAAGTTTCCCTAGGCCATGGGTGGGTCCAGAAAAGCCATCTGAGAGCAAGAGACTACAGTCAAAAACCTTAGACATCTCCCTCATATTCTTTTGTACTGGAGCTGAGCTGGCACTAAAATCATAAGACAGAGTCTTTCTCACTCTTTCCTCCCTTTTTTAAAGGCAGAGGAGCCTCATTTTATGGCCACTGCCACCTCAGGCCCATGGTTAGTACTGTCAGACTACTATTACCAATGATTCCTTAAGGCCCAAGGGCTCTTCGGTCAGCTTGTGGTGATTGAGTCCCCTCTGGCCCAGGGAATGTCTAGAAATGCTGTCTAAAGAGGCAAATCCTGGAGTTGAAGAACCCAAGAGCCACTTCGTGCTCTACCTGCCTATGGCTGAGCTGGTACCTAAGGTGCAAGACAAAGTCCCCATTAGTTTTCCTTCTACTTTTCTGAAACTTAAGGAGTCTCATTCAATAGCCACCACAGCTAGGATGAGTCTCATTTGAAGCTAGCAATTCTGAGTCTCACCTATAGCCCTCTACATTGTATGTGGGTATTGCTGCCAGTTATTTAGGGCCCAAGTGTTCATCAGTTAGCAGGTGATGAATCCTGCCAGGACTGGGTCCTTAGCTTCAAGGCATCATCATCCCTTTTGGCCCAGGGTGTGACTAGAAATGTCTAGAAGCTAGGGTCTGAAAGGGAGCCTCACAACTCTGAGCAGTGCCCTAGTCTGCTGTGGCTGAGCTGGCATCCAAGCTGCAAGACAAAGTCCCCCCCATTATTCCCTCTTTTCTACTCAGAAAGAAGAGGCCTCTTTTTGAGCCAGGAGTTATGCACCCTGGGGTGAGGGGAAGAGTGATTCCAATACTCCCTTGGCTACCGCAGCTTGTGTCTCAGTATGTCACATGCCCACCCAATCTACTGTCTCTGGGCCCACTTCAGCCCTAGGTTTTGCCTAGGTGTTGCAGTTCTTGTGACTTTAACTGCCTTTTCTGGGTCTCCAGAGCCCTGTAACATGTGGTGATGATTCTTACAGCAAGTCGAATTCTGAGCATTGGGATCAGTGAGTGCCCTCTGGCTAGAACTGGTTTAAATGCTTTCTCTGTGGGTAGGCATCAGCTGAATTTGGTTCAGCTTTCCTTTCTGTTCTAATAAGACAACACTGAGTTCATTGTCTAATAATTGCTGTGCTCTCCCTCCCCCAGAACCCAGAGATGCTCTTCACAGCATGCCGTTGCTAATGGGGGATGGCGATGAATGGCGCCAGTGACACAAGCCATCTTTTAAAACCACGTTAGTGCCTTTATCAGTAGTATGATATTAAAACCAGGTACTGTGAGTACTCACTGTATTTTTGTTCTTACAAAGGTGCTTTGTGTGTGTGTAGATAGTTGTTAAATTGGTTGTTAACATGGTATGTTGCTCCACCCTCTCCTTTTCCAGTTTTTCTGAGTAAGCAACTTCACATTTTCCTTTGCCACTGAGCCATGAAAATCACGTAGCCAATCCTGAACACAGTTCCTGAGATATAGTAGCATTAAATCATGTGTAGCATTTATAAACATATATATTGAGTATACAAATAGTAAAAGTTTTTTAAGTTTTAAGAGAACTAGTAGCCAGTTTTATCCAAGATATAATTTATTTTAAGATAGAATAATGCTGGTAATAAAAGTATATTATGAACATATGGAAACATAAATATGTATAGATAGAAAAAAATTGATATGAAACAGAAAACACAGTGGTTGTGTCAAGTTATTTTTATTATTATTTTCTCTATTTTAAAAATGGTATGCAATATTTATCTGTTTTTTATGGAACTAAAAATGCTCACTAATTAAGTAAATATTGACCAAGCACAATAATTTTATATGTAGCTACACCTGATAGAAAAGGGATGACTTAGTACCTGCAATGACATCAAGAAATTATGATACTGAGAAATCAAAGCAAATTAGTTTCTTATCACTTGTTTAGGGTACCTATAAATCATATTTTTTAAATTTCAGAACGATTTAATAGAGATTTAAATTTTTAGCAGTTCGAATTTTTCTCAGTATGAAGAGATTTAGATATAAAGAAGCAAGGTGGGCCAGGCGCGATGGCTCACGCCTGTAATCCCAGCACTTTGGGAGGCCGAGGCGGGTGGATCACGAGGTCAAAAGATCGAGACCATATTGGTCAACATGGTGAAACCCCGTCTCTACTAAAAATACAAAAAATTAGCTGGGCATGGTGGCGCGTGCCTGTAGTCCCAGCTACTCAGGAGGCTGAGCCAGGAGAATTGCCTGAACCCAGGAGGCGGAGGCTGCGGTGAGCCGAGATTGTGCCATTGCACTCCAGCCTGGGTAACAAGAGCGAAACTCCGTCTCAAGAAAAAAAAAAAAAAGAAAGGAAGCAAGGGCTGTCTACTCAGATAGATGTTCTACAGAGTGGTAAAGTGAATAAACCTAAACCTTAAACTTGCCAAAACTTGCCTCTGAGACAAAAGTGGAAAACTGAAATCTTGATTTTCTGTTGTATTCTATTTCGGTTGAGATAAAAATCAAATTGAATTAAAAGTTGAATGACATTGACGGTATAACGGTGTGCCTTCATAATTAACTTATTTTAAACATAAAGTATGCACATTTCTGCATTTGTTTCCCAAAGTCAAACTGGAAGAAAGTCTTTTTTGCAACATGGCTCAGATTTTCTCATGGATTTCCAGCTGTACCAAATATATTAAGGCCCTTTTAGTCGTCCTGAATTTAAAAAGTGGATGTATATATAATGACAAAGTGCCTGTGCTTTGAAGTCACCTCTGGGTTCTAATTTCCACTCAAATCATTGTAATAAAATTAAATGGAATAATGCAAATAGAACTGTTAGTACAGTGCCCAGTCCACTCTTGATGTAACAGTAGACACAGATGTAGATAAATGAAAATACATAAAATTCTTATATGAAAATGTTCATGTTCTTCTACTACTTGCATAAATTCACTGAAAATTTTCCTTTACAGGTTTACTGTTTATTCGGATTCAGTTAGCTATTAAGTAAAATAATTAACTCAGCAATTGTACCTTAGGTGTCAAAGTGTACGGTATATGTCATACAAAGAAACATAGTTTATTATGCATTCTGCTCTGTTACAAATTTTTGTATTACACACATAAGAATTATATTTAAAAGAAATAGGCTACTTTGTAAGCTCATTAATACTAGTACATGGTTTAATGAATTACATTTTTAATGCATTTAAATTGACTTTAGGTAATATTCCAATTTTTAAAAATAATATTAATGTATTTTCATGCCTGTGTATAATGAGGCTAGCAATAAGGCAAGATATGTCTCTAAATATAAGAAATGGATGTTATATTTTTAACTTTTAAATGCCAAATTAGTAAATTACCCTACGCTTACAGTAGGAGGTTGTATCCATAGGCAATATTATCTTATCATTTCAGTCTGTAGTTCTTAGAATTCTCACATGTAATGAATTTCTACGATTGGATTTTCTCCTTCCTGAATACTGATAATGATCATCTATTATATACAAACTGGATTCAAAGTTATAAACTGTTTTTAATTCAAGGCAAAGTCCTATTAATGGTAGATGCACTAAGCACTATATACTATACAAATAGGTGTTGTCATTTGTCCAAATACAGTAATCCCAGAAACCATTATTTCCTCCCAAGAGCTTAAATTCTAACCATTAAAAGTCACTTCTGGGTTTCAGATAATAAAAATGGAAGATAAACAGAGCTGTCTTTAAAAGATTAATTTTGAAAACTGTTCATATATAAGAGGAAAGGAGAAAAATTTGAAGTTCCTTACATTCTCATGGTGTTCTTAATGGGATTAGCAATATTTTCCTATTGGTAAATACAGAAAGAAGCAGGTTCTGAGAGGCTGGGATGCAGGATGTCAGAATAGTTCTGAATGCTGAATTATGCCTTTATAAACTTGTTGTGAGAAAAAGAAGTTTTCTGATTAAAGTCTTTCTGTAAAATCAGTTAATAACTAGTCTTATATACACCTGTGACTTAAAGTCTTACTGCCAGAACGATGCAGTGATTATAACTTATTACTCACTCTTAGCAGTAAAGCTAAATTTGCAACCCTGGGTTGTTTTGTTTTAATAGGCAAAAATGCTCTTTAAGGTTGACTCCGTAAAACTAAGGAGATGAGATATAAGACATGGCATGCAAAGTAAATGAATACAGCATAAAGTCCAAAGTTCAGTATCTTTTTTTTTGTTTTGTTTTTGGTGGAGGAAAAGAAATAATGTCCAGGACATAATTACACTAGAGATTTTTTTCAGACTTCACACATTCTCCAGCAGTTTGGGATGCAGTATAATGGTACAAAGTTTGTTCTCACTGATAGGCGGGTGTTGAACAATGAGAACACGTGGACACAGGGAGGGGAGCATCACACACTGGGGTCTGTTGGAGGGGCAAGGAAGGGACAGCGCAGGGGTGGGGAGGTCTGGAGGGATAACTTGGGGAGAAATGCCAGATGTAGGTGACGGGGAGATGGAGGCAGCAAACCACATTGCTATGTGTGTACCTATGCAACAATCCTGCATAATCTGCACATGTACCCCAGAACCTAAAGTACAATTTAAAAAAAAAAGAAAATTCACCAACCAGCAGAGTTTTATCTTGAGATGAAATGTCCATGTGATCTATTTTTATATAGCAAGGATATAACCTTTTGTCTGTCCTATATGTTGGAATTATTTTCCTGGTTGTCATTTCTTTTAACACTGTTATAGCATATATATATATATAATACATATGTGTATGTATATATAATATATGTATATATATGTGTATATATGTATACTTATAATTTTGGGAAGCAAAATATAATTTTATATTCTCAAATATTTGTTTGTTTACTTTAAAGCTTCTGAGTTCCATATCACACTTAGAAATGCCTTCTTATGGGTGAAACTAAAACATTCCCACGCATTTTTGTTTACAGGTTTTGCTTATATATTGAAAGCCTAAATATTCTGAAATGTATTCTTATTTCAGAGTTAAGGGTCCTAACTAATTGATTTCCAAATAGCTAATTATGTTTAAAATATATATTGAAAAATACATCCTTCCATTACTAATTTGAAATGTCAATTTTATCATTTGCTTTGGGAATTAGCCTTGCTTTTGTCTTTCTCCTTTATTCCATTGATGTATGTGTATATTCCTCTTTCAGTACCAGAATACTGTAACTGACATACCTTTACATTATGTTGTACAACTGTTAGGGCAAGACCTATATCCTCATTATTTTTAAATGACTAATCTTACACAATTTTTCTTTCAGGTAAAATTTAGAATTAATCAATCAAGTTCTGAAAAAAAATTCCACCAGCTGTCTGATTTGCACTGAAGTTCAATTTATGAATCAAATTGAAGAAACTGATTTTGCAATATTGAGTTCTTACATTCAAAAAGCAGTTTTGACTCACAGTCAGCTACTGTAAGGGTCCTGAGTTTATTTGTGTCTGCTTTCCTTAAAATGGTCTAGTGCCATAGTGCTGCTAGCTTGGTTTGGATTTTTCTCCCCTCCAAATGTTATGTTAAATTGTAATCCTCAGTGTTTGAGGTGGGCCCTGGTGAGAGCGGTTTAGATCATGAGGGTAGATCCCTCATGAATGGCTTCACACCATCCCTTTTGTAATGAGTGAGTTCTTATTACGAGTTCACACAAGATCTGTTTCTGTAAAAATGTGTGGCTCCTCTCCCTTCTCTCTCTTGCTCCTGCTCTCACCATGTGGTGAGTCTGCTCCACCTTCATCTTCTGCCATGATTAAGAGCTTCCTGAAGCCTCCCCAGAAACTGAGCAGATGCTGGCACCATGTATCCTGTAAAGCCTGCAGAACCTTGAATCATTTAAACCATTAATATTTATAAATTACCCAGTCTTAGGTATTTCTTAATAGCAATACAACAATGGCCTAATGCAGATAATTGATACCAAGGAGTGAGGTGTTGCTATAAAGGTACCTGAAAATGTGGAAGCAACTTTGGAATTGGGTAATGAGCAGAGGTTGGAAGGGTTCCAAAAACTCAGAAAATAGGAAGATAAAAGAAAGTTGGAAACTTCTTAGGGTCTTGTTAAGTGATTGTGACAAAAATGTTGATAGAAATATAGAAACTGAAGGCCAGGATGATGAGGTCTTCAATGAAGATAAGGAAATTTGGGATAATTTGAGTAAAGTTTACCTAGGTTATATCCTAGCAAAGAGTGTGGCTGTGTTTTGACCACATCGTACAGCTTTGTGTAAAGTTTAACATTCTAGTGATGACTTAGGGTATCTGGTAAAAGAAGTTTCTAAACAGCAAGATGTGGTAGGGCTGCTTCTAACAACCTTTCATCAGATGTGAGAGCAAATAAAGGACTTAACATTGGAACTTATACTTAAAAGGGAAGCAGAGCATAAAAATTGGGAAAATTCACATCCTGGACATACCATAGAGAAGGAAATTGAATTTTAAGGGGAAGATTTTAAAAGGGCTATGAACCAATTATTTGCTAGTGATATTAGCATGACTAAAAGGGAGCCAAGTGATGAAACCCAAGTCAAGGAGGAAAAGACTTTGAGACATTTCAGAGATCTACTAGGTCACCTCTCTCATCATAGGCTCAGAGGTCAAAGAGGAACAAGTGATTTCAGGGGCCAAGCCCTAGGTGCTACTTTCCTGCTCAACCTCAAGACACCAGTCCCTGCATTTTAGCTATTCTGCTATAGATCCTGCATATCCATGAGCCAATTAAACCTCTTTTTTATTATAAATAACAATCTCAGGCATTTCCTTATAGCAAAATAAAAAATGACTTAATCCACCTGATGACATAAATTAGGAGCCTTCATTTTTTCTGTACTATGGAACAGGTAAAATAACAGCAATTTTTTATTCCTTGAAAGTTTAGTGGAAGTCAATTGGAAAATTATTGGTTCTCTTTTCATTTGGGAGTTAATTTTTTTGTAGTCTTATATTTCTACATTTGTGGTCAATTTGGGTTTTATTATTTTTAACTCATTGAATGGATTTTTGTGATGCAACTTATTTTTTAAAATTTTAGTTAAAATTTGTAAATTTATTGATCTAGAATTTTATATTGTAGTCTCTCAGTTTTCAAATTCTTCATTTGCACTTTCTCATTTCTAATTTTGCTTATTTTATTATTTTTCTGAGATCAGTGTATTAATCCATTCTCATGCTGTTAATAAAGACATACCTGCAGCTGTGTAATTTATAAATAAAAGAGGTTTAATAAACTCACAGTTCCACATGGCTGAGGAGGCCTCACAGTCATGCCAGAAGATAAAAGAGGAGCAAAAGCACATCTTTTTTTTCTCAGACAGAGTCTTGCTCTGTCTCCAGGCACCCGGCTGGAGTGCAGTGGCTCAATCTCTGCTCACTGCAACCTCTGCCTCCCAGGTTCAATCAATTCTCCTGCCTCAGTCTCCTAAATAGCTGGGACTACAAGCATGTGCCACCACGCCCAGACAACTTTTGTATTTTAGTAGAGATGAGGTTTCACCATGTTGGCCAGGATGGTCTCGATCTCTTGACCTCGTGATCCACCCACCTTGGCCTCCCAAAGTGCTGGGATTACAGGCATGAGCCACCATGCCTGGTTGAGCAAAGGCACGTCTTAAATGTCAGCAGGCAAGAGAGTGTGTTCAGAGAAATTACCCTTCATAAAATAATCAGATCTCCTGAGACTTACTCATTATCATGAGAACACCCTGGGAAAAAACCCATCCCCATAACTCAATTACCTCCTACCAGGTCCCTCCCATGACAGGTGAAGATTATGGGAGCTACAATTTAAGATGTGATTTTGGTGATGGCACAGTCAAACCATATAACTACACCCCTGGCCCATTCTAAATCTCACATTTTCATATTTCAAAACCAATCATGCCTTCCCAAATGTCTCCTAAATTCTTAACTAGTTTCAGCAATAACTCAAAAGTCCACAGTCCAAAGCCTCACCTGAGACAAGTAAAATTTCTTCTGCCTATGAGCCTGCGTATTGAAAAGCAAGGCAGTTACTTCCTAGATACAATGGGGGCAAAGGCATTGGCTAAATACACTCATTCCAAATGGGAGAAACTGGCCAAAACAAAAGGAGCTAAAAGCCCCATGCAATTCCAAAATCCAGCAAGAAAGTCAAATCTTAAAGCTCCAAAATGATCTCCTTTTACACTATCTCTCACTTCCAGGTCATGCTGTTGGAAGAGGTGGGCTCTCACAGCCTTGGACAGCTCTGCCCATGTGGTGTTGCAGAGTACAGTTCTCCTGCTGGATGCTTTCATGGGCTGGCATTGAGTGTCAGTAGCTTTATCAGGCACATGGTGCAAGTTTTCAGTGGATATACCATTCTGGGGTCTGGGGGATGGTGCTTCTCTTCTCACAGCTCCACTAGGCACTGCCACAGTGTGGAGTCTGTATGGGGGTTCCCACACCACATTTCCCTTCTGCACTGCCCTACCAGAGGTTCTCCATGAGGGCTTTACCCTTGCAGGAAACTTCTGCCTGGACATTCAGACATTTCCATACATCCTTTGAAATCTAGGGGGAGGTTTCCAAATATCAGTTTTTCACTTCTGGGCACCTGCAGCCTCAACACCATGTGGAAGCTGCCAAGGATTGGGGCTTGCATGCTCTGAAGCCATGACCTAAGTTGTACATTCACTTCTTTTAGCCATCGCTGGAGTGGTTGAGACAGGACACCAAGTACATAGCCTGAACACAGCAGGGGGACCCTGAGCCCTCTCCAGGAAACCATTTTTTCCCTGCTAGGCCTCTGGGCTTATAATGGAAGGGGCTGCTCCAAAGGTCTCTAAAATGCCCTGGAGACATTCTCCCCATTGTCTTAGTGATTAACATTCAGCTTTTTGTTACTTATGCAAGTTTCTGCAGCAGGCTAGAATTTATCCTTAGAAAATGGGTTTTTCTTTTCTGTTGCATCATCAGGCTGCAAATTTTCCCAACTTTTATTCTCTGCTTCCTCTTGAATGCTTTGCTGCTTAGAAATTTTTTCTGCCAGACACCCTAAAAAATCTCTCTCAAGTTCAAAGTCTCACAGATCTCTAGGGTAAGTGCAAAATGTCACCAGTTTTTTTGCTAAAGCAGATCAAGAGTTACCTTTCCTCCAGTGTCTAACAAGTTCCGCATCTCCATCTGAGAGCACCTCAGCCTGGACTTTATTTTCCATATTACTATCAGCATTTCTGTCAAAGGCATTCTACAGTCTCTAGGAAGTACCATACTTTTCCACATTTTCCTGTCTTCTTTGATCCCTCCAAACTGTTTTAGTCTCTGTCTGTTACCCACTTCCAAAGTCTCTTCCACATTTTTGGGTATCTTTACAGCAGTGCCCCACTGCCTGGTATCAATTTAAGGTATTAGTTCATTCTCCCACTGCTAATAAAGACATACCCAAGACTGGATAACTTATAAAGGAAAATTTTAATAAACTCACAGTTCCACATGGCTAGGGAAGAATCACAATTATGGCAGAATGGCAAAGGAACAGCAAAGGCACCTCTTAGATGGCAGCAGGCAAGAAAGTATGTACAGGAGAACTGCCCTGTATAAAACCATCTGATCTCATGAGCCTTGTTCACTACCATAAGAACAGCATGGGAAAGACCTCCACCCATGATTCAATTACCTTCTACCAGGCTCCTCCCATGACACATGGGGACTACGGGAGTTGCAATTCAAGATGAAATTTGGGTGGGGACATAGCTAAACCATATCAATCAGTCACATGGAAATTTATTTTTAGATAAATAACAATTATATTTGGTTTACATATCAATTTTATGAGATTGTTAGTAACTATTTTTTAATCTGAAATAACTTGTTCCTACATTTGTTGGTTCATTTTGTTGTTATTTTTCTAACTTCTTGAAAAAGATATTTGGTTCATTAATGTTTAAAAAATTATGATTTTTTAAAATGTGATTTAAAGGTGATTAAAATTATTGGTTTCATTCTCAACACAGTTTTAAATACTTCCTTAAGTAACATTTTTGTACTCCTTAAATTGCATTAATAATGACAAATATATGTAGATTGACTCTATTGAATTTAACTTGAAGTATTATGGTTATTAATAATAAAACATTAATAAATAATTTGATTCAGTGCCAGTTATGTGCAACCATTACTTATTTTACTTAATCTTTCCCATAACCAGTGAGATGATTTAAATTTTTCGTTCCTTATTTTTATACAAATAATGAAATACTCAGAGAAATAGAGGTCATGTGACTAGTGAGTAGCAGAGCTAAGAAACCAAGATTTTCTGACTCCAAAGCTCACAATTTTAACTAGTCCTCCTTGCTCCCAAGTCTATTCAAATGATGTAACTATATCAAGATGGGAGAAGGAGAGAGGGGCAAATATATATTAAGAGGTTATTAGGAAACACTATGTGCTATGCATTTTCCATTTGTGGTCTTTTAAATGCAACCATATGACATACCTGATTAACCTCATTTTAATATCAGTTTAGTTTTGAAATAGTTCCTAATAGCCTATTGACATTAATCTAATTTTATCAAAATACATAGGCCTTTGGAAATACTTTCAACTTGAATGAAGATAAAATTATCTCTGTTACTTCATCTTATCTTGCTCTGATTGTATTATAAATATGATTCTTAGGACAATCTGAATAAAGTCAATTTAGATGAAGTTGAGGACATGGGAATTGCAAAATAATATTCAATTTTGAGTGCTTGATAAGTGAATGTGTATGCACCAAGGAAGAGAATATCATAAATACCTTAGGAAAGCTAATTTTTAGGTAAGGCTTAAAGAATCCAGATGAAAATACTATGAAAAAAAATACTGTAGAAAGGGAAAGTATTGAAGAAAGTGGAATTAGGCAGCTATTGGCATTCATCCCAGTAAATCCTAAGTAAATAAAAGGGTGGCCAGTACAAGGTGATAAAATTAGAATTTAAATAAGAAGGATTATCAAAGACTCAGCACACAGAATTAATAAACTATATCAAAGCATGTGTCAAGGACAGAACTAGGAGAAGTTTATCTATATAAAATAAGTAAAGCCAAAGCTTAACAATGTATTTAAAATACTATACAGTACAAGGTACTTTGTACCCTTGGCTAACATGCAAAGCCTTTGGACTGTATAAAGGACAATCATGAATAATTCTGAATTTATGTTATAAAATATGAGAGCCACTAACTACATGGAGCTATTAAACACTTCAAAGGTATTAATAGCTGACATTAATTGATGTATGTTCAAAGTGTAACATACACACCACATTTTGGAAACCCAGTGGGAAAAAAAGGACGAAATATATTCTTAATATTTTTATTTAATTGATGTTGAAATAATGTTTTAAATATATTGTGTTATGACATATTGTTATACTATTTTAAAATAATATTTCTTTTTCACTTTTTAATATATCTAATAGAAAATTACTTATGTAACTTGTTTTACATACCTGTTGCACATCACTGTCTGAGGCCAACACACACACACACACACACACACACACACACACACATTCAAACAAAAGAAAACCCCACAATGTTGTCAATTAACTCTGATCACATATCAAGGTGTTATTTCAATGATATCTATTAAAGATTAACATGTTAGAGTTTATTAAGGCTCTCAAATTACACTATCTTTCTAACTAGCTCAAATTAAAAATGATTAACACTATTTAATTATATATGTTTTCATAATTAAAAACACAATTTATTTGGGAAAAAAATAAAATGGAATGTATGGTTTTCACTGGTATGACAATAAACAAACTATATTCATCTAGAAAAAATTAAAATTACACTTTAATATTATTGCATTATATTTAATTAATGATATATTAGAGTATGACATATAATAATTAAACATTTATTTAATTTGAAATAATTTGTCAAAGTCTTCATAATAATTGAACCCAAATGTAATACTGCCATCAGCTCTGTTCTTTCCCTACTTTATATTGGCCACAGAAAAAGAATATGCAATTAGAGAAACAATCAGATTTCATTCAGTGGCTAAGGAATGGAGAAATAGAGCTCTCACTCAAAAGGCACCTTCTCTCTAGGCAATGGCAGGTTATGGGAGTTTTATGAAATTAGATGCAGGGTGGGAGAAATATGTAGACATGTACGGAGAGGAGTTCCAGGAGCACAGGCATAGTTCATGAAGATGCTTCTTCATACATCACATGTATTCAAAATGTCAGGGATCTTCCCTCAGGGGAGAGTCTTTAGTATTATCATGGTATGTTAGTGACTTAAAGGTAACTGAAAGTCACCTGCTGTGGTATGCACCAGTTTTCTCTGGGTCTGAAGTCCCTCCAATACCTGACAGGGTGACATGAGGCCATGCGTGGTATTCAGGCCATCTGATTTCTTGAGCATCTGTGCCTACAGATAAAGATACTAAAAAGAAACTGTTCAAGACCAGGCTGTTCCGGTGACAATATAATCTGTTTATTTGCTAAGGGCTCAGGCATCTGTTAAGTATGTTAATGAAAGCCAGGTTTCTTCTTAAGGTAGATCACATTATGACTAATTGAAACTTCTGGTGGATTTTCAGATATATCATACAAGACCATATATCCTGGTCTTCACAAACTGGTTTTTTGTCTTCACAGCATCTATTCCATTCCTCCCTCATTTTGGGGCAGCCATGCAATTTGGGTGGGATTGATGCTCATTGCAGGGCTGAGCAATGGGAACTATAATCCAGTTAGTATAATCTCACTTCCTCTGCAATACCAATTAAATTATGTATAGTCAATAATCCTGACCCCAAACAATAAATGTATAGTATTCCTCTGGGCACCATGATTGGCTCAGAATAAAACACAGGACTTCCCTATAAAGATGTAGTGTGGTGATGTAAATTCTGGAACTGCTGTAGCTATTTTGTTACAATGAGAAGAAACTGCCTGAAAACAATTGCAACACACAGAGAGTGGCAGCATTAAGAAAATCACAGAAAAACTAAGCTAGAAGCCTAATAAAATTATGCCTGAAATCCTACCTCTACACTTTTTCAACTACATTTTGTCAATATATTGCATTCATTGTTTAAAAAAATTTGAGTTTGAGTTTTCTGTTGCTCACAATCAAAAGCATTTAAACATGAGCATTTATCATTTCTATGTGTTGGAAACATTTCCAGTCCTCTCTTCTAGTTACTATGAAATATACATTATTGCTAACTATAGTCACCATGGAATGTTAGATCTTCTAACTGTATGTTTGTACCCGCTAACCAACCTGTCTTTATCCCCTCTTCTCACCCACTCATCCTTTCAAGCCTCTGTGATAAATGCCCCACATACCTTGATTTGACCATTACACATTCTATACGTGTAACAAATACTCATGTGTGCCCCATAAATATGTAAATTATTATGTATCAATTTAAAAAGAAATTTTTAAAACTTGTAAAAAGCATTTAAAAACTGAAATATCTGTAGTTTTTTCTTGATTTATTTTTATATTCTGCTGTAAATATTTATTTGGCTGTTTGATCTAATTTCTTATTTGTCATTCTCAATCTCAGAGCTTTCTGTATTTTCTCTCTGCACTATCTTCTTCATTTTAATCTCCCTGCTCTTTGTAATTTGGAATGAATATTCATGTACAATAATATTTGTTTGAGATGTAGTTACAAGACCCTCAGTCAATTATAATTTGGCATGACTATTTAATCTTTAGATTCCCATGTCTCTAAAAATTTGTTCAGACATGGTAATCTGTAATTAGGCAACATTTTGCTTGAGTGAATCTTCATAACTGAAGATTAATATTATGATAGTTTAATTGGCTTTTTGAGATACCAAAATACATAGTTTGATATTATTGTTGGCTTATTATCACATTTGATTTCTATATGTCACTGAGATTACTGTGAAATTCATTCTTATGTCTAATGTTCAAAATATCAGACTTACTGAGTCCTTCTTTGAATCCAATTTTAAGCATGTAGATCCATGGTAATATAGATGTCTGTCTATATGCTCATATCCTTTCTCTGACATGTAGTCTTACATATTCCATCTATAGCTCCAGTCTGTGCCTCCCTGAGCTTTGTTTTTTTAGTCCATTGCAAACTCACTTAACGCTGCTACTCACAAGTGAGTCTTCTGTTGAGCATCAGTCTCTGCTATTAAGCTATATATGAATTCAAACATAGAAGTGAGTATTTTGTAGTATATCCAATGTACATTGTGAAGGATTATTTATATAACCCACATAACACTGGGCAAGAATGTATAAACAGTAAATACAAGAAGTATTGCATCCTAGAGGAAGTTTTGTGACACTTTACATGAAATGATCTGGTAACCATTTTCATACACTGTGAATGATCTCTTTTTACTTCAGACACCATTAAAATGTCACTTTACTGCAGCTTAGCAGCAATCATGCACATTTAGAAAATACAGATAAAGACTTAAAGCCATTGGATCAGAGCCAGCACTGGAACATTATACAGTTAACCCAGGTCTTCTAGATCTGCAATGTCTAATACCATAGCCTATATCCATACATAGCTATTGAGCATTTGAAATATGGCTAGTGCAAATTGAGATTAGCTGAAAGTATAAACTACACAGTGTATTTTATAGACTTAGTATGAATAAAGAATGTAAAATAGCTTATTAGGACATTTTATTAATTTCATGATAAAATGATAATATTTCAGTTATGTTGGCTTAGGCAAAATTATTAAAAATTTATTTTACTTGTTTCTTTTTATTTGTTTAATGATGCTATTAGAAAATATTAAAGTACACATCTTGTTTATATTATATTATTATTGGACAGTGCTTTTCTACGGCATATTGAAATGACCCATGTCTTTCAATAGAGATTGACTGCTTACAACTAGAAACCTGAAGTCTGTATATGCAACTTTCTAAGTCACAATAATAAGAATATTGAAGTAAGAAAAAACCCTAGCAAGAATCATGTGAGGCTGAGGAATCCTTTTATAAGTTTCCCAGGTTGATACAAGGACAAAATCAATTTTAAGAATACCTGTCTTATAGTCATTTTCAACACACATTTTTATTTTCTTCATAGATTTTCAAACTAAAGAACACCACTGAGGGATTGTTATAAAAGAAGCTTGTACCCAGTAGGCTCTCCCTGGCTTAGAGTTAAAAATGAAACTAGTTAAGCAACCCTCCTTTATAACTATGGCTTTAAAAAGCATCTTGTCTCTCAAGGGGGCTATAAGCAGAGAAAACTGAGTAAATGTCCTATAAGGAAATGTACCAACCTATGTATACACATAGTAATGCATATTACTTTACCACCACAGTTGTAGTTTAGAGCAACAAAATATTTCCCCAGAGAGATATCCTCACTCCATAATGAACTTTGCCTTAAACACTATAAGAATGCACATGGTAGACAGAAATAACAATTAACAGAAACAAACAATAAACTGGGAGAAAGAGCAGAGCATCATGGCCAAATAGAAGCCTCCAGTGATTGTTCCCCTCCCACAGGAACACCAAAGTGAACAACTATCCACACACACACTAAAAGTTATTTTATGAGAATTTTTAAGTAATCACTAAACCTGCTTTAACTTCAAATTAAAGAAATAGGTAGGAAAGACAGTCTTAAATAGCCTACACCACAGTTCCATCCCTCGTATGGCAGTGGCCGTGTGGTACAGAGAGGGAATCTGTGTGCTTGGGGAAGAAAGAACACAGTTATTGTGGAACTTTGCATTGGAACTCAGTACTAACCTGTCACAGTGGTGTCTCTAAGATTTTACAAAAGCACTTTTTTACTCAGCTTGGGGTGTACTCTAGTGCAGATCTGGCTTAGATCACAAAACCCAAGCCCTTTGGAATACCTGGAAAGCCTTCCCGAGAAGAACAGGTATTAATACAAACAGGCCCAGACTGCGAAGACAACAATAAATACTTAACTATTCAATGCCCAGACACAGATGAACATCACAGGCATCAAGAAATCATGACCAGGAAAATTTGGTCTCATCAAATAACCAAAATAAAGAGCCAATATTGGAGAAACAGAGATATGTAACCTTTTAGATAGAGAATTCAAAATAGCTGTGTTAAGAAAAATCAAAGAAATTTAAGATAACATGGAGAAGGATCACAGAATTCTATTAGATACATTTAACAAATATATTAAAATATTTTTTAAAATCAAGCTGAAAATCTGAAGTTGAGAAATGAATTTGAAATAATAAAGTATGCATCAGAGGATCTTAATAGAACACTCAATCAATCAAGCAGAATAAAGAATGAATAAGCAGAAGAAAGAATGAGTGAGACAGGCTAAATATACAGTCAGGACACAAAAGAAAAAAAGAATAAAAAAACAATGAAGCACATATACGGGATCTAGAAAACAGCCCCAGAAGAAAAAAATCTAAGAGTTATTCACCTTAAGGAGAACGTACAGAAAGAGACAAGGGTAGAAAGTTTATTCAAAGGGATATTAACAGAGAACTTCCCGAACTTAGATAAAGATAACAATATCCTAGTACAAGAACGTTATACAACATCAAGCAGATCTAACAAAAGACTACCTAAAGGCATTTAATAATCGAACTCCCAAAGATCAAGAATATAGGATACTGAAAGCAACAAGATAAAAGAGACAAATAACACACAATGGCATGCCAATGTTATCTTCAGTGAAAATATCTTTAAAACAGGAAGGAGAAATAAAGAACTTTCAAATAAAGAAAAGTTGAAGGATTTCATCAACATCAGATCTGTCCCACAAGAAATGCTAAAGACAGTAGCTCAACCAGAAAGCAAAGGATGTTGTGAGCAGTAGGAAATATCTGAAGGTCCAAAATTCACTGGTAATATTAAGAAAACAGAAAAAACACAGAATATTACCGAAGTACATCTGTGGTGTATAAACTACTGTTATCTTCAATAGAAAGATCAAATGATGAACCAATAAAAATAACTACAACAACTTTTCATGGCGTAGACAGTACAATAAGATATAAATAGCTACTGTAAAAAGTCTATCAGCAGGAGGACAAAGTTTTTATTTGTTTCTTTTTGCTTGCTTTTTATGAAAACAGTAATAAGTGGTAATCAGCTTAAAATAAGGGGTTACAAAATATTAATAGCACACATTATTGTAAACTCAAATCAATAAACATAAAATAGGTACACAAAAAGTAAAAGGCAAGAAATAAAAGTATACCACCGAGAAAATCACTTGCACTAGAAGGAAGGCAGAAAATAAGTAAAGAAGGAAGATAAAATTACAAAACAACCAGAAAACAAATAAAAATGGCAGGAGTATGTCCTTGGTGTCAATGATAACATCAAATGTTAATGAACTAAAGTTTTCATTAAAAAGAGATAAAGTGGCTGAATGGATGAAAAAGCAAGACCCATCAATCTGTTGCCTGTAACAAATACACTTAAGACACACATAGTCTCAAAGTAAAAAATTGTAAAATGATATTCCATGCCAATGGAAAGCACAAGAGAGTGGGAGTAGCTTTACTTGTACGACACAAATACATTTTGACACAAAAACTGTAAGAACAGATGAAGGAAGTTACTATGTAATGATAAAAAAGTGAATGCAGGCAGAAGATACAACAATTTTAAATATATATGTACCAAACATTTAAGGCCAAGGTGGGTGGATTGCCTGAGCCTAGGAGTTTGAGAACTAAAGGAACATGGAGAAATCCCCTTCTACATACAAACACACACACACACACACACAAATTAGCTACGTGTTATGTCACACATCTGTAGTCCAAGCTACTTGGGAGGCTGAGGTGGGATAAACCACTTGAGTCCAGGTATTGGTGGCTGAAGTGAGCTATGATCATGTGACTGCACTCCAGCCTGGGTGACAAAGCAGGACCCTGGCTCAAATATATATATATATATATATAGAGAGAGAGAGAGAGAGAGAATCTTAGTTTTCTTTAGGATGAAGCCAACTGACAAACACAGATGTCCTCAGACCCACCGTCAGTGTCCTCCAGTGCTTTTCCACTAGCTATCCTCAGTGCGTAAAAACATTTCCCACCCTTTTTGACAACACAGGCAAGTTCAGACTGAGTTCTGACCTCTCTGCATTATTGCAGTTTTCTTGAATAAACTCTTCCTTACCTGTTTAACTTTATCCAGTGCAATTTGTGCTTTGACACTAATTAATATAATTGTTGGAAGAATAAATAAGATAATACACAGAAGGCATTCAGTACAGTGTTTGGCCATTATTAAGTGCTCAATAACTACCAGTTATTTTAAATACTATAATTGATTAACTACTCACATATTGGTTGACATTTTTATTGTCTGTAAAAATGTTTTCACTTTACAGTACTGAACTAGTACTTCTATATTTACTTATTAACAATTACACATGGATTTACGTAGATTTTTTTCTAGAATATAGTATGTTGTATTTTAAAATTTAGTACAGATTCAGAAAGAGGATTTCAAACTTCTTGAAGAAGGTCCCTTCAATGAGAAGAAACCTCAACAACTGATCTTAGAGAATGAATTGAGTGAAGAAGTTATAAAGCAGTTTAAACTAACTTCACAAGCTTCTGCTTGAACAAAGTCAGCGCTACTTTCATCTGTTTTGTTACTGGTGGCAGAGATCTGAGTTTCCCCAAGTTACTGGCAGTGAATCCGTACACATCTGCAGCAACTTCAATTATTGTCTCCTCCGAAGAAAGAATTTGACTGAGGGGCATATAGCATAAAAAGATACCAAGGCGAGTTTCCGAGCAGAAGTGGAAGTTTATTTAAAAGGCCTTAGAACATGAAAGAAAGGAAAGTTCACTTGGAAGAAATCCAAGAGGGTGCATAAAGGTTAAAAATGAAGGGGTCAAGTGCCCCATTTAACCACAATCCTAGGATTTTAATTAGCTCTCCTCTTTCCCATGATTCTTCCCTTAGGGTGAGCTGCCCTCATGCAAAGACCCCACCTTACCCTTGTGAAATGAGCACGTGCACTTTGTTTATGAAGTTGCATGCATACCCATCTGAGGATTTCCTCCCTTTTCCAGTGGAATGTACCCAGAAAATAATACTTTGCCATTTCTCTCTTTTAATGTGCATGCCCGGAAAGTTTCTTCTCCCTGGGATCTGCCTTCAGTTAATACTTTAATGTTAATATCTGTGGACCATCAGGAGATGGACTCTCCCTGGTGCCGGGTGCCAATTTATTACTTTTAGAGAGGCAGTGCAATAATTACTGAACCATCACCTGACATTGCTAGTGGGTAGGGGGAAGAAGAACCCTCTCCTGCCCCACTCATGCCTAACTACCTTTAACACTTTACTCCTCAAGAGCCAAGACCCCTAATCTTCAGGGAAGAATGGATGAATATTTGTTTTCCATAACTGCTTCCCACAGACAAAGGGGCAGTAGTGGTCCTGTGGGTCTTGATCGCGAGCTGTCAGGGCAAGAGGGTGACTCCATGGAAAGCAGTATCCCACCAGGTCCAAGGGAGACAGGGGCAGGATTTTGCCTCCTTCCTGTAAAAGGATGCCTCTTGAATATTGAGGAAATAGTATCCCTCACTGAGGAAAAGACAAATAATGATAAGACTGATTTGTTTATAAAATAAACTTTAGTCTTATTATACTTGGCCTGGTTACTTCCATGAAGTGCAACAGGAATAATTATTTCTCACATGGGCTTTTAAATTCCTTTGATGGAACTTTGTTCCATAAGGAATATCAGGTAAGACTTTTTAAACGCTGAGCCCAGCCATGGGTTTGTACCCTCAAATGCCCATGAGTTTAAATTCCTCTCCTTTTGAGGTCAAGATAACTTGGGGCACCTGGGCCTGTTAGAAAGTGACATTCCTTACTTAACCACAGGTTAGCAACTCTGTAGAGAGACTGTGTAGACAAGTTATGAAGCCAGTTTTTCCAAGGGGCTTTAACTGGCTCTATAAGCCTTACCTAAGGTTATGACATAACCAAAAAGGTCTGAGATATTTTCAAAGAGGTGGCGATCAGTTTTTATAAGTTTCAGGGTCTACAAAGTTCTCTCTGAGAAAGGAAAATTCAAGAAGAGAAATCAGAAGTTGTTCATTGAGGGGCAGGGAATACAATAATTTTTACCATTTCTACGACTGGTTTGTACTGCGAGGAAAGCCAGAAGTCAGATTGGTAAAAAATTTTAATCTTTTATTTTGGAGGGAGGGGGATGCCATTTGTCCCACGCAACAGGTTTAGCCCTGTAGACTTTATTCTAACTCTTGGTTATAAAAGACTTTAGAGGCAAGTATGAGAACCTCCTACACAGAGGTACTGGATTCTAAGACAGACTCTTGCAGTTTCCAACGAGTTTATTTTTAAGCTCAGCCGTTTAAGGTGTAGGAAAACTAAACTTTTCTGAGTTTTGGGAAATGCATCTGAGGGCCATGTCCTGCAGTATGGAGATGCAGTTACCCACCTGTCACCGCAAAGAGAGAACATAGGAGAAAAAAGAGGGAAAAGGAAAAATAAGGTATTCCCTCTTTCTTCCTATTATTGTTGATGGGGCATCCCTCATCATCCTGAATTCCAACCTTAACCAGGCTCACCATGTACCCTTGGTCTCATCTTGCCACAATCACCCGCTTGAGAACAGAGCAGATCCTTTTATCACTGTCCCAATGGTAATCTGCTAGCCTGGGACACTTCCTAGGTTCTAGACTTAACAAGTCATTACCACGTACCCTTCTAGCCTTTTGTCTCTGTTCTATGGATCTCTTGCATATGCAGCCTTGGGCAAGCCTCGTCTCCAAGACCTTCTAGCAACCCTCACTTGGAGTATTTGAGTAATAAAATGATCATCTCTTTCCCTGGAAGCTTGTTTCTCTGTCAACTGCCACAAAGGCTGGAATTCCCTCTCTTAGAATATGACTTTGAAGGCCTTGTGGCATGTTGAAATGGGTGTGGAAGTAACTAAAAAAATGGACGATATAGGAGAAAGTGGAAGGAAGCAAGAAGGATGCTCATGGAAAGCCCTCACATGCTCGCAAAAACAGCAGCCCTTGGATTCAAGAAAGCAACATTTATTTGCCCTCCGGAACAAAAATCAAACAAAGCAGTAACCCTCAAAGACTTAGGGCTTGGGTTTAGAAGTTCTCTTCTTCCCAAAGCCCCACTAGCTTAAAAAGCAAGGCAGTGGAGTCCTTAAAGGGCCAGAGTGAAGGCCTATGCAGCTGGATGACCTGCTTTTTAACAGCTATCAGAAAACTTAGCACTAGGACATAACAGGAATGAAAGCACATGGTGAGTCGTAAAAACTCGCAGAGTCAGAGTTCCAGATTGGGTCTGTCCTGGAAAAGAGGTGATTTTAGCTGAAAGAAAAAGCAGAGAAGAATTAAAGTTCATTTGAACTGGCAGAAGCAAATATAAACCTTAGGAAATATCTACAAGGGAGCCCACACTTTTACTGCTACACAAACACATAAAACTGTGGTGAGCAAATAACATGGAATGTGTGTTTAAGAAGCCTAGTGGCATGAAAAGTGAAAACAAAGAGGCAGGCTTGCCTTCAAGATGGAAGGTCTAGCAACCAGTGTGTAAAGCCATATCAGAACACACACAGAGAAAGCAAGAGAAAGAGAGAGAAAAATTAAAAAGTAAAAATTAAACCATTCACGAGGGTCAGATGCCTCCAGCCAAATAAGGTGAGGGATAAAAATCTCTGACCACTTGGACGGTATCCAAGTCACGTGCACCAAATATGTTAGCAGTGGCAGAGATCCCAGTTACCCACAGTTACCAGCAGCAAATTCATACATGTCTGCAGCAACTTCAATTCTTGCGTCCTCAGAAGGAAGAATTAGAATGAGGAGAATAAAGCAGAAAAAGAGACTGAGGCAAGTTTTAAAGCAGGAGTAAAAGTTTCTTTAAAAGGTCTCAGAACAGGAAAGAAAGGAGAGTTCACTTGGAAGAAATCCAAGAGGTGTGTGAAGTTTAAAGAGAGAGAGGGTCAAGTGCCCCATTTAACCACGATCCTAGGACTTTTATGGCCTTGCCTCTTTCCCATGATTCCTCCCTTTGGGTGGGTTGCCCACATGCACAGAGCCCACCTTACCCTTGGGAAGTGAGCACGGGCAGTGTGTTTAGGAAGTTGCATGCATGCCCATCTGAGGCTCTCTTCCCTTTTCCAGTGGAGTACTCAGAAGATAATGCTTCGCCATTCTTGTCTTTTAATGTGCATGCCCAGGAAATTTCTTCTCCCTGGGGTTGCCTTAATTGACACTTGAATGTTAACGGGTCTGAATCATCAGGAAATGGTTTCTCCCCAGTGCCAGCTGCCAATTTATCACCTTTAGAGAGGCAATGTGATCATTGCCGAACCATCACCCAAGATTTTTAGTGGGTGAGAGGAAGAGCCTGCTCCTGCCCCACTCATGCCTAACTACCTGTAAGTTTTATATATTGGAGTTCAAAGTACATTTTTTTTGAAGACATAAGTACTACGAGTTTCTGCTACTAAACATCAAGCTGCACAAACATCTGTTAGGGAATGAGAGTCCAAGGAATTATGCTTTTAATAATTTTTCCAGGGATTCTGATGAATAGTAAATTTGATAACTGGTAGAAAACTTAGGAACATGAACTTGGAATCAGATGCATCTGGGATCCCTAAGTTCAAATCTACGCACTTAAAAGCTGTAGATTGCCTTTCAGGCCATCATGTGTATCATTGCCAATAACCTGCTTTTATACAACTTACGTTCAATAATTGCACATGCTCAATCAGATATCCATACACCCTCGGTGTTACTAATCCCACTCCCCTACAGCTATCTTTGTGGGGATGACTATCGGGAACAAGTTCATCTCCCCTTCTCCCCATCCCAAGTCTGCTGCTCTGATATGGCTGACAATCTTTCTGCTAATTGCTTCAGACATATTGATATTTCTCTAATTTAGTAGTTCCCAAACTTCGATGCACATTAGAATCTCCTGAGGATGTTTTGGGAATATTGACTCCCAGGTCACACTCTATATCAATTAAATTAGAATGTCTGGTGGTGGATATCCATGTAGCAGGAGTTTTTAAATACCCCTAGGTAACTCCAATTTGCAAAACAATTGGAAACAACTGCTCTGATTGGGGGCCTGATGTGGGTTATCTTCCAAATGTTTCAGTCAGCTACTAGTCCTTGAGCTAATTTGAATTCAAGTCAACAAGCAGCTGGAAAACTGAAGTACAGTCCACCTTCCAACATAATCTCAGCAGGCCCATCATGGTGTCCCTAAATGCCAGTGCCCCAGTACCAAGAACTCTCCATATTCCATTCATTGCATCAGAAGCAATAATTTATTGATGGAGAAAGTGTCTCTGAAAAGACATAAAAAGAAGATGACATTTGGAGTAGCCTGTAAGGAAGAAGACGATTTTTTCACAGGTGCAGATATAGAGGAAAAGAGCCTTGTAAAAATTGGCAACAGCCAAAGAAAAGGTATGAATATTGAACTGAAGAGCACAATGTTAGATGTTTTTATATTTTATCATTATTTCTCAGAATAAATCTGAAGGACAATTGTATCAAAATCCCCTGAGGGTAGAAAACAATATCTGCATTTCTGCCAAACTCCCAAGATCATTCTGTAGTTTGACCTTTACCTAAGAGACAGTTTGATAGCCTCCTGAATGGGAAAATAGGTTTGGAGTTTACCTTACCTTGAGCTTTTTTTTTCTCCCTCCTGCAGACTTGCTAGCTGCTATGTAACCCGCCGTCGTGTTTTTCTGCCCCCTTGTGGATAGAGTTGGGAACTATCCTTTTCTTTCCCATTCAATTCACTGTGAATGGCCTTGGAAAACACATTATCCTGGAGTCTTATGTCCAGCAAGTAAGATCAGTAACATTAGAGAGATTCTTGGAACATCTCTATTTTTTTTTCTTTCTGTATTCTTTTTAAAATAAATATTTTTCTTAGCTATATCCAAGGAGTCTGATTCCACAGCCTCCTTGAATCACATTCCTGTGATAGAGGATGGATTTTGAATGTTCTTTACGAGTGGAGATGTTTTGCTGGAGAGTAACTTGCTGGAAGCAGGATTTTGAGGCAATCAACATGACAGAGGAACACAGCGTGGATTGGATGAAAGAAAAACAAAATAGAAACAGGACCCTCCAGGATAGAGACAGAATAGTGTGGGGAGGTGGAGAGCAGACAAAGAGAAGCAGTTATGGGGGAATAGTAAAAGAAGAGAGGGAAAGATGGCAGAGGGATCTTAGGAAGATGAAAGATGATCAAAGGTGGTATAGGTGGATAGGTGAAAAACAAATATGTTGCACCACCCATTGACTTCATAGTTGTACATAGCAGGCTATTAGTAAAAATTCTTTCTGATAATGAACCATGTTTTTATGTCTTTCCCATGTATCATGAAACTAAGGAATAACACAACAAATGCTTGTCCTGTGATAATAAATCATTCGTGTCATCCAGGGATGCCCTGAAGCTGGTAGAGAGAAGCACAGTGCTTTAGTAAATAATGAATTAATTATATGATCTAACAGCAAGATATGAAAAACATCCTACAGCTTTAAGGTTACTAATATGCTATTTCTACTTATCTGACACACCAAAGATGATACCGTAAGGACGGTTTTTATCACAGGTTGTAGGTGAGATAGAAATGAATATTTTTTAGATCAGTAGATAAATCAGAAATAATCCTTTTTTAGAGCAAAATTTAATTAAGGAAATTTATTGTATATCTCTGAATAGTTGAAGAGAATTCTCTCCTCCCCAAACTTTGTGATGATTTTATAGCCTTAATGTCCAATCCAAATCACATTGAACATTCTACATTTGGATTTTTCCCCACATGACTGGAAAAAATCTATTGCAGGTATTTGTCCAAAGTGTGATATATGACCATCTGCATTTCTCCTTATTATTTTACTCCCAAGAAAATTTGTCCTTAGAAGTAAAATGTCTATCAGCAAACATGATTTTAGGTGTCTTATTCAGGGTGTTAAAAATGAGACATCCTCACTTCTGCCTTATCTTTAAACTATCATTAATGAAGTTTTGGTGTCATTTGACACCAAAATCAAATAATGTCATTAATAAAGCTTTGGTATCCTTTGACATCAAAGTCAAATGGTGTCATTAATGAAGGTTTGGTGTCATTATCTATTTTTCATGGGTTATTGAGTTAATTGTATAATGATTAATTTTTTGATAGCAGAAGTCATGATAAATCTCATATTACCTAGAAAGCATAGATGTCTTTGGTGGATTAATGGCAGGTTTAAAAAATGGGGACTGCAAGATAAAATCATTGGTTCTTAAGCTTCAAGGAAATAATGATTTCTAAGAAACCTCAATGTTAATTCTATAGATAAACAGCTATCATATAGTATGGTATAGTATTTACTAAGTGGCAAACATTATTCTAACAGCTTTATCCATTTTTACTTATTTAATTATTGTAATAACAAGACATTGTTATTCATATTATTTCCCCTTTCACAGATAAGAAAACTGAGGCAAAGAGAAGTTAAATAATTTGTCCTGTGTCAAGTGGCTACTAATTGGCAGAGGTGAGATTCGAACCCTGACAATCAGATTCTAGAATCCATGCTATTAACCACTATATTGGATCACGTCTTGTAGAAAAGTACCTGGAAAAGAAAGATGTTGGAATAGTGGTGGAATGCTAGTTAGGATTTTGTTTTTGTCCCTTCACAAATAATATACTGGCTTTTTCTTCCTACAGAGAATGTGTTTCCTTGCAATGCAATATAACTACATTTCCTGCTAGAGATGACTCTGATATTATCTATACATAATTCTGAACCTTCTGAACATTATTACATGACCTGGTGCGGAGTATGTAGGATGGTATCATTTACATTCTGGGTTCCTTAACCTATGTTCTTTTCTTGCCCTTTCTAAGCTGTTGGGAGTCATACAACTCCATAGGACTCAAAGTAAAACTTCCACTTTACATATTCATTAGGATGCAATAAATTGTTTAAGTACAAAGTTTAAGTATTATGAGACAGGGTCACCCTTTTATACATTTGTTGCAATATTAAGTATGTGACAGACACGAAGGCCAACATACTGTTGTAGTTAATTTCTTAAAGCTCTAACAAGCCATAACAAAATTGTTTTGTGCCTTAGCTAAGATAACAAGGAATACTCTGTTAGTGTTGTTATAAAATACATATTACACAATGTTTTCTTTCTTGATGATTCTTAATATCCATTATTATAGTTCAGCCTGAGTGTAGACCTCATTTGCTGAATTAAGAAGGATAATTTTAAATAAAACTTTAGAACACTTTGTGAACATGACATTTTTTCCAAATAGTACGTTTTGAAGAAATATGTAAAAGAAAATCAGAGGATAACAATACCAAGTATTCGTGTTTAAAAATATTTTCAGTGTATGTTTTGTTCCCATTCCAGATATTGTTCAATTTTCTACGTTTATCTTGTGCTAAACAAATCTTAAACACAACTTTCAAGTAGTCATTTTGTGTCTCGAGCACACAAATGCCTTCTGGCTTGGCTTTGCAACCGGCTCAGGCTTTTTCATCTACCTTCCTTCCAGAATGTTCTCCATCCCACCACATGAAATTTCTTAAGCAGCAGGTTCACCTGACCTCAGCTTACATGTTAGGAGGAAAAAAATAGTCAATTAAGTGTATTCATTAAGGTGCAGACAGTGACTGAAATGCTTTAATATATTAGTTTTCCTATAAGCATTCAAATTTTAAAAGCATTTCATTTTAACTTAAATAAATCTCTAATGCCAGCATTGCTACAAAAATCTATTTGTCAAGGACAGTTTTTCTGGTGTACTACAAATTAAGTCTCCAAGAAAGTACCTCAAAGGTTGTTTCTGTTGTAAAGCAAAAATTGATATTAACAGAGACCATTATTCAAGATTTTTCAAGAAGCATCTATAGATGCTAAAATCTTTGAGTTATTACACAGTTGAGAATGTTTTCTTAACCTTTAAAATAAACATCATTCTAGATGGATACAGAATTAGTGGGCTATAGCATTTTATATTGATTTGTTCTACTGTTCTCTTGAATCCACTCCCAATGAGATGTTTGACACCAGCCACAGGGTTTCATTTTGTAAGTTATCTATTTCCTTTGTTGAAATAATGGTTTCTTACTTTGTCCTTGAAATTCAAAGATTTTATGAGACTATATCTTGTTCCAAAGCATTTTCTAACAACTTTTCCAAGTACCTTTTTGATCTACAAGGTCTATGTGTCCTTTATTTCAGAAAAGGTTGCTTTTATTATGTCTTGTAATTTTGGGGTAATTTCTTGTTAGATTTCCATCATTTGTCTTCTATTATAAGTTATCTTCTTTTGTATCTAGAGTCAAGTTCCATTTCTGCCACTGATTAGCTGTGTGGCCTTAGACCAGTTTCATAACCCCTCTCAGGCACTTGTAAAATGTAGCTAATAATAGTATCTGCCTTATTGTTTTGTTGTGAGGTTTGAATAACATAATTGTGTAAACCACTTAGCACTGTGGCCTATGGCTGATATTTATATTAGTGATTATTATCCAATACTTCAAATACAAAATTGAGATAGTTAGATATTTATTCGATTTATCAGGGAGGGTAGAGACCTCTCATTTTGAAAACTATCTGAACACAAAATATTTTCTTTAACCTTTCAATAAAGATCAATCCACAAGAAAATCTCATTTTCTAAGCAGTTTGGTTAGTCTTTCTTTAAATAAACTTGATTTGAATATATTAGCTTTCTTAATGTAATTTCCTCTTCCCGTTTTATTTCCCTTTGCTTTGTGAACTCTTTAGGGGCCCTGTGATGAAATACTTAGAAGGAGATGTAAATGCCCTAACATACTGAGACACTAACGTTGTCAGTCACAACTAGTCACATAAGGTTAGAGTGAGATGGCAGTCCTTGAAGCTTGAGAAAAGTGTTAGTGAACCCCAGAGCATAATGCATAATTTAGATGGTATTTTAAACCCAGACCCAAATTACTCTGGATAGCTAGCGTACCCTGTAAAGTCCTCCATCATTTTTTTTCCTTCATTCAAACAGTTTCTTGAGTAATTGCCTTCTTGGTTGAAGAGCTGCAAATCTGTAGGTGACAAACATCCTACTGAGCTTAAGTTCTCAGAATCAAAGTTGACAATAGCCTGGTAAGAAATTCCCTGGGAAGGAATGCTCAGTGTTGTTGTAGTGAGGAAGTCCATAAACAGGACCATTTACAGATATGATTCCAGGGAAGAATTAAAGCCATGGTGCATCAGGGTCAAACAGGGGACCGCTCCAATGGCTATAATCAGGGAGTTTACTTTATCACTGGCGTGGACTCTTGACTCTACTAACTACTCTTACTCTTACTCTTTTTATTTTTCTTCTGTACCTCTACTTTTACCTATGTATTTACCTCTGAAATTATTTGGGAGTGAGGGTGGAAATTGTGTTGAGATAAGATTTCATTTTTTTTTTCGGCTGATTAAATTTCTTAGATCTGTCTCTGACCCCTGTAAAATCTACAAATTATAATGTCCATGAGGACAGGGACCATAGCTACTATATTTACATTTGTATTCTTAATACCCAGCACTGTGCCTGGCCTCTGGTATACAATCAAAAAATATTATCTGAATGAATGTATGAGTGAATAAACAAAGACTTGCTTTAGTATGTGCTTATCAGCATTATGTGGCATTTGTATATATCCCTATTGTTATCTATCTTGAATAAATTTGTTCTCTCCCTGATACAGTATCTTTTGTTTTAGAAAAACAGTAGATAAATTGGAAATTTCTTTTAGCAGGCACGGCTTAAATGTTTCCCATTATATTGTAATCAGTAAACTACGATAAACATTTGGAGTTTGTGTAAATGTAATTAATAAATGTATATAAAGTCTTGGCCTCACTTTCCCTAAAATAAAAGCCAGAGACAATAGCGTTTTGTTTTGTTTTGTGTTGTGTTGTTTTGTTTTGAGACAGAGTTTTGCTCTTGTTACCCAGGCTGGAGCGCAATGGTGCGATCTCCGCTCACAGCAACGCCCCCCCACCCCGGGTTCAAGGGATTTTCCTGCCTCAGCCTCCCGAGTAACTGGGATTACAGGCTCCCACCCACCTCCACGCCCTGCTAATTTTTTCTTTTTTTATTTTTAGTAGAGACAGTTTTCTCCGTGTTGGTCAGGCTTGTCTGTAAGTCCCGACCTCAGGTAATCGCCAGCCTGGGTCTCCCGAACAGGCGTGAGCCACTGCGCCCGGCCCAATAGCTTATTTGAACTATGATCCAGGGAGCAGGAACGAGGGATGGAGTTTGTGAAACAGGAAAGGAGGGAAAGCCAGTCCAAGGATACCTTATGATAAGCGGCCACTCCTAGAGGTGATTGGTTGCTCACTGCTACTTAACTTTGTGAGGAGGCTTAGGAAATGCTTCTCAGAATGGTCTATTCATGGGAAGAAATAAGAAAGCATTTATTCATAGAATTTCATTTCTCATCAGTCAAGGCTTAACCTGTGAAGCATTAAATTCCCTGCACTTTCAGTTCGCATTTGTCTGAGTAGTGAACAAGTTCTTATCATGGCCTGTGCTGTGTTGTCAGAGAAGCACGAGGCAGGAAGCAAGAGGCATTTAGCACAGGCTTACAGTGAGATGCTGTCAGGTATCACCTGCACTACCTTCGTCAAAGTTCATGGACAACTGTTTACTGCAAAGATGACCTGAAGAAGAGGTAAGGCTGAGAGATTTGAAGTAGTGCATGAGAGATTTTCCATGCAAATAGAATGACTAATCACTTATACATATGTCTTGAATAATGTGTTTTAGATAGCATCATTGAACTCTAAAATAATAATTTGATGATAATTCAATCTCTGAGTTCCGTAGCTGTTTCTAAATCACACACACTTTACACTGGTGTTTTGACATTAGCAAAGTCTCAGGATTGAATTGCAATATGATAGTCAATTAAATTATATTTTAAGAGAGAAAAATTGTGAAAACGAATTAGATGTAAGGCAAAACAGAATCTAAAAAAGATTAGGGTCCTGGCATGGTGGTTCATGCCTGTAATCCCAGCACTTTGGGAGGCTGAGATGGTGGATCAACTGAGTTCAGGAGTTCGAGACCAGCCTGGCCAAAATGGTGAAATCCAGTCTCTACTAAAAATACAAAAGTAAGCCGGTCATGGTGGCAGGCACCTGTAATCCCAGCTACTTGGGAGGCTGAGACAGGATAATCCATTGAACCTGGGAGGCAGAGGTTGCAGTGAGCCGAGATTGTACCATTGTACTCCAACCTGGGCAACAAGAGCTAGACTCCACCTAGAAAATAAAAATTAGGTCACACTGCTCTCCTAACAAAAGTGACACAACTTCTTGAGGATTGGCCTATTTTTACGTATTTAATTGAAATTAGATTTTATCTGGAAATATTTATGTATAGCATAATAATTAAGTTGTATATCAAAACAACACTTAGACACTCCAGTGTACTTGCAAAATAAGGTTAGACTTACTAACATTTAAAGTCAAATCCACAAGGAAGATGACTTGATTCTTCTATCTCTAGATTAGGTTGCCCATAGAAACCTTACACCTGCCATGCCAAACATTGATAGAAAAAATAAATATAATCACATCATAATGACTAATAGAGGAACTCAGCCTGAGCATTGCTTCCAGAGTCATCAACAGAATGGCTGTGCTCTCAAATACATTTATTTATTAGAGTCAGATCCAGATGAATTATAATGAAGTCATTTTTCTCATGGAAGCCTAGACTGTTGACATAAACTTTATTTTTAAATGTTGATCCTAAACCAATTCCAGGAGCACAAAGATACTTTAATTTCATTTCACGTCTTAACATGTCCTTTAAGGTACATCCAAGCTATGAGAGAAGAACATATACTTTGGCTGAATATAAAAATACTATATTCTACTTTAAGGAAAACGTAAGTGTTCATGCAGACTGTGACTACTTTTATATCAGATCTTACTAGTGAGTTGTCAATTCGCTGAAGACTACCTTCCATTGTAAGCTACATACTGACACATCCAGGCCCTAGGGATGTGGCAAAATACATGTACCCTATGAGTGCCATTAAGCCTGCAGATTGAGTAGGAAATTGGATTCCCAGACAAATATGTGTTTCTCTCTCCTGGCAGCTCTCAGATCAAGTACACGATATAAAATGATTTTCTAGAAAACGGCAGAAAGAGGGCTGACTAGATGCAACTAGCACACACCTCCTCCATGGAGAGGAACCCAAATTTCAAGTAGATGTTAACATTTTGAATAGATTGTCTAAGAGAGAACACTGGGATTCAACAGTGAAGAGAAGCCCTGAAAGCAAGTAAGGAGAGGAAAGTGAGGCAATCTGCGGGTCTAGGATAGGCTGGGAGCCAGAAGCTCCCAGATGTGGCGAAATGGTAAGAGAGAAACCTCCAGGACTTCAACCTCCTGCCATGATCCTTACAATCTTAATTATGGGAGAACTCCTTAACCTACCTGGACCTTGAGACTAACATAGGGCGCTGTCTAGAAACTGCACTGAGGCATTGCTTCAAACAGGGAAGTCACGCAGAGTCTCACAGTCATCCAGGCCCTGAACAGTTGCAGGTTGGCATGATTCTGAAAGCCAAGCCTCTAATGGACTGTGCACTGCCTTGCCGTGCTGCCACTGCCACCACCAGGCCAAGGAGGGAGAGTGGAAGTGGACATTTTCACCTGCTTTGAGAACAAATCCCACCACTGTTGCAGTTGTTTGCTGTGGGGAAAAGGCACAAACACACTGCACTCTCCACAGCTACTTGTCTATGCTGCCCCAGCTGGGACTTACTCTGTCTCCCTAGCGGCAAGCCCACAGTCGGCACTATTCTAAGAGCCTAACCTCCAAATGTCTGTGTCTTACCTGGGGCTGAGGCTGATGCAGCCTCAGCCAGGTCAAGGAGGGAGAGGGGAGCCTGGGTACTTTCATGTGTTTCAAGGACAGGTCCCACTGCTGCTGCTGCTGTGGGACAAAGATGTGAGCAAAGTGCACTGCCCCTAGCTACCTGCCTATATTGTCCTAACTGAAAGCAGCTCCACATTTCCTGGTAGCAGGCCCACAAGGCAACTGATAAATGTGAGCATTCCACCAGAAGGCTGGGGCCACTCTGCCCATGCCTTTTAGAGTCAGAGCTTAAACACTACCAGGAAAACTGAGGACAAGTCTGCTAGTTTGATCCCGTTCCCCCAGTACCCAAGCATGCCATTCAGGGCCCTGGAAACCACCCAGTCTAGTTTACACCACTGGCACCTAAACACTCCTCCTGGAATCTGATGTTGGGCCAACCAAACCTGCTGATAACACCACAGCTATCACACACCCACATGTACCAGAAGCAGGCCAGAGGACTGGCCCAATCAACCAGCACAGCCTGCTTGGATTCCAGTGGATTGCTTCACCACTGCTACTGCCATCACCCACATCACACCAGCTTCCCAGGGGCCTGAGAACTTTCACACATACCTGGCTCAGTGCTGTCGTTACCAGCATCCAAGCAAACCACTTGGAGGCTCAAGAATTGACCACCATGGGATACAGCAAAGCAATGCTAAGAGAGAAGTTTGTAGCAATCTATGCGTACATAAAATAAATTTAAAAATGACAAATTAACAATCTCACAATACAACTCAAAAAAGTAGAAAAGGGAAAACAAACCAGACCCCAAATTAGCAGAAGAAAAGAAGTAATAATAATCAGAGCAGAAATAAATGGTGACCAAAAAAAAAAAAAACAAGATACAAAGGATTAGTGAAATAAAAAGTTGTTCTTTGAAAAGATAAACCAAGTTGATAAACTCCTAGCTAGACTAACCAAATAAAGAAGGGAGAAGACCCAAATAAACAAATCAGAAATGCAAAGTAGACATTACAACTAATACCACAGAAATTTAAAGTATCTTCAAAGGCTATTATGAACAACTATACACTAACAAACTGGAAAACCTAAAGGAAATTGATAAGTTCCCGGAAATGAACAACCTTCCAAAATTGAATCAGAAAGAAATAGAAAACCTAAACAGACTAATAATGAGTGGCAAGATTGAATCAGCAACAAAAAGTGGCCGAAAACATATAAAAGAAAGCTCAACATCACTAATCATCAGATAAATTCAAATTAAAACTACAATGAGAAAGAATCTTACTCATGTCAGAATGGCTATTGTTAAAAAGACAAAAAGAAAATGATGTTGTCCAGGATGCAGAAAAAAAGGGCACTCTTTTACACTGTTCATGGAAATGTAAACTCGTAAAACCATTATGGACAGAAGTATGGCAATTTCCCCAAATACTAAAAATAGGATTTTACCATTTGGTCTAGCAATCTCACTACTGGTTATCTACCCAAAGTTATAGAAATTAATATATCAAAGGCATACTGGCAGTTACATGTTTATTGCATTACTATTCACAATAGCAGAGATATGGAATTAACCTAAGTATCTGTCAAAGGGTAGATGAAAAAAAATGTGGTATCTATACATAGTGGAATCTGGTTTAGTCATTAAGAAGAATGAAATTATGTCATTTTTAGCAGTATGGATGGAACTGGAGGTCATTATCTTAAGTGAAATAATACAAGCACCAAAAGGCAAATATCACATGTGCTTACATATATGTGAGAGCTAAAGTATTTTACCATATGGAGGTAAAGAGTGGAAAGACAGACAGATAAACACTGGGAGGGGTAAGTTCGAGAGTTGGGAGGATGAAGAGAAGTTGGTTAATGGGTACAATTGAATAAAAATTGAATAAATTTAGTGTTTGATAGCACAGTAAGGTTACTATATTAAACAAAAAATGTACTGTACTCAGGTGATAAACACATCATATACCCTGCCTTAATCACTATGTGTTACATATATGTAATAAAATTTTTCATGTACTCCCATAAATTTGTGCAAATACAAAAAATAAAATGATTTTGTGTTCATGCATTTGCAATAGATTCTGTATATGGAAGGTGATTTCTTTCATGGCACTGTGATTTCCCCCAGCTTAGTTGAAGAAATCCAGCCAGACTTCCCTGCTTCTCATTCTACTTAAGAAATGAAAATAATAAGAAGCCGGGGTTTGTGGCAAAAAATGGAAAAGGAGGAACAATTATTATGCATATTGGCTGTATGAAAGCAGATTCAGAAAGGTGGTGAAATAATACAGAATATAGAGCAAAAATGTGTAGGTTCTCTGTCAATTCAAATAGGCTAAGTTGCTATGTGATAACAGCAAACTTCAAAAATCTCAGTGGCTTAGATAAAATGGCAAAGGCTTTTTTCTTACTACTGTTACTTATCCACTGTAGGTTAACCCCAGATACGCTGGGAAACCAAAAGTTGAGGAACTCTGTCTGCTCTACGTAATCATCACTCAGGCTTATGAAAGCTCTATCAAGTCAAAATGCTTTCAGCTCAATACAAATTCCAGAATCCATTGCAACAGCATCAGACAGGGCTGGGGAGTTGAGGAGGAACATTTCCATGCTTTGTCCTGAAAATGATATGTCACTTTTGATCTTTTTACATTAGGTAAAACTAGCCATACGGGCTTTTCTAGCCTCAAGGAAGTGTGAAAGTGTGATTCTTCGTGTACCTGGAAGAAAAAGAGAACTGAATATATTGCTGGGTGCTAATATTGGTTCCCACAGTTTTCATCATGACTACTACTTTTGGCTTTGCATCCTTGGGAAAATTATTAACCTTTCTGAGTCTCATATTCCTCATTGTAAAATGGGTATAATAATTTTTATCTTGTAGTCATTTGTAAGTTTGAAATGAGATAAACCTTTAAAGAATGGGACAAAGAGTCCCACACACAGTAATTATTCAATTAATGATGGCCATTTTAATTCAGAGGGAAAAAGTCAGCTCTTACCATTTAGTCTTGAATTACCCAGGTTTATTACCTATACAGACAAGATTCACTATCTTTAGGCCAAATATTCCCATCACTGTATATTTGGCCTGAAAATATTGGTTTTTATAAAGGTTTCTACTTGGACCTTCTAGACCTGAAGAAAGAGAATTTATGATCAATCAAAATACTACCACTATAGGCAAAACTACTGTTATATGTTAAACATAGCAAAAAACTAGCACAACAACTGTTGAGATTAGTAAAAAACTTCTGTTTTTAATGTATGGCAAATTTGTAGTTACTATACATATACGTTTCTGCTGCTTGGGGATATATAGGTTAGATTAATTGTATCTTTAGCAGCTTTTATGGGGTGGTTAAGTATTCCATGTTTCAGGTTTGCCATGTATTTGTCAGAATCTGTGCACGATATCATTGCCTCAGAGCATGTAAGATGGTGATCTCTACACAACAGGGATTGACTACCAGTGGCGTGGCTTCTGTAGTTCTAATTAATGAAACTGACACAGTCATTAAGCATTAAGACTCAAACCATTTTGACGGATACATTTCTAAAATGTACACATATCGCTATTGTTTAAACAGGATAATGAAAATACCCTTTGACGATTTTTGCATTTACTCAGATTTAAACAACTCAAATTTATCTAAGATATTCTTATGACCAAAGACAACTATTCAGCCTTTATCTTGTTTTTGAACCCCAGCCATATATTTATATATATAAACAGGGCATCTTTATCAGAACATCAGATGTTCTGTTGAATCTTCTGTTACCTCCAATTCAACATGGACAAAGCTGAATTCATTATCTTCCCTCTCAAACCAAGTCCAGTTGTGCTTCCTCCAGTTTTCTCTATCTCTACTCCAATGTAGAAGGCTTACTTTCCTAATATCTCCTGTCCTATTCCGTATGCTTAAACAGTAATCTCGTCCTATTGATACTACTTTCTGAATGTGGTTTACTTCTCTCCTTCTACTGGTTAAGTTAATCTACTCTCACTGCAATAACCATAACACTGCCTCCTAACCAGACTCAGCCATTATTCTTTTGCTTTTCAAATCATGTTTTATACTGCTATTAGAGGCATTCTGAGTTTTTTTATACCATTTTTATGATACTTTTACAAAGCATTTTGGACATAAACGTGTGTGCCTTCTCAAATTGCATCGACAGCTTTCTTTCCAAATGTGTTTGCCCAACTCCTAGCCTGTGCAGCCCTCTGCTTTTTTGAGCACACCGAGCTAGCCACAATCCAAGTTAAAGCTCCAGTCTTGTGTACCTATCACATCCCTCACTCCACATCAAATTGCAGTAATCCACTCTTCCATTAATGAATATGAATGAAATGTGACACGATGCTGCATGATCTGGCTTCCTCGGCGGCCTCCGAGTGACAGGATGATGCAATCCGGAACTATGGGGTGTTTCTGCATGAGGTGAACTTGAAAAATTAAAGAATAAGAAAGAATAACTCTTCCTTCCCCTCCCCTTCCCTTCTGAGGACTACTCAGAGAAGCAAGTTGCCTTTTTAAGCTTTCCAGAGAAATCCAGCAACAGCAGTGCCCCCCCCCCCGCCCCTCACCACCCCCAAAAAAACCCTGCTGAGAGCAACCTGCTGGGGCTCCTCACAACAAGTGGTGAAGCAGAAGCCAGCTCAGAAATTCATTGCCTCACACTGCTTCTTACATTAACTTGCCTTTGTTCCCTTTTACTCTTTGCCCTCAAATCCCTGGATTTAAACCCTCCAAAATAAAGTGTCAGCACATTAATCTGGCCTTGGGCTCTGCTTACACAGAACCAGGGCTAATGCATATGTTAAAAATAAACTCAAGCATTACAAAGGTAAACAGTAAAAAGTAACTGTTCACCCAAAAAACAAAACTTGTTCCCTAGATCCTCATTTTTCTTCCTCGGAGTCATCCACTATTACCAGTTTGTGTGTGCTTATCTACAGATAACATATAGTCATATACATAAATATTGTATAATGGTATACATATACATATATGTGAATATACCATGTTACACAAGTAAAAATAGAAGACGCCCATCGCATCTTGCATTTTTTTAGAGTGAAGTTTGTAAAACATTATTTTGATTATATCAGTCTTAAAAAGTTCAGGAGGCTTCTTATCATCCCCAAATAAAATTCAACCTCCCAGCTTTAAGGCCATGCTCTGGCTTCAACCTGTGACTATCCTCATTCTCATGTAGTTTCCTGTCCTCACGTGCCCTTTACTTCGCCACACCTAGTGCCTTGCTATTCTCCATACAATCCATGCTCTCAATTATTTATATATTTATGCATGCATTCCATGTGCATAACATATCCTTTCCATGTATATGCATTTAATGATCGAATGAATCATCATAGTAAACTAATGACTTCAGTTTGATGTTCTTTTTAAAATTTAGTTTCCTTCCTCTCTCTTCTGTGCTGTTAACTACCAATTTTCACAGCTCTACATGTGTCTGTTTTGAAAAGCATCCACTAAAATAGCTATGTACTCTAAGGTAGAGTAGGTATAATGTTTTCAGAGGAAACCAAGTAGCCAAACTAAGGAATCAGGATAACTTTAATCTTCTATTCAGTTCTGGTCCTCTAAGAATATAAAGCCAAACACTGAAACAGCTAGTTTCTTCACCACTTGCTATTTTCAAGTGATTCATTTAATTCTGGCTTTTATTTATGCCCTGGGTTACTGCTTCTGCTAGAAGTCTGATAGGAAGATAATTAGAGTGTTACTGTTCCTTACATTTGTCAAAAATCTGATATACAGAACACATGCACAGCAGCGAGGAAGGAAGGGAGCATTCAAACAAAGTGTCTCTTCTCCATTCTGCACGCAGATACATTGTTACACATTCAAAATCTTAAAGCTAATTAACACCCTGGACATTCTGTACACAGAACTACAGTTAAATGTACAAAATTGATTGCTAGGGATTTGAAGGAAAGATTATCCGATATTTATACAAGCTTCTTTAAAGGAAATGAAGTTTTCAGTCAGAATTGTTGAGTTGTTTTAACCTTGTTCCGATGAAGAAGAAAACAAGGCTTTGAGCTTCTTGAAAGGAAAAAGTTATATATATACATGAAGTATTGATTTATCTTTTTTTGATCCAGGTCTGCCAGAATACCACATTGTATAATGCATCCCCATTGTTTCATAATGCATTAAAGGGCATTTTATATTTTTTCTCATCCCTGAGGGCACTTTGAAATGAAGTCTTCTCCAAATAATACAACATTCTTAGAAAACATGTTATTTGCTTAATTTCAGGTATAGTTTAGATTTGGGGGGTACATATTCAGATATGTTACAAGGGTATATCTTGTGATCCTGAGGTTTGTGCTTCCAGTGATCCCATCACGCAGAGAGCGAACGTAGTACTCAATAGGAGGTTTACAGCCCTTCCTTGCTCCCAACTCCTTCTGGAATCCCTAGTGTCTCATGTTCCTATCTTTATGTCCATGTGCAACTAATACTTAGCTGCCACCAATAAGTGAGGGCATACAATATTTGCTTTTTGGTTTCTATGTTAATTTGCTTAGGAAAATGGACTCCAGCTACATCCATGCTGCTACAGGGATATGATATCATTCTTGATTATGGCTGTGTAGTATTCCATAATATGTACCACATTTTATTTATCCACTCCACTGTTGATGGACAGCTGGGTTGGTTCCACATCTTTGCTATTGTGAGTAGTGCTGCAGTGAACATAAGAGCACGTATCTCACTGGGAGAATGATTTATTTTCCTTTGAGTATACACCCACTTTTGGGATTGCCCAGTTAAATGGCAGTTCTGTTTTTAGATCTTTGAGAAATCGCCAAACTGCTTTTCCACAGTGGCTGCACTAACTTACATTCTTACAGTATATAAGCATCCCCTTTTCTTTGCAGCCTCACTAACATGTTATATTTTGACTTTTAAATGATAACTGTTCTGATCAGACCGAGATGATAGTTCACTGTGGTTTTGATTTGGATCTCTCTGACTGTTAGTGATATTAAGCATTTCTTCATATGTTTATTGGATGCTTGTATGTCTTCTTTTGAGAAGTGTCTGTTTCTGTTTTTTGCCAGATTTTTATTTTTATTCTTTTATTTTTATTTTACTTTAAGTTCTGGGGTGCATGTGCAGATCATGCAGGATTGTTACATAGGTATACACACGCCATGGTGGTTTGCTGCCTCCATCCCCCCGTCACCTACATCAGGTATTTCTCCTAATGTTGTCCCTCCCCAATCTCCCTACCCCTCCCTAAGCCTCCAATCCTCCAACAGACACCAGTGTGTGATGTTCCTCTCCCTGTGACCATGTGTTCTTACTGTTCAACACCCGATTATAAGTGAGAACATGCAGTGTTTCATTTTCTGTTGTGTCAGTTTGCTGAGAATGATGGTTTTCAGATTTATCCATGTCCCTGCAAAGGACATGAACTCGTTCTTTTTTATGGCTGCATAGTATTCCATGGTGTATAAGTGCCATATTTTCTTATCCAGTCTATTGCTGATGGGCATTTGCATTGGTTCCAAGTCTTTGCTATTGTAAACAGTGCTGCAATTTTAATACAGGGTGGTTTTTCTTCTGAATTTAAGTTCCTTATAGATTCTAGATACGAGTCCTTTGCTAGATGCATAGTTTGTGAATATTTTCTTCCATTCTGAATACTCGTTCTTACTCTATTGATAGTATCTTTTGCTGTGCAGAAGCTCTTTAGTTTTATTTGGTCCCATTTATCAAGTTTTTGTTACAGTTGATTTTGAGGACTTAGTCACAAATGATTTGTCAAAGTCTATGGCCAGAAGGGTATTTCCTAGGTTTTCTTTTTAGAATGTTATAGTTTGAGAACTTACATTAAAGTTTTTAATACACCTTGAATTAACTCTTTTTTTCTTTTTTGAGTAGGAGTTTCGCTCTTGTTACCCAGGCTGGAGTGCAATGGCGCGATCTTGGCTCACCGCAACCTACGCCTCCTGGGTTCAGGCAACTCTCCTGCCTCAGCCTCCTGAGTAGCTGGGATTACAGGCATGTGCTACCATGCCCAGCTAATTTTTTGTATTTTTAATAGAGATGGGGTTTCACCACGTTGACCTAGATGGTCTTGATCTCTTGACCTCGTGATCCACAGCCTCAGCCTCCCAAAGTGCTGGGATTATAGGCGTGAGCCGAGTTAACTCTTCTATATGGAGACAGGAAATGTTCCAGTTTCATTATTTTGCATTATGGTTGACCAGTTTTCCCAGCACCATTTTTTGAATATGGGTTCCTTTACCCATTGCTTATGTTTGGCAGCTTTATAAAAGATCAGTTGGTTGTAGGTGTGTGGCTGTATTTATGAGTTTTCTATACTGTTCTCTTGGTTTATATGTCTATTTTGGTACAAATATCATGCTGTTTTGGTTACTGTAAACTTGTAGTATAGTTTTCAAGTTAAGTAATGTGATGTCTTCAGCTTTAGTTTTCTTAGGATTGCTTTGTTTATTAGGGGTTTGTTTCCTTATGAATTTTAAAATAGTTTTCTTTTCCTAATGATGTGAAAAATGGGATTGGTGATTTGATAGGAATAGTATTTAACCTGTAGAATGCTTCAGGCCATTTGGTCACTTAAATTATAGTGATTCTTTAATTCCAGGAGTATGGAATTTTTTTCCAGTTGTTTGTGCCATGTATGATTTCATTTGAAAGTGTTTGGTAGTTCTCCTTGTAGAGCTAGTTCACTTTCTTGATTAGATGAATTCCTAGGATTTTTGTGTGTCTATTTTAAATGAAATTGCATTTTTGATTTGGATTTCAGGTTGAACATTATTGGTGTGTAGAAATGCTACTGATTTTTGCATGTTTACTTTTGTATCCTAAAATTTTAATGAAGTTATTCATCAGGTCTAGCGTCCTTTTATAAGAGTCCATATATATATATGCAATCATATCTTCAGTGAAGAGAAATTACATTACTTTCTCTTTTCCTATTTGGATGCCTTTTATTTCTTTCTCTTGCCTAATTGCTCTAGGCAGGACTTCCAGTAATATGTTGAGTAGGAGTGGTGAGGGTTGGCATACTTGTCTTATTCTGGTTCTCAAGGGGAATGATTCCAGCTCTTGCCTATTCAGTATAGTAATAGCTATAGATTTATCATAGATGGCACTTCCTTTTTGAAATATGCTCCATCAATAACTAATTTGTTGAGGGTTTTTATCATGAAAGAATGTTAGCATTTTTCTGCACCAATCAAGACGATTATGTTTTTTAAAATTTTAATTCTATTCATGTGGTTAATCACATTTATTTATTTGCATATGTTGAATTAACCTTGCATCCTAGGAACAGTCTATTTAATTGTGGTGAATTAATTTTTTTGTTGTGCTGCTGGATTCAGTTTGCAAGTATTTAGTTGACGATTTTTGCCTCTACATTCATCAGGGATATTGGTCTACAGCTTTCTTCTTCCCTTGTGTCTTTGCCAGATATTTATACCAGGTGGATAATGCTTTAATGAAATGAATAAGAGCAAAATCTCTTCTCCTCAATTTTTTTCAATACTTGCAGTAAGATTGCTACTAGCTCTTCTTTGTACAACTGGTAGAATTTGGCTGTGAGTCATTTTGATCTGGGTTTTTGTTTTAGTAAGTTTTTATTGCTTACTCAATTTCAGAACTTGTTACTGGTCTGTGCAGTGTCACAATTTCTTCCTGAATCAATCCTGGGAAATTGCGTGTTTCTCAGAATTTATTAATTTCCTCTAGTTTTTCTAGTTTGTGAACATAGAGGTGTTCATAATATTCTCTGAAGATTTTCTGTGGGATCAGTTGTAATGTCATCTTTGTCATTTCTGATTGTGCTTGTTTGGATTTTCTCTTTCTCCTCTGTTTTTCTAGTTAGCAGTCAATTGGTCTTATTGATACACTAAAAGAATCAATTTTGTTTGTTTTGTCAATGCTTTGTATGGGTTTTTTATTTTCAATTTCATTAGATTTGATCTGATATTAGTTATTTCTTTTCTTCTGCTACCTTGGGGCTTGTTTATTCTTGTTTCTCTTGTTTCTTTAAGTACGATATTAGATTGTTAATTTGAGAGCTTTCAGTCTTCTTGATATAGGTGTTCGGTGCTATAAGCTTTCCTCTTAACACTGCTTTTGTCACATTCTAGAAATTCTTGTATGTTGTGTTTCTGTTTTCACTTGTTTCAAATCATGTTTTAGTTTCTGCCTTAATTTTGATGTTTATTCTAAAATCATGAAGAAGCTAGTTGTTTGGTTTTCATGTAACTGTGTGGTTTGAGGAGTTCCTCGTGGTATTTATTTATATTTTTATTCCATTGTGATCCAAAAGTATATTTTGTTTAATTTCATTTCAAAAAATTTAATACTTGCTTTATTGCTGAGCATGTGGTTGATCTTAAGTAAGTTCCATGTGTAGACTAGAAGAATATATATTCTATGGCTGTTGGGTGGCATATTCTATAGAAGTCTATTATGTCCAATTGGTCAAGTGTCAAATTTAAATCCAGAATATTTTTATTAGTTTACTGCCTCACCGATCTATCTAACACCTTCAGTGGGAGTGTTGAAGGCCTCCACATTATTGTGTGGGTGTGCAAGTCTTTTCCTATATCAATAAGTGTTTGTTTTAAAATTTCTGGATGCTCCAACATTGAGTACATATATATTTAGAACATTTAAGTCATCTTGTTTAACTGAACCCTTTCTCATTATGTAATTACCTTCTTTGTCCTTTTATTACTGTTGCTGGTTTAAAATATAGAAAAAAATGTTCTTGTTTGCTTTTCTTTACCACTGTTTTCTATGATATAATCTACTGAGGACATACAAAGACTTCTTTGCATCTCTCTATACTTTTAATGGATTGTGTATATGCAATGTAGCTTCCGTGTAAACTAGGTATTAACAGATTGTCATGCTTACATCTCTTCTTAAAGAAGTATACCACAATTACAGTTATTGACCCAAACTAAAATGTCAATACCCTTTGAATTGAGGCTATAAAAATGGCCATTTTAAGTTATGTGCATAATATATTGATATAGTTTGGATCTGTGTTCCCCCACTCAAATCTCATGTTTGATTGTAATCCCCAATGTTAGAGGTGGAACTTGGGGGGAGGTGATAGAATCATGGTGGTGGAATTTTCATGAACGGTCTAGTACCATCCCTTGGCCCTGCCTTTACAGTAAAGAATGAGTGCTCATAAAATTTTATCTTTTAAAAGTTTGTGGTATCTCCCTCCCCTCTCTCTTGCTCCTGCTTTCACCATGACTGTTCCCCATTTGCCTTCTGCTATGAATGGGAGCTTTCTTGAGATCTCCCCAGAAGCAGATGCCACTGTGCTTCCTGTACAACCTGCAGAAACTCTGAGCAAGTTAAAACTTCTTTTCTTATAAATTACTCATTCTCAGGTATTTCTTTAAAGCAATATGAGGACAAACTAGTACAGATACATATGAAGCAAGTAAGTATGAGAGATGATCAGAGTTTAAGAAAATACCTTTTTTTGTTGAACAGTGACGAAGCAGAGCAAATTTCAATGAGGGAAAGATAGTAGGTCGATTCTACTCATGTGATATCACAATAACTCATCTTGATGATTTCTAAAGAGGCTAAATATATTTGAGCATGTTTATCTGCAGTTTGGTTTGTTATGTACTTACAGGATCTTACATACATGTATTTAGTATATTTAGTTTTAGATTACTATAAGTTTCTGCCAAAGGTCTCATGCCCAAAGTACCTTATCTCCAAGGGCTATGTGAGAAATGGTATTGCCTCATTGTTTTCATAGAACTTGACCATTTTTAAGAGCAGATGAGTAAGAAAAAGAGACCAGTGAAAAATTAATAGGTGACATGTTTAGAGTAAGAATTAAATATAACTACACTGTCCCTCAAATGGATATGACAGTCTTGAGATAAACACATATCTGTTTGTGGTCATAAGAAAAATCAGTATAAAAGCTACCCACACTTTTCCTGGAAAAGTGGATATAGTAACTGGCCCTTAGAATTTTTTTTTAAATAACTTTTTGTTACTACTAAAGGAACAGACAGGATAATTAATCACTGGCACTAACATTTTTGTGATTTTTCCTCATGGCAAAATTTAGGGGTTACAGCAAAGGAAATACAGAAACTAAGGGAAAAATCTATTAGAAATAAAAAGAAATTACACTAAAGGCTATCAAAGTACTGACAAAGTTAGGCTCATTAAAGATGGCTCTTGTCAGGTACCAACTAGTTCCATATGTTTCAATATGTTTTACACCATAAATGTCTTTAATAACTAGAAAAATTCATATGAATACATTCTCTTCAAATTTCTCATGTTAAAAGCACTTTATCTATTGTTTTCTATAATTAAACTTAATCATAATAATATTGATGGAGCATTTATTGTACACCAGGAACTATATGAAACATTTTGCATGCAGCATCTCATTAAATCCTTATAACCACTCATGATATGAGTACAATGAATGATGCATACTTCTCAGATGTTGACACAGAGGCTCAGGGAGGATAGATAATCAGCCTGAGGTCAAAAGTCTACTAAGTGGCACAGCTGGAATTTGAATCTATATATTTGTGTGACTCCAAAGACTGTGAACTAACCACTATCCACTTTCATCACTTTGGGAACAGTTATATATTGAATACTGTATCTTCATGCATATGCTATTGGATTAGGCAGGAAGCATAGAAGACTAGATATGAATGTTGATATCTTTACAGCAAAACTGATTTATCCCACGTTTACTGAGCTACCATTTATCACAGTCAAGCATTAGAAATTATATGCCAAAGCACAAGACATAGAAAGATACCTACGATACGATGTGTGTCTCAGTTCTTTGCAGTTTAGTTGGGGGAAAGCAGCCAAAGAGTGATATGAGCTATGGGGTATAAGCACAGGCTGCTACAGGGGCAGAGAGGAGGAGCATCAAACTGAGTTTGATGGGTTCAGAGAAGGTATCTCCAAAGTCAAAGTGAGACTTTAGATGGGAAGAGTTAGATTAAAAAATGGAGGTGGGTATAATAGAAAACTGGCCTTATAGGCAGAGGGAGCACGATGTATAAAGAACTGGAGAGAGGAGAGAATAATGAATATTTGCAGAATTACAAGTAGTTCTGTAAAAGTACTATGAAAAAACCGTTTAACTGAGCATATTGTTTAAACTCAACTGTTCCATGCCAAGGAGTGGATCTCTAGCCTCAGAGATCCATGGAAGAGTGTCCTAAAGATAACTGAATTACTCCAATTCAGATAACTGAATTGGAGTACGTTTCATTCCTACATTTTTTCAGTGGCTAGAAAACTATTTAACTTCTAAAGCCTGTCTACTTTCAACTGTCCATTGGATCAAGAAAAGTAGAGAGTAAAGATTACTTAGTATCTTGAATAAAATGTTGGTATCTTAGCTGTTTTGTAGGATATGGAGAAACTATTTGAAACGCTGTACCCAAAGCATTTCACATAAACCATACACAACCATCTCTGAGTTATTACACAGCAAACAGAATGCATTAAGATTGTGCAGGCACTAATATTAGAAAGAAAGGCTCAGAACATTGTCATACTACATATGTGAATATCCGATCCAATTTGGATAATGAGAAAAGTATGCCCGTGTGGCATATGCTTGAATTGGCAGCCAGTTTGTAGCATGCTAGGCAGATAACTGAAAAAAAAATGTGGACAATGCATCTATGTTAAATGACATGTCCTTTTCACTGTGTTTTTCCACAGTAGTAGGAGAACTCTAGTCAAAATTCCTTTTAGTATTACAGCTCTTTACTACGTAACCATGTAAAGCAATTCTTGAGCATGGAATCTTGCAAGAATTTTCTGCCCAATTTAACATATACTTATTGATCACATACTACATGCCAGATATTGTGCTCTTTCTAGTAAAGGACCTAAAAATAGATTGCAATATAGTAAAGGGGAAGAAGTTACTACATAATTAGCTTAAAATACTGAGGCAACCAGGCATGGTGGCTCATGACTGTAATCCCAGCATTTTGGGAGGACCAGGTGGAAGGATTACATGAGGCCAGGAGTTTGAGACTAGCCCAGGCAACATAGCAAGATCCCCATAGCAATATCAATACAAAAAATGCAAAAATTAGCTGGGTGTCGTGGCACATGCCTGTAATCCCAGCTCTTTGGGAGGCTCAGGCAGGCAGAATGACTGGGCCCAGGAGATTGAGGATTCAACGAGCCATGAACATACACTGCACTCCAGCATGGGTAACTGAACAAGACCCTGTTTAAAAAAAAAAATCTGAGGCAGTATTTATTAACGCATGGAGAAATTTCCAAAGGCTTAATGGAGGAGGTGATATTTTAGCTGTTTTTTAACAGGAACATGAAATATCAGTAATTGAAATTAGCAAGAAAGCATTCTGGGCTGTGAAAATAAGAATAAAATGTGATGTTGTTGAGAGCTCATTATTTGTCAGGAATTTTAAAAAGTATTTCATATTTTTAGCTCATTTAATCTTTGTAACAACATATGTGACAGGTATTACCATTATCTACCTTATATTTGTGGGAAATTATTTCTGGAAATATCAGAAAGATGAAATAACCTTCCCAAGGCCACACCACTGGCAAAGTATTAGAATTAAGATTCAAACTAAAACAGTCTGACCATGAAGCCCATAACTTTAACTGTTCTCTCTTATTATACAAGTAAAGTATATTTTTCAGCAGAAACAGAAAAATATAACAATGTGTTTGAAGCATGTTAAATATTCTAGAGCTGATGGGGCACAATATGTGATATAATTAATTGTAAATAATGGAATAAGCAACTAAGAGAATAGTTAATAATCAAAAACTTTAAAATTCATTCTAAGAAATATTTTATTCATTAAAAATGTAATGATTGGAATAAGATTAGGGAGATATAATGACTTTTGTGGAGGTGAATGACATAATGCAACCCACTTTGGGAATAAAAGGGTAATGATACTGTGAAGAATACATTTGGAGATAAAGGTATCCAGGCAGGAGAGACAAGAAGTGAAGGCAATGAAAATACTAGATGTCTCCTCTATTAGAGGTGCTGCCTTAGATAAGTGGAGAGATAGATGATGAATGATATGCTCGAATTTTGGTGTTAGAATGGGCTGCAGGAATAGGAATGAAACACTTCAAAGCCCACAGCCCAATTAAACTCCCTAACCTTAATAATATTACATTGTAACTGTTTCTGAAGTTTCCCAACAAAAAGATATCAGAAAGGTTTTCTCAGGTCATGACCAAAATGACTAATCTAAATTAACATAGTGCTTAGCAAAGTGTCTTGTGCATGTCAAAAAGTTAACATTGTGAGGATTTGAAAAAGTAGCCCATAACATAATGACTTTTGCTTGAGGACTATATGCATTATTTTATAGGCTTATATTTCCCACACTGCCTTCAAGGACACTTTTTAATACATTACCATATTACTTTGGCATAAATTAAATATATCTGAATGGTCAAAGCTATTCATTTATCTCCTAAAGTCTAACTTCCTATAAGAGAATGACTTAAATATGGAAAATATCTGGCTCAATTAGTTGCTAATTTCTTAAGAGGATTAAATGTCAAATTTGAAGTGGAAGTTACTGCCATGGAAAATGCTGTGTACTTGAAAGAAGGAATTTGTTCGGTAGAAAGTCCCGTCCACCCCCCTCCCCCCAGGCTTCCTGCCTTCTGGAGGAAAACCCTCAGGCGCTGCTCTGTTCTGCCCGACAACAACCAGCAGCCAATCATCGCAGCAGAAAAGCCCGCCAAGCCTCGGCCTATCCTGAACCGACACATAACCCTCTGAGCTACCTCAGCAGTCTGCCCAGAGACAGACAGCCTATCCTAGGCTCCTACAACACTCCGCCAGCCCTGTGTCCATGCCCCGTCCACCCCCCTATAAAACCCTCCTACCCCAGCTACGCAGTCGCAGCCAGCCCCAATCTCCTTCTTTTCCTGGCCTGCCCGCTGGTCCCAATAAACCTGAACTCGGCTTCCAACTCTCGAGCTGTTACTTGGGATCGGGTACCGGGCAGGGGTCTACAAGGGGGTCGCACATTTGGTGCTGAAACCTGGGAGCAAGGGTCGCTAGCCCCTCTAGCGACCCCCTCCCTCCAGCTACCTCTCCAGCCCTCCTCCAATTCGGCCTCAGCACTCCAGACCAGGTAAGTCCTGTTTCTTACCTTCTCCTTCTGTGGTGCGTGTGGCAAAGACCCTTCCTCTCAGCCCCACTCCACGGATCCCTCGCCAAGCGCTGGCTGGCCCGAGCAGGATCCCCCAACCAGGCTCCAGGAGCCTTGGGTCGGCAGACAAGGGACGCCTTCTCTGACCCACCCAATCCAAAACCATTAAATAGAAACGATCAGACAGGGGACGCCTTCTCTGGTCTTTCCTATCCACCTTCCTCTGGGGAAGCTGCTGGGTTGGAGGGACGCCTCCCCCACACTACCCCAGCCCACTCGGATACTGTTCCGAGCTCGGATACTGTTCCGAGACCGCCCTCGGCTGGCAGGAACCCTTTGCCGCACACATCATGGGGAACGTGGAGTCCAAAATTCCTACAAACACCCCACTGGGCTGTCTGCTTCTTAATTTTACCCGCTTGGGCTACGCCCAAACCCTTAGGTGAAATAAGCTTATTTTCCTCTCCCAGGTGGCCTGGCCCCAGTACCAGCTCGATAACCGGTCGCATTGGCCCCCCACCGGCACTTTCGATTTCAATGTGCTCCACGACCTAGATAACTTCTGCCGCCGAACTGGCAAAGATAAGGAAGTGCCTTATGTTCAGGCTTTTTGGGACCTGCGTTCCCATCCTGACCTCTGCTCTTCTTGCTCCACTCACCAAGTTCTTTTAGCCCGAACTCCTCTACCGCAGACTCCTACCTCCCCAACCAAGCCACCTCCCTATACTCTACAGGAAGAGATGCCTGACCATTTGTCTTCCCCCTTTGTTCCCACTCCGGAAGTCCCCCACCCATCTAACCCCCCTCCCTCTGTGTCTCCTCCTGCTGTATCTCCTTCCTCCTCTCCGCCTGCGCCTTCCGCCGTCCCCCCAACCGCTCCTCCTCTCATCTGCCCTCCGCCCTCCTCCCCCGTAGCGGCCCATACCTGTACCAAGACTTCAGTGCCTCCCTCTGTCATAGCACCCCTACGGGAAGTAGCTGGGGCAGAGGGCCTTCTCCGAGTCCATGTCCCTTTTTCTCTCCAAGACCTAGCTCAAATTGAATGCCGCCTTGGGTCCTTCTCGGCAGACCCCTCCACCTACATTAAGGAGTTTCAGTATCTCACCCAGGCCTATAGTCTCACCTGGCACGATATCCGGGTCATCTGTACATCCACCCTCTCTGCCGAAGAGCACGAGCGCGTCCTAGCGGCAGCCAGGCATCAAGCAGATAGAGATCATGCCACAAACCTAAACCAAGTCCCAGTAGGTACAGAAGTTATTCCCACCACAGATCCCCTATGGGTATATCAGGATGGAGCTGGCTCCCACATCCCAGCCCGAGACCTCATGCTTCAGTACCTGTTGCACGGGTTAGAAGCTGTATCCAACAAGGTCGTTAACTATGACAAGCTAAGAGAAATTACACAGAAGCCAGATGAGAACCCTGCCCTTTTTCTCAACCGCCTTCAGGAAGCCCTTGTCCGCTATACCCGACTAGACCCAGCCTCCCAAAATGGTGCTACCGTCTTAGCTTCCCACTTCATTTCCCAATCCGCCTCTGACATTCGAAAAAAACTTAAAAAGGCCGAAGACGGCCCAGAGACTCCTATACAAGACCTGGTTAAGATGGCCTTTAAAGTCTTTAATGCCAGGGAAGATGCAGCAGAGGTCGCCCACCAAGCTCGATTGAAGCAAAAGGTTGCGCTGCAGACCCAAGCCCTGGTGGCAGCCCTACGGCCAGCAGGAAACAGGGGTCCGAACAGCTGCTCCAAACCCCCGCCAGGGGCGTGTTTCAAATGCGGCAAGGAAGGACATTGGGCCTCTAGTTGCCCCCAGCCACGGCCGCCCACCAGGCCCTGCCCCCTCTGTCAGCTCAGTGGCCACTGGAAATCAGAGTGCCCCCAGGGATCCAGGACCCCGGCCAATGCAAGCTGAAGTAGTGGACCAAGGGGTGCCTCTCCAGGAGGGCCAACCCCTGATCCTCCGGCTCGGGAGTCTGGCTCTCCTGACCACCTATACCCTGAGCTGCTGGGGCTTTTAGACGACTAGGGAGGCCCAGGCTCATCGACCCCAGTAACCCTCGCCGAGCCTAGGGTGTCACTTCAGGTAGCGGGAAAAAGCGTCTCCTTTTTGCTCGATTACAGGGGCTACCTACTCTGTACTTCCCTCCTTCCAAGGCCAGACCATACTTTCCCAGGTCTCTGTTATGGGAGTCGATGGAGCCGCACACACCCCACGCCAAACCCCACCGCTCACCTGTATGTATAACTCAGTCCCATTCAGCCACTCTTTCCTCATTATCCCCTCTTGCCCTGTGCCTCTGTTAGGACGAGACATCCTAACAAAACTCAAAGCCCACATCACTTTCCCCGCCTCTCCCCAACACCTCCTGTTAGTTGCTCACCACCTCGACTCCGATTCAGACTATGCTTCCCCAGACATTCTCCTCCCTAAAGTACACCCTAAGGTATGGGAAATGGACACACCTGTAGTAGCCACACACCACAAGCCAGTCAAGGTTTGCCTCCAGGAACACTCCTCCCGACTTCTTTGTCGACCTCAGTTTCCTATTTCCAAGAAACACCGCCTAGGACTTCGCCCTATCATTGAGAGGCTAAAAAGTCATGGCCTCCTAGTACCCACCAATTCCCCATGTAACACTCCCATCCTCCCAGTCCGGAAACCCTCAGGAGAATACCGCCTTGTCCAAGACCTCTGACTAGTCAATGCTGCAGTAGTCCCTATACATCCTGTAGTCCCAAACCCGTACACAATACTCTCCAGAATTCCCTCCGATACTACCTTCTTCTCAGTCCTTGACCTCAAGGACGCCTTTTTCACCATTCCCTTACACCCAGATTCCTATTTCATCTTTACCTTCACCTGGGAAGACCCACTTACTGACAACTCCTGTCAGCTCACCTGGACAGTTCTTCCCCAAGGTTTCAGGGATAGCCCTCACCTGTTCGGTCAGGCCCTGGCAACAGACCTTCTAGGCTGCCGCCTAGCCCCATCTATTGTTCTTCAGTATGTTGATGACCTACTCGTCTGTTCCCCCAGCCAGGAAGAGTGCACCCGAGCCACTACTGTTCTGCTCAACTTTTTAGGAGACAAAGGGTATAGAGTTTCAAGAAAGAAGGCCCAACTCGTTACCTCATCAGTCATTTACTTGGGCCTACAGCTTTCCCCGGGAAAGAAATCCATTATCCCCGATCGACTGCAGGCTCTGAAAGCCCTCCAACCCCCGCAGTCTGCCACTGAAATACTCTCCTTTCTAGGGGTAGTGGGATTCTTCCGGCATTGGGTGCCCAACTTTGCCCTTCTGGCCAAGCCACTTTACCAAGCAGCCGCAGATACCCCTGAAGGCCCACTTACTTCACAGGGAACAGTGACTCGAGCCTTCCACATGCTCCTACAAGCACTATGCGCTTCAACTTTTCTTGCTCTACCCAATCCCAATCTTCCTTTTCACTTGTATACGGATGAGAAAGCCCACATCGAGGTAGGAGTCCTGGCTCAACCAGTCGGCAACACCCTCCTTCCTCTAGCATACCTTTCCAAACAACTCAGCCCCACAGAAAAGGGGTGGCCACCTTGCCTCCGAGCCTTAGCAGCAGCCGCCACACTCACGACAGAGGCCCTTGAGATCAACCTCCAGCAACCACTCACAGTATTCTCCCCTCACAAGCTGCAGGAGCTTGTGTCCAGTCAGGCCTTACCACACCTTGGGCCGTCCAAGGTCCAACTCCTGCACCTTCTATTCCTAGAGAACCCCGACGTTTCTCTCTCTCACTGTCCTGCTCTTAACCCAGCCACCCTCTTCCCTTCTCCAACCGCTCCGGCACAAGATCACGGATGCCTCGAGGTTATCATTGAAACCCAATCCCCATGACCCGACCTACACTCCACCCCCATTGAGGCTGAAACAACACTCTTCGTAGATGGGAGCTCCTTCCTACGCCCAGGAAAACCCCGTATTGCTGGATATGCAATAGTGACCTATTCAGACATCATTGAGACTCATTCCCTCCCCTTAGGAACCACCTCGCAACAGGCTGAGTTAGTCGCCCTCACCCGGGCTCTCAAGTGGGCCAGGGACAAAACTGTCAACATCTACACAGACTCAAAGTACGCTTTCCTTATTGCACACTCCCATTGTATGATCTGGAAAGAGAGAGGATTCTTGACCACCAAGGGCACCCCGGTAGTTAACGGAAAACTCATATCTGATCTCATCTCAGCCATCCAGCTTCCAAAGCAGGTTGCCATCATTCACTGTCGAGGACACCAAACCTCCGGGTCTCTAGTAGCCCTAGGTAATGCTTTGGCGGACAGGACAGCCAGGGAGACAGCACAAACCTGCCCACCCCCAAAAGAAATCTACTTCCTGTCACGCCAGTACCAACCCCAGTATTCCCCCTCTGAGCTCGAACTTTTACAGCAAAACCCTGGAGTGACCTTCAGGGATGGATGGGCCTTCAATCACAACCTTCTGATACTTCCCCAAGCACAAAAAACTACCATCATAAAGGACATCCATGATTCCCTGCATATCGGGCCAAAAGCCCTGCTCCACTTCCTTCTATCCATATTACATCCAGAAGGGCTTTCCTCCCTTATTCACCAGGTCCATGCTCAATGTCTCATTTGTGCGAAGAACAACCCCCAAAGAGCCTGTCACCTTCGCCAACAGCTCCACCAGTTGCGTGGATCTTTACCAGGACAAGATTGGCAAATTGATTTTACTCACATGCCAAGACATAAACAGTTTCGGTTCCTGTTAACCATTGTTGATACTTTTTCAGGCTGGATCGAAGCTTTTCCCACCACTTCGGAGTCCGCCGACACTGTTGCTGCCCATCTCATCCAGGATATCATCCCTCGGTTTGGGCTTCCAGCCACTATTCAGTCAGACAACGGCCCGGCCTTTGTCTCCAAAGTTACTAACGCTGTCTGTGCTTCCTTAGGAATTCAGTGGAAGCTGCATGCGGCCTACCACCCCCAGTCATCGGGTAAGGTAGAACGGGCTAACGGACTCATCAAGGATCAGCTTACCAAACTCTCTCTCGAACTTAAGCAGTCGTGGGTCTCTTTACTACCGTTAGCTCTTACCAGGCTGCGGGCCCGCCCCCGAGGAGCCTCACAGCTCAGTCCATTTGAGCTTCTATATGGGCGGCCCTTCCTATTATCCACTCCACCTTCTCCAGAAAGTTCCCCCCTGAACACCTACCTTCCCTATTTTACCCTCCTCAAACATCTACTCAGGGAACACGCCAACGCTTCCATACCCCAGACCTCAGAAATTCCACCCTCTCTGGGAAAGGTTGCCCCCGGTGACTCTGTCTTCATTAAAACTCTCACTCCAAAACCCCTCTCACCCCAGTGGGAAGGGCCCTACACCGTCATTTTAGCCACCCCAACGGCCATCAAAGTTGCTCAGATTCCATCTTGGGTCCATCTCTCAAGAGTAAAAAAGTATCCCGATGGCCCTTCCAGTTCCCGTTGGGAGTGTGTTCCTACTGGTCCTCTATCACTTAAGCTCTTTAAGCCCTGAATTGTCCTTAGCTAACCCACAGTATGTCTGGAGATTTTTTCTCACTGAAAATTATACCAAAACTACTGGGATTTGCTTGACCCCTCCTTACTCCCATAACCACCTCCTGACCACGTCAGATTGCCCCATCACAGGATGTGCATTCCCCATCCAACTCAACTTCTCCACCCTTAACAACGTCCGCAGTACTCACCCATTGCTATGCTTTAACTATAAACAGACAGGTGCTTGTAAGACCTCCAGTTGGCACTCTTGTACGGGATGTGTCTCGGGCTCCTGTCAGCGGGAGCCCACAGCTAACGAATGGGAGCAGGGTGGCCGCTTCCCTTCCCTCCTTAAGAGGACCACAAAATTTGACTCAGAAGGCAATCCCAGCAAAGAGCGCCAGCTTACTCTAACCATCCCAGATCCCTGGGACGATAGATGGCAAGCACCCCAAAAGGCCTCAGTCTACGAGACCAGCTCCACAAGTTATCTGTCCTCACACTTATATATCTGGCGGGCGTATGTCCTCACCTCTCCAGAAATCCACAACACGATCCAAGTGCAGGAAACTACATTAAAGACTCAGTTAGCCCCTTTCTCGTGGTTAACCCTCATGAGAGAAGGCCTAAAGCTCACCAACCAGACAGGGTTAACCAATCTGACCTCTTGCCTCCTGTGTGAAACTCTTGGACAAACTCCTCTAGTTGCAGTCCCAACCATGTTCCCCACACATCACACCAACGGGACAGGCCGACATCCCCCAATCCCAGACGTCCCACTCTTCTACCTCAACACTTCACCCTTTCTGGCCTGCTACTCTTCTCAGAGCTCAGACCCCACATGCAACCGGACTCAACAACTCACAACTAATCTAACAGCTCCCCAAGGTTTTTACTTTTGGTGCAACGGTACCCTTTCCAAACTACTAACCCAGTTCTACCTTAGAGGACATTCCCGCTGTCTCCCTGTCACCTTGGTCCCACGCCTCACTGTCTATTCACCGGCTGAGTTCCTTATGATGCACACTAGCATGTCTTCTGCACGCCCCAGCTCCCATCGTCAACGAAGAGCTGCCTTTCTTCCCATAGCTATCGGGCTCTCCTTCGCAGGATCCACAGCTGCTCTAGGCCTAGGAAGCGGGGCCCTGATTAACACTCACCAGGCCCTAGCCCGCCTTTCCTCACAGCGGCAAACTGCAATTGATGACTCTGCTGCCTCCCTAGCATCTCTCCAGTGACAAGTCACTTCGGTTGCTCAAGTAGCCTTACAAAACCGAAGAGCTCTGGACCTGCTTACAGCCGAACGAGGAGGGACCTGCATCTTCTTACAGGAAGAATGTTGTTACTACATCAATGAATCTGGGATAGTAGAAACCCGCATCGAAAATCTCCAGAAAATCAAGGCAGAGCTACAAAGTCACCAGTTCACCACTGAAGCCACCGCATGGTGGTCGTCATCCATGTACACCCTCCTATCCCCACTGATAGGGCCTCTGCTTATCATCTGTCTTTTCTTACTTGTCGCCCCTTGTTTCTTTCAGTTCTTGCAGCGCCATTTCCAGGAGCTTACCCGGATCACTATCAACCAGATGCTGCTACAACCAGTCCCCAGCCATCCAGATTGCGCATATACCCCCCTACCGACCTCCCAGGCTCCATAAAGACCCCACTCCGCCCCTGTCCAGCAGGAAGTAGCCAGATAGACCCCGCCGCCCCTTTCCCTTTTTTTAAGGAGTCGGGAATGTTCGGTAGAAAGTCCTGTCCACCCCCCTCCCCCCAGGTTTCCTGCCGTCCGGAGGAAAACCCTCAGGCGCTGCTCTGTTCTGCCCGACAACAACCAGCAGCCAATCATCGCAGCAGAAAAACCCGCCAAGCCTCGGCCTATCCTGAACTGACACATAACCCTCCGAGCTACCTCAGCAGTCTGCCCAGAGACGGACAGTCTATCCTAGGCTCCTACGACACTCCGCCAGCCCTGTGTCCACGCCCCGTCCACCCCCCTATAAAACCCTCCTACCCCAGCTACGCAGTCGCAGCCAGCCCCGATCTCCTTCCTTTCCTGGCTTGCCTGCTGGTCCCAATAAACCTGAACTCGGCTTCCAACTCTCGAGCTGTTACTTGGGATCGGGTACCGGGCAGGGGTCTACAAGAGGGTCACACAGAATTCATTTTGTTCCCAGATTCCAAGAGGCAGTATAATGTAGTCGTTAAAAGTGCAGTTGTTATACAACACTACATGGATTCAAATTTCAGTTCCATCACTAATTGGGTTGACTTTGGTCAAGTTACTTAAAACCCTGTGCCTCAGTGTTACCATTTGTAAACTAAGAATGATAACATCACCTATTTCAGTTGGTGAAAACTAGGTGTACTTGTTTATTCTCCCATTGGTATAAAGAACTACCTGAGGCTCAGTAATTTATGAAGAAAGGGGGCTTAATTGACTCAAAGATTTGTAGGACTTTTTCCTAACACAGCTAAAGGTTGTCCTTGTCACACAACCATGAAAATTTAGGCTTGCAAATAATTTAAACGGTGAGTAAAGCAGGGTTTTATCAGGTGAAAAGGAAAAAAAGGGGGAACAGGGATTCTGCAAGGCCAGAGTTCATGCTAGAGTGGTTCCCACCCACAGCTTAAATCCTAGGTTCCACACAGGAAGAGGAGGGGCCCGTCTCCTCCCTGCTGCAAATAGTTCAAATTTCCCTAGTTCCACCCCAGTGTGCAGGCTTCTTGTAGTTTCTCCAGAGACCTCCTCCCACCTGGCGGCCTCATTCCTCCCTCTAAAGAAGTACATCTAACTGTCCTTAGAACAAGGATAAGGATAAGGATGAAGACCAATCCTAACTGCTTCCTGCTGACAGGGGGCGCTGTTTTGGGAAAATGGTGGTCAGAGCTCCCTCAGAGGCCTATCTCAGGGTTGGGAGCAGAAGGAGCCATTGTCCGAGGCTTCAGTTGCATGACTGTTTGGAGTTTGATGGCCCAAAGGCAAGAACAGACAAACTAGGTCATTAGAAAACAGGTATCAAACTGAAACAAGGGGAGGGGTAAGGACAGCTCAAAACGTCTGAGTCCTTTTACTAGTTTGTACAGGGAGAAGGGCGCCAGAAGCCCGACTGGTAAAACTTTACCCTTTTCCTAGCATATTGGGCTTCTGAGTTCCCATTCCCTGAGCCCAATCCTAAGCCAACCAGCTTAAGATTTGGGAAATTAACCTTTCCCAGTTTGGAGGATGCATGTGAGGGGAGTATCCCATAGTACAGAGACACAATTACCTAACTGTGAAGACTGAGGAGGAGAAAGATAAAAAAGAAGACACCTTTTAAAGTAGTCCCAGGGGTTCAGGCTGCATTCAAAAGGGGTACAGACTGAAGATGAATGGCTATCCATCTAGAAAGAGAGGAGCAGGCATTCCTGGTTCCTTCCCTTCCTAGCAGATACCCAGGGTACACGAGGGAGAGAACAAATAGCATCCTTTTTCCCTTTTCTGCCTTGCATCCTTGAGTCCCAGTGACCTTAGCAGGGGCAGCCATAAGTGCAAAAACATCTTGCACCCATGAAGCAGGTGGGCCTGGGAGTAAGAATCATGTGCTCTAGTCCACATATGCAGTATCTCCCTTCTGTCAGTAGCCTTGAATTCCCTAGTCCTCATTTATGCCATGGATATTAATGTGGCCTTTATCCACAAAACAGGAATTCTGGGGTTGGCTTAATCAACAGGAATCAGCCACACTCACCTGCATTGTGCCTTTTAATTTCCATTTTCATTTGCCTCTGGATCCCTCAAATCCAGTTATTCTTCTTAGGGCTTTGACCAAAAGCTTAGAATTGAGTTTGGGCCTATACTATAAGGAGTCAAACTCCACCTCAAAACATATTTTTGTCTTGAGGTGGAGGGGGTTGCATGGACTCCTTATAGTAAGCCCAATGCTAAGGTGAAGCTGTGGAATTGAATCCTCCTCCAACAAGGTAGAGAAAAGGTTGTACTGTGACACACCCAGATACCTGGTAGCTATAATTATGCTTGCTAAGATAGGGGTACATGGTGCCTGGCTTTGCTTAGCTCCTTTGGTCTTACTTTACCAAAAGGAAACCTCCGAGAGGTGGGCATCCTATTTATGCTCATCAACTGGCAGGATTTGCAGGATAATTGCTCAGAACTAGAATATTGATCCAGATTTTTACATTACTCATCCCTTTTATACTTTCTGAGCTGCAGCTGGAGATTGCTGGTTGGTTCACAGGAACAAGCAGGATTAGTCCAAAAATACAGGTGAAAACTTAAAAACAACTAGTGAGTTTAGAATTTAATTACAAATATATAATAAGTTTTAAAACATGATTTCTTTCTTTCCAGTCCTCATGTTTATTAAAAAATAAATCATCATAGGACTGAGTGGTTTTCAAAGTAGACTTTAGTCTTATACTTGGCCTGATTATTTGCATAAAGTGCAAGAATAATTATTTCTACATAGGCCTTTTGGATTGGCTTTGGTGGAACTCTGTTCTCCAAGGAATCTCAGAAAAGACCTTTAAAAGCCAAAGTGAGCCATGCTTTATCCTCAGATACCTGTGAGTTGGGTGATTCTCTTCTCTTAAGGTTCCAAGATAAACTTGCAGCTCCTGGACCTGTTAGAAAGTGACATTCTTTACTGACCATAGGACAGAAACCCAGTACAGGGACTGCAAATATGAGAGTATGAGGCCAGTCTCCCCATTGGGCTTTTATCAAGTTGAGATTCTTTAAAATAAAATATAATTTTCCACTCAAAGCCTTGGTAAAATGACCAGTTTTTTCAATTGCATTCTGTTGCAAAAAAAAAAAAAAAAAAGGGGGTTCTTATTGCACTGATACAAACAACTATATTGCTATAAGTTAAGAATACTCACAGACAGGTTCTAAATTCTAGAGGAACCAGGGAAAGAGAAACAAACATGCTCCAAATTTTGTTCACAGGAGTATACCTTAATCAACTATTAAAGGCCATAAATACTTCAAAATAAGTTTTTTTCACTCTAAAAAATAGAACATGGATCAGCAGTATTCCAAGCAAAAGTCAAGGAGGTTGCTGCAGCTTTCCAAGTTTAGTATATTTAGTTAACTCTGGTTTTTCTTGACATTTGTGAACATTTTAGCTCTTCATGAGTCCTGTACATTTTTCTTTATTCCAATGGTACAATCTCTAAAGTTATAAGAATCCTGTATTTGGGAGTACCTGTTACAGTTTCATAGCTTATTATAAACCATGTTTTGAAAAGGATTAAAACAGGAGAGCAATTGTCTATTAATAACAAAATGTCCAGAGTAGTTACAGTTAGAAACCACAATTGACAAAGAAGTTTGGTTATCTCTATGGTTTATATTATCTTAACATAACAATCTTAATTACGATTGATAGCATATACTTATATGAATTTTAGAAATCCCATACAATTTTGGAACACATATTGACATTATTTACTAAGATATAATGTAAAGAAGATTGAATGTCAGTTTGGTTAACCCATGTACCTAAACATGTCATATAATCCTGTTTATCTCTCTTTTCTGGACATTGCAGGGACCCTGTGGACTGTCAGAAAAGCCAGGTATCAGGAAGGACAAATTTGAAACTGAAGTTTTATTTTGGGAAGTCTTTTTCATATGTTTAAAGCACTTGTTTGAACTGTTAGCTTTTTCTTAATGTAAAACAATTCTTTAACTCCAGACAAAAATTTACATTTCCATGTCTTCTTATAATCTTTTACTAGACAAGAAACCCACATCTTACTGTTCTTACACACCTTGTATATAAATCTATTTCCAGCCGTTTTAATTATATATATAATGTCAACTCCTAGCAATTTTTAACTTTAATATAAAATCTGGTAAGTCATTTTTTTGTGCGCTAGGTAGAGCCAAGGTTTGACTCCCAGCATAATTAAGGGCGTGGTTAGCTCCATATGTCCCCAGGCCTTACCAATTGCTAAGCCGGCAAATTAATTATGACAAATTAATTACAGCTGTTTTACAACTATCATGCACAGTACACACACAGACAGGCAGAATAAAACCCAGTCACTGGGTTGGGTCGTTTAACCGGCAGGGCTAGCAAACACACTGATATCAAACCAGAAACTTATTCCTTAAGGCAGGATTGCTAAACAAAGCCTTGCCCCCAGAGTTACAAGCCATGCCTGCAGAATGTAACACAAGATGGAGGCTTACTTTCGCAATCAAAACTTTGCAAAGAATATAAATAAACAGTGATAATTGTTGGGCCTGGCCTAGTAAGAACATATTCCAAAAGGAAAAAGAAAAGGTTAATTGCTGATGCGGTAGAGAAAGGGGAGAAAAGAAACAATTTTAAAATGCCTAGGGAAGAACCTCTTATTCTTATGCCAGGGGTTCTTCCACAAGGGAGAAAAGTTTAATTGCTGTGAGTAAAAGCTGGCCTCCCTGGCCCGGAAAAAGGAGACTCTGGGCGTCTGGCAAAAATGCCAGGCAGCCACCTGTGGCTCCTTGGGCCATGCTTCCCATTTTCCAACTCTGACAAAGAGAGGAGGGTCAAGGGGAGCCATTGCTCCCCAGTCCCTCCGAAAAAGGAAAGAAAAGGCCATTGAAAGGCTGGGTTGGTTCCCAACCCCCAGGAGCAACAGGGGACGGGAGTATGGTTTCCCATAAGCTCAGCAGTCTGAGGAGGAAAAACAACAATGAGAGATTTTGAGTTCTCATTTCATTCACCACTTCTCGAGACCCCACTTTTCATGCCCAAAATGTTGCAGGACTTTTCCTTAGTTCAGCTAAAGGCAGGGTCCTTTGTTATACAGCCATGAAAATTTAGTCTTGCAAACAATTTGAATGGTGAGTAAAGCAGGGTTTTCCTGGGTGAAAAGAAAAATAATGGGGGAAACAGGGACTCTGCAAGGCCAGAGTTCACGGTAAAGTGCTTCCTGATGGGCAGCTTGAATCCCAGGTTTCACACAAGAAGAAGAAGGGTCAGTCTCCTCCCTGCTGCAAATGGCGCGAAGTTCCCGAGTTTCCACTCCAGTGTCCTGGCTGCTTGTACTTTCTCCAGGGACACCCTCCTAACTGGTTGTCTCAAAAATTCCAGAGGCTGTACAGGAAGCATGACTGGAGAGGCCTCAGGAAACTTGCAAGCTTGGCAGAAAGTGGAGGGGAAGTAGGCACGGCTTACATGACCAGAGAAGGAGGAAGAGGATGAAGAGGGAGGTGCTACACACTTTTAACAACCAGATTTCATGAGAATTCAGTATCACCAGAACAGAAAAGGAAAAATCCTCCTCCATGATCCAATAACCTCCCACCGGGTCCCTCCTCCAAATTTGGAGAATACAATTAGACATAAGATTTGGGCAGGGACACAAATCCAAACCATATCATTAGGTAAGTTAGTATATGCAAATCTAAACCTCGTAGAATATTGCCTGGAGCATGCAGAAGTCAATAAATGGCAGCTTTAACTCCAAGATTGTATAGAGATTGTACAGCAAGAACTATGATTATCGTATTATTTTCCTATTAAGTCATTAGGCTGTCTTTGTGTTAATAAGAAAAGCCAACATAAAAACTTTATCCATAATGACTGCCTACATTTAAAAAAAATGTCCAGCTTGCTTTGTGTCAGAACTAGGAGCAGTGTTAAATACCCTATGTGTTGTAAGAGTAAATAAAATTTTGGCTTCATCATTAGTGAAAGAAAATGGCTGATTAGAAATTTACATTCAGAATTCACTGGCATTTCTCTACTTCTAAACATTCATTGCATATGTCTGTTATAAATGCTGTTGCTGATTAGCTTGTATACAGGAAATGAGTTAACAAACTGCATTTAGAGCAGCCAAGAAAAAAATAGTAGAAGAGGGAAAACTATAAGGCTTGATTTCTTTATTGAAAGCTGATAGGCATTTCATAATTAGTTCTGGTTTACAAATTGATTCCAATAAGCTTCTCTCTGGACATTTTTGACAGGGAATCAAATTTTTTTCTTTCTCTGTGAAAGGTGATGTATGTTTGGACACTTTCAAAGAGTGATGAAATTGAAAAACATCCTTCAATGTCATAGGTTTATTCCTCTATGATCAGAGTTCCAATTACCTAACACCTTCCTTGTCATGCTCATTGCAAGGAGTGTAGGGAATGAAAGGTGGAGAATCTGTCAAGTTATGTAATGGGAAATGATCTTTGATCCCAACACGGAAGTAGACATTGTTGTATAGAGTAAGAATAGATATATATTGACAGATCTGGTTTAGTAGATTTATAGTGATTAAGCCAAAACATGACTCCTTAAGGTCATGATAACCTAATTGGATATTCAGTAGAAATGTTTTCCTCTAGTGTTGTCTCTTTATTTCAGCAAACATCAAAATATGAGCCAAAAATGAGAAAGAGGAAGGAAAATGAGTCATTGATTTTCTCATGTTGTCTTAAGCTGGAGCCTGACTGAAGGTCAGTATATGTATTCATCTCAAAACTGACATTTTGATAAGCTCATGGTTTTCTGAAACCACATAAAAAAAAGATTAATTAATGTTCTACAGATGCTATAGAGAAGAAAAAAATATTTCAGCTGAGGCGAAAATTCTCTTAGGAAAATCAGACCCAGAAAATTTAAACTGTAAAATAATTTGACTGCTTATCAATAGCCCAGATAAAAGAGGGAATATCTTTATTGGGTCAATGGGTTGGATACAGGGCAGAGATGGATACTTTGAGCATTTTGTTAATCATTAATCTATGGAAGAACCTAAAAAACTTGTATTTATATATCAGGGGACTAACATACTTTCCTATTCAGTTCTTCCTGTTCTGTATCAATGAATGTGCATGTTATCTTTGTCTTTCTTATACTGTATAGTGGTAAAACTCAAGAAGAAAAGTCTGACTTATTATAGGTCACAAAGAATAACCAGATGAAAAATAAAACAATATAGTTCCTTGATTCACTGCAATGGTATCCATGCAACTTCTGCCTTCCAATATCTCAAGAAAGAGGCTTGGAGAACTGCTTTGTGATAAAAAGGAATAAGAAAAACCTGATTCATGCCTGACTTGTGTGCCTAATATATAGTCCCAGTTTCTGATCAGAGCATTAAGAAGAGTTCACAAAGAAAATTGAGTGCGACTAAAAACGTGCACAATATTTCTTTTGGGGATGATGGAAATCTTCTAAAATTAGATATTGCTTATGGGTACTCAACACTGTAAATATACCGAAATTATTAAAATGTACACTTAAATAATGCAGAGTTTATTATTTGTATAATATATCTCAATACACTATTAAAAATAATGGGCAAGAAATTATCTTAGGACAAATTCATATGGTGCAAAAAACTTCTATAAAAACAGAAAAGTATAAATATTTAGATGCCATATCTACAACGGAAATGCTCATACCCCCTCCATTCAATCCTAATTTACTATGGTAAGGAAATCTACACCAAGATCCATCCAAATCTATACCAAGACTGGGAATTTTCAGCTATAGGAAACAGCTGCTTCTTTCACAGGAGACTTAACTTAAAACCTTTTGCAGTAAAGTGTCTTATGTCTCATGTCTCAGCAGTTCTTTTTTGCTCTCTCTGTTCCACTCTTCTTCTCTCTTCTACTTGCCCTAGATTCAAATACATCTTGCTTGAGGTTTTGGACTGGCCTCCTGTCCAGCTGAAAATAATTGAATATTATAGTCTGCTTATTACAGTACACAAAATGATTTATAGTTTGCAAACAGCCACTATTCCAACTATATTTTAAAAAATATTTCACTCATAGTCAAAGGTCTGTCTTCCTTTGTATCCTTGAAGCTAGTAATTGCTCTCACCAAAAAAGGGTATGCAATAAATAAGACTTTCACTTCACTTTAGATAAAAAATAGTTTCTAACCTTTGAATAAGACAAACCATTGACAAATTGATATAGAAATGAGAGAACGAAGTTAGTCTTGAAAGTGGGCCTCACCAATGGTATTGTGACCCACATCAAATTAGGCTAATTGAGTTCCGCAGTTTGCTTAGGATTATCTCACGACTTCACCTTATTTTCTAGAATTAATTGTCCAGCTTAATGATAAAGTTATTCAATTTTCTCTATCTGTTTAAGAAATTTGAAAGTGGCTCTTTAAGTTCATCACACTTCAGAGTCCTTTGTATAATTCTATATAATTTAAGGCTGGAATAATTTACCTTATAATATGAGGCTGAAATGCTTCTTGGCTTTGAATTGAAAATCCCTAATATATCCTTTGTCCTGTTACATTTGCAGCCTCATAGCTAAAGATTTTCGGAAGTCCCAAATACTTCCCTGCTGTAACCTCTCTCCCACATTTAAGACCCAGCCAAAACTCTCCTCTTCTAATAAGTCTTTTCTGATTGCTTCACTTGCCTTTCATATAAAAATACAAATTCTACTGTTAGCAATTACATACCAGAGATTTGATTAGTCAGTCAATGCCAACCTAGAGTGATTTCTTCTTAAGGGATTTCTCCTTGAGGGCAAATTATGCTGTATTTCCATAACTCCACAGAGATTACAACATGATGATGATACCCATAATTACATGTGAATAACTGCTTGCTGATTTGAAACATACATGAATTGATGGATATTAACTCCTTTAATTGTTCATTTGGATGTATCTGAAATGATACATTCATTATTTTATTGTATGTATTCAAATAGAACTACAGTCAACCCTTCATATCCATGGGTTCTACGATCACAGATTCCATCAACCTTGGATTGAAATTATTTTAAAAATAATTGCATCTACTAAACATTTACAGACTTATTTTTCTTATCATTACTTTCAAAAACTCTAGAATAACAACTATTTACATAGTGTTTACATTATATTAGGTATTATAATGAATCCAGAGATTATTTAAAGTATATGGAAGGCTACACACAGGTTATATGCAAAGATTATAACATTTTATATTAGAGACTCAAGCATCCATGGGTTTTTACATCCAAGGTAGTTCCTAGAACCAATACTCCATGACTAAGGACAACACTCCACTTCTAAGATGACACAACTGAAATCTTTATGAGATTTAGAAGCATTAAAAATATCAAATCATTACATTTTATTTTTGTAAGACCAGAGATACAGATTACATAAAAAGATAGGATATATAATGCTGAAGTTTTGAAATTAGACACCAAACATTATAAATATATTTAAAATGTTGCTTTAAATATATAGTTTTTTACTTTGCTCAATGAACTTACATTTAATTAACTTTATTTTAATTAGTCTTATCTAGTAATATTTTCTGAGCTACTTATTAGACTTAATTATCTTTAATTATAAAATCCCCTAGACTTGGCCAAGTACAGTGGCTCATGCCTGTAATCTCAGCACTTTGGGAGACCAAGGCAGAAAGTTCACTTTGGGCCACAAGCTCCAGTCTAGTCTGGGAGACATAGCAAGACCACATCTCCACAAATAATAATAATAATAAAATAATTATCATCATATGATGGCATGTACCTGGAGTCTTTAGCTACTTGGGATGTTGGGGCACAAAGAGCTCTTGAGCCCCATCCCTGCTGTCCCGAGGCTGGGGAGGGAAGGAAGAGTACAAGAACTGTCCTCGTAGGCCTAAAGCACAACTGTCATGGGCATGCAGCATGCTGCAGCTTCCATATGGAAAATCATCCAGACTTCTTTCCAGGCAGGTCCCAGCCTCTGCTACCCTTCACAGGGCAGGGCCTCATGGCTTGGGTCACCAGCACAGACACCTCACCCCCACATGATCACTTCAGTCAGTGACAGCCCTGTGTTTTGCTGAAGTAGGGCTCCCAGAGATAACAAACAGGCTCTCTGCCACTGGGACTGCAGTAGTACCTGCGCTTGCTCCCCCAAGGCTATGGAGGAAGCAAAGAGCCTGATGGTTTCTGCGTGCCTGTAGCACCCAACAGCTGTCCAACAGATAGGAGTCCAAACTCTATTCCCAGCGAGACCCTGATGCCCTTGTTCTTTGCTAGGCAGGGCCTCCTGGCTTTGACCTGCAGCATAGTCACCTCACCTTTGGCTAATCACTCTGATTAGCTGTGGCTCTGTTTCTCTGGGGTGGAAATCACCAAGACAACTGACAGGCCCTCTGCCACCACTGCCACTGTAGTAACTATTCTTGTTGTCCTGGGGCTTGGAAAGAAACAAAGAACATATTTGCTTTTGTCACTCCTCTAGCATCCTGGAGCTACGGAGAAGAGGCCAGACTGTCTTCACGATGAGCCCCCATCACTCCACTCTTCATTAGGCAATGCCACTGGCTTCAGCAAACAGTCCAACTGCCCCAAGACTAGCTGATCACTCCAATTAGCCATGGCTCTGTGTTTCTCTGGGATAAAGCTCACACAGTCAACTAATAGGTACTCTGCCATTGCTGCCAAGGTCCCTGCCTCAGCTGCCTAAAAGCTCGGGAGGAAAAAAAAGCCTGAGCTCACCCCAGGACTATGCTGAACAGTTTGGTTGTACCAAGCCAGATCTGTGGCAAGAATTTGAGCAGCAATGGAACCCATGCTCTCAGAACACTAAGAGGGATGAGTCATATGGGCTCACGGGCTGCCACTGGAGTATGGAGAGCCTCCCTCAATGGGGTCAGCAGAGAAAAGTCAGCTTATCTCCCAGCTACAACCTCTGCCTGAGGGAGGTCCATAGACTGGCACAGTTAACCAAATAAATGTAGGTGGAGTGCCAGTGATTGGAGGGGGCTACCCTAAGGCCCAGGTGTGGACCTGGTGAGGGGGATACCTTTCTCCTCACTACACCACAGAGTATAGCTACAAAACTGAGGAATGTCAAAGAAGCCATGCAGCCAAGGAACAGCCTGTCTACCAGCCATTACTCTCTCTCTCTCTCTCTTTTTTTTTTTAGGAAGACAGGAAGGGAAGAAGGAAGGAAGGGAGGAAAGGAGGAAGGGAGGGAGGGAGGGAGGGAGGGAGGGAGGGAGGGAGGGAGGGAGAGAAGGGAAGGAAGGAAATCAGGCAATGAGAGAGACATTGCCGACCTGGATCTAGAGGTCTACAAGTTGATTTCTTTTTTTTCTTTTTTTGAGAGAAGGAAAGAAAAAAAAATGAGTGAAGGAGAGGAAGAAAAAGAGGAAGAGAGAATGGAAGTGTTGCTTTATTCTAAAAAAAAAATGGGTATTAATAATGGCCAATCAATGTTTCATTTAAACCTATGCTCTTAAGCACCATCTACTGAATCACAGCACAAACAAGGACCTCAAAAATACTTTGCTCACAAACACCTCTGTGAGACCAAGAGAAAAAATTCAGCCACAAGGAAAGGCCATATACAGATCCCTGGAACTTTTAAAACATCCAGAAATGAGCCCAACTGACTATACTCAATTTATACCACAATCAAAAGAACACCAATCCTCCCAGAAGAGAATCAGAGCAAGAACTGTGGCAATTCAAAAAGCCAGATATCTCTATGCCTCCAAATGAGACCAATAGCTCTGCAGCAATAGTTTCCAACCAGTCAGAGAAGACTAAAATAACTGACATAGAATTCGGAATCTTGATGGCAAGAAATCTCAGCATGATTTGTGAGAAAGTTGAAACCCAGTCCAAGGAATCCAGTAAAACAATCCTATAGCTGAAATACAACATAGCCATTTTAAGAAAGAACCAAACATAATGCTCAGAGCTGAAAAATTTACTACAAGAATTTTATAATACAATGTGAAGTATTAACAGAGTAGACCAAGCTGAGAAAAGAAGCTCTGAGCATGAAGATCAGTTCTTCAAATCAACTTAGACAAAAATACAGATAAATGAATTTTTAAAATATGAACAGAACCTCTGAGTAATTTGGAATTATGCAAAGAGACCAAATTTACAACACGTTGGCATTCCTCAGAGAAAGGAGAGAGAATAAATACCTTGGAAAATATATTTCAGGATACAGTCTGTGAAAATTTTTCTATTCTTGCCAGAGAGGTTCACACTCAAATCTAAGAAATACAGAAAACCCCAGCTAGATACTATACAAGATGACTATCCCTAAAACACATAGTTGCCAGATTCACCAAGATCAACACAAAATAAAAATTATTAAAGACAGCTAGAGAACAGTGTAAAGTCACATAGAGGGAACCCCATTCAGGCAAGCAACAGACTTCTCAGCAGAAGACATACAAGTCAGAGGAGATTTGGAGTGCATATTCAGCATCGTTAAGAAAAAAATTCTAACTGAAAACTGCATTGCACTAAACTAAGCTTCGTAAGTAAGTACAAAATAAAATATTTCTCAGACAAGCAAATACAGAGGAAATTTCTTTTACCAAGACGAGCTTTACAACACGTCCTTAAGGGACTGCTAATCATGTAACTTAAATAATGACACCTGCTACCACAAAATCACACTTAAGCACAAAAAACAATCACACGACAAAGTCTAGATAACACCTGCTAACAACATAATGACAATATCAAAATCTCACATATCAATAGTAACCCTGAATGTAAATGGACTAAAGGCAATGTTTAAAAGGCATAGCATGGAAATCTGAATAGAAGGATAAGACTCAACCATCTGCTCTCTTCAAGAGATGCGTCTTACATGTAATGACGCTGACAGGCACCAAGTAAAGAGATACAGTAAGATCTACCATGAAAAGGAAAAAAAATATATAGAGAAAAAGTCGCTCTTCTTGTATCAAATAAAACATATTTTATTTATTTATATATTTATTTTGAGACAGAGTCTCACTCTTTCACCAGGCGCCAGGCTGGAGTGCAGTGGCGCGATCTCGGCTCACTGCAACTTCTGCCTCCCGACGTCAAGAAATTCTCCTGCCTCAGCCTCCTGAGTAGCTCGGATTACAGGCGCCCGCCACCACTCCCAGCTAATTTTTGTATTTTAGTAGAGAAGGGGTTTCACTATGTTGGTCAGAATGGTCTCGATCTCTTGAGCTCGTGATCCGTCCGCCTCAGCCTCCCAGTGCTGGGATTACAGGCGTGAGCCACAGCGCCTAGCCTAAAACAGATTTTAAACTGATAAAAATTAAGAAGGACAAAGAAGGACATTACATAGAGATAAATGGTTCAACCCAAAAAGAGGACTATATATATATATGCATATATATGCATCCAATACTGGAGCATGAAAATTATAAAATAAGTATTCTAGATCTAGAATAAGATTTGCACAGCAACTAAATAATATTAGGAGACATCAAAACCCTACTGAGAGTGGTATACAGATCAGGAAACTAACAAAAAAACTAACAAAGGCAGAAAACTAACAAAGAAACTCTGGACTTAACCTTAACGTTTGATCAATTGCAACTAATAGACACCTACAAAAGACTCCACCTAACAACCTCAGAATATACATTCTTCTCATCTGCATATGAAATATATTCTAAGATCGACCACATGCTCAGACATAAGGTCAGTCTGTATAAATTAAAATAAATTGAAATCATACCGAATACACTCTTGGACCACAGTGCAATAAAAATAAAAATCAACACCATGAAGATATCCTAAAACTACACAAATGTATGGAAATTAAATAACTTCCTCCTGAATAACTCTTGTGTGAACATCGAAATCAAGGGAGAAATCAAAATTCTTTGAAAATAGGGACAAAATGTATAAGCATCTCTGGGATGCAGCTAAAGAAGTGTTTAGAGCAAATTTTATAGTGCTAAACACCTTCATTGAAAACTTAGATATATCTCATATTACCAATCTAAGTTTGCACCTAACGGAATAAGAAAAAAAAAAAGCAAATATATCAGAAGAAAAGCAGAAAATAAAATGGGAGAAGAACTTAATGAAATAGAGATGCAAAAATACATACAAAGATCAATGAAACCAAGAGTTGGTTTTTCAAAATAAAAACCTAGATTTATAGACTGCTAGTCAGATTAACAACAACCAAAAAAAAAAAATAGAAGATCTAAGTAAGTAAAATAAGAAATTACAAAGGTGGAATAAAATCTAATCCCATAGTAATACAAAAGATCCTCAGAGAATATGACAAAGAACTCTATGCACAAAAATTAGAAAATACAGAGGAAATAGATACATTCCTGCTGACAATCTCCCAAGACTGAATAAGAAGCAGCATGAAACCCTGAATAGGCAAATACAAAGCTCTAAAATTGAAATAGTAATTTTAAAAAGAACTACCAATCAAAAATCCCTGGACCAGATGGATTCAAAGCTGAATTCTACCAGACATACCAATAAGAACTGGGACCAGTCATACCACAACTATTCCAATAATTTGAGAAGGAAGGGATTCTTCCTAATTCATGCCATGAAGCCAGCATCAGCCTAACACAAAAATCTGGCAGAGACAGAATGAAAAGAGAAAACTTCAGGCAAATATCCCTGATCAACACAGAGGCCAAAATCCTCAACAAAATGCTAGCAAACAGAATCCAGCAGCACATCAAAAAGTTAATGCAAACAATCACATAGGCTTTATTCCTAGGATGCAAGCCTTGTCCAACATATGTAAATCAATAAATGTGATTCAAGACATAAACAGAATTAAAACTAAAAACAATATGATTATCTCAATAGGCACAGAAAAAGCTTTTGTTAAATTCCAACGTCTTTTAATAAAAAAACCATTAGCAGACTTGGCATCAAAGAAATATACCTGAAAGTTATAAGAGCCATCTGTGAAAAACCCACAGCCAACATACTGCATGGGCAAAACTGGAGGCATTCTCCTTGAGAACTGGAGCAAGACAAGGATGTCCCCTCTAACCATGCCTATTCAATATAGTACTGGAAGTCCCAGACAGAGAAATCAGGCAAGAGAAAGAAACAAAATATATCCAAATCAAAAGAAGAGAAAGTCATATTATTTCTTTTCACTCAGGATATAATTCTATACTTAGAAAACTCTAAAGATTCTACTGAAAGATCCCTAAACCTGATAAATGACTTCAATAATATTTTAGGGCATAAAATCAATATGCAAAAATCAGTAGCAGTCTATAACATTCTGAGAGCAAAATAAGCAATATCATCCCATCTTCAATAGCCACATAAAAAATAAAATATCTGTGAATACATATAACCAAGAAGGTGAACTATCTCTACAAATAGAACTAAAAAAACACTGCTGAAATAAATCATAGGTTACATAAGCAAAAATAAATTCCATGTTCCTGGATTGAAAAAATTATCATTAAAATGACCATAATACCAAAAGCATTCTACAGATTCAATGCTATCCCTATCAAATTATCAATGTCATTTTTCACAGAATTAGAAAAAATAAGCATTTTAAAAGTCATGGGGAAGTGAAACAGATTCTAAATAGCCAAAGCATTTCTAAGCAGAAAGAACAACAACAGAGGCTTCTCATTACCCAACTCCAAACTATACTGCAAGGCTACAGTAACCAAAATAGCATGATACTGTACAAAAACAGATAATACACCAAGAAAACTGAATAGAAAACTCAAAAATAAAGCCAAATCTATAACCAACAGATATTTGACAAAGTTGACAAACATAAGCAATTGGTAAAGAAATTTCTGTTCAATAAATGGTGCTGGGGAAACTGACTAACCACACACAGAAAAATAGAACTGGAACCCTACCTATCACCATATACAAAAATTAACTCAACATAGATTAAAACTGAAATTTAAGACCTCAAACAATAAAAATCCTAGGAAAAAAACCTAGCAAATACCCTTCTGGACACAGACCTTGGCAAAGAAATTATGACTATGTCCTCAAAAGCAATCGCAATGAAAACAAAAATTGATAAGTGGGACTCGTTTAAACTAAAGAGCTTCTGAACTGCAAAAGACACTATCAACAGAGTAAACCACAGTGTGATACCACTTCACACCAGTAAGAATAACTATTATTTAAAAATCAAAGCATACATGTTGGTGAGGCTGTAGAGAAAAGAGGATGCTTATACACTGTTGTGGGAATTTAAATTAGTTCAATCACTGTGGAAAACAGTTTGGAGATTTCTCATTACTAAACATTGAACTAGCATGTTATCCAGAATTCCAACCAGTAGGCATAAACCTAAAGGAAGATAAAGTACTCTACCAAAATGACACATGCACCCACATGTTCACCACAGCTATTCACAATTAAAAAAAAAAAAAAGGAATCAACCCAGGTGCCTATCAACAGCTGATTGGATAAAGCAAAGATGGTACATATACAACATGCAATACTACAATCTATAATAATAATGAAATCTTATATCTTGCAGCAGCATAGATTTAGCTAGAAGTTATTATTCAAAGTGAAATAACACAGGAACTGAAACCCAAATAACTCATGTTCTTATTTTTAATTAGGTGCTAACCATTGAGCACACGTGGACATAAACATGGGAACAACAGACACTGTGGATGACTAGCAGGGGAACATAGGGAGGGAGACATAGGGTAAAACATTACCTATCGGGTACTGTGCTCCCTACCTGGGTGCAAAATTCCCATGTAACAAATCTGCTTATGTACTCTGTATCTAAAACACGAGTTTAATTTTTTAAAAATCCACTCTTCATTTATTTTGATGAAATCTTTGGGCATGAGAAGTCAATATGATTTTTGAAATAGAAGGGTAAGTAACAAATCAAGTATAACTGAAAAATAAATTTCAGCCACGGTTATGTTTTTTATTTATTCATTCACTCATTCATTCATTCACTTACTTACATTTTAAATGCATTACATAGATACTTTACATGCTTTTTACTTTAAATATAATTAGACTTGGACAACTTGACAGAACTGGAGCAGGAAATATATTCAACAATAATCTTTGGAGACTTCAATATCCCACTTTCAGAAATGGATAGAACTACATAGCAGATCAAAAATGAAATATAAGGCTTGAAGAAAACTATAAACTGTTTAGACTTAGCATAAATCTGTAGTTCCACCCAACAGTAGAACAGAAATTCTTAAGTACAAATTGAATATTCTGTAAGTATTTTTGCCATAAAATAGTCTTCCAAAAATTTAAAGGATTTAAATCATAAAAATATATTCCATAATGTTTAATTTTTTAAGAATATACTTTAAAAAGTATATTCATATGCAATTAAATTTGAAATCAGTTACAGAAAGAAATTTAACACATTCATAAATATGTGTAAGTTAACCAAGATACTCCTAAATATCTAATGGCTAAATAAATCATAAGGGACATTGGAAAATATTTTCAGATGTATAAAAATAAAAGCAAATTTGAATACCATTCATTTCTTCCTCTTATCTGATTGCCCTGCCTAGAATTTCCAATACTATGTTCAATAGGAGTAGTGAGAGAGGCCATCCTTGTCTTGTATTGGTTTTCAAAGGGAATACTTCCAGCTTTTGCCCATTAAATATGATATTGGCTGTGGGTTTGTCATAAATTGCTCTTATTATTTTGAGATATGTTCCATCAATACCTAGTATATTGAGAGTTTCGGGCAAGAGAATGAAATAAAAGGTATTTAAATAGGAAGAGAGGAAGTCAAATTGTCCCTGTTTGCAGATGACATGATTTTCTATTTAGAAAACTTCATCCTCTGAGCCCTAAAACTCCTTAAGCTTATAAGCAACTTCAGCAAAGTCTCAGGATACAAAATCAATGTGCAAGAATCACAAGCATTCCTATACAATAACAATAGACAAGCAGATAACAAAATCATGAATGAACTACCAAAGAGAAACAAATACCCAGGAATGCAGCTAACAAGGGATGTGAAGGACCTCTTCAAGGAAAATTATGAACCACTGCTCAAGGAAATAAGAGAGGACACACACAAATGGAAAACATTCCATCTTCATGGATAGAAAGCATCAATACTGTGAAAATGGCCATACTGCCCAAAGTAATTTATGGATTCAATACTATCCCCATCTAACTACTATTGACATTCTTCACAGAATTAGAAAAAAATTATGTTAAGTTTTATTTGAAATCAAAGAAGAACCTGTATAGCCAAGAGAATCCTAAACAGAAAGAACAAAGCTGGAGGCATCATGCTACCTGACTTCAAACTATACTGCAAGCCTACAGTAACCAAAATAGCATTGTACTGATACTAAAAGAGACATATAGACCAATGGAACAGAACAAAGTCCTCATAAATAACACCCTACATCTACAACCAACAGATCTTTGACAAACCTGACAAAAACAAGCAATGGGGAAAGGATCTCTTATTCAATAAGTAGTTCTGAGAAAACCGGCTAGCCATATGCTGAAAACTGAAACTGGATCCCTCCCTTACACCTTATACAAAAAAATAACTCAAGATGGATTAAAGAATTAAATGTAAACCCAATACCATAAAAAATACTAGAATAAAACCTAGGCAATACCATTAAGGACATAGGCATGGGCAAAGACTTTATGACTAAAACATCAAAAGCAATTGTAACAAAAGCCAAAATTGACAAATGGGATCTAAGTAAACTAAGGAGCTTCTGCACAGCAAAAGAAACTATCATCAGGGTTAACAGACAACCTACAGAATGGGAGAACATTTTTGCAATCTACCCATCTGACAAAGGTCTAATATCCAGAATCTACAAATTTAGAAGAAAAAAATGACGCCATCAGAAAGTAGGCAAAGGTTATGAACAGACACTTCTCAAAGAAAGACATTTATAAGAACAATGAACATAAGAAACATGCTCAACATCACTGATAATTAGAGAAATGCAAATCAAACCCACAATGAGATACCATCTCACACCAGTCCAAATAGTGATTAATAAAAAGTCAGGAAATAATCGATGCTGGTGAGGCTGTGAAGAAATAGAAACACTTTTACACTGTTTCTGGAAATGTAAATTAGTTCAACCATTGTTGAAGACAGTATGACAATTCTCAAGGATCTAGAAACAGAAATACCATTTGACCTAGTAATCCCATTTCTGGGTATACATCCCAAAGAATATAAATCATTCTACTCCAAAGACACATGCACACATATGTTTATTGGTATACTATTTACAATACTAAAGCCATGGAACTAACCCAAATGCCCATATCAGTGATAGACTAGATAAACAAAATGTGGTACATATACACCATTAAATACTATGCAGCCATATAAAGGAAGGAGATCATGTTCTTTGTCAGGACATGGATGAAGCTGGAAGCCATCATCCACAACAAACTAACACAGGAACAGAACACCAAACACCACATGTTCTCACTCATGAGTGAGAGCTGAACAATGAGAATACATGGACACAGGGAGGGAACAAAACACATCAGGGCACGTTGGGGTGTAGGGGGCAAAGGGAGGGAACTTAGAGTATGGGTCAATAGGTGCAGCAAACCACAATGGCATACATATACCTATGTAACAAACATGTACATTCTACACATGTATCCCAGAACTTAAAGTAAAATAAATAAATAAATAAATAAAAGCAAAATATATAGAATCCAGCCAAAGCAATGCATATACAGAAATTTATAGCTGTAAATGCTTACATTAAAAAATAAGAATGATCTCAAATCAATAGTGTAATCTTCCACCTTAGGAAACAAGAAATAGAAAAGCAAACTAAATCCAAAGCAAACAAAAGTAAGAAAATAATACAGATTATGGTGGAAATTAATAAAATAGAGAAAGGAAAGCAATAGAGAAAATAAAAGATTGGTTTTGTAAGAAGATTTAAAAAACTGACAAACTTTAGCTAGAGTGTTCCTCAAAAAAAGATAGAGAAAGAGGACTCAAATTACTAGAATCAGGACAGAAAGGTGGGACATTACTATTGACTTCTAGAAAGAATAGAACTATCAGAATACCATAAAAAGAAGTATTTCAATAAATTATCAAACCCAATTTAAAAAGAAATAGATAATATTCATAGAACTGTAACAAGTAGAGATGTAATAAGTAATCAAAAAGTTTTCATAGAAAGAGTAAGTCCAGATGGCTTCACTGATGAATTCTAGCAAACTTTTAAAGAATTGCCACTAATTTTGAGCAAATTCTTCCAAACATTAAGAGAAGAGAACGGCTAACCTATTTTATGAGGCCAATACCCTCATACCAAAAGCAGAAAAAAGAAAATCAGAAGAAAATGGGACAAACGCCTCTTTTATGAATACAGATGCAAGAAACTGAACAAAATATTAGCAAAACAAATGTAGCAACATAGAAAAATGATTATATACAATGGAAAAGTGGAATTTATTCCAGGAATGACAGGTTAGCTTAATATTCAAAAACTAATAGATGTTAATATCATAAAGAATATGTTGAAAGAATAAAAAAAAGTTTTATCTTTAATGAAGAAAAGATAGCCTTTCCAGCAAGTGGTCTGAAACAATAGACATCTACATATAAACCAATCAAACAATAAATAAATAAACAAATTTAGATAGACCTTATATCTTTTATAAAAACTAAAACACTGAAGGAAAACATGAGAAAAAAAATTGATGACTTGGGTTTGGCAATAACTTTTGGGTCTGGCAATTACTTTTTATATTCTACACTAAAAGCACTAAAAATAAAAGAGGAAAGACAATAAGTTGGACTTCATTAACATCAAAAATTTCCCCTCTAGAAAAGACACAAATAGAATGAATAGAAACGCCACAGATTGGAAGAAAATATTTACAAAACACTTATTTAATAATGTTTGCATTACACATCTATTATTACAATGGCCAACATCCAAAACACAGGCAACACTGAATGCTGGGGAAGATGAGAAGCAAATAGAAACTTTCATTCATTTCTGGGGCAACACAAATAATATAACCACTTTGGAAGACAGTTTGGCAGTTTCTTATAAAGCGAAACATAAGCTTATCATAGAATCCAGCAATAATATTCATTGGTACATAAGCAAATGAGTTGAAACATTATGCCCCCAAAATTTCTGCATACTGTGTTCATATCAGCTTTATTTATTATTGCTAAAACTTGGAAGCAACCAAGAAGTCCTCCAATAGATGAGCAGATAAACTGTGGTACATCAATCCAATAGATGAGCAGATAAACTGTGGTACATCAATAAAATAAACTATTATTCAATAATTAAAGAAATGAGCTACCAAGTCATGAAAATACATGAAGGAAAGGTAAAGGCATATTGCCATATGAGAGAAGCCAGTCTAAAAAAGATACATACTGTACGATTCCAACAATAAATCATTTTCGAAAATGCAAAACTTTAGAGACAGTAACAAAAATTATGGTTGAGAACAGAAGGAGAGGAGGGTAGGGATGAATAAATAGGTGGAGCACATGAAATTTTTATGGTAGTGAAAGTATTATACTATAATGATAGATACATGACATTATGCATTTGTCATAACCAATAGAAATGAACAACACAAAAATGAACCCTAAGGTAAACTATGAACTTTATTTAACAATAGTATATCAGTAATGGTTTATCAACTGTAACAAATGTACCAAATTAATGCAAGATGTTAATGACAGGTGAAACTATGTGGAGGGAAGGGAAACAGATGGGAATGCATTGTACTTTCTTACAAATGTCCTGTAACCTAAAAATACTCGAAAATAATATATTAAAAATACATTATTATCTCAATAGACTTAGATAAAACTGACAAAATTCAACAGGCTTTCATGTGTAAAACACTCAGTCAGTTAGAAGAAAATGTTCTTTAACTTGATAAAGGGCACTTATATGAGAAATGAACCGACATTGTATTTAATGTGAAAGACTGATGGCTTTCTTCCTAAGATCAGAAAGAAGGCAAGAATGTCTGCTTTCACCATTTCTAGTCAATATTTTGCTGGTGGTATTATCCAGAGAAATTCAGCAATAAAAACAAATAAAAGGCATCTTGACTATAAAGGAAGATGTAAAATTATCTCTTTTATTTGGATGACACAATTTTTTATATAAAAAGTCATAAGTAATCTGTGAAAAAAAATTAGAAATGGTGAGTTCAGCCAGATTTCAGGAAAAATGATCAACATACAAAAATGAATTGTTCCTATACACTAGCAATGAATATTCCAAAAATAAAACTTTAAAAATTCCATTTGCAGTAACATAAAAGTAAAATACTTGGAAACAAATTTAACAATGCAAATGCAAAACACATATATTGAAACTCTAAAATATGTGGAAAGAAAGTAAAGAAGACACAAATTAATAAAATATCCCATATGTGTATATATAAGAAGTCAGTATTGGTAAAATGGAAATATTTCTCAAAAAAATCTACAAATTCAATGTCATCTCAGATAGACTCCCAACATAGTATATTTTGTAAAACTTGACATCCTGATCCTAAACCTCATGTGGAAATGCAAGTGACACCAAAGAATCAAGATGGTTTAAACTTGAAAAAGAATAATAAAGTTGAAGGACTTGTACTTCTCAATTTCAAAATGAAATTGGACTCCTAATAGGTCATGCCATATACAAAAATCAACACAAAATGGGTCAGAGATCTAACTGTAACAGCAAAATCTATTAGGAAAAAAATGTAAAGGTAAATCTTCATAACCTTGGATTAGGGAACAATTTCTGAGATAGGATGCCAAAAGCACAAGCAATAGGAGAAATAATAGATAACTTGGACTTGATCCAAATGTAAAATTTCTGTGTGCCAAAGGATACCATCAAGAAAATGAAAAGACAATATGCATAGAATGAAAAAATAAAATTGCAAATCATATATTTGGTAAATGTTAGTATCTAGAATACACAGAACTCTTATACAACAACAACAAAGAAACAGAAATAACCCAGTTTTTAAAATAGGTAGAGAACATGACTAGGCATTTCTTCAAAGAAGATATACACAAATGAGCAAAAAGCACGCAAAAATATTTTCAACATCACTAGCCATCAGAGAAATGCAAATCAAAACCACAATGAGATAGATACTACTTCACATCCACTAAGTGGCTATCATAAAAAAACAAGATAGATATTAACACGAATCAGTAAGAATGTGGAAAAAGTGGAACCCTCATACATTTATACATTTCTGATGGAAATGTAAGATGCTTCAGCCACTGTGGAAAGTCAAACAGAATTACCATAGGATTCAGCAATTCCCAAGAGTATTGAAAACATATCTCCAAACCAAAACTTGTACATGAATGTTCATACCACCATTATTCGTAATAGCCAGAGGTGTCAACAACCCAAATGTCCATCAACTGATGTACAAATTTAAAAAAATAAATAAATAACAGAATATTGGCAGAAAGAGGGAAACATACACTGATATGTGCCACAACATAGATGAACCTTGAAAATATTATACTTAGTGAAAGATATCAGTCATAAAAAGCCCCATGTTGTATGATTGTATTTCTTTAAAATGTCCAGGATAGGTACATATCCCATATAGACAAAAAGTAGATAGTGGTTTTCTGGGGTCTGGTAGAAAAGGAGACTAGAGAGTGACAGCTAATGGGTATGACATTTGTTTCGGGGGCTATGAAAATGTACTAGATTGCACAACTCTAAATATACTAAAAAACACTGAATTGTATATTTTAAACATTACATTTTGTTGTTTATAAATGATATCTCAATAATTCAAAATCAAAAAGAAATAATGGTAGTTCTCACTACATAAAATGGAAGATGCACACAGAAAAATTTATTTGGTAAACTCAGAATTCCAAAGAACATGCCTAAAACGAGGGAACATTTATGGACAAAGATAATTCAAAACGGTAATCTATAAAACAATAAAATGATTGACACCTATAATTAAATTTTTACCCACTGAAAAAAATAGCCCTCTTAAATCTGCAAGCTGGTTCTACTAGACTGACACAAAGCACAAATATGTACTACAAACTCCTTGTGAGTAGGGATTATTTGTAAATTTCTTTTGACTTTGGTAAGTTTATTTGAGGACATGTTTATTCATTTATAATGGCTGATTCTCAATTATATAAAATCAAATGGAAACAAAGATGTTCTGAAGCTAATGCATTGTGTCAATTAAAATAGCATCTGGCTATTTAATCTGAAGCATTGTTTTTCGTGAAACAACATTATGCATTCCACAAGGACAAGAAGAATAACTAGAAATGTAAAGAGAAGCATAGTTTATTTAAAAACAATAGCTTTTATTTTCTAAGCAAGCAGATATCCTATAAAATTTAATATTAAGAGATTTCACCAAATACGTCATGGCATCTTTGTACAGCCAATCTTTTTAAAGTTCCATTATACTTCATATAATATTGTGTAAATAGCTATAAGAAATTCTTCTGTGTTAAGAAACCTGTTAATTAGCCTTAAGATCAGAAAGGAATTTCCCCATCCTATTGATAAATGTGTTATATTTGGTTAGCTGCATTCTAATTTTTTCAGTAGAAATTCCCAGTTATGACTGTGCTTGGTTCATTCTCTTTCTTAGGCATAAAATGGACCTCTGCTGGGTGAGGTTATTGAAAGATTTGATGGGTGAATAGTCTGAATTGGTATACTAAATCTAAAATAATTATAATAACTAAAATAATTATTATGTAACATTTACAAAATAAAGAAGACTGATGAAAATATTTCTATTTCATTAGGTTAAAAGAGCACAAGCATCTCATTCAGAAAACACTGGGATATTTTATAGCCACATTGTTAAAACAAATGTTAAATGGGAAATAAAGTTTCAGTTCTCATTTAGACTCTATTGCATTGCTACCTACTTGCTATCATTCCTTTCTTCCTTCCTTTGCTCCATATTTCCATCCATTCTTCTTTCCTTTTCTCCTTTCATAAACATGTATCAAGCATATGTCTATTCAGAAGCAAGGAAATACTTTCATTTTACTTTCTCTAAATTGGCCTGCATACATTGCACTAAATAGAAAGGCAGGGTAGACTAGGAAAGAGTAGCAGATTGTGCAAGGCTCACTGCCTAATTCCCATTTGATATACAGGTCTTTCCTAGTGTTTGTTTTCATAAATCAACAGCTATAGCCTTATTTAAGAATCAGGTTGTCATAGACGTGACATAATTTATAGGCAACCAAATCAATAACGTATGGTTTGGACTTGTTTTTCTTCAATCAGTGATACTTCACATTATTTTAACAGTAAAAACATCAAACAAAAGTAAGGTTCTTTGGTATTATTTTATTTGGCCATTAAATATTTCCTTGGCCAATTTAAGTTGCCTTTTTTTTAGATACAAGCCAATTTTTTGTTATTAGATTCAGAAAATTAGATGACAAAATTACCCTGTCAAATTGTTATGGACATTTCTTTTTTCTAAAATATATTTTATTGCACTTTAGGTTCTGAGGTACATCTGCAAAATATGCAAGATTGCTACATAGGTATATACATGGCAATGTGGTTTGTTGCCTCCATCCCCCGTCACCTATATCTGGCATTTCTCCCCCTGTTATCCCTCCCCAACCTCCCTAACCCCGCTGTCTCTCCCCTATTCCCCCACAACAGACCCCAGTGTGTGATGCTTCCCCTCCCTGTGTCCATGGGTTCTCACTGCTCAACACCCACCTATGAGTGAGAACATGCAGTGTTTGATTTTCTGTTCTTGTGTCAGTTTGTTGAGAATGATGTTTTCCAGATTCATCCATGTCCCCACAAAAGACACAAAGTCATCATTTTTTATGGCTGCATAGTATTCCATGGTGTATATGTGTTATATTTTCCTTGTCTAGTCTATCATCAATGGGCATTTGGGTTGGTTCTAAGTCTTTGCTATTGTGAACAATGCTGAAATGAACATACCTGTGCATATGTCTTTATAATAGAATAATTTATAATCCTTTGCATATATACCCAGTAATGGGATTGCTGAGTCAAATGGAATTTCTATTTCTAGGTCCTTGAGGAACTGCCACACTGTCTTCCACAATGGTTGAACTAATTTACACTCCCAACAGTGTAAAAATGTTCCTATTTCTCCACATCCTCTCCAGCATCCGTTGTCTCCAGATTTTTTAATGATCGCCATTCTAACTGGTGTGAGATGGTAACTCAATGTGGTTTTGATTTGCGTTTCTCTAAAGACCAGTGATGATAAGCATTTGTTCATATATTTGTTGGCCTCTTGTATGTCTTCTTTTGTAAAGTGTCTATTCATGTCCTTTGCCCACTTTTGAATGGGTTTGTTTTTTTATTGTAAATCTGTGATAGTTCTTTGTAGATTCTGGATATTAGCCTGTTGTCAGATGTGTAGATTGCAAAAAGTTTTTCCCATTCTATTGGTTGCTATTTCACTCTAACAATTATTTCTTTTGCTTTACAAAAGCTCTGGAGTTTAATTCGATCCCATTTGTCTATTTAGGCTTTTGTTGTCAATGCTTTTGGTGTTTTAGTCATGATACCAAAACCTGACAGAGACACAACAAAAAAGAAAACTTCAGGCCAATATCCATGACGAACACAGATGCAAAAATCTTCAATGAAATACTAGCAAACCAATTGCAACAGCACATCAAAAAGCTTATCCATCACGATCAAGTAGGCTTCATTCCAGGGATGCAAGGCTGGTTCAACATATGCAAGTCTATAAACATAATCCACCACATAAATAAAACCAAAGACAAAAACCACATGATTATCTCAACAGATGTAGAGATGGTCTTCGACAAAATTCAAAAGCCCTTTATGCTAAAAACTCTCAATAAACTGAGTATCGAAGGAATATATCTCAAAATAATAAAAGCTATTTACGACAAACCAACAGCCAATATCATACTGAATGGGCAAAAACTGGAAGCATTCCCTTTGAAATCTGGCACTAGACAAGGATGCCCTCTCTCACCACTCCTATTCAATACCATATTGGAAGTTCCAGCCAGAGCAATCGGCAAGAAAAAGAAATAAATGGTATTCAATTAGGAAAGGAGGTAAGTCAAATTGTCTCTATTTGCAGATGACATGATTGTATATTTAGAAGACCTCATCGTCTCAGCCCAAAAGCTCCTTAAACTGATAAGCAACTTCAACAAAGTCTCAGGATACAAAATCATTGTGCAGAAATCACAAGCATTTCTATACACCAGTAACAGACTAACAGAGAGCCAAATCAAGAACGAACTGCCATTCACAATTGCTACAAAGAGAATAAAACACCTAGGAATACAGCTAACAAAGGATGTAAACTTCTTCAAGGAGAACTACAAACCACTGCTCAAGGAAATAAGAGAGGACACAAACAGATGGAAAAACATTCCATGCTCATGGTTAGGAAGAATTGATATTGTGAAAATGGCCATATTGGCCAAAGTAATTTATAGATTCAACACTATCCACATCAAGCTACCTATGACCCTCTTCACAGAACTGGAAAAAAAAAACACCTTAAATTTCATATGGAACCAAAAGAGAGCCCACATTGCCAAGACAATTCTAAGCAAAAAGAACAAAGCTGGAGGCATCATGCTATCTGACTTCAAACTATACTACAAGGCTACAATAATCAAAACAGCATGGTACTAGTACCAAAACAGAGATATAGACCAATGGAACAGAACAGAGGCCTCAGAGGCAATACCACACATCTACAACCATCTGATCTTTGGCAAACCTGACAAAAACAAGCAATGGGGAAAGGATTCCCTGTTAAATAATGGTGTTGGGAAAACTGGCTAGCCATGTGCAGAAAGCAGAAACTGGACCCTTTTCTGACACCTTACACTGAAATTAATTCCAGATGGATTAAAGACTTAAACACAAGGCCTAACACCATAAAAACCCTAAAAGAGAACCTAGCCAAAACCATTCAGGACATAGGCATAGGCAAGGAATTTAAGTTGCTTTTAACTTCACATTTCAGTTTTTTAAATCTAGGGGTAAAATCTGAGTTAAGTGCTTAAGGATCTCTTATCTGCAATTCATCAGTTAATAGTGAATATATCCTAATATTCTCCTATTTCCTTAGATGCTACCACATCTCTTCTGCTTTATTGGGAAAAAGAGTCCAAACCAAGAGTCATTATTTCTTCTAGGACCCATAGAGAGAGTCAAACCAGCCAGCCAATCTAAAAAGTGTTATTTTCCTAATTCTTGCTCTCTTGAAAATGTCTTTTGGAATCAGACAGATAATTAATAGCTGATATGGGATACACATCTATACAACCTATACGTAAGAGCATTTTCCTTCCAAAAGTATTCTATCATCCTTTCTTATCAATCATACTAACTCTATCCTTTCATTTCTAACTTCTTACCATTGAGTATGTGTGTGTGTGTGTTTTTAATGTAGTAAAGGTGAATGTGCCAGATTTGAGAAAAGACTTTAGTTGGAGACTCAAATTTAGGCACCAAAGAAATGCTGGCCTTCTCTGCTATAGAGCATGACCTCCCTGCCATCAGAGAAATTCTTTTTAGTTTAGGTGGCATCTTAAGGAAGTCCCAATTTAAGTAAAAATATATTGCATATGAAAAATAAAACTATGAGCAGCTAAATGTATGTACAGATTATCTAGGAATGGCAATGAAAAACATAGAAAAGCTTGAAAGGAGGAGAATGGATACATTTTGATGAGTGAGAAGAACCAAAGTTTTTACTGAGGAAGAAAGTAGATTCATACTGAAATCTGTGAGAGTCTCTGGGTAATATGAGGACACAGTTGCCTAGATAAGTAAAAGTAAAAAGTGATATTTATGTAAATAAAAGAGAGAAAGGATCCAAATATAGCCCTCAATACTTAGCCTGGATTCAGCTTTGGCCTACGCAATAGGAAACACCAACATGAAAGTGAAAAAAAAAAAAAAAAAGAAGAAAACCATGTGAATGCTTATGTGTTTGTGTTTGCACTTATGCCTGCATGTGTGAATATGTGTATGAAGGTATGATTTTCTGTGTATTTAAAAATGTTCTGCACTGAAAATAATGCAGGATATAAGTACTAATAATTGGCAGAAAGATTTTAAAATAAGAGAATCTTTGAAACCAAGCTAAAACCAAAGGAGGCTTGTGAGTGAGCAGTATAATTTCATCTATTACAGGCTTGAAGAAAATGCTAGGACAATTTACAGAAAACGAAATTAAATGTGCCTTAATACCTGTATGACTGTTCATGGCTCTGCCAAAAGTCAACTGCTCTAATTTTGCACAGGGACCTTTAATAGTCTAAACGACTTGGGTCTATCTTGATCTTCAGTGGCAAAGAAAAAAAAAAGTGTTCAACTATATTTCCTGCAACAAAAACATTTGTATCATTCTTTGAACTGTTAACTGTGGTACATAACTTACGCTCTGGTCATTGAGAATTATAGTCATTAGGTAGAAAGAATTAATTGAATAGCATTTCTAGAAGTAACTCAGAATCAGCCAGGTGGACTAAAGAATAAAACACCATATCCAGTAAACCGCTTTTCCAACTGGAAAAGGCAGAAAAAAAAATTGAGGAGAGGAAATTGAAATCAGATTATCAAGGAGGTTATTTTAAGAAAGTGCTGAGTTCGTCTTACCTAAATTTAAATCCCTAAGCTCAAGTAATTTTGTCCCGTTCTAGAAAGAAGGAGATGAAATTACCAAGGTTTAATTAACAGAAATATATATAAAATCAGTACCTAGCCAAATAAAACTACTTAATATTATAGGATATTGCTATGGACTGAATTGTGTTCCCTACAAAATTCATATGTTGAAACCCTAACACTCATTGTGATGGCCTTCGGGAGGTAATTAGGTTTTGATGAGGTTATGTGTGTGGAGCCCTCGTTATAGGATTAGGGCATTCTTCTCTTGTAAGAAGAGATGCCAGGAAGCTTGAGATCTCTCTCTCTCTCTCTGCCGTGTGATAGCACATTGAGAAGGCAGCCATTTACATGTCAGGAAGAGAACCCTAATCAGAGATCAACTATGCTTGTACCTTCCTCTTGGACTTCTATCCTTCAGAACTGTAAGAAAATAAATTTCTGTTGTTGAAATCAAAATGATCTCAGTGCTTTAGTTTACTAAAAGACTGATTGACTTGCACTTGTATTATAATGTAAAGTTCCTGTCAAGAAGTGAATGCTGCGTTATGCTACAGTAATAAAGCATAGATTCTGCTACCAGTGCAATCACAACAACACTTCATCAATGTTACACTAAATTCAGGCTAACGCATTTTAAGGGAGAATGTGTGACAAAGCAATATCCGAAAAAGAAAAGCCAATGTTTTAAGAGGGCTTAAAAATAAAGTATAACGTTGTGGAGGCTGGGAATGGGGTCTATTATGTTGCATAGTGCCAGGATGGCACTGTTCACCCTGTAGCCTGAGCAACTTTACATGGCAGCCCTGCTAGAAATCCAGAGAGGTGACTTCTAGTTCTGATTTTTCCCCTAAAGATAATCATTGTATAGTTTTGGGCAACAGAAGGTGGGAGACTATACAGTCTCCAAGGTCCTTTCCAGTCTACATATTACATTTCTATAAATGTGCTTCTGCATGAAGAAGTGACATTTGAATTCAAGCTGGATTAACTACCTGTCAGGAATATTGTAGAGAACATTCCCACCATGGGTTATAGGTTGGACTATATAACCTCTAAAGTCTCTTCTCATTCTAAAAATCAGTAATTTTTGAATCCAGAGCCTAAGACCACCATCTAAGAACATCACCCTGACATTTCTAGCATTGTGTTTCAGGATCTGTGCAGTCCAACTAGGATATATGTCTAGGTTGAGAAGACTGACGAAAAGCAGAGCTATAAATCACATAGAGAAGACATCTATCACAGTATTTTGAGTTCAAATCAATACCGTTTCATTGGCTGCAAAACATTAAGTGGTGCTATGGTGTCCCTGACCAACAGAACTCAACAGAAAGACAGAAGGACTTAGAGCTATACCCAGGTTCAAATCTCAGATTTAGTCATTGTTAGATTTCACTTGGGGTGGTTGGCAAGATATTACCTATTAGGAAAGTTATAGATTGTAATCTTAAACTTTTTGGAAGGCCAAAATGTTTAATTGGGGCAGGCCGAAGGCTGCTGCTCATTTACATTAGCATAAGAAAGACATAGAGATGATCAAAGGCTTTACCCCACATCCCTTTGTCTCCACTCTAACTGTTTAATGTAAATTTTGTGCTTGGTGGTCCCCTCAGGGGAAGCTCAAAAGGGAATTACCTGTTAATAGGGTTTACTCTGGGCCCTGAACCTAGATTTTATCAGTGGTTAAACCATTCTTTTAACCATGTCAATTATCCACAAGTGTATTCACTTAGAACCTCTGTTGTAAAATCTACAAAACAAAAGTGGAGGGACAGGGAGTCTTGGTTGATTGGTTGCATTTCATCCTCTGAAAGCAGCCAACAGCCATCCCTAGCCCACTTGTATCACTGTAACGTTGTGAGAGTGCATTCATTCATTCGTCATTGAGTCAGGGTCTGTAGGCCAGACTTCTGCAGGTGGTAGTCAATGCTTCAAGTAGTTATTAGCTATGTGATTTTAGGCAAACTTAATCATTACCACAATTTCCATCATTGTGATCAAATCAGCAATAATTGATGTTATTAAATAAGCATTTATTAGGTTTTAGGTACTTGCTATTTCCTATTTTATTAATTTGCATAAAAACCATATCAGGTAGGTATAATGGTCCATATTTTACACAAAGTTATACAGCCAATAAATTGTGAAGCTGGGCTTTCAGCCTTAGTTGACTATATCATTGATACTTTTAACTTTTTTACTATACTAACTTTATTTTCTGAACTTCAGTTTTTTCATCAATATAATGAGGAAAGTCTTTATAAATCTTTTAGTAAAATCAGAAATATCTAAAAGCATCTAGCATATATTAATGGTTCTATAAATTATAGCTACAATTATTATTATAATTTATTTATAACCTTACCCTTTTAGGCACATATCAGACCATCAGGCAGTAAGAATTTTTATACATTCAAGAAGATTCATTGCTTGCCTGTTCCCACAGAAACCATCTTTAAGTTTCAGAATTTACCCAAAGTTTAGTGTCCTAGTCGGTTATAACAATAATTAACAAGATACTAAAAAAATAAAACTTTACTTTGTCTATCGCACATTCTAATGGTGAAAAAGCTTATATATGTGTGCCTGTGTGTGTGTGTGTGTGTGTGTGTATATATATATATACACACACACACACACATATGCTAGTTCTGAATAAGGTGTAGAGAAAATACATTGCTGGTACTAGACTTAAATCAAATGATGTTACTGAAGGGCAATGTGGCTTTATATAACAAAACCTTATAATTGCCTATAACTGTAACCTAGTAATTTTTCTTCTAAAAATGTATCCCCAGAAACTAAGCATCTGTGGATAGAAATTTTTATACATGGAATGTCAGTGTAGTATTATTTATAATGCTGATAAATTAAAAACAACCTAAATTGGTAGGGTACAGTGGCTTGTGCCTGTAATCTCAACACTTTGGGAGGCTGAGGCAGGCAGATCACGAGGTCAGGAGATCAAGAGCATCCTGGCCAACATGGAGAAACACCATATCTACTAAAAATACAAAAATTAGTTGGGCGTGGTGATGCACACCTCTAATCCCAGCTACTCGAAAGGCTGAGACAGGAGAATTGCTTCAAATGGGGAGGCAGAGGTTACAGTGAACCGAGATTGAAAAAAAAAACCTAAATCTCCAACAATAAAAGAGTGAATAAAGTATGGTCAAGAAATATTATGCAGCTGTGAAAACCATGTTTTTCTGTGCCACGGAAAAATCTTTATGTTATATTCTTAAATGAAAATACCAGGATAGAAACCTACCTAGACTATGATTCCAGTTATTGTTAAACTATATTATACATTCATGTGCACATACAATACATGCATAGAAAAAAATGTAGAAAGAAGTAAATCAAGGCTTTTACAGTTATCTCATGCTGAATATCAAGAGTATGTTTTTATTCATTTTATTTTTAAATTTTAATTTTATTTATTTTTTAAAATTTTAAGTTCTGGGATACATGTGCTGAATGTGCAGGTTTGCTACATAGGTATATATGTGCCATGGTGGTTTGCTGCATCCATCAACCAGTCATCTAGGTTCTAAGCCTAGCATGCATTAAGTATTTGCCCTAATGCACTTCCTCCCCTTTCACCCAACCCCAGACAGGCCCTGGTGTGTGATATTTCGCTTCCTGTGTCTCTATGTTCTCATTGTTCAACTCCCACTTATGAGTGAGAACATGTGGTGTTTGGTTTTCTGTTCCTGTGTTAGGTTGCTGAAGATAATGGTTTCCAGCTTCATCCATGTACCTACAAAGGACATGAGCTCATTCTAAAAATAATTTTTTTAATTGGAAGCAAGAATATTTTTAACAATTAAAAAGAAACTTAAAAATATTCTTGCTTACAATTTAAAAAAAATTTTAATGTTATTGCTTACAATTTAAATTTTTTAAATATTATTGCTTACAATTTTAAAAATTATTTTTAGAATGTATCAACTTGCAGTTAGCAACTCTTATAAAAAATACATGGAAAACCATGATTGAGGGTATGTTGTCACAGATTAACAATTGCAATGTAGAGGAAAGAATTGAAAATTGCTGCTTTCAGTATTTGTGATGTCAGGATATCATACCTTATTATGGTCTTCCAACTTAACAAATAATTTTCTTCTCCAAAAAAAGAAGATGTGAGAGGATCATGAAGAGAAAGTTATTTTGCCTCAGTTTTTCAAGTTGTCTGATGCTGTGTCTTGCCTTCAGGTAAGTGATTAAACATAGGTGTGAACACTGATACTTTTCTTCTTGAATAACTTTAGCAATAAAGCCTATACATTAATCCTTTTATGCAAAAACAATGAGGAAAATTGCTGTAACCATTTTAAGCCCAATTTTCTAAATCCCTGTAAGTTCAGGTATACAGAGTTCAACCATAATCACCTCTATGTTGGAAAAATGATATTTATTATTTTCCTTGCCCTTTTGTTATATTTCAGGCTCTCTTTCTGACAATGTAAACTCCTCCCTTGGGAGTTAAGGAATTATATTTTTAGCAACCCAAATTCTACTATTCCGAGTCTACGGATAATTTATAATTTGATTTAGTAGTGAACAATTTAAAATAGCAATATTTAATGTCAATATCCAGTATATTGAATCCTATATGAATTGGCTAATACATTTTTAATTGGCTGGCTCATTGATTAGCATCTACTTTGTAAGCCCAGGCACTGTTATGTTTATGTAGGTTGTTGTATTTAAGTGAAATAAGATGAGAGCTTCTGTTTCTCATTTAGCAAATTTCTGGAAAAACCAGGATCATTCCACACATATGCCAATTTAATATTCTCTTTCTGTGGTTAATAGCTATCTATCTAGAATAAATACACACTTTTGGCAGTACAATCCTTGGTATTTACAGAAATGGAACAAGATAATTATAAGAATCTTTCATTCAGTCTCTGCTTCTAGTAACCAAATTTCTCAGAATAACACTAAAACAACTGGAAATGAAGGTACAGATCCTAAGCCTTTATAGATCCCCAAGTTGTGAAGGAATTCTGACAATTTGTTACACATTTGTTTTATTCTTGATATAAAACTAATGGATGTTTAATTGGACCTCAGAATCCAAATCTATGTAAATTGAAATATTGAACCTTACTGGTAAAAGTGTTGAGTAGACACCTGAATATGATAATTTGGAACTAATAAAAATTTCTCTTCAACTCTGCTTTGTTGAATCAACTTGGGAAATTAGAAAATACTAACAACTAATGAGTAAACAAGCAAAATGCATATGAAATGTAAATTGTATACATTATTTCTATTTATAGTGAGAAGATATGCAGGATCACTCAGTGCATGAGAATAGATCTTACAAAATTTCAAATAGGGAACCTTTATTTTTAGAAGTGTTATTAGAATAAATGGGCAGGGATAATTGTCTTGTGTTTTCATGAGGAACAAGGAGGAGGATGCCAATCAAAATCATGGCTGGTAGGATCTGGGTCTCAGACTATAGAAGGGCTCAGAAACACAAATCCAATGTAGAAGATAACAGAGACTCCAACAACTCAGTCTCCTTCAAAAGTCTTGCTATATAGGTCATTATCATTAAAAAAAAATAGCATTTTTTTTCCTGAAAGAATATATGAGCTTTTGTGGATAATAGAACATGCATACAGAAATAAGATTCTTCCAGACTATAATAATCAACAACTGAGAACATGTTTTCTTCTCTGTCTAGAGAAGGAAGAGGAAAAAAGGAGATTTTACTGATGAGGGAAGACGTAACATACCCTAGTCAAAAAAATCACAATATGGTACACACGACTAGCTGCACAATGGAATACAGTACAAACAAGTGAGCTAGGATTCAGATTTTTGTCTAGATTTTCATGTTTATAAGCTGTAAGAACATGGAAAAATCACTTGACCTCCCTGGACTTAACTACCTCTAAAATAAAAGCTTTGCCTTAAACCATGTGGTCACAAACTAAAATGCCTGAAAAAGCCAGGCAGACTATGTAAATCAGATTACTTAAATGTGTCAATTGAGAGAAAAGCAATTGTCCAAGCAGGATGGGTTATGGCAGCTGATTTCCTGCATAAGAATTAGGAAAGTTGTAGGGAATGGCAGGAATTCAGGTAAACTGAAGAGCCCCAGCTGGATTTAACGATGGCAGCCAACAGTGAGCTCCAACAATCAATGCCCTTTGAGAATATAGGTCCCATTTTGCCAAACCTTCTGATTCCCCAAGACCAACTGGATATACAGATTTGTATGCAACATCTCCCCACCTTTTTAATGTTAGCAATCAGCTTATTTTACAATACTACGCAGGCTAGACAAAACGTATCTTGGATAGATCTGTCCTGCGAACAGCCAGTTTTTAACCTCTGGCTTCGATAATCTATAAAACTCTACTGTGGCATTAATATGATCCAATGAGAGTAGTTTTAAAATTCTGGCCTTAGCTTTGGCTGATGTCACTTCTTTATCCAATCTCTGCTCCTTAGTTATTCATTAGCCTTTTCTACTCACCTGACTTCTTGTGATCAACATAATCTCTACATCTTTAGCAAACCCTCATCCACTTACATATGAAGATTCAACCATGCCTCATTCATGACCCTCCAGACATGGGCTTGTCACTCCTGTAACCAAACTATGCTTCTCCAACACACCCTACCCATGGAGGCCAGGTTTTAAAACACCTTATATTACTCAATTTTTGCCCATTTGACTGTGAACCATATGCACTTAATATAGCATTATGTTACTTTAAATGGAGGGAGCCCTAATTCTTATCTTGGAATACTTTCTGACAAATGAGATGGTAGGCATCTATCACTGGTATCATATAACAACTTTAACAAATGAGATGGTAGGCATCTATCACTGGTATCATATAACAACTTTAACTTAAGTTTCATTTGAATATATATTCTGTGAGTGAATGGGCTAAGCAAAAAACCCTAAATCTGGGTCTGAAAGTTGTTTATAAAGAATCTGCGGGGGGGACTCAAGATGGCGCTGTGAGAACAACCCAGGATTGAAGCTCTCGGTTAATCCACGGAGAGGTGAGTCAGAGCTGCATTTTCAGACTGATCTTTGTTGCCCACAGAATGGGGAAATTCCCAAGTATAAAGGAGATGCGGGACACCAGGCAGAGGCTCTGCTTGGAGAAGCCGGCAGCCGGGGTGGCAGCGGCCAGCCCTACCCAGCGCTCCCCACAGGGCGCGCTTGTCCGGGTGCCCTGTTGAACCGGCAACCTGAGACTTGAGAGGGCAGAACTTGAGACTAAAGGGGACTTGGACAGTGGGCCAGCCCAGGGGATTCCAGGAACACAGCGTTAGGGGTAGCACAGTGGGACAGACAAAATGACGATTCCAAATGCTCGCCGTGGATAAGGTCCCGGAGACGCTCCGTGGGGGAGGGGCGTCCACCATTACTGAGGCAACCCGCCCCGACTGAGATACATGCCCACTGCTGACGCAGCCTGCAGTTGCCGAGGCAACCCACCCCTACTGAGATACACACCCACTGCTGATGCAGCCTGCCGTTGCCGAGGCAACCCGCTACAACAGAGAGACTCCACCGGAGGGCATAGCCCATGGCAGAGACCGCAGCAGAAGAGCAAGAGCCTGCAGCAAGAGGGCAAACCTCACAACAGCAGGGCGGAGCCTCGGCACTCAAAAAGTGACTAGACTGCCTCCTAGCTGGGCAGGACACCTCAACGGACATCCAAAAACAAAGCCCCAACCCCCCAAGACAGAGCAATTGAGAGAAAAAGGGTTTTTTAATGACCTCTGTTGCAGCAGAATCAAACATAGCAGCCTAACAGCCCTGAATGAACAACAGAGCTCACAGCTCAGCAATTGAGCTCATATAAAGTACAGACTGTCTCTTCAAGCAGCTCCCTGACCCCTCTATATCCAAAAGACTGACATTTGGCAGGCATCATCCTGGGACAAAGATAGTAGAAAAAGAAACTGGTAGCATCCCTCACTGTTCCGCAGCTGCTATAGGTGCACCCCAGACAAGCAGGGCCTGGAGTGGACCTCAGCAGTCGTACAGCGAAGGGGCTAGACTGGTAGAAGGAAAACCAAGTAACAGAAATACTTCATCATCAACAATCCGGGTGTCCACTAAGAGACCCAATCGAAAAGTCAGCAACTACGGAGACGACAAGTGGATAAATCCACAAAGATGGGAAGAAACCAGTGCAAAAAGGAGGAAAACATCCGAAACCAGAACACCTTGCCTCCGAGAAAGGACCAAAACTCCTCACCAGCAAGAGAACAAAGCTGGATGGAGAATGACTGTGATGAAATGACGGAATTAGACTTCAGAAGGTGGATAATGAAAAACTTTTGTGAGCTAAAAGAACATGTATTAAATCAATGCAAAGAAACTAAGAACCTTGAAAAAAGATATGAAAAAAGATTTGAGGAAATGATAACAAGAATGGATAACTTAGAGAGGAATATGAATGAATTAAAGGAGCTGAAAAACACAATACGAGAACTTCACGAAGCATGCACAAGTTTCAATAGCCGAATTGACTGAGCAGAATAAAGAATATCTGAAGTCGAAGATCAACTCAACGAAATAAAACAAGAAACAAAGATCAGAGAAAAAAGCAGAAAAAGGAATGAACAAAGTCTCCAAGAAATATGGGACTATGTGAAAAGACCTAAGCTACGTTTGATAGGTGTACCAGAAGGGGACGAAGAGAATGAATCCAAGCTGGAAAATACTCGTCAGGACATTATCCAGGAAAATTTCCCCACCTAGCAAGACAGGCCAACACTCAAATGCAGGAAATACAGAGAACACCACAAAAATATTCCGCAAGAAGAGCAACCCCAAGGCACATAATCATCAGATTCAACAAGGTTGAAATGAAGGAGAAGATACTAAGGACAGCCAGAGAAAAAGGTCGAGTTACCCACAAAGGGAAGCCCATCAGACTCACAGCAGATCTCTTGGCAGAAACACTACAAGCCAGAAGAGAGTGGGGGCCAATATTCAACATCCTTAAAGGAAAGAACTTTCAACCCAGAATTTCATATCCAGCCAAACTGAGCTTCATAAGTGAAGGAAAAATAAAATCCTTTGCGAACAAGCAAGTACTCAGAGATTTTGTCACCACCAGGCCTGCTTTACAAGAGCTCCTGAAAGAGGCACTACACATAGAAAGGAACAACCAGTACCAGCCATTCCAAAATCACACTAAATGTTAAAGAGCTTCAACATAATAAAGAATCTACAACAACTAATGGGAAAAACGGCCACTTAGCATCAAAATGGCAGTATCAAATTCACACATAACAATATTAACCCTAAATGTAAATGGACTAAATGCACCAATAAAAAGACACAGACTGGCAAATTGGATAAAAATCCAAAACCCATCAGTGTGCGGTATCCAGGAAACCCAACTCACATGCAAGGATAAACAAAGGCTCAAAATAAAGGGATGGAGGAAGATTTACCAAGCAAATGGAGAGCAAAAAAAAGCAGGAGTTGCAATTCTCATCTCTGATGAAATAGACTTTAAAGCAACAAAGATCAAAAGAGACAAAGAAGGCATTACATAATGGTAAAAGGATTGATACAACAAGAAAAGCTAACGATCCTAAAAATATATAGACCCAATACAGGAGCACCCAGATACATAAGGCAAGTTCTTAATGACTTACAAAGAGACTTAGACTCCCACACAATAATAGTGGGAGACTTTAACACTCCACTGTCAATATTAGACAGATCAACCACACAGAAAATCAACAAGGATATACAGGGCTTGAACTCAGACCTGGAGCAAGCAAACCTGATAGACATTTACAGAACTCTCCACCCCAAATCCACAGAATATACATTCTTCTCAGCACCACATCACACCTACTCTAAAATTGACCACATAATTGGAAGTAAAGCACTGCTCAGCAAATGCAAAACAACTCAAATCATAACAAACAGCCTCTCAGACCATAGTGCAATCAAGTTAGAACTCAGAATACAGAAACCAACCCAGAACCACACAGCTTCATGGAAACTGAACAACTGGCTCTTGAATGTTGACTGGGCAAACAATGAAATGAAGGCAGAAATAAAGAAGTTCTTCAAAACCAATGAAAACGAAGACACAACATGCCAGAATCTTTGGGACACATTTAAAGCAGTCTCTAGAGGAAAGTATATAGCAATAAGTGCCCATATGAGGAGAATGGAGAGATCTAAAATTGACACCCTATCGTCAAAATTGAAAGAGCTAGAGGAGCAAGATCAAAAAAACTCAAAACCCAGCAGAAGACAAGAAATAACTAAGATCAGAGCTGAACTGAAGGAGATTGAGACATGAAAAACCCTTCAAAAAATCAATAAATCCAAGAGCTGGTTTTTTGAAAAGATCAACAATATAGACAGACCACTAGCCAGATTGATTAAAAATAAAAGAGAGAACAACCAAATAGATGCAATAAAAAATGATAAAGGGGAAATCACCACAGACTCCACAGAAATTCAAAACATCATCAGAGAATATTACAAACAACTCTATGCACATAAACTAGTAAACCTGGAAGAAATGGATAAATTCCTGGACTCCTGTGTCCTCCCAAGCCCAAACCAGGAGGAAGCTGAAACTATGAATAGACCAATAACAAGGTCAGAAGTCGAGGCAGCAATTAAGAGCCTACCACACAAAAAAAGCCCAGGTCCAGACGGGTTCATAGCCGAATTCTACCAGACACACAAAGAGGAGCTGGTACCATTCCTTCTAAAACTATTCCAAATAATCCAAAAAGAGGGAATCCTTTCCAAATAATTTTATGAGACCAACATCATCCTGATACCAAAACCCGGCAGAGACCCAACAAGAAAAGAAAACTTCCGGCCAATATCCATGATGAACATAGATGCAAAAATCTTCAATAAAATATTGGCAAGCCGATTGCAACAGCAAATCAAAAAACTTATTCATCATGATCAAGTAGGATTCATCCCGGGGATGCAAGGCTGGTTCAACATACGCAAGTCTATCAACGCAATTCACCACATAAACAGAACCAAAAACAAAAACCACATGATTATCTCAATTGACGCAGAGAAGGCATTTGACAAAATTCAACAGCCCTTTATGCTAAAAACCCTCAATAAACTCGGGATCAATGGAACGTATCTCAAAGTAATAAAAGCTATTTATGACAAACCAACAGCCAATATCATACTGAATGGGCAAAAACTGGAAGCATTCCCTTTGAAATCTGGCACTAGACACGGATGCCCTCTCTCACCACTCCTATTCAATATAGTACTGGAAGTTCTAGCCAGAGCAATCAGGCAAGAAAAAGAAATAAAGGGTATTCAAATAGGAAAGGTGGAAGCCAAATTGTCTCTATTTGCAGATGACATGATAGTATACCTAGAAGACCCCATTGCCTCAGCCCAAAAACTCCTGAAACTGATAAGCAACTTCAGCAAAGTCTCAGGATATAAAATCAATGTGCAAAAATCACAGGCATTCCTATACACCAATAACAGACTTAAAGAAAGCCAAATCAAGAACGAACTGCCATTCACAATTGCTACAAAAAGAATAAAATACCTTGGAATACAACTCACAAGGAACGTAAGGGACCTCTTCAAGGAGAACTAGAAACCACTGCTCAACGAAATCAGAGAGGACACAAACAGATGGAGAAACATTCCATGTTCATGGTTAGGAAGAATTAATATTGTGAAAATGGCTATACTGCCCAAAGTAATTTACAGAATCAACGCTATCCCCATCAAGCTACCATTGACTTTCTTCACAGAACTGGAAAAAACCACCATGAACTTCATATGGAACCAAAAGAGAGCACGCATAGCCAAATCAATTCTAAGCAAAAATAACACAGCAGGGGGCATCACACTACCGGATTTCAAACTATACTACAAGGCTACAGTAATCAAAACAGCATGGTACTGGTACCAAAACAGAGAAACAGACCAATGGAACAAAACAGAGGCACTGGAGGCAACACAACATATCTACAACTATACAATCTTTGATAAACCTGACAAAAACAAGCAATGGGGAAAGGATTCCCTATTTAACAAATGGTGTTGGGAAAACTGGCTAGCCATGTGCAGAAAGCAGAAACTGGACCCCTTCCTGACACCTTACACTAAAATTAACTCCAGATAAGTTAAGACTTAAACATAAGACCTGGCACGATAAAAACCCTAGAAGGAAATCTAGGCAAAACAATCCAGGACATAGGAGTAGGCAAAGACTTCATGAACAAAACACCAAAAGCATTGGCAACAAAAGCCAAAATAGACAAATGGGACCTAATGAAACTCCACAGCTTCTGCACGGCAAAAGAAACAGTCACTAGAGTGAATCGGCAACCAACAGAATGGGAAAAAGTTTTTGCAGTTTACCCATCTGACAAAGGGCTGATATCCAGAATTTACAAAGAACTCAAACAGATTTACAGGAAAAAAACAAACAAGCCCATTCAAAAGTGGGCAAAGGATATGAACAGATACTTTACGAAAGAAGACATATATGAGGCCAACAATCATATGAAAAAATGCTCATCGTCACTGATCATCAGAGAGATGCAAATCAAAACCACATTGAGATACCATCTCACGCCAGTTAGAATGGCGATCATTAAAAAATCTGGAGACAACAGATGCTGGAGAGGATGTGGAGAAAAAGGAACACTTTTACACTGCTGGTGGGAGTGTAAATTAGTCCAACCATTGTGGAAGACGGTGTGGCGATTCCTCAAGGCCATAGAAATAGAAATTCCATTTGACCCAGCAATCCCATTACTGGGTATATACCCAAAGGACTATAAATCATTCTACTCTAAGGACACATGCACACGAACATTCATTGCAGCACTGTTTACAATACCAAAGACCTGGAGTCAACCCAAATGCCCATTGATGATAGACTGGATTGGGAAAATGTGGCACATATACACCATGGAATATTATGCAGCAATCAGAAATGATGAGTTCGTGTCGTTTGTAGGGACATGGATGAATCTGGAGAACATCATTCTCAGCAAACTGACACAAGAACAGAAAATGAAACACCGCATATTCTCACTCATATGCGGGTGATGAAAAATGAGAACACATGGACACAGAGAGGGGAGTACTAAACACTGGGGTCTATTGGGGGGAAAAGGGGAGGGCCAGTGGGAGGGGGAGGAGGGGAGGGATAGCCTAGGGAGAAATGCCAAATGTGGGTGAAAGGGAGAAAGCAAACAAAACACACTGCCATGTGTGTACCTATGCAACTGTATTCCATGCTCTCCACATGTGCCCCAAAACCTAAAATGCAATAAAACAAAAAAAAAATAAATAAATAAAAATAAATAAATAAAATAAATAAATAAAAAGAATCTGCATAAAAGTAAAGCATAATTAGTGAGGAAAATTGCCATTCTAAAATTTTAAAATATTAAATTGACAAAGATTTTATATATTTAAAGTACAGAGCACAAAAACTTGATATACATAAACACTGTATAATAATTACCAAAATCAAATTTACACATCCATCATCACCTGTATGAATCAGTTTATTGTTGTTTTTTAACAGAATACCTGAAACCGGGGAATCAATTTTTTTAAAAAAGTATTTGTTACTGTTCTGGAGGCTGAGAAGTCCAAAATTGAGGTGCTGCATCTGGTGAGAAAGTTCTTGCTGGTAAGGACTCTGTAAAGACTCTCAAGGTGATACACTGTACCACATGATGAGAAGGCCAAGCATGTTAACATGCTTGCGCAGGTCTCTATTCCACTTCTTATAAAGCCACAGGTTCCTCTCCCATGATAACCAATTCATCCATTAATTCATTAATCCATGAATGGACTAACCAATTAATAAGAGAAGAGCGCTCATGATCCAATTATGTCTTCAAGGCCCTACTTTTCAATAATGACACAATGAGGATTATGTTTCCAATGCATAAAATCTGAAGGACACATTTAAACCATATCACCATGTATGCTTTACCTTACTTAGAAATTGTTTATCTTACAACTTAAATTTGTACACTTTTAATCACTCAAATCCATTCAGTTACGTGGAAATTATAAAATCTACTTCTGTATGACTTTTGAGTAAAAATGAAATTAAGGCAGAAATGAAAAAGTTTTTTGAAACTAATATGAACAAAGATACAACATACTAGAATCTCTGGGACAAAAGTAAGGCAGTATTAAGAGTGAAACTTATAGCATGAAATTTCCACATTAAAAAATTACACAGATTTCAAATTAACAACCTAACATCAACATTAAAGAACTAAAGAAGCAAGAGCAAATCAACCCCAAAGTCAGCAAAAGAGAAGAAATAAGCAAAATTAGAGCTGAACTAAAGGAAATCAAGACACACAAAAACATATTCAAAACATCAACAAATCTAAGAGCTAGTTTCTTGAAAAATTAATGAGAGAGATAGGCTACTATTTAGACTAATAAAGAAGAAAAGAGAGAACATCCAAATAAACATAATAAAAAATGACAAATGGAATGTTATCACTGAGCCCACAAAAATAAAAACAGCTGTTTGCCTGCAGGGTTGTGTGGTCATAGCAGCTCAAGGGGTGCTAAATAAGCATCCTTCAGGGCAGGCTAAGCCAATGCAAAACCAGATTCCAGGCAAGGACGCAGGCCGTGTTTTTGTTCAAATAGAAGTAACAAAAGTCATAAAGTCCCAGTTCAGATGGAAGTTCCCCACATGACAGCACAGTTAATGACCACCCACAGGCAAATAATCTTCGGTAGCATCTAGGTTTAAGCATCTATGTTTAAGCATCTATGTAGGTTTAAGCATACATAGATGCTTAAACTGGTGTCTCCCCACAGCAACAGCTCCAGGTCTTGTTTTCATTGTTCTTTATCCTCTGCTTCTAGAACCAGAGCCTCTGTGACCTTGTGACCTACAGGTATTGGGAGATACACAGGGAGGATGCAAGGATCCCCTGGAATTTTAAAAATGATATTACTGTCTTTAAGCAAGACCTGATCACCTGTATGGAGCAAGGAAAAGAGCCTTGGAGCAATTCCCCACTGTACAGCATAACTGCTGGGACAGTTCGAGGTCAGACTGCTTCTTTAATCAATACACTGATCCATTCCTCCTCACAGGGTGGAGCCTCCCTGTGAGATTTTCAGCATTTCCAACCAGGGGTTTATGGACAGAACTCTGATCTCTCTGAGAGAAGCCCTTATGGGGAGGAGTGGCCATGGTATCATAAATAAATGATCTTAGTCATTTCTGCTGCTGGCTCTGGAGAGTCAGGGCAGCCTCGAAGAGGGCAATTCACCCACTCCACCAAGGGGCATCCAGACTCCTTATTTAAGCAGGTCACAGATCCTGTTCCTCCTGACTGGGTGAGACTTCCCAACAGGGGTCTCCAGACACCACATGGAGAACTGTTCCAGCCAGCATCAGGTCTGTGCCCCTCTAGGACAGAGCTCCTAGAAAAGGGAGCAGGCTGCCACATTTACTGTTCTGCAGACTCCACCAATGATACCTCCAGGTGTGAACCCAGGTGAATAGGATCTGGAGTGGATCCCAGCAAACACAGCAGCCCTATGGAAGAGAGGCCTGACTACTAAAAGAAAAACAAACAGAAAGTAACAACAACAACATCTATGAAAAAGACCCAACAAACACCCTATCCCAAGGTCAACAGCCTCAAAGATCAAAGGTAGATAAACTCATGAAGATGAGAAAGTTTTATCATGTTGGCCAGTCTGGTCTCAAACTCCTGACCTCAGGTGATCCACCTGCCTCAGCCTCCCAAAGTGCTGGAATTATAGGAGTGAGCCACCATGACCAGCTCAAAACCACACAACTATGTGGAAATTGAATAACCTTCTTTTGAATGTCTTCTGGGTAAATAATGATATTAAGGAAGAAATCATTAAGTTCTTTGAAACTAACGAGAACAAAGAAACAACCTACCAGAATCTCTGGGACACAGCCAAAGCAGTGTTAAGAAGGAAATTTATAGCACTAAATACCCACATCAAAAATGTAGAAACATGTTAATCTCATAACATCACAACTAAAGGAACTAGAGAACCAAGAGAAAACAAAACAAAACAAAACAAAAAACCACCAAAGCTAGCAGAATACAAGAAATAACGAAGCTCAGAGTGGAACTGAGGGAGATAGACACATGAAAATAACCTCCAAAAAAAATCAATGAGCTGTTTTTTTTGAAAATAATTAATGAAATAAATAGACCACTAGCTAGATTAATAATGAAGAAAAAAGATAAGAATCAAATAGGCACAATAAAGAATGATAAAGGGGACATCACCACTGACCCCACAGAAATACCAACAATCATCAGAGAATGCTACAAACACCTCTATGCAAATAAACTAGAAAATCTAGAAGAAAAGGAGAAATTCATGGACCCATATACTTTTCAAGACTGAACCAGGAAAAAGTTGAGTCTCTGAATAGACCAACAACAAATTCTGAAATTGAGGCAGCAATGGATAGCCTACCAGCCAAAAAAAAAAAAATCCAGGATCACGTGGATTCACAGCTGAATTCTACCAGGGGTACAAAGATGAGCTGATACCCTTTCTTCTGAAACCATTTTAAACAACTGAAAAGAAAGGACTCTTCCCTAACTCATTTTATGAGGCCAGTATTATCCTGATATGAAAACCTGGCAGAGATATAATGAAATAAATAACAACAACCAACCAAACAACCAACCACGCAAACAAATAACTGCAGGCCAATATCCCTGATTAACACCAAGGCAAAAATTCTCAGTGAAATACTGGCAAACCAAATCCAGCAACACATCAAAAAATTTATCCACCATGATCATGTTAGCTTTATCTCAAGATGCAATACTAGTTCAACATACACAAATCAATAAACATAATTCATCACAAAAACGGAACTAAAGACAAAAAATACATTATTATCTCAATAGATGCAGAAAAAACCTTCAATAAAATTCAACACCCCTTCATGTTAAAAACTCTCAATAAACTATGTATTGAAGGAACATACCTCAAAATATTAAGAGCCATTTATGGCAAACCCACAGCCAACTTTATACTTAATGGGTGAAAGCTGTAAGCATTCCCCTTGAAAACTGGCAGAAGACAAGGGCTTCTATTTACCATTTCTGTTCAACATAGCATTGGAATTTCTGGTCAGGGCAATTAAGCAAAAGAAAGGAATAAAGCATATTCAAATAGGAAAAGAGGAAGTAAAATTATCTTTCTTTGCAGATAATATGATCCTATATGCAGAAAACCCCATCATCTCAACCAAAAGTTTCTTAAGCTGATAAGCAATTTCAACAAAGCCTCAGAATACAAAATCAAGTGCAACAGTCACAAGCATTCCTATACACCAAAAAGCAGACAAGGAGAGACCCAAATCATGAATGAACTTCCATTCAAAATTGCTACAAAGAGAATCCAATACCTAGCAATACAGCTAACAAGGGATATGAAGGATGTCTTCAAGGAGAACTAGAAACCACTGCTCAGGGAAATCAGAGAAGACACAAACAAATGGACAGACTTCTCATGCTCATTGATAGAATCAATATAATGAAGATGGCCATACTGCCCAAAATAATTTATAGATTCAGTGCTATTCCCATTAAACTACCACTGACACTCTTCACAGAATTAGAAAAAGAAACTACTTTAAATTTCATATGGATTCAAAAAGGAGTTTGAATAGCCAAGACAATTCTAAGCAAAAAGAGAAAAGCTGGTGGCATCACACTACCCAACTTCAAACTATCAAGGCTACAGTAACCTAAACAGCATGGTACTGATACAAATATTGATCGACAGATCAATGGAACAGAATAGAGATCTCAGAAATAGGACTGCACATTTACAACCATCTGATCTTCAACAAACATGACAAAAACAAGCAATGGGGAAAGCATTCTCTATGTGGTACTCGGAGAACTGGCTAAACATAGGCAGAAAATTGAAACTGGACTCTTTCCTTACACCTTACAAACATTAACTTAAGATGGATTAAAAACCTAAATATAAAATTCCGAATTATAAAAACCCTAGAAGAAATTCTAAGCAATACTATTTATGACATAGGCATGGGCAAATATTTCATAATGAAATCCTCAAAAGCAATTACAACAAAAGCAAAAATTGACAAATATCCAGTTAAACTAAAGAGCTTCTGCACAGCAAAAGAAACTATCATCAGAGCAAACAGGCAACCTACAGAATGGAAGAAAATATTTGCGATATATCCATCTGACAAAGATCTAATATCTAGAATCTACAAGGAACTTAAACAAATTTACAAAAAAAAGACAACCTTATTAAAAAGTGAGCAAGATACATGAACAGACAATTCTCAAAGGAAGACATGTATGCAGCCAACAAACATATGAAAAGAGCTCAACATCACTGATCACTAGAGAAATACAAATCAAAACTATAATAAGATAGGATCTCATGCCAGTCAGAATGGTGATCATTAAAAAGTCAAGAAACAACAGATGCTTCTCAGGTTGGAGATAAATATGAATGCTTTACACTGTGGGCTGAAATATAATTAGTTCAACCATTTTGGAAGACAGTGCAGTGATTCCTCAAAGATTTAGAACCAGAAATACCATTTGACCCAGCAATTCTATTACTGGGTATATACCCCAAGGAATATAAATTATTCAATTACAAAGATACATGCACACATACATTCAATGCAGCTCTACTTATAATAGCAAAAACTTGGAATCAACCCAGATGCCCATCAATGATAGACTAGATAAAGAAATTTTGGTACATATATATCATTGAATACTATGCAGCCATAAAAAGGAATGAGATCATGTCTTTTGCAGGGATGTGGATGGAGCTGGAAAACATTATCCTTAGCAAACTAACACAGAAACAGAAAACAAATACCACATGTTCTCACTCATAAGTTGGAGCTGAACAATGAGATCACACGGAAGATGGGGAAACAATTCACGCTGGGGCCTCTTGGAGGGTGGGGAGGGAGAAGGGAGAGCATTAGGAAAAGCAGCTAATGCATGCTGGGCTTAATACCTAGGTGATGGGTTGATAGGTGCATCAAACTATAATGACACATGTTTACCTGTGTAACAAAACTGCACATCCTGCACATGTACTTCAGAACTTAAAAATAAATAAAAATTAATAACAAAATAAAAACAAACTTCAGAAACTACTATGAATATCTCTATGCAAGCAAACTAGAAAACTTAAAATAGATAGATAAATTCCTGAAAATGTCTTTTCAAAGACTGAACCAGGAAGAAATTGAATCTCTGAACAGACCAAAATGAGCTCCAAAACTGAATCAGAAATAAAAATCTACCAACCAAAATAAATAAATAAATAAAGCCCAGGACCAAATGGATTCACAGTAGAATTCAACCAGATGTACAAAGAAGAGCTGATACCATTCGTACCAGAACTATTCTCAAAAGAATTAGAAGTAGAACTTTTCCCCAACTCATTCTACGAGGCCAGCATCATCCTGATACCAAAAGTTAGCCAGATACAACAATAGCAACAAAACCCTCTGGGCCAATATCCTTGATGAATGTTGGTGCAAAAATCCTCAACAAAATTATTGCAAACTGAATCCACCAGCACATCGAAAAGCTAATCCACCATAATCAAATGGGCTTTATTCCTAAGACTCAAGGTTGGTTCAACATACACAAGTCAATAAATGTGATTTATCACACAAACAGAACTAAAGACAAAAATGACATGATTATCTCAATTGATGCAGAAAATGATTTCAATAAAATTCAACATCCTTTCACGTTAAAAACTCTCAAAATCCAGGTACTAAAGGAACATTCCTCAAAAGCACAAGAGCCATCTATCACAAACCCACAGCCAACATTATACTGAATGGACAAAAGCTAGAATTACCACCCTTGAAAACAGTCACAAGACAAGGATGCACTCTCTTACCACTCTATTTGACATATTATTGGAAGTCCTGGTGAGAGCAATCTATCAAGGGAAATAAATTAAGTGCATCCAAACATGAAGAGAAGAGATCAAACTATCCCTGTTTCCAGATAACCTAATTATCTAGAAAACCCCATCATCTCAGTGAAAAAGCTCCTTCAGCTGATAAAAAACTTCAGCAAAATTCTAGGATACAAAGTCAACATACAGAAATCACTAACATTTCTGTACAACAACAGTCGATCTGAGAGCCAAATCAAGAATGCAATCCCATTCACGATTGCCACAAAAAGAATAAAATACTTAGAAATACAGCTATTCAGGCAGGTTAAAGACTTCTAAAATGAGAATTACAAAACACTGCTCAAATGAATTAGACATGACACAAAAAAATGAAAATAAACATTCCGTGTTCATGGATGGGAAGAGTCAATATTATTAAAATGGCCATACTGCCCAAATCAATTTACAAATTCAACGCTGTATCTATCAAACTACAAATGACATTCTTCACAGAACTAGAAAAAAACTATTTTAAATTTCATATGGAACCAAAAAAAGAGCCCAAATAGCTAAGACAATCTTAAGCAAAAAGAACAAATCTAGAGGCTTCGTGTTACCCGATTTCAAACTATACTACATGGCTTCAGTAACCAAAACAGCATGGTACTTGTATAAAAACAGACACATAGACCAGTGAAACAAAATAGAGAGCCAAGAAATAAGGCTGTGTACCTACATCTTTGTGGTCTTCTACAAAGCTGACAAAAATGAGTAACAGGGGAAGGACTCCTCATTCAATAAATCGTGCTCAGATAGCTGGTTAGCCAAATGCAGAATATTGAAACTGGATTCCTTCCTTATATCATGTATGAAAATCAACTAAATATAGATTAAAGACTTAAATGTAAAACCCCAAACTATAAAAACCCTGGAAGACAATCTAGGCAATACCATTCTGGACATAGAAATGGACAAAGATTTTATGACAAAGATGACAGAAGTAATTGCAACAAAAGCAAAAATGTGCCATCTAATTGTACTAAAGAACTTCTGCACAGCAAAAGAAAGTATCAACATAGTAAACAGTCAACCTTCAGAATGGGAGAAAATATTTGCAAACTATACATTTGACAAAGGTCTAAGATCTAGCATGTATAATAAACTTAAACAAATTGACCACAAAAAATAAATTACAAAATAGGCAAATGGCATAAACAGACACATCTTAAAATAAGACATACTGATAACCAACAAGCAGATTAATATAAATCAAGCATAGGAATAGAAACCATTCTACCAGAAAACCCGATGCATGCAAATGTTCATTGCAGCACTCTTCACAATAGCAAAGACATGAAATCTACCTAAATGCCCATCAATGACAGATTCCATAAAGAAATCGTGGTAAACATACACCATGGAATACTTTGCAAGCATAAAAAAGGACAAGAATATGAGTTTTGTGGGAACATGAATGGAGCTGGAGGCCATTGTCCTTAGCAAACTAACACAGGAACAGAAAATCAAATACCACATGTTCTCACTTATAAGTGGAAGCTTAGAAGTGAAATGATGAGAACTCAAGGACACAAAGAGGGAAAACACAGACATTGGGGACACTTGAGAGTGGAGGATAGAGGGAGGAAGAGGATCATAAGAAATAACTATTTGTAATTGGCTTAGCCCCTGAATGATAACATAATCTGTACATCAAACCCCCATGACATGAATTTACCTATATCATAAACTTGTACATGTACGCTGAAACCTAAAATTATCTTTATTTTTAAGCTTCTACCCCTTTGGCCAACTTCTCCTCATTTCCTCCTCTCCTTATCCCCTGGTGAACATCATTCTACTCTCTGATTCTATGAGTTTGACTTGTTTAGATTCCACATATAAGTGAGATCACACAGTATCTGTCTCCATCTTGATTCTTTCACTTAACATAATGTTCATTCTATTGAATTCTCTCATATTAGCTTGCATTTTTTTCTTCATTGAATTTATCAAAGTATATTATTATGCATTGTTTTATTTTATTTTGTGCTTCTATATCAGAAAACCTGAAATTGAGTAATTATAAAGAATAGAAATTTATTTCATAAGTTTTTTATGCTGGAAAGTTTAAGGTTGAGAGACCTGAATTTAGCAAGGGCCTTCTTGATGCATCATCACTTGTTGGAAGCCACAAGGTAAAAGGTGCACATATGAGAATGGGCTTGGATAGAGCAATCTCATCCTTTTATTAGAAACTTATTCCAATGATAACCAACCCACTCTTGGAAGGGCAATTAAGCCATTTACAAGGGCAGCATCCTTATTACCTAATCACCTGTTAAATACCCCACCACTTGGCGAGGCGCGGTGGCTCATGCCTGCCATCTCAGCACTTTGGGAGGCTGAGGTGGGTGGATCACGAGGTCAAGAGATCGAGATCATCCTGGCAAACATGGTGAAACCCTGTTTCTACCAAAAATACAAAAATTAGCTGGGCGTGGTGGCTCATGCCTGTAGTTCCAGCTACTCGGGAGGCTGAGGCAGGAGAATCACTTGAACCCGGGAGGCGGAGGTTGCAGTGAGCCAAGATAGCACCTCTGCACTCCAGCCTGGCACCTGGCGACAGAGCAAGACTCTGTCTCAAAAAGGAAAAGAAAAATGTCCACCACTCAATATCATTGCATTGGGGATCAAATTTCCAACACATGAACTTTGGGAGATACATTGAAATCACAGGATGTATATTTTGTGAGGTTAATGTCTGTCTTCCGCTTTGAACTGTAAACTCCATAATTGCAGAAACTGTTTCCACATTCCCAGCTCCTAGCAGAGTGCCTGATGCAATTCTTTTATTCAATATTGAATAAATGTATGAATGTAGATGTAAGACATAATTTAAAAATACTCCTGGAAGCTGTAAACAACTTCATTAAGTTGACATTAAAATCTAAATAACTGGCGTTTATTCTCTCCTGAAAGTACATTTGAGTGGGTGAGGAGAGTACATAAGAAACAAGGTGACTGAGAGGAGGAAAAGGTGACAAAGAGGCAGTAGAAGCCAGATTCAATATAAAGTAGGCCTCTGTCATACCAGGCCATGGCCACCAGCCTGCCCTGATTGACTGAACCCCTAGATGGGCTAACATCTCACAGGGTGTCATCTTGTCATCTATGAATCTATTTCACATGAGCACACAATACAGATGCTAAAGTCTGAGAGCTGAAGATCGCAAAATGTGTTTTCCTGAAACTGTCAGCTAAATAGCTTCACTTTTCTCTTCCGAGGCTTATAAACTGACAAGACTGACAAGCATGCTGCCTTTCATCTTTGAAATGGACATATATAGTTGGGGAAAAGTATACTGAATACGGTTACACAGCTGACATCTTTTTGTAAGCCAAAATAAGTAGTCATCAGTGAGTTCATATTGACAGCCTTCTCTCCCTGAGCCACCAGCACACAGTGGAACTTACTGGAACGGTTATCACACACTCAGTTACATAAAGATGGCATATGAGGGTGGGGCATATATCGCCCACTGTCTGGATTTGTGCTTTCAAAAAGGTTTTGCTTTCTCACAGAAAGACTAATGTTTTCAACTTTTAAGGCTTGCTATTTTATTTTTTTCTTAGATCTGTTATTTTTTTCTTCAACTTTTATTTTAATTTCTGGAGTATATGTGCAGGATGTGCAGGTTTGTTACACAGGTAAACGTGTGCCATGGTGGTTTGCTGCACAGATCAACCCAGGCTGGTGATATTTTATTGGTGCATTTTAAGTTTTACAAAATAATCTTGTTATAGAACTGGACTGCTTGGAAAGGGTGGGAATAAGCTTGATGGCCTTTGGATATAAGAACTAAGAAATACTGAATGTTTATTATGTCCCAAGAACATAACATATATGTATGATCTCATTTACCCTCTAAAAGTGCCCTAGAGAGAGATACCATTCACATTTTGGAGATGAAAAAATAAAGTTCATAGAGGTTTCCAACCCAATATTATACATCCAGCAAGCAGCAGAGAATCATTCAAACCCAGGTCTATCTACTGTAAACCTCAAGGACTTTTCATTATACTACACTACTTCTTAGACATACAAACAGTGAAGAATTATACCTATAAAAATGAAAACAATGTCAATTATGCCACCCAGCTATTTTTGTCCAAAACACATGTGTTCTTCTCATCTCATAGAATTATTCAATTCAGAATTATGTCAACATTTTCTTTCCATTTTGATCACTGTATAAATCTAGGAACAGAGGCAGCTTCAAGGCATTAAGGAAAGCAATACCGAAAGATTATTTGAAGTTAGGACCATTATCATTTCCCTCTTAGAATCTCCAATACAAAGCATATATTCCAACTCACAATAAAGGTTCAACAATGTCTGAGTGAGAAAGAAAAACATTTTTGATCTAATGACTATTCTTAGTAGCAGGAACCCTTGAAACCTTAGAGAATTTGGTGTGCTGAGAGAGGGATCATTGCACTTCTGGATATATAAACTATGAATTGACCCACGTATGGATGGATGCTCACTCTCACATTCCCGATACATAAACTGATAATGACATTAAAATTTAAAGCACAAAACTGATCTACAGTGACAGAAAGCAGATCAGCAATTTCCTGGAGCTGAATGGTGGGAGCAGGGCAGGGGAAGACTGATTGAAAAGGTGCAAGAGGGACCTTTTTGGGATAAAGAAAATGTTCTATATCTTGATTTTAATGGTGACTATGGGAGTATGCATATTTGTCAAACTCAATGAACTGTACACTTCAAATGTAAAACTACTTCCTCTTGCTTCTACTCCCCCTACCCACACAGCCTCTCCTGCAATTCTCCTCATCATCACAGTGGGGTGCCTGGCTCCCTAGATGCCTGCCAGATATTGAAATGTAAAGACTTTACAGATAGTCTGCAGCCAAAGTAGAATAGAGGGGAAGGTTTCTGAATTTGAGGAGATAAAGAATCTTTGAGGGAAAACATGTCTCATATGTAATACCTGCTCAATAAATGACTGCCAAATACATGAAAAGAGGGATGATTATGAATTCTGCAGATGGCCTGAGAATGATGGGAATTCATTCTGGAAAAAAATCCTGGAAGGGGTAAACTTTGAAATAAGAATTACTAAAGAAAGAAAAAAATTATTATGGCCAAGAGAATATGGGTAACCTTCAGCGTACCTTCATTCCTTGAAGACTATGCTGATTTAATTTTTCACAAGACATTGGGACTGTCAGCCAAGTGCCATACTTCTTCCTTTATAACATGGTAGGGGAGAATTTTAAGTAAAAAAAATAAGCCATTTTAGTGTTATTATTCAGGCACACTCACTTAAAGGGTTGAGACTATTAATATATGTATATACTATATATCAAGTGATTCTATATGTCTGATTAATTTACTCCTCACAACATTATAAAATAATCTCCATTATTATTTCCATTTTACAGAGGAAGAAACAAAGTCTGAGGGAGGTTAAGTAACTTATCCAGAATCACACAGAGTAAGTGACAGAATTGGGATTTTAAACTAGGATGATAAAGACTCTTTAGTGCTTCTCATGTGAAACTGTCTTTAAAGCTCCTTTGTAAATGTTGGATATTTTCTCCTTCCCATATCCAATGAAGTATGGTTATAAACTGTAAAATTCAATAAGAAACAAAAGGTTTAGCCTAGTCCTATAGTCCACCATAAAACATAAGAAAATGTTTTTCTTAAATTTATACAAAAATTCACAGGCCCTAGAATAGCTAAAACAGTATTAAAAAAGAAGAATCAAGTGGGATATTAAGGCCTATTATGGATCAATAGTATTAATAGCAATGTGATACTGGCAGAGAAATTGAAACTGAATAGAATAGAGGACCCAGAAATAGACTCACACAAATATGCCCAACTGATTTTTGAAAAAGAGACAAAATAAATTTAATGGAGGAAAGAGATGGTCTTTTCAACAAATGTCTCTGGAGTAATTGGACAAGAAAGAAAGAAAGGAAAGAAAGAAAGAAAGAAAGAAAGAAAGAAAGAAAGAAAGAAAGAAAGAAAGAAAGAAAGAAAGAGAGAAAGAGAAAGAAAGAAAGAGAGAGAGAGAGAGGGAAAGGGAGGGAGGGAGGGAGGGAGGAAGGAAGGAAGGAAGGAAGGAAGGAAGGAAGGAAGGAAGGAAGGAAGGAAGGAAGGAAGGAAGGAGAAAGGAAGAGGCAGGTGAAGGAGTAAATAGAGAGGAGAAGGAAAATGGAGGAGGAGGAGAGAGAATCAGGTGGGGAGGAATGGGAAGAACAAGGAGGAGGAAGGAGAAGGGAAAAGAAGGAGCAGAAGATTCTCCTAAACCTCCTATCTTATATACAATTGAAGAAATTAACTTAAAATAGATCACAAGGTTAAATGTAAAGCATAAAGCTATAAAATATTTAGGAAATAAATAGGAGAAACTGTCATTATTTACAATTAGGCAAAGAGTTCTTATGTTGACACCAAAAATAATATTCATAAAAAATTATAAATTGGACTTTAATTTAAAACCCTTGCTCTGTGCAAGATCCTCTTTATAGAATACAAAGACACTGTGCAGAATGGGAGAAACATTTACATATCTTATAACAGGATTTGTATCTAGAACACATTAAGAATTTTTAAAATTCAACAATGAGAAAAATATGTAATTTGTAAATGGGCTAAAAATATGCATAGACAGTTCACCAAAGAAGATATACAGATGATAAATAAGCACAAAACAAGATGTTCAACGTTATTAGCCATTAGGGAAATGCGAATTAAAACTATAATGGGAAATCATTACACATCTATCAGAATAGCTAGAATTAAAAATAATGAAAACAACAAATGCTAACAAGGCTGCAGATAAACTGGAACAGTGATACATTGTTGGTGGGAAAGTAAAATGGTACAGACACTCTGGAAAATAATTTAGCAATTTCATATAAATCTACATATGTGACAGGGCGTGGTGGCTCACGTCTGTAATCTCAGCACTTTGGGAGGCCAAGGTGTGCAGATCACCTGAGGTCAGGAGTTTGAGACCAACCTGACCAATATGAAGAAATCCCATCTCTACTAAAAATACAAAAATTAGCCAGGCATGGTGGTGCATTCCTGTAATCACAGTTACTCAGGAGGCTGAGACAGGAGAATTGCTTAAACCCAGGAGGTGGAGGTTGCAGTGATCTGAGATAGCCCCATTGCACTCCAGCCCAGGCAATAAGAACAAAACTCATCTTAAAAGGAAAAAAAAAAAAAGAATGTTCAAGCAACTTTATTTATAATAGGCAAAAACAAGCAAGTCAGGTGTTCTTCAAATGGTGAATGGTTAAACAATTGTTGTATATCCATATCATGATATACTACTCAGCAATACAAAAGAACAAATTTGATACACTCAACAATTGGATGATCTTTAGGGAATTGTGCTGAGTATGAAATTCAAGGCTGAAAGGTTGATCTACTATATGAGTCAATTTACATAAAATTTTCAAATTGACAAAATTATAGAAATGGTGAACAGATATGTAGTTGTCAGTGTTAAGGAAATAGCATATGTAGGGATATTGGTATGGCTATAAATGGCCAATGTGAGGGATCCTTATGGTAATGGAGACATTCCGTATCTTGACTGTGATTGTAGGTGCATAAACCTAATCATATGATAAGCTGGGTTGGATCGAGTATACATACATACATAAATAACTAGAAATAAAACTGGAAAATCAGAGTAATTGTTCTTTGTGAATGGCATCATGTCAGTATACTGGTTAGGATATTGTTATACAGTTTTATAGGATTTCACCATTGAAGGGTACTGGGTTTAGGTTAACACAGGATCTCCCTGAATTGTTCCTTACCAGTGGATGTGAAACTCCAATTACCTGAAAATTAAGAGTCGAATTAAAAAACAAAATTTTATAAATGAGAACATATTTATTTTTTAACTTTTATTTTAGGTTCAGGGGTATATGTGCAAGTTTGCTATATAGGTAAATTGTGAGTCACAGGGTTCTGGTGTACAGATTATTTTATCACCCAGGTTATAAGTATTTTGACCCTAACCTTACTCCCACACTCAACCCTCAAGTAGGCCTTTGTTTCTGTTTTTCCCTTCCTTATGTTCATCTATACTCAATGATTACCTTTCACTTAGAAGTGACAGCAGGTGGTACTAGGCGTTCTATTCCTGCATTAGTTTGCTTAGCACAATGGCCTCCAGCCCTATCTATGTTGCAGCAAATTACCTGGTCTCATTCTTTTTTCTGGCTATATAGTATGCCATGGTATATGTGTACCACATTTTTTTAATTCAGTCCACCACTGATGAGCATTTAGGTTGATTCCACGTCTTTGCTGTTGTGAATAGCACTATGATGAACATTTGCACGCATGTGTCTTTATGTTAGAATGATTTCTATTCCTTTGGGTATAGAGCAAATAATGGGGTTGTTGGATCAAATGGTAATTCTTTTTTAAGTTATTTGAGAGACCGCCAAACTGCTTTCCACAACTGGTAATTCACATTCCCACCAGCAGTGCACAAGCATTCCCTTTTCTCTGCAATCTCGCCAGCATCTATTATTTTGCAACTTTTTAATAATAGACTATCTGACCAGTGTGAGATGGTATATCATTGTGCTTTTGATTTGCATTTCTCTAAGGATTAGTGATGTTGTGCATTTAGGAAATAAAATATTTTAAAAGTTCAATCGAAGGAGCTGCTATTTTATATTCAACAACCTTGTTTTTTTGCTTTAAAAATCTTCCAACATATTTTTGAAACCATAGGTTTACTACAGGTAATTTAAGGCAACAATATAAAAGCTAAGATTGATTGTTATTATGACCAAAACGCTCTTAAGCACTTTATGAATATCATGTTATTGAATTGAATTCTTATATCTTAATGCCAGTGAGATTGATATTATTACTATCATATTTTACAGATAACAGGCTACAGGTTTAGTGGCTGAGATATATTTGAATCTCAGATCTGTATGATTCCAAGGCTTAAACACTTCAAGTACTGTATATAGCCAGTATACTAAAGTACTTCCCAACAACATAGAATGAGGGTGAGTTTTATATTATGGGCTTCTCAGACCTAATATCAAAGAGAATTGGAGCCACCTAAAGCATAATATAATCTTACCATAATTACCCTTGGGAATAAATAAATATAGTAAGCACCAATTCACTGGGATGTCTCTAGTAATTATCTCCTATTGTGATGACTATTCTAAGGCATTCTTGCAAATAAACATACCATCTCTTATAGCTATGTCACAATTTATGAGAGACCAGTCCACAGCTATAGAAACAAATACTTTGAAAAAGCATGTGACTTTAAGACTGCTGACTTGAGAGACATGAAAGGTAATTTTAAATAAATACTAAGAGGAGAGCAGTCTCAAATATTTAACTCCCTCAGATCCTGATTCTCACCTGTATAAAAAGGATATAGCCCTCCAAATCCAGTCATTCTCAGTTGCCTCAGTATAAGAGGTACAGATGGTCTCTCAGGTATGATCCAGTGTTAGTAACAGTTTCTCCATTAATAAACTGGTCTTGTTAAAAGGCACATAGCTAGGTCTGTTTGTGGAGGAGGGGCATAAGTCACGGAGTACCCTTCTGTTATTTCTCTTTGATGAGGCGGGAGGATGCTTTCTGCGGTTGCAGTTGTCTGGGGAAGCTCACTAGGCTTGACGATCTGGTTTGATTTGAATAATTTATTAATGACTTGGAAAAAACTAATTAAATTTGTTTATAATTCTAAAGTTAGAGCAGCTACAGGGACCCAGATGGAATAGAAGTGTATGAGGAAGCACTTCAAAGGATTCTGAGCATGAATTTCCCCAGCCCCACTTTCCTTCTAATGTGTGCACTTATGTGCCCTCTCTTCTCTTGTCTTCTCACTCTGTTTACCCATTTATTTCTGTCTCTCTATCACTCTGTATCTTTCTCTCTTGTCTCACACATGCACATGCACACACACATGAACACACACACACACACACACACACACACACATACTCACACACTACCATCGCTACCACTACTACCGTTACCACTACTGATCAGGGTTGGCAAATGGGAATAACCCTCTTGGGAAAAGAAGAGTCACTCACTATCATTCCCCCAGAAACTAATTCAGAGAGCTACTCATGATCTCATACACACCTACTCATTCTTGCTTTCTGGACTCATGTTCTCTTTTATCTTCTTAATTCAGAAATTATAAACTGTCAGGATTACAAAGCACATTTGAGGTCTGACTTCCTCAGTTTATAGAAGAGGAAACCAAAAGAGCAGGGTCATGAGTGACTTGCCCATGGACACAGAGTTAGTTAGTGACAGAGCCGGGCTTAGGATCCAGGCAGCAAGGTACAAATACGAAGAGTAAGAAAAGAACACAGAGTAGCTTTTCTCCTGATGCACTTCATTCAAAAGCCTTTTGCTACCCCCACAGTGATCGTGCCTCTGCCCCATTATTTGCTCTGCCCCCAAGATCTGCGGCGGTTTACTAGAGTTCAGCATGCATAACTGGGAATTGACTGTGTTGGTGGTGGCAGTGGTACTGGCGGTTTGGAATTGTTGACGCTGCCTTTTAAATCACATGGCCCTCAAACCTATTTATTTCTGATGTTTCAAAATAGAACCCAAACCCACTGATCCTAGGCTAATAAGTAAGGTTGAATTTCCTTAACTGGTTCCTTCCAGACTGGGTGTCCATGAAAATCTGAGACCTCTCAATTTTAAATAAAGCCTCTAGGCCAATTCGGCAACATATGTGCCTACGTCTGCAATTCCTTCCTGTTAAACTACCAAGACCCAATGAGAACTTAAACGCCAATTCAAATGTGCTATATGATGTACTTGTCCTAACCAACATAAACATACCAAATCATCTTGTTTTTCATGGGATGACTTGATACTTGGTATGACAGATATATTTATCATGCCTTTTCCTTTCTCTTTCCCTGTATTGCAAATCTGAGAAATCACTGTCTGACTGTCAGCAAATTGATCAATTAAGAAGTTCAGTCTGAATGCAAACTTTGGTTCTTCATCCGATCTCTGCTTTTCACCAAAGAAAGCTATGTAGAATGTGCCATTTTTTAAGAGCAGTTCTCTAGAATACATACCACTCAGTAAGGTAGGTCATAATAATAATAGCAATTATCACAAAGAGTACTTACTACGTGCCTGACACTGTGTTAAACCTGGACTAACTCAGTTAATTTCCATAAAGAAGGTTCTACTATAAAAACCTCTTTGGAAATGGGGACACTGAGACCCCCCAAAATTAAGAACTTTGCCCAAGGCCATATAATTAATAAATTGAAGTATCAAGATTTGAACCCAGGTTTGTCAGTTTCTAAAATAGTAATCTGTACTTTTAAGCAGTTTAAAGTACTGGTGGACCCCTGTGAATGGCGACAGCATCAAAGAAATATAATTAATGGAGCCTTACGACTTAAACCAGTAAAAGATCTTTCCTCTATGTCCAATTTACTACCAAAGAGTAGGCCTAAGGGAAATTCTGGCATAATACACATTGAAGAATCATAATAAAAACTAGTTTTAATTTTAGAATATCTATAAATAAAAATGAACCACAGTTAGGTTTTAAAAAAATCTTTAAAATGGTTATTATTGCCCAATTTTCTTAATAATGACACTGAGTAGTGAGATTAAAGTTATATAAACCTGGGTAAGATTTTTTTTTTGGCATGTATTTTCTACTTGCTGAAGCAGTCAGATTTTATAAGGCAGTAGCTAAAAGCATACTAGAGTAAATGAAAACTATAAATATTAAAATGCAAAACTATTATAGCAACAGTACAAACTTTTCTCTATGAACCACTTGCGTTTAAATTCTGTACCAACTGAATTTTCCTATAAAGTTTTCTTTTAAGAAAAAGTCAAATTCCATTCAGTATGAATACAAGTCTTACAATAACATCCTGTCTTTCACAGTTAATTACTACTTCTCTCCTTGGATATAATCATTTACATGACTCTGATTCTTTTCAATAACAAAAAGGATTATGTGATCTTGGAGAAGCAAACATCATAAAATGAAATTTACAGGAAATTAAAGAAATAAGTATTCTATGTTAACAGATCTATTATTATGTACCAAAAGAATAAATGTTCTAATCTTAAAGTCTATGTACTAACAGAAAATCACTTGAGCCTACATTACTCTTCAAATATCATCCAAAATTAAAATTTTGTATCTCATTTTTAAATTACAGCATTGAAAAGAAGATCGGTAGTACCAGCTATAAAATAATGTTTATAATAAGTAAAAGCAGAGGGTGGAAAGCAGAAATGTCAGTGTGATTTTTGCCTCAGTAAAGTACAAGGCAAAATGGAAGCTATAGTTCACTTAAATGAAAGTTGGGCTATGTTAATACATGACCTCCTTATCTATCTGTTACGTTATCTTTGCCCTCTGCAGTTTTGAGACTCAAATCCTGCACCCAACGGCCAAAATCTCCCTAGGTCCCCCACTCTCTCTGATGATTGCGACTGATCCAGATGTTTTGCCAAGTCAGCACTGAGGAGTACCATGACTATGTGGCAGCCTCCAGCCTGCTCCTAAGGAAATTCTTGGGGATAATGGCAGTCATTTGGCTGTACTCCTGGCAAAACTCACCATTAAGTCACCACATACTGCAGACCTCAGTCCATTGCTAAACCAGAGTTGGCAGACATTTTTCTCCCTGCATTACCCATCCCAATTGCCACCCATAACATCTTCTGGGTATGATTTTCCTGTGAAGAATCACTTGCTTTCAAGTCACAAAATCTGGCTAATTTAAATAAATTTTGGCAAAAAATAGGAAAAATGTGTCTCTTAAAAATTAGTTTGTTGGCTGGGCACAGTGGCTCACACCTGTTATCCCAGCACTTTGCGAGGCCGAGGCGGGTGGATCCCCTGAGGTCGGGAGTTCGAGACCAGCCTGGCCAACATGGTGAAACCTCGTCTCTACTAAAAATGCAAAAACTAGCCAGGTGTGGTGGCAGCTGCCTATAATTACAGCTACTTGGGAGGCTGAGGCAGGAGAATTGCTTGAACCCAGGAGGCGGAGGTTGTGGTGATTTGAGATCGCACCATTGCACTACAGCCTGGGCAACAGACTGAAATGGAGGGACAAAAAAGGTTAGAAGTTAGATTATTTATAATATTTTACAAAGCTTCTTCCTCCCCACAGACTCGAAGCAGACCAGGATAACAGAAGCGTCCAATCAAAATGAGATGAGTATGACAGTGCTCTAGACTATGACGTACTTGAAGGCAGAAGCTGTACTAGTTTTGCTGATTTTGCTAAAGTTTTGCAAGTTCTAGATAAATCAGAATAAAGCTTCAGAAAAAATAAATACATGAAGAAATTATATCTAAAGCCTCCAAGTTTTTAAAGCACAGAAACAACAGAATTGTGTGTCTTAACATATGAAGACTTAGAGCATAGTGGTTTAGAGTGCAGGCTTTGAAGTAGATGTTCCAGCAAGTCACTTAAATTGGTAACCTTAGGGAAGCCACTTAAACTCTCTGACCCTTTGTTTTCTACATACAGTGGGTATAACAGGAGTATATGCACTACAAGGTTACTGACAGGATTCAGTAAGATACTATATGTAAAATTCTTGGCCAAGTGTAGTGGCTCACACCTGTAATTCCAGCTCTTTGGGAGGCCGAGGCAGGCAGATCACAAGGTCAGGAGATGGCGATCATCCTGGCCAACAGGGTGAGACCCCGTCTCTACTAAAAATACAAAAATTAGCTAGGTGTGGTGGCACGTGCCTGTACTCCCAGCTACTCTGGAGGCTGAGGTAGGTGAATCGCTTGAACCAGGGAGTCGAATGTTGTAGTGAGCAGAGAACGTGCCACTGAACCCCAGCCTGGTGACAGAGTGAGAATCCCTCTCAAAAAAAAAAAAAAAAAAAGTTCTTGGCCTAATGCCTGCTACACAAACTGTTGGCATTATTACATTATTATTTAATATTATCATAATTACTATTGAGTTGTAGTGCCAACATGATTTAGGATACAGGCGCCAAAGCCATGAAAATCCTTTCAAAAACTGTACAGACAAGATTAAAATGCCATTCCTTTTCTACTTTATATAAACTGCCATTGATGGAAACTCATTAAGTCCAATTTCCATTTATTTGTACAGATATATCATTTCGCTTCTGTGATGATGAATGTAAAAGCGTTATACATATTCACATGATTATTTTGCTATTATGTGCCCTGCTTGCCTTTTTGGTACTGATTATATATGTTTTGGGAAAAATAGCAGAATGCGTTCCTATAACTCTCTGAGGAAATGGATTAATCATGAAATATAAACACATAAAAGATTCAGCTGAGACTCATGTATGTAAGTTTCATTGATTGAAAAGAAAGTTTATCTCAAAGCCATGTCTGTATGGGCCACAGAAAGTATATTGCTAACAAGAAGAAATTATTTGGCCTCTATTCATATAGCCATTATTTTTCTTCTCAAACAAAGCTACAGATTGACTATAGTTTCAATTTGTCATTTTAAATGCATCAGTTATTGGGTAAAACACTAAATATCAGAGATATTAGGAAGAATATTATTCCATAATCCTTTATTTTCTCTGAGGAGGGATTATATCTCTAGGCCTCTTGCCCCATCACTTACTCCTCTCCACTTGGGTGCAGTGAGTTACCTGGTGGGTGGGTTTTAGCCATTAAACTAAAATTATATTAGTGGGCAAATAATCTAAATTGCTAAGCATTCTCCTTCTTACTTCAGATCAAACCAGTGTGAGGCAGCAACTCTGGGTAGATTGCATGCTGTCCAAACCCAAATTAACCCTTAGGTGCACAGGTCCAAGACTGTAGGGGAGTGGAGTAAAGTAAGCCACTGCCTCAAGTATAACTTAGTGATAAATGTCACGATTAGATCTTCTGGTCACGATGTTTATTATTATTATATTATACTTTAAGTTCTGGGATTCATGTGCAGGTTTGTTGCATAGGTTTACACATGCCATGGTGGTTTGTTGCACCCATCAAGCCGTCATCTATATTGGGATGTTTATTATTTACTTGGTGAATAGTATGTGTTTTTGTTTCAGCTAGACATCTGGAAGCTCCCTTCTTCAAATGAGACTCAGCCTGATTTCTTCTCTATGTGTAGGACAGAGTATGTAACATTTATGGAAGATGCTGAGGGAAGTAGCTAGTGTGAGGAAGAGCATGGGACTACAGAGTAAGACAGATGCAAATTTTAATCTTGCTCTGAAACTTTCTACCTTTTTTGAATTAGGACAAATTTATCTTGGCTTCAGTTTTCTTATTTGTTAAAATAAGGGTAATAATATTAACTCAACGTTTTTGCAAAACGAAATGTGCTTATGAATGTCTGGTACCTGGTCAACTCTCAATAAATACTGCTTTCATATGAATATTTATTAAGTTTTATTACCATATCATCATCAAAACATTGTTTTAGAATATTCCCTCTGTAGGTTGTCATGCCCCCATCCATGACTCAAGCATCTGCCTGATACTTTGTGCAAACCCAGGTAAATAGCTCAGCTCTGAAGTGGTGCGGAATCCAGTGCCTGTAGCCAATACAATGTCCCTTCTCCAGAACTCTTTATGCTCTTTTGGGAAAAGGAAAGTAAAGGTATTATGGCTCTACATTATTTCAGAGGCCTTTGGCTCCACATAGCAATGTCTTTAGAGATAAAATTCAAGAAAAGGAGAAAGATTTTAAAAGTTGGTATCTATGTCTTACCAAGGACAGCTCTGACTCCAAAGGCCACACTCTTAAATCCCATATTGCCTTTTCCTGGTGTAGTTCCAGAAAGAATAGCTCCTAATTTTTTTTTTTTTTTTTTTTTAGGGAGGGAAAGAGGAAGGGAGGAAGGCAGGAAAGGACGGAAGGAGGAAGGGAGGGAGGAAGGAAGGGATGAAGAAAAGAAGGGAGGAAGGGGGGAGGGAGGGAGGGAGGGAGGGAATGAGGGAGGGAGGCAAGGGAAGGAAGGAATTCAAGCCATGAGAGAGACTTTGTCGACCTGGATCCAGAGGCTTACAAGTTGATTTCTTTTCTTGAGAGAAGGAAAGAAAAAAAATGAATAAAGGAGAGAAAGAAAGAGGAAGAGAGGGAGGGAGGGTGAACGGAAATATTGCTTTATTCTGAAAAAAAAATGGGTATTAATAATGGCCAATCAATGTTTTATTTAAACCTATGAGTAGGTGTGATGTGGTATTGACAAGAATGTACATTTTATGTATTTGAAGTGGAGAGCTCTATAAATTTTTATTAAGTTTACTTGTTCTGGATCTGAATTCAAGTCCTTGATATCCTTATTAATTTTCTGTCTCATTGAATCTAAGTCTCGTATCTGGGTGTTAGGATCGTTAGCTCTTGTTGTATTGATCCTTTTACCACTATATCTTTGTTGCTTTAAAATCTATTTTATCCAATACGAGAATTGCAACTCCTGCTTTTTATTTATTTATTTATTTATTTATGCTCTCCATTTGGTTGGTAAATCTTTCTCCATTCCTTTGTTTTGAGTCTTTGTGTATCCTTGCATGTGGAACAGGTCTGGATGTAACATGCCGTTGGGTTTTGGCTGTGTCTTTTGATTGGGGGATTTAGTCTATTTAAATTTAGGGTTACTGTCATTTGATGTTAACTGACTGTTTGATCCATTCGTTGATGAAAATTCTTCTTTATGTTGATATTTTTCTGTTTTAAAAGTGTGAAAAGATCTCAGTTCTCCTAAGACTGGTTGTATATCAATCTTGGTCTACTCTAATAAACACACATTTAAAGTTATGCAAACAGAACAAAATCATATTTCAGATCAAAGGAATAGTCTCTGAATAACCATCATCAAGTGGACAAAAGCAAGAAATGTCAGGAACATAAAGATACCAACTAAGACACGATTAATCAATGTACTACACTGTATGAAGAGTATTCTATGGCTGCTGATTTATATAAAATATCTGCCTAAGACTTCTATAGGCAAATAAAAGAAAGAAGGAACTATGAGAGAATCAAGTAAAAAAGCAAATGCAAATTATACTGGCATTCATTTGTTGTACCTCCATATGGATAGATAAGTTAAAATAAAAGCTCACATCAGAGTCTTTTTTTAATAGAAAAAGAAAAGTAGTACAGTATTGCTGAGTCATTACACCATCCAGACTGTATGCAAAACTATATTTTCAGGTCTGAAACAATGATTATGAGCCATTAATAAAAGATGAGATGATAGGACAACATGCTTTATGAGGTTGGAAAACAGTGTATCACTGTTGGAAACTGGGAGTATCAGAAGAAGCAAATATCCAAGAGAAGATAGCCAACAACAGAGATAAGGACGAATCTGCTTGGCACTGTGGTCAGGGGTGCACCAATAGTTGTATCTTCGGCACCTCATTAAGCTCACTGTAGCTATGAGAAGCAGGTAAATACATAGTAGGTCTTAAATACAATGCCTCCGAAAGCTTGCCATCTCTATGAGCACAGCTGAGCTAAATCAGAATAAGGAATAAACTGTAACCAATTTCTTGTGCACAAGCAACACAACAAGAAAAGGTGCAGCAGAGAAATTATCAAACACTATCTCTTAAGTCAAAGGCTAGGGGCAGAACTACGAAAAGGTTCCAAGGAGAAAGAAAAAACAAGTAGGAAAGCACATAAAATAACTATAGATCTGAATAATATTCATAAGACGAGTCAACCTTTATTATTTCCTAGGTATTAAACACACCATTAAATGTTTTATTACAAAATATTTTTTGATGCAGCCACCCTGAAAGTGAAATCATATTATAGGCATTTTACAGAAGAAGAAACGGAATGTTAGTGAAGTTAAGTAACTTACACCTAGCTCTGCCTGACTCTAGAGTTTATAATCTTAAATGTTATGTAGTCTGTTCTCAGTGTCTTCCCCAGGAGTAGTGTTTGATTTTTTAAAATAGATTTTGAATCATTATAACTCTGCATATTTAAATTAGAGGACCCAGGCCATATCCTGTGTGAGTGGTTCTTATAAGGCCTCTTATTTTTGTCCCAGTGCTTATTGAGAAGGTGAAAGATTTTTATGAGGCAATATATTTGACCTAACTGTGTGACTTTTCAGAAGGATGATTTTGACATTTCAAAGTGAGATGGAGCATTAGAAAGCTACATATATTTGGTATAAAAAAAGAAAGCAATTTATGAAGCCTCAAAACAGCATAATTTTTTCCAAGGAAAAAAACCCTCCTCCTCTGAAAATCACCTGAATAGATTATATATTCACAATGCTGAGAACAAAATGAATGGATTTGATAATAGTTGCTAACTCTGAATTTTGTTAAGTACCTGTCAAATGTTCACAATGCCAGCTACATGCAGAAACACACACAAGCACACACAGAGACACACACACACACACATTTAACTTTTAATCACATAAGATGGACAGACAATTCCTGTACTGGTCTGAACCAGAGTTTGGCTGGAAGTGAACTGGGCCAGAGATAACACAGTCTTATTGAAGATACGGAGAAGCCCTAGCAAAAATAATCTGCAGTATAATGCGGGGAAAATAAATAAGTGCTATTGAAAACAGGTAATACTCAAAGATTCAACAAAGCAAACCTGGAATTTCAGTCAGACAAGTTTATAAACAACTGGTAGGGGTTAGTATTTGAAAACTGCACTTAAGACAAAGACTCCAGCCTCAGGAAGGATTCTAAGAGAGTGAACTGGGGTGATGTTCACCAGGATCCCATCAATTGAAAACCTAGGCAAGGATTTTACAGTGGCTTGGGTGAGCAATTTTGAAACCATCTTCCGTAATACTCGAGGTTTGAGAAAATGAGTAAAAATATTGAGGATGATAGATGACAGGAGCTAAATTTCTCAGTATTGGGGAACTTACAAATATAGAAATATAGGATACAAAAATAGACCCTATGGAGCTGAAATAGAATTGAGAATATAAGTATGAAATAGTAGAGGGTAATTGAGAGATTTTATATATACACACACACACATATATATATAGGGAGAGAGAGAGAGAATGTGTGTGTGTGTGTGTGTGTGTGTGTATGTGTGTGTGTGTGTTTGCTACAGGAAAGGGATCCTGTCTAGACCCCAAGAGAGGGTTCTTGGATCTCCTGCAAGAAAGAATTCAGTGCGAGTCAACAGTGCAAAGAAAAAGCAAATTTATTAAGAAAGTAAAGTGGCAAAAGAACAGCTATTCCATAGACAGAGTAAATGTTCCCAAAAGTAAGAGGAGAAATGTGTCCACCCTAGGTACAATGCTTGTGTATATCTAGCATAGAAACAGATCTTGGGGAGATGTGCTCCGGTACAAGGGTTGATGATAAAGGATTTTCTTAATTACCATATTTTGCAAGAATCGACATTATTATCTTTAAAGCAAAATTAGGAATGCCCTTGTTCTCCAGATATGGAGATATCTGAACACTCCCAAGTCTGGGTCTGTTTCAGTAAACATAATTAATTGGTTCCCTTAACCGTAAACATCTAGAGGCTAAGAATACCTAATTTTCTGGGAATACAACCCAGCAAGTCTCAGCCTCATTTTTCTAGCCCTCACTCAAAATGGAGTCCCTCTAGTTCGAACACCTCTGACATACTCATCCCTCAGTATCCACAGAGGATTGGTTTCAGGAACTCCCACAGATAACAAAATCCACATATTCCTTAGTCTCTGATATAAAATGGCATAGTCTTTGCATATAACCTATGCACATCACCCCATATATTTTAGATAATCTCCAGATTACTTATAATACCCAATATGATGTAAATGCTATGTAAATAGTTGTTATACTGTATTGATTAGGGAAGAATGAGAAGGAAGAAATCTACATGTTCAGTACAGATGTAACCATCCTTTCTTTTTTTATCTGCAGCTGGTTGAATGCACAGATGGGGAAACCATGGATATGAAGGGCCAACTCTGTGAGTGTGTGTGTGTGTGTGTGTGCACATGAGCATGTGTGTGTGTATGAGGCTGTGGAGAGAGAGAGAGGGAGAGTGAGAGAGAGCGAAGCATAATATAAACAACTGGTGAATCTGGGTAAAGGATATGTGAGAATTTCTTATACTATGCTTGCAAGTTTTCTGTAAAGATTAATTTACAACAAAATAAATGTTTAAAACAAGCAAACAAAAAACCTCATGAAAGATTCTTTGGATTCCATCTTGGAGGTCTGAATAGTTTTCAGCATCCAGTGCATGAAGGCATTGAATCTAGAATCTAGGTAGGGGCTGAGGCATGCAGTAGATAATAAAGAAACCAAGGTTTTGGCAACAGGGTATAAAATGAAGATTACTCAGCAAGGCAAGAACTTAGTTGACAAAACCATAATGTAAAGTCAAAAAAGAACCAACAGCACAGCTAATTCAGTCCTGGGCAGGTAATGTTACTAGCATAAGGCTTTGTTTAGTCCCCCTGCCTACTGACAGGTTTACCATCTAAGATTCTGAATGTCTATGTTCAGAAGTGGCCCTGTAAAGCTAAGAAGGCTTCATGGGTTTGGAAACAAGTACGTTATTACAGTAGATTAGGGAGAGGTATTACGCAGCTGCACAACATAACAGTCTAAATAAGCTGGGACCAGTTGGAACATAGACCTTTAAGCTTATTTCTGTAACCCTTCAAGAAGGAAAATTTAGAAAGTGTAGTCATCCTAGAATTTTAAAAATCATCAGACTTTGCCTTCTGCTAACAAAGCATAAGTCAATATATGGGTACACAGAAACATTTCTTTTTTTTTTTTTGCTTTATTATCTTTCATGTCCTTCAGTACCAGAAGGTAAAGAAACCATCTATATTTATATTCATGGTTCTCAATCAGAGCTAAACTATGAAATCACCTGAAAGGCTTTATGAAATAATAATGCTTCTGCCTGAATCCTAGAGATCCTATTTCATTGGTCTGGGATAGGGACCAAACACTATGATTTTCTTAATCTCCTCAGATGATCTAATGTTCATCAGAGCTGAAAACTGCCAGTCTAGACATTGCTTCTCAATATGTTGTCTCTGCACCATCTCTATCAAAATCATCTGGAATACTTATTAAAAATGCAAAATCCTGTATCCAAACCCACACTTACTAAATCTGGATTTTGAGGGTGGGACATTTTTAGCAAGTTATCAAGCAGTAGATTTGCTCACTGAAAACCTCTTTTTGGAATATTTGCACAGTTCACTTTGAAAAGGCAAGGTTAGTTCTCCAGGGGAGATATATATATATTTACCACATTTCTGTTTTCAGAATATTACATCACTGATTCTATGAAACTAGGGTCTCTTCATAATGTGATATATTATGACAGATTAAATTTCCCGGGAAAGTTGGTGCATTATGAAGGAATAATGCAAGGCTCTCATTCTGATCTTAACAAAGAAGTGAAACACTTCAGTATTTCTTTGCTTAGAATTCTATTAGAAGTCAAATATTATGGAAGGCTTGCAGAACAGTGAGGTATAGTATTTCATCGGCAGGACTGCTGTCACCTTATAATAATGACAAAAAATTTGTCAACCCTTGAGATATACCCCATACCCTCCATCAAAGAATAATTTCACAAATTCTTGAAATGATGATGGCTAATTTTCTAATATCCTGGTAGTAAATAATGCAAGTAAGGGAATTACCTATGAGCTGATGAAGTCCCTGGTGTGTGCTGTAAAGGATGAAGAAATAAGATATAGTGTTCTGAATCCTGCAAGTCATAAAGAAATGATAGAAACAGTGAAGATGATTTTATAGAGAATAAAAAAAGTATTGGTTTTAGCTTTCAACCCGTTAATTGTGCATAAAGAAAGCCATATCATACTGCTCAAGACATTTATTTGTTGTACCTAAAAGCTCACATCAGAGTCCAAAAAAACAGTCCTACAGCATTGCTGAGGTCGTTACACCACCTGCATTTTAACTAAAACTACATTTTCAGATCTGATATAGTGATTCTGAGCCATCAATGAAAGATTAGATGACAGGATAGCATGTTTTATAAGGTGGGAAAAGAACATATCACATTGTAGGAAATGTCTACGAAATGAAATCAGTTAAACAAGTTCTGGCACTTCGCCACAGAACTACTGCTACAGGGATATCTATGCTATGCAAAATGCCTGGCCCTCCTGAGTTCTGTGGGTAAAACTTCCACAAACTGTTTGATGAGAACATACTGAGATTAACTGTTCTTCCTATTTCCAAGCAATCATTCCCTTTGCTGAATCTGGCTACATTAATGTGTCCTAAAAAAACAATTGTTTTAACTCCTTAGTATACTAAAGAGTTAAGCAGCATATAAAAATAATAACATTCTCCCCATGTATTTGAGATCTATGTACCTGCATCTGGGAATTGTTACAAAGAAAAAAGAACAAGTTTGCCATAATTAGATTTCTATTACCACAACTTTTTAAATTTTTAACCTTTGTATATATAGTAGGTATACATATTTATAGGGGAAAGGAGATGCTTTGACACAGGCATGCAAAGCATTACAATCACATCAGAGAAAATGGGGTATCCATCCCCTCAAGCATTCATCCTTTGTGTTATAAACATTCCAGTTACACTCTTTCAGATATTTTCAAATGTGCAACTAAACTATTTTGGCTATAATGGCCCTGTTGTGCTACCAAATACTAGGTCTTATTCATTCTTTCTATTTTTTGTACCCATTAACTATCCCCACCTCCCCGCTCACCATCCCCCCAACTCCCTTTCCCAGCCTCTGGTAACCAGCCTTCTACTCTGTCTCTGTGTGTTCAATTATTTTAATTTTTGAATCCCACACATAAGTGAGAACATGTGGTATTTGTCTTTCTCTGCCTGAATATTTCACTCAATATAATGACCTTCAGTTCCATCCATGTTGTTGCAAATGACAGTCTCATTCTTTGTATGGCTGAATAGTACTCCATTGTATATAAGTACTACATTTCCTTTATCCATTTATCTGCTGATGAGCACTTAGGTTGCTTCCAAATATTAGCTATTGTAAACAGTGCTGCAACTAACATGGGAGTGCATCTGTCTTTTTTTATATACTGGGAATAGAGCCAGCATACATCTTCAGTATGTCCTTTCTTCTGGTATAACCAGCAGTGATATTGCTGGATCACGTGGTAGCTCAATATTTAGTTTCTTGGGAGCCTTCAAACTGTTGTCCATAGTGGTTGTATTAATTTACATGCTCACCAATGGTGTACAAAAGTTCCCTTTTGTGCATATCCTTGCCAGCATTCAATACTGCCCCATTTTTGGATAAAAGCCATTTTAACTGGGGTGAAATAATATTTCATTGTAGTTTTGATTTGTATTTCTCTGATGATCAGTGATATTGTACATCTTGTAATATGCCTGGTTACCACTTGTATGTCTTTGAGAAATTTGTTTTCAAATCTTTTACCCATTTTCTGACCACATTATTAGATTTATTCTTATAGAGTTGCTTGAACTCTTTATGTATTCTGGTCTTTAATCCCTTGTGAGATGGGTAGTTTGAATTTTTTTTCCCATTCTGTGGATTGTCTCTTTACTTTATGTCCTTTGCTGTGCAGAAGCTTTTTAACATGGTGCGGTCCCATTTCTCTATTTTTGCTTTGGTTTCCAGTACTTATGGGGCATTACTCAACAAATGTTTGCCCAGACAAATGTCTTGTAGAGTTTCCCCAGTGTTTTCATAGTAGTTTCATAGTTTGAAGTCTTGTTAGAGTTAAGTCTCTAATCCATTTTGATTTGATTTTTGTATATGGTGAGAGATAATAGTCTAGCTTTACTCTTCTGCTTATAGATATCCAGTTCTCCCAGCTCCATTTATTGAAAAGACTGCCTTTTCCCCAGTGTATGTTCTTGGGACTGTCTCAAAAATGAGTTCACTGTAAGTGTGTGAATTTGTTTCTGGGTTCTCTGTTCTCTTCCATTGGTCTTTGTGTCTGTTTTTATTGCCAGTACCATGCTGTTTTGTTTAATACAGCTCTGTAGTATAATTTGAAGTGAGGTAATGTGATTTCTCTAGTTTCATTCGTTTGTTCAGGATAGGTTTGGCTATTCTTGGTCTATTGTTAATACCATAGCTTTTTAAATTTAATTATGTGCCATGATTTCACGTTTCAACCTGTAAACTGACTAGTGAGCCTTGATTTATGCTAGAAAATGCAAATAGACTTTATAGTAATTCAAACACATTTTCATTTACCATAGCTACAATTTTTAAAATATTATTCCTACCACTTGCCACCAGTTTTTAATTCCGATAAGTACATTTTCTCCAATGTTGGGTATATGATTAATATTTTCTAATATATACATATATGCATATATATGTAACCTATGTTTTCAAATACAGATCTTAAGTAAGACTGTAAATGAACTTCTCTACATACGTCAATTTCTAGTGGTTATTCAATAACAGACAAAAACATATAGATATACACATCTGTGGAAAAAAAAACTAGTGAGAAAATTGAAAAAATAAGCAGTGAGTCAGAATGAGAAGAATGGTTTTCTCCACAGCTTCTATAACACTATTTTAATTAAGCATTGGTCACTCCGAAGAACCAAGGCTAGATAGTGAATATGAAGAATATACTAAAACATTCTTACAAATTATTGATTGTGCCAAAAATATTTGGAATGTTTTCAAAGGAAAGACTAGAACTTTTAAGTAGCATTTCCATTAATAATTTAGGCACAGACACTGTTCATGATTATTACAAGATGCTACCAGTTTGCTTTAATAAGAAATTAGCCAGTTTGTGGTATTGCCCTAAAATCAGAAGATAGCCTTTATTTTCTCTCATTTGTCAAGTAATGTTTAAGCATCTACTATGTGACTGACATTTGGCTAAGCGCTGGGAACACAGTCATGAACAAAGCAGAAGAGAAGTTAAGAGGCATCTGAGAAATATAACCTCGATGTTCAAAGGCTCATTCCAGTTAAAGAAGCATGAAGCATGGCTGCCATATTCATTTGAGCATTAAGAGAGTAAAAAATCAGCTGAAAAAAGGAAAATACCAGATAGTTTCTAGGGTTAAAACGCAGTTTCATGTGATATCGACTTTTCTATAGGCAGTAGCTGTACCTAGAATTCTATGCTTTATAATGTGATTTATGTACATTTTGCATTATGTTTTGTTTACCACTTAATGAAATGGTATATTAACAATTATTTCATATATGAGGCATTAAACTCTTCATTTTTATACATCAGATCCATAGGCCCTGTCTAGAAGTACCTACATGAATGTGGAAGCTAATCATTCACTAGCTGCAAACTTCTCCTAGGTCAACTCTACTTCCGTGACACCAGCATTACATAAGACTACTTTGTTAAAGCCGGGACAAGGAACACTGAGAAAGAAAAGACACTGACTTGGAATAGTGATAGAGCCAGGGTGAAATTGGCAAATGGAATTGGATGTGATGAGGACTCAGATGAAAGACTGGAAATGATAACTATTGATGATGAACAAAGATGTCCAGAAACATGATTTCAGCAAACTGACACAAGAACAGAAAATCAAACACCGCATGTTCTCACTCATAGGCGGGTGTTGAACAATGAGAACACATGGACACAGGGAAGGGAGCATCACACACTGGTGTCTGTCAGGGGGAAACAGGGGAGGGACAGTGGGGGGTGGGAAGTTGGGGAGAGATAGCATGGGGAGAAATACCAGATATAGGTGATGGGGAGGAAGGCAGCAAATCACACTGCAATGTATGTACCTATGCAACAATCTTGCATGTTTTTCACATGTACCCCAAAACCTAAAATGTAATTTAAAAACCCCCCAAAAAATCTTCTTATGTATACACTGTAATATAATATATACCTGTGATTTATCACTTGTTCAGAGGTCCTTTGCACTACTTAAACAAATACTTGGAACCTATAAATTTTGCCTTATATGGAAAAAAGGGTTTTCGCAGATGATGTGACTACTAAGTTAAAGATCTTTTTTTTTTTTTTTTTTTGAGACAGAGTTTCGCTCTTGTTACCCAGGCTGGAGTGCAATGGGGTGATCTCGGCTCACCACAACCTCCGCCTCCTGGGTTCAGGCAATTCTCCTGCCTCAGCCTCCTGAGTAGCTGGGATTACAGGCAAGCGCCACCATGCCCAGCTTATTTTTTGTATTTTTAGTAGAGACAGGGTTTCACCACGTTGACCAGGATGGTCTTGATCTCTTGACCTCGTGATCCACCTGCCTCAGCCTCCCAAAGTGCTAGGATTACAGGCTTGAGCCACCGCACCCAGCCTAAGTTAAAGATCTTAAGAGGAAGAGAGTATCCCAGATTATCTGAGTTGGTCCTAAATACAATCATTGGTGTATGCATGAGAAAGAGACAAAGGAGATAACAAATGCACACACAGGAGAGACTAACGTGAGGACAGAGGCAGAAATTGGAGTGATAAAGCCACAAGCCAAGGAATGCCAGCAGCCACCAAAACCTAGAAGGGACAAGGAACATATTCTCCTGTAGATCCTGTAGAAAGAGTGTGGGCCTCATCTGCTCACAGCTTACTTTTGGCCCAGTGATACCTGAGTTTGGACTTCAGTCTCCAGAACTATGAGAGAATAAATTTTTGTTATTTTAAGCCATAGAAGTCTGTGATAGTTTGTTGCAACAGCACAGGAAACTTTATACAAATACTTTACATGATCAGTATGTGGTATGAGAGGACTCAGTCACTACTGAGAGATACAAACAAAAAGGAGCCAAAGCTGAGTCCCTAAAGTCATAACTGTAAAACAACACCTCCTTGAACCTCTGGTGGTGCTAACAGAAGAAACCAGGATGCCATGAACTTTTGGTACAGTTCCCAAGAGTTATTATAAAATGTTCACTAAAAAATCCTAAAGCCAGAATAAAAAAAATCTTCCCATTTCCATGGCTTTCAGTATTTTTTCTTATTTAACTTTGTTACATATTTTCTTCCTGACAGAATCTTTTACATACATAACTAGTTTAATAAAATCTCTCAGTTGTGGCTAGTAACACTTTTTCTTTGGTGACAATTTTCCAAGAAAAAAAATGGGTTATAGTTTTTTAAAGTTTAATAGTAGACACAAACTAAAGCAGAAAAGCAAGGCATAACCTAAGTTGATTGAGAGAAACATAAAGTATTTAGACCTAACATTGGTGAAATATGTTACTTGGGAACTCACACCAGGGTACAAATAGCCATGGCCCCAAGGGTGATATAATTAGAAAAAGAGACAAAGTTTGTCTGGGGTTAAAATCTTGGATAATTTTATTGACAATGACACCTAAAATCCAAGTAAAAGCTGTAAGCATTTACAATGGCTTATATGAGTTATGTCTATCTCGACAGTACACAATTTCTTCCAAATTCATTGGCCTCATCAAACACTGACCCACACGTATTAGAGCTGTACAACCAACCTTGAGCATCTGATTATAATTCTATACCTTTTTTGGATTCCTTGTATCTTGTGACATGTAGTACCCACCTATTAGAAATAGACAAGTTGCTAAATCAGTGGTGTTCAACATTGGTTGTATATGGGAATCACTTGGTAAAGTCTTACAAACACTATGCCTCAGACTGAGCCTTAGAGATTCCAGTTTCTCATGTGTTCTGGACATCAGGACTTTTTAACAACCCTCTAAATGTTTCTGAATTGCAGATAAGGTTGGAAATCATCTTGGCACCAAGGATATTGCTTAATCCAGAGATATTCAAACTGTAATGTGCATATGAATCACCTGGGGAAAAACTGTGAAAACACAGATCCCGATTCATTGTAATGGGAAATTAGTTTCTACATTTTTCACATGTCCCCAAATGATGATGATGCTGGTTGCTGTGTGCTACACTTTGAGTAGCAAGAGCCAAGATCATTGCTTTTCCATTTATAGAAAGTGATTAATATTAGGAAAGTCTGTATGTAAGACTGCTGTTAACAAGAAACAGGGGCTCTGGTTTTCCCGTGGACTTCAATGGCACTGTCTGCCTCAGGCACTACCCACTTAGCACTCGACCAAGATTAAGGGAAATGATGTCCTGGCCCATCTGTGACCCATTTTCACTAACAACAATGGCACCATAGTTGCATGTCTTTGTCTCAGACCCACAATTTTATTACCAATATCCAATACCTATAGATAAGATAAATATCAGAATTACATATATAGAAGAATATATAAACTATGTGTGCATTGCCAAAAGGGATGCAGGTTATCATCAGGTAGCTCTGTCCATAAATAAGAATATTTAGGCTACTCAAGAGCTAAAAACCATTGTCAATGTCAACAAAAGGAAGAAGAAAAGATCAAGGGAAATTTGAAAGAGTTGCTAAATTCAAACATTTGCTCTTTAAGCAGCTTCCCAGTACTGTTCAAATCAGTTTGTGATCTCCATTAATAAACCTACCTTGTTTAAAAATACTCGGCTGTTTAGAGACAAGCACAAAGGAGATAACCAGGAAAGAAAGAACTTTAACATTTCTACATCTTTGAAAGTTTCACTAATATGTGCATACTCTGGAGCTGGAAGACAGATGCAAATGGTTATATTATTGTTTGCAGCAGTACACAGTGGAATTTATTTTATTACTTATTAAAGCTGATAGTTCAAAATGTGTTTCAACACGTTGGAAAAGGAAAAATCTTTTACTATGTGGTTAATAATTTTTCCAACTAATTGCCTATAAATATTCTGCTTAGTTTATTTTTCTGAAAGGTAAAATTAAATTATTGCTGCCACCAAAAGGGTATTTTAATTTCCATTTGAACCAGATACAGGTGAAATGCTATGGATAAAATTCAAAGTAAATAGTGACTCGTTCTAGGAGTTGCTGGGCATTCCCCAAATGCTATGCTTGTAAAATGGCCTGCATAGAAATCTAGCCATATAGAGATATTGTGTCTTTTGTGCAGACCCAGTTTTAATGCCATGAAATTAATCTGACACAAGTTGACGGTATATGTCTCTAAATTCGCTTGCGCCATTTTAATCAATAATTAAATCAAAAAATTTTGTCTCTTTGTTTATATTCACTGTGTCTCATAGTGAGTAAAATCATAAAATTAATATGCTCAAAATGGAAAAGAAGCGTAAATAACTCAGTTCCCACATTCTATACATATGGAAACAAATTCAAAGATCTTAAGTAGTTGGCCTGAGATTATAGAACTCAATAATATAACCAAGACTGGAATCAAGTTATCTTGATTTTTGTTCACTGATCTCTATATCGTGAATTAATATGTGTCAGCTAAGTTTGAGAGGATAATTACAGATATTGATGAGACAGTGACATAGACATGCTGCGTGTCAAAGCTCTTCCATGGACAGTACCATTAGAGTGTTTCCATTGTTCATCAGGCATCACCCAAAATGCAACTAAGCCTAGTGCTACATTATTTTTAGTATATTTTTGTACTACAAATATAGATACTTGTAAAGTATTTCACAAGAATTTTTAAATCCTTATGTGAGCCACTCTACATAACTTTTAAGGCATAACACTATCTACTTGAATCATCTATAAACTTGAAGAGCCTTAAGAGGGGTAGCTGATGAATGAGTAGAAATGGACATTGACTTAAGTTTTAATGAAAAAGTTTCCCCATTTTAGTTGATAATACATGTGGTTAAATTTCTCTCTTTTTCTGATTTCTCTGCCTATTAGTCCATTTCTACAATGGCCACCATTGAATGAATTAACATCATTTTGTTGACAATTTCTAAGAGTATCAAATTGTGTTGCTTACATCTTGTTACATAGAAGAAAACTGTTTTCTCTATTATCGTTTTAAAAATGAGTTTCAATCATTCAGAAATTTAAGTACATCTATGAAATTATTTTATATCTTCATATCACTCCCTCAAATATATTCTATGATATATGTGTCTTTTTACAGAATTTGGAAGACTGTATTTGTTTATAAATTACAGTGCTGCAAAATTATTCTTTAAAATTATTTCCATTAAACATTAAATATCCCGTCAATATTAGAATGATTTCATCTTTTACATAAAGGAAGCCTGGAAATAGCTGTGATCCATGGCATGATGTTTTTCAACCAAATGTATCCTTACTGTATTTTATTTATCTGTGAAAATACTTAAAATTTCTCTATAAGTCAAAGTTCAAATTATAATTTCATAGTGACCAGAATCCCAGGATCAACATTTATTTGAATTGTCTGAGTATTTTATGTACAGAAGACTATATTTTTCAGATATTTTTCTAAATAGTAAGGTTAAATTTGGAATTTGTTCTTTTGGATTTTTTTATTTCAACAGATTTAAGGGTACAAGTGGTGTTTTGTTATATGGATGAATTGTATAGCGGTAAATTCTGGGCTTTTAGGGTAACTATCACCCTAATAGTGAACATTGTAATCAAAAGGTAATTTTAAATCATAGAAAATTTTAGGCTGAAATATCTTCTTTAACAATTTCATTGGAATATATTTTATCTACCAGAAACTGCATATATGTAAAAGTGTGTGATTTGACGAATTTTGATAGATGTCCGCCCTTGTTTTCACCACCTCATAGTCAAGTTATTGAACATTCTCAACACCCTTCAAGGTTTATTCATGTCTCTTTGTCCCAGTGGGATGTTTCAGATTAAAGCTCTCATTAATATTTGTGTACAATTATTGGTGTGACCATGTGTTTCCATTCCTTTTGGGTAACTATCCCAGAGTGGAAGGGTCACATCATATTTTAAGTACATATTTAACTTTTTAAGAAGCTACTAAACTGTTTCCCAAAGTGATTGTAGCACTTTTCATTTTTCTCAGCAGTGTATTATAGTTTTACTTTCTCCATGTTTTGATACCTATATACAATATGTAATGGTCAAATCAGTGCATTTAGCATTTCCACCATCTAAAACATTCATTGTTCCTTTATGGCAAGAATATTTTAAATCCTCTCTTCACGCAATTTTGAAATATATCAATAGATCATTTTTGAGTAGTGATTGTAAATGCAACCATAAAATTTGTTCCTCACTCAGATTTTTCATTTTATTCTCTGGCATAGTCTTGGGGTCTCTGGGTAGGTTCCCTACCCAGGATCTGAACAACTAAAAAAATAAAACAAAGGAGCGGGAGGTAGAGAACTCAAAATATCACCTTTAGTATTGATAAAGCATAGGTCAAAAGGCGTAGCTTTATTGCTGTGAATCAGGTGAATTTGTTAAAACCAAATTCTGGAATCAGACACTATAACCCACGGATTCATAGAAGAACTGAAACAAGACAGGCCTCCTTCCCTGGGGGCTCAGAGAACAATATGTCTCCCTATATGCAGCCCTATGCTCAAAATGGACAAAAATCGAGCTGAGCCAAGTCTGCCAGTTGTTCCAACTCTCCTGGGACAGAGTGATGAAAAGAATGTAGAGCTTCCAGGGATGTGTTGAAAACATTCTCTCCTCGTGGAATCCATAGAATTTTAGAAAATATATTATTTCCTTTTAACATAAACTATGTAAAATTTGACCTAAGTCTCATTAACAATTCTTCGTTTCCCTCTACACTTCACATCATCATCACCTTCTTCTGCTCTTTTACCACTTCCCTATTGATATGGTTTGGCTGTGTGTGTCCCCATTCAAATCTCAACTTGAATTGTGTCTCCCAGAATCCCCACATGCTGTGGGAGGGACCCAATGGGAGGTCACTGAATCATGGGGGCCGGTCTTTCCTGTGCTATTTTCGTGATAGTGAATAAGTCTTACAAAAGCTGATGGGTTTATCCGGGGTTTCTACTTTTGCCCTCTCCTCATTCTCTCTTGTGGACACCATGTAAGAAGTGCATTTCGCCTTCTGCCATGATTCTGAGGCCTCCCCAGACACGTGCAACAGTAAGTCCAATTAAACCTCTCTTTCTTGCCAGGGTCTGGTATGTCTTTATCAGCAGTGTGAATACGAATTAATACACCCATGTTCCCTAGCCATTAACCACTACGGCAAATAGGGCTCTGCCTTTTTCTGGTTCAGGTGGATAAGATGCTGGACGGTATTTAATGGAGAGACTTGACTAGCTGAATTGATGGAGGCTGGCTCCCCATTCTTTAACAAAAACAGTCACAGATTTGAATGGATAAGTTCATGATACCAATACATATTCATGGTAAGAAATTTATTTTGTTGAGGGATAAAAGAGATACATCCAGCAGGAGCCATAATACATGAGTAAGTCCTGATAGGGGCACTAACATTCTATAATTCTAGCATTTTCTACACATGTAGAAAAAATCTTGATTTTGTCCTAGACATTGTCTTCCATGAAATGAATCACACCATGTGGCCAATAAATATTGGAGATTCTCCTAGACTAGAACAGCTATACCATCAACAAACCAACTTTGGCAAAAAGACATATTTTTTACATGGGTAAAAATAATTCTTATTTTGTATATGTAAATAAAAGGAATATAATAAATTCATTGTATATATAAATAAAGGGAATATAAATTCACTGTAAATATCTGCATTGGGTCCATAAACATGCTACTTTAGAGGTAACATTTTTATTTATTTATCTTTTTTAAGAGAGAATCTTTCTATGTTGCCTAGCCTGGTCTCGAACTACTGGCTTCAAGCAATCCTCCTACCTCTTCCTCCCAGGAAGTTAGGATTACATGCACAAGACTCCATGCCAGGCTAAACATCTTATTTTCATTACTGAGAAAGCTTCTATGTTACAAAAGCTTTATACTTTCAGAAACTGGTTCATAGTATTGGTGATTTACTAATGTGAGTAAAATGTCTAATTTAATGATAAAGATACCGAGAGATAAAAAACAAAACAGTAGATCAACTTTTCACAACTCTATTCTTCCATCATTAGGCAGTAAACATCTGTCAATTGCCCTTCTGTGCCAAGGGACCTTTGAAAATATGACCCTATATACCATGGTTTCATGGTAATTTGTCACATGATAATCTTTTCTTTACCTGGGAAAGTAGACGGACTTGATAAAATGTCAGTTAAGGGGGCTTCGTACATACGCTATTTCACTCACAATTGATAATTTGATATTATAACCGTGAAAGGAATAAATGTACCATGGTGGTCAAAATCTTAATAACTTGTTCTAGGTTCTGATAACATTTGCATACTTTCTACTTTGTAATATTTTTGGAGACAATATGAAGCCCACGGTTCTGTATCCCCAGTGAGAAAGAGAATGCTATTGGTACCTGATAGCACTGTCAATTCACTCAAGCAAAAAAGGAAAGAGGATGACCTTGCTCTCTGGAAAGCAGTGACTAGGCTATGTCCACAGACGATAGTCCAATCTAAAATGAGAGGGTGGAGTATAGTGAAGGTATCTTCCGTGTTTGAAATTGTGAAGCAATTCAAATAAAGATAAATTACTAGGAGAAAACTGAGAAACTCGAACAGCCATTACCTGATTAATATTTATTATTATCTTGAGTAGAAAGCTCAAGTGCTTTCTTTGAAAAAAATCATTGACTTATATCTGTTTCTTGGAATTCTAAATCTTTCACCTTCTGCCTTATAAATAAAAGAGTCAGTTATTTAATGTAGAGCTTGGCAAAGAGAAGTGAGTCTCTCATCAAACACTCCTTTCTTGTCTTGAACATTTGACTCTAACCCACTTAGTTTACATATATTCTGCTTTTTTTTTAACTTTTCTATAATTTTATTAGTGATCTTTTCTGGAACAATGGAAATTTACGCCAACAGGTTATGATATATTTGCAAAATACATAAATTATTTACAATTGTAGAGTTATTTGATTAAAGCTTCAAGTTTATTATCAGAGAAGATTTTTTTTTTAAATGTGCTTGGCTGTGAGGAGAGATTTGACTTTTCTAATTGATTAGACTTTAAAAATTTGATAGCGATTAAAGCATTTTACCTGTTTTTAACTTAGATATTATGAAATCCTCACAACTGCCCTATAAAATGTGCAGAAATTGTTCTTTTAATTTACTAACTTATTACTGATAAAGATGCTTCTAGATGGTTATCTCTAGGCTTTATGACTAGAACAACAATTTCTGGAAGCATATAATATTATAATGAAATAACACTATAAAACCATTTGGACAACCCAAAAGGTTGCCCTATATATTATTTTGGAGCTTACTAGTGTTGTCTTTCACAGAATCATTAATATAAATATTCGTAGCCCAAAATGATATTCACTAAATGACTGTGTTTATTTTTTAATGATCTGTTCCATTGTTTTTTCTAATAATCAGCCAGAAGCTTGGGTATTCTTAAGCAGACCTTTAAAAATGTTTAGGATCACATATTGAAAGGTATTTCTAAAGCATCTTACCTTTAGTAAAGAGCCTCTACATTTGCTGATTTGTAAACTTCGGATTTTTCAACCTTCTCTAAATTAGATTGGTTTGCCTAATGGCTACCTTACACTCCAGTAAACAAATGTGATGTAATTTTCGTTTACATAAGTCTGTCTCCATTAAATTTATGCAAGAAATGTGCATTCAGTTACTGTGTTAAAAGATATTCGCAATGGAGTCAAGCTAGAAAACATTAATGATATTCTCACTTAGTCTAAATTTCCAGTAATCAGACTAGGTGGGAAGTTGCTTAACAGAGTGGGGAGAATACTGTTGGAGGGCTTTTTAAGAATTATTTTTAAAGGTAAATGTATTAAATTATGTGATATTATCTATTTTTAAAAATAAGCTTTCTTTGAAAAATGAGATTTTTTCCCTTGCTGTCTACCTGCTATTATTCACATTTTTGTTGCCAAGAATAATCATGATACTTAAAACATCTATTAAATACTATGTACAAGGGACATCACCTGGTATAAGTTTTATAGAATCCTCACATCTGTCCTTCATATGAGAACAGTTAATGTCCTCTATTTTATAGCAAAGGGTATAGAGGTGCAGAGAGATGGTAACTCAGCTAAGTTCACAGCTAATAAGTATCATCCACTATTCAAACACAGTGTGATATGTGACTCTACCACTTGCAACTATAACCATTGATTCCTTTATTGCATGCATGTATATGCATATGTGCACAAAATTTAAAAGATACCATGACAACAAATATCCCATGTTTTTTTCTCCCCGATGCTAAGTTAAAATAAAATTCCTAGTTAATATAGCATAGTGGTTAAAAGGATAGACTCTGAACTGACAGGGTGGGAATCCAGTTTCTTCCATCTTGTACTTTATATAGCTGACCAAGTCACTTAACCTTGTTGAGCCTCCACTCCCCTAGATATAAGGTAATAATAATAATATTTCACTCATGAAGCTATTTGAAAGGAAAGTAACAGCAAGTACAGGAAAGAAACATCATCTATTGAATGTGTGTATGCCAGGTACTAGAATAGGTACCTAGGTTAATCAAGTTCTCTTGGTAAATCTATAAGTATCAATATCCTATTGTACCAATTAAGGAACTAAAATTCCAAGATAAGTGATTTACTCAAGTGTATAAGGTAGTAAGCGGTCAACTGAGAGGCCCATTTGGTCACAAAGCCTATGCACCTTCCCACTATACTAATTTGTTTTTTATGTGAAGAGAAATAAGTATTGACAGGAAAGATGGAGTGGCAAAGATCAATTTCACCAAATTCCGAATTTTGCTGAGGATCAATTCTCTTTACATTTCTATTTTTGAGTATGTGTGGGGCAATACGTGTTCCATAAATATCCATGGTGCACAAAGTAAGTTTATTTTATTCTGCCTCAGCTAGCAATGGACCACTTGTACATTTTCTCTTTGCAAGTGAAAAACAGATTGGAAGGGGGAATGGACTTTTGTTTCATGTATTTACCCATTAATTCATCAGGCATTTGTGGAGATACTTTTATGTTCCAGGTATTGTGCTAGATGCTAGGAACACAGAACTTTAGAAAAGAAAAGAAAGAAAAAACGAAAAAAGAACCCAAACAATAAACCCAAAACAAAACGAAATTATAATTAGCACCTGCCCTCAAAGATCTACTTGCATTAACACACATGTGGAAGGAGTTGTTAAAGGGAAGCCATTTATAAACAAGATACTTCTGTTTTTCTTTCTGGCTCCCAAAAATAGAATCCTGCCCCTGGGAATTGATACCATAAGATGAAGGAAACCAGCGAAAACAGTTACTCCAACGTATCTCAATTCTGCTTTTAAAGTTAATCTCCCAATATTCATGGCCTGTAAGATGGGGAATATAAAACCATAGGGAGTCTTAACATTCTGATGTGTCTTCTCAAAACTGAATGGAACGTTCCTTTTTATCAGTGCCTTCATATAAAGAAATAGACTGCGTGTATCTTTAGACATTTAAGAAGGTTGAACACTTCATTATTTAAGTTGTTTTAACTTTTTTTCCTTTCATGCCAATTTTTCCAGACACAGCAGAAAAAAAAAGAGAATGAGCTGTTTCAAAAGTCATAGCAAATTGCGAACTCTCTCATAGCCACAGATTACAGAACTAAAGTAATTGCAAAGTGGTTCTTAAGCTGAGGCTACATTTTCATCAGTATTCCTCGGGAATGAGGGTTTTTTTTCCCTTTTGTAGTGTTAATAGCTAGTTGCATGCATTTGCAGCATGAAGTATGTTTTGTTCAGATTCTTTTCAATTAAATGGCATTACTACTAAGAATATGGGCAAGAAACAAATTTTGAAACTATGTATCTCATTCCATCTTATTAATTACATATTTCTGTGAAGTAGCCTGAATCTCATCCACAAAGCTGACTGGTTAAAGGAGGATTACAAGTGAATAACAAATTCATGGAGAAGAAAGATGATGTAAAATATATTGAAAGTAATGGCAAAGACTGCATTCACTTTTCCATAAACCTAATAAATGAGGGCAAATCTGACTCTAGAAAAACTTCTATTCTAAATTATAAAGGAAAGTAAAGATGTCCTACTGAAATAGATGACTAAGTTACACATTTTCCTGCCTGTATCTCTTAGCTTCTAAATCATTTCTTTCAATATCAAAAATGCCAAGGTCATCTTTGATTCTGCGTGTATGTGTGTGTGTGTGTGTATGGTCATTTGCTAGTTACACATTTTGAAAGCTCAATGTTTTTCAAGTTGCTTAAATTCCAAACAGAGCTGTAAGTAAAATAATCCTGGTTACAAAGTTAAATGCCACAGTACAGAGGATTTCAGTACTCACTAGTACTACTGTTAATTTTTGAAGGAAAATGTAGACATCCTCATATATTGAAATTTTTCTCTGGGAAAAAATATTTTTACCTTACAATTCCAGAAAATAATAAGAATTTAAATGCACAATTTATTTCTTATTTCTGAATTTTCTTTACTTGGGTTATTTTCCATAATTTTTTTCCTTTGGCTGCTAATTCATCTTCCTTATATTATAGTGCCACCTATTGGTTTATCAGAAATAGTGCAGATTTTAAAATGGACTAAAATATAGCAATGTGCCTAAATAAAGCTCACTTCACCTCAGCAGTCAAGTTCTGATAGCGGAGCGGGATCTATGCCTTTGCCCTTATAAGTATTTGTTCCTATGGAAAAAGCAATGTTTAACCAGTTTCACTATTCTTTCCTCCAGAGTATTTGATCTAGGTGCTCTCGTCAGCAGTTATTTAGTAAATCCATTTCCCTAGATGTGGCGAGCCACCGTAAAAATAAAAATGGATGATTTGGGCTCCTATATTAGAGCTTGATGTTTTAGGAAATGAGGTAAGACTTCTTTCTTCTTTGTGCATGGAAAGAAAGCTTCTACAAGGCAACCATGTCCTTCTTAAGGACATAGCAAATCAGCACATATTTTTAAAAGGCTACATTTGGTAAGTTTTACATACAGTCTGCGGTGAAGCCACAGAAGTGGATGGAGGGACTACCAGGTGGTTATTACAGAGATTTTATTCAAGAACTCTCTATAACCCTCATCTCTGTAAAGAAAACTCTTTTACCTTGCACCTGAGCGCAGGGTAGGCCCCAACCCTGGCATCTGGGTAATTTGAATGTGGATCTCTGGAGCTTTTCTCCCCTTCACTAGGATTGAACACGGGCTTTAACAGGAATAACTTCAAACAACTATACCCTCACCATGGATGATGATAAAGGGCTCATTGCTTGCTCTTGCTGATTTCAAAGCAGTGAATAAAGCCTACATTGCCTGTTCTAAATGAGTAAGAAAAAGAAATAGAGGGTAAAAAAAAATTGTATCAAGACTCTTCATATCTGTGCCAAACATTATGTCCAAATTCAAAATAAACTGGGCAAGAGGATGAATATAGGAGAAATTCCTGAGTATCAGAACTGTAGGAATATTCCACTCATTTACAAGCTTGTCCTATTCCAATGTCATTAATTCCATTACTGATGATGGATTAACCATATTGTAAAATAATAACAGCCTGTTAATTACTTTAAAAAGGTAGCAGTGCTGCATGTGTAAGCAAATAGGTCTTCTAGTCTCTAGCATTGAACCATATAATCATACTTAGAAAAGAAATGTTGGATAATAATCAAAAGACTTATAATGATGTAATCAGAATGGCTATTATTAAAAAGTAAAAAAATAAAATAAAATAAAATAACAGGTGGTGGTAACGTTGAGGAGAAGAGGGAATGCTTATACGCTGATGGTGGGAATCTCAATTAGTTCAGCCACTATGGAAAGCAGTTTGGAGATTTCTCAAAGATCTTAAAACAGGGTTGCCATTTGACTCAGCAATCCCATTACTGGGTATATACTCAAAGGAATATAAATTGTTTTACCATAAGACTCATGAACATATATGTTCATTGCAGCACTATTCAAAGACAAGTCATCAACTTAGATGCCCATCAGTGGTGGACTGGCTAAAGAAAATGTGGTACATATATACTATGGAATACTACACAGCTATAAAAAAAATAAGATTATGTCCTTTGCAGCAATATGGATGTGGCTGGAGGCCATTATCCTAAGTGAATTAATGCAGTAACAGAAAACCAAATACCACATATTCTCACTTATAAGTGGAAGCTATTGAGTACACATGAACACAAACAAAGGAAAAATAGGCACCAGGGCCTACTTAAGGGTAGAGGATGGAGGGTAGAAGGAGAGTGAGGGCTGAAAAAAATACCTATCAGGGACTATGAACATTACCTGAGTAATTATATAATCTGTACATCAGACTCCTGCAATATGCAATTTACTCATGTAACAAACCTGCACATGTTCCCCCTGAAGCCAAAATAAAAGTTGAGAGGAAAAAATAAACATAACGATAAAAAAGCCATTCCAAAAAATGGGCACACACACACACACACAAACACAGATACCACTTACATTTAAAACTTGTATATATTTTCCATTCTACTTAATAAACTATATGCCTTTATTTAATATAAACTTGAGGAAGACAAGCAAACCAGAAACTATGGTGCTTGTAACAACATCTAAAGCTCAGTGAGCTTCTTAATCTGGAGCCTATTTTATATATACTATCTCATAATATACATAATTCCATACAGTCATTTAAAATGGAAACTAAAATAAGGAAATTGATGTTGAAAGAGACTAAACAACTTTTTCATTCGCCTCAGGCCTTTGGAATCTAAGGATTGTGCTCTTTACTGCTATGTTCTGTTATGTATTTATAATTTACAAGCACTTTGGGGTTATTACAGCTAAACAGCTTTAGTTTTTGGACCTACTAAGAATAGTAATTTTATTGATTTTTCATTATTCTAAAATTACAAAAAAGAGTCACTCTTTCCAGCTTTCTCTGCACTAGAGGCTTCCACTTTTATAGCAGTTGTCTTGAGAACCTTTTATTTATGATTTTAAAAATAATTTCTCACTCTGATGAAATGATTTGAAAAGATATTCCAATGGCTTTACAAATTTCTAACTAACATTTAACAATTCTATTTAATATACAGAATTGTTCATTTTCAGAGTTAAGGTAATGGTCTTTGGCTTCAACCATCCCAAAATGATAACAGAGTACCTTTTTGACTGGCCCTTTGTGATAATATAAATCAAATTCTTGAAGACAATTACTAGCTTTTCCTATTTCCGGATAAATACACTAAAAATGTCTGTTTACATTCACAAAATATCAGGAAAGACAATACTTCTGCATAGTAGATAGTGCTCATCTTTACTTAGCAATGCGAATCATCACAAATAGTGAAAAGTGTGAAAGGAAATGACATTGTGACAGTTGAGCATTCCAATATTTTGAATTCTTGAGGATTCATAAGATGCAACTGTCTGTTTCATGGGGCAAATAAATGTTTTTTACTGAAGAAGAAAGATGAAGCTATTAAAGTGGTCTTATTTCTCCAGGAAAATATTTTATGAGTGTGTCTACATGGTGCCAAGCATGATCGATATGGTGATTTTAATAAGGCTAAAGAAATCATGCAGTTTTGTAAAAATGAAATGGGTTGGTTGATAATTTCATTGAATGGAGCTGTTCAGCTGCCTTCAGCTTTCAGCTGGTATAGTTTGTGTATACAGCTACAACCTGAGTCATTTGACTTCTTGTGTGTCGCCACTATAATCCATGTTTTCAAAAACACCAATTACAATGTAAAATTATGAAATCAATGTTAAATAATCATCATGAGGACACTTGCTTTTTATATAGGTTGTAGAAATTAAAAACCAAAATCGAAAAATTTAAAAAGCACCTTGGAGAAAAATAAAGCTATGCTTCAAAGATACGCTTCAAACCTACTAACATTTATTTATCCTTTAAACTTATTTTTACAATAAAGATATTTAAAGCTGAAATAAGATATCCTCTCCATTCTAAAACAACATTATGCATTAAAGGAGGGGAGAGATTACATTTCTATTTTGGGGATAAATTAAAATTATTTATATTTTCTTCAACGAAACACCTACCAAAAATATAACTCCCAAAGTTACTTGAATGTATGTATTTTCTTAAATAATAAAAGATTAAAAATTGTAATTTGTATTCTATAGACCACTACACGTCTGATTCTTCATTTATAGGAAGGATCATATTGATAAAGAATATGAATTAAGGCCGGGCACGTGGCTCACGCCTGTAATCCCAGCACTTTGAGAGGCCAAGGCAGGCGGATCACCTGAGGTCAGGCTTTCAAGCCCAGCCTGGCGAACATGGCAAACCCTGTCTCTATTAAAAATACCAAAATTAGCCAGGCATGGTGGCGGTCACCTGTACTCCCAGATATCCAAGAAGCTGAGGCAGGAGAATCATTTGAATCTGGTAGGCGGAGGTTGCAGTGAGCTGAGTTCGCAACACTGCACTCCAGTCTGGGTGGCAGAGTGAGACTGCCTCTTAAAATAAATAGATAGATAGATAGATAGATAGATAGATAGATAGATAGATAGATAGATAGATAAAAGAATAAGGATATAAATTAAACATCACAAAGCAGTAGCTGAGTTTTGAAGCACTGTGAAAGGAAAAAGAGTAGCCACATAAAAGCAAACTTAAAAAAAAAAAAAAAAAAAAAAAACAACTAAAACAAACCCAAGCATAATATAATAAAAACGTTTGGACCAAAATATCAGGACCTGTCAGCAACATGGACTTCAATTCAATTTAATACAATCTACTTTTATCCATAATGTGAAAAGAGCAATCACACTATCTAGGAGAGGAGGACAATTACTCTATGCTGTAGGAAGCCCCTGATATTCAGTATTAGGGAGGTCTATAGCCATATTTTAAAAAAAAAAATACATAAACGCAATGCTATATAAGTACACTGAGCAGATAATCACAATATTTTTTTCAGAAAAATCATGTGCTATATTTATACTTCTCCACATATTGAGAGTTTACATAGATGTGAAAGCTGTTTCTTCATTTTTTAAAATCAACCAAACATTGATTATAGAGCACGTTACACTGTGATTTATGTTCATCTTTAAGGTAAGAATATTTTCTAAATCCATCTTTGCACTATCAGCAAATATTTCCTGACAAGTAACTGTAATGCAGAACTAGGCACCGTCAGGGGAACACCAGCATTGACAATGGTGTATTTTTCAATTGTAATAACAATTGAGTCCCTCCACTTAAGAGCCCAGAATCTACAACCAACTACCATCCCTCCCTTCACCCTTTCCCCCCTTTTTCTTTACATAAATGTTTGTTGAGAGTCCACTTAGTACAGAACACCATACTGGATACTGTTAGGGACTATTCATTTAACTAAAGTGTAGATAAAGGAGACATGCAAACCAACTTCCATAAGAAACTATTTATGACCAATTTTATAAAGTTCAACTAGGACTAAGATAGCTTCAAAGCATCATATCTGATTAAATGCCCTGGCAATATCATTTCTCAGAATTGTGATACAACTAATGTGAGACTCTTTCCAGAGCATCTGTTCTAGTCTGCTCAGATTTCTGTACTTTCTCTTATACTGTAGAAAATTAATGAAGTTGACTGGATTCAACATTTGGTCTCCTATTTAGCTAACTGATTGGGTACCAAAAGCTCATTTCTCTTAATATGATGGCAAAAGTAGTGGTTACTTCTGGCTTAATGTAAAGTGGGAAAAAAGAAGAGCATTTTTTTTTCCCTTATTTCCTCAGCCTGTGCCAAGTTTTTATCAAGGATATGGACTGGTTATTGGTATATAATAGATAGTCTGTTTGTGTTCTGAACGTCTACATTTCGAGTCTCAAGAGCTCGTTGTTCTCTCTACCAGAATTTTCTAAGTTTATGAAACAGTTTCATAAGTACCACAATTTCATAAGTTTATGAAATAGTTTTCTATACGAATTGAGAGTTTGCTCCATTGAGTTCTGGAGCACCAGAAGAGGTAAAGGTTATTTGGTTCTAACAACTCAAATTCAATGGAAGTATTCTGAGATGCCGTTTCCTTTATGATTTTCAAAGAACAACCTGACAAGTTTATTAACAATAAGCATACCATCCATTTTGAATAGAAAAAAGAAAAGCAAAAACATAGTGTCTGTCTGTCTGTGACACGTAGTGACAAAATAACAGAACATTAGGCATTCATTGAGTACCTAGCGTGGGCCAGGTGCTTTGCTGCCCTTACTTAGTATAAAAATTAAAACTCACAAGGGTCAATCTATATTAGCTTGTTGAGCTACCATAAGAAGGTACTACAGACTCAGTGGTTTATTTTCTTAATTTTGGAGGCTAGATGTCTGAGATCAAGGTGTCAGCAGAGTTGGTTTCTTCTGCAGCCTTTCTCTTCGGCTTGCAAATTGGCCATGCCCTCTCTTCACTTGGTCTTTCCTATATACTTGCCTGTGTCCAGATTTCCTGTTATGAGGACACCAGTCATATTGGATTAGAGCCACAGTAATGACCTCATTTTAACTTAATTACTTCTTTGGAGACCTTGTGTTTAAATACAGTCACATTCTCAAGTATTGGGGGATAGGACCTCAACATACAAATTTGGGGAGCAGGGGTCACAATTCATTCCATAACAGTCAAGTAAACTAGCCAAGATCATACCGATAACACATGAGAAAGCTTAAATTTGAGCCCCGGACCACCTGACTCTGCAGCCTTCGTTATCTTTCTGTGCAGTGATTCAGTTATTTAGGAATTAAACACAGTCTGCATTGCTAATAATTTACAGTAGCCAATAGTTTCCAGTTTTCAAACTAAACCATAATACTTATTCTTTCATATGTGTGAATTCACTTTTCTACTCCTGCAGAGGAATTCTATCTTACAAATATGTTTTACCAAAATAATGCAGAGTCAAAATGCTGAAGCACCCCTGTGGCTGTGGGCTGGGAGTCAGTGTATTCTGCCTGAAATCAAGAACTGTCGTTTGCCCTTTGTTCAAGTTTAATGTAAGTTTCAGAAGGCAGCAACTGAATCATGTCCACCTCCCCATTTCTTTCCTTCCATGTTTAAAACATTAAGAACAACAAAAACACACATGATACACTGTTTTTTTTTTTCAGAATTGTGAATATAGCACAAATATACTTGTATATTATTATAATAAAGGAAGGCATTTTTATTCATAATGTCGACAAAAAAGGTCAAACTCAGTAAAATACTTGAAGAGATTTATTCTGAGCCAAATATGGCAGACCTTTGCTCGTGACACAGCCCTCAGGTGGTCTGGAAAGTTGGGACAATTTAAAGTGGGTTGGTGGGGGCCTTCCAGTCTATAGGTAAATTTATACATTTTCTGTTTGACAGTGTTTTGAGTTTGTCTAAAGACCTGAGATTAATAGAAAGAAAATATTCAGGTTAAGATAAAAGATTGTGGAGACCAAGTTTCTTTTGAAGTCTCATAGTGTATTTAGACCTTTAAAAAGGTACTAGACTCTCAATTAATCTCTTCAGCATTAGGAGGCCCTGGAAGAAAAAGATCTAGCTATGTTAATAGTGATTCTTTACAAATGCAAATTTTCTCCCTCAAAGGACGGCTGTGCAGGGCCACTTCAAAATATGGAAAAGAAACATGTTTTAGGGTAAAATATTTTGATTTTCTTCTTTGTCACATAATGTTATGCCAGAGTCAGATCGGAAAGTAGGTCACAGTATATAGGGTTAAATAAAATTTATCTGGTGAAAATGTACGGTTTGTAGGGCTTGACTTTCCAGACCTCTTAGATAGGACTTTGGGTAAGATAAAACAATCAGAGGAGCTTAGTCCTTGATAACATTAAATAGCAAAGGGTAACTAAATACTGCCAGACTATACAAAGCAACACATTTTTTATATTCCAATAAATATAAATATGATTTGTAAAACATTCCCCTATTAAGGTTTCTCTTTTTAATTTCATTTTTAAAACATCTTTGTTGTTTTTCTTAAGCCTTTGTAATATCCATGATTTAATAATAGCATCTATGAAATAAAATATTAAAGATCAGCAATATCATACCTAATTGCATCCCATTTTTTTTACTTACCATCATTATTATTGGGAGAATCGTAATTCATTATCTCTGCTTGATGCAACTGAATAGAACCTTACAAGAATGTTTGTTGCACACATATTCTTTGAATTTTTTAAAGGGCAGAAAGGTTAAACAGCAAAGAGGATGGTCAAGAAGGCAAAGTAAAAGTTCATATTTCATGGAATTACTTGATTGACTTATGTTCCTTGAGGTATGATAGACACACTGATGGTTAACTTAGCCCCTTAAGATAGATCTAAATGCTCTGGGAAATGTTTATTTGACCTACCCTTGGAGATGTTTTGATATCAGGTCTTTATTGTGTAACAATTTGGTAATTCTAAAAGATCTTAAGAAATGACCAAGAGCAGAAATAAATATTAACTATTATATATTCCAGTGGTGGATTAACCTGATGGAAAGGAGTGGAGGTTTCAGGGGGTGGTTATAATGCTTTAAAGGTTTTATCTGTTGTTTTATAACTGCTGAATTTTGTAATCTTCCTGCCTTACCCTAGGTGTGTATCATCTGCAACCTTTCCTTTTTGGCAAGTTAGATTTATCCTGTCTTTTTCTAGTCTGTAGGCAAGCTGAATAAAAGGGCCAGGTGTTTCATAGTAGACAGCCAAATAAAATTTTTATGACAATAGACTGAATAATAATAGCCATAAAAGCTTTACACATAGAATACAGTAAATATATGTTAAATAGAGTACAATTTCCTTAATTTGCTCCAGCAGTCAAAACTGAAAAGTGTCCTGAAGAATACCTAATAAGGCATATTATTATCTAAGGGCCTTATTTGTTGACTATGTTACTTTTTTTCCTTCAGGTTCTGTTGGAAAATAGATTTCTCCAGTCTTCTTATGTAGTGCTTAAGCAGCTTTACCAAAAAATAAAAATAGGTCAGTATCCTGGGTAGAAAAACTGATGAGACCTCCATTTCAACCCTTACACCCCAATTTTAATAATCAAGGCTTCAATTGATATAAAAAAGTCATATTACCCAGTCCCCTGATACTTTTTGTCCCCCATACCTAATCCCTTCATCAAAGTGACAGATTTTAGTTTCAAAATCACAGTTCTATTTGTATAGTCCATCTTTTTCTAACAACACAAATCCAAGCTACTCTTCTAAAGGCCACATTGAGAGTGAGCCCTCAACAGGTCTGACTTATTTCACCCACCTCCTACTCTCTCATACTGAAATTAATATTACCTGTGTGTACCTGGTGGTGAGAGATTGCTACATGGATAAAACGTCTAGTTCTCTCATTCATATTCTTTTGAAAAATCTAAGGGGCATAGCTTTATAGTTAGAAGTTATAAAATGCAAATGAAATAAAGTTTCCAATTTTTCAAATATTTATTTCCCACAACAGCACAGTATGAAGAGAAAGGCAGTAGGAAGTGCTTTCAGTATGTGGGAATAGTGATTCCAACATTACACTCTTATAAACCTAAAGGTATCTGAGACAGGTCTCAATCAACTCAAAAGTTTATTTTGCAAGGCTTAGGACATGCCCAGTAAGAAACGAACAAACAAACAAACAAACACAGAATCACAGAAACAGTCTGTTGTCTCCGAAGATGAATCTGAGGACTTCAATATTTAAGGGTAAAAAATGGGCTGGAGGGGGATAAGGGAGGGTATGTTAATTTACATGTGGCAAGAAAGAAGGAGGAGGTGAGGGAATAGTCAATTGTGTATTTGATGCATGCTCAGTAAATTGGCACTTTACATAAGATAATGTGAACATAGAGTAGCTACCTATAGAGATATTTAACTTGCTATCTGTAGCTATCTGCTTAGGAGCAAACGGAAAGGTAGTTTCTTTCATGACTCAGCTATCAGCTTGATTTTTTTCCTTTGGCCATAGTAAATTGGAGTCCAGAGTTTTTATTTTCCTTTCACACTGTCTAGGTCTAATTTAGGTACAGGCCTTCATTTAAGAACTACAGTAATATGAAGGAACATGAGAGAGTAGAGTGCATGGGCTTACTGAAAGTCTAGATTTCAGGAGATGCATGAGGAAGGGACTGTTTCCCAAAATTTCAGAATTAGAGAGGATATGATGCCCATATAATTAAGTTGTGTTAATAGGCCAGCTTTGTTCTGGTACTGCCTAAAAAAATGCTTATTTTCTTTTAGTTCTTCAAACACATCATGTTCTTTCCCACCTCAGAGCCTTCACACATACATTGTTCCCTCTTCCATAATGTGGACCACTCCCACCATCTCAGCCCACAACTCACATGCATGCATACATGGCACTTTTTGCCTAACACCTATTCATCCTTCAGTTATCAATTTAAACAGCGCTTCCTCAAAAAGGACTTTGCTCATTATCACACTATTAAATCAGATTCCAATTCTTATTCTTTGTCATAGCCTTTTATTTTCTTCCTTTGTACTGTTTCATAAAATTTGCACAGAAATATAAGGGTACACATTAATGAGTTAATGTTTATTTTCCACATTATACTATAAAGGAAATTTTTTTTCTGTTCATCACTATAAATCCAGGACCCCAAACTGAGAAAGCACTTAAAATAATTTGTAAAATAAATCATCAATGCATGGATGACCTACTTTACTAAGCATTTTAGTTTCTAAAATTCAAGGCACTTACCATAACATGGTACCATTTTATGAAATAATGACCAGGAGACTTTGGTCATTTCATGTAATACCTAACTAACTCTCAAACATAAAAAATACAGATTCCTACTTTGAAGAATGTATTCCTCTGAATATAGATGTCTTAATAAAACTATCTAAATACTGATTATTCAATGTATCATTGCTAAAATGAAAGAATTAAGAAAAACACCTTGGGAGGGGCCTCTTCTTTGTCATGCTGAAGCCTGAGAACTCAGAACCATACATACTACTGTTTGATTAGGAACTCAATATTTATTGAATTGATAAATGAATTATTTAATAACTACTTAGAATAACTAGTGGCTTCTCTTTTCGGCAAAATCTTACCCTGCCTCTCTTCCCCAAAGACAGAATCTCCTGATGTTATATTTCTTTAGGATTACTGAAATTCACACAGTTTCAAAATCAACTTGGTTTTTTTTTTTTTTGAACCATAGGTCCTATTACTTCTCAAGTAATAAGATTTACCATTTATTGATCATTTACTATGTGCCAAGTACTTTACAAAATTAGTGCTAATCCTGAAAGTACAAATGCATTGTAGACATTATTACCTTCATTCTACACATGAGACACTTCAATTAAGTGCAGTTAAGTGATTTGTTCATGATTATAGAGCCATCATTTGTCTAAGCCTTACATCAAACACAGGTCTGTATTACTCAGAAGTCTACAATCAATTTGCTATGTCATACTCTCTGCCTTAATTCTCCTCTTTTAATTGACACCTAAAGTCACATAAAAAGATTGTGTTTCTCTCTCTCTCTCTCTCTCTCTCTCTCTCTCTCTCTCTCTTTCTCTCTTTAAGACAGGATCTAGCTCTGTCACCCAGTTTGGAGTGCAGTGGTGTGATCACGGCTCACTGCAACATTGACCTCCCAGGCTTATAGCTGGAATTACAGGTACACATCACCACACCTGGCTAATCATTAACATTTTGTAGAGATAAGTCTCACTATGTTCCCCAGGCTTCCCTTGAAATCCTGGCCTCAAGTGATCCTTCCTCCTTGGCATCCCAAAATGCATGGATTACAGGTGTGAGCCACCATACCCAGTGATATTTTTCTTCATAGAAACACTAAAGATGTTTCATTTATTTGCCTAATATTTAGTCAAAATTATTGTCAAGAAATTGTTGTTTCTCAATGCAGATACATTACAAAATACAATTGCAATGGAACTATGTAAATAGAGTAATCTCAAACAGATAAAAATTTCCTCTAATTTGATAATGCTGAAATTATATATTTTATTAACTCATTCTAATATGCAATAACTCACTATCAGCAAATCACTCACATCTTAATTTTTATACTGATGTTTGAGCTAATTTCCTTGAAAACACTTATTACTACAATGAAATATGAGAACAACTGGCTGCTATTGTTCATATTAAAATACCTGTGGAAACTATAGGACAGATGTTAAAGCATTCCTCAACTTTCTCTTCTCTCTAAAAATAATCCAACGAACTCTAAATTTTTCATGTAATATCAATACTTCAAGTACTGATATTATAAACCAAGGACTTCATGACTAAAACACCAAAAGCAATGGCAACAAAAGCCAAAAGAGACAAATGGGATCTAGTTCAACTTAAGAGCTTCTGCACAGCAAAAGAAACTACATTAAAGTGAACTGGCAACCAACAGAATGGGAAAAATTACCGAGTGTTTTTCCATGTAGGCAGACACTGGAGCGAAAATTACCCAGTGATTTGGGGCTTAGTGAAGATAGACCAAAAGCCAGTGCTCTGTGGGACAGCTATCACCCACAGAAGAATGTCCTTTTAAGCTTATCTAACAATAAGAGGCTATCACAGATTTTTTTCCAGCTTTATAACCACTAAATGAAACATATAGACAGATATATTTACTGAGGGGAAATTCTGATGGTTTTTGTTTTAAAATTAGCCAAATCATAAAATGGTCAAAGAGGATCGTGTTCTCAACTTGTTTGGATCATCCGAAGCTCTAACCATTTAGAATGCTAAACAATGTATACAGACAATTATTTTATTAATTCGCTTAAATACCTCTTACAAAGAGATATTTTGAAACGTATTGAGGACACAACAATAAATAATACATACTTCTTTCGCCAAGTCACTTAGAATCTAGTAGGATGAAAAACATATTGATAGATTCAATAGACTGTGTGCCAATAGATGGAGGAAGAAGATCTTATGGCAGTTCATACATAGGGACGCATCCAATCCAGTTTAGAAATGGTTCATAAAGATTTCTTAAAAGAGGATAAGTGGGACTAAGATTTGAAAGATTAGTAGTTTGGTAATCTGCTGGGTGAGGCAGTAGTGCATTAGAAGCAAAGTAAATAGAAACTGCAGAGCTCAGGGATGGCATGAACAATCATTGGAAGGTGACAAACACAAGATCATGTTGTGGCAGAAACAAGGTTTAAGAAACAAATCATAAAAATTAACTTGTTTTCTCCTTATCTGCCATTTTTATTAAAAGCTAAATGAAGAACAATGCCAGTTAATTGAGGGGTCTGAATAATTAAAGGTTTAAGTAACAACAGTGAAATAGCAGGCCAGGTGAAGGGGTAAATATAACTGCACTGCATGAAATATTGTCCAAGATTTTGTTTTTATTTAAAGAACGTGCAACTGACTGTGGTGCCAGGCTGGACAGTAGTTAGCCTGATTCAGGTGTGGCGTGTGCATATGGTTCTATTTTTTTTAACTGTAATTACTATCATGTGTTCTTGTCAGCAAACTGAATTCACCATGGAGATAACGTGCATTTTATCAGCCATGTTGCTTTCACTCAATCCCTTTCTTTCTCTCTCTCTTACCCCCTGTCCTACCTCTCTCCCCTCCCTGTATTTCTTCCTCTTTTTTTCCACTCCCTTTCTCTACCTTGACTTGTTCCAAAAATGTCCTAAGGCAGCTTAGCAGTTTATAAAGATGCATGCAATATGATAAAAGAACCTAAATTGAAACTCAGTGAGAATATGACGCAAAGGAAAAATGAAAGCGATAATGTAGAGGAGAAATAAGTATGTGGGGTTAGCCAGGAAAAACATTCCATGAAGGCCTTATACAATAGGAAAAGCTAAGCTAGAATGTTGACTTTCATCTTTCTGGCATGCACCATGAAGAGGAATATACGGTTACAAGATTCTCAGTGTCTACTGGGCAAGGGCAAACCATTGTTTCATAGAAAACCACTTGTCCTATCCTTGGTATCTCCCATGGGAAGACATTGAACCCTGAGTTTATCAAACAAGGCACACTAGAACAACAGACAAATATGTAAACTATCTCAAATTTCCAATGGTTTTGTCACCATTTCCAACTTTTTTCAATGTGTTCTAAGTAGGTAAGCCTTCCTTTTCCATGATGTGGGTCCAGTCTCACTTTACTTAGCTGCATGATTTTGTTGGATTTATATGAGGCTTTTAAAAAAGAAAAAAAATTATTATTGAATGATACTATTTTTCAAGCAACATATGCCAATGCTTTATGCCTTGAAATTCCTCCTCCAAGAGGACATAAATCTCTCCTATCACCTAGCAACTCTCAACCTGCCTGCATTGTAACTCAAGTTTTACTATGTGTGATTATATTGTAGAACAGAAAAGGATGAAATATGCTGAGGTCATACTTGTGCATTACCCAGTAATTTCCTCATGGGATGGAGAGAAATTTAAATTGAGAAATCAGACAGATACTGGGTGATAAAATTCTATTGTTGCTTTCGACCATGGTACATGGTATCTCATCAGTATCAGGTACCAAATTTATTAATTCTCATAAAAAGTGAAGAGAAGTATCTGGATTGCAGAGAATGAAGTTATTCTATACAACACAAAAGCACGTCTTCAGTTCACTAATCACTGTATGTTACACATACACTATTTCCATTGAAGACAGTGTGATGCATAAAATCAAATTTATTACCTATTAGCTTTGTTTCTATTTTAACTATTTGAAGAAAAGAATTTGATTTAAAGGTGAACAGATATCCACCAACCTACTCCCAACACTTTACAGGACAAGCTGCAGGCAAAAATTCAACTGTAACAAATGGAAATACTATATGAAAATAAGTGCATTTCATTTGTCAGCCTTGTTCTGTGGTTCCTGTGGAGGGAGTAACCATATGGCTAGGGAGCCTTCAATCCTGAGAAGTCTTTACTTGTGAAAATAAAACTTAGCTAATTATGATTGGGAAAATGTGAATCATAAAACAGAGATAGACATTTATGCCCTGAGCTTTAAAACCCATTATAGCTCTGTGTGGGGAAAATGCAGGTGTCTTTGCAAGAGGCATTTGGAAGACTAGTTCTGAGAAAAATGTGAGAATAGGCACACTGCTGGCTGAAATAACCTCAATATCCCTTGCAGGAATGCTGAATCTGCTTCATTTAGAATGGGCCCAAAGGAATGTGTTTTCACCCACTGCTTATATAAATTTCCTGACTAGACAGCAAAATTGCAATATTTTCAAAATGCCTTTTTACCATACTTTTACATAGAAAACAACTTTTAAATACCCTTTTGAATTGATATATTTCTGTGTTTAAAGAACACTAAAGATTAGACTTTAAAGGTGTCTCTTTCCCATACAGAAAGAAGTTAAAATGAAAAAAGACAAGCACCAATCAGGTTCAAAATTATAATTCTCAAACAAATTCTCCTGATAGTTGTTCAAGGTGATGGGGACATTTCCTGCTGAGAATTTATAAGGAAAAGAATCCTGGAAGGAACTATTAATTCTGCAGTGGGATTATGTCTCTCATTGAGAGTTTTTGCTTCCATGAGCTATTCCATGCCCTATGCCCTTCCTGATAGCAAGATACATGCTTAGGAAAGCAACTCTTTCAGTAAACCAATGAGTGTATGATTTTAAGATATTTTTTATTCCTGTGTCATTGGCTGGATTCAGGTAGCACTATGAGGTCTCTAAATTGGCCTTTACCTTAACTACCTGCACACCTTGGGGGTGCTATCAAAATGTACGTGGCTGATTATTATTACCTCTTTTGATTTTGAATAATAATCTCAAATACTGCTTTTAAACTTGAATTTCTAGCCTTGATATGAATTTAAGATACATTCTATGTTTATTTTAAAACAGATAAATACATTTCTTGCTGTAACTCATAACTTTATGACTTGTGTTAACAGTGGTGAAGCTGGCTGGCATTAGGTAAAACTGGAGCCCTGTCCTGTTTCAATATCAGTTTGAAAGCAACCAGGTTGTCTAGTGAAAAAAAAAAAGTAGAACGCAGATGGGCTTTTCCGAAACCTCATGATCTTTTATCTCATGAAGTTTCCCCTTGAGACAGGATAAAAAGTAATGCAGAAGAAAGCAAGAGTCATAGTAAAAGAAAACTTCCTATTTCCAGTTAGAAATAGTGTATCTTTGTGAAATTGATGAATTGAGAATAATGTCTTTGCAAGTAAATGGCTTGACAATATATCTATCGTGTAATGTGGATCTTGATTTTGACTCTGCTAATTCAATCTAACTTGCTTTCCCTGATTTTGATACATATCTTCTTTCCCAGAAGGTAATCTCTGCTGTGATAGAATGAGACTTAGGCCTACAGGGAGTAAAGGGCTTTCTTTGCCTAATAACATATCTAGTAATTCCCTACAATCATTTTAATTTGAGATTCAACACCTTCCTTCACAACTTCCAAATGCAGTCTCTGGTCCAGCTATTTTTGAATGATGGAACTCTTCCATTTCATAAAATTCCCTTCCCCATGAACAGTTGGACAATTTCCATGAGAGGCCACTAGAAGGCAGCTCATGCATAACTAAGTCCCTGCTGATCTGTAGAACAGCTGCCAAATTGCTGGGATATCGCAAGGAAGTAGTCTTTCACAGAATTACTCAAGGCTCTCTAGAGTCACAGTAAAGCTTTATGCCTATGACACTCCCCTGAACTCCCTAAGGTAGGTATCAGAGTTCTTTTTCCAATTCTTTCTAAAGTGTCTTGTTAACACAGTACAGAGGGGGTGTTCACTCTTGGCAGTGTCCTAACTCATATAATCAGAAGTATAACAACCCTACAGTACCTTTGCACAATTTTACCCATAACTTTAAGGTACAAAAAAGCATATCTTGGAAAAAGTATGTTGGCATCAGAGATTGGGTGTATGTACAAGACCATGTGAGTGGGGATTACTGTGTGTGAAAGTAAATGGTATAATCACCACATACTCGTGCAAGCCAAAACCCTAGAAATCATCCTTAAAATCCCCCAAGAGCCACAGTTACATCTCACTGCCAATTCCTATCAATTTTATCTTCCAATTAAATTCTGATTCTGCCCACTTCCAGTACTATAGTCCAAAGAACCATCCATCATCAGACTATAACACAGACTAAGCCTCCTAAATCTTCTCCCTGCATCCACATTTGTCTTTTATATCCTATACCTCATATTATAAGTAGAGAGATTTTGAGAAACACAAATAGTTTAATGATTTCCAGGTGCTCTTAGGATGAAACACAAAATTCTTAATCCGGCTTATGAAAGCCCTGAATGACTCTGCCTAGCTCTCTCCAGCCTAACCTACTTACTCTCCCCATAGTTTTCTGTGCTCCAGCCACACAAAGCTGCTGTCAGCTGTCATACTCCCTATACTCCCCAGTATATCAGGGCTTTCACATAAGCTATTTTTCTACCTAGTTTGCACTTCCACACACTTCCCCTGCTTCACCTGCTTAATTTCAATTTCTTCTGAAATGGCAATTTTTTTGAGAAGTTTTTTCTTGAATTTGCCCCAAGAAAACATTATGTCCCTTTGATGTATATCATAATAGCTCTTGGGCTTTTTCCTTGTTATTAGTTCAGTTTTATTTATATATTTGTATAATTATTTTGATTGATATCTATCTGTATCACTAGAATATATATATATGTATGTATGTATGTATATATATATATGTATGTGTGTATATATATATATATATATGTATATATATATATATATATATAAAAGTAAGTCTATTAAGTACAAACTTACATGATCATAAGGTCCCACAATAAGCTGTCTGCAAGCTGAGGAGCAAGGAGAGCCAGTCTGAATCCCAAAACTGAAGAACTTGGTGCCCAATGTTCGAAGGCAGGAACCATCCATCATGGGAGAAATATATAGGCCAGGAGGATAGGCCAGTCTCTTCTTTTTACAGTTTTCTGCCTGCTTTATATCCACTAGCAGCTGATTATATTGTGCCCACCAGGTTAAAGGTGGATCTGCCTTCCCCAGCCCACTGACTCAAAGGTTAATCTCTTTTGGCAACACCCTCACAGACATAGTTAGAATCAATACTTTGTATATTTCAATCCAATCAGGTTGACACTCAGCATTAACCACCACGTATGGGTTTTTAATATATTTTGGATGTTATCCCCTGATCAGGTACGTGGCTCCAAATATTTTCTCTCATTCCATCAGTTGCCTTTTCATTCTGTTGATTATGTTCTTTGATGCACAGCAGATTTTTTCAAATTTCTTGTAGTCCTATTTGGCTTTTTTTGCCTATGCCTCGGTATCAGATTTAAGAAGCTATTGCCAAATTTAATGTTATGAAGCATTTTCCCCATGTTTTCTTCCAGAAGTTTTATAGTTTGGGGTCTTATAGTTAGGTCTTTGATCAATTTTGAGTTAATTTTTGTATACTATGTAAGGAAAGAAACCTACTTTTTTCTTTTGTTTCAATTTTCCAGAACCATTTTTTGAAATGACTTTTACTGCTTTGTTAAATGATCTTGACATCCTCATCAAAGATCAAATTATCATATAGGTGAGGGTTTATTTGGAGGCTCATTTTTATTCAATTGGTTTAAATGTCTATCTTTAAGTGATTACCACACTGTTTAAATAATTGTCATTTTTTAATAAGTTTCAAAATCAGAAAGTGTGAGACCTCCAAATTTATATCAATTTTATATTTCTTTTTTGAGATTGTTTTCACTATTTGGGATTCCTTGAGATTCTATGAATTTTTGAATAGATATTTGTGTTTCTGACAAAAATCCAATTGAAATTTTGATAGGGATTGCATTGAATCTGTAGATTGCTTTACTGGTATTGCTTTAACAGGTGGCAGGGGCCAAGTAGTGGAACTCAGCCATCAAAGACAGTGTGAGTATAGCTACCATAATGGACAGTAGAAGCAAAGCCACAATCAGAATAGTCTGACTCATGTAGATCTCTGGCATTGGCTAATTAATCACGGTGTTCCTAGAAGTGAAATTGATAGGAAGCCTACTGTATTCCTACTTAATTTATACAAGCAGAAACTTCTAGGTTGAATGGACAAAAAAACTAATTTGAATTATAAAAAGAGAATCATGGCCCCTCAATCAATTTCCAGATTTGAGCCAGTTTACAGACCCAGAACCCCTTGAATGAACTGGAGGGTGAGTCCCATTGAGGAGCGATCCCACTACATTACCAACCATTTATGCAGTGAATGTTTCTCGCATCCTTCCCCAAGGAGAACTCTGGCCTTTTACTAGGATAACTGTGCATTGGGGAAAGGGAAATAATCAGGCATTTCAGGGACTACTGGACACTGCCTCTGAACTTTTGTTGATTCCAGGGTACCCCAGATGTCACTGTGGTCCTCCAGTTAAAGTAGAGGCTTGGAGGTCAGGTAACTAATGGTGTTTTATCTCAGGTTAGACTTACAGTGGGTTCAGTGGGTCCCCAGATGACTCATCCTGTGGTCATTTCCCCAGTGCTAGAATGCATAATTGACATAGACGTACTTAGCAGCTGGCAAAACCCCCACACTGGCTCCCTGACTGATAGGGTGAGTGCTATTAATGGTGAGAAAGACCAAATGAAAGCCATTAGAGATGCCTCTACCTAGAAAAATTTTAAGTCAAAAATAATATTGCATCCCTGGAGGGATTGCAGAGATTAGTGCCACCATTAAGGACTTGAAAGATGCAGGGGTGGTGATTTCCACCACATACTCATTCGACTCTCCCATTTGGCCTATGCAGAAGACAGATGAACCTTGAAGAATGACAGTAGCTTATTGTAAGCTTAAGCGAGTGGTGACTCCAATTGCAGTTGCTGTATCAGATATGGTTTTATTGCTTGAAGAAATTAACATATCTCTTGGTACCCGGTATGCAGCCATTGACTTGGCAAATGCCTTTTTTCTCCATTCCTGTCCATAATGCCCACCAGAAGCATTTTGCCTTTAGCTGACAAAGCCAGTAGTATACCTTTACTGTCTTACCTTAGGGGTATATCAACTGTCCAGTTTTGTGTCATAATCTTATTAAGAGGGACTTTCATTGCTTTTCACTTCTGCAAGATACTACACTGATCCATTGCCTTGGTGACATTATGTTGATTTGATGTGGGGAGCAAGAAGTAGAAAACACACTGGACTTATTGATGAGACCTTTGTATGCCAGAAGATAAGAAATCAATCCGACTAAAATTCAGGGACCTCCTACCTCAGTAAAATTTCTAGCGGTTCAATGGTGTGTGGCCTGTCAAGATCTTTCTTCTAAGAGGAAGGATAAGTTGCTGCATTTGACCTCTACTACAACAAAGAAAGAGGCACAATGTCTAGTGGGCCTATTTGGATTTTGGAAGCAACACATTCCCCCTTATGCTACTTCAGCCTATTTATTGAGTGACGTGAAATGTTGCCAGTTTTGAGTGGGGTCCAGAACAGGAGGAGGTTATGTAACAGGTCCAGACTGCTGTACAAGCTGCTCTGCTACTTGGGTCATATGACCCAGCAGATCCAATGGTGCTTGTGGTGTCAGTGGCAGATAGGGATGTGGTTTGGAGCCTTTGGCAGGCCCTCATAGTTCAATCAAAGTGGAGGCCTCTAGGATTTTGGAGAAAGGCCCTGACATCTTCTGCAGGTAACAACTCTCCTTTTGAGAGACAGCTCTTGGCCTGTTACAGGGCTTTGGTGGAAACTGAACATTTGACTATAGGTCATCAAGTCACTATGTGACCTCAACTGCCTATTATGAACTGGGTGCAATCTAACCCATCTAGCCATAAAGTGGATCATGCACAGCAGCATCCCATCATCAAATTGAAGTGGTATATACGTGATCGGGCTCAAGCAGATTCTGAAGGCACAACTAAGTTAAATGAAGAAATGGCTTGAATGCCCATGCTCTCCAATTGTGCCACCCTACATTCTCTCCCCCTGCCTGCACTAATGGCTTCATGAGGATTTCTCTATGATCACTTGACAGAGGAAGGGAAGACTAGGGCTTGGTTCACAGATGGTTCTGCACCAATATGCAGGCACCACCCAAAAGTAGAGAGCTGCAGCACTACAGCCACTTTCTAGGACATTCATGAAGGATAGTGGCGAAGGGAAATCTTCCCAGTGAGCATAACTTTGAGCAATGCAGCCGGCTGTGCACTCTGCATGGAAGGAGAAAAGGCTAGATTTGAGATTATATACTGATTCATGGGCTTTAGCCAATGGTTAGCTGGATGATCAGAGACTTGGAAGAGGCATGATTGAAAAATTGGTGACAAAGAAATTTGGGAAGAGGTATATGGATGGACCTCTCTGAGAGGTCAAAAACTATGAAGATATTTATATCCCATGTGAGTGCTAACAAATGGGTGACCTCAGCAGAGGAGGATTTTAATAATCATGTGGATAGAATGACCTGTTCTGTGGACACCCACTCAGCCTCTATTCCCAGCCACACTTGTCATTGTCCAATGGTCCCATTAACAAAGTGGCCATGGTGGCAACGATGGAGGTTAGGCATGGACTCACCAACATGGAATTCCAGTCACCAAGGCTGACCTGGCTATGGCCACTGCTGAATGCCCAATTTGCCATCAGCAGAGAGCAACACTGAGTCCTCCATATGGCATGATTCCTCAGTGTGATATGCCAGCTACATAGTGGGAGGTTGAGGCAGGTTGATTATATTGCACCTCTTCCATCATGGAAAGGGCAGAGGTTTGTCCTCATTGGAACAACACTTATTGCCAATACAGGTTTGCCTATTCTTCATGCAATGCTTCTGCCAAAACTACCATCCATGGACTCACGGAATGCCTCATCCATCATCACATTATCACGCAGAGCATCGCCTCTGACCCAAGCAACCCCTTTACAGCAAAAGAAGTGAGGCGGCAGGCTCATGCTCATGGAATCCACTTTTCTTACCATGTTCCCCATCATCCTGAAGGAGCTGAATTAATAGAATGGTGGGATGGCCTTTTGAAGTCTCAATTACAATGCCAACTATGTAGGGCTGGGGAAAAGTGCTCCAGACGGCTGTGTATGCTCTGCTTCAGCATCCGATCTTTGGTACTGTTTATCCCATAGCCAGAATTTATGGGTCCAGGAATCAAGGGGTGGAAGTGGATGTGGCATCGCTCACCTTCACCTCTAGTGATCCACTAGCAAAATTTTTGCTTTCTGTTTCTGTGACGTTATGTTCTGCTGGCCTAGAGGTCTTAGTTCCAGAGAAAGAAATGCTTCCATTAAGAGCTACAACAAAGATTCCATTAAACTGGAAGATTGCCACCTGGACACTATGGGCTCCTCCTACCTTTAAGGCAACAGGCTATGAACGGAGTTACACTGTTGGCTAGGGTGATGACCTGGACAAAAAAGATGCAATCAATCTACCACTCCACAATGGAGGTAAGGAAGAGCATGCCTGGAATACAGAAGATCCATTAGTGCGTCTCTTAGTATTCCCATGCCCTGTGATTATGCTCAATGGGAAACTACAACGGCCCAATCCAGGCAAGACTACAAATGGCCCAGACCCCTCAGGAATGAAGGTTTGAGTCACTCCACCAGGCAAAAACCACAGCCTGCTGAGGTGCTTGCTGAAGACAAAGGGAATACAGAATGGGTAGTAGAAGAAGGTCATCAATACCAGCTATGACCATGTGACCAGCTACAGAACTAGGACTGTAATTGTCATGAGTATTTCCTCTTTCTTTTGCTAAAAACATGTTTGTGCATGTATACACTTGTACTAAGAAAATATCTTCATTGTATTTCCTTTTCCTTTATCATGTGATATAGGATTTATGGACTTTATATCAGCATTTAAGTATTGTTAACTTAATGTAATAGTATTTGAGTTGGGGATTGCTGTGTTTCTGGTTGTATGAGAGATAATTGTATTATATTAGCATAATTATGACCTTATTATCTTTATTTGAAGATTATGTATTATCTCACCTGTGTATGGGTTCAAATTAACAACGGGTGGACTCTTAATGGTTAATACTGAGTGTTAACTTGATTGGATTGAGGGTTACAAAGAATTGATCCTGGCTGTGTCTGTGAGGGTGTTGCTAGAAGAGATTAACATTTGAGTCAGTGGGCTGGGAAAGGCAGATCCACCCTTAATCTGGTGGGAACAATCTAATCAGCTACCAGCAAATATAAAGCAGACAGAAAAATGTGAAGGAGAGACTGGCTTAGTCTCCCAGACTACATCTTTCTTCCATGATGGATGCTTTCTGCCCTCAAACGTTGGACTTCAAATTCTTTCGTTTTGGGAGTTAGACTGGCTCTCTTTGTTCCTCAGCTTGCAGACAGCTTATTGTGGGACCTTGTGATCATGTAAGTTAATACTTAATAAACTATATATATATATATATACACACACACACACACACATATGAATAAATGCTTAGGTGATAAAGTAAGGACAGCAAAATATTAACTGGACAGTATGGTGGTCAGTATACAGATACTTATTTTATAATTCTTTGATTTCTTTCTATGTTTGAACATTTTCTGTTTTGACACAGAGCCTCACTCTGTTCTCTGTTGCCCAGGCGGGAGTGCAATGGGGTGATCTTGGCTCACTGCAACCTCCACCTCCTGGATACAAGCAATCCTCTTGCCTCGGCCTCCTGAAAAGCTGGAATTACAGGCACCTGCCACCATGCTCAGCTAATTTTTGTATTTTTGGTAGAGATGGGGTTTAACCATGTTGGCCAGGCTGGTCTTGAACTCCTGTCCTAGTGATCTACCCACGTTGGTCTCCCAAAGTGTTGGGATTACAGGCATGAGCCACTGGGCCTGGCCAACATTTTCTTAGCAAAACGTCAGAAAACATATGGTAATTTCAGCCAAGTTCAACTGTATCCTGAGTGTCCACCTATGGACCCCTATTGAACCATCCACAGACTCCTACCATAGTACTTATCTAATCATATAGATTTTAGCTGTTTTATTTTGCTACTTCCTCCACCCTACTGGAAGTCTTATCTCTATTCTTGATGCCTCGCACAGTTCACATGGTAGATATTTGAAAATTGTATTAAATAAATAAATCCTCAGTGTTGTGACCAGTAAATTACTATGCATTGATTCAATTAATAAACATGCCCTTGATTCTTACAGCTATGATTCACTGAGTGCCCACTATATGCCAAGCAAAGCACCTTGGTATGTACTTTACACACATTACCTCATTTAAGTTTCAAAGCGACTTATGGCTTATATGTTCTTAATTCAATTTTATGGTAAAAACAACTGAGACTGTGGTAAGTTAAATAATTAAACCAAATCACAGAGCCAGTAAGTGGCAGAATTGGAATCCAGCTTATAATTAACTCCAAAACTCATGCTATGAAACACTTTAAACTTTATGCTATTTCTAGGCATTAATTCACATTTTCTACTTTATTAGTGCACTGTGCTAGGCACTGAAGACACCAGGAAGAAATAAAACATCCATGAACCCAGAGGAAAACACACAATGCGCGGCAAGTAAATGTGTGTGTCTAAATGAGTTCTCATACAACACGTAATGCACATAAAATCTTTTTGAAAGCTTCAGGGAGTGTGTAAGAATGACTGAATTATGTGTCCCCTCCTGCAACATGTGCATTCATATACACACACTCACACAGAGGTACATATGTGCTTCCCACATAACTGTTTTCATAAAAGAAAATTCAAAGAAACACTGTCTTCTCCCTTCTTGCTGTTCTGGAGCATTTGGGGTGGGCACTTGAATGCATTCTTTTGCAAATTATGGCTTTGCCTCAGGAGAGAGATTAATTGACTTCCATGGTCAGCTACGTTCTTAGAGAAAACTCTTGTCAATAAAGGAGAATAGAAAAAAGCAAAAAACTCTCTCTCTCTCTTTAACAGTATTGAGTATTTTCGATGAAAAATTGTGTGTGAATATTTGACTAACTTCTTATTCAGCACATCCTTCATAAAAAGGGGCTTCAAAATTAGAATTCAGGCTGTTACATTTTGAGGTATCCAAAAGGGTAGTTTTCTCTAATTATATTAATTTTTATGTTATACTATGTTCATAATACTTATAACAGCTAGAATTTATTAAGCATTTACTATGACCCAGACCCTACAGGAGTTACTTCATTCAGTAATATAATTTTTCACAATGAATTTATAAGCAAGACACTAGTATTATTAATTTCATTTTGCAAATGAAGACATTTGATGTCAGAAAGAAAGGACTTGTTCACTGCCACAGAAGAAATGGTTAAGCCCACAATCCACTCTAATTGACTTCAGAGCCCACATGTTTAATTGTTCTACTACACAAAGATATCAATTTACTCCCACCCTACAGGAGGGAAGAAAGCAGAAGCATCCTAACAGAACATTCGGCAATAGCAAAATGGGGGAAAATATTTGTAAATCATATATCGGATAAGATATTGTTATTAAGAATATGTACAGAATTCTTATGATTTAAAAATAAAAAGACAAACAGCCTAAGTTTAAAACTACTGAAGTACCTGAATAAGCATGTCTCCAAAAAAGACAAATATGACCAATAAGCACATGAAAAGATGCTCAACATCATTAGTCATCAGGAAAATTCCAATCAAACCACAAAGAGATATCAATACACCCTGTAGGATGATTAGAATTAAAAAGACAGATAATAACAGGTGCTGACAAGGATAGGAAGAAATAGATCTCTCATATATTGTTGGTGGAAATGTAAAATGGTGTAGTCACTTTGAAAAATATTTGGTAATTTCTTAAGATGTTAAACATAAAGTTACCATATGACCCAGCAATTTTACTCCTAGGTATGTATCTAAGAGGAAAAAAAATATGTACACTCAAAACATTGCATAAGAATGTTAATAGCATCATTATTATAAATGGCCCAAAGTGGAAATTATCCAAACATTGATTAATTGATAATAGATAAATAAAATGTGGCATACCCATATAAAGGAATTCAATAGTAAAAACAAATAAAGTACTGATGCATGCTAGAGCACGGATAAACTTTGAAAACAGGCTAACTGAAAGAGAACAGTGACAAAGAACCACATATTATATGATAAAATTTAAATGAAATGCCCAGATTAGGTCAATCTATAGAGAATGGGGGTTGGTGGATAATAGCTATAAACTTGGCAATATGTTAAAGTTCAGTTGGAGTGATAGTTGCATAGTTCTGTAAATATACTAAAAAACACTGAACTGTATACTTTAAATGTGTGAATTTTATGGTATGTGAAATACATTTCAAAACTGTGAATAAAGAATGTACGTGAAAATACCTGAAAGCTTTATTTAGTTATTATTGTCATTGTTCTCTTAATCTTTAAATAAAATTAAACCTGAGCTCAATTGTTTTTAAATGTAACATTTTTCTGGCACATCTAAATGGGTTGTCTTTTACCTTATAATATTATAAGCATAGCATAATTATAACAATAATAAACCATAGTATACATAAATTCTAAGTGATATGCCAATTTTTAGACAAAAGACAAACTGTGTTTACCCAAGTCAAAATGCTATATATATTGCAGAAAATTAAATGGAACACATCTTCAACTTAAGGAAGCATATTTCAATTTATATTTGAATATAGTTGGCTGAAAGGAAAAAATATTTGCAAGATCTATTAAAAAGAACATATGTATTCCATTTGGAAATCATAGCCTTTAAAATCCTTAAAACTTTTCCTTTTGGAAGAGTTCATTATCTCTATCCATGATGTACCACGGACTAAATTAAGGTAGCCTTAATAGTAGAAGCCCTCCTCCTCCTCTTCTTTCACTTCCTTCTCTGCTTCCCTTTTTCTTTACAATCATTGCCATACATAGAGTGCCTGCTATGGTTAGAACTTTAAAACCAGCATCTCATCATCTCATTCCACAACAACCCCATGAGGTAGATACTATTATTATCCTTTCACAGATGAGGCATGATTCACCTCATTGACCAAGTTCACATAGCTAATAAGAGATAAAATCAAGAGTTAATCATAAGCAAAGTGACTTCAAAATGAATAATGTTTTTAACACTTGCCTTTTCTGTATGGAGAAGCAATGCCTTTTGGCAAAGTTAATAGCTCTATGGGCATTACAAAGATCTACACTTAAGTAGTTCATCTGAAGGAAAATAATCTGATAAAAATCTATTTAAGTTCATTGACTTACACAGGTCTTAAAACCCTTGCCAAATCTTGTATTTAGCCCTTTTGCCTCTCTTTTACTAATTTTGGCTAATTTTTTGTTTGTTTGTTTGTTTTTGAGATGGAGTCTTGCTTTGTCATCCAGGCTGGAGTGCAGTGGCACAATCTTGGCTCACTGCAGCCTCCCCCTCCCCTCCCAGGTTCAAGTGATTCTCCTGCCTCAGCCTCCTGAGTACCTGGGATTACAGGCATGTGTCACTATACCTGGCTAATTTTTGTATTTTTAGTAAAGACAGGGTTTCATCATATTGGCCAGGCTGGTCTCGAACTCTTCATCTCAAGTGATTTGCCTGCCTTTGCCTCCCAAAGTGCTGGGATTACAGGCATAAGCCACTGCACCCAGATAATTTTGGCTAATTTTTGACATACACGGAGAATTTTTCCATCTTGGTTCAGAAAACACATCTTTTACATTTTCCAATTTGTATCTCAAATAAATTTTTTCAAAATGATTTTGTTAGTGAAACACATCACTGTATTCTGCCAGCACTCCCCTAAAATCAAATATCTACCTAGACTTTGGATTTATTAAATAGTATAGTAGTTGGAAAGATGGGTATCCTATATTCTGGATCTTTCCCTTGGGCTTCCATCTTTCAGCCTTCCCAGGAACCATGAAGCCCATTGTAAATATGGCAATAACTAAAGAAAAACAAAGGCTCAGATTATCTCCCTCTATGTTGAGGGAAGTATACTGAGAACATTCACCCATACTTCTTGAAGAAAATATTGACTACAGAGAATTCCATTAAGCAAACATGTTGCCTTGCCATTGTTGCTTTTGAGAAAAGTAATGATGGATTCTTTAATAAGCACAGGACATTAAATAGATCATTAAGAAACTGATAGGAACTACTTCCAAAATTGAGAGCAGGAGAAAAATTGCTTCTCAACTTTTCTCCTGACCCTTATATTCCTGCCATTGAGGCAATTGCAATTTGCTTTATTTTAGAGTAAAATATATTTCAAAGTATTACCCCTCCTCCCACACCCAGACTACATCATCTTGTGTAGACTGATGATCCTTACTGTACTTTTGATAAATTCCCTAGTCAGCAGAAGTAATGTTAACAAAACATGAAGAGTCAACATTAATTACAGTTAATGAAAAAAACTCTCTTCTAATTACTATGTGTGTCTGACATTTTGCCCTCACTGAAATATACATGAAAGCTAATTAACGAATTTATTGCTGCACTTTTTTTTCCTACATTCTTGAAACCGATTTGGCAAAAATTGTCAACAACTTAACACCTTCCAATCAAACATTCTCTTGAGGGTAGCTGTCAGCATGAAATTCCTGCCTGCGATGCATCCATTCCTACCTGAGTAATGTCTGTTGAGGAATGACAACATACGTGTGGTAGGATAGCTGTGACCTAAAAAGTCACTCTGCCTTTATACCAGAGAGAAGTCCCTTCCTATCTTTTGTACAATTATTGCATTTTATCCTCCATTCTATTTACAAACTGTAAGATAGTTCATTTACTGTATCATATAAAAATGGTTTTTAATTTTCTTTATCTAAAGAAATTCAAAATATTTTCCTGGGTGAAGCATAAAACATTTTCTCTCACTTTTTTCTGTTCCAAGAATAGAATATGGACACTAGTATAATTTTTCATGATTATTATGGGAGTTCCACTTTAATTCCACTGAGCATACTAAAATTAAGGTATTCACCAGTAGTTTAATGAGGCCATTACAATGTGTTTATATTACAAACAGGGCAATGTATATATTCAGTAAGTAATCTCAAGAACAATTTTCTATTTACAGTAGTTCCCCATTATCCATGCTTTTGCTTTCTGTGATTTCAGATATTCATAGTTACACACATTAAAAAATGGTGAGTATTAGATTGATGCACCAAATATATTACAGGAAGATATTCTGAGAGAGAGCAAGACAAAATTCACATAACTTTTATTCTAGTAAATTGTTATAATGGTTGTATTTCGTTACTGTTTGTTTTTGTTAATTTATTACTCTGCCTAATGTATAAATTAAACTTGGCATAGGTATGTATGTATAAGAAAAAAACAGTATATAGAGTTAGGTACTATCCTCGGTTTCAGCCAAGAAAACAGATCTTGTAATGTATCCCCCACAGATAAGAGGGGACTTTTATATAATCTAAACAATTACTCTCTTTGGGCTAGCCTTCATTGTACATATATCATGCTTATTTAGGGGATCAAAAAAGTATACTTAACCAAGAAACAACTATATAACCTCTTTATATTAGTTGTTTGTATCCATTTGTCTACTTTCTTCTTCAGGTATATCTTAAATGTATTTGCATTCTCATCTTTAACGGTTATTTCTAACCTTTTGTTGATGGTGTTGTTTATTTTCATTTATCCCTAATTTCCCCTCAACCCATCTCTATATTTAAATTTTAATCCTCTTGTTCTGCTTTCATCATTTCTTGTATCAAATAAAAACAAATCCAGGCTTACGTAAGAAGAAGCTTTTTTTAAAAAAAGGCAATTGCAATAGGAAAAATACTCTGATCTCAGGATCTGAAACTGTCTCAAAATCAAACAGAAATAAAGTGTTTTGGTGTTTTCTTTTTTTTAAAAAAAGGAGGTGCCCCTACAGGGCTAGCTGGAAATGATGAGGGGAAATTAGTCAAAAGATTGAAAGGAGACAAATAGCATGGCCAGGATGATCTGATAGGAAATGTTTCTCACCATGGTCACCCCATTTCCATTTAGGATCCACTGATTCTTAGTCATGATTCTCCAAAGAAAGAGAACCAGCAGAGAGAGAGAGAGAGAGAGAGAGAGAGAGAGAGAGAGAGAGAGAGACAGAGAGAGAGAGAGAGAGAGAGAGAGAGAGAGAGAGAGAGAGGAGAGAGAGAGAGAATGAGAGAGAGAGAGACAGAGAGAGAGAGAGTGAGAGAGAGAGAGAGTGCATTTGTGTGTCTAGAGAGAGAGAAAGAGACTGACATTTTAATTTTAATGAACTGGCTTACACAACTGTGGAGGCTTGGTAAGACCAAAATTTGCACAGTTGGCTAGCAGGCTGGAGACTCAGGTAAGAGACGCCATTTGAGACTGCTGGCAAAATTTCTCCTTTCTCTGGGGAAGTCAGTCTTCATTCTATTAAGACCTTCAACTGATTGAATGAGACCCATCCATATATGGAGAGTAATCTGCTTTAGTAAATGTACATAGTTTAAATGTTAATCTCATCCAAAAAAAATTTTAAAAAAAGTTCACAGAAACATCCAGAATAATGTTTGACCAAAGATCTGGATAACTAGCCAAGTTGACATATAAAATTAACACATTGTTTAAGGGAACATTCTGCATTTTAGTGCTTTTTCAGACTTGAGGCAAGTTCAAGAGCCTGTGGGGCAGAAAAATGCCTGATTAAAATTTGGTCAAGACAAATCAGAGGGTAAGAAATAAAAATTGTGAGTCATTGTTTTCCTTCAAATTTCAGTTTTCTGGATATGTTTGTCAAATTCAATACAAACTGAGTAAGTACTTCAAAGACTATAAATTCCCTAACAGAACATATAGTCTGGGATAGAGATAGGGATTCAAAACTTCTAGCTTTGTTTCCTGACATATTACATGAGATAAGAGCATCAGAAGAATTCCCTAAGGAACTACTTTGAAGGAAAGATATTTCAGTAGGTAAGGTAATGTCATTAAAACAGAAAGTAGATGTTTTGAAAATTCAATTAACATAAGAGGGTCAACCATCTTATAAACTACCAATGACATTAGATTATATAATTCATTAAGAATCATAAATGCTTATTTATTCAACAGTTATTTTGTGTTTACTGTAGGATGGCACTGCACAAACAATGGCATTTCATATAAGGTTAAACAAAATGAGGCTCTTTCCTGGCACTCTGAAGGTTAACTACAGTAGGGAGAGACTTGAGTCACATAATCACATATCTCTATGTCATATGAGTGCTATAAAATATTAAAATGCCGAAGTTGCTTATCAGCTTAAGAAGCTTTTGAGCTGAATGATGGGGTTATCTAGATATAGAATTACGTCATCTGCAAACATTGATAGTTTGACGTCCTTTCTTTCCATTTGAATGCTCTTTATTTTCTTCTCTTGCCTGATTGCTCTGGACAGATCGTCTAATACTATGTTGAGTAGAAATGGTGGGAGAGGGCATCCTTGTCTTGTGCCAGTTTTCAAGGGGAATTCTTCTAGATTTTGCCCATTCAGTAAGGATATAAAATTAATGTACAAAAATCACTAGCATTTATATACACCAACAAGAGTCAAGTCGAGAGCCAAATCATGAATGAACTCCTATTTCAATTGCAACTAAAAGAATAAAATACCTAGAAATACAGCTAACAAGTGAAGTAAAATATCTTTACAGGGAAAACTAGAAACCACTTCTCAAAGAAATCAGAGATGACACAAACAAATGGAAAAACATTCCATGCTCATAAATAGAAAGAATCCAAATCATTAAAATGGCCATACTGACCAAAGCAATGTATAGAGTCAGTATTATTCCCATTAAACTACCATTGATATTCTTCACAGAACTAGAAAAAACTATTTTAAAATTCATTTGAAAACAAAAAAGATCCCAAAGAGCCAAGGCAATTCTAAGCCAAAAGAACAAAGCTGGGGGACATCATGCTACCTGACTTCAAACTATACTACAGGGCTACGGTAACAACAACACTATGGTACTGTTATGAAAACAGACACATAGATCAATTTAACAAAATAGAGAACCAATGAATAAGACCACACACCTACAACTATCTGGGTCTTTGACAAACCTGACAAAAACAAGCGATGGGGAAAGAACACCCTATTCAATAAAAGGTGCTCAGATAACTGGCTAGCTGTATGCAGAAAATTGAAACTGGACCCCTTCCTTATACCATATACAAAAAATAACTCAAGATGGATTAAAGACTTAAATGTAAAACCCAAAAGACAACCTAGGCAATACCATTCAGGACATAGGCAAGGACAAAGATTTCATGACAAAGATGACAAAAGCAATTGCAACAAAAACAAAAATTGACAAATGGAATCTAATTAAATTGAAGAGCTTCTGCATACCAAAATAAAGTAGCAACAGAGTAAACAGACAATAATCAAAATTAGAGAAAAGTTTTACAAACTATGCATCTGACAAAGGTCTAATATTCATCCTCTATAAGGAACTTAAACACATTTACAAGAAACAAACAAATAAACACCACTATTAAAACATAGACAAAAGATAGAAATGGACACTTTTCAAAAGAAGACATACATGCGGCCAAGAAGCATATAAAAAATGTTCAACATCACTGTTTATTAGAGTAATGCAAATCAAAACCCCAATGAGATACCACCCAACACCAGTCAGAACGGCTAATAAAAAGTCAAAAAATAACAGATGTTGGCAAGGTGGTGGAGAACTAGAAACACGTATATACTGTTGGTGGGGGTGTAAATTAGTCCATTCTGGAAGCCAGTGTAGCAATTCCTCAAAGACCTAAAGTCAGAAATATCATTCGACCCAGCAGTCCCATTACTGGGTATATACCCGCCAACATATAAATTGTTCTATTATAAAGACACATACACACGTGTGTTCATTGCAGCACTATTCATAATAGCAAAGACATGGAAACAACCTAAATACTCATAAATGGTAGGCTGGATTAAAAAAATGTGGTACATGTACACCATGGAATACTACATGGCCATAGAGAAGACTGGGATCATATTCTTTGCAGCAACATGGATGGAGCTGGTGAACATTAACCTTAGCAAGTGAATGCAGGAACAGAAAACTAGATACCGCATGTTCTCACCTGTAAGTGGGAGCCAAATGATGAGAACACATGGACACATAGAGGAGAAGAGCAGACTCTGGGACCTCTCAGTGGGTGGAGGGTGGGAGGAGAAAGAGGTTCAGGAAAAATAACTAATGTGTACTAGGCTTGATACCTAAGGGATGAAATGATCAGTACAAAAAATCCCCATGGCACACACGTTTACCTATGTGAAAATCCTGCACACCCTTCACATATACCCCTGAACTTAAAATAAGAGTTAAAACAGATTAAATTGCTTACTTTAATGTGTATGTGTGTAAGCATACATATAAAGGTATAAATATAATATGCATATACAATATATGTTCCCAAGCATTTTATCTTGCAAGTCTGTTGAGGTATCAGTATTTAAAAAAAGCGATTTTTTCCTTTAAATTACATGAGCGTTCATAGCTTTTACATAACATATTTCTTTAGCCTAAAATACCTTCTTTCCAAGATATGTCTACCTGAAAACATTCTACACTTCTTTCAAGAAACAATTCAAATGTCACATGCTCTGGGAAACTTTTCTTTATTACTATTTAGGTAGTTAATTTTTCCCTAATCTGTGTTTTCATAGCACTTTACTTATACCGCATTTTTTTTTTTTTTTTTTTTTTGAGACGGAGTTTCGCTCTTGTTACCCAGGCTGGAGTGCAATGGCACGATCTCGGCTCACCGCAACCTCCGCCTCCTGAGTTCAGGCAATTCTCCTGCCTCAGCCTCCCGAGCAGCTGGGATTACAGGCACGCACCACCGTGCCCAGCTAATTTTTTGTAATTTTAGTAGAGACGGGGTTTCACCATGTTGACCAAGATGGTCTCGATCTGCTGACCTCGTGATCCATCCGCCTAGGCCTCCCAAAGTGCTGGGATTACAGGCTTGAGCCACCGCGCCCGGCCCCGCATTTTATTCCCTTTCATATTAAGTTTTATTTACTTGTTTACTTCTATTTCTCTCCCACCAAACTATGATCTGCTTGAGAACAGCATCCATGTCTTTTTGAGCTTTGCAAATTAAAGCCTAGAATGGCATCTGCTGATACACAATAAATTTGTTGAATAAATAAATAAATAAATCAGCATGTCCTGAAATTCAACTGTATGTTACCTGGATGTTTGCAGTGTTTATCAGTCAGAATCACCTAGGTTATAGTGCAGAAACATATGCTTAAAAAAACAAGTTTATTATCCCTCATACTGCATGCTCAACATGGATCTGTAGACAAAATTTCTCATCATAGTCATTCAAGAACCAAAGTTTACAGAGCAGACACTGTCTTGCCTTTGGCTAGTCACCATGTCAGAAGGCAAATCAATGTTTAAAGGGTTTGAAAAAACAGTGCATATTGAGGGGAGACCTGTTACTTCCACTCACAGTCCATTGATAAAGCTGGTCATCAGGCCACACCCAGTCATAAAAGAGACAAGAGCAAATTGTCTCTCTTTGTAGATAACATGATCCTATAGTTAGAAAACCCCATCACCTCAGCCTAAACGGTCCTTAAGCTGATAAGCAAATTCTACAAGTCTCAGGATACAAAATCAATGTGCAAAAATTACAAGCATTATGTTACACAAACAACAGACAAGCAGAGAGCCAAATCATAAATGAACAACCATTTACAATTGCTACAAAGAGAAGAAAATACCTATGAATACATTTAACAAGGGATGAGACGCTCCTCTTCAAGGAGAACTACAAACTACTGCTCAGAAAAATCAGAGCGGACACAAAATGCAAAACATTCCATCCTCATAGATAGGGAGAATCAATATCAAGAAAATGGCCTTACTGCCCAAAGTAATTTACAGACACAATGCTATTCTCATCAAACTATTATTGACATTTTTCACAGATTTAGAAAAAAACTACTTTAAAATTCACATAGAACTAAAAAAGAGCCTGTATAGCCAAGTCAGTGTTAAGAAAAAAGAACAAAGCTGGAGGTATCATGCTACCAGACTTAAACTATACCACAAGGCTACAGTAACCTAAACAGCATGGTATTGGTACCAAAACAGACATACACACCAATGGAACAGAATAGAGACCTCCGAAATAAGACCACACATCTATAAGCATCTGATCTTCAACAAACCTGACAAAAACAATGGAGAAAGGATGCCCTATTTAATACATGGTACTGCAAAAAGTGGTTAACCATATGCAGAAAACAGAAACTGGACCCCTTCCTTACAACTTATACAAAAATTAACTCAAGATAAATTAAAGATTTAAATGTAAAACCCCAAACCATAAAAACCCTACAGGAATATCTAGGCAATACCATTCAGGACATAGGCATGGGCAATAATTTTATAATGAAATCACCAAAAGCAATCACAACAAAAATAAACTATCATCAGAGTGAACAGGCAGCCTACAGAATGGGAGGAAATTATTGCAAACTATCCTTAACCCTTTTTCTAAGATTTTGCTGGCCAGAGCGGGACTTACCTTGGGCTGCTGGTCTTTTCCCCTGGTGGCACAGGTGTCTCACCTTTCTGCCCACAAGCTTTCCGGCACGTGGCCGTAAACCATTTTGCTGCTGCTGCTGCCTTTCCTTTTCCAGGGGAGAATTTTAACTATCCTCCCCTGCCCTTTCCAATGTCTTTTTTACTTCTCTTTTTACATTCCCTTTGCTCTCTCCAGCCTCTAGGCCATCTGAAATGATTACAGATCTTGCCGAGAGGAACCACTTACACTGCTTTCTTGTATGTACACGTACACTTATTTAACCTTTAGAATTTTGACTAAAGCTTTAAGCCCTTCTTTAATAGCTGATTGAAATTTATTATGTAAATTTACAAAATTAAGGGTAAATAAGCCTTCTGCAAGTAGTGTTGCCTTTTAAGGTAGAAAGCAGGTTTTGCAACTTATCAGTTAATTAGAAAATTCTTTTCTACTGAGAAGCAAAGCTATATGGCTTGCTTCTAATTGCTCCTTACTAATTCATGGGCTAGTTGTAATTTCCTTCAGAGGTTACTGCTTTACTTATATTAGATTTTAAAAGAGCCACATTTAAAGGTCTTACAAATCCTTAAATTTTACTTAAATTTCAGCAGAGAATTACAATGTGGGATGTTACTTGTTTACAAAGAACACATAAAATTTCTTTGTGGAACACCTGTAGAGTGCAGCGTGTAGGTGTCTGGACCTGGACCTGCCCAGCTGCTGCTTGCTATTTGCAGTTTTTGCCGGACTTTTGCTTCTGTGGCGCTCCCCAAGCCCGGGCAGCAGCTGCTGTCCTTGGGCTGAGACTGTTTGGCTTGAACGCCGCTGCTGGAGCAGCAAGTTTCACTTTTGAAACCGCCTCTGATTCCTCTAACGGAGAAATGTCAGGTGGCCACTCTTTGATAAAATACTGAGGAGGGGCTGACAGACTCCTTTTTCCTCATTTACTTTTTCCTTTGTCTTAGCTGGGTTATCTTTAATTTAATCATCCCATTTATAGTCTTCTTTTTTCCCATCTCCTTCTTTATAAAGCAAAGAAAGTAACAGAAAAACACTAAGAAATCACAGGTTCATTGAGAACAACTGACGGAGCAAGCAACTAATATTATCTCTCCCTCTTAAGAGGTTTTTTCTTTTAGCTCATCCCATTTGTTACCCTTGCATCTTCCCAAGTGCATCTACTTACCTTACCTGTAGTACTGATTAGTTTCATCCTTGGGGTTCCTTTGTCGTTTCTACACTTTACCAGGGTCAGGTGTGCCTTCACAGAAATTGTTGAGCTCCACAGTTGGGGGTCAGAATGTAGGGAACCAGCCCCACATCACACCCGTGGGTACCCCGAGTTCAGTGGCAACAAAGGAATGAGAAAAAGATTAAGAGAGAAAGTGGGACCAGGGGGCCATCACTCATTACTGGAGGAGACAGTAAAGGCCGCAGCTCTGATCGGATGATCACTATTTATTGATTACAATCACTTTGATTTTTAGGGTAGGAGTGGAGTGATGGTGGGGAGAAGGTGAAGTGATGATGGAGTGAATCAGTGAGCCAGAACTGATGTGTCATACTAAAGATTGATAACAATGATAACGGTTTCAGGAGTTTCACAAAACAAGAACATGTGGTTATCTTTAGCCTGTTATCTATGTACAGCTGGTGGAACACGGACCTTACAAGGAGCCTACAAGTCTGGCTACGTCATAGTGCCACGAAGGGGCTTTACGTCCTTGAACACAATGTTTACAGTAACAGAGCCTAGGTCACCCTGCACTGGAACATGAGGCATGGAGAGGCCTTCCCCCTTATGGGTCTCCTGCTGCCTTCTGCACTTTGTTTTTCCTTGTTTTTGTGTTACTCATAACCAATTTATGTGGGCACAGGTATTCCAGAACTTAACGTATATCAAAAATAATCCAATCTTACCATTTGCCTAGAAGAAAACATCCTGGCCAGACTTATTCAGTAAGCAGCACTAATGACTGCTGCAGCTGACAATCAGCAATAAACATATTCTTTGGATTCAGGAAGCATCTTCTGCATCACTGGAAAACATATATTTGAAAGTCATAAAAGAAAGTCTGGAGGGAATAAGTCATAGAACACTATGTTTAAATTCAAACTAAAAGCAATGTAAATTAATGTTAATATTCTCTTGTTTTTATTATTATCATTTTCTAAATCTCATTATTTTTTACTCTAGTTCATGCCAATTTTAGGAGCCACAAACTTTGCTGAAGTTTTCAACAATAACCAATAAACATTCCAAAAATATTGTTGGGGGAATATCACAAAGCAAGGGGAAAATATTAATATTATATTTAGAGACTATTCTAAAAAGTAAACTATGCCCCTTTTCATTAGACACTCATTTCAACTGTTCTGAATTAACTGTTTAAGGTTTGATTTTCACAAAACAGTGTTGGAGTACAATATGGTATTAACCTGTGTCCCAAAAAGAAGGCACATGCTGACAGCCAAGACAATCAGAAAGAGGCCTCACAGGTACTCCAGAGAACTTCAGAGTAGCCCCTCCTATCACAGGCTCAGAGGTCTAAGAGGGAAGAATGGTTTCCTGGGCCAGGCCCAGGCTCCCACAATCCTGCAGAGCTTCAGGACACTGCTACCCACATCCTAGTCCCTTCAGCTCCAGCCATGGTTAAAAAGGACCCAGATACAGCTTGGTCTGCTGCTTCAGAGAGTGCAATCCATAAGCCTTAGCAGCTTCTGTGTAGTGTAATGCTCACAAGTGCACAAAATATAAAATAAGAGGCTTGAGGACCTTGCCTGCTATGAAAAAAAAACATAAATATCCAGAAATAAGACTGCTGCAGAGACAGAATCCACATGGAGAACCTCTACTAGGGCAGCATGAAGGGAAAATGTGGGGTTGGAGCCCCCACACTGGGGTACTGCCCAGTGGAACTATGAAAACCAACATCTTCCAGCCCCCAGAATGTATATCCACTGACAACTTGCACCACACACCTGAAGAATCCATGGCTGCTCAGTGGCAGCCCATGAGAGCAGCTGTGTGGGTCAACGCCTGAAAAGCCAGAGGTGCAGAGCTTCCTAAGCCTCTGGGAGTCCACAACTTGCAGCAATGTGCCCTGGATATGGGGAATGGAGTGAAAAAAGATTATTTTGAAGCTTTAAGGTTTAATGCCTACCCTGCTGGGTTTAGAACTTGCACAATGCCTGTAGTCCCTTTCTTTTGGCAAATTCCTCACTTTCAGAAAGAAAACATATACCCAATACCTATAACCCCTCATATCTTGAAAGTAACTAACTTGTTTTTTTATTTTATGTGACCATAGGTGAATGGGACTTGCTTTGTCTCAGATGAGACTTTGGACTTTGGACTATTAAGTTAATGCTGGAATTAGTTAAGACTTTGGGGGACTTTTGGGAAGGCATGATTGAGCTTTGAGTGAGAAGAACATGAGATTTGGGAGGGTCCAGGGGCAGAATGATATGGTTTGAATGTGTGCTTCTGCCCCAATATGATGTTGAATTGTAATCTCCAATGTTGGAAGTATGGCCTGGTGGAGTTGACTGAATCATGGGAGTGGAGTTTTCATAAATGGTTTAGCACTATCCCCACTTTGAACTGCATAGTGAGTGATTTCTAAGGAGATCTGCTTGTTTAAATGTGTGTAATTCCTCTCCTCTCTCATTCTCCTTCTCCTGCTCCAGCCATGTAAGATGTTCCTACTTCCCCCTTTGTCTTCCACCAAGATGGTAAGTGCCCTGAGGCTTTCCAAGAAGTTGACACCACCATGCTTCCTGTACAGCCTGCAGAATCATAAGACAATTAAACCTCTTTTCTTTATAAATTACCCAGTCTCAGGTATTTCTTTATAGCAATGTGAGAACAGACTAATACAGAAGCTGACCTACTTAAACAGGCTCCTTATATAGAACTGTTAACCAGCATAAGGAAGGGTTAGTTGATAAGATCACAAAAACCAAATCCGAGGAAATACAATGTCTAGATCTTCTTCTAACTAGTTGGTACTCTATCAAATAATGAAAAGAGAGAAAAAATACATTTTACCAAAAGTATTTTACAAATATAGTAATACAATAAAGGAGTGTGATATAGGAAACAACAGCCCTATACTTGATTTTACAAGACATGAGTTTGAGGCTCAGTCTTTAGCTGTATGATTTTGAAACTTTATCTAATCTCTTAAAGCTTTAGTTTTCTCTTCTGTGAAATGGAGACATTATTACTTTATCTACCTTCCTGCTAAGACTATTTCAAGAATTATTTGAGGCAATATATGTGACCTTTTGAAAAGGTAAATTAGAAATGTTATATTTCTCATTATGAGTTACATAAGCAGCATCCCTCAGAAAACACTTAGGATATTAGGTGTTAAATTTCACAACTCACCTCAAGATTTTTATTTTAAATAATGATATTCTTTATAACGTTTCAAATAAAAAACAAAGAATAACACTATTTTGTATAAAAATATTGTGGAGGCCGGGCGTGGTGGCTCACGCCTGTAATCCCAGCACTTTGGGAGGCGGAGGCGGGTGGATCACGAGGTCAACAGATCGAAACTATCCTGACCAACATGGTGAAACCCCGTCTCTACTAAAAATACAAAAAATTAGCTGGGCACGGTGGCGCTTGCCTGTAATCCCAGCTACTCAGGAGTCTGAGGCAGGAGAATTGCCTGAACCCAGGAGGCAGAGGTTGTGGTGAGCCGAGATCGTGCCATTGCACTCCAGCCTGGGTAACAAGAGTGAAACTTTGTCTCAAAAAAACAAACAAACAACAACAACAACAACAAAATATATATATATATATATAGTGGATACATGATACTAGTCATTTGTCAAAACCTAGAGAAATTTATGGCAAAAAGAAAGAACTTTAATCTACACAAAAATTAATGTATCTTTTAGAAAGTCAGCAGACTACAGGATTAAATGCAGAATATAATGAAACAAACTAACTGTATTAGAAAATGTATGAAACAACCCTACTGAACGAGGTGAGGAGAAAGACACTAACCTCAGTAACTTAATGACTGAAAACTATAAGGCCAGAAACAAAACACACAGCACTATTTACTAGTTGATAAAGTTGTTTCCCTCAGGGGTATTTCTTAACAATTTTGAAATCATTATATATGCATACCAGGGTTGCAGGCATAAATAAGCAAATGGTGGGTAGTGCCAGTTATTTTTCTCACTGCTGAAAGAGGAGATTATAGATAAGCCAGAATGAATCAATTGGTGCCGGAGCAGTGATAGAGCCACCAGTGTGAACTCATGGTTAGCTTAATATAGATATTGATTAATAAATATAGAAATAATTACAGATACCTGTGTATACATGAGTTGGTGTAAACATGTATTTCCAATCTTTGTATACTAAGAAGACTTAGAAGCAATGACAGCTCAGTAGCAATGAGCATACCTGCTACCCAGATTTTGATTTCTAATGCCATTTTCAAATTAAGAAAAAAAAAAGCTCCATAGACAGATGGCTGATTCAAGGACTGGGGAAAGGAATATACAAGATGAGCTTAGGGACAAGACAGAACAAGGTGGCACAATAGAAGTGTCCACTGATTGTATACCACACACACAAAAAAAAATCAGTTTAACAGTATGTACACAAAAAACATCGCCTTCATGAGAACCAAAAATCAGGTGAGCACTCAGAGGACCTGGTTTTAAATTCATATTGATGAAAAAGACACTTAAAAGATAGAAAAAATAGTCTTAAAATCACTGAAGCCACCCCTCTCCCAGCCCCCAGGTAGTGGTAGACTTGTATAGAGAGCCTTTCTGTGAGCTGGGGGAAGGATAATGTAACAATTATAAGGCCTTGATCTCCATGCTGTCCTGTTAAAGAAGAAAGGAAAACCAGACCAAATGCAGCTGACACCTACCCACAGAGGGACCATTCAATCCAGCCCTCAACAAAATTGAATCACCAATCCCAGAAACTGGGACTTCAGTTCCAACACAAGCCTCACTACTGTGGACTAAAGTGTTCTGGGGCTCTAAATAAACTTGAAAGGTAGTCTAGGCCACAAGGACCGCAAATCAGATGTGAGTGCTAGAGGTAAACAGGACCCAGAGCTAGTGGACTGGGGGGCAGCATACAACTTACTGTTCCCCTCTTAACCCGAGGCTGCACAGCTCACAGCTCCAAAATTGCTTCCATTTGTTGAGGACAGGAGAGGGAAAGATGAAAAGGATTTTGTCTTGCGTCTTGGTTGCCAGCTCAGCCACAGAACAATAGGGCACAGGTCAGAGTCATGAGGTCCCCTTTGCAGGTCCTAGCTCCTGGATGACATTTCTAGACGGACCCTAGACATAAAGGGACATGCTGCCTTGAAGGAAAAGACCATGTCTGTGCAGCATTTATCACGTGCTAACTGAAGAGCCCTTGGGCCCTGAATAACCAGCAGCAGCACCCAGGTACTATGTCTAGGGCTTTGCGTGAAACTCTGAGACTTGCTGGCTTCAGGTGATACTCAACAAATTTCCACCTGTGGTGGCTACATGGTCAGATTCCTTATGCTTTATAAAAACAGAGGGAAATGATAAGGTGACTTTGTCTTGCAGCTTAGGTGCCACCTCAGCCACAGTGTTGTAGAGCCCCAGACATCCTCTTAGGATCCCCAATTCTAGGACTTGGATCTAGTGTGGCGTTTCTAACCTGCCCTGGGCCAGAAGGGGGCTTATTTCCCTGAAGATTGGATCACTGGACTGGCAGCATTTACCATAAGCTGATATAAGAGACCTTGCAACCTAAAAGGACATAGGCAGTAGTCAAATAATACTCCCCATGGGCCTGTGGTGGTGGTGGCAGCAGGGTAGCTCCTCTGCCTTTACAAAGAGAAGGAAAGAGTAGGAAGGACTGCATCTTGTGGTCTGAACACCAGCTCAGTAGTAGTAAAATTAAACACCGGGTGAAATACTAAGGCTTTTTACTCTAGTTCCTGCCTCCTGTGCAGTACATCTGAATATGCCCAGCACTCAGAGGAACTCACTGCCCAGAAAGTAAAGATACAGGCCTGGCTGGGTTTCCCACCTGATAGTTGTAGAGCCCCAGACAATTGAGGAAACATAGACAGCATCCAGGGAGTGGTAACAGTAGGGCTTGGGCAAGACCCAGTGCTGTGCCAGCTTCAGATCTGACCCAGCATAGTCATAGTAGTGGTGGCTACAGGGGTGCACCCCCAGCTTCAGGTGGCTCAGAGCAGTGACACAGAGAGAGTGAGAGACTCTATTTGATGTGAAAGAGTAAGAAAAAAGAACAAGAATCTGCCTGGGAATCCAGAGAATTCTCTCAGATGTTGACCCAAACCATCAAGATGATACCTCTAAAAGTCTGGAAGAATCACAACATTACTGGGCTTGTAGTGGAACCTAAACCAGATACAGCTTATATAACAAGACTCAAGTACTATGAATATCTAAAAAACCTTTACAGGAAGAATGGGTACAAAAATCCCAGACTGCAAAGACTGCAATAAATACCAAAGTCTTCAATGCCCAGAAACAGATGAACATTTGCAAGTATCGGGGTGACCCAGAAAAACATGATCTCACCAAATGAACTATGTAAGCGACCTGGGACCAATCCTAGAGAAATAGAGATATGTGATCTTTCAGAAAGATAATTCAGAATAGATACTTTGAACAAACTCAAGAAAATTCAAGATAACATGGAAAAAGAATTCAGAATTCTATCAAATGAATTTAACAAACATATTGAAATAATTTTTAAAAACCAAGCAGAAATCCTGGAGACAAAAAAAAAATGCAGCTGGCATACTATAGAATACCTCAGAGTCTTTTAATAGCAGAATTGATAAAGCAGAAGAAATAAATTAGTGAAATAAATAAATTTCAAGACAAGAACTATTTAAAAAAACAAAGAGGGTTACTATATTATGGCAAATGTATCAAATCAGCAAGAAAATATGAAAATTTTAAACATGTATGCACCTAACACTGGAGCACCAAGATATATAAAAGAAATATTTTTTAAACAGAGAGATAAGCCCCAATACATTAATAACCAGAGATTTTAACACCTCACTTTCAGCATTGGAAGCATCTTCAACACAAAAATCAACAAACATCAGATTAAATCTGCTCTATAGACCAAATATATCTAATATATATTTACAGAACGTTTCATCCAACGTCTGCAGAATACACATTTTTTTACTGAGCACATGGACCATTCTCAAAAACTGGCATATGTTAGGTCACAAAAGTCTTAAAACATTTAAATAAACTGAAATAATATTAAGCATCTACTCAGAACACAGTGAAATCAAACTAGAAATCAGTAAGAGGGATTTTGAAAATGTTACAAATACATGGAAATTAGACAATATGTTTCTGAATGACCAGTGAGTCAATGAATAACTTAAGAAGAAAATTTAAAAAGTTTCTTGAAACAAATAATAATAAAAACAGAGCTTACTAAAATCTGTAATATTCAGCCAAGCAGTAACCAGAGGGAACTTTACAGCTACTTGTGACTACATCAAAAAAGAATGAAAACTTCAAATGAACAATCTAATGGTGAATATTAAGGAACTAGAGACAGAAGAAACCCCCAGATTAATAGAATACAGTAAATAATGAAGATCAGAGCATAAATTTAAAAATTGAATTAAAAAATACAGATATCAATAAAAAACACTTGTTTTTTGAAAAGTTAACAAAAATTTACAGACCTTTCTTTAGGCTGAGAAAAAAAAAAAAGAAGCTCCAAATAAATAAAATCAGAGATGAAAAAGAAGACGTTACAAAAGACACCACAGAATTCAGATTATAATTAGTGGCTACTATGAGCAGGTATATTCCAATAAACTGGAAGATCTAGAAGAAAAAGACAAATTTTTGGACACGTACAACCTATCAAGTTTGAACTATGAAGAAATCCAAAACCTAAACAGAAAATAACAAGGAACAAGATCAAAGCAATAATAAAGTACCTCTCTGCAAAGAAAAGTCCATCACCCAATTGTTTTACTTTCGAATTTTGCCAAACATTTAAAGAACTAGTATCAATCCTACTCAAACTGTTAAAAGAACAGAGGAGGATAATATACTTCTAAACTCTTTCTACAAGGCCAATATTACTCCTGTACTAAAACCAAAGACACATCTAAAACAAAACTAGAGCTTAATATCTCTGATGACTATTGGTAAACTCCTCAAGAAAAGAATAGCAAACCAAGTTCAACAACACATTAGAAATCTTATTAATCATGACCAAGTGGGATTTATTCCTGGGAAGAAAGAATGGTTCAACATGTGCAAAACAACCAGTGTGATCCATCATATCAACGGAATAAAAGACAATACCATATAATCATTTCAATTGGTGCTACATTAGTATTTGATAAAATTCAACATTCATTTCAATATCCATTCATAATAAAAACTCTTAAAAACTGGGTATAAAAGTGATATAGTTTGGCTGTGTCCCCACGCAAATCTCATCTTGAATAGTAGCTTCTATTATTCCTAGGTGTTGTGGGAGGGACTTGGCGGGAGACAATTAAATCATGGGAGCAGTTTCCCCCATACTGTTCTCGTGTTAGTGAATAAGTCTCATGAGATCTGATTATTTCATAAGGAGTTTCTCTTTTTGCCTGACTCACTCTTTCTTGTCTGCTGCTATGTAAGACGCAGTTTTTGCTATCCACCATGGTTGTGAGGCCTACAAAGCCATGTGGAACTGTGAGTCCATTAAACCTTTGTTCTTTATAAATTACCCAGTCTCAGTTATATCTTTATCAGCAGTGCAAAAACTGACTAATACAGTAAATTGATACCAGTAGATTGGGGTTGCTGCTGTGGAAGCAACTTTGGAACTCGGTAACAAGAAGAGGCTGTAACAGTTTAGATGGCTTAGAATAAGTTAGTAAAATGTGAAAATTTGGAACTTCCTAAAGACTTGTTGAATGATTTTGACCAAAATGCTGATAATGGTATGAACAATGAAATCCGGTTTGAAGTGATCTAAGATGAAGATAAGAAACCTGTGAACTGGAGTAAAAGTGACTCTTGATATGTTTTAGCAAAGAGACTGGTGGCATTTTGCCCCTGTCCTAAAGATCTGTAAAACTTTGAACTTCAGAGAGATGATTTAGGTTATCTGGCAGAAGAAAATTCTAAGTGCAAAGCATTTAAGAGGTGACTTTGGTGTTGTTGAAAGAATTCAGTTTTAAAAGAAAAACAGAACATAAAAGTGGAAAATTTACAGTCTGAAGATGTGGTAGAAAAGGAAAACCCATTTTCTGAGGAGAAATTCAAGCCTGTGCAGAAATGATTTGCACAGGTAATGAGGAGTCAACTGTTAATTGCCAAGACAATAGGGAAAATGTTCCCAGGGGATCTCAGAGAACTTTGCAGCAACTTCTCTCATCACAAGCCTAGAACCAAGGAGAAAAATGGTTTCATGGGCAGGGCCTAGGACTGTGTGCAGCCTACAGACTTGGTGCCCTGCATTTCAGCCACTCAAGCCATAGCTAAAAGAGGCCAAGGTACAGCTCGGTATGTGGCTTCAGAGGGTGCAAGCCCCAAGCTTTGGCAGCTTTCATGTAATGTTGAGCCTGCAGGTCTACAGAATTCAAAAACTGAGGTTACGGAATTTCTGCCTAGATTTCAGAGGATGTGTGGAAACTCCTGGATGTCCAGGAATAAGTTTTCTGCAAGGGCAAGGCCCTCATGGGGAACCTGTGCTAGGGCAGTGCTGAAGGGAGAGTTGGATTGAATCCCCCACACAGAGTCCCCACTGGGGCACTGCCTAGTTGAGCTGAAAGAAGAGGGCCACAATCCTCCAAAACCCAAAATGGCAGATCCAACAACAGCTTGCACTGTCCACCTGAAAAAGCCACAAACACTCAATGCTAGCCTATGAAAGCAGCCAGGAGGGAAGTCAAATCCTGCAAAGCCACAGGAGCAGAGCCACCCATGACCATGGGAACTCACCTCTTGCATCAGTACAACATAAATGTAAGACGTGAAATCAAAACAGATTATTTTGGAGCTTTAAGATTTGACAGCCCAATTGATTTCAGACTTGCATGGGGACTTTAGCCCCTTTGTTTTGGCCAATTTCTCCCATTTGGGATGGATGTATTTAACCAGTGTCTGTATCCCCATTTTATCTAGGAAGTAACTAACTTGTTTTTCATTTTACAGGCTCATAGGTGGAAGAGACTTGCCTTGTCTCAGATGTAACTGTGGACTGTGGACTTTTTACTTAATGGTGAAACAAATTAAGACTTTGGAGGACTGTTAGGACAGCATTATTGGGTTTTGCAATATGAGAAAAACTTAAGATTTGGGAAGGGCCAGGGTGGAATAATATGATTTGGCTGGGTCCTCACCCAAATCAGGAAGAAACATATTTCAATACAATAAAAGCCATACATGACAGACTGGCAGCTTCTTTTATACTGAATAAGGCAATACCGAAAGCCTTCCCTCAAAGATCTGTGACATGACAGGGATGCTGACTTTTACTGTTGTTATTCAACATAATGCTAGAAGTGTTAGCTAGAGCCATCAGACAAGGAAAAGAAGCAATAGGCATCCTCATTAGAAAGAAAAAAGTCAAATTATCCTTGTTTGCAGATGTTATAATCTTATATTTGGGAAAACCTAAATACTCCACAAAGAGATTATTAAAACTTATAAACAAATTTAGTAAAGCTGAAATATACAAAATCAAGGTACAAAAATTAGTAACATTTCTATATGACTACAGTGAACAATCTGAAAAACAAATTTGTAAAGGAGCCACATTAACAATGACCACAAATAATACTAAATACCTAGAAATGTACTTAACCAAAGAAGTGAAAGATATCTATAATTAAAAACTATAGTACACTGATAAAAGTCACTGAAGAGGACACCAAAAAATGAAAAGCTATTTCATGCTCACGTACTGGAAAAATCAACAGAGTCAACATAGCTAAACTACTGAAAGCAATCTATCGATTTAAAGAAATCTCTATCAAAATACCAATGACATTCTTTACATAAATAGAAAAAAAATTCTAAAACATATGGAACTACAAAAAAAAATAGTCAAATATATCCTAAGCAAAAAGAACAAAACTAAAGGAATTACATTACCTAACTTAAAACTATACTACAAAGCTATAGTAACCCAAACTGCATGGTATTAATATGAAAACAGACACATAGGCCAATGGAACAGAACAGAGAACCCCAAAACAAATCCACACATCTACAGTTAACTCATTTTTGTCAAAAGAGCCAAGAACATACACTGGGGAAGAGAGAGTCTCTTCAATAACTGGAGCCAGGAAAACTGGATATCTATGTGCAGAAGAATTAAACTAGACCTCTGTCTCTTGTGATATACAAAACTCAAGTCAAATTGAATTAAAGACTGAAATCTAAGACTGCAACCTATGAAATTACTACAAGAAAATATTGGGAAAAATTTCCAGGACATTGGTCTGGGAAAAATTTTTTTGAGAAATACCTCTAAACAGAGGCAACCAAAGTAAACATGAACAAATGGCATCAAATAAATTAAAAAATTTTATATAATAAAGGAAATAGTCAACAAGGAGACAACCCTCAGAATGGAAGAAATATTTTCAAACTACACATCTGACAAAGGATGAGTAAGCAGAATATTTAAGAAGCTGAAAGAAGTCTATGGAAAAAAAATATATAATAATCTGAACAAATAATAGGCAAAGATTTGAATGAGTATTTTTCAAAAGAAAACATAATGGCAAACAAGCTTATAAAAAGCACTAGCACAACTTTGCTGATCATCAGAAAAATGCAAATCAAAACTAAAATAAGATATCATCTTTCCCCAGTTAAAATGAGTTATATCCAAAAGAGAGGCAATAGCAAATGCTGGTGAGGATGTTGAGGAAAAGGAACCCACATACACTATTGATGGGAATATAAATTAATACCCCTACTATCGACAACAGTTTGGAGGTTCCTCAATGAAACTATAAAACCCATGGGCATAGAGGGTGGAAGGATGATTATCAGAGGCTGGAAAGTATGGTGGAGACTATGGGAAATGGGAATAATCAATGAGTACAAAAAATAGAAAGAATAAAACCTACTATTAGATAGCACAACAGGGTGACTATGGTCAAGAATTATTAAATTGTGCATTTAAAAATAACTAAAGGAGTCAAATTGGATTGTTTGCAACTCAAATAAGAAATCCTTGAGGGAACAGACACCCCATTCTCCATGATGTGCTTATTTCACATTGCATGCCTAAATCAAAACATCTCATGTACCCCATAAATATATACACCATGTTCCCCCAAAAAAATTAAACACTGAAAAAATTGAAAGAAGCCAGGAAAAACATGACCATAAAAAATATGAGCTTCAAACCTCTGATAGTGCCAGAAACAGAGGAAGTGTTTAAAATTTAAAACAATTGAAGTATGCAAATCAACATGGGAGCTAAATGAAAAGGCCTCAATAGCCAAAACTGGGACAATTTTAGCAACAAATTAAGGAAGTACCAAACTGTGACTCAAAGTATAAAATAAATATTAATTAATTCATACTGATATAAATAAGTAATTAAATACATAATTAGGTGTGCTCCCATAGGTAAGAATTCCAAATCACTTTTTTAAATACTCTGCCATAAAAATAGTATAGCCTAATTCTCCACATCTTAAATGCAGTGGCACAATCCATATTCCTAGAAGCAACTTTATTCACAATAACCAAATGGTAGAAGCAACCCATATGTCCATCAACAGATGTATGAATAAATAAAATGTGGTATATACATACAATGAATATTATTCTGTCTTAAATAACGAGGGCGATTCTGACACATCATACAATATGAACGAACCATCGAACCTTGAGGACATTGTGCTAAGTGTAATAAGCCAGTCATAAAAGGACAAATAGTGTATTTTATCCAATTTATTTAATGTTGAGGCACACATTGACTTCCTTCCCAAGAGCAAAATATAAAAAGGGAGCAGGAGAAAAAGAATAACTGAGCAGCTAATAAATGTGAAAAACATTACCTGAGCCAGATGATTGAAACCACCGTTGCAGAATTACAACTGAGACAGTGAAAGTGATCTGATCTAACCAACTCTATCTTGCTGCTAAACTCCAAGCTGTCCTTGTCCATTCCTGAACAAAGGCCAAACTAACTGTGAGGAACTTAGTTTATAGTTAAAAAAAAAAAAAAAAAAGACAATAAAAGCCTTTTTCCAAAACAAACCCCCTTCTTGCCTGGGGACTAGACTGCTTCTGTAGTACTAACAAATTAGACAACAGATTAGAAATTATGATTTGAAGCCATGAAGCTGGAGACTACAAGATTCTGACCCTGCCCAAAATGCTCCTGGGAATACTATTACTATTGTAACACCAATGGTAAGTGCTTGAGATATTTTGCAGATCCTCTACTTGATGGATCACCTAGCACCATCCCTAGATTTATAAATTGACTCATCTGGTCTTGTGACCTCCACCCAGGTACTAACCCAGCACAACATAACAGCTTTGACTCCCTATAATTTCATATCTAACCCAACCAATCAGCAATCCTGAGTCACTGGCCGCCCACCTACCAAATTATCATTTAAAATTCTAATCTCCAAATACAAGACTAGTTTTACTATTAATAAAGCTTCAGTCTCCTGCACAGCCAGCTCTGTGTGAATAACTTTCTCTATTACAATTCTTCTTTCTTGATAAATTGGCTTTGTCTAGGGAGTGGGCAAGGTAAACCTGTTGGACGGTTACATAATCAAGGTCAAATTGAAACCACCTTTGCAAAAATTGTAACAATGAGAAAATAACAGTGAAACACATCAGATGTAACCAACCCCCATCTTGCCTTTAACCTCCAAACTGCCCTTAATCAATCATCCCTGACACTGTGGCAAACTCATTTCTGAATACATTCAGTCTATAGTTTAAATAATAGTCCTTCCCCCAAACTAAACCACTAATGTAAAGCTAATAAAAGACCAACAGGTTAGGAGTATATGTGGAGGCTGAATTCTGCTAAGGAGTAGACATAACAGATTAACAGCCATTATTCCAGAGCTCACAAGTTTTGCAACTTCTCCAATTACTCGTGCAGATAACATCAGTATTGTAGAACCTAAAATTGGCCCTCTGAGATGTCTTTTTGAGTTTTTGGATTTCTGATCATCTATGACTCCAAGTGGACCCACTGACCCCTAACCAGCCAGTCCTGTGGCCTCACTCAGATGCAGACTTCCTGGCCCACCAACCTGTATTTGAAAATCCCTAGCCTCCAAATTTTTGGGGACATTGATTTGAGCAATGATTTCATCTCCCACAGGGCATGGCTGGACTCATGCATATAAAATTGTGTGTTGATTGCAATGCCATGGCCTTAGTAAACTGGTTTTGCCTGCTCAGTGGGCAGAAAGAAGCTATTGGGTAGTTACAACATCATCAGTAATAAATCATTTTGATGCATGTATTACTGTGATGATGTGATAAGGACAGTACTTTACCTCTGTGGTCTTCCTTCCAAAAACATTATAACTCCAGTCTAATTATGAAAAAGAAAACAGACAATTTCAACATTGAATAGATCTTACAAAATACCTGATCAATACTCAAAATCATCAAGATCGGGAAGTCAGAGAAGATGGAGCTGTAGGACCAACTCAGGATTGCAACTCCCAGTGAAAGCGCAGATGGTGAGTGGATGCTGCATTTCCAGATGGATCTTTATTGCCCACAGACCAGGAGATTCCCAGATGTAAGAGTCCCACAGGCCGCCAGCACGGCTGTTTGGGCCGGCGCGGCGGTTTGGGCTGGGGCCACAGCACAGCAGCACTCCATACAAAATATACTGGTTTGGTTGCCCTGTTAAACCAGCAATTGGAGATTTCAGAAGGCAGATTAGCGCATTCATCTGATTAAACGGGACTTAAACAGAAAGCCAGGCCAGGAGATTCCCGGGCAGCAATTGGAAACCCTTGGGCTTGAGAGCTTCACGGCAAGCACAGCTGAACCCAGGATGGTGCAGGTCAGTGGAGGAGGGGTGTCTGCCATTACCGAGGCACTCGCCCCCTACGGAGGTACTCTGCCATTGCTGACGCAGCCTGCCATTGCCGAGGCAACCTGCCATAACAGAGAGAGTCCACCACTACAGAGGTGGGCCACCATAACCACGGCAGTTCTAACCACACCCATATAAATAGGACTACAGGGAATTACACACGGCAGCAGGGCAGAGCCCACGACAGCAGGGCGGAGCCCACAGCAGCATAGCATAGCCACTACAGGCAGGCAGTGGTTAGACTGCCTCTTTGCTGGGCAGGACAGTGCAACAGATACTCATAAATAAAGCCCTAACTCCCCGGGACAGAGCACCTGAGGAAAAAAAGGGGCTTTATGAGTTCTGCTGCAGCAGACTTAAACATACCTGCCTAGCAGCCCTGAATGAACAATGGAGCTCACAGCTCAGCACTTGAGTTTCTATAAAGTACAGACTGTCTCCTCAAGTATAAAGTACAGACAGTCTCCTCAAGCAGCTCCCTGACCCCTGTATATCCAAAGAGTCACCTCACAAAGGACTGATCAGATTGACATTTGGCAGGCATCATTCAGGGACAAAGATAGCAGAAGAAGAAACTGGTAGCAACCCTCACGGTTCCACAGCTGCTACAGGTGTTCCCCAGGCAAGCAGGGCCTGGAGTGGACCTCAGTAGTCCTACAGCAGAGGGGCCAGACTGTTAGAAGGAAAACTAAGAAACAGAAATACGTCATCATCAACAATCTGGACATCCACTCACAGACCCAATCGGAAAATCAGCAACTACTCAGATGACAAAGATGGGAAGAAACCAGCACAAAAAGGAGGAAAACACCTGAAACCAGAACACCTCGCCTCCTACAAGGGAACACAACTCCTCACCAGCAAGGGAACAAAGCTGGACGGAGAATGAGTGTGATGAAATGACAGAATCAGACTTCAGAAGGTGGGTAATAAGAAACTTCCGTGAGCTAAAAGAACATGTTCTAACTCAATGCAAAGAAACTAAGAACCTTGAAAAAAGATTTAGGAAATGATAACAAGAATGGACAACTTAGGAATATGAGTGAATTGAAGGAGCTGAAAAACACAACACGAGAACTATGCAAAGCATGCACAAGTTTAACAGCTGAATTGACCAAGCAGAAGAAAGGATATCAGAAGTCGAAGATCAACTCAGTGAAATAAAACAAGAAGGCAAGATTAGAGAAAAAAAGCACAAAAAGAAATGAACAAAAAATGTGGGACTATGTAAAGAGACCTAACCTACGTTTGATAGGTGTACCAGAATGTGACAAAGAGAATGAATCCAAGCTGGAAAATACTCTTCAGGATACTATCTAGGAAAATTTCCCCAACCTAGCAAGGCAGGGCAATATTCAAATCCAGGAAATACAGAGAACACCACAAAGATATTCCACAAGAAGAGCAACCCCAAGGCACATAATTGTCAGATTCACCAGGGTTGAAATGAAGGAGAAAATGCTAAGCAGCCAGACAGAAAGGTTGGGTCACCCACAAAGGGAAGCCCATCAGACTCACAGCAGATCTCTCAGCAGAAACCCCACAAGTCAGAAGAGAGTGGGGGCCAATATTCAACATCCTTAAAGAAAAGAACTTTCAACCCATAATTTCATATCCAGCCAAACTGAGCTTCATAAGTGAAGGAAAAATAAAATCCTTTGTGAACAAGCAAGTACTCAGAGATTTTGTCACCACCAGGCCTGCTTTACAAGAGCTCCTGAAAGAGGCACTACACATAGAAAGGAACAACCAGTACCAGCCATTCCAAAAACATACGAAATGCTAAAGAGCATCAACAAAATGAAGAATCTGCATCAACTCATGGGCAAAACAGCCAGCTAGCATCAAAATGGCAGTATCAAATTCACACATAACAATATTAACCCTAAATGTAAATGGGCTAAATGCACCAATCAAAAGACACAGACTGGCAAATTGAATAAAAAGCCAAAACCCATCAGTGTGCTGTATCCAGGAAACCCATCTCACATGCAAGGATACACAAAGGCTCAAAATAAAGGGATGGAGGAAGATTTACCAAGCAAATGGACAGCAAAAATAAAGCAGGAGTTGCAATTCTCATCTCTGATAAAATAGACTTTAAAGCAACAAAGATCAAAAGAAACAAAGAAGGACATTACATAATGGTAAAAGGATCAATACAACAAGAAGAGCTAACGATCCTAAATATATATGGACCCAATTCAGGAGCATCCAGATATATAAGGCAAGTTCTTAAAGACTTACAAAGAGACTTAGACTCCCACACAATAATAGTGGGAGACTTTAACACTCCACTGTCAATATTAGACAGATCAACCAGACAGAAAATCAACAAGGATATCCAGGGCTTGAACTCAGACCTGGAGCAAGCAAACCTGATAGACATTTACAGAACTCTCCACCCCAAATCCACAGAATATACATTCTTCTCAGCACCACATCACACCTACTCTAAAACTGACAACATAATTGGAAGTAAAGCACTCCTCAGCAAATGCAAAACAACTGAAATCATAACAAACAGTCTCTCAGACCATAGTGCAATCAAGTTAGAACTCAGAATTCAGAAACGAACTCAGAACCGCACAGCTTCATGCAAACTGAACAACTGGCTCTTGAATGTTGATTGGATAAACAATGAAATGAAGGCAGAAATAAAGAAGTTTTTCAAAACCAATGAGAATGAAGACACAACATACCAGAATCTCTGGGACATATTTAAAGCAGTCCCTAAAGGAAAATATATAGCAATAGGTGCCCACATGAGAAGAGTGGAGAGATCAAAAATTGACACCCTGTCATCAAAATTGAAAGAGCTGGAGGAGCAAGATCAAAAAATCTCAACACCTAGAAGAAGACAAGAAATAACAAAGATCAGAGAAGAACTGAAAGAGATAGAGACATGAAAACCCCTTCAAAAAATCAATAAATCCAAGAGCTACTTTTTTGAAAAGATCAACAAAATAGACCACTAGCCAGACTGATAAAAAAGAAGAGAGAATAACCAAATAGATGCAATAATAAACGATAAAGGGGAAATCACCACAGATTCCAAAGAAATTCAAACCATCATCAGAGAATATTACAAACAACTCTATGCACGTAAACTAGTAAACCTGGAAGAAATGGATAAATTCCTGGACACTTGTGTCCTCCCAAGCCTAAACCAGGAGGAAGTCGAAACTATGAATAGACCAATAACAAGGTCTGAAGTTGAGGCAGCAATTAAGAGCCTACCACACAAAAAAAAGCCCAGGTCCAGACGGGTTTACAGCCGAATTCTACCAGACACACAAAGAGGAGCTGGTACCATTCCTTCTGAAACTATTCCAAATAATCCAAAAAGAGGGAATCCTTCCCAAATCATTTTATCAGACCAACATCATACTGATACCAAAACCCGGCAGAGACTCAACAGGAAAAGAAAACTTCAGGCCAATATCCATGATGAACATAGATGCAAAAATCTTCAATAAAATACTGGCAAGTCGAATGCAACAGCACATCAAAAAGCTTATCCACCATGATCACGTAGGATTCATCCTGGGGATGCAAGGCTTGTTCAACATATGCAAGTCTATAAACATAATTCACCACATAAACAGAACCAGAAACAAAAACCACATGATTATCTAAATTGATGCAGAGAAGGCCTTTGACAAAATTCAACAGCCCTTTATGCTAAAAACCCTCAATAAACTTGGTATTGATGGAACGTATCTCAAAATAATAAAAGCTGTTTACAACAAACCAACAGCCAATATCAGACTGAATGGGCAAAAACTGGAAGCATTCCCTTTGAAATCTGGCACTAGACAAGGATGCCCTCTCTCACCACTCCTATTCAATATAGTACTGGAAGTTCTAGCCAGAGCAATCAGGCAAGAAAAAGAAATAAAGGGTATTCAAATAGGACAGGAGGAAGCCAAATTGTCTCTATTTGCAGATGACATGATAGTATATCTAGAAGACCCCATCGACTCAGTGCAAAAACTCTTAAAACTGAAAAGCAACTTCAGCAAAGTCTCAGGCTATAAAATCAAAGTGCAAAAATCACAAGCTCCTATACACCAATAACAAACTTAAAGAGAGCCAAATCAAGTACGAACTGCCATTCACAATTGCTACAAAGAGAATAAAATACCGAGGAATACAACTAACAAGGAACGTAAGGGACCTCTTCAAGGAAAACTACAAACCCCTGCTCAACGAAATAAGAGAGGACACAAACAGATGGGGAAACAGTCCATGTTCATGGTTAGGAAGAATCAATATCATGAAAATGGCCATACTGCCCAAAGTAATTTACAGAATCAACACTATCTCCATCAAGCTACCATTGACTTTCTTCACAGAACTGGAAAAAAACACCTTGACCTTCATATGGAACCAAAAGAGAGCCCGCATAGCCAAGTCAATTCTAAGCAAAAAGAACACAGCAGGAGGCATCACACTACCGGACTTCAAACTATACTACAAGGCTACAGTAATCAAAACAGCATGGTAATGGGACCAAAGCAGAGATATAGACCAATGGAACAGAACAGAGGCATCGGAGGCAACACAACATATCTACAGCCATACAATCTTTGATAAACCTGACAAAAACAAGCAATGGGGAAAGGATTCCCTGTCTAATAAATGGTGTTGGGAAAACTGGCTAGCCATGTGCAGAAAGCAGAAGCTGGACCCCTTCCTGACACCTTACACTAAAATTAACTCCAGATGGATTAAAGACTTAAACATAAGAGCTGGCACCATTAAAAACCCTAGAAGAAAATCTAGGCAAAACCATTCAGGACATAGGAGTAGGCAAGGACTTCATGACCAAAACACCAAAAGCATCAGCAGCAAAAGCCAAAATAGACAAATGGGACCTAATCAAACTCCACAGCTTCTGCACAGCAAAAGAAACAGTCACTAGAGTGAATCGGCAACCAACAGAATGGGAAAAAAAATTTGCAGTTTACCCATCTGACAAAGGGCTGATATTCAGAATTCACGAAGAGCTCAAACAGATTTACAAGAAAAAAACAAACAAGCGCATTCAAAAATGGGCAAAGGATATGAACAGACACTTTACAAAAGACATACATGAGGCCAACAAACATATGAAAAAATGCTCATCATCACTGGTCATCAGAGAAATGCAAATCAAAACTACATTGAGATACCATCTCACGCCAATTAGAATGGCAATCATTAAAAAATCTGGAGACAACAGATGCTGGAGAGGATATGGAGAAATAGGAACACTTTTACACTGCTGGTGGGAGTGTAAATCAGTTCAACCATTGTGGAAGACCGTGTGGCAATTCCTCAAGGACCTAGAAATAGAAATTGCATTTGACCCAGCAATCCCATCACTGGGCATATATCCAGAGGACTATAAATCATTCTACTATAAAGACACATGAACACGAATGTTCATTGCAGCACTGTTTACAACAGCAAAGACCTGGAACCTACCCAAATGCCAATCGACAATAGACTGGACTGTTAAAATGTGGCACACATACACCATGGAATATTATGCAGCAATCAAAAACGATGAGTTCGTGTTATTTGTAGGGACATGGATGAATCTGGAGAACATCATTCTCAGCAAACTGACACAAGAACAGAAAATGACATACTGCATATTCTCACTCATAGGCGGGTGATAAACAATGAGAACACATGGACACCGGGAGGGGAGCACTACACACTGGGGTCTATTGGGAGGAATAGGGGAGGGACAGCAGCGGGGGAGCTGGGGAGGGATAGCATGGGAGAAATGCCAGATGTGGGTCAAGGGGCGGAAGACAGCAAATCACACTGCCACGTGTGTACCTATGCAACTATCTTGCATGTTCTGCACATGTACCCCAAAACCTAAAATGTAATTTTAAAAAATCATCAAGATAATCAAAACAAGAAAAGTCTGATTTATTTCTGTCATAGTCTACAGAAGCCTAAGGAGATATGATGACTAAATATAATGTGGTATGTTAGATAGGATTCTGGAACAGAAAAAAAAAATAATGGAAATCTACGAAAATTCAAATAAAGTAGCATTTTTTGATAATAATAATAAATAAAAATTGTTTCATTAGTTGTGACAAATGTATCATAGTGTCAACCCCAAATACCTGAGACAGGTCTCAGTTAATTTAGAAAGTTTATTTTGCCAAGGTCGAGAACACATGCCCATGACCCAGCCTCAGCAGGTCCTAATGACATGTGCCCAAGGTGATCAGAGTACAGTGTGATTTTATACATTTTAGGGAGACATGAGAAATCAACATATTTAAGATGAATATTGCTTTGGTCTGGAAAGGCGGGATAACTCAAAGCGGGGCGGAGGCTTCCAGGTCCTAGGTAGATAAAAGACAAATGATTGTATTATTTTGAGTTCCTGATTAGCCTCTCCAAAAGAGGCAATGAGATATGCATTTATCTCAGTTAGCAGAGGAGCGACTCTACATATAATGAGAGGCAGGTTTTCCCTAATCAGATCCCACCTTGACTTTTCCCTTTAGCTTAGTGATTTAGGGGCTCCAATATTTATTTTTCTTTCACAATAGTAACGTAAGATGTTAACAGAAGAGAAAACTGAGTAGAAAACTTATAGAGTCCCTTTGTATTACCATTATAATTTTTCTGTGAATCTACAATTAAAAACATGTATGCATTTAAAAAGGAGGCAATGCAGTTTCAAGGCTCCCCATGCAATGAGATATACATTTGTCAGTGGTAATTTTAGCCAGGAGAAAAACACTTCTTCATATTTAATCCTGATCATGCTTCAATATTAGCAGATGAATTCAGTATGATTTAGAAAAGAACCGGCAACTTTGCTCAGGGCTTTAAGGAATACTGAAAAAATAAAACTTTACTAGTTCGTCTCTGATTTTCTAGTTTCTGTTTGTGTTTAGCCATAATAAAAATATGCAAGTGATGATGAATATGCTCTATTTTAAAAATTATCTGGAACGGGAATTTTGTGCTATCATAAGAGCATTTAATGTATATCTTGCCCACATGACCAGAAAGCTTACATAAATAGTTGCATTATTTTAAATTTCTCCATGGACCTATGATGTGGGTGCTGTTATCATCATCACTGTGGAGATAAGGAGAATGAAGCCTCAGAAAGGTTTAAATGCCGTGGTAGTCTAACAGATAGTCCCACACTTTCCCCACCCCACCACCACATTGATCTGGTCCTAATCCCTGGAATGTGTAAATGTTGCTTTAAAGAGTACTTGTAGATAGGATTAGGATTTTCAAATCTCACTTTTCTCCAGGTGGAACCATGGAGGGTGTTGAAAAGAGGAGGAAAATGTTCCTGCTGTGCCAGAAACCCTTAACAATAAGTAAAAGGAATTTCACGTAGCTGGAGATCAAGCACCAGAGAAAAAAAGTTTGCCCAAAAGGTGCTTTGAAAGTCAAGGAGAACGAAGGTGAGCATGCTTTGTCTGAAAAAAGTGAAGTCCTATCACGATGACTATTGGCAGATGTACAAAACTGAAATTTGAATGACTAGGATGGCAAGAAAAGCTGGAAACTTTTATGTGCCTGCAGAATTCAAAACGGCATTTGTCATAAGGCTTAGAGTCATTAATGGTGTGAGCCCAAAGATCCAAAAGGTGTTGCTGCTTCTCTGCCTATGTCAAATATTCAATGGAACTTTCATTAAGCTCAACAAGCTTTCAATTAACATGCTGAGGATTGTAGAACCATAAAGGTACCCAAACCTGAAATCAGTAAATAAACTAATCTACAAGCACAGTTATGGCCAAATCAATAAGAAACAAATTGCATGACAGTTAACACTTTGATTGCTCAATGTCTCAGTAAATACTGCATCATCTGCTTATGACATCTATAACTTTGGAAAATGCTTCAAAGAAGCAAATAACTTCTTGTGGCCCTTCAAATTATCCTCTCCAGAGGTGAAAAAAAAAAAATCCATTCTGTAGAAGGTGGAGGTGCTGGCAACAGGGCACAGCAGACCAATAGATTTATTATAAAGATAAACTAAAGTGTCTATCATGATTATTTTTGTAACCTGGTCAGTTAATAAACAGTAATTGCTTTCAAACTGAAATATTAAAAAGGGATTTTAAAGATCTTGAGAAGGAGAGATTATCTTATATTATCCAGGTTGGTTCCAAATTCAATCGCAAATAGAAGAGAAGACAGTGTGACCACAGAAGCACAGATTTAAGTGGTTCAGCCACAAGCCGAGGAATACTGGTAGTCACCGGAAGCTGAAAATCATAAAAGCAGAATCTCCCCTAGAGCTTCCATAAAAGAAAGCTGCTCTGCGAACATCTGAATTTTAGCCCAGTGACACTAATTTCAAACCTCCAAACTCCAGAATTGTAAGATACTAAATTTTTTATTGCTTTAAGCCATGAAATTTGTAGTAATTCTTTATGGCAGCCATAGGAAATTAATACAAGAGCCTCTTGCCAAATTCACATAGTTAGAAAATGATGAAGCTGGTTTCTCAAGCAGGCTTTCTGCCTCCAGAGCCTACATGCCTAATTACTATGCTACACTCCTTATGATATCTAAAGGCATGGAGGTCTAGAAAAATAAATGGTTTTAGGGGTGGGGTCCAGTGACCCCTGCTGTGTGCAACCTATGGACTTGGTGCCTTGCATCCCAGCTGCTCTAGCCGTGGTTAAAAGTGGCCAAGGCACAGCTTGGGCCATAGCTTCAGAGAGTGCAAGCCCCAAGCCTTGGCAGCTTCCATGTGGTGTTGAGCCTGCAGATACACAGAAGCCAAGAATTGAGGTTTGGGAACTGCTGCCTAGGTTTCAGAGGATGCATGGAAATGCCTAGATGTCCAAGCAGAAGTTTGATGCAGGGGCGGGACCCTCACAGAGAACGTCTGTTAGGGAAGTGCAGATGGAAAATGTGAAATTGAAGCCCCCAGACAGAGTCTCCACTGGGGCACTGCCTAGTGCAGCTGTAAGAACAGGGTCGCCACCTTTCAGATCCCAGAATGGTAGCTCCATTGACAACTTGCACTGTGAACCTGGAAAAGCCACCGATTCTTAATGCCAGCCTGTGAAAGCAGCTGAGAGAGAGGCTGCACCCTACAAAGTCACAGGAGAAGAGCTGCCCAAGATCATGGGAACCCACCTCTTGCATCAGCATGACCTGGATGTGAGACATGGAGTCAAAGGAGATCATTTTGGTGCTTTAAGATTTGACTGCCCCACCTGATTTTGGACTGGCATGGGGCCTTTAACCCCTTCATTTTGGCCAACTTCTTTTATTTGGAATTGGTTTATCTATCCAGTGCCTGTACCTCTATTGTATCTATGAAGTAACTAACTTGCTTTTGATTTTACTCTCTCATAAGCTGAAGAGACTTCCCTTGTCTTAGATAAGACTGTGGACTTTGAGTCAATGCTGAAATAAGACTTTGGGGAAATTTAAGGCATGATTGGCTTTGAAATGTGAGAACATGAGATTTGGGAGGGACCAGGGCTGGAATGATATGATTTGTCATTGTTCCCATCTAAATCTCATCTTGAATTTTAGCTCCCATAATTCCCAAATGTTGTGTGAGGGACCCAGTGGGATATAATTGAATCATGGGGATGGTTTCCCCCATACAGTTCTTGTGGCAATGAATAAGTCTCACAAGATCTGATGGTTCCATAAGGGGTTCCCCTTTCACTTGGCCTTCATATTCTCTTGACTGCTGCCATGTAAGTCATGCCTTTTGCCTTTTGCCATGATTGTGAAGCCTCCCCAACCACGTGGAACTGTGGGTCCATTAAGCTTCTTCTCCATTATAAATTATCCAGTTTTGGGCATGTCTTTGTCAGTAGCATGAGAACTGACTGATACAATATTATAGTGTAAGAATAACTATTATATGAACTTGGAAACCAAAAAACTTGTGTGACAAACTTTACTGTAATATTCTCTTTATTGCAGTGGGGGACTGGAACTCAACCTGCAATATATTTGAGGTAGAGTTGTACAAACCTTATTTGGATTTCATCAGTTCTTCGATTAAAGTTCTTTTCCGGTTCCAGAATATAATCCAGGATCCCACATTGGAATTCGTTGTTATGTCTCCTTGGTCTCAGTTCCCTGGTCTTTCTTTCTCTTTATGAGCTGGAATCTTTTGATAAGTACTAACCAATTACTTTAAAGAATGCTTCTCATTTTATATTTTCCTGATTTTTCAATATGATTCAATTCAGATTCGATATTTTGTACAAGAAAGCCAAAGAAAAGAGTCTGTGCTCCTTTTTGTGTACCTTACCAGTTAGCGGGTACATGGTGTCACTATGTCTCATCACTGGTGCTGTTAACTTTTATCTCTTGATCAAGGGCTTACTATTTGTCAGGCATTGAAACAAGCATATTGCATAGATCATTTTGTTTGTCTTCACAGCATTATACATTAAACACTATTACGAATCACAGTTTATATTTAATGAAATTGAGCCTTTTAGGGGTTGAGGAACTTGCCCAATTACACAGTGTGTAAATAGTGACAGCTAAGAGACTTTGAATGTGAGCAGTCTAGCTTTTGAACTTCCCCTTTTAATCCTTATGCATACTGCCTCCCTATACTTAAAAAGTGAGTTTACCCTTGTTTTAAACTTTTACCATTCAGTTATTACTGTCATTACCCCTTCAGCTCATCACTACATACATTACTGCTAATGAGTCATGAGTTATGGTATCTGCAAGTTCTCCCCTCTCAATTCAAAGAAGCATAACACATTGAAACTGGGTTTTGAGACTGTTTTACAAAATTCTTAAGTGAACCCATATGTTTGTCTATGTGCATTTGTGAACTTAAATGCAATCCATATATAAATATATACATGCACATATTTCTGTTAGCAGTCGTAAATATCTGGGTTACTGGCAGCAAATCCATACAGGTCTGCAGCGACCTAAATTCTTTCCTCCTCAGAAGAAAGAATTCAACTGAGGAGCATAAGGCAAGAAAACAGACCAAGGCAAGCTTCAGAGCAGAAGCAGAAATTTATTAAAACTTCTTTCCTTGCTTCAGAGCAGGAGAGAAAGGAAAGTACACTTGGAAGAGACCTAAGCAGGTGACTAGAAGGACAAGTGCAGGGTCTGACCTTTTGAATTGGGGTTTTATATGTTGGCATACTTCTGGGGTCTTGCACCCCTTTTCCGATTTTTCTTCTCTTAGGGTGGGCCACCCACATGTGTAACACTTGGAAGGTGAGCATGTATAGTGTGTTTAAAAAGTTATACCATGCCCACCTGAGACATTCTTCTCTTTTCTGATGGAACGCCCCCATAAGGTCATACTCTGCCATTTTGTCTCTTAATGTTCATGCTCCAGCTCACTTGCCCAACCCCTGAAAGCTGCCAATTATAATAGTCACAGTTGTTTCCTATTTGTATAGACAAACTGCCTTTCCCTGGTGCTTGCTGCAACCAGTTAGTATTTTAGAGATACAGTTAACAACAACCTTACCATCACCTGATATTCACCTGACTTTCCTGGTGGAGGAGTGGGGGACCCATCTCCTGCCCCACTCATGCCTAGCTACCTACTGTAATATTTTTTCCTTAAGAGTCCAAGACACCAAATATTTGTGAAAAATAAATGAAAGACAGTGTTCTGTAACTACTTCCTGCTGACAGAGAAGCAATGGTGGTAGTGCTGTGGGTCTTGGCCTTTTGCTAGCTGCTAGGGTAGGAGGGTGGCTCTTTGGGTTGATGAAAATGATCCAAGTAAGAAAGGGGCAGGATTTCACCTCTGTCCTGTCTCACCAGTAGGATGCAGAGGGATGTCTCTTACAGTAGTCTTCTCTGAGTATCATCTGGAGCTTGATGGCCTGAAGTTGAAAGGAGAAAAATCAGGTTATGAGATTTAGAAGAACGTTAAAATGAAAAAAGAGGGTGAGAGCAGTTCCAAAAAATCCCAAGCTTACTAATACACCAAGGTCACTGGTGGCTACAGTCATGCCTGCTAAGACAGGTTAATGTGACTAGTATCAACACACAGAAAGGTTTGAGAACTAAACTACAGTGTAGAAAATCACACTCTTATTCAGAATGCCTTACAAATGGTACACAAGGTAAACCAAAATAGCACCACAAGCGCTGGGGATAGTAATTTGTTATTGGAAACACAGCTCAAAAGAGGATGCTAGACTTGCACACTAAAATAAGATGAATCCCTAGTAATACAGAAGATTTAAATAGAATCTGAAGTCTCAGATGCCTAGGATACAATAGAAAATTGCTCATCATATCCAAAAGATGGAAAATTACAAACTGAAAAACCACCAGAGGTCAACATGAAAATTATTTAGATATTGCAATGATAGGACAAATACTATAAAGCAGAATTTATAAAAATACTCTAATCATCAATTATAAATATTGTTGGAACAAATGGGAAAATATATAATCTTGGCAAAGAAACAAGAGAAATAAAATCACACCAAATATAATTTACGGAATTAAAGAGTATATTAACAGATAAAAATTCACTGTATTAGCTCAACAGTAGATTAAAGATAAAAGAGAAAGAATCAAGAAACTTGAAGGAATAATAGTAGAATTTATTCATTATGGACAAGAGAGAAAAAAATAGACTGAAGAAAAATGAAATGAGCCTTAGAGTCCTTTGTTCAATAACAAAAAATCCAACATCAGATTTCCAGAATAAGAGGTAGAAATGATACCAGTAGACTGTACTAAGTTGCACAGTATATTGTCATACTTAGAACAACTATTAAGATAAACATACAATGTAATATAAAGAAAGGTACTGTAAGTAAATCAAGATAGAATTTTAAAAGTCTTCACATAAGAAAAGAGAAATATCAGAAAGAGAAACAGAAGAAATAAACATAAAACATAATAAAATGATAAGAAGTAAAATCTCAGGCCTGGTAGAATGAGAAACTTGGCCAACTTACTCTCCCTCTGAAACACTGTAAATACAGTCACGCATCACTTAATGACAGGACACATCATAGAGTGGACTTACACAAACTAGGTGATATAGCTTACTACACGCCTAGGCTATACTTACTGTATGGCTGATTGCTCCTAGGCTACACAGAAAGCCTGTATACATGTTACTTTCCTGAATACTGTAGGCATTTTTAAAACAAGAGTAAGTGTTTGTGTATCTAAATATATCTATATCCATAACAGGTGCAGTAAAAATGTGGCATGAAAAATTAAAATATTTAACACCTGTATGGTGCACATACCATCAATGGAGCTTTCAGGACAAGAAGTTGCTTGGGATGTGTATTAGTCAGGGTTCTCTTAGACAGAACAGGAAATAAATACATAATATATATGCATGTATATACATATAGACACATATATGAATATGCATATGAGTTTATTAAGTATAGGTATATGTATAAGAATTTATATAGATATAAATATATACATGAATTTATTAAGTATTACAAATTTATGAAGTATATATATATGAATTTATTAAGTATTAACTTACAGGGTCACAAGATCCCACAACAGGCTGTTTGCAAGCTGAGGAGCAAGGAGAGCCAGTCCAAGACCCAGAACTGAAGAACCTGGAGTCCGATGATCAAGGTCAGGAAGCATCCAGCATGGAAGGAAGATGTAGGCTGGGAGCCTAGGCCCCTTTCGCCTTTTCACATTTTTCTGTATTTACTGGAAGCTGATTAGATTCTGCCCACCAGATTAAGGGTGGATCTGCCTTCCCCAGCCCACTGATTCAAATGTTAATATCTTTTGCCAACACCTACACAGACAAACCCAGGATTAATACTTTGTATCCCTCAATCCGATCAAGTTGATACTCAGTATTAACCACCACAGGGTGAGTCAATGAATTACAGATGAGTTAATGTGAAGGCCCAGGACATTACTGAATAATACTGTGGACTTTAAAAACACTGTACGCTTAGGCTACATTAAATTTATTTTAAAAATATTTTTCTGTCTTGAATAATGAATTAACTTTAGCTTTCTGTAACATTTTTATTTATAAACTTTTTAATTTTTAACTTTTGTTTTTAAATAACATTTTAAACATAAATATATTGCACAGCTGCACAAAAATATTTTTATATCTTTATTCTGTAAGCTTTTATCTATTTTTTATTTGCTTGTTTGTTTCTTTATTTTAAGAGACAGTGTTTCACTATATTGCTTAGGCTGACCTCAAACTCCTGGGCTCAAGATACCTTCCAGCCTCAGCCTCCCAAGTCTCTAGGACTACAGGTACATGCCACCATGCTTCGCTTTCTATTTTAAATTTATTTATTTACTTACTTTCTTTTAAAACTTTTTGGATAAAAACGAAGACACAAACACACACATGAGGCTAGTTCCACACAAGGTCAAGATCATCAATATCATTGTCTTCCTCCTCTACATTTTCTCCGACTGGAATTTCTTCAAGGGCATTTACATGCATGGAGCTGTCATCACCTATGATAACAATGCCTTTTTGCTGAAATATCTTGTGAAGGACGTGCCTGAGGGCTCTTCTTCAGGATGTGTCACTATTGTCAGAAATATGTCCATGGTTAGTTGTTCGGTTTATTTCATCTTTCCATCACAGATTTGCTTAGTGCACCATAAACGTTTCTCTCTATTAATGAAAACCTTTTGTTGTTGGGGGTCCATATAACCTTTTAAAAGTCTTGTTGAGGTTTCCAAAGGCTTCCGGTAAACCCTTCACCGTGAATTTTCTTGGGGGCTCTTCACCATTTTTGTATTATTGTTTTCAATGAGGCAGCCCCTTCAACAGCTTTCATCACTTTCTTCTTGTTCTTCAAGACCATAGATTACGGTGGAATGGGATATGTGTGACTGGCAGGCAATAGCTATCACTGAGTTTTTATCCTTGTAGCTCTTAATCACTTTTTAAAATTTTATTTATGTGTTTATTTATTTATTTATTTTGAGATGACATTTTGCTCTTGTTGCCCAGGCTATGGTGCAATGGCGCAATCTTGGCTCACTGCAACCTCTGCCTTCTGGGTTCAAGTGATTCTCCTGCCTCAGCCTCCTGAGTAGCTAGGATTACAGGAACCTGTCACCATGCCCGGCTAATTTTGTATTTTTAGTAGAGATGGGGTTTCACCATGTTGGCCAGGCTGGTCTTGAACTCCTGCCCTCAGGTGATCCACCTGCCTCAGCCTCCCAAAGTGGTGGGATTATAGGCGTGAGTCACTGCACCAAGCCCTGAATCACTTAAATTTTGCTTCCAGGTCAAGCTCTCAACCATGGCTTTTACTGGTAACATTAGCAGTGGATTCTAGACACTTAAGGGCCATGATGAACAAAATAACTAGAGGTTAAATCAAGCACAAGAGAAAATGATGCAATTAAGAGTCTCACTAAACATGAGATGTAAGAGGTTGCTGCCTGCATAACACAACATACTGCTTTAGAGTACACTCTTTTAATAAGTGGAAGTACACTCTAAAATAACAATAAAAGTATATTAAATACATAAACCAATAACTAATAGTTTTTAAAATTATTATCAAGTATTATATACTGCATATAATAGTATGGGCTATCATTTCATATGACTGGCAGCACAGTATGTTTGTTTAAACTAGCATCACCCCAACACCTGAGTAATGCATTGCACTATTATATTGGGATGGCTACAATGTCACTGAGGAATAGGGATTTTTCAGCTTCATTATAATCTTACGCCACTACTGTTGTATGTGATCTGTTGTTGACCAAAATATCATTATGCAGTACACGACTGTACAACTAAAACAACCAAATCAACAACTGTTTTTATTGCGAAACCAATGAAAATAAACCTTTTCAGTACCCTAAACATTAATCAAATCCACAGAAAAACCTGTAAAATTTCCTATAAAAGAGAAACTATTGAACCTCAATAAGACAACAGAGACCGTAACATTTTTACTTGAGGTCATTCCCATCTACCTTCCCTCTCCAGTTCACTGGTGCAGGAGTCAAAACTGAACAGCATTTTCAACAATGGAGAGCTCTAAATACTTTTGCAGTTCTGTGAGTGCATAATCCCCAGAGAACAGTGAATAATTTCTCTGAACTTACAGCTCTCTTAGAAATCTCTGTTCTCAGAGTAGCATGGGTATTTGACTCACAGCTCACCTTAGTGAGAAAAAAATAATGTTATGTCTAACATAGGACATTACCCAAAAAAATTCATAAACTGCTGGCGACATCTCAGCTGTCTAAGGCTGTGATATCGATTGAGGCCAATAAGTACCTGAATGACAATTGAAAAGCAAATCCTAGAGAATTAAATGACTGTAGGTAAAGCCCCAGAAGATTCCAAGGGATTAAAAAAGATGCATATATGTACAACAATATGTACGTGCCCAGAAGAGGGCAGAACACAAGTCACTCAACTATGACTGATCTTGTCACCCTGTAAAAGCAGGAAGTGAAAGCTAAAGCTTTTTTGAAAGCTCCATAAAGTGTCAAGACATATTTTCTCACACAGATTCTCTTGACAAAGGGTAGAAGTCATTTGGGAAAGGCATTTAAGAAAACCTGACCAATCACTGGCTGACCACTAAATTTACAATGATCCAGGTGTGACCTTTAGGAACCCAGGCTTCAAATAAAAATAAGTACTTATAAAAACCTGGCAGAAATCCCAGAGGCCATACACTAGAGAGGATAGATAATTTAGAGAAATAGTTCAGGAAAGTGATAAAGAAATAAGCACAAACAAAAACAATAGCACAACCACAAGAGCAAAGCCAACAATAACAAATCATGGGGACATAGGAATAAGATACAAGAGTTGATACAGTATATACTTAAAATTTTCGTTTCTGAATAAAAAATTACAAGACAGGCAAAGAAACAAAAATTTATCACATACTAATGGGTATAGAAAGCCAATAGAAAATGGCACTATAGGGTAACTCAATTTTGGACTTGGTTGACAAAGACTTTTGATCAGCTAATGTAACTATCTTCAAAGACTCCAGGAAGTCATGTTTAAAGAATTAAAGGAAGGTATGACAAAATGTCTCCTCAGCTAAAGAATGTCAATGAAGAGTTAAAAATGATTTTAATAGAATCAAAGATTCAGGAGTTGGGAAATACAATAGTTGAAATTAAAAATGGACTAGAGGGGTTCAACAACATATCTGATTGACGAAAGAATCAGCAAAAAAATACATTTTTACCTGACAAAAAAATACAAAATAAACAAGAAGAGTAAAGAAAAAAACCCAGAACATCAGAAACCAGTAGGACACCATCAAGAATACCAACATATGCATAATGGGCCACATAGAAGGAAAAAATAAACAAAAGGAGCAGATTAAGTATTTGAAAAAATAATGGGTGTAATCTTGTTTGGTGAAAAACACTAACCTACTGGTCCAAATAGCTCAACAAATTCAAAAACAGTATAAACTGAAAGAGAACCGCATCAGGACATAGCACAGTCAAAGTGAAAAAGTCAAAGACAGGGAGAAAAATCTTGAATGCACCAAAGGAAAATAATTTAACAGAAACAAGTGTTTTTCAGTGAGATTAGCAGCTGACTTCTCTTTCAAAATCTTGAACAACATAAGATTATTGTGGGGTGACATCTTAAAGAATTGAAGGAAATTGACTATCAGTCAAGAACTGTAGGGTATCTCCTTACAGAAGATCTCCTTTGTAAAATCTCATTCAAAAATGAAGATAAAATTAAGATGTGGTTAGCATATCAAATGTACAGGAAATTCTAGAGATAATTCTTCAGACTGATGTGCCGTGATCATCCACATCAGCCTGATTTGCTTGGCTTCTGGTGAGTTCTTTAGGCTGCTTCTATTCCTGGCAGGGAGCTACATATCTGACTTCTAACATACACAGATCACATGGTGATAGAAGAAGCAAGAGAGGGGAAAGGTGCAAGGCTCTTTTTCTCAAGCAGCTTTGGGTGAGGAAGGGTGGGGAGCAGGGGAGGATGGGAGTATGATCCCCTGGGAGCTAATAGAATGAGAACTTGCTTATTATCACAAGTATAAGGATGATAGCATCAAGCCATTGATTGGGGATCCACTCCCATGACCCAAACACCTCTCACTAAGCCCCCTCACCAACATTTGAGATCAAATTTTAATACAAGGTTTGGAGAGCCAAATAGGCAAACTATAGTAATTCCATACAGGTACAAACCTATGATAGGCAAATGAATAGAGACAGGAAAGATTAGTAATTGCTTAGGGCTGGGGAAGAAAAAGTAGGATGAAGGGTGCTAGAAAAAGGGTATGTGGTTTCTTTGTGAGGTGATAAAAATGTTCTAAAATTCACTTTGGTAATAGTTGTACATATCTGTGGATATACCAAACCCAATGTGAAATGTACACTTTAAATGGGTAAATAGTATGCTATGTAAATTGTAGCTCAATAAATCTGTTAAAAATTAAATTTAAATTAAAAAATAATAAGTCCTGATTTGAAGACATATGTATTAGTTTCCTTTTGCTGCTGCCACAAAATTGTACCACAAATTTAGTGCCACACTACATCACAAATTTATTATCCTGCATTTCTGGATGTTAAAATCAGATACATGTCTCCTGGGCTAAATTCAAGTTAACAACAGGGATTCTTCAGGAGAAAACCAGTATCCTTGCCTTTTCCAGCTTCCAGAAACTGTATTCCTTGGCTCATGGTGCCTTCCTCCATCTTTAAAGCAATCTCATCACTTTGACCTCTACTTCTATAATCACATTTCCTTCTGACTCTTGCCTCCCTCTTTCATTGTTAAAGAGAATGAATGTTGACATTAGCCACCCCCACCTCAAGATAATCCTAGGTCATCTCTCATCTCAGCATCTTTAACCTAATCCCATATCCAAAGTTCCTTTTACCATGCAGGATAACATATTCACAGATTCCTGGGATTCACAGAATAGTGCCCTCTACCCATTCACACCAAAAAATGTGGACACTATTCTGCCTCCCACATCTTCTAAATATACCCTTAGTAATTTAATTTATCACCCTGACCTATAAGGATTTTATATATAAGTCATTTAATTATTAGAGGACAGCTTCGAAAGGAAAGAAAATGCTATTATTTGTTTTGAAGAACTACTTACTGAGCCATTTATTTTTGACAACAATTAAACAAAAGGTCCAGTTGTCTATCAAGACCTGTCAAGAATAACATAAATAATTTTTATTTCCTAGGTTTTTAAATACTTTTCTTCCTTCATTAAGCAAGTGTTCTTTATATAATTTCTAATATTAATATAAAGGAAGAGAGTGAGAGAAAGGAACAGATTCAGCCAACCTTAATTCTCAAAGCAGGATTAAAGTGCAAGTTTTATATCAGCATCAAGCAACTAGGGGTCTACATTGACGTCATACAGTTCAGCCAATCAATAGTCCTTTTGTTTAGTCAAACAAACAACCAATCACTAGTCCTTTTGTTCAGTCAAACAAAAGCTGCAGAATCTTAGGTGGTTGCTAATATATTACTCAGAAATGGTAAATAGAGGAACTTCAATTGGATATTAAGGCCTATTGATTTTACCTCCTGGAAATCTCTCTAGGGCCTCCACTTCTGTCCTTCAGCAATGCCGACACAATAATCCAGGTCACCCTCCTCCCTTACCAGAATTATTGTAAAAACGTCCTAATTGGTCTCTTTTGAAATAGGCTGAATAGGAAGAGCTATCATTCATGGAGCAATTACTATGAGTCAGAAACTCTAAGTGCTTTGTATTTATCAGCTCCTATAATCTCCATCACAACCCTCTGAGGGTGATGCTATACTCATCTGCATTTGACCAGTGAGGAATCTGAAGATTTGAAAGAGATTTAGTTACACTATGTAAATTGTGGAGCAAAATTGCCCAAAGCTAAAGCACATGCTCTTTAACGCTATGTTACAGCCCCTCTGCCTTGCCATGCAATCCACACTGTAGCTGGAGTGATGTTTCTAAACCATCAGCCTTCTTAACTCTTTGCTTAGATGTTTCCAGAAGCGCATTATTAACCTCAGGGTAAAATCCAAACTCCTTAACATAGCACCCAAGGCCTGATATTACCTGTTCCCTGCCTACATTTCAAGCCTCCTCTAATTTCTCTCCCCATCACACACTGGGGGCTCCTCTTGCTGAACACTGGGTTCTTTAAAGTGCCTATCCTTTCCTGACTCCACAGCTTTCTCCATGTTGTCCTTACTGTTGCATGTAATTCACTCTCCTATTCTGCCCACTCCACACATGCAATCTTACTTCAGGACTTAGGTCAAGGTACAATTCCTTTCCCAGATATCCAGGCAAAGTTATGCACTTCCATTATTCACAATATTTAGTCAATCACCTATGGTAGGCTGTGCTTTTTATGGTAGGTTTCATTTACTTTTTAGTCGCTTCAATTAGACTAGAAGAACCTGCAGGGCAGAGATTTTTCTACTTGCATTTATGTCAACAGTATATTGTATGATGCCTGGCACATGGTAAGAGCTTAAATATGGGTGTTGATTTAAAAATTAACAGAAGAATTGTTTGTATAGGCCTACTTACTTCTATTTTCATTTCTCTGTTTCCTGAATACAGCCCCATACTAATAACTCCTTACAATATCTGTTGTTATTCTCCTCATATAAGAATATACTCTCAAAAAGTATGTCACATAAGAATAACAGGTTTAGGTTACACGAACATCTACAGATATAACAAAGTTTAAGATCTGTATACAACTTCAAGTATAACATTCTAAGAATGATATTTCAACCTACTTATCCCTTTATTTGTACACAAATGTGGTAGAAAGCCTTTATGATGAACCCCAATATTCTCCACCTCATAGTATTCTGGCCTTGTGTCATTATCTCCCCTTGAGTGTGGGCTGGGCCTAATCAGTTGCTTCTAAGGAACAGAAATAATGGGATTTCATTTCCGAGATTAGGTTATATAAAAATAAAATAAAAATTCTAGCTCGGCTTCTTCTGAGCTGTCTTCTTCCTTTTCTTTTCTCTCTCTCTGAATTAAAGAGCCATTTCTGAGCAGCCCAGTGGAGCTGCTATCTTCAGCCAGCAGCCACATGAGTGAGCTTGGAAGTGGATCATCTCCCTGCCAAGCCTTTAGGTAACTGCAGCCCCAGCTCGCACCTTGATTGAAGCCTTGCAAAAGACCCCCTGCCAAAACCACTCAGCTAAGCTTCACTCAAATTCTTGACTTACCAAAGTTGTTAAATAAAAATGTTTATTATTGTTTTCAGGCACTAAGTTTTGGGGTAACTTGTTATAAAATGTTATAACTAATAGAGCAGGCCTGAAACCCAAGTACCAACTCTCACAATCGGTGGGAAATGGTGAAAAGAGGAACTTCGATTGGATACTAGACCTATTGATTTTAACTGTGGCATGGAGACTGAGGAAATTAATAAAATTGAGTGAAGTAATCATGAAAAATGTAGGTAGGGCAATTTAGAAGTGTCAGGTAGAAGCCTTTGCCATTGAAATCTTAAAGAATAATTTATTGTGAGACAGTTTTAAAATTCTAACAAGTAGATGTTAATTCATTTGCTCTCTTTTAAAATATAAAGCTCCTCTGGGGGAGTTATTAGCTATTTAACGTCTTGAAAATGGGTGATCTGGTTAAATATTAAAATGAACTCTAAAATGTGACTCAGTATGGAGACAGAGTGGAGAGAGGAAGAGAGAATTTGGAAGCATGAAGAAATTTGGCCTGAATTAATGATATCATTGAAAAGTTTGGGCAACAACAGGAGAATCAGACAAATGGGGGATGAAGGCAGAGAGCACCAAGTGATGGTAGAGACTCTCTTTTCACTATACTGTATGCACTAGAGAAGTTTTGAAATACCCCATTTTCTAATATCTCCAGAATAAGTTTTCCTTCGATTATGAGCAACAGAAAGAAGACAGCTATTTTATACATGCATAACATTGGCTTGTGTAAGACTCAGTTTGTGTGTGTGTGTGTGTGTGTGTGTGTGTGTGTGTGTGTGTGTGTTTTGCTTTGCTTTTTGTTTTTAGAGATGGAGTTTCACCGTGCACCATGTTGATCTGCCCACCCGAGCCTGCCAAAGTGCTGGGATTACAGGCATGAGCCACTGCGCCCAGACATAAGAGTCAGTTTTTAAAAGTAGCTTGAGTTCAGAGTTCTTGATCCACATACAAAAGAATTCCTAGAAGGGGCTAAGATTCGCTCTATGGCAGTTATTTCCCCTTGTGTTGGTAAAGATTCTAAACTCCATATGGCTTGCAATCTAATTCACAGGATGAAAAAAATCAGACAGGACCCATTTGATCTCCATTTTTAATCATATATTCAACTTTAGTGTAAGCCAAAGAATAAACTCATATTGGTCAGAAATGAGTGTTTTAATTTAGTACTTTTTTAATGGGGTGGTGGCATAATCTTATGCCACATCTCTATAAGTAGAACTGCTGGATTAAAATTTATATTTGGATTTCCAACAAACAACAAAACTATAATCATCTGCTAAGTTATTTTAAATAACAAAATAACACTCATTAGGAAGAATGCACTCACTTAGAAAAGGGCTAAACACTTTGAAGCTGATCATGCAATGTATCGACAGGAGACAAGCAGTTCTGTGATGGATATATTCTTGTTGACCTTGTAATGTGACTGTCACTAAGCCTCCAAATGTAAGTATGCTTTTCCTTACTCTTTTTCTGAACAGATAGAAACTAATTTGTCAGCATGTCAGCTTTAACTAGCCTGGATGAAGCTAAGCTAATTTAATAGAAACTGTTCAATAGCTTTGACCGACCTGACAGTGTCAGTTAAAGTGGCTCTATGCCCCACTGTCTTTTATTATTCCCAGTTCTTTCATTAGAATGGTTGAACACCAAGTAAAATAATATGCTGAGTAGTCAATAGGTCCTACTTTTTTCTCAAGGACATTCTTTTGGTATCAAAAACTGTCAAGTGGAAAAACATGTACTGTGAAGGTGAGAGGACGCTAATTAAATATACATAGCTCTAGCCAAAGAAGCATGAGGCACAGCTTGCTGCATAAAAACACTGCCTGCTTCACTGAGGTCACAGCTGTTTACTGGCCAAAGTTCTCGAGCTGCAGTTTTCTCATGGATATGATTTAACATTCCTTATTTAGATTAAGTGCAGGCCGTCTTCAAGGAATGCTGCACAGTTCCAAGTGCAAATATTCTTGTTCACTTAAGCATATTTTATCCTTAGGTCACTGAATTTCTCTACCTCTTTAGATTCATGTACTGTTTCCCAAGTATTAAAAGTTATTCTGACCTGTGCTAGATATGTAATGAGAGTAAGAAATAAACTTTGATTGGGTAAGCCAGAAAAATTAAATAAAGGTTGTTTTTGGGCAGTACTTTCAGGGAGCGATAACCCTCCTTATTCATGGGTTTGGCATCTTTGTGTTCAGGAAACCATGGATCGAAAATATGGCAAAATAATTCCACAAAGTTCCAAAAAGCAAAACTTGAATTTGCTGCACACCAAGTATAATGTTGAATTTATGCAAATGAAGTGATGCATATAAATTATATTAGGGATTATACATAATCTAGAGATGATTTGAAATATATGGGAGGACACACGTAGGTTATATGCAAATACTACACCATTGTATATAAGGGACTTGAACATTTGTGGATTTTGGTAACCAAGCGGGGGTCCTGGAACTAATCTCCTACAGATACTAAGACATAATATTATAATGTGATGAGGCTCTAGAGTAGAGCAAACTTCTCTTGAAACCAAGGGCCTGTCTATGCCTCAGTTTCCTCATTTTTAACAGCTTAATGGGGTAATAAGTTTCCTTACCTCTCGGAGTTATTGTGAAGACTAAAAGAAAATACATGTAAAACTTGTAGCACAATATCTGGCACTTAGTATGTGTTCCAAAAGCTGTAACTACTAGCATAGGTTGGAATTTAAGAAACAGCACTTTGAAACATTTTAGATGGCTTTTCCTCTTTCTTAATTAAATCTACCTTTCACCTCTGCCTTAAACACTCCACCTTTGGTGTAACTGACCTAAGAACAGTTGGTTTGATCTTCTTTAAGCATCGCAAGGCCAGTGACTTTTTTCATCCTAAAATAGCTTGTAAAATTTAACCGTTTTAGAGGCATAGCAATCTCACTTCATAAAGTCTATTATAGAAGAGTGACTCATAGGTGAAAATAAGATATGTCTATGCTAAACATTTTGATTACATTTATACTCTGATTCTCAAGGAACAAAACATTCTTAAATTAAGCCCCGTATTTAAGAAACAGTAAAAAATCATCAAACACAAAATACATTTCTGTGCTCTGGAAGCCAAGCATAGCCAAAACACTATGGTATGGATTATGTTTGTCCATTTCCAATTCAGGGTAAACAACACCAAGTATAAGGAAGAAAAAGGCAACACATCCAAGTCTTCTGCCCTAAATTCCCAAATGCACACTGGTTTTACAAACCATTTGCCTATTATTTAATATATTCAGATATAAACCCCTATATTTGTTAGGTCAGCATACATCGCCATGTTATTTGTAAAGTTGATCTCTGGTAAAGACATTCTGGATGAAGAATTATATCATAAGAATGCGATGTTTTGACTAACAAAAGTGGCAGATATTATTTCTAATAAAGGCTTACTCTAGTTTGCTTTGGACAAGCAGTGAACATTTACTCTCTTCTCTGATCCTTGAATTAGGCTTTCTTTTTTTGCCAAAGTATCAATGGTTTTCTTATTTAAGAAGAATGCAGAGTTGTATCTGTATACTCTGAATTTTAAAATAATGCATGAATTTAAGGAAATAAGAGTAAATAACTTAGAATATGCCACTCAGAAGACTCAGAGATAAATGTTCTTAACATCTTAGTCATTTACCTTCCATATTTTTTAAAGATACATTTACATGGAAAAATACATTCACAGATAGTTTAGAAGAATGAGCTTATTCCATAAATATACATATTTTAACTTTTTTGTCAAAATAATAATAGACTTAAGGCATCTTTTCATGACTGTACTCATAAAACTACATCATCATTTCAGGTCTTTACTTAAAAAGATACATGGAATACTAAAAAGCTGAACTCATAGAAGTAGGTAATAGAATGTGGTAGTTACCAGAGACTGAGGAATGTATGGGATGGTTGGGCAAGGAAGGACATTGATCATAGGGAGCAAAATTTCCATTAAGCAGGGGGAATAGTTCTGGCGATTTATTGCACAGCGTGGTGACTACATTTAAAAATAATGCATCGGCCGGGTGCAGTGGTTCCCGCTTGTAATCCTAGCACTTTGGGAGGCCGAGGTAGGCAGATCACCTGAGGTCAGGAGTTCGAGACCAGCCTGGCTAATATGGTAAAACTCTGTCTCTACTAAAAATACAAAAACTAGCCAGGATTATACCTGTAATCCCAGCTACTTGGGAGGCTGAGGCAGGAGGATCACTGGAACCCAGGAGGCAGAGGTTGCAGTGAACCGGCTTTGTATCACGCCACTCCAGCCTGGGTGACAGAGTGAGACTATGTCTCAAAAAAAATTATGTATCTTGTATTGCAAAATTTCTAAAAGAATGGATTATAAATATTCTCACCACAGAGAAATAATGAATATGTGATAGGATGAATATGTTAATTGGCCTGATTTGATCTTTCCACAATGTATTCATGTACCATAAATATATAAAAGTATTATTTGTCAATTAATTAAATTTAAGTAAATAAATTAGAAGACATGTAAAAATGGCTTCTTATTTTGAAGACTATTGTTTCAAATATTCTCCTTCTAAATTTCTGATGTAATTTCTACTTCCTGTAATTTAGATAGTTCACATCTCCTTTACTTTTATACTCTAACACCTTGACTGGGGCTAAGGTTTTAAAAATCAATACCCACAGGTAGACAGAACCCTAGGGGGATATAATATTAGTGAAATAAAAACTTATCTTTCATGTATTAAAACAGCTAATTAATGTTACTATGTAGCAAGTACCATGCCACCGTTTTTAGAGATTAATTCATTTAATCTTTTCAACAGTCATGTAAGGTAAGTAGTATCCTCATTTAACAGATGAAGAATCACAGTTTAAGCATCTTGCCAGCAGCCAGATGGCTAGGAAGTTGTGGAGCCAGAATTTAAACGAAAATAGCTTGAATTCAGGGCCCACATGCATAACAACTCTGCCTTAGTGCAAGAGATAGCTGCACAACAGCATGCAAATGATTAATATATGATCTGCAACATAAGACAATAAGTGGTAGCTGGACCTGGAGATGCATACCTGTAGTCTCAGCTACTCAGGAGGCTGTGGTGGGAGGATCCCTTGAGTCCAAGAGTTCCAGGCTAGCCTAGGCAAAATAGAAAGACCCTGGTTCTAAAGAAATAATTTTTAAGAGACAGTAAGTGGTATTGTGAAGTCCACTATAGTGGAATTTCAAAGAAGATTCTGTGATGTGTTTTAAAGAAGAATAATGTATCAGATGCAAGTTTTCTGAAGAACAAACAGTACCAATCTCATTCCTACTTTGCCCTCATAGTAATGCATGGCTTCTGCTCATGTGTGAGTTTCCAGTTTTAGGCTGTTTTTTGGTTTGTTTTTCAAGAACAACAAATAGCTGCCAACTTCTCAAGTTGTCTAAATTGTATATTTTAGGTATCTTGGTTGGCATATAGCAAGCTTAATAGGAAGAAAAGGGATTTATATATTCTGTGTTAATGTTATAAGTGAAAATGCTGCTATGTACACTGTACATTGAAATTTAAGTGTCTTAACAAGATTAGAGTACACAAATAGTTTTAATCACCCACTTTTAATTTCACTAATAGCTCTCCTTATTTTGCTGTAGCTGAAGTGAAATGTCCTATTACTTTTCACACTTGACAGCTGAAGAATAAAGAGATAAGGGAGGAGAAATTCCATTAAGATTTCCACAAAATGCCTAAAAATTATGACTCCCAATACTTATATTAAATGTTCTAACCCCAATACAAATGAATGCAATTTTTTTTTCTGGATGAAATCTGATAGCCTCTAGCTATTACTAAAGCTCAGCGGATATCGGATATATCTAGCATGTCACTGAGATCTGTGAACAACAAAAACAAGATTCAAATATAGAAACATTAATGAAAAAGCCTATAGCAAGATTTTTCTTAAAAAAGAGAGAAGGTAAAATTATATTATAACTAAAAAATGAAATATGGACATGGTTAAAGAAGACATTAGAAAGATTTTTTAAAAACCTTGTGTCAGTAAACTTGAAAAGTTAGATAAAATGAAAAAGTTCCTGGAAATATGAAAATTACCAAAATTGACTCAAGAAGAAATACAACTGTGTGAAGATTTCAGTAAGTGTGATAGAAATTAAAGCAGTTACTTAGAAACTTCTCACAAATTAAGTACCAGGCTCAGAGAAAATTTACAAGCAAAATTTTCAAAAAACTTTTTAATATTATGCAAACTCTTCCAAAAAATTGGACAAGAGAACATATTACATAACTTATTAGGCGAGGCTGGTATAATCATGATAATAAATTCAAAGAAGGATAGGAAGAGAAAACACAATTGTAGGTGATTTCTATTATGACTAGAGATGGTATGATCCTAAACAAAAAGATAACTAAATCTTATGGTTTATGAAAAAGAAAACACAGCATGATAAAACAAGATAATATACAATATCATATGTAATAATTAGACGATAAACAGTAGTTTCCAATTGCACAAAATATGAATAGTTAGATAAAAATCTAACAAAACACATGCAATAGCTACATGTTAAAAAATATAAAACACTCATGAAACAATCATAAATACCTTAAAAAATGTTCATATTCAACATATGGACTCAATATTTTCAAAATGTTAGTTCCCTAAAAATAATCTGTAATTGCCATGCGATTCTAACAAAATTATCAGAAAAAAATATTTATAGAAATCAACAAGTTTATTCTAAAATTGATATTGAATATCAAAGGAATTATAATAGCCAAAACAATCTTGAAATTCATAAAGTTGGGGAACTTTCACTATCTTATTTCAAAACTTACAATAAAGCTGAAGTAATTGAGACAGCATGGTGTCGATGAAAGAAAAAATATATAGATTAATTGAGCATAATAAAGATTCCAGAAATAGATTCACAGATAAATATCCAATTAACTTTTGTCCACGGTGCAACAAATAGTGTTTGAGTTATTGGAAAGCCATACCCCAAATAATAAACCTTGATTCATACATCCCACTACATACAAAATTTAAGTCTAAATAGATGACAGACCTAAATGTAAAACCTAAACTATACACCATTTAGATGAAAATATAAGGGAAATCCTTCACAATCTCGAGTTAGGCAAAAATTTCTTAGATATGACACCAGAAGCAAAATCTAAGAAAATAATGGATACACTGGATTTCATCAGTATTTTAGCTTCTTTCCTGTATTGGGGTAAAAATAATTAATAAATAAACTGAAAAACAAATAAGTAAAAGATGTTAAAACTTCCACTCTTTGAAAGAGAATGAAAAGATAATACAGACTAGGAGAGCAAATTTGAAGAACACAAATCTGATAAATGAGTGGTATCTAAAATATATGAAAGATTTTAAAAATTAAAAAAAATTATAAAACACAAAGCTGAATGAAAAGGGCTAAATATTTGAGCAGATATTTCAGCAAAGAAGATAAATAAACATCAAATAAGCACATTGCTATACTTTGGTTGGTTTGACTTCTCAGAATCTCGTGCTATAATTTGAACTCTGATGTTGGAGATAGAGGCTAAAGGAAGATGTTTTGGTCATGGGAGCAGATCTCTCAGTAATGGCTTTGTTCAGTCCTTGACTTGAGGTAATGACTGAGTTTTCACTCCACTAGTTTTCTCAACAGCTGGTTGATAAAAACAGCCTGACATTTCCCTTTTCTCTCTGTCTTGCTTTTTGTTGGCATATAATCTCTGCACATGTGGGTTCCTCTTCCTCTTCTGCCATGAGAGGAAGCAGCCTGAGGCTCTCAGCAGATGCATATGCTGGTGCCATGATTTTATACAGTCTAAAGAAATATGAGCCAAATTTATTTTTTTTTTCTTTTTAAATTACCCAACCTTAGGTATTCCTTTGTAATAACACAAACAGGACTAAGACAGTCATGAAAAAAAAAGTTCAATATTGTTAGTTATTAGGAAAAAGCAGATTAAAACTTCAGTGAGATAGCAGTACATACATATTAAAATAAAATGTAGAAATAAAATAGCAAGTGCTACTAAGTATTTAGAGCATCTAGAATGCTTTCAAAGATAAAGTAATGAAAATAGGTTTCAATTCAACAACTACTGGAGACTGGGGGAAAGAATTGACCTCTCTTTAAATTTTTCCAGAGGTAACTGGTCTTTTAAAGGAACAATGAGGAAGTAGAGATGAGAGAGAGATCAGGGCTGAAGTGCAAAATAACCAGGGGTTGTTCTCTGTAAATGTGATTTGGCCAGCTGTGTCTGCTAACTGGCAATTACGCAAGTTAGGATTCTATCCTCTGATAGAAACTAACAGAGACAGGCCCTATCTTTCCCGATGATTACATTTCAAAGGAATGGCTTTCAGATCCTTAATAAAGACATTCCAGAGTCTTAGGAGATGCATATATATCTCAAAGGGACAGAGAAAGGATTCACAATTGTAAGTCCTTTTTAGTAAATGCTCTAAGAAAGGGAAGTCAAGGGCATATCATCAACTGTTGGCTAAAACAAACAGAAAATTCTGAGCTTTCTCAGGCAGGAATTTTAATGTGGGGCTGGGGTCATCTTAAGGATACAGCTTTGCACTTCTGGAAGACATGCTAGAAAGCTGGTTATCACTTAGTACAGAGTTTTGAATAAAGTCATGTGCCCTGAGTTAATGCAAAATTACAGTCTCTTTGGAAAACAGTTTGACAGTCTCTTTTATAAAGTTGAAACCTGCACTATTAGTGGGACATGATGGTGCATGCCTGTAATCCCAGCTACTCAAGAGCTTGAGGTGGAAGGATAGTTTGAGCCTCAGAGATCTAGGCTACAGTGAGCTGTGATTGTGCTGCTGCACTCCAGCCTAGGCAACAGAATAAGACCCTGTCTCTAAAAAAGTGAAATATACACTTACCATTCAACCCTGCAATCCTACTCCTAAGTATTTACCAAAGAGATATCAAATTTATTTTTATAAAAAGAACCTGCATGTGAATATTTTAATGGCTTTACTCTAACCAAACATTAGAAACAATTGGTAAATGAATGAGCATGCTGTGCAGTACATCCAAACTGTGGAATACTACTCAGCAAGAAAAATGAATGCACTACTGATGCACAGAACAGTGTAAACAGACCTCAAATGCATGTTGCTAAGTGACAGAAACCTGACTTAAAAGGTCACATTTTCAAAAATGCAGAATAATAAGGCAACAATTCATTAGTAGTTGCCAGAAGCAAGAGTTGATTGTAAAGGGGCTTATAAGGGAATTTTGGAGGGTGATTGAACTCTCTTATATCTTAATTTTGGTGGTGTTTTCAAAAACTCATAAAATCATATATTTTTCATAAGTGTGGATTTTAATTAATGTCATTTATGCCTCCATAACCCTGAATGAATGAAAGATGAATTTACGAATGTCAATTCTACATTTATATACATGCACAAACAATAGGAAGTACAACTTTCTTAAAAGACAATGCTTACAATAGCAACATAAACTGCAAACTACTTGCCAATAAATCTCACAAACTATGTGCATGGCCTAAATTAAAGGTATTAAAAAGCATTGAAATATATTACATAAGACAAATAAATGGAGAAATATCACATGTTCATTATTAGAAGACATTGAAGGTATGTCTATTCTCTCCAAATGTATCTGTAATTAAATTTTAATGCAACTCCATTCAAAACCCCAGCAGGGTTTTCCTGTAGAACTTAATAAGCTTATTCTAAAATTTAAATACAAATACAAAAAGTAAGAATAGAGGTAATACCATACCAGATGTTAGGTATAATTATGATGTTATAATCGTCAAGACACTGTGGTATTACCAATGGAACAGAAAATTTTCCAAAGGAATATAATAGAGATCCAGAAACAGACCCATGCATACATGGAATGGTGATTTATGTCACAGGTAGTGTTTAAAGATAAGTTAGGAATGTTTAAATGCTGAAGAGTTTATTTGAGCAGACAGAGATTCACGAATTGGGCAGAACCAGACCAAAAGTTGGGGCTCCACCAAAGAGGCACAAAAAAAAACTTTCACAAGGCAATCTAGGAAATAAGATTTAAATATATATATTTGATTATTTAAAGTGAGACAGTAGCCATAAAGTCTCAAGTGGGAGGTTAGTTTATGATTGGTTAAGCTTAAGTTTTATATTGTTAGGCTATTACCACCTAAACTGAGATGAGTATTGATTTCCTTACATATAAACCAAGAATACTGGAGCCACCTCAGCCTAGTGGCTCCTAATTTCAATTAATTAATTTTGTTTAAATTAATTGAAGATCAGTTGCATAGAAGATCAGTGAAAAAGAAGAAACCATTCAATAAATGGACCTGAGAAATACCCATGTGGAAAAGTTGTAATTGTGTCTTGGCCTCATTCTATACCTAAAAATAAATTCTAAATGTATTTCATATGTACTTGTCAAAAGCAAAATTTTAAAACTTTTAGCAGAAAATGAGTAAATAACTTTTTCCTTTAATGTCAAGCATTTCTTACACATTGCTCAAGAGACTATAACTATAAATAAGTATACATGTAAAAATGATCAATATTACCTTGTAAGTTTAAAATTCACATACCAAACAATGCAGTAATTCCATATATACACATTTATAGGTTCACACATATTAAATAAGAGCAACATTTCATAACAAGTGGTATTTGAGAAGGTTGATTTAATTATTGTTAATTTTAAGAATAAAATTTTATTAAAATAGTCCCCTTAAAAATTAAACAGCTGAAGAACCCATGTCAATATGGAGTGAGCATATGTGGCAGTTAGAGGAGAACAGATAAGCATATTCATCATGTCCACAACCTGGATTGTCAAATAGGGTATCATACATTTGAACAATGCTTGCTTTGGCAATGGTTTTGAATATTATTTTAGTTTTTTTTTTATTCTTAGCAACATTGTTTTCAAACATTTGAACTTACATTGGCCAATAATTACATACATATAGCATAAAAATCAGCAATGTTCAAAGGCAAAGGGAATAAGAACCCTAATACTGACAATATGTTTGCAAAATTGCTTTGGGATCATCTACATGAACCTATACATTATAATAATCTAATCAATATTCTTATTCAGGAGGTTTAGATACCGATTTTTCAAACCGACCTTTTTATTTATTGGGAAAAATAAAATTTTTACATTTGCAATTAATAATTTTGTAAAGAACTTCCTGCAAAAAACATCAGAGCCACAATTCTGAGTTGGAATTTAAAAGAATTTGGGCAGACAACATATTTGTGCCTTACTGTCCTCATTTTGAAGATGAGAATAACAATAGTACTTACTTCATAAAGTTGTGAGGTTTAGATGAGTTATTACACGCAAAGTGCTTAAAACAGTGCCTAAGAATAATGTTTATATTAGCATTAGCTACTGCTACTATTATCTTGTTATTTTGACATATAATTATAAAAATAAAACAGTCAAATTTGTAAGACCAACATGTGAGAGTTCTATACATTATTTGAAAAATCAGAGGGGTGGAGCAAGATGGCGGAATATATGCCTACACCATTTGTTTCTCCCACCAGGACACCAAATTTTAACAATTATATACACAAAGAAAAGCACCATCGCAAGATCGGAAAATCAGGTGGGAAATCACAGTACTTGGTTATTTCATATCATGGAAATATGCATTGAGGAGAGCTGGAAAGACAATCTTGAATTAACCCTTCCCAACCCCCTGTCAGGAGCCATGCAGCAAATAGAATCTGTGCATTTTTGGGAGGAAGAGCACCGTGAATGGGAAACTTTACATTGAACTCAGTGCTGCTCTGATGTAGTGAAGAATAAGCTAAGCCATGCTGGGCTCAGCTAGCACCCATGCATGGAGGGAGCATTTGGACCGGGCTTTGCCAGAGAGGATCACTGATTCCAGTGGTAGGAACTAGAGTTCTAGGAAAGTCTTGCTACCACAAGCTGAAGTGCTCTGGGGTACTAGGTAAACTTGAAAGGCAGTCTAGAACACAAGGACTGCAATTCTTAGACAACTCCTAGTACTAGGTTGGACTTAGAGCCAGTGAACACATCATGTGACCTAGGGAGTTTGCATGGCTAAGGGAGGGCTTTGGGATCCCTCCTCCAACCCCAGGAAGTACAGCTTACAAGAAAGGTGAGCTCCTTTCTTCTGCTTAAGCAAAGGAGTGCAAAGAGTAAAGAGGACTTTTACTTGCATCTTGGATACCAGCTCAGCCACAGTAGGATTGGACACTAGGAAAAGTTGTGACAACCCCATTTTAGTCCCTATCTCCTGAAAAACATTTTTAGACACACCCTGGGCAGAAAGGGAACCCATTGCCTTTAAGAAAAGAACCCATTCCTGGCAGGAATTGTCACCCACTGAGTAAAGAGACCTTGGGTCCTGAATAACCAGCAACCCAGGGATTATTTAATAGGCTTTGGGCTCTGAGGCATGTTGGCTTCAGGGGGTAACTGGCATGTTCCAGGTTGGGATGGCTGTAGTGCAAACTCCTTCTGTTTGAGAAAATCAAAGGGAAAAGTAAAGGAGACCTTGTCTTGCACCTTAGGTACCAGCCTGGGCACAGTGGGGTGGAACAACAAGTAGGCACTTGAAGTCCCTGAGTCCAGGCCTTGGCTCTTGGACAGCATTTCTGAACCTGCCTTGAGCCAGAGAAGAGTTCATTACCCTAAAGGGCGAGTCCCAGTCCTACCAGCATTCAGCATAAGCTGATGGAAGAGCTCTTGGTCTACAATCAAGCATCAGTGGTAGCCTGGTAGCATACCCTGTGAACAGGTGGTGGTGGTGGCCATAGGGAGAAGCCTATAGAAACTAGAGGGAAGAATGGAAAAAACTTTGTATAGTGGTTTAAGTGCCAGTTTAGTCACAGTAAAATTGAGTATGTGGTAAATTACTATGGCTTTAGACTCCAATCCTTGGTTCCCAGAAATATTTTTGGACAGGCCTAAGGCCTAGGGGAACTCACCAACCTGAAGGGAAGGGTCTTGGCTAAGGCCCAGTGCTGTGCTGGCTTCAGATCTGACCCAGCATAGTCCCAGTCGTGGTGACCAAAGAAATGCTTATATCACCAGACCACGTCCAGTGGCTCAGCGGAAAGACAGACTGTTTTAAGAGCGTAGAAAGGAAGGGAACAGAATAGAGCCTTTGCTTGGTAAGCCAGAGAATTCTTTGAGATTGTATCCAAGGCCATCAAAGTGGTAGGTACCTGTATGAGTCTGGAAAAATTGGGCTTGCAGCCCAAGTCCTTATGAATACCTGAAAAGTCTTCCCAAGAAAGACAGACACAAACATTCCCAGACTGTAAGTACCTAACACTTTAATGCCCAAACACGAAGGAACATCTGTAGGCATCAACATCATACAGGAAAACATAACTTCAACAAACGAACTAAACAAAGAAGAAGGGGCCAATCTTGAAGAAACAGAGATATGTGATCTTTCAGACAGAAAATTCAAAATAGCTATACTGAGGAATCTCAACTCCAAGATAACACAGAGAAGTAATTCAAAACATTATCACATACATTTAACAAAGAGATGAAGATAATAAAGAAGAATCAAGCATAAATTCTGGAGCAGAAAAATTGAACTGACATACTGAAGAATGCATCAGTCTCTTAATAGTGGAAATGATCAAGCATGAGAAAGAATTAATGAGCTGGAAGACAAGCTATTTGAAAATACAGTCAGAAGAGACATAAGAGAAAAGAATAAAGGGCAATGAAGCAAGCCTACAAGATCTAGACAATAGCTTCAAAAGAGCAAATCTAAGTTATTGGCCTTAAAAAGGAAGTAGAGGTACAGGTATATCTCTGATATTTTCCCATTGAATTAACATTTAATGGGAAAATATCAGAGAACATTTCAAACCTAGATAAATATATCAAAATTCAAGTGCAAGAAGGTTGTAAAACACCAAGCAAATTTAACTCAAATAAGACTACCTCAAGGCATTTAATAATTAAACCTCTGAAAGCTGATGATAAAGAAAGGAGCCTAAAAGCAGCAAGGGAAAAGAAATAAATAGCATACAATGGATCTCCAATACATCTGGCAGCAGACTTTTCAGTAGAAACCTTATAGGCCAGGAGAGAGTGGCATAACATATTTAAAGTACTGAAAATAATTTACTCTAAAATAGTATATCCAGACAAAAATATCCTTTAAGCATGAAGGAGCAATTAAGAACTTCACAGACAAAGAAATCACAGAGATTTCATTAACACTGGAACTGTCTTACAAGAAATGCTAAAGAGAGTTTTATAATCTAAAAGAAAAGTATATTAATGAGAAAAAAGAAATAATCTGAAAATAAAAAACTCACTGGTAATAGTAAGCACACAGAAAAATATGGAATATAATAACACTGAAATTGTGGTATGTAAACTACTCTTATCTTAAGTATAAACACTAAATGATGAACCGATAAAAATAATAACTACAACTTTTCAAGAAATAGTACAATAAGACACAAATAACAAAAAATGAATAAATAAAAAGCAAAGGACAAAATAAAAGTATAGTTTTTATTAGTTTTCTTTCTGCATGTTTGCTTGTTTGTTTGCACAATCTGTTTTAAGTTGTCATCAGTTTAAAATAATGGGTTATGAAATATTTGCAAGCCTCAGGGTAAGCCCATATCAAAAAACACAAACTGGATACACGCCCATATCAAAAAACACAAACTGGATACACAAGAAAATAAAAAGGAAGAAATTAAAATATAAAAATCACTTTCTTGAAAGAAAAACAGGAAGGAAAGAAGAGAAAACTTCAAATAATGAAACACAGAAAACAAATAATAAAATCACAAGGGTAAGTCCCTGCTTACCAACAATAACACTGAAGGAAAATGGATTAAACTCTACAACCAAAGGACGTGGAGTGACTGAATGGATGAAAAAACAAGACCCAATGATCTGTTGCCAACACGAAATGTGCTTCACCTCTAAAGACAAAAATAGACTGAAAATAAAAGATATCCCATGAAAACAACAAATAAAAGAGCCAATGAAAACAACAATAAAAGAGCAGGAATAGCTACACTTAAAACAAACAAAATGGATTTCAAGACGAAAACTATGAGACAAAGTAGGTTACTAGATAATTATAATGGGGTTAACTTAGCAAGACAATATAACAATTTAAAATATAGGTGCACCCAACACTGGAGAACCCAGTTATATAAAGTGAATATCATTAAAGCTAAAGAGAGACATAGGACCCAAAACAATAGTAGCTGGAGACTTCAAAACCCAGCTTAAAATGAATTACTTCTATATGTATTAACATCATAATATTAGTCAAAAAAGTAAGCCACAGAGGAATAAATAGATGTGATATTTAATATTATGTGTCAAATTGACTGGGCCACAGGGTGATCAAATATTTGGTCAAACATTATTCAGGTGTTTCTATGAGGGTGCTTTTGGACATGATTAACACTTATTGGCAGATTTTGAGTAAAGCAGATTGCTTTCTATCATGTGAATGGGCCTCATCCAGTTAGTTGAATGTATAAATAGAAAAAGGCCACCCTCCTCCAAGTTAGAGAAAATCCTCCAGCAGAGCAAACTGCCTTCAAACTTTATCTGCAGCATCATCAGTTCTTTCTGGTTCTATAGCATATGGCATTCAGACTCAAACTGGAACATCAGCACTCCTGAGTCTCCAGCTTGCTGATATTTGGACTGAAACTGAACCATTGGCTCTCTGGGATCTCCTGTTGCTGGCTCACCCTGCAGAATTTGAGCTTACCAGCCTCCATAACTGTGTCAGTCAATTCCTTATAATAAATTACTTTCTATATAAATTTATATCCTATTGGTCCTGTTTCTCTGGAAAACAGGACTAATAGAATGTAATATGATTCCATTTATACGAAGTCTCAAAATAAGAAAAATAGACAGTATGTTATTTTGGGATAAATACACATGTGGCAAAACTGTTAACAAAAGCAAGGGAATAATTAAAACCAAATTCAAGGCAGTGGTTACCTCTTGGGGGAAAGCAGGAGGATATTATCAGACATAGACTCACAAGGGCCTTCGAGAGTACTAGTAATATTCCATTTCTGAACCAAGATGCCAAGTACATACCCATTTCTTTCATTTTACTCTTTAGCTTCTAGAGATGTATTTCATACAGAGATATCCCAACACGCATGGGTTCACAGGTACATGCACGCACACAAACACATACACACGCACTTTTGAAAAGCAAATATAAGGAAGCACTATAAGAAAATATAGGATAACATTTTTTTTAATAATCCTGGGGTAATTCTGGGATGGGGAAGATTTTATTAAACTAGGCAATAGATCCCAGAAACTGTAAAGGACAGAGATAAATGACTTGAATATATAAAACTGATAGATTATTGATGATATGATAAAAGACAGAGTGAACAAGACTAAAAGAAATGTGACTTCTCCACATATTACTACCATCCCAACAGAGCTTCTGTAAAATGACAGTGGATATTACAGCTGAAAAAGCTACAAAGCTCAGGTCCTATCTAAGGAGGAGTTCTGGGGGAAACCCGAAGACAACTGGAGAGACCAAAACAAGGACAGAGGAATTTGAAGCCTTTGATGCGTATAGCTATAATGAGCGTGAAACACAGCACAACACACAGCCATATTAACAGAAAATTTTCCACTAAAGACTTATTTACCTGTTTCTGTTACATGATATGTCATATCAAGTTTTCTGCAAGAAAATACGTGGCAAAAAGGCAAGAAGAAACATAGTCTTAAGAGACAAAGCAAGCATCAGACAAGACTTACATGATACTGATTCTGGAATCATCAGACAGGGAATTTAAAATAACTATGATTAATATGTTAAGGGATCTGATGGAAAAATGTAGACAACATTCAGGAACAGAGACACGCAGTATAATAAAAAAGATGCAGACTCTGAAATAATCAAAAGGAAATGCTAGAAACCAAAAACTGTAACACAAATAAAGAATGCCTCTTACATAAGCTTATCAGTAGACCAGACATGACAAATGAAAAAATCAGTGAACTTGAAGATATATAAATGGCAACTTCTCAAACTGACATGCAAAGAGAAAAAAATGAAGAGAAGCTCCAAGAATTGTAGGACAACTGTAAGAATATAAACACATGCATAATTGGAATACAAGAAAAAGCAGAGAGAGCAGAATAGAAGCTATTTGAAATGATGATGTCTTAGAACCTTTACAAAATTAATGATAGCTGTCACACCACAGAGCCAGGAAGCCAGGACGTTCAGAGAGCACAAAGCAGCACAAATACCAAAAACTCTACATCTAAGCATGTTATATTCAAACTAATGAAAACAAAAAACAAACAGAAAATCTTGAAAGAAGACAGGCATTACCAAAAAGTAACTGATGCTGGCGAGATTGTGGAGAAAAGGGAACATTTATACACTGTTGGTGGGAGTGTAAATTAGTTCAACCATTCTGGAAAGCAGTGTGGTGATTTCTCCAAAACCTAAAAACAGAACTACAATACCACCCAGCCATCCCATTACTGGGTATATACCCAAAGGCATATAATTCATTCTGCCATAAAGATACATGTATGCATATGTTCATTGAAGCACTATTCACTATAGTAAAGACATGAAAACAATCTAAATTTCCATCAATGGTAGACTGGATAAAGAAAATATGTACATGTGCACCATGGAATATTGTGTGACCATAAAAAGAACAAGATCATGTTCTTTGTAGCAACATAGATGGAACTGGAGGCAATTAACCTTAGCAAAATAATATCTGAACAGAAAATCAAATACCACATGTTCTCACGCGTATGTGGGAACTAAATGATGAGAACACATAGACACAAAAATGAGGAAAACAGACACTGGGGCCTACTTAAGGGTGGAGGGTGGGGGAAGGAAGAAGATCAGAAAAATTAACTATTGGGTACTAAGTTTGGCACCTGCATAATGAAATAATCTGTACACCAAATCTCCATGACACGACCTTACTTACATAACAACCATGTGCATGTACCTATGAACCTAAAATAAAAATTTTAAAAACTGTGGGTTTTAAGTCATCTATCTAATTTTCGTTTTCTGACAAGGCTAATCCACAAAATGTGCAACATGAAAGTATTTGAAATATAGCTCATGAAAGAGACAAAAAGAATGGTTTATTTCATTTGCTAATATGCTATAATGAATAATAGTTTTAAAAACAAAAATACCCCCCCCAAAAAAAAGAAAAAAGAAGAAGGCAGGGGAAAGAGGAGAGGGAGATACGTTTACTACAGAGGAACAAAGATAAGACTTACAGTAGGCTTCTAATCTAAAACCCTGCAAGCAAAATGAGAGTTAAATGAAATATTGAAATTCTTGAAAGAAAAGAAAAATAATAGGCTGTGTAAAATTATTTTCAATATATGTATTACAGTTAAACACCAAAGCTTTATATCCTCAGACATAAGTAAGTGCCTACAAATTGATGAGAAAAAAAAACCATCTGGAAAAACGAATGAACAAACATAAATAAGCATTCTAAAGAAAAATACACTTGCCCATTAAAGACAGGGAAATGTGCTCAATCTTATTAGCAATCAAAGTAAACGCAAACTATAATAAGATAATACATGTGTGTTTTTCCATCTAATTGTCAAAATTGTAACAATGTTTCAGTTGGCTAGGATGTGCAGAAATAGGTATTTCGACACACGACTTGTTGGGGAATAATTTTGAAGGACAATTTGGCAGCATCCTTTAAATTTAAAAGTGGCCATATTCTTAATCCTAGCAATTCTGCTCTTGAGACTTTATCTTATGAAGACATGTTTGCACTGTGTCCAAAGATACATTTACAAGGATGTTCACTGCAGCATTCTTTGTTTTTATTTAACTTTTATTTATGTTCAGGGGTATATGTGCAGGTTTGTTATACAGGTAAACTTGTTTCATGCAGGTTTGTTGTACAGAATATTTCATCACCTAGGTATTAAGATTAGTAACCATTAGCTATTTCTCCTGATTCTGTGCCTCATTCCACCCTCCACCCTCAAGCAAGCCCCAGTGTGTATTGTTCCCCTTTATGTGTCCATGTGTTCTCATCATTTAACTCCTACTCACAAGAGAGAACATGTGGTATTTGGTTTTCTATTCCTGTATTAGTTTGCTAGGAATAATGATTTTCAGCTCCATCCATGTTCCTGCAAAGAATACAATCACGTTCTTTTTTATGGCTGCATACTCTTCCATGGTGTATATGTACCACATTCATTTATTCAGTCTACCATTGATGGGCATTTAAGTTGATTCAATGTCTTTGCTATAGTGAATAGTGCTGTAATAAACATATATGTGCATGTGTCTTTATAATAGAACAACTTAATATTCTTTGGTATATACCCAATAATGGGATTGCTGGATCAAATGGTAGTTCTGTCTTTAGGTTTTTGCAGAATCACCACTCTGTCTTCCACAGTGGCTGAATTAATTTACACTCCCAACAACAGTACATAAATATTGCTTTGTCTCCACAACCTTGCCAGAATCTATTATTTTTTGACTTATTAATAATAGCCATTCTAAATGGTGTGAAATGGTATCTCATTTTGATTTTGATTTGCATTTCTGCCTTTTTTTAAATATTCTTGTTGGCCGCACGTATGTCTTCTTTTGAAAAGTGTCTGTTTATGTCCTTTGCCCCATTTTTTTGTGGGGTTGTCTGTTTTTTTCTTGTAAATTTGTTGAAGTTTCTTATGAATGCTGGATATTGGACATTTGTCATATGAATAGTTTATAAAATTTTTCTCCCATTCTGTAGGTTATCTATTCACTCTGTTGAAAGTTTCTTTTGCTGGGCAGATACTCTTTAGATTGATTAGATCCTATTTGTCAATTTTTGATATTTTTGCAATTACTTTTGCTATCTTCATCAATAATTCTTTGCTCATTCCTATGTCCAGAATGATATTGCCTGGGTTGTCTTCCAGGGTTTTCATAGTTTTAGGTTTTACATTTGAGCCTTTCATCCATCTTGACTATTTTTTCATATATAGTGTAAGGAAGAGGTCCAGTTTCAATCTTCTGCATATGGCTAGCCAGTTACCCTTGCATCATTTATGGAATAGAAAAACACTACTACATTTTCCCAAGTGATTGGCTTTGTGAGGGATAGCTAAGAATGAACATTTTTGGGGATTATGGAGGGGAAGCAATGAATAACTTACAGTCCCGTCTTTGACACCTGAGTTCAGAAACAAGTGAGAGAAGAAGATCACAATCATATCTATCCATGATAAATGCTGGAGGACCGAACTTGACTTATACAGGCAGTCGTAATGGACTTCTTAATGTTTTATGCCTGAGGAAGATAAATCTACCGATCTAGCCACTATCACAGCCAAGATTATGCCACTGCACTCCAGCCTGCGCAACAGAGCAGGACTTCATCTCAAAAAAAAAAACAAAAAAGAAAAAAAAGAGAGAAAGAAAAGAAAACACAAAAACACATACAGCTGAACCCTCATTTATATTACCATCTGTGTCTATTATTGGTAGAAACATATTTATTTCAGATTTACTCACTGTTCCCTGTCTACTCCCTTTAATATTTATATATTTACCAATAGAAATAATGAGTACGTATTTTCACTTCATATAGTCATATTTGCTTTAAAGAATAAGATTATACCAGGCACCCTATTAAGTGATTTATTTATGTTATTTGAGAGAACTGGATCCTTGATCTCATTATCATTGTACTATAAGTAAAGAAACGGAAGTTCAGGGAAATCAAGTAACTTTTCCAAGGTTATACAGCTTGAAAATGACAGTACTATGAGTTGAATTCAGTCAGGACTGGCTGACTCTCAAGCTCATGTTTTTGACCACTGCTTATGGTTCAGGTTGTGAAATTACTTTGGGGAGTTTTCTTTGGTTCTTAAGTTTCATCTTGAAAGCATTTTCTGAAAAGTTGAGTTTTACAGTGAACACCAATATAGGCACCACGTAGATTCTGCAATTAACATTTTATAATACTGATTTTACCCCAAATCTGTCCACTTACCCATCCTATCTGTCTGCCACTTCTTCTCATTTTTATCCATTTCAAAATAAGTTGCAGATATTAGTACATATTCCTCAAATACTTCAGCATGTATATCATTAACTAAAGCTCAATATTTATAGATTTTTTCTATTCAGTTAAAATTTACATACAATAAAATGCATAAAACTTAAGTGTACTATTCCGTAACTTCCTCCCTAAGTCAAAGCACACACCTGTGCAACCCAAACCCCCATAAAGATGCAAAATATTACCATCACCCTAGAAGGTTTCCTCATGTCTGTTCCCAATAAATCCCACCTCCAACCCACAGAGGTTGTCCTCATTTGTTTTCACAACAGATTACTTTTGCCTTTTCTGTGACATCATATCAAAGGATTCAGGTAGTAAGTACTCTAGTGTAAGGCTTTTTAAAAATGCAACCTAATGTTTCTATGATTTGTCCATATTGTGTTCATCAGTAGTTCATGCCATTTTACTGCTCAGTAGTATTTCATAGTGTGAATATATCACAGTTTGTTTATTCATTGTCTTATTGTTGAACCTGGACTTTTTTCATATTTTGGCTATCAAGAATAAAGCTGCTATAAAATTGTACAAGTATTTTAGTGGTATTCAAAGCATATTACTTAGCAAGGCTCATGGTCTAGAAAGAAAATGCAAACCGATTTAGAAAATATGTGTTAGAGAGAAATACAGATTTGGGGGTTAGGAAAACTGAGACGTTGATCTCCAAACACAAGATGAGCTGTCACAGGAAGGAAGTGAATCAGGGTGATGTGCTTATTCAGTGCTCAGGCTCTGTAGCGCTGTTACCTAACTGTAGGAACTTACCTTCTCCAAGTCTTAGTTTTCTCATTTGTCAAGTTGAGATAAAAGTATATCTCTCCCAGAGTTTTTATGAGCATCAAATTAGATAATGCATATGAAGTGCTTCACAATTGTTTTTATTTTTATTAAAGCATCCCTTTTTATTTTTAAAATTCCTAGAGTGCAACTTCTATGATGCTATGCTGATAAACTAGCTTGAGCTGGGATTAGTTATGAACTCCAAAATCAGGATAATTAATATACAATAATTGAGGAACCACATTGTGATTAATCCATAAACTTTCCTAATAAGTTTATCTAAAATTCAGTTTCATTTATGATCACCTACTATACCCTAGACCCTATTCTAAGACATGGGTATATCACAATATATAAGAAAGACACAGCCACAGCCTTCCTGGATTCTTAGTTGGAAAGATACAGACAAATAATTATGAATGAGAGGTGGTTAATGAAAGAAGCATACAGAGGGCTTTGGAAAGCACATACTGGTGTGACCTAATGCTCAAGTCTCTCATAATTCTAAGAGAGAGAGTTGCCTTTCTTAGGACTGAACAAAAACCAGACCAGGGATTATTTTTTTGTCTGAGAACTGCAGGTAAAATTATGTTTCATTCTGCTTTGAATGCACAGGTTTCTTAATGCATATTCAAAGAAGCAATATGTCTGGAGGCGTGTAAATAAGGTTATTAGCCCACCTTTACATTCTAAACCTAAAACAATTAAATCACACTAAAACTATTTACATATATATAGAACAGCAGAGTAGAATACCATCCCCAAAGGAGAACAAATATACAAATATGTAAATATAAATATATAAAATGTATTTACTCATTTTTTAATATGTGATCATAAATATAACCATATTTATTTATTTATTTATTTATTTATTTATTACTTCCATTCTAATAGAGTCTTGAGTTTTGGCTGCTGAACATGAGGGAAGGAGGAGAAAATACGGTAAACTGTTGTTAATTAAGGGATCATTAGAGGATGAGGAGTCTTATTGCTTCTTTGTCATTCATGTCTTTTCAGATGCTTTCACTAACCCTTCACAATCTCAGCAAGGAGAATGGCAAAGAGAAGAGGGATGTAGTGAAAATAGAATAAAATGAGTACACATATTGTATATATTTATATTTGAATATTTGTATATTTTGTTCTCCTCTGGGTATGGTATTCTAACTCTGGTAGAGTAAGATGGTATTCTACTCTGGTGTTCTATTCATATGTAACTGCTGTATTAGTGAGATTTAATTATTTTAGATTTAGAACATTCAGGTGGAATAATAGCCTTATTGACACACCTCCAGGCATATGGCATCTTTGAATATGCATTAAGAAACCTGTGTCTTCAAAGAGGGATGAAACATAATTTTTTGTTTAACTCTCAGAAAAGAAAATAGTCCCTGGCCTGGTTTTTGTTCAGTAGTAAGAAAAGCAACTGCCTCTCCTGCTGCCACTCCATCTCCTATCCTTAGCCCATGCACATAATCATATAAGTGTATCTTTCCATAATGTTTAGAGCCTATTTCTCCCCTTTAGAAAGAGGTTTCTCATATTCATTATACTATTGTTTACGTTGACTTTTGTTCTATTTTTTCGTTACAGATCTCCATAGTTTATTCATAATAATCCCATTAATGAGCACATCTTTTTTGTCAAGCATTTGGATGGTGAAAAAAAAATGTAGGAACCTGATTTATCTATTGGAACCCTTCTAAAAGACCAGAGGGGTTTCAACCTCATTAAAGATTTTTTCATCAGCCAGGCAGATCAGTACCAATCGGAAGGCAGAATCAATCACCTAGGGAAGAACATTAAGTCATTTGTACCATTTTAATAAGACTAATTTCAAAGTAATGGAAAAAGGACTCAAGCCTTCAATGTATTTTCAATAACACCTCCACTTGTTGGAATCCTTCAAAGTCATTAGTAAAATCAGACACAGTCTATTTTTGAGGCTCCCAATCTTTTAAGGTGAGTTACTACACATTTCCTAAAACAGCTACCAATTGTTTAATATTAACTCTAAGAGGCTGTTTTGGTATATGTGCATTATTTCATTTTATCCCTACAACATTACTATGATAGGCATTGTAAAAATCTACAATCTAAAGATGAGAATACAGACTCAGATAGGTAAGACAATGTTCCCAAAGTCATACTGTCAGTAAATAGTGGAATTAGGAAGCTGAACTTAGATCTCTCTGATAATAAGGCCTGAGCACCTGGCCACTATATTGTACTGAGGGAATGAGATCCCTGGGTTCCTCTGAAGTCTGGCATACACATTCAAATGCAGAAAGAAAAACATACAAACAAAAATTTCCAAGGTGTGGAGGAAGGCAGAGGAAAATGCCTGTGTTCTCTGAGCTCTACTTCCTGTAAGCACCGTCAAAGCCATAACCAGTCCTGAAGGGGAATGATGGTGGGGTGTGAGTTAGACACTTGATACAAGAAGTTAAGCTTCAGCAAAGATTCCTATATCTAGGTTTGGCACAAAATCAACTTTGTATCCCTATACCGGACAGATTCACTCAGGCGAAGATAATGGTCATCTCAGTGATAACCGCATGGTCAGAGATTGAAGACCAAAATCTTACCTAAAATATTAGTGTAGTGTGAGATCCTAAAAGTATAGCATAAATTCTACAGGGTAGAGAACATTGAAAATGAGAGTTTAAATTTCCATTATTCCTCTAAAATGGAGACTAAGCAGCAGAAATTACATTACTATAGAAAACAAAGTGATATTTCCAGCACACTTAAGTCCATCCAAGCCTTCTACACTTGTTCCTACACTTGATGGCACAGTATAACCTCAGTTAACAACACAGTATGTGAAGCAATTTGCACAGAGCTTGGCACATAAGAAGTGATCCATAAATGTTAGGTGAGTTTAAAATAGATGTATAAAAAATACCTTTCATTTTGAACTAAATGTATTGTTCATACAAGCCGTTTAGTGTATCCATTACATAATACAAATTACATTATTCAAACTAAATAATCATTATTTCAGTGTAATAGTAGTATTACTACTCTATATATTTTAAAGGCAGAATTTTAAAGCAATTGACAACTTTTCATTATAATTTCAAAATTGGTTTTTCCATGAAAAGCAATGGCAACAAAAGCTAAAATAGACAAATGGGACATAACTAAACTTAAGAGCTTCTGTACAGCAAAAACAACAAAAAACAAAAAGTATCATTAGAGTGAACCAGCAACCAACAGAATGGGAAAAATTTTTGCCATGTACCTATCTGACAAAGGGCTAATATCCAGAATCTAAAAAGAACTTAAAGAAATTTACAAGAAATAAACAACCCCATTAGAAATTGGGCAAAGGATATGAACAGACCCTTCTCAAAAGAAGAAATTTATGCAGAGAACAAACATATGAAAAAAAAGCTCATCATCACTGCTCATTAGATAAATGTAAATCAAAACCGCATTGAGATACCATCTCATGCCAGTTAGAATGATAGTCGTTAAAAAGTAGGGAGACACCAGATACTGGAGAGGATGTGGAGAAATAGGAAAGTTTTTACACTGTTGGTGGGAGTGTAAATTAGTTCAACCATTGTGGAAGACAGTGTGGTGATTCCTCAAGGATGTAGAACCAGAAACACCGTTTGATCCAGCAATCCTGTTACTGGGTATATACCAAAAGCATTATAAATCATTCTATTATAAAGACACATGCACACATATGTTTATTGTGGCACTGTTCACAATAGCAAAGACTTGGAACCAATCCAAATGCCCATCAATGATAGACTGGATAAAGAAAATATGGGACATATACACCATGAAATACTATGCAGCCATAAAAAAGAATGAGTTCATGTCTTTTTCAGGGACATGGATGAAACTGGAAACCATCATTCTCAGCAAACTGACACAAGAACAGAAAATCAAGGGCCGGGCACGGTGGCTCAAGCCTGTAATCCCACCACTTTGGGAGGCCGAGGCGGGTGGATCACGAGGTCAAGAGATCGAGACCATCCCGGTCACATGGTAAAACCCCGTCTCTACTAAAAATACAAAAAATTAGCTGGGCGTGGTGGCGCGTACCTGTAATCCCGGCTGCTCGGGAGGCTGAGGCAGGAGAATTGGCTGAACTTGGGAGGCGGAGGTTGCAGTGAGCCGAGATTGTGCCATTGCACTCCAGCCTGGGCAGCGAGAGCGAAACTCCGTCTCAAAACAAACAAACAAACACTGCATGTTCTCACTTATAGGCGGGTGTTGAACAATGAGAACACATGGGCACAGGTCGGGAAACATCCCACACCAGGGCCTGTCAGGGGTGAGGTCCTAGGGGAGTTATAACAGGGAGTGGGGGAATTGGGGGGGATAGCGGTGTTTATCTCTTAGAAACTATGATGACAGACATTATTGTATGCATATTCTTCTTGCCTATATATTTGTGTTTCAGAATTTTAAGATAAATTGACTGTAATAGTTGGATTACAGTATTTTTTTTTCTTACCAGAAAGATTTCTAAACTTTCTCATCCATGATTAGGTCTTTTGAAGTCAAAAAGAAGCTGGTCAGAAAGTTTTAAAATAATGAATATTAGCAATATGCAACAACAGAAGAAATGCCCAATATATTTTGATATAAAAGAAAATACATCTGACTAAAGGATTAAAAGGATTAATCTGACTAAATGGAAAAGTACTATAAGGAACTTTGTATAAAACTTTCTCTTCTCTATCTTTTTATATGTGGCAGTCTCCCACCCTTAAGAATAGGTACCATGGATCTATTATATTTCAATAGGATTTTTGCTTCCAAGATTGGAATTTACCTTTAGAACTTTTAGTCTATTTGTTAGATAACAACACTGATGAAGATGTAACAAACTGTAAATATGGGGACAAAATGTACAGAATCACAAACCTTGTTCTTTAATTTATGTGTACAGAGAAAATTGCCAGATTTACGTTATGCTCTATCTGTAACTTATTGTACACATAAAACAGTTTGGATAAATTCTTATCTATTTTATTTACCAAACTAAATCTTCCCAAGCTGGTTTTACTCAAATAGAAATGAGGGCTGAAAAACACCACCACCAACAGCCTTACTATAGCTGATGATTAAACTGAATCCATTTTTTTCAAGTTTTTACTTTCATCCCCTGTGATAGTTTTTTTTAACCATATAACCACTAGAAACTTCATATGCAGTGTTGAAACACGTAACTGAATTACCTTGTATATCTGCTACTGTTTCAAATTTTAATATTCTGGCAATTATGTGCAATGTATACTTTCAGAGGAAAATTATGCTTAGGTGATGAAAATCTCAGAATATTATTTGATCACAGGTATTTATTTCATAAACATTCAGTTATTCTTTATTTTTAGAATAAGTAGGCCAACCCAAGCTAGTTATGAATATAATAGTAAAGCTAAGATAAAACAGACTTTTTTCAGTATATGTGTCTAGATATTTAGGTAAAATATACGGAGAAATTCTTGAAATTCATCTAACCTAAATCTTTTGTCAGCGGACTGCAACAGAATTTTGTTGTACTGAATATTGGCTAAAATAAATGAGTCCCCGGTAAGACTAAATTTTTTAAAACTATATAAACTTTTTTTGTTGTTGTTGAAAGAGGCGTCCTGAAATAAAAGTTAACCTTTAACAATGACAAGTGTCAACAGGATTATCTAGGACATGAGACAAGCCTGATTTCTCTCTGTGAGATTTGTAATATCAATCTATGTATTTCATCTTTCCTACAGGCAAATGAGTTGACAGTGGGGAATTTGGAGAGAGTAAGCTGCAGGACTTTGACGACAAATGCTCTGGTGATCAGGGGAGCTGGTCAATGAGAGAGAGAAGCAACTGGATCAACACAAAACATTCTGGGCACACTAGAAATTGAAGCACTATTTTTTAAGACAAATAATACTGTAGACTACCTAAGGCAGGATGAAATACATCACGTTTGCTTATGCAGACTTTCCAAATTACATTAAAAGAAACTTCACTGCTCTTCTTACACGTACTCCTAAAGACACTTTTTTTTTTTATCAGTACAGAGCCCAGCACAGAATCCTAAGTGATTTAATGAACAGGACTCTCAAATTCCATCTCTGCTCATGTGTGTTTTCTTGCACAGCATGTGCATACCCCAATTATAGCCTGTCAGATTTTACTATTTGTTTGCTTATCTTCTTATTCCACTAAAGGATTTTCTTAAAGACACAATATTTTACTACTTTTTGTCAGCAAAGGTCAGCCGCATTCATGGTACTGAAGAAGGACTCCAGAAATATCTTCTGTATGCATACTGAGTGAAAGAAGCTAACTCCCTCTTTGGAAACACACTTATATTCTGTAATAAAAAATGGAATTTAAACCACAAAGTATATTTTATGTCTTATATTTTAATATTGAATTTGATGTTTATATCAGTTTTTATGAAAACAATTACAACAAACAGTACAGAAATGTAATAATACAAAAAAAAATGTAAAATGAAAAGTAACACACTTCCATGTGTGTACCTATGCAACAATCTTGCATGTCCTTCACATGTACCCCAAAACCTAAAATGCAATTAAAAAAAAAAAAAGAAAAGTAACTACTAACAGTAAACCCTGCCTTCTCACTCAAGATATTACTGTTAACAGCTTCTTCTGGATCCTTTCAGAGATTTTTGTATTTCTATTTAACTTTTTATGCGTACATTATTAGTTTCCTACCTCCCTAATTAGATGCTGAACTCATTAAGTTCAGCAACTGCAGCATCTATTTCTTTCATATTCCACATACTGTTTAGCTCTGTTCTGGACACTTAGTAAGTACACAATAAAAATAACTGTACTTGTGATTATTCTGCTGACTCTGTTAACTACGAAAAGACAAATTGCAAGCCATGCAGAATATTATAACAAACCAGGACAACATTTAAGGCTGAATAAAAATGTGAAATCTTTAATGACATTGGTTGAGTAATCTCAGGGTCACAGCACTAGATAAAGTTATATAATTATTAAATTGTGGGTACACAGCATTTATTTAACATGTTTGTGCAGAGTAAGTATGTGACCATATTCTGTGGGGTATACAGATGCACAGCCACTTTTGAAGCAAGCATTGTTATCATCTCCGGTTCATAGATGAAGAAACTGAGGTTTAGAGAGATTTAGTATTTGCCCAAGCCTATAGAATTATAAGGTAGCATAGCTGGAATTCAAATTCAGACAGTCAGCCTCTGAATAATATTACCGGGATTTTTTATAGCAACAGAACTAGTTGACTTTTTTTTCTTTTTTTTTTTTGCCAATCAGTTTGAGCTTATAAGGTTGCTCAGGTTAGCCTTGAACTCATGACCTCGCCTTCGCAAGCGCCACGACCTCCGGCGGGAGCCACTTTGGACCCCTAGATGACTGTTATATTCTTGGCTAAAGTTCATCTCCCAAACAGACTCACAAGAAGCAGATTAATAAATGATGGTTTCTTGCACTTAGAGGTGAAAATCTTACCAAGCACAATCAAAGCAAGATCAAGTGTCTGCCCATCAAGTATTCTTTCCTGTATTTGCTGGTATTCAAGTTCACGTTAGCTACTGAAATAAATAAGCCAGCAGAAAACCACAGCAGGAATATGGAGAATAATCTTTTCATACAAATATACTTTCTTGACCAGGGTAGGCATTCTTTATTTCTTCTTGATTTTTAGGGTGCCTTTGTTTTCTTTTTAAAGGTTATCTAATGATTCTTCCAAAAATTATGGTTATCTAATGATTCTTCCAAAAATGACATATACAGATGTAAGGTCCAACAAGATTGAAGAAATGTTAATACAGAGGAATTTCAAGAATATTGTGACTTTCATAGAGACTGACATATGCAACACCATACCAGAATGCCTAAGTTTAGTCTTATAAAAGTATTTGGTTACCTCTGTCCTATGAAATAAGCCAGAACTGTCTCACTCAATTCGATAATAATTATCTCCTGGAACATTCTTTCCCTGAATAGTAGGTATCTCCCTAAATGTTTCTCTCCAAATATCATATAGTTGTCTTTTCCCTGAAAGCCTGTCCCTTGAAGTGTTGGTCTTCTTCCTAAAAGCCAGTCACGTGCAGAGGGGAAAAATGCAAAAAACAGCCAAAGTGATATTTGATGAGACGTGTTTTACTGACATGCTTCTAATATGAAAATCTTCAACTTGCATGCAAGTCTCTATGCAGATTTTTACTGTAGAGACTTTGAAAATATCTTCAGTATCAGCTTCTAGAAGAAGATTCATTTCCTCCTCCCAGTCGATCTCATAAAAAGGAATACTTCTGTGAAATAAAATATATGCATCATGGAAGTATTCAAGGATTTAGAATGCTTATTATTGTTACTAATTACTAACTTATAGCTACATAGTGATACATGGCACATAATAGGATAGAAGTAAAATATTCAGTTGTCTTGAATTTTCATGGCCTAATCTGACCCAGAGGATGGCAAAGATCCACAAATAAAAGATACAGTGCCATCTACCTTACACCGTTGTCTTAACGGATCACAGCAAATAAGACCCACTGGTCACATTCTTTATTCAGTGTTAATAGTAGGTAGGAGAAAAATATATTTTGAAAAGAACATATTTGTCATGAATTATTTCATAAAAATGTTTCGTTCAACAGGTATGTTACTTGCCTAGGGAAGATCTCTTATCACAGCATATCTGCATTTTCATGTAAGTGGCCAAAATCATGTTTAAGGCTTGTCAAACAATTTTAAAAATTGGAAATATATTTGAACGAAAATGTGTCTAGAAATATGAGAACTACTAAATCTTAATTAATACTCTGCTCTTTTTGTTAACATGTAAACTCCTAGCCTGCTAAAAAGTGTCCTACTATAGACTCAGTTTAATAACATAAATTCTTTTCATCAATGTATATATTCAGAATTTAACTCCGAAAGTAAAATGAATAGTGTAAAGAATATGGACACAGAGTCATAACTCATAACTCTATGTATACCCTAGTTTTAAAAGTGATTCTCTTGCTCAAGATGCCTTAGCTAATAACTGGAGAAGCAGTATTTAAATCTTAGGTTTGGTCACTCCAAGGCCGATGGGCATCTTGCAACACAAAGTTGCCTTCCAGAGATTAAGAAGAAAAGGCCAAAAAAAAAAGAGGCAAAAACAACATTTTCAATGGGCCAAGGATTGAACATAGAACTTCTTGCCTTAGTCAAAATTAATTTAGGGAAAAACACAATGTCAATGCTCTAAACTTATTTGATAATTAAAAATAAAGTATTTTTCTTTATTTAGTTTATTCAGAGCATGGGCTGGTCATCAAACACTTTTGCCAATATATAACTTGATAGTTTCACTTTCTTCCTGAACAGCTTGAGAATCTAATGATTATTTGAATTTGTACATATCGTAAAAGAAATGTGCTCTCTATATTTGAATAGCTAAGCCTGTCACTTTTGAAAATGAAAAATTGAAAGTAATCAAAATCAAATAAAACAAGGTAGCAAAGATAAATTATTCAAAAATGATATTCTTAAACATGTATACTTCAATTCTTTTAACATTTTGCTAAGAATATACTTGTGTCTATGTATAGCAAAAAGTATTAATCTTATTTATTCATAAATTTTGATTTTCCTAAAAAATACAAGCTATGATCTACTTGAGCAGCTGGAATATAACATTATTAATAATTTTCTCTCTGCTTAGAAAATTAAAGACAGGGACTGTTTATGACAGGTAATGATAAAGTTGTCTACTTTGGAAAGTTACATTTGTAATTCCCTCATATTTGAATATTCATGTAAAGTCTCTTAGGTATACACTTTACAATAATTCATTTCATTGCTTCATCTATCATCATAAATGACTCTTTCTGATGTCCACCTAGATTCATCACAGGTTATAAGAGGTTAACTTCTTTTACTGAAAACCCACCATAAATATTACTAATCTGTGTTTATATTCTCTATAGATAGAGCTAAATAAAATGAGCTAGATTTTCCAGAGATTCACTTTATATATAGGATTAAGAAAATATGTATTAGAGGCTAGGCAGCAAGCTGGAAAGAATAGAACTAGAATTTCATTAATAACCTTAGTCTACTGAATAATAATACTAATATTAGTAATAATGAGTTTATTAATCATTTACTATGTAGAAGAAAACCAGTGCTAAGTATTTTGTACATTAGCTCAGTTATTCCATACAGCTCTATGAAGCACATGTCATTATTATTCCCATTTACTGATGAGAATCTGACTTTACAGATAATAAAGTTGCTCCACATACCTTGACATTAAATTTAGATTTGTCCGATTCCTAAACCAATCTTCTTATATATATGTGTAGCAGAGGCATTATTAGGGAAGAAAACACAGCAATGATGCAACTTGTTTACCTGTGTGTGTGTGTGTGTGTGTGTGTGTGTGTGTGTATGAGCAAGATTGCCAGGGAAGTCAGAGTTAATTTGCAAGTAGGATTTCAATAGATGGGACAAATATTGATTAAAAAAATGAAAATTCCTGGAAAATACAAAATAACCAGTGGATAGAGGGCTATTTCTTATCTAGTGGTAGACAGACTAGAGCCTCAACACACACACACACACACACACACACACACACACGGGGGGAGAGAGAGAGAGAGAGAAATCTTTATAAGGGCAGGGGACATTGGACCTTCAAGAGTCACTGAGGGTATCCTCTCAGAAGGGTAGTTGTAGGTGGCAGACTGCATAAAAGTTACGAGAGAAAAAAGGTTTTCTCAAGATGGGGATGGGGTGGTGGGAAGAGTTACTGTGAAGTAAGGGTAGGATACTGGCTTGTCAGGGTTCTCCAGAGAAACAGAACCCATTGAAGATATATTAGAGAGGGAAAGAATGAGGAGAGATTTATTATAAGGAATTGGCTCACATGATTGTGGAGGCTGACAAGTGCCAAGATCTGCAGTTAGCGAGCTGGCGACCTAGAAGAGCAAGTAGTATAATTTGAGTCTGGCAGGCTCAGGATCTCAGAATAGCTAATGACTGGATTTTAGTCTGAAGGCAGAAAAAAAACAACGTTCCAGCTGGAAGGCAGTCAGGTAGGATGAATTTCCTCTTATTGGAAGGAGGGTCAATCTTCTTGTTCTATTCAGGTGTTCCGGTGTTTGGATGAGTCCCACACACATTAAGATGGGCAATCAGATTTACTTACTCTACTGATTCAAATGTTAATTGGATCCCCAAACACATTCACAGACAAACCCAAAATAATATCTGAATGAATGTCTGAGCGTCTCACAGGTCAGTCAAGGTGACACATAAAATTATACACACTGGTTATACTGATTATAGTTTATTAAAATTATGGTTTTTACAACTAATCCTCTTAACACTCTGTTTCTGGAAGGACATGGTTATGTGGGAAATTTGAAACAGTTGGCTGATAGCTATTAACATAATGGGCTCAAGTATGGCACAATATTAAGGCCCTGACATTAAATAGCTCCTCCAAAGAATTACTGCAATAGAGCTATTTATAATACCAACTGAGCAGTAGGTGTACTAGAGTAGTATAGTATCTTCTTTCAATTTTGCTCCCAGGAAAAAGCCTTTCTCCCATCTCCCTATCCTTCAGCCCAGTACTACTTAAGCAATTGACAGGAAAAAAATTTCCTAAAAGATCATGAAGTTAGAAATTTCTGTGATGGATCTGACGGAAAGGCCTATAAGGAAATGAGAAGTCTTATTTAAAGAAGTATTACAAGCTACAGAGTTACATGTTTAGCCCAATTTCCTCTTTAGCGCTCTCTAAGATGAAGTAAAAATGAAAATAATAACTTTTTTTTAGGAAGAAATGCAGACCCTTACTCAAGACTGATAAAATGAACAAAGGCTGCAAAGTAATAGAAGATTTATGGAAAAACAAGATAGAGTAAAATAAGGACTTTGATATGGTTTAGATCTGTGTCCCTGCCCAAATCTCAAGTTGAATTGTAATCCCTAATTTTGGAGGTGGAGCCTAGTGGCAGGTGATTGAATCATGGGTGCAGTTTCTCATGAATGGTTTAACATCATCACACTGGATATTGTTCTCCTGATGAGTTCTTTTAAGACCTGGTTGCCTAGAAGTATGTAGCACCTCCCCATATCTCTTCTTCCTGCTCTGGCCATGTGAAGTTCTGGCTCACCCTTTGTCTTCCATCAAGATTGTAAGTTTCTTGAGACTTCCCCGAAGCTGAGCAGATGGCCACCATAATGCTCCCATTATGTGGCCTGCAGAACCATGAGCTGATTAAACCCCTTTTCTTTATAAATTACCCAGTCTCAGGTAGTTCTTTATTGCAATGTGAGAACGAACTAATGCAGAAAGTTGGTACCAAGGAAAGGGTCTTTGCTATAAAGATACCTGAAAATGTGGAAGCAGCTTTGAAATTGGATAACAAGGAGACTTTGGAAGAGTGTGGAGAGCTTAGAAGACAGGAAGTTGAGGGAAGGTTTGGAACTTCCTAGAGCCTTGTTAAATTGTTGTGACCAAGACTGGCATGGTGGCTCATACTTGTAATCACAGCATTTTGGGAGACTCAGGCTGGTGGATTACTTGAGGTCAGGAGTTTAAGACCAGCCTGGCCAACATGGTGAAGCCTGTTCTCTGCTAAAAATACAAAAATTAGCCAGGCACAGTGGTGTGTGCCTGTAATCCCAGCTACTCGGGAGGCTGAGGCACAAGAATCTCTTGAACTCAGGATAGAGAGGTTACAATGAGTCAAGATTGCACCACTGCGCCATCGCACTCCAACCTGAGTGCAATCCAACCATCTCAAAAAAGAAAAATATTGTGACCAAAATGCTGATAGTGATATGGACAGTGAAGACCAGGCTGCGGAGGTCTCAGACGGAAATGAGAAACATATTGGGAATTGGAGCAGAGGTCACTTTTGTTACGTGTTAGCAGAGAGATTGGCTGTATTACACCCCTGCTCTAGGAATATGTGGAATTCGAACTTAAGAGTGATGATTTAGGGTATCCGGCAGGAGAAATTTCTAAGCAGCAAAGCATTCAAGATGTACCATGGCTGCTTCTAACAATGTATACTCATATGTGTGGGCAAAGAAGTGACCTGAAACTGGGAATTATATTTAAAAGGGAAGCAGAGCACAAATGTTTGAAAAATTTACAGCTGGAAAAGTGGCAGAAAAGAAAAACCCATTTCCTGGTGAGGAATTCAAGCCAACTGCAGAAATTTGCATAAGTAAAGAGGACTCAAATGTCATTACCCAGGACAATGGGGAGTCTTCGAAGGCATTTCAGAGACAACCATGGTAGCCCCTCCAATTATAAGCCTAGAGGCCTAGGAAAGAAAAATGGTTTCATAGATGTGGGACACTGCTTCTCACATCCCGGCTGCTCCAGCTTGAGGTGTGGCTCAAACAGGCCCAGGTAAAGCTTGGGCCACTGCTCCAGGGGGTACAATCTGTAAGCCTTGATTGTTTCCATGTGGTGGTAAGACTGAAGATGAATGGAGTGCAAGAGTTGAAGCTTAGGAGCCTCTATCTAGATTTCAGAGAATGCATGGAAAAGCCTAGATTTCCAAGCGGAAGCCTGTTGCCAGAGCAGAGCCCTCATGGTGAATGTCTACTAGGGTAGTGCAGAAGAAAAATGTGGGGTTGGAGCTCCTACACAGAATCCCCACTGGGGCCCTGCTTGGTGGAGCAGTGAGAAGAGGGCCACCGTTCTCCAGACCCCAGAATAGTATATCCACCAGCAGCTTGCACCGTGAACCTGAAAAAAAAGCTGCAGGCACTCCACACTGGCCCATAAAAGCAGTTGTGGAGCTGAACCCTACACATTCACAGGAGAGGGGCTGCCTGAGACTTTGGGAGCTCAACCTCTTGCACCAGTGTGACCCAGATTTGGGACATGGAGTCAAAGGAGATTATTTGGAAGCTTTCGGGTTTAATAACTACTGTGCTGGGTTTTGGACTTGTGTAGGGCCTGTAACCCCTTTCTTTTGCCTGATTTCTCCCTTTCGGAATGGAAGTATTTACCCGATGTCCTATACATATATTGTACCTCGGAAATAACTAACTCATTTTTTATTTTACAGGCTCATAGGTAGAAGGGACTAAACTTTTCTCAGAGAAGGTAATGCAATCACTTAAGACTTTGGGGAACTGTTGGGAAAGCAAAACTATATTTTGAAATGTGAGAAGGACATGAGGTTTGGAAGGGGCCAGGGACAGAATGACATCGTTTGGCTCTGTGCCCTCACCCAAATCTCAGGTTGAATTGCGAACGCCACTGTTGGAGGTGGGGCCTTGTGGAAGTTGATTAAATCATGGTGGTGGTTTCTCATGAATGGTTTAATATTATTCTCCTGGGTGTTGTTCTTGTGATGGTGAGCCATTTCTCATAAGATCTGATTGTATAAAAGTGTATGGCACCTCTCTCCTCTCTCTCTTCATTTTTCTCTGGCCACGTAAGATTTGCTTGCAACCCCTTTGTATTCCACCATGACTGAAAGTTTTCTGAGGCTTCTCCAGAAGCCATCATGCTTTCTGTACAGCCTGTGGAAATGTGAGGTGGTGAAACATTTTTTTGTTTATAAACTACCCAGTCTCAGGTATTCCTTTATAGCAGTGCAAAAACAGACTAATATAGACTTTACAACAAGAAGAAAAGTGAAAGGCAATCAAATTACAAGTTAAACATATGGTCAAGAGCCATTCATTTATTATTATTTTGCAAGTCAACTATTAAGAGAGAGTAAGAATGAAACAGCAAACTTGCCATTTCTATATTTAAGGAATGCTTCATTTACAGAATTACATGTTTTCACATGTTATATATGTTTTACATCAAAGTTGGGAAGGGTTGGATAGATAAATCTTTATCTATGTTACACCAAAGCACAAAGAAAAAGCAGCATTATATAAATAGTAATTTAGTGTAAGTTTTTTTTAGTGGAGCAATTAGTTTTAAAATTCAGTGAGCTTTATACAAAGAGAAAAAGTCTGTAGACACCAAAAACATCAATAAAGTAAATAAACAATTCGTTTCCAAAATGGAATTGCAAGCTGAAAATAAAAATGAGAAAATAATGAGAAAATAATGTAATGTATTCTATCAAGGAGAATAAAATACTTAGGAATAAATTTAACACAGGAGGTATGATACGTGTAGGCTGAAACTGTAAAACATTCCTAAAAAATTATAGAAATTCTAGATAAACGTAAAGGCATACGACCTTTATGGATTAGATGAGTTAGTATTGTTAATATGGCAATACTCCTAATATTGATGTAGAAAGTCAATGAAATTCCTATCAAATTTTCAGGTGGCTTTTTTTTTGCAGAAATTGACATGCAGAAATCCTAAAATTTACAGTGAAATTAAAGAAAACCAGAATAGCCAACATAATTGTATAAAAACAAAAGTTGGAGCACTCACACATTCTTACTTCAAAACTTAATATAAAGCTACAGTAATCAAAACTGTGTGGTACTAGCATGAATTAGGACATATGAATCAATGGAATTAAATTGAGAGTCTAGTCAAAATGAAAGAAAAAAATGTTAAAGGCAACTGGAGAGAAAGGCCAGGTTATCTACAAAGGGTAGCCCTTTTTAACCCGTGTTCTCCAGCTGACAGGGATTTCAGTCCTCCCTAGAACAAAGCTCTCAGGGAGAGGAGCAGGATGCCATCTTTGCTGTTTGGGCTACAGTAAATCTCTCAGCATCACTTCTATATGCTGACAGTGAACAATCTGGAAAAGAAAAAACAAATCCCATTTATAGTAGCCACACATAAAAGGAAATTCTAAGGGATTACCTTAACCAAAAAAGTGAAAAATCTCCATGATGAAAATAATAAAATACATATAAAATAAATTGCAAATAACACAAAAAATAGAAAGATATACATTGCTCCTGGATTGAAAGTATCAACATAGTTAAAATGTCAATAATACCCAAAGCAATTTACAGTTTCAATGCAATCCCTATCAAAGAATCAACATTTTTCACAGAAATAGAAAAAAAAATCCTAAAACTTACACAGAACTACAAAATCAATAGCCAAAGCTATTCTATGCACAGAGAACAAAACTGGAGGAATCACATCACCTGACTTCAAATTGTACTACAGAGCTGTAGTAATCAAAATAGCATGGTGCTGACATAAAAACAGACACATAGACCAAGGCAACAAAATAGACAACCCAGAAATAAATCCATACACCTATAGTAAACTCATTTTTGACAAAGATGCCAAGAACATACACTGGGGAAAAGATGATCTCTTAAATACATGGTGCTGGGAAAAGTGAATATCCCTATACAGAAGAAAGAAACTAGATCCCTACCTATCACCATATACAAAAGCAAAATAAAGATGGATTAAAAACTTAAATCTAAGACATCAAATTATAAAATTACTACAAGAAAACATTGAGGAAAATCCCCAGGACATTGGTGTGGGCAGAAATTTCTTGATCATTACCCACAAGCACAGGCAATTATAATGTAAATAGAAAAATGGGATCACATCAAGTTAAAAAGTTTCTCCACAGCAAAGAATAAGATCAACAGAATGAAGAGATAACCCACGAATCAAAATAAAATGGATAACTACCCATCTGGCAAGATATTAATAACCAGAATATATATTAATAAGAAGCTCAAACAACTCTATAGAAAACATTCTAATAATCCAATCCAAAAAAATGGGCAAAAGGTTTTAATGGACATTTCTCAAAAGAAGACATACAAATGGCAAACAGGCATATAAAAAGGTGCTCGACATTATTGATTATCAGATAAATGCAAATCAAAATTACAATGTGTTATCACTTAACCCCAATTAAAATTACTTATATACAAAAGACAGAGAATAACAAATGCTTGTGAGGATGTGGAGAAAAAGGAACCCATATATACTGTTGGTAAGAATGAAAATTAGTACAATGGAGGTTTAAAAAAAAAAAAAAGAAAAAAAAACCCTAAAAATTGAGCTACCACATGATTCCGCAATTCCACTGCTGGGTACATATCAAAAGGAAAGGGAATCAGTATATCAAAGAGATATTTACACTCCTGTGTTTGTTGCAGTACTATTTACGATAGCCAAAATTTGGAAGCAAACTGTCTATCTACTGATGAATGAATAAAGAAAATGTGGTACATATACTCAGTGGAGTACTATTTAGCTATATAAAAAAAATGAGACCCAGTAACTTGCAACAACACGTAGATACGGGGTCAATAGGATTATTTTGAAGCTTTAATATTTAATTACTGTTCTGCTGGATTTTGGATTTGAATGGGACCGGTTGCTCCTTTTTTTTGGCGGGGGGTTGATTTTTCCCTTTTGGAATGGGAATATTTACACAATCCTTGTACCCACATTGCAACACCTTTTTTATTTTCCAGGCTCATAGGCAGAAGGGACTAACCTTATCTCATGATGAGACTTGGAACTTTGTACATTTGATTTAACACTGAAACAAGTTAAGACTTTGGGAGTTATTAAGAAGGGATAATTATATTTTGCAATATGAAAAGGACATGAGACTTGGGGGTCCAGGAAAGAAATAATAATGGTTTAGATCTGTGTCCCCACCCAAATCTCATGTCAAAATGTAATCCCTGCTGTTGAAGGTGAGGTCTTGGGGCAGTTAATTGAATCATGGGGTAGATCCTTCATTAATGGCTTAGCATCATTTCCTTGGTTCTTGTGATAAAGTTCTCCTGAGATCTGGTTGTTTAAAAGTGTGTAGCACCTCCCTGGCACTTGGTCCTACTGTGGCCATGTGATATGTGTGCTCCATCTTCACCTTCTGCCACAATTGTAAGATTCCTGAGTCCTCCCCAGAAGCCAAACAGATGCCAGCATCATGCTTCCTGTACATCCTGTGGAACTGTGAGCCAATTAAACCTCTTTTCTTCATAAATTACCCAGTCTCAGATGATTGTTTATAGCAGTTCAAGAATGGACTAACAGAACATTCAAATGGCAAACAGATATATGAAAAGGTGCTCAGTATCAGAGAAATACAAATAAAAACTACAATAATATATTATCTCATCTCACGTACTGTGAATTTTCTGTAAAAGACAAAAACAAATGGACATAACAAATGCTGGCAAGGATGTGGAGAAAGGGAATCCTAATACACTGTTGGTGGGAATGTACTTTAGTACAATAACTATGGAAAATAGTTTTAGTTTGCTCAAAGAACTAAAAATAGAGCTACCTTATTCACTGCTACTTATGTATCCAAAAGAAAAAAAAATCAGTATATCCAAGAGATATCTGCACCCTCACGTTTATTGCAGCACTATTTACAATAGCCCAGATTTGGAAGCAACCTAAGTGTCTATGAACAGAAGAAGGGATAAAGAAAATGTGGTATATATGTACAATGGAGTACTATTCAGCCATAAAAAGAATGAGATTCTGTCATTTGCAACAACATAGACAGAACCAGAGGTCATTATGCTAAGTGAAATAAGCCAGCCAAAGAAAGACAAACTTTGCATGTTCTCACTTATTTATGGGTGCTAAACATTAGTACTCATGGAGATAGAGAGTAAAACAAAAGGGAAGGGATTTGAGGTGGAGAGAGTAGTGGGGATGGTTAATGGGTACAAAAATATAGTTAGATATTATGGATGAGATCCAGCATTTGATAGCACAACATGGTGACTACAGTCAACAATGATTTAAAGAGTATAATTGGATTGTTTGTAACTCAAAGAAAGAATAAATGCTTTAGGTGATCAATACCCAATGTACTCTGATGTGATTATTAAGCATTGTATACCTCTATTAAAATACTTCATGTACCCCGTGTATTGAACATACCTATTATGTATGCACACACATTTTAAAAAAAGAACTGAAAAGTGAGAAGCAGACACACTTTTGGACAACAAAACCAAGCCTCTCTGCTGTTTCTCAGAAATAATTGGAAAAGGAAACTAGACTGTGATTAGGCTACCTGGTTGGATTAGTTAGGTTACTTGGGAAAAGAAGACTAAGACTAGGTTATTACAGTATAAATGGGAAAAGTAATCCGTGAAGGTCAGAGATGTTGGGAAAATTTGGTTTTTAGTAATAGTTAATTATCAAAAAAATTGATTGATGTTAGGCTCTGAACTTATAGATCATATAAAAAAAAAATCAAAAAAAAAAAATGGAATGAGAAAGAAGCATGGTTTTGTAAACCTCCCATGAACTAGCTCTTCCGTGACTTTGGATAGGATTTAGATGCAATGAGTGCAAGATTTCTCACCTATGCAATGAGGAAATACATAATCTTTAACATTCTGTTAATTTCAGCATTACTGAAATAAATATTTGTTCTTAAGATGATCATTCTGAAGGGAACAACTCTTGTGTGTATGCTTTAATACATTTTACTTAAAATGCAAATCCAATATTGCATAGCTGAAATATGTGCCTAAATAGAATTTGCACAATTTGGTATTTTTTTTTACTTTAGTTGCACATAGTTTTCTTCTTGACCCATATATACCCACCATAATTCTTACATGTTTCTGTTTCTCCCACTTTGTTTTCTTTTGATACAACTGTCAGTTCTGATCATGATGCCATATTTAGAATGCCAAATATTATGTATGTAAATTACCTAAAAGCCTGGAACATATAGATAAACAGTATCTACATTTTTGTGTATTACACATAACATATATACAGTCATGCCACATATAAAGACGTTTCAGTCAGTGATGGACCACATATAAATGGTGGACTCATAACATTATAATGGAGTTGAAAAATTCCTATCCCCTAGTGAAGTCACAGCCATCCCAACATTGTAGCATGACACATTATTAATCTGTTTGTAACCTGTTTGTTGGTGTAAACAAACCCCCTGCACTTCCAGTTGTAGAAACGTGTAGCACATACAATTACATACAGTACATAATACTTGATCATGATAATAAATGACTGTTACTGGTTTGTATATTTACTATACTTCCTATCATTATTTTAGAATTTATTCCTTTTTCTCATTCAAAAATAACTGTAAAACAGCCTCAGACGTGTCCTTCAGGAAGTATTGTCATAGATAACAGCGCCATGTATATTACTGCCTCTGAAGACTTTCCAGTGGAACAAGATGTGGTGGTGGACCACAGTGATATTGATGACCCTGACCCTGTGTAGGCTTAGGCTAATGTGTGTGTTTGTCTCATATTTTTTAAACAAAAAAAGTTTAAAAAGTAAAACATAAAAAAAAAAATTTTTAATAGAAAATGCTTACAGAATAAGGATATAAAGACAGTAACTTTGTCTACTGTGCAATGTGTTTGTGTTATTAGCTAAGTGTTATTAGGAGTGAAAACATTTTATAAAATTAAAAATTTATTGCCGGATGCAGTGGCTCACGCCTGTAATCCCAGCACTTTGGGAGGCTGAGGCGGGTGGATCACAAGGTCAGGGGTTCGAGATAAGCCTGCAACCCCGTCTCTACTAAAAATACAAAAATTATCAGGGCGTGGTGGTAGGCACCTGTAATCCCAGCTACTCGGGAGGCTAAGGCAGGAGAATCACTTGAACCCTGGAGGTGAGGTTGTAGTGAGCCAAGATAGTGCCATTGCACTCCAGCCCAGGCAACAGAGGGAGACTCTGTCAAAAAAAAAATTAAAAATTTATAAAGTCAAAAGTTACAGTAAGCTGAGGTTAATTTATTATTGAAGAAAGAAAAGTACTTCTTTATAATTTTAGTGAAGCCTAATTGTACAGTGTTTATAAAATCTACAGGAATGTTCTAGGCTCTCACATTCACTCACTAAGCACTCACTGACTCACCCCGAGTGACTTCCCATCCTGCAAACTCCATTCACGCTAAGTTTCCCACACAAGTGTACCATGTTGTAATCTTTTATACTGTATTTTCCTCTACCTTTTGTGTGTTTAGATGTATCTAAATACATAACTACCTATGATTTTATTTAAATTGCCTACAGTATTCATAACAGTAAAATGCTGTATAGGTTTGTAGGCTAGGAGTAATAGTCTATAGGCTAGGTGTGTAGAAGGCTATACCATTTAGGTTTGTGTAAGTATACTCTAGGATTTTCATAGAACAACAAAATCATCTAACACTAGAAAGTATTCCTGTCTTTAAGCATACATACATATATTTTCATATTCTGTGACTTTTTTTAAAAAAAAAGAAAAAAACAACGAAGTCTTGCTCTGTTGCCCAGGCTGGAGTGCAATGCGCGATCTCGGCTCACTGCAACCTCCGCTTCCTGGGTTCAAGCAATTCTCCTGCCTCAGCCTCCAGAGTAGCTGAGATTACAGGCATGAGCCACCACACCCGGCTAATTTTTCTTTTCTTTTTAATTTTTTATTGCATTTTAGGTTTTGGGGTACATGTGCAGAACATGCAAGACAGTTGCATAGGTACACACATGGCAGTGTGTTTTGCTGCCTTCCTCCCCTTCACCCACATTTGGCATTTCTCCCCAGGCTATCCCTCCCCAGCTCCCCCCACCCACTGTCCCTCCCCTATTCCCCCCAATAGACCCCAGTGTTTAGTACTCCCTTCCCTGTGTCTATGTGTTCTCATTTTTCATCACCCGCCTATGAGTGAGAACATGCGGTATTTCATTTTCTGTTCTTTTGTCAGTTTGCTGAGAATGATGCTCTCCAGATTCATCCATGTCCCTACAAACGACATGAACTCATCATTTTTGATTGCTGCATAATATTCCATGATGTATATCTGCCACATTTTCCCATTTTTAGTAGAGGCAGGGTTTCACCATGTTGGCCAGGCTGGTCTTGAACTCCTGACCTCAGGTGATCCGCCCGCCTCGGCCTCTCAAAATGCTGGGATTACAGGCATGAGCCACTGTGCCCAGCTGACATTTTTCATTAAACAATTTATCCTAGGTTTCTTTCCGTATCAATATAGATCTACATTATTACTTTAAATGGTCTTCAAATTATTTAACCTTATGAATAAATCATAACTTATAAACTGAGTTTTCTATTGCTGGACATTTACACCATTTCCAATATTTCAGTATTGTAAGCAACACCGAAATGAACAGTATTAAAATTGTTTTTTCTTCACTATTATTTCCTGAGGACAAATTCCTTGAACATTTGTTGGTTCAAAGAGTATGCATATTTTACAGGTTTTTGTTAAGTATCATCAACCATACACCAGATATGCGTACTGTTTTACCTTTACACTTGCAGTATGTAAAAGTGCATTGTCATTTTAATTTCTATCTTTTTTATTGCTAGCAAAGGTGATTTTTTTTTTAATTTTTCTGAATTGCCTATTTCTTTTACAAGCAGTTTTATCTTTATATGTTGTTTCATAAATGGAGTTAGTATGGTCTTTACTTGCAAATATCAAAACAGATCCTGAAATTGAATGAGGAATGTAACTCAGTTTCTTCTCTTCTACCTTTCTTTAGGTATAAGTTACCATTAGGAAAACTATCACAAAGCAAGTTGCAAGATACAGGCCAAGTAAAGAAACTTAAACATCAAGAAATTTTGATATATTTTTTAAAAAGTGCCTAATGCCTTTTTGCTGGATAGAAATACACGAATACCTTTTGTGAGCCACATTTAATATCTAATAAGTGATTCTGCTCCCTATAAAATAACTATTCCCTTTCACATATAAATATTACTATAATTAAAGTTTGCCAGTGCCATTGGTGATCTCTTGTTTCCTCATAAAAATATCTTGAATGAAAATCAAACTTCTGGATTAATAGTTCATTCTTCAAATGTGTAGCTTAATACATAGCATCTATTTTGTTGGTTCTTGTAATGTCACTTCGTCAGCAATAATTATACATGAGGAAATACTGACACTATCTTAACAAACCTAATCACAACCTTTGAAAAGACTTATTTCTAAAACTGTTGTTCAGAAAATCAAGCGGAGATTTCCCTACGCCAGAGAAATTTTCTGAGGCTTTCCCATGTACAGCTTAGAGACTGCTCATTTAGTATACACTGCAATCAGTCAGGGTTTATTTTTCTAAAGCTTGATCATCTAGGCAGATTTTAAAAAATAGCCATGCTCTTTTTCTAGGACGTCAGACTACTTAAATATGGCTGTAGTCTTTCACAGGATAATTTCAATTAATTGGCAACCTGCTGACACCATTATTATGCTGTGAAAACACATTTCTTATAATATTTACACTTATATTACATTTGTTGAAAATCTTTCTTTGTACCCTGAACCCAAGGAAAATATTTAACAAAATAATAAATAGATGTGATTTATTTGTCCTCATGCATTTTTTTCATTTGCCTTTAAATTTAGAGACTGAAGAATTATCATAAAACTTGAAATACACCTAAATTATTCCAAGTTTTCTATTAGATTAAAGGAGCTGTTTTGTTTAATGCAAGCCAGGCTGGTGTGAGTTAATATGAATTCCAGCAGACCAGCATTATGATATTTGGCCTGAAGTTGTAAATAGTGCTAATAGTTTAAGAAAAATATTTCAGGAAAGACCTCTACTTTCCTCAATTGTCATTTCTCACTGGGTTCAGTGCAAACATTTTAAATCGCTGCCATTTATTATGTCAGTCATTGCCTTTCACCTTTTGTGTTCTCTTAAACTTCTGCAAGCAATGAAAAGAAAACCCCAGGACACTCACTGTTGGTGGAAATGTAACTTAGTACAACCCCTATCGAGAACAGGTTGGGGTTTTGTCAAAAAAACTAAAAATAAAACTACTGTACAATCCAGCAATCCCACTGCTAGGTATGTATCCAAAAGAAAGGAAATCATTATATCAAAAAATATCTGCACTCCCATACTTACTGCAGCACTATTTACAGTAGCCCAGATTAGGACACAACATAAGTGTTCATCAGCAGATGAATGAATAAAGAAAATGTGGTACATATATACAATGAACTACTATTCAGTCATTAAAAAGAATGAAATCCTGTTATTTGCAACAACATGGGTGGAACTGTAGGTCATTATGTTAAGTGAAAAAATGCAGGCACTGTAAGACAAACTTCACATATTGTCACTTATTTGTGGAAGATAAAAATTAAAACAAACCTATGGCAATAGAGAATAGAAGGATGATTGCCAGCGGCTGGGAAGGATCAGGGAGGGGTGCAGGAGAGTAAGAATAATTAATGGGTACAAAAATATAGTTAGATAGAATGAATACAATCTAGTGTTTGATAACACAACAGGGTTACCGCAGTCAACAATAATTTATTTTACATTAAAAAAAATAAAGGATTATAATTAAGCTCTTTGTAACACCAAGAAAGGATAAACAGTTGAGGTGTTCAGTACTCCATTTACACTGATGTGATTATTATGCATCACATGCCTGTATCAAAGTATCTCATGTATCCCATAAAGATATACACCTACTATGTTCCAATAAAAATTAAAAATTCCAAAAAATGAGGCAGTGATTTTACCCCAGAAAAATGGATTTCCTGATAAAACTATATTTTTTTCAAAACCAATTCAATAAATTATTGACTGTTCTCTGCATCTGCTGTTAATACCTTGGCCAAAATTAAAAGAGGTTTTCAGGAAAACATTCCAAACTTGAAATAGTCTTAAAATTCCTATCGTACAGTTTCACTGGTGTTATCAATGAAATATAAACATAGAAATGGGGCTCTAGTGTTCTAGAAAGAGTCCCATCATATTAAACATTACCAAAGAAAAAAGTGTATATTCTAGACTTTCATAGACAACAGATTATGTGGAATACTGGAGAAACTTTGGAGGAACAGATAAAAATTCAAAGTGACATTGAAAGAGTGAAGATTTAGTGATGATACAAATAAATAAGTGTTTACCAGAAACCAATTAAGATTTATTGATTCAGGGAAGAAAAAAACAAGAAAGGGCAGGAATAACTACATGAAATACATCTTTCATGAAATACATGTATTTCATGAAAGATGTATACATAAAAAGATCTTTTTCTCTTGAAGCAGGCCTGGATGAATTAATACCAATATTAACATCTTTAATATGAAGACATTTCGCCTGGAGTCCCAAGCAAAAATCACTTATTGTAATTGTGGCACTAATAATAGTAATTATTATTTGAATGGTTACTGTAGCCAAACACTATGCTAAGTATTTGAAAAATAGTATCTCATGAAAGTCTTACAATAATTCCATGAAATATAAATGTCATTAACAGTTCCATTTTATAATTATGATAAATGAGGATTAGAGAGTTAAGTGACTTGCTTAAGGTCACATAGCCAATAAGTGACAAAAGTAAAAATCAATACAAACCTCTACAATGTCCAATTCTCTTACATTTCCCTTTGGGCTCTCCTCAAGGATGCTAAGGAGCAAATTGCTTTACCAGGTTCTTTTCCCTTCTTACATCTATTGATTTCAAGGCTGTCTATGGCTGCTAACAATAAGAAATCAGATGGGTAATAATAAAATATAACAAGTTGGAAAGCTAAAAGAAATCTTCAAGAGTAATGGAATACCCTGCAATTAATTGAAATATAAATTTACTAAGCCCATTCTCATTATATCCCTGGGTATGATGGATGTGAACTGGGGGCTAACCACTACCTAATGGTCTCCCTAAACTATAAATCTTGACAAAGTTACCAAGACATGAGCTACAAGTGGTTCCGGGGGATGCGAACACTAGATAAGAGGGAATTATTAATTTTCCTCTTTAGTTGGGCACCTCAACCTCTGGCCTTCAGTTTGCCCTTATTTCTTCTCTGCTGCTTCCCTTGGCCCTATCTGGCCTTGGGTATAGACAAGGAAGGAGCTTTTCTTTTGTTTTTAAATATATTTATTATTGTACTTTAGATTCTGGGGTACATGTGCAGATCATGCACCACTGTTGCATAGGTACATACATGGCAATGTGGTTTGCTGCCTCCATCCCCTGTCACCTATATCTGGCATTTCTCCCCATGTTATCCCTCCCCAACCTCCCTAGCCCCCACTGTCCCTCCGCTAGTCCCCACCAAGACCCCAGTTTGTGATGCTCCCCTCCCTGTGTCCATGTGTTCTCATTGTTCAACACCCACCTCTGAGTGAGAACATGCAGTGGTTGTTTTTCTGTTCTTGTGTCAGTTTCCTGAGAATGATGGTTTCCAGTTTCATCCATGTCTGTACAAAGGACACTAACTCATCCTTTTTTATGGATGCATAGTATTCCATGGTGTATATGTGCTACATTTTCCTTGTCTAGTCTATCATCGATGGGCATTTGGGTTGGTTCCAGGTCTTTGCTACTGTAAACAGTGCCACAATGAACATACGTGTGCATGTGTCTTTATAATAGAATGATTTATAATCCTTCGCATATCTATCCAGTAATGGGATTGCTGGGTCAAATGGAATTTCTATTTCTAGGTCCTTGAGGAATCGCCACACTGTCTTTCACAATGGTTGAACTAATTTACACTCCCACCAACAGTATAAAAGTGTTCCTATCTCTCCACATCCTCTCCAGCATCTGTTGTCTCCAGATATTTTAATGATCGCCATTCAAACTGGCATGAGATGATATCTCAATGTGGTTTTGATTTGCATTTCTCTAATGACCAGTGATGATGAGCATTTTTTCATATCTTTCTTGGCCTCTTCTAAGTGATACAGTATGGTGAAAAGGCGGTATTGCATAACAGTTAAGAGTAGGAACTGTAGCCAGACTGCAAAGTTTAAAGCTTGGCTTTGCCACATACTGGTTGTGTGAGCTTGGGAAAATTACTTTATCTGTACATAACTTTGTACTGTAAACACATATAAACATTTGCTCCTGTTACTACTAAACTTTCAGACATTACAAAGGAAGATCTTGTAATTCCTTCTTTTTTCCATCCCTGTGGGCAGTTCTGGCCACTGGCAGTGCTACTACTCCCTTTCCACCTGGTTTTATTTCCTATTGTATGGTGACAGATCAGTGATTAAAACAATGCAACATACCACTCAACCATTTAAAACAACAACAACCTATTGATACAGCTACAACTTAGATGAACCTCAAGATTATTATATTGAATGAAAATAGGCCAATCTCAAAAGGCTACATATTGTATAATTCAATTTATATAACCATCTATATTATTTTGTCATTTGATAATGAGAACAAATCAGTGGTCACCAAGAATTAGAGAAAGAAAGAGAGAGGTTAGTATAAGGGAGCATCTTTATAGTAACAAAAATTGTGAACCTTGGTTGTAGTGGTAGTTACACGAATTCATATATGTGATAAAGTTGCTTAGAAATACACTCACACACATTAGTAAATGTCAAATCTAATGCAATCTGAATAAGGTCTGTGGATTGTACCAATGTCAAAATGTTTCCTGGTTTGGGTATTGTACTATAGTTGTGTAAGATGTTACCATTAGGGGCAGCTAGGTGAAGGTACAGGTTCTATGTTTGCAACTCCCTGTATGTATTTGATCATCTCAATATTTCGAGTTTAGAAAAATTAGTGATTAAAATTGTTTTACCAGTGGGTAAACCTGGACTAATTTACCACTTTGGCCAAAGTCAGTATTCACCAAGCTGGTATTTCTAGAGCACTATTTAGTTAGGGGGTGTTGCTGGTAGTTGTGCTGCAGATAAAGTTTTCTGTGATCAATACAGTTAGAGAATACTACACACTTCTAGTTTGAGAGTCCCCTCAATGTTGCTCTATGGCTGTCATGCTTGGCTGTGCATCAGCGTGCTCTGAATAAAAAACAAAGGAATAAAGGATCTTGAATCAAAGAACTAGCCACAACCCCACACAACATATTGAAAATAATATCTTCCAGTTACAGTGACATTTGGACTAAAACAATGCGGGAATCTGAGTTAATGTTTGCTCCCATAGATTTCAGACAGGGTGTAGATTCCCTTAAGTGTTCAAGCGCTGATCATTTCATTCAGGGCTGTGTCACACAGTGAAAGGAACAGGGATGATTCCTTAGGAAAATAGCACTATAACATAGAAGGGGAGCTGTAAGAAAGGGGAAATTATACCGGAATATCATTTTCATTTTCTGAGAGCCTTTAGAGGAAATAGACAAGCATCACACAGTTATACAGAGGTTGGCCAGTGAGTCGAAAATGAATTCACTAAACAAGATTACCATAGTACACTTCTAACTCAAGGCATTTCAGTAAGTCATGCTGACCTGAAGCTCATTCCACAGATTTCAATGAGCTGTGGAATGAGCTTCCTCTCCTAAATTAAGAGAAGAAATAACCTCAGCGGAAGATGTGACAATTTAGAGAAAGATGATTATGAGACAAACATGAATTAAAGCTTCTGAGATGCCCAAGTTCGTTTTCTCCCACCTCTTCACACATTACACAGCAAACAGTTATTTCCATTCCAAGCGGTTAAAAAAGGATGCAATGCCTAATTACAGATGATTTAAAAATAACAAGCAAAACAGCATAGACAAAAGGCAAACAAGTGGAAGAAAAACTAAAGACAAGTTTTTAAAGATGATTCAGATGTTGTTTAACAAATAAACTTCAAAATTCTATTGAAGGATATAAAAAAGACAATTAAATGGAAAAGCACATGTTGACCTTAGGTTAGAAGACTGAATGATATGAAGTTCCTGATTCTCTGTAAGTTGATCTATAAATTCAAAACATATCAATCTAAATATTAGGCTTTGATGGGGGCGGGGGTTGAAAAAATAGTGATACTGCAATTCCTTTGTGAAAAAAATAGGTGAAAATATCCAAGAAAATCTTAAAAACTAGTTTTATAAAAAATATATTATTACTAGATATTAAAATGTATATGAAAAAATTTATGTTTAAAAAGATTTATACTGCCACAAGAATAACACTTCTAAACAGGAGTCCAAAAATAGGCCTTAACACATAAAATAATAAATTAGATAATAAAGTCAGCAATTAATTTTATTGGATATTCAATGTTTAATAAATGGTGTTGAAAAAACTGGTTTTGTTGAGAGAAAAAATGTGGTGTAGCTATCTTGATCTTTACATCAAAAATATTTAAGAAAGATTTAGCTTTAAATAAAACTATAAGAGTATTGGAAGAAACAAAAGTAACTTTAAACAATGGTCTTGGTGAAGAAAGATTTTTCTGACTAAAATACCCCAATTCCCTAATGGGAAAAGAGATAAATATGACCACTAAAACTTCTGTAGGGAAAAATATAAAAACAAGTGAAAAAATAATGTTCGTAACACATGCAACATTTTTCTTAATCTGGTGCTTAACATTACTAGTCACACAGAAAAAGATGCTCTGAAGAGAGCAGTGGATCTCCCAGTGGGCTTCAGCCCCCTTTCCAGGGGAATGAATGGTCCTGTCCTGCAGGGGTTCCAGGCACCACTGGGGTATGAAGAAAAAGCTCATGCAGCTAGCTCAGTGTCTGCCCAAATGGCTGCCCAGTTTTGTCCCTGAAACACAGGACCCTGGTTGCGTAGGCACTGGAGAGAATCTCCTGGTCTGCAGGCTGTGAAGACTGTGGGAAAATTGTAGTATCTGGCTGAAATGCACTGTTCCTCACTGCACAGTCCCTCACAGCTTCCTTTGGCAAGGGGAGGAAGTTCCCCAATCCCTTGCACATCTCAGATGAGGCAATGCCCCACCTTGCTTCTGCTCCCCTTTGTGGTCTGCACCCACTGTCTAACCAGTCCCAATGAGATAAGCCAGGTACCTCAGTTGGAAATGCAGAAATCACCTGCCTTCTGCATTGATATCACTGGGAGCTTCAGACCAGAGCTGTTCCTATTCATCCATCTTCGATCGGGCAGCAATTGTGCATGTTTGTGGGTGTAGTGTGATGTTTCAAAGCATGTATACATTGTATAATGTACATCAAATGGATATCTTCATTTATTTCATCAGTTTTTTATAATGTCATTTAGGCTGTTTAACACATTCAAATAGGAAGAGAGAAAGTCAAATTATCTCTGTTTGCAGATGACATGGTTGTATATTTAGAAAACCCCGTTGTCTCAGCCAAAATCTTCTTAAGCTGAAAAGCAACTTCAGTAGTGTTAATACAAAAATTAACTGGACAAAGAAAATGTGGTACATATACACCATGAAATGCTACGCAGCCATAAAAAACAATGAGTTCGTGTCCTTTGTAGGGACTTGGATGAATCTGGGAACCATCATTCTCAGCAAACTGACCCAAGAACAGAAAGCCAATCACCATATGTTCTCACTCATTGGTGGGTGTTGAACAATGAGAACACGTGGACTTAGGGAGAGGAACATCACACACAGGGGACAGTTGGGGGGCTAGGGGAGAGACAGTGGGGGGTGGGGAGGGAGGGGAGGGTGGGGAGGGATAACATGGGGAGAAATGACAGATATAGTATGCACCTAAAGTAAAATAAATAAATTATAAAAATAAAAAATAAAAAAATTAACTCAAGATGGATTAAAGACTTAAATGTAAGACCTAAAACCATAAAAACCATAGAAGAAATCCTAGGTAATACCATTCAGGACATAGGCATGGGCAAAGACTTCATGACTAAAACACCAAAAGCAATGGCAACCATAGCCAAAATTGACAATAAATAAATAAAAGAGCTTCTGCACAGCAAAAGAAACTATCATCAGAGTGAACAGGCCATCTATAGAATGGGAGAAAAATTTTTGCAATCTATCCATCTGACAAAAGGCTAATATCCAGAATCTACAAGAAACTTAAACAAATTTACAAGAAAAAAAGAAACAACTCCATCAAAAAGTGGGCAAAGTATATGAACAGACACTTCTCAAAAGAAGACATTTATGTGGCCAACAAACATATGAAAAAAAGCTCACGATCACTGGTCATTAGTGAAATGCAAATCAAAACCACAATGAGATACCATCTCACACCAATTAGAATAGTGATCATTAAAAAGTCAGGAAACAACAGGTGCTGTAGAGAATGCAAAAAAATGGGAACACTGTTACACTGTTGGTGGGAGTGTAAATTAGTTCAACCATTGTGGAAGACAGTGTGGCGATTCCTCAAGGATCTAGAACCAGAAACACCATTTGACCCAGCAATCCCATTACTGGGTATATATCCAAAGGATTCTAAACCATTTCTACTATAAGGACACATTCACGTGTATGTTTATTGCAGCATTGTTCACAATAGCAAAGACTTGGAACCAACCCAAATGCTCATCAATGATAGACTAGATAAAGAAAATGTGGCACATAAACACCATGAAGTACTATGCAGCTATGAAATGGATGAGTTCATGTCCTTTGCAGGGACAAGGATGAAGCTGGAAACCATCATTCTCAGCAAACTAATACAGGAACAGTAAATGAAGCACCACATGTTCTCACTCATAAGTGGAAATGGAACAATGAGAACACATGGACACAGGGAGGGGAACATCACATAGCAGGGCATGTCAGGGGGTGGGGGGATAGGTGAGGGATAGCAATAGGATAAATACCTAATGTAGATGATGGCTTGATGGGTGCAACAAACCACCATGGCACATGTATACCTATGTAACAAACCTGCATGTTCTGCAAGTGTACCCCAGAACTTAAAGTATAATAAAAAAAGAATATACATATATAAAAAGTACAATTATTACACATCAATTATAAATCAAACTAAAAAGAGTGAAGATTTACATTCTGTTATAGAAAGTACTTCGAAATATAATAAATGAAAAATGAAAGGTATAAAATAGTAATTATCATGTTTAAAGACATATACATAGAAATGTTTTCATATAAAGTGTCAAATTTCAAATAAATTTCAAATAGTTTCAAATTATTTTCTGCTTTTCAATATATATTCCAAATTTTCTATACTGGACACATTTTATAATCAGAAGATATAATAACACAAAAATATAACTTTTGGTGAAACACAGTGCAAATAAAATATGCCTAATCATCTTCAAACTTAGATGATTAAGCATAATGATTTGAAAATAACAAACACAGTTGAAGAATAAAGGTTGAGTGAGGAAACCACTTGGAATCAGCAACTTTTAGTAACACTACTATGGAAAGTAACATCTTAATTACAATTTTTTTCCTTTATATATTTGTGTCACGCAAAATTCAAAACTATAAATAATCCAGGAAAATTTATATTTAATGGGTTCCTGAAAATTCTTAGTTCTGTGTTACTTTATTCAAGTGCTAAAATTTTGTAATGTACCATTGCATAATAAATAAGTCTATTTTATATCAAAATAATGTAGGTATACTTGGTACAAGATGATTAAACGCTTCCCACTTCTGAGCTGAAGTAAAACGTACACTTGGATGCATTCTTCAAGTGTATTTTTCCTCAAGTGAATATTAGCTGCATTGAAAATGTCTGAGAATATTTACTATAGCTCTTTAATAGCTATATGATAAAAATACATCATAAGGACTAAATGACATAGCAATAAATAAAGATCCTTTAGAGAATTTGGTGTGTTCTTCATCTCAAAGAAAGGTATATATCTTAATGCTATGTCTTTTAATACTAAAGCATTTCCCTTTTGACATTTTAAAAATATACTCTACAAAAAACACAAAATGTAAAATTTTAGGTAATGCATAATGTGTTGAAATATTACACTACAGGTTATACACTCTGCTTCTTCAAATCATGTTGTTTTCTGAGTTCAGATGTTCAGTGTTTTCCAGCTCTTGAGAACTCAGCTTTTCCATCTTATAGTTGAGTCAAGATCTGTCAGCCTTTCAGTTTTGCTGTCATCCTAGATTTCAAAAGACTCTTCTGTTTAATGTAAATCTCATTTCTGAATTAGAAAAGCATGTAACTTAAATTCTATCAATCACAAAGTTATAAATGAACCTGACTTTTTCCTTCATGGGTTCCACTTTCCAGCACTGTAACATTTCAAGAAAACCAAAGGAAATAAAGCACCGAAGGAAATAAATAGTCTTTGGGAATTTGTTCAGTTTAGGTTGGAGTGTCCCTTTTAAAATGTGATTATCTTACTTTTAGAAGGATATTCTTTATTTTCCTTTGGTCTAGGTGACACTGTCTGCAGACCTTATTTTCTGAATATTCAAAGAGAAAGGGATCAGGAAATCTCATTTTAACATCAGCTCCTATCTTCTTCAACACCTTGGTTTTGAAATATTTTGTTCAAATAAAATATAACTTTAAAAAGTCAGCACATGCTCAGTACTTTATGGAGTTTTTTTCTAAATCATTTTTCTCCTTTCCTATCTTTGGCCCTCCTTTTGCTTCTCAGCTGTACCAGTCACCTCAGAATCCAGATCCTCCTTATTGGAAACCTCATCACTTTCAGGACTTTCATTCTGTAATCTGCAGGCACAATCCCAAATTTTCATAAATGTGCTCGTGAACTCAAACATCTAATAAAGTGAAGATATATACCTTTACCCAGAGCCTGCAATTCCTGATAAAAATCAGCTTCTATGTTATCACATCGCCCTGAAGCTTTTTAAGGGCAAATGAACTGGCATTGCCAGATAGTGTAGTACCTCCAGGCTTGGAACACTCCAGGCTGCAGAATGGGGCATTTAGATCCTTTGACTGTGTTGTCACTTTCTTCACTCAGCTCAGGTTCCTTCCATTACCTTTTTAGTAGTCTCTGTCACTTCTGCTTAGGAATGTCTCTTGTTATATGAGTCTACCACCTTAAACTAAAAAGACCCAAGATTTAGAATAACTAGGTGGATACTCAGAGCCCAACTCAGGAGAGGAATGAGCTCATTAACAAGGAGGTGGTCTGGACTGCAAAGGAAGACAAAGAGACGGTGGAGGCGCGGTCTGGAGGAGGAGGTGACCTATTCCTCGGGCTGGGGGCAGCTGGCCTCAGCTTTGAGTCATAGCAGCAAGAAACAGCACACCATAAGGAAGGTGTAGAAGACCCATTGAACACTTCTCACTACCTCCCCTTCCCCCTTACCTTAGCTCCCAGCGGGCTTCTCTGTCTAACATCATTATCTGAGCAAGCGTGACGGGCAAACATGCAGCCCAATACACGTGCCAGCCCAACGTATTTCCTGGCTCTGCCCACCTTCCTTAACATGTAGAGGTGGTTGAAGCATACACTAGAGACTAATTGCATTTCCAGTATCCCATCCTTACTGATGGATAAATCTTTGGCCCTCTGCAACCCTACCCCGTCCCTAGATTTAAAGTTAAAAAGAGCAGTGATAAAACCTTATCAAGAGAGAAACTGGAAAAAAATACATCAATCCACAAAAAGGGCATATCTTAGTATAGTGTGCTTCTGAATGATGTTTATCTTGTGCATTTCTGCTTCTATTTTGCAAATATTATATTATAACACGTGTTCCTTTAATATGGAAAACACAGAAAGGGAAGGTGCTAAATAATTTGGTAAGAGATCTAAGATGCAAAAAGCATATTGCATCCCATGTATAAATTTTCAGTGTCCTGCTCTCTGTGATGTCTGGCAAGTACAGTATGTATCCAATTTAAACACCTATGCAGCAGGAGCCAGGTGCAGTATATTTATTATAGTCTTCATTTGGTTCTGGCATATAAGTAAATCTTCCATATCCATTTTTCACTGATGCAAAGAATTTCAGAAATAAAACAGGCACTGTAAAAAAAAAAATACTGTGGTATTGCTAAAAACAATTTGTTTCCTGATGTTGTGGAAATCATAAAAAATACCTAACTATCCAAACACATGTGGTTGGTTAAATACGACATCGGTTGTAATATTTTTACATTACAGAAATCGGGGGAGGGACTAATGTTAAGCAGAAACAAAAGCAAGATGCTAAACTATATATGGTGGGGTATGGAAGACTGCTGTAGATCATTTTATGCCTAGAGAGCCAGAAATTCTAAAGTCCTGTCTTACTTTGGCTACAGTTTCCTATGAGGTTTTCTTTCTTTTTTTTTTTTTTTTTACTGCATTTTAGGTTTTGGGGTACATGTGAAAAACATGCAAGATTGTTGCATAGGTACACACACGGCAGTTTGATTTGCTGCCTTCCTCCCCATCACCTATGTCTGGCATTTCTCCCCATGCTACCTCTCCCCAACTCCCCTCCCCCCATTGTCCCTCCCCTATTCCCCTTCCTCCACAGACCCCAGTGTGTGATGCTTCAAGAAAAACATATGTGGACTGGGAAATGACAAATGTGAGATAAGATACCATTTTATTATTTGCTGTGCTTCTCCCTTTATATCCAGGGCAAAGCTGCCTCGTAAACTGAGTTTAAGGGTGAGGGAACGTGCTCCCACTTATCACGAACCAAAATCTTAGGATCTAATTAATCTGTGACAAGCTGCATGGTGGAGAATAGATGAGAGCCTGACGTCACCTGTAAGAAAAAATTAGCCAAGGTAGTGTGACCTCCTCCCATGTCAAGGTTAAGGGTGCAACCATAATTTCTTATGCATAAATGGCCTTTGTAAGTGATGCATTGCAGCTTTCCTTCCCCTCTTCTCTCCAATTCCCTCTCCCCTTTCCCCCCACCCTCCTATTCCTTCTGCTACACACCTTCCTTCCCTTTCCCTTTCTCACCTCTTTCTTCTCCATCCCTCCTTTATCCCTCCTCCCTTAACCATCCCCACCCTCTCCTTCCTTACCCTTCCTTTCCCTCCATGCCCTGTTCCTTCTCTTTGTCCCATTGCTCTCCAAAACCTTGAATGAGTGTCCTCTAACAGAAAAACTAAGATGTGGAAAATACATCAGAATATTAATAAGTTATCTTTTATTAAATTGTCCTTTTCTGTGTGATCCTCTACTTTTTTCTATGATAAGCATCCCTGTTTTATAGTCAGAAGGCTAGATTTTTATAGTATAACACACTTTAATATTTATTTATTTTAGGTTGCAATAAAAGAACATGAAAAACAGTATCAAATGAAGTGACTATTTTCAGTGAAAGTAGAACACAATACAAAGAAAACATGGTATCTTCAGTTTACAATTATACAATATAAGGTGAATGAACTGTTTATAAATACTACATAATATTAACACCTCGGTGGTAAACAATAACATCATTATGATTAAATTTATAGGCCACTATATGTCACATACACAAGCGCTCAATTTAATCAAGTGTGGTCTTGACATTCTTAAATGTATGCTAATCTTTTTCAAGCAGTCAAACTTCAAAATACACTGTTTTAGTTAGCATAAGTACTGTATTTCTATAGCAAACTAAGGAAGGCACAGCCAGTGCAAGCAGATTTAAACTTTAGTCTTCTGGGCTGGAAAAAAGAAAAAATAAAACACTTGCATTGGTACTTTATAAACTTTTTTTTTTCAAGCAAATATTTGTTTCATTAACAATTCTGACAGTTTCACAGCTACAGTCTAACAGGAACATGACCAAAGGACATCACAAAAGTCAATACTCTGTAGCACCAAACTTACATGCTTTAGATAACTGACAACAGCTTACATATTTTGAAGAATATTATACTACCACAGTCTAGATAGCATAAACTGGCACTTAGACACTTTTTAGGACAATTTTTCAAATACAGACTACCAAGAAACTACAAAAACATGACTATAAGAAATAATAGTATTCAGGTTACAGGTTAGGGTTTTACTTTTTTCAAGACTGTATGAATCTGCTCCACTTCTTGAATTTTTAAGATTCTTGAAAAATCTTTCAGATTGACCTTTTTATTTTCTATACTTCCTGTTTCCGTAATCTTTGCCAACTCCATAGTAGGAACCGTATTCATTGACTTCTCCAGTATAGTAATAGATTGACTTCAGGATGACATTATCATGTAAAATCTGCCCAATTTCAAAGTCCTCATCAAGGATAGCATCTTCTTGTGGTTCCAGCTTTCCAATCATAGGAATCTCAGGAGGGCTAAAGAAATTGAAGAATGATGAATTAGGAACCACTCTTGGCTGGATTTCTCCAGTAGCAGTTGTGCGACTCTGGATAGTTTTCACCGTAACATCTTTTCCTCTTCTCCAGTCTATCTTGCAGCCTTTGCAATCTTCAATTTCCCATCCCCAAGAAAAGAAGGGATCATGGTGATCTGGTTTTGACTTTATTATATATGTCTTTACCAGCACCTCATTTCTGAAATATGGATTGGGTAGAAAATGAAATTCAAAGGTGTAACTTACAGGCTGGCCAGGTTTTGAGAACTTCAGGTTAACATCCGACAAGAACTTCAGAATCGGCTCATCATACTTCTGAATCATAGGCCCCAGCTTGTCAACATTCTTTAAAACAATCAGCCAATAGTCAGGAATGCCTTTAGGGTCTTCTCTTTTAGGCTTTCCCCTCCTAGCTCTTTTAAGACTTACTCTTTCCGGAAGCCTTTCCTCAGGAACTCTTTTATGAGCCTCTCTTACTCCAGCCCTTGGCTTAGCCTCTGTTGCTTTAGGCTGTTCTTTATCTTCGGCCTTTGCCTGGGGGGCTTCTTTAGGATCTTCTTTGACTTCAGGGATTGCCTCCATACCGTCTTCAGAATATGCTTTTTCTTCAGCCTTTACCTCAGCAATTTCTTTAGGAACTACCTTTTCTTCATCCATTACCTCAGCAATTTCTTTAGGAATGACCTTTTCTTCATCCATTACCTCAGCAATTTCTTTAGGAATTACCTTTTCTTCATCCATTACCTCAGCAATTTCTTTAGGAATTACCTTTTCTTCATCCATTACCTCAGCAATTTCTTTAGGAACTTCTTTTTCCTCATCCTTTACCTCAGGAATTTCTTTAGGAACTTCCTTTTCCTCATCCTTTACCTCAGGAATTTCTTTAGGAACTTCCTTTTCTTCATCCTTTACCTCAGGAATTTCTTTAGGAACTTCCTTCTCTTCAGCCTTCACCTCCGGGTTTTCTTTAGGCTTTTCTTCTTCCTCACCCTCTAAGGGAGGCATTTCACTAAGGGTGTCATCCTGCACCTCCTCATCACTGCTGAACTCCTCATCCTCTGAATTCCATTCACACTCTTCTTCTGTAGGCTCGTATTCTGCATTGATGATTTGAAACCGCCTATCATACAGAGGCTTGTTGAGTTCAGCATATTTTCTTTCAAGATCATGAATTGCTTTTAAGAACATCGTGTCTACCTTGTCACATTCATCTTGAATGTTTCTAAGCGCTTGCACACGATTTCTAACAGCCTGAGGCAGCTTAATCACGAAATCTGTTCTCCACGGAGCCCGCCGCGCCCTTCTGGAAGGCTCAGGTACCCTCTTCTTTCTATATAAGCCGCTGCCGCTGCTAGTGCTGCTACTGCCGCTGCTGCTGCTGCTGCTGCTACTGCTGCTGCTGCTACTGCTACTAGTGCTGCTGCTAGAGCTACTGCTGTCAGATTCTTCCCCAGAATCACTAGCCGAGCTAGCCATCTCCTCTTCGGCAACACTTTGGGCGACAGGTTCCGAGACCTCTTTAAAATCTGCTTCTGCCATTTTGCAAGCCTGCAAAACTCTACCGCGGAGACCGCGCGCCCAGAGATGGGCAGAAAATGACTCACGGATGCTTGGGTGGCGGCGGCGGAGGCCCGGGCTGCGGAGGTGGCAGCGGCGATGGCAGCAGCGGCGCAGAGCGGAGCTGGAGCTGAGAATGCAGAGGCCGGCGCTGAGGTGGCAGCGGCAGTGAACGCCTGGGCGACAGCGGTAGCTGCAAGGCCTCTCCCGGCTGCAGCTACGGAGTGCCGAGGTGTGCCGCAGCCGAATGGCGCAGTATGAGACCCCGAGATCTCTTCTCGTTTTAGATCGCGAGCCCCCTCCCCTTGCAGTCAGACCTCCCGTTCATTTCGTTCCCAGTGTGCCTTTAGTTCGCTCCTCATTTGCTGGTCCACCTTAATTGACAAATCGTACGCCCAACGAACAGCCAAACGCCACTGCTCCTGGCTCCGCCCACCTTCCCAGACGCTGCTCGCTGGCCGAGGTGCGACCCCCTGGATGGTGTCCCCCCTACCCCCCAAAAAGTCTACATTTATAGTTTTATAATTCAAAAAGCAAAAAAAAAAAAAAAAAAAAAAGTAGACATGAGATAAAAATGCCAGCCATAGTTCCGAACAAGGGCAGAAGAGGCGTGTCTTCCTTCTGCTATTCGCCCATCCGGATTTCCAGTTTAGTTTGTCACGGGTCTCCTGACAAAACCCTGTTTAAAAAAAAATTGAATGAAAATGGTCTAAATGGCGTCATTGGGTAGTGTGACTATGGACGATTTAAAAACAAAACGATTTTCTCTAAATATTCTATGAGCATGTATTTTTACACTGGATAAAAAAGGGGAGAGTCGGTTATTGGTAGAGGGGGGAGGGACTAGACAGCAGGCGTATTGCATTCCACGAAGCTGATTTAATAAGTGCTGTCTGTGATGTTTGGCAAGCCTGGTTTATATCCATCTACAAGGTTTGCGAACCCATGTTGCCGTGAGTCAGTTACACCATTTTTATTATATTTCTCTTTTTAGGCTGGCATATATTATACCCCAACCTTGCTGCTAACTTGCCACGTAGCCCTTCTCAATGCTTGCAACAACCTTGTAGATAAAACAAAGAGGTATTAAATGTTAGGTAGTATTGTTAAAAAGCAAATGATGTGCGTTATACTTTTGTGCAGCAGGTTTCAATTCGAAGAACAGTGGGATGGGAGGGGGAATTTGTGCTAATGAATGTGCATCTTCTGTCAGTGTATGCGATGTCATCTGCCACCAATTTCCTTCTAATGTTGTAAAATTCTAACCATATTAAAGTATGATTTACAAGTCCAGTAATATGTGAATAAACTTTTGCAAAATGAAGTTTAAAAACGGGTATTTGTTATTTTTATTTACAGGATTTTTTTTTTCTGCTACAGAACAACTCCCTTGGTACAATAAAAAAAGACGAGTATTTACTTTTCATTGAAAGGTAAGGAACATGTTTAGCACATTTTAAAGAATGACAAAAATTGCTCATCTCCATCTGAATAAAAGTTTACAGGATACAGTCATTTAGAGATGTATTTTAGATAATTATCTTGATAATTCTATGGAAACAGGAAAATCTACAGAGGTGATTTGGCATCCTAATGCAGAAAATAACCCACTTAACCGCATTAACTATCTAAACCTGATCATAGAATACAAGTGGTAAATCAAAATATGAAATATGATAAATTATTCGTTTCAAATGAAGAAATGTATTAAAGTTAGATTAATCTTTATAGAATTTGTGCTTTGTCATGTAGTCACGTTTTTTAAAAGTTAGGAAACGCTTTTCTGTTTCACAAATGCATTTACTTTTACTGTTTCTCTCTAATTGTCAAAGTCTGTGAACATTGCAAAGATAAAACCTCAATATAGAAAATTTCAGTGGTAGTGAAAGCACACAATCTTATCCACTAAATGATAAGGATTACTAGCATTTTGATGCACTTTCTTCCAGAAATTTCCTCGTGCATATACATACCTGCCTATTTAGGTATACTGCTTTATCTATGTGATACCATATTATGTTTTGTAATCTGTTCATTTATCAATTACTAATGACTATATTTTCATCTTATTTTTAAAGAAATACATATTTCATGGAAATAATTGCCTTAATTTATTTGACCAATTCCTGTTATAGGGTGGCTATTTCTATACCATCTCTCCCCTTAAATGCATACTATTTTCCTGTTACGGTAAAAGTGTCCCTGAATACCTAAAGCATATATTTCTATGCACTTGTGAAAATTGGTCATGAGATAAATTCCTAGAATTGGATGCTCTGGGGATAATCATTTCATATTATGAAATTATTATTGTATTCATTTTGCCAAACTCTGCAGAATGATTATCACAATTTACAACTCCAACAGTGCATAAAGTTTCTTTTTTTGTCATTCAACTAATATATTTTCGTGCCTGTCATATGCCCTGCAAATGTGGTAAAGGACTGTAGTATAATGGTGAATGAAACTTACTAAGTGCATATTCTTTCATTGAATAATTTTAGTCAAAACAAATGTTATAGAAACAATGATTTACATTAAGGGGGTTATACCATAAATTTTGTTCTGCAACTTACTATTTTTATTTTAAATTATGGAGATTTTTTAAAAGTATGCTCTTTTAAATTTTTTTTAAATGTTTTAAATTTTATAGCATCAGGAATTAGTATTTTAGAGTCAGTCATGAGTTAGGAATCCAGATTGTTAAAATATTTATTTTTATTAGCTAGTAAATTTTTCTAGTACCATTTATTTGGTAATCTTTCTATCTCATGCTTGCTTGAAATGCTACTTTGCTCACATAAAAGAAATTCCTTGTGTCTGTTTCTAAATTATTTTCTGATTCATTGGTCAGACTTTTTCTGCAAATATCTAATGAGTCGGTTTTAAGATAATTTTACTTTCCGTAAAAATGGTATGTGTTCATTGATAAAGTCAGACAGTACATTGAAATACAAAGAATAAAGTAAAAGTAACTCAAAATACCACGGAGAAGTAATCACTACTTATATTTGTAATCAACATCTCCAAATTAATTTATCAATGTTATATATTTGTATTTCTTAGATTAGTGGTAAGATTGTCTTTTCATATGTTTATTGTTTATTTGAGAAACGTCTATTCATATTTTTATTTGTTTTCCACTGAATTAAGCAAGAAATTAGTCAGTGGTGAAATCCTAAAGGTGAAATGATTTTGGCCTTGACTTACTTAAGGCAACTATGATTTCTTCAGGAAATAACTCATGATATTGGGCAAATGTGACTAAATTACTTTCAATTACTTTCATATTCAGACTTTTTTTTATGGATGCTTGCGGGGTTTTTTGGATGCTTTTCAAGGATTACGGATTACTACTTAACCACTCACGCTGATTCTGGAAAAGTTTGGAATAGAACATGGGGAAGAAACATAAAAAAAATCTTTCAAAAACATCACACAAAAATAACCTATTAATCAATCATTGTGATTTTCAATTTGGAATTATTTTTTCCATAGATGTAGACAATGAAAATGGTTGAAAGTAGATGACTTTTCTAATCACAATACTCTACTTCCATTATGTATACATAAGTATCTTGTAATGTACTTTTATTTTTGTGGCTTTTCTTGGATCAATTTGTTTATTTAATGTCGTGTAGTAGGTATCTAAATGAAAATAATATCCTATTTGTTCTACTGTGAAATATAAGTATCAGTTTAATCATATCATATACTTATTTTTCTTAGTAAGGTTAAATATAAATTATTTGCATAGTGATATGTTCTTTGTTCAATTCATAGATGATATTTTTTGGGGGGAGGGCTAAATGATCCTGTTTCTACCTGAAATGATACATAACAGAGAATCTGATAGTATGCTCAGACTGAACATAGTACATTAATATCTGTTGTTACCTCCCTTAATATGAACATACACACAATCCCTTCCACCACCACTCCTGCCACACAAACACACAAAGTATATAATGACAAGTATAATGACAAGTATAGCAGCATATCTTTTGTTGTAGATATCAAAAAGCAAAGCATTGCAAGTTCATTTATTTTTGAATGGCTTTTTCCCTGTTCTTCCTGGACGAGTTTTATCTGAATACACAAGTTAATTCCTTTTTAAAAACCATGTTATTGATGTATAATAGACACACAATAATGGCATGTAAAGTATACAGTTTTGTAAATTTTGATAAATGTGTGAATCAGTGAAAGTATCACCACAGACAAAATAATGAAAATTGTACCATTCCCAACAGTTTCCTTATATATCTTTCAATCTCTCCTCTTGTCCCTAGACAATCACTGGTCTGTTTTCTGTTCCTATGGATTAATTTGCATTTTCTAAAATTTTATAGGTGGAATAATGTAGTATGTCCCTCTTTTTTTGCCTGTTTTTCACTACCAGAATTATTTTTGAAATTCACCCATGTTGTTGTGTGTATCGGGAGTTTATTTTTCCTGTTTACGGCTGAGTGATTATTCATTACTTGGCAATACTACAATTTTTGATGGGCATTTTTGTTGTTTTGAGTTCTGGGCTACTACAAATAAGGCTGCTATGATCATTTGTATACAAGTTTTCTATGGACATATGTTTTAATTTCTTTTAGAGAAATACATAGGAGTGGAATGTTTGGATCATATGGTATGTGTATGTTTCACTTTTTAAGGAATTACCTGTTTTCCAAAGTGGTTGTTTTGCCTTTCCATCAACAGTGCCAACACTTGATATGGACAGTGTTATAAAAGTTAGCCATTCTAATAGATATTCAGTAGTATTTCATTGTGATTTTAATTTATATTTCTTTGATGACTAATGATGTGCTGATTTACCATCTACATAGCTTCTTTGGTGAAGTGACCATTTGTATTTTCTCCATTAAAAAATTGGGATTGCAGTTTTACTATTAAGTTTTCAGGGTTCTTTATATACTCTGGATGCAAGTTCTTTATCAGTTATGGCATCTGCAAATATTTTCTCCCAGACTGTATATTTTCTTTACATTCCCTTAAGGTTGCCTTTCACTGTTTAAAGAGAAAACATTTGTAATTTTTATATCGATATATCATACATCATATTTTGAGGGCACATGTGATTTTGATACATGCATACAATGTGTAATGGTCAACTCAGGGTAATTGGGATAAGAAGTTTGCAATTTTCAAAGTCCAATTTATCTTGTTTTTCTTCTATGGAGCATACTTTGGGTGTCATCTGTTAGAAATCTTTGCTTAACCCAAGGTCACAATTATTTTCTTCCTTTTTTTAAAAAAGTTTTATACTTTTAAGTTTCACATATAGGTCTGATACATTTTTGCAAAAAGTACAAGATACGGTTGAAGGTTTATTTCTTTTGATATGGATATGCAGTTGTTCCAGCACTGTTTGTTGAATAGACCGTCTTTTCACCACTGACTTGCCTTTCCACATTTGTGAAAAATTAGTTGTCCTTGTATGTGTGCGTCTATGTTGGACTCTCTAATCTGTTCTTTTGTGTACTGATTTTAATGACAGAATCGGAACTTATCCATTTTTAAGATACATTTGGGAAAGAATGAGAACAAAATTGTGTGATAACAGAATTCCATTACAGTGGAGACAGTCACAGAAGCTGGATCTTCATCCTTGACATTTCAGGTCTCCTCCCAAGTATGTGAGATAAAGGGTCAGATAACAGCAGTAAAAACGTAGAAAACAAATAACAAAAAGAAACATAAATGTTCTTCTATTCTGTGGAGTTGCCATTGTGTAGGTGTCCACAGCCCAGCCACAGGAAATAGTAGTTAGCATTATTCAGGAGCACAAATAATGTCTTTGTTTTTCTCACATCTGATAAAGAGTGACCTACTTGCTAAAACTGAAATATTAAATAGAAAGTATCTTCAAGTTGTTAATAAATTAAGGTTAAAAAAATAATAGTAATAAAACATTGGTTATGATGATATTATTATTAATAGTAATAAATAAAATATTGGTTGTTTTATAACGTTTTAAACCATAGCAATGGTTTTCAAAGCACAAATATTTCATTTTATGCTTATTCCAATAATAAGGATATACTCAAATGAACAGAATATGGTGTGTGGTTATAGATTTTTATTTTCTAAGGAAATATTTCTGAATTGCATTTCTTGCACTATAGCCTTAACTGCATGGAGTTTAAAAGGGAAATTACAATTAATGCAGTGGAAGATAAGGAATATTAGCTCCTAATTTGGATATTTAATATAGCACTATTTTTTAAAATGTAATTGTTATGTAAAAATTACATATATTTTTGCCATATAACATGATGTTTTGGCATATGTATACATTATTGAATGACTAAATCAAGCATTTTAACATATGTATTACCTCAAATACTTATTTTTTTTCTGGTGAGAACACTCTAAATCTACTCTCTTACCTCCCTCCTGTCCAACTGAAGTGTTGTATCTTTTGAACAGTACCTCCTCAAACCCCTAACTCCCAATAGTCTAGTAACCACCATTTTACTCTTTGTTCCTATGAATTTGACATTTTTATGCTCTACATGTAATTGAGATCACATGAGATTTGTCTTTCTGTACCTGGCTTATTTCACTTAGCATATTGTTCTCTAGGTTTTTTTATTGCATTTTAGGTTTTGGGGTACATGTGCAGAACATGCGAGATAGTTGCGTAGGTACACACGTGTCAGTGTGATTTGCTGTCTTCCTCCCCTTCACCCACATCTGGCATTTCTCCCCATGCTATTCCTCCCCAACTCCCCCCCGCACTGTCCCTCCCCTATTCCCCTCAATAGACCCCAGTGTGTAGTGCTTCCCTCCCTGTGTCCATGTGTTCTCATTATTCATCACCCACCTATGAGTGAGAACATGCGGTATTTCATTTTGTTCTCTAGATTTATCTATGTTGCTGCAAATGACATGATTTCCCTTTTTAAAGGCCAAACAATACTTTATTGTGTATGTATACCACATTTTCTTCATCCATTCATCAATTGACGAACACTTAGGTTTAATTCCATATCTTGGCTATTGTACATAATGCTGCAGTGGACATGGGAGTGCAGATATGTCTGCAATGTATTGATTTCATATCCTATGGATATAAACTCAGTAGCGGGGTTACTAGATCATATGGTAGTTCCATTTTTATGGTAGTTTTGAGGAATGTTCATACTGTTTTCCATAATGACTATACTAATTCACATTACCAGCAACAGTTTACAAGGGTTAACTTTTCTCCACATCCTCTCCAACTTATCTTTTGTCTTTTTGGTAATAGCTATTCTAACAAGAGTGAAATGATATCCCATTATGGTTTTAATTTGCATTTACCTGATGATTGGTGATGTCAAGTATTTTTTCATATACCTGTTGTCCATTTGTATACCTTTTGAACAACATCTCTGAATTCTTTGCCCGTTTTTTAAAATTACTGAGTTGTTTGAGTTCCTTATATATTTTGAATATTTAACCCCTTATCATATGTATGGTTTGCAAATGTATTCTGCCATTCCATATATTGCCTCTTCACTTGTTTATTTCCTTTATTGTGCAAAAACTTTCTAATTTGATGTGATGCATTCTATTTTTGCTTTTGTTGTTAATGCTAGTTTTCAATGTACAAACAGCATACATTCTTCAAAAATATAAAACCACATCACAGAGGAATGCTTTTACAAGAATAATCAAGAATCTTTTGCCTGTAATACTCATCTGAAGAATTTTCATCCTAAAATTAGAATAAAGCAAACCTTTTTATTGCAAGTTTGAATGTATATATTTAGTTTTACTAAAAAGGAGGGAAAAATCCAAATGCTTTGAAAAGTGAACAATGTTTATTATATATAGATAGGCAGATGTATCTTATATACATATGATACATATGCATATATCTCATATATAAGACATATATCTTATGTGATATCTTATATATCTTATATCTATCTATCTATATTGATGTTTTCAATGGCTATTTCCACATTTTGCAATTTATTTGGACAAAGAGGAAGCCGAAAGTGACATTTTCTGCTAATTTTTATCCAGAATATCCAAATACATTTAATTAATTTCATTAGATACCTCCTCTGAGAAAAAAATTAGTTCTTCTCCATTCTGGCAGATGTTTCTATGAAAGTATATGTTTACTATGTAGTATAGACTAATGTTTCAGCAAATCTACTATTGATACTTTCAAGATGATGATAGCTAACACTTCACAATTCTCTAAGAAGTGAGTAAACAAACAAGATGTCAATGAACTAATTGTTACTTTTGGTTAAAAAAATCTGCTTCTTAGAGAAAGAAGAAATAAAGGTATATGTTCTCTAGATTCATTACTTTGATTTAGCAACTCTCTTAAAACAGATGTAAACAAAATTTTAAAATTATAATATTGACCAGGTTTGTCTGTCTTCTCTTATAACTGGTGTTTATCTAGCTAAAAGAATAAGAATTTTTGTTGTTGTTGTTTAGAGGTAACTATATACCTTAATTAACTGTTTCATTATCTACATCATGAGAATATGTTTAGCCTTTTTTGTAAGAAAGATTAAATGTGACAGAAAAGAGAATTACATAAATGATTAGGCTAGTTGACCAATCTGCTTGTAGCAGTGTCCAAACTGCTCCTTAGCCTCTCAGATGTGCTATACACGGTTCTTTGAAAGGTCTTTCTGAAAACACTTATATCCTTGCTCTAATTTCAAACTTTTAGTGATACTCCACTGTCTTGAATCAAATAAGTGTATAAGTACAAGCTGTGTCTTTTACCGTCCAGAGACCTTGGGCAAATTTCTTAACTCTCTATGCCTCAATTTTCTTATCTGTGGAATGAGGATAATAATAATACCCATCTTATAGAGCAATGGTGAGCTTGAAATGACATAATACATATAAAACTCTTATAACATAGTGCATGTTCAATCAGTTTTTACTTATCTCCTCGAGAAATACTTATCCAATGGAACATAGTTCTTTAACTCTTCCTTTCCTTCAGGGCTTATTTGCTTAGAGTGTAATACATTTTTGTATGCTTTATGATAAACATTATAACAGGGCCACACAGGTCATTTATTATGTGTACACACAATGTTTTTTTCCTGTGAATATTTTAAGTTTACCTAGGACTGAGACCAAGATATTTTCTTATTTATAATCCCTTTTACTTGCTCAAAGTATTGCTCTTCACAAGAATACATTTAATACTGTACTAATTAACTTTTTGAATAAATGAACTGGCTTCCTCACAGCAGTACCATTTTTTTTTCCGAGACAGGGTTTCACTCTTATTGTCCAGGCTGGAGTGCAATGGCATGATCTTGGCTCACTGCAGCCTCTGCCTCCCGGGTTGAAGAGATTCTTCTACCTCAGCCTCCCAAGAAGCTGGGATTATAGGCGTTTGCCACCACACCAGGCTAATTTTTGTGTTTTTAGTAGAGATGGGGTTTCTCCATATTGGTCAGGCTGGTCTTGAACTCCTCACTTCAAGTGATCCACCCGCCTCAGCCTCCCAAAGTGCTGAGATTACAGGTATGAGTCACTGCACTCAACCAGCAGTACCATTTTTACTTGCTGTCCAAATAAAATTTGTTTTTAGCCTTTAATTGCATCCTAATTTTATTTAACAATTGTCTCTTAATTGTGCCCAAATTAGTGATACATATCTGTCATGCAACAAATTACATTAGTTTACTAAATTTTCAGGCTTTAAAGAATTGGTGTTTTAACAACTAACTTCTAAAACTTCTAAATAGTAATACCTCACAAACTATTAATCATTAGGACGACACACAGAATCTTCAGAAGAAAAATTTCAGAATCTAATGATGTCCACATTTAATATTAAATTAAAATGTCTGTCTACTTAACCCTTTTATTTCATTAGTATTTTCTTTCTAAAGGGCAGTACTCCTAGATAATAATTATTCTAAAATTGCTTTACATATAATGAGCATGTAAAGGAAAATGTAGATCAAATTACCAGAGCTTCTCACTTTAATAAATAGTACTCTGAATATCTCATAAAATGGCTACCCTGATGACCCAGCTACCTTTATTCTTATCAGAATCTGTTGCTTGAATTAAGCATCATGTAACTTGCCACACTGCATTTTCCTATCTCATAAATTACTAAAAACAACTTCCCTCCAGTTTTTTTATTGTTTAAAAGATACTTTTCTTTTGGAAAGTCAAATCATAGTTCTATTTGTAGATTTTGAGGCACCTCCATACTTTTCTCCACAGTGGCTGTACCAGTTCACATTCCTACCTAAAGTGTGTAAGAGTTCCCTTTTCTATGCATCGTCACCTGCATTTGTTAATTTTTATCTTTTTTATTGTAGCCATCCTAACTGGTGTGAGATGATAGCTCATTGTGGTTTTGATTTGCATTTCCCTGATGATTAGTGATGTTGAACATTTTTAAAATATATTTTTTGGCCATTTGCATGTCTTTGTTCAGATAATTTGCCAATATTTGAAATTGATTTTTTGATTGTTTTGAGTTCTTTGTGTATTCTGGATATTAATTCCCTGATTGGATGAATAGTTTGCAATTATTTTCTCCCATTCTCTAGGTTGACTTTTCACATTGTTGATTGTTTCTTTTGCTGTGCATAAGCTGTTTAGTTTGATATAGTCCCATTTGTTTATTTTTGCATTTGTCATCTGTGTTTTCGAGGTCTTACTCATAAATTCTTTGCCCAAACCAGTTTCCTGAAGCATTTACTCCATGTTTTCTTGTAACAGTTGTACAGTCTTTTGTCTTACATTTAAGTCTGATCCATTTTGAGTTTATTGTTGTATAGGGAGAGAGGTGTGGGAGTCTAGTTTCATTCTTCTGCCTATGGTTATCCAATTTTCCCAGAGCTATTTATTGAAGAGTTTGCCCTTTCCCAATGAGTGTTCTTGGTGCCTTTGTCAAAAATCAGTTGGCTGTAGATATGTGGATTAATTTTTTTATTTTCTGTTCTGCTCTGTTCTATTGAACTATCTGCCTCTTTTTATGCCCAAAGTCAAAACGTTTTAATACAAAAATCAGTTATTAAAACATTTAGATGGTTGGGAAAATGCCAGAAACCAGAGCTTAAGGGCACATTTGCCTTGGCAACTTAGACCTGGATAGCTGGTTCTCAACATGTAAAAACAATGTTCATAATAGAGTGCCAAATGAAAAAAGCAAGTAGTGAGACAGTATCTTTTATTTGATCCCATGTATATAAAAAGTATGGATGTATATATGTTATATGCATGTGTGTTTGTTTTCATTTACATAGAAAAATTTATGACAATAATACACTGAACTAGTGTAATTAGATTCAAGGAAAAGCTTTAACTTTTTCTTTTCTATTCTGAATCACTTTTTGAATTTTTAAAACAAGCATGTATTATTTTTATAATTAAAAAACAAATATTTATGACAATAATGAATAACATTGTTTGGTTAAATTGGGTCATTCTTTGGTCACAGTTTGTATAGAGAGCTGAAATAGTATTTCAGTTACCACTATTGCAAAGTAGGAACTATCTTTCACTTGAACAGCCCTCATATAGGCTGGTCTGATGTGTCATTATAATGGGTGCCATGTAAATCGTTTTTAAGGAGTTTATGCTTTATTCTGATTGGTAGTTGAAGCTTTTACATAGTTGTTCTTTCCAAAAAGCATAGTATTTTTTTGCTATGACAATAAAGTTATCAGAGGCAGTACAGCCCTCCTCTCCATTATGTTCACAGTCTAAGTTCTGTGAAATTACATTTATTGTAATTGTTTCTTCTTATTTCAAAACTTGTATTCTTTTTTTTTTTTTTTTGAGATGGAGTTTCGCTCTTGTTACCCAAGCTGGAGTGCAATGGCGCGATCTCGGCTCACCGCAACCTCCGCCTCCTGGGTTCAGGCAATTCTCCTCCCTCAGCCTCCTGAGTAGCTGAGACTACAGGCACATGCCACCATGCCCAGCTAATTTTTTGTATTTTTAGTAGAGACGGGGTTTCACCATGTTGACCAGGATGGTCTCAATCTCTTGACTTCGTGATCCACCCATTTCGGCCTCCCAAAGTGCTGGGATTACAGGCTTGAGCCACTGCACCCGGCCAACTTCTATTTTTTTTCTTATTGACTTGTACAGCTGTTTTCAATGGAGAATAATGACTCTTGCTTCTAGTGACTTTTCTTACCTGAAAACTGAAGATTGTGAGTGGATTAACCGTTCTTCTGAAAAGTTTATTTTTACTCTTGTAGGAAAAACTTGAGCCAATTTCTACAAATGTCTATCTTAATTTTATTATAGCCTTTTTTCCTGTAGTTTTGCAATGATTTGAAGAAATTTCGACCCATATTGCTTGATCATAAAATCACTGGGCAGATTGTACTTTTTCTTCAAATGATGTGTACCTAATTTACCTGCAAATGATCTATGCTTGTTTCTAAGTTTATATTGTGCTTACCAAGAGATTCTGTTTAATTCACTAAGACTTATGCTCACTGGTCTGAAATTTGAAGTCATTGGACCAAAGTTATTATAAAATAGTGAAAAGAAAAATTGATAGGATGCAAATTTTAGAGAGATAGCTATGAAAACTGATAGAGTATTCTAGTAATTGTTCCCTTCTACATTGTCTTACATTTCAGCCATCATTTTGTTGTTTAGACTCCTGTCATTTCCCACATGGATTATTCACCTCACTTTCTTCATTTATCTTCCAACCTCAAGCACTCTTGCTTCTCTTCCAGCCTACATACTCTGAAATTAACCCTTTTGCCAGGCATAGTGGCTCATGCCTGTAATCTCAGCACTTTGGGAGGCCAAGGCGGGCAGATCACTTGAGGTCAGGAGTTCAAGACCAGCCTGGCCAACATGGTGAAACCTGGTCTCTACTGAAAATACAAAACTTAGGTGGGCGTGGTGGCAGGTGCCTGTAATTCCAGCTACTTGAGAGGCTGAGCCAGGAGAATTGCTTGAACCCGTGAGGTAGAGGCTGCAATGAGCCGAGATGGCACCACTGCACTCCAGTCAGGGTGACAGACTGAGACACCGTCTCAATAAAAAGAAAAAAAAGAAAGAAATTAACCCCTTTAAAATGTAATTTTCTTTATATCATACCCTTCTCTAAAATCAGCAGTCACGTCTCATTTAAAACTAGCATGACATAAGGATAAGAATATCATTTTTGAAGATTTAAATTAGGGTTTAAACCTTGGCCTCCCACATAGCCTCTAGTAGGCAATTTTATACAGCTTAGAATCCGGAGTCAAACATACCCACATTTGCCACTTGCTAACTGTGTGGCCTTGGGAATTTACTAAATTTAACAAATACACACCCTTCTTTTCAGTGAAATGTGGAAAATAATACATAGCGATGTCAATTAGGACTTTTTAGTTACAAGCAGCAGGAAAAGACTCTGTCTCATTTATATAAAATTTAGTTCACTGGAAAAATATCAGGGTATCACAGAATCAATGGGAGGCTAGTGAGTCAGGCATGGAAACAGGCAGAAACTGAAGTAGCCATGGAGACCAAGGAAACAGGGAATACAACATGGCTCCATAGCCAGAATAGTCTAATCATGATGTTGAGGCTAAGATAAACTGGAACATCAGTCATTTTCAATTTAATTACTTGCTACTTGGCTATAAGAGGATGAGACTCTTTGTCATAGTCTCACTTGACTGCTCTCAAAAGAAAATAAGAGTGCCATGAGACAGAGGAAATGGATTTCTAATATCTAATGTACAAAAGATGCCCACTAGGCTTGTGACCCACCAGTCACATAACAGTGCTCGATAAAGGGTTATTTTAACAAGTCTAGACTCATCAGGCATTCATGGCCATTCACTTTCTGGCCTCAGCCTACTTTTTCAAACTTAATTTTCCTCTGCATAAACCCTAAAGTAATTCAAGAATGGAAAACAAAATATCATATGTTCTCACTTATAAGTGGGAGCTAAGTGAAGAAGCAAAGGCATAAGAATGATACAATGGACTTTGGGGGCTCGGATGGAAGGGTGCGAAGAGGTGAGGGATAAACAACTACATATTGGGTGCAGTGTACACTGCTCAGGTGATTAGTGTACCAAAATCTCAGAAGTACTAAAGAATTTATCCATGTAACCAAAGACTACCTGTGCCTCCAAAAATATTGCCATAAACTTAAAAATGTTTTTAAAATTTAAAAAGAGGTGTGATTGGCACATAATAGTTATACATATTTATGGGTTACAATATGGTGTTTTGGTACATGCGTATACATTGTATAATGATCAACTAAGTCAATTAACATATGTATCACCTTAAACATCATTTCTTTGTGATGAACATTCAGTAAGCTTTCTTCTAGCTATTTTGAAATATGCAATGCACTGTTGATAACTCTAGTCCTCTTACTATGCAGTAGAATACCAGAATTTGTTCTTCCTAACTGTAACTTTACAACACTGATCAATCTGTTCCCATCCCTTGACTCATTACCTTCCTCATCCTCTGGTAGCCAATAATCTACTCTCTACTTCCATACGAACAACATTTTAGATTCTACATATTAGTGAGATCATGTGGAATCTGTCTCTGGATTATTTCACGTAATATAATATTCTTCAGATTCATCCATGTTGCTGAAAATGACAGAATTTCACTCTTTTTATTGCTAAATTCCATTCCATTATGTTTGTATACCACATTTTCTTTGTCCATTCATCTGTTGATAGACATTTAGGTTGATTCCATTTCATGACTGTTGTGAAAATGGCTTCAATAAACATGGGAATATAGACACATCTTTGATATATTGATTTTCTTTATTTGGGGGGGTAGTGGGGTGGATATGTACCCAGCAGTGGGATTGCTGGATCATATGGTAGCTCTATTTTTAGTTTTTTGAGGCACTACCAAACTGTTTTTACAAAATGGCCGTACTAATTTACATTCCCACAAGCAGTGTGTAAGGGTTGCCTTTTCTCCAAATCTCCCACATGTTAACGTTCAACTTATCTTTTCTAAGGCTTAGCTCTCCATTTTCTAGTCCCCGGATCACTGATTTTCTGTTTTCTCATTTTCACTTAATCATGTATTGCTCCTTAATATCTTTTGAATGGTAGTCTTGTATCATTGTCTAACTATTTATGTGCCTTACTTTCCCTGTATAGAATATAAACCCCTTGAGAGGAGAGATCATGTATCATTTATTTATTTGTTTCCATGATAACCCAGTGTTGTGTGTGTAGTAGGTGTTCATTAATTTATAATAAATGTTTTTCAATTTCATTTTTATTTCATTTCACTTTCTCAAAATTGTTTTTACCGAATGAACTTATGAGGAATGAATGCAAGAATTTGTATCTTTAATTTAAATCAATATTAATTTAATGACCTACTGTATATGTAGCACTATGTTGATTGCTTTGTGGGGATAGAAAAAACAAACTTAAAAATTGATTTGGAGTAGTTCACAATCTAATTTAGGAGAGAAAAAAATACAAGAATGAGACACCTACAGAGCAATTATATAAATAAGTAAAATAAATAATGCAAAAAATTTAAATATCAGTGCTAAGGATATAAGAAGATGTAAATGCATGACTTAACTATATATATATACGTGTAGTACAAGCAGATTGCTTTGTCTGGCATAAAGGAATTATATTGGAAAATATTAAGATGGTATTGGAGAATGCAAGGGTTATAAATTTAGATTTAATATAATAGGTAACAGCAATAGTTTTAAAATTAATTTACAAAATTTTGGTAAAAGTAATAGTTGATTAAACAAAATAAGGTCCATTTATCCAAAGGAATAGTAATATGTTATCAGTAGTGATAAATATTTATTAACTTAGAAAGATGATCATGATATAGCATTTAGTCATGCAAGCAGGTTGCAAAATATTATGTATATAAACTTGTTTTTTTAAATAAAGGGTATGAATATACATTAAAATATCTGGAAGTATAGTCAACAAAGTATTAACTATGTTTACTTATAAGCAGTGTACTCCATGGTTATTTTGTTTATCTGTGTTTATTTTTTTTCAGCAGATATTTTTGATTGAAAAAAAGGCACATGTAAATTTAAAGACACTACAAGTTTTCAAGGACTGTAGTGATATGAAAATAGAACATGAGATAGATTGCTCTATCACCTATGCATAAGGATATAAAACCAGCAAGACCAGTTTGATCAGACAATGGAAAGGGCACATTTAAGAGATGCTTTGGAGAAAATCAGTTTTACTAGGTTTCTAATTTAATGTGGGATTAAAATAAGGAGACTGAAGTTGTGAGAAACAAAGGAAATTATAGGTGCCACTAATAGGTATGGGAAAATTGAGAAGGAAAGCTTATTGAGGCAAGAGGTGGAGGAGTTAACTTTTGCTGGGAGAGTATAAGAAGTAACTGAATATATGAGATGAAAACTGGAGAAAAGAAAGATTAGAAGTCAGGGCTGGAGATATAGACTTGGTTTTAAAGAGTGTTAGTATAGAAGTAGAAATTAGGAAAATGGGTACATACAGTGAGCCTAAAAAAGCTAAGTAAGGACTTAAAGAAATCCACTAAATTGTTTTTAGTTACTATATCTCTGTGGGCTTTTTTCTTTAAAAGAACCTTTATTGAAATATAATTACAGACCATAAATTTCACTCGTTATATGTTTATAATTCAATAATTTTAGCAAATTTATAGAGAGTTGTGCGACCATCACCATAATTGTTAGAATTTTCGTCTCCCTAAAAAGTTATCTTGGGCCTGTTAGCAGTCAATCCATGTTTCCACGTCGAGGCCTAAGCACACTCGTCTGTCTTCTGTCTATATAAATTCGCCTTTTCTGTACATTTTGTCTAAATAGAATCATACAGTATATTCCCCATTGCACCTAACTTCTTTCACTTATGTTTTTGAGGTCCAGCCATGTTATAGCATCGATCAATAGTTTTTCTTTTTAGTTGATGAATACTATTCCATTGTATGACTGTATCACATTTTATTCATGAATTTGCCAGGCAATGGACATCTGGATTATTTCCAGGTTTTTTTGCTATTATGTGTAATGCTCCTATACATGTTTACATACATGTATTTGTGTAGACATATGTTTTTGTTTCTCATGGATATATCTCTAGGAGTAGAATTGCTATGTTGTACAGTATATTTGTCATTAATTTGTAAAGAAACTACAATATTTTCCAATGTGGCTGTACTATATGGCAATACCACCAGCAGATGCACCATGGTCTACTGTCTGTGTATTCCCATCAACACTTGGTGTAGTTTGCCTTTTTTATTATGGCCACCTAGTGTATGTATAATAGTTTCTTGTGGGAGTTCTGATTTGCATTTCGCTAATGACAAATGATGTTGAACATATTTTCATATCCCTTTTAACCACTTGTGCATTTTCTTTGAAGAAATGTTCATTCAAATTATTTGCCAGTTTTTAATATTTTGGTCTTAATAGTTATTGATTTGTAAGACATTTTCAAATATTCTGGATATGATCAGATGCATGATTTGCAATATTTTCTCATAGGGTGTGGCTTATATTCTTTTAATGATGACTTTTGGGGAACACAAGTTGATGAAGTCCAATTTATAAATTTTTCTTCTACGGAACATGCTTTCGACATTTTACCTAGGAACTCTTTTCCCAAACTCAACTCATGAAAATGTTCTCCTATATTCTTTTATGAAATTTTATAATTTTAACTCTTACCTTTAGGTCTTACATTTAGGTCTGTGATCTGTTTTGAGGTTTTTTTAATATATGGTGTTAAGTGTCTAATTTCTTTCTTTTTAAAAAAGATGTATATACAATTGTCCATTTGTTGAAAAGACTATCCTTTTCACCACTGAATTGTCTTTGTACTTTTGTAGACAATCAGTTGACCATAAATGTATGGATTAATTTTTAAACTATCAATCCTGCTCCACTTATTTATATGCCAATGCCACGTTATCTTAACTGTGGCTTTATAGTAAGTTTTGGAATCAGAAAGTATGAGTCATCCAATTTTACTCTACTTTTTCAAGATTGTTTCAGCTATTCTGGATCCTTTATATTTTTATATGATTTTTTCAATCAATGTGTCAGTTTTAGGATCAATTTGTCGATTTCTTTGAAGAAGCCAGCTGGTATTTTTATAGCGGTTGCATTTAACCTATCAGTCAGACTGGGGAGAACTGCCATGTTGACAGTGTTGACCCTTCCAACCCAAGAGTACGAAATGTCTCTACGCTTAGTTAGATATTCTTTAATTTCTTTCAGTAATGTTTTGTGGTTTTCAGTGTATGAGTCCTGGCAGAACCTCTGAGCTAAATGAGCTGGGGATGGGAAATATGGGAGCAGCTTTAGGCCACAGTTACCTACTATGCTTATCCCAAAATCAGAGATTTTTCAAGCATAAATGCTTCTCAGATAGAGGCATGTTTTTGGTTAATTTCCAGACTACCAAAATGGTTGATTCTGTTAATTTTTTCCAGGCTTATACAGGTTGAATATTCCTTTTCCAAAATGCTTGTGACCAGACGTGTTTCAGATTTGGGATTTTTTGGATTTTGAAGTATTTGCATTATACTTACCAGTTCCATAGCCCTAATTTTTGAAAAATTCAAAATCCAAAATGTTCCAATGAATATTTCCTGTGAATGTCATGTTGCCACTCAGAATCTTTTGGGGTTTGAAGCACTTTGGATTTCTGATATTTAGATTAGGTATACTTAACCTCTAGTACTTTTGGGGGGAAAGGATTTCCTGATCTTCTTAGCCAGTCATAATTGGATGCCATCTGTGTATTTTTATGAGAATTTATGTTCCAAGTAATTCTAGCTCCAAATGCTCAGTAACATAATATGTATTGAGATGCCAATTCAGTCAAGAAACATGTAAACTACCACTTTTCTTATAAAGACAAAACATTTAGGTTACTGAGTAGTTTCGTTTTTTGCATTGAATAGACTCTATGTTTAGCATTGTGATGAAACAGTTACTGAGACTGGCTACGTAATTTAAACAAACAAACAGATTTATTCCAGCACTTCTTATATGTTTAATACCGTGGGAAAGAATGGATAAATGACTCATCATTGCTACCCTAAGGATCCTGTAGACTGGGTAGTAGTTATGCGCTACCATTGAACCATATGGCACTGTCATATTTTTAATTATGTAGTTACTTGTGATTTATCTAATATGAACAGCCATAAAATCTATGAGGTTAGGAACCATGATTGTATTGTTTACTTTCATGTTGTAAGCATTTCCTAGCACAGTGTTTGGAACATAATAGACACTTCATATATGAATATTGTTTGAATAAATGAATGAACCACATGTAATGGACATATAGGGTAGAAGGAAATTATTTCCTACTAAGAGGATCAGAGAAGTCAGGGATTAAAGAAAGGTTTCCAGCCAAAGGAAACAACATGATTGTTTATAGTCAAAGAGTTAGAAAAGACCCAGAAATATTTGAGGAACAGTAGGGTATTTCCTATAGCTGTAGCATAGGAGTCATAGTGATGAGTCAAGGAAGAAAAGAGAATAAGAGGAAGGAAGTTAAGGGGAGATGCGTTTAGAGAAACAAGTGGAAGCCAGGATCTTTTTGCCAAAATAATGACATTTGAAAAAGTCGGGGTTTTATTTTAAGGTAGGAAACTAGAGTTGGCAGTATGGAAGATGGACTGCACACAGAAAAGAATAAATAATATGTAATGTAAGCTGGGCAAACCCAGTGTACAATATTTGCATAGCTATCTGTATTATTTATAGGATCTCCTAAAAGCTTACCTGTGAGTACGTGTGTGTGTGTGTAATATCACTGAGATATATATTCTTTAATTTCAAAATTTCCTTTGAAATTTTTGTTATATAGACCTATATGGTCCTCCCTTTATATCCTTTTGATAGCATGATGATTCTTAACATTAACAATTCTAACAGTATGAAATTACATCAATTCTTAAAATTAACAATTCCAACAATATGAAATTACATCAGTATAACATATTTGTCTTTTTGAAGTGTGCTCATATCAGTACCATTTTGGATTTTCACAAAAACCCACAAGACAGAGACAGGGTTTTTCATTTTACCCAATGTGAAGACTATCCTAATAAAGGCTAAAAGATCAGTCTATGGTTTCACAACTATTAAACTTGAGATGCAACATTAAAACCCTTTTTGAAGGCCAAAGCCCTTCTGAAGGGAGCATGTATCCATGCATTTAGTACTAATTTTGCCGTTTTTGCTTTTTGTAACTAATATTTCTTATAAAAGTTTTATAACAAAGTTTTAACTTTGCAGTAACAACAAGGTTAACATTCGCTTGTTTCAAATTGCTCTTTTGAGATATTTACACAGTGTAAAATGTTGAACAAAGAATTATCTAGATAATAGATTATTAATATAATCTTTGTTAAAATCAAAATGTTTATTATTATCCAGTGCAATAAAGCACATGTATTTTAGACCTTTAAAAAAAAAAAACAGAGTTTTTTTTTTAAAGGAAAAGAACAAGTGAGTGCAGAGAAAAATAACATTGGGTTGTCAGCACAAGGGATTATCTTGTATGTTTAGGAGAGAGATTAAGATAAGCAGAGGTAGAAATGCAAAATGCAGACAAAAAATGTCAATATTACAGAGCATCTTTTGAGAAAGATATTACATGCTTGTTTATAATATTTTCATTTGAAATATTTTTTGATGCAATAAACCACTTTGAAAGTATTCTCCAGTTAATATAACACAATGGAAACCTTCTGCCGTGATATTTTTACAATTAGTAGACATTATACTAAACAATCTTGAGATCTCTTTAAAAGTTGATTGCTTGTATTTTTAAAATTCATTGTATCATGTGATCATTACAGAGGGGTCAGAAATACAAGGCAAAATTAAGAAAAATTTATATCCCTAGTAAAATAAAACACTTAAAAAATTAACCCAAGAGAAGGCTGGTGAGTAGATGATTCAATTTGGAAACGCTCAGTTTTGGTTGAGTCTAAAGGAGACACAAATAGACCATGATTATAAATTAAAAATGTAAAATCTAATCATTTAACAGGAGAGTGAATTATCAGAAAGAAAATTGCTCCATTAGGGAAAATGAGAGAGCTAGTTGCAGGTTTCCAGCACTGTCAAGAAAGAGAGTGCTGTGATTAGTAGATTGGAATATTCCAGTCTCCTTCTCAATGATGGAGATGGGTAAATACATCAAATTAAACCTTAAGGTAGTGATCATTAAGAAAATCTACTGACTCCCTTTTTAATGATTCCAGGCTCACCAAGGAAAACTCTGATTATGATTTTTATGTATGATATACATACAGAAGTATGTATATCCTCTAACAGAGACAGAATATGTTGGTTATCCAACTAAAATTCCTGTGTTTATACTATTTTCAGTATAAGCTATTACCTGGGCATTTTAATTTATACTTAAATATCTTGTGACTTTAGATAGAATAACTATCACTACTCCTGGTGCTACTGGCTGGTCTAGAACTCCTGAATAGCAGTGTCTAATTGGAAGGAAACAAATATTATGTCTATATAGAAGGGGATGTAGGTGACAACATCCATATGCTTGCAATTGGTGAAAGAACTAGGTGATGAGAGAGAATAAGCATATTTTTCTTATTCTCTGTATTGTTTTTACATGACATTTTTCCTATTTCAATGGTTTCCAGACTTTAGTTTCTACCATAATCCATAATCACCTGAAGACTTTCTATTTTTGAGAAGGAGTCTTGCTCTTTCCTCCTGGGCTGAAGTGCAATGGCATAATCTCAGCTCACTGCAACCTCTGCCTCCCAGAATCAAGGGATTCTCCTACCTCATCCTCCATAGTAGCTAGGATTACAGGCACATGGCACCATACCCGGCTAATTTTTGTAGTTTTAGTAGAGATGGGGTTTCACCATGTTGGCCAGGCTGGTCTCAAACTCCCGACCTCAGGTGATCTGCCTACCTTGGACTCCCAAAGTCTTGGGATTACACGCATGAGCCACCATGCCCGGCCCCTGAAGACATTTTTTAAATTCCTAGGTCTTACTCCCAGAGATTCTGATATACTTGGTCTGGGATGAAACACGGGAATCTGGATTTTTAAACATCACTCTACAATTCTCATCCTGCAAGTTAATAAACTATGAGCAGCACTCTTCTGCAGAGAAGAACTTTCTTAAAGGGATGGATCTTAAAGGGATGGTTCAGTGGTGGGCAAAATTTCATGGGTTATTGTTAGTTTCTGCTAACTGACTGAATTGATAACATTCTAACCAGTTCCAAGCCTTTCGTTGGTCAGAACTGTGTATTCAAATCACAACAAGCATTGAGGAAGTAGCAGGTAGCTTGATAAGAATAACTGATTTGGGTTGGGGTTAGGGCAAGATGAAATGGCTGCCAGCTTCACGGTGTCATGTGCTTGGAGGTGAAGAACAGAAAATAAAATCCTTTGAAGAGGCTCTCCCTGTTCTGTAGCAGAATCAAATAGGTGTCGATGCCAAGGAGTAGCCTGGAAGACAGTATCCCATTAGAATCGCCATCATCTTCTCATAGCCACCTCAAAACGATTTAAGTAAAAACATTGTGCCTCTTATGGAAGTACACGTGTCCTTTCCAGTGTCCTTTCTCTCGGACCCAGATTATTGCCTCTAAAACTTCTCTGATACAAAATCTTGGAACTTCTTCAGGAAATGAACAGTTATTTAATTGAATATTTACAGTTAGAATAGGATTAGGGACATAGGGGAAGGGGAAACTAAGAGCTGGAAATTGCTTAAGAGTAGTATAGGCTAGGGTTACAACCAGGAAGTGTCCAAAACTAGGGTTTGGATTCATCAGACCTCAAAGTCTTTATATCCCTTCATTTGACTTTTCTAATTTTAATGTGTATAAGAATCACCCAGAGATCATGTTCAAAATATAAATTCATGACTGGTCCCCACAATTATTATTTAGAAGATATTCTGTAAAATCAAAACTCTATATTTTTAATAAATATAGGCAGGTTATATATACATATATTATAGTCAATTAATACTTTGACATATTAAAAATAAAAATATGCTTTTAATAAAAATCAGGCAGGTGGTTCATGGATATTATTTGAGCAACAATTTTGGAGGGCAAAGTTTCTCAAACTTTATAGCCTCAGGATTTCTTTACACTGTTACAAATTACCAAGAACCTTAAACAGCATTTATTTATGTGGTAAATAATATCTGATATATAGTAATGTTTGATATTTGTGGTGTTAAAAGTAAAACTGAGAAATGTTTGCAATGTTTAACTCATTTGAAAATACCAAGAATAAACCCATTACCTGTTAGCCAGGTAACACTTTATAAAATATGACTATATTTTCCAAAATAAAACATTTAGTGAAAACCAGACATACTATTGCATATTTTAAAAATCTCTTCGATACCTCACTCAATAATTCTCTTATCAGTTTCCACATTAAGTCTGTTATGATATGATGTTCTAGTTGAAGTATAGGAAGAAAATCAGACCTTACACAAATACGTAGTTAGAAAAAGGAGAACTTTGGAGACTCCCTGAAAAGATCTTGAAGATCCCCATGGTTATGGGACCATATTTTGAGTTCCTGTTTCATCGGTATACTGTTATTACTATCAGAAAGTTCTATATTCATCAGGCTTTGTTGGCAATGAAAGTTTAGGGACACTAAGGGGCATTAAAAATGAATTTATTTCTTAATTACTTAAGGTGGGGAAAATTATTTCATAAATATTACCCCAGTCGCTCTTTTATTAATTTACTTTAAGGTTTAAAGCAGTATTGAAATATAAAATAGAAGTGTAGGTGATGGGGTAGAATTTTTTTCAAAGAAATTGGGTTTCACAACAATGATTAGATTGAGGGTAAAGTGGTTTCAATAGGCAGTGAGGAAAGAATACATGAGGTAAACAATTACAGGTAGAAAATGTGGGAGAGCAGGGAGCAATCTATAGTTATAGTAAATAGTTGTTTACAATTGAATAAATAACAATAATGGTAAGGAAGTGCTAATCATAACTTTCTAAAAAGGGTGATTAGTTTGGCTGATAAAACAATATTTTGTTCTGGTCATATACCTCTTCAAATTTTGTTACCTTTTTTTTGTTACTCTAAGTTTTAGTTCTATAACCTAAAACTTACTGCCATGTTAGTGCAAGAACTTTAACAAACATTATCTCATTTCTCATTTTTCTATGGTAAAAGTGGAAGAACCTGAAAAGGAGCCAGGAAAGAAGCAACTGGAAAAGGTGAGTGGAAAACCTAAAGTGTGTGTTATCCTGGAAGCCATTTGAGGTAAGTGTTTCAAGGAGGAGGGAGTGATCTACTCTGTCAAATTATGCTGATCCGTGAAGATAAAATGAAGAATAATAATTGATCATGAGATTTAGTGACATGGAGGTCATTCATAACCTAGACAGGAAAAGTTCCCATGGAGTGGTTGAAATGAAAGTTCCATTGCTATGAGTTTGAGAGAGACTGAGAGGAAAGGAGTTGAAAACTTTGTATAAATAGCTATTTCCAGGAGTTTTGCTAAAAAGATAAGCAGAGAAATGGAGCAATAGATTTTAAAGGATATGCAGTTAATAGAGGTTGTTTCTTTTGGTTTGTAAATGAGATAAATAATAGAATGTATATTTATTTATTGTTTGGAGAGCTTCAGTGGTGAATTCTCAAGGCATGAATCCTTTCCTTATAGAATCCATAATCTAGTGGGGGGAAATGGATTTAAACAAATCATTATACAAATAATTTGAGTGTAATTATCACACCTAACATTTTCAAAGACATCAAGAAAGGCTTCCCTATGTAAATGATACTAAGGTTTCCCTTAGGGAGGGAATAGTATTTGCAAAGGTCTTGGGCTGAGGGAATATGGCATATCAGAGATACTGAGAGAAAGAAGCTACTGAACTTGAAGTACAAAGAGGAGAATGAATGTGGAAGAAGATAAAAATGGAAGAGTTAATCAGTGACTAAATTATTTAGGTTGGAGTTCATAGATTTAGTTAAGGTCTTTAGTTATGCCATGTACCTTAGGGATTCTTGATTTCATGAACTGGGCATAAAAAAAGTAAACTAGCCAAAACAGAAAGGAAAAAATGGGACAGATAGAAAGCAGAAAGGAAAGGTGAATTGCATTACCACTATTCATACTGCTGCAGACATGACATTAGCCCAAGTCTATCTGTAGCTTCATCATTAATTATTTTTTCACTATACTAAATTTATTCAATATTCATAGCATTGAGATATTTCTGTCTAACTGATCAAATCATATAGTAAGCAGGCCCAAATTGATTGTTAATATGGCCAATAACCACAGATTGTCATTCCCTACTTAATATCCCCCTGTGACTTTCTTTTAATCTCTTAAAAATAATATATTTTCCAACTTTTTTTATGAAATTCACAAGCACTTGGAAAACCTGAAGACTAACACCTAAATACCCACTATCTAGAGTCCAGAACTTTTATCATTTTGTTCTATTTGCTTTCTCTGTTTTGCTGCATCATTTGAAAGTAGGTTACAGACCTCATGATGCTTCAATGAACATATTGCAGCATATATTGCCTAAAGATAAGGGCATTCTATGTAATCTCAGTATTACCATATTTAAACTGCTTATTTTCCTATCATCTAATGCCTAATCAGTATGAGATATCTTAGATCCCTTCTCTCAGTTTTTAGCAGTTTTATTGGAGTTTTTATACCATGAGAATTGTTTAAGTGTACAGTTTGATGATTTACTGCAAATTTACAAAAGTTGTATAGCCATCATCTTAATCTAATTTGAGAACATTTTATTATTCTAGAAAGAAATCTCTTATACATGCTTTTCACCTCAACTGAGATGAAATCAAGGTTATGTCTCTTTAAATTTTTTTCCTAAAATAATTTTTCTTTTTTTCCATGAAATCGATTTTTAGAAGAAATCTGTTTGTTCTTTGTAATCTTCCACATTTCAGATTTATGTGGTTGTTTCTTCATTATGTCATTTAACTTTTTTCTCTATCCCTCCACCAATTGTCACTCCCCAATATGTTCTATTAACATCCTTGTTAGACTCCTTCTGATATATTTGGAATAAAACCCAAATTTGCTAATTATTTCCCTCGCCTAAAATGTAAACCCCATAAAGCCTTCTCTAATACTAGTGTCTGGTTCACAGTAGGATCTCAATAAAAACTTGTTGAGTGAGTGAATGAATCACCTACATTCAGATTATATATTTTTGCCATCCAGTTTCAACCCCAGCTTAAGACATTTTTTCTATTTTAAATTGTATTATGATTGAAATAAAGTTACAGAACAATGATTTATTTTCTAAGCCAATAATTCAGACTGACGAAAATCAAGTTTGCTTTCATTTTAGTATGTCATAAACACCTTAAGAGTTTCTCTAATTTTTTTATATATTTTATTGCGTTTTAGGTTTTGGAGTACATGTGAGGAACATGTAGGATTGTTGCATAGGTACATACATGGCAATGTGGTTTGCTGTCCTCCTCCCTATCACCTATATCAGCAGGGTTTCTCTAGTTTTTAATAAATCAAATTTATTTCCATGATGAGGAATTTAATGCTGAAACATTTGAAACTGGCTACACCAAATAAATTGCAAGATTTTGATAGTGCTGCTTATCAGAAAACTTAGGGGAGTTATATAAGTAATCTCTATGTTTATATTCAGGGCTGTTGAGGCATTTAAGGCTAGAATTAGCTTCTCCCTAACACAGAGGAAAATGTTATCTATTGAGTTTCGAGAAACACGAGCAAATGCACTGGAATCTTCAGATTCCGGATTCAGGTAATTATATGAGCAGATTAATTCAGTATCAGTTAAAGAATGAAAAAGATTTAGAGATATCTGGGTGAAAATAACCAACTTCCCAGTATGGAATCCTCCTATATTTCTAATGACTACAAGACAACTGCTGTGGGCAATGATATTGTAAATAAGTAAAAATAACAGTTAAGCTTGGAATATGTGGCATGGTGTTAAGTGTCAAGTTAGCAAATTCCCTTGCTTCAGAACGTCTGCCAAAGCCATGGATAAAGCGTGGTAGTCTTGGCAACGCAAGAGCCTTTACCTTTTAGATCTTTAGAGATGTGTGATCCAGTGAGGAAAAAGGAAATTACAAATGATCATCTACACATATAAATCACAGAAACATATACTATCATGCAAAGGAACACAAATACTATTAGCTAATCTGGAGGATAAAAGGAAGAAACTTAAGTAGAATTTATAACTTATACAGGATGATTTGAATATGTTCCATTTCCTTGGACTGATTATAGATAACACTGTTCCTTAAGCATTCCCATATTTGCAGGTGTGAAGAGAGAAGGGAAAACTTTAGTCAATTTTAACAGCTCTAATAATCACGTTCAGTAAGGAAAGAAGTTGAAGATAAATGGTGTTATTGAGTTTTCTGTATATTTCCATTTTCCCAGGTTACCTTCATGGTCGTAAAAAATAGTTGTATACAGCCACATGGCAGTGCAGAAAAAAAACACTGACTAGTTTTAGCTAGGCTCCCATCTCCACCCTTACCCAACAACAGGGTTATGCTTTATATATCTGAAAATTTTAGATTGATTTGACAAATTCGCAGAGTATTTTCTTTAATTTGTCCCAGTTTATAGAAATGGATCTTATCAACCCTTTAAAATTCTGTTAACATTAGACTTTCTTCTGCCCTTTCAAAGAAGCATTTGGCCTGTCACCTTCTGAACATCATAGTCCTCAACTAGAATTCACAACCACTCTTCCTAGTATAACATTATTTAATAGTACAGACTATAGATCAGGCTTCTAAGGGTCCAATCTTGACTTTAGCATTTACTAGTTATAAGACCTTGAACAGATTACCTAACCTTTCTGAGATGCAGTTTCCTTATCTGTCAAATAGGGAAGATAATTGTACCTACTTCCTGGAGTTTTTGATAATCAAATGATGTAATTCATACAAATCACTTGGAACAGTACCTATTCATGTTAGGTATTTCATATTTATATTAATTAATATATGCTGATAATAATAGTCATAGGAATATCAACTCTTTATATAAACCTTTACAATTTTCAAATGGTTCCCAAAGAGTATTTCATTTGAATTTGGGGATAGGGGATGGTGTTTTAAAAGAGAATGATCATATATCAGCTCATCTTACAGATATAAGAACTGAGACAGTAAGGTAATATGGTTTTTCTGAGATCACTCAGCAAGTAAATGGGAGAGCTAGGCCTTCAACTTTAATGATCATTTGCTGCACCAGTGAAATTAATATAGCCTACCTAGTGAATTTTGCTAAGATGCTTTATCTCCTTTCATCCAGCCAAATCTTCCATAGTGATCTTCCTGAAATTGAGAACTGCTTTTTCTCCCTCTAAGGATGAATACTGAGTGATCCCTTCACATGGTTTTTCAAATCATGCCAGTTATGTAAATATAGTCCTTTTTCATTCCAGTATGATAATGACAAAATAAATTTGCACAGTTTTTGATGCTTCTGACCATTCCATGCTATTATTTTCAGTAGCCAGCTATAATTTAGTTATGTTAACAAATATGCTCTGTCCTTTGGATTTTAAGGACATGTGCATATATAGTCATTTCTAATGTGAGAAAATCTAAAACTCATACAAGTGTATCCATCTTCAATAAATAACTGTAGTACATTTGGCTGTTTCTCAGCCAGTATATTTGCATTAAATTCTCTGTTCTGTTTTCAGAAATACATTAAAAATTTATGTGGGGGTGGCAGTTTGCAGAAGGAACTGATACATGTAAAACCAAGTAATGCTATTTAAAGCCATGCACAAATAGATATGTTTTGAATTATGTTCACTGGGAAAAATAGTAAAGAACTCCCTTGGTATTTTGCTTCCTATGCTTAAGGCCCTATCTTTGATAAGTTGTTAGACGAGATGACAAGTGTATCTTGGCACAACTAGACGCTAGGGAAATGTTGACATATTTTAGACTGAAAATCAGTTTGTATGCACAGTGCATTGCCTCAAGGGGCATATTATGGTCCTCTACTATAAAGCATATTGCTTTACTTTAAAACTAAAATGTAAATGAAATTATAAGAAATAAATAGGAAGTCCAGCTTGATGTCACTCAGAAAATTTGAAATAATTTTTCAGTTGCATACTGGTCAAATGCGAATAAAATTGATTTTAGGTGTTCAGTGCTGAACAACACTGGCTTAATAACATTTGTAGTTTGAGGAACCTTGTCAAGGATTCCTACAAAACTTAAAAGACATTTATTAAGCAGGAACTCAGACAATGGGTGTAGAACATGGCGCAAACCTTATTTGTTCAGGGTGCATTTTTATATGAGTAGTCATATCACACAGACGGAAAGAAGCCAGTATTCAATTAGATTTGGTTCACGTAAGGTGACCTGTGGAATAGAGGAGCTGGAATTTTTAGGGCTCTAGGCCATTTTGATTATTTTATGTAAAGTCATGTCCCACCACATCTGCACACAGTGCTCTAGAGCAAAATCTATTGTCAAGAAACAATCAAGAAAGTCGTGAGTAACTATCCAAAACATACCAAATGCATTGTCAAAACAAGTACCTTCTTGGAAAATGCTTACTTGAATTTGGTATTTATGTATATAATGGTTTTCTACAGAGGATTTCCTAAAGCATTGACACTGGAACTATAGACACTGTTGTTTTTTGGTTCATGGCTGCTTGGCTAGGGTAAAGTGCTAAAGGGACAAAGCTTGTGAATTTAGTTCCTCTGAGGGCCTTTACACAGTTTTTTAGACTATACTCTTATCCTTTCAAAGAATTTCAGAAGTATATCAAGGACGGATCCATTCCTATTACTTGAGAAATAAATGTACTTTGTCGGTGATGACTCAGTCATATCACCTAGATGTCACATTATAGTCAACACAGTGTTCTATGTATCATCTCTAAATAATTCCTGTCTGGTGCAAAGTAGTTAGTTTAAACTTAATGTGTGATTAAATAAACTAAAAGCATTTTATATATTTTGTAACTCTATCTGCTGAGAAGGCCTAGAAGAAATAATATCCCAATAGCAACGAGCACACCCAGTGCCAAGGTCTTGTTTTCTAATAAATAACATTCTACAGTAAAAGGAACCCGAGCTCTGTAAAAATGGCTGATTCTAGGGCTAATGCAGGGGCATACAAAATGATATTGGAGCATCTTGTAAGAGCCAGCAAGTAAGGGAGTACTTAAGAAACAAAATGAGGAAGTTAATATCAGAGGGACAGAGGAACTAACTAAAAGAGCTTTCAGTGGCCAAAGCTGAAAGCAACAAAATAAAATTTTAAGCAGCAAAATAAAATTGTATTATAATATTACCCAAAGTATAAAATTAATACTCACGAATCCATACTGGTATAAATAAATGACTTAATAAATAGGGATAAATGGAAAAATCTCCTGTGCAGAAGAATTCCACAAAATTTATGTAGGCATACCCCATCACCAAGAGGTTGGAATGTAACTTCCTATTTAAGTGTGGGATGCACATAGTGACTTTTTTTTCCACAAAGAGTACAGTATGGAAATGGCAGAAGAATAATCTTAGAGTGGAGAAAACTGATAAATACTACTTCAGTCAGGTGATCAAGGTTAGCAACCTTAATGATAAGTTAGTAGTACATACCCTTAATATGATGTGATGAGAATGATACTTTGCCTTTATGTTATTTCTCCCAAAACCTTACAGTCTAAGTATAGCTATGATAAAAACATTAGATAAATCCAAATTGAAAAGCATTCTAGACCAAGCACTGTGGCTCACACCTGTAATCCCAGCACTTTGGAAGGCCAAGGCAGGTGGGTCACTTGAGTCCAGGAGTTCACAATCAGCCTGGGTGACATGGCGAAACCCTGTCTCTATGAAAAATTATAAAAATTTGTCAGATGTGGTTGCCCGTGCCTTTAGTCTCAGCTACTAAGGAGGCTGAGGCAAGAGAATCGCTTGAGCCCAGCAGGCAGAGGGTACAATGAGCCGAAATGGTGCCACTGCACACCAGGCTGGGAAACAGAGTGAGACCCTGTCTAAAAAATAAAATAAACCTCTAAAAAATATATATCTGATGATTACTCCTCAAGACAGTGATGGTCATCAGAAACAAATTCTGATGAACTGCCACAGTTCAGAGGAGTCTAGAAGACATGATGCATAATTGTAATGTGGTATCATAGATGGATTCTTGGGACAGTCAAAGGACTTAGCTAAAAACTTAGGAACTTTGAATAAAGAATGGACTTTAGTTAATAATAATGTATAAGTATTGGTTCACTAGTTGTGGCAAATGTTCCATATTAATGTAAGATATTAACAGTAAGAGAAACTAGATGCAGGGGATACAGGAATCCTCTGTACAATATTTGTAAATTTTCTGTGAATCTAAAAGTATTTTAAATAAAAAGTTTGTTTAAAAAATACATATCACTTGATTGGCATAAAAGCTAAACAATAGTGATGATTTGTTTTTCTGAATTTAAAATTCAAAGTGTCGTACTATAATAAGGCCAATGAGACAGTGAAGTGCTCATTTCTTTAAAACAAACATTTAATAAGCATTTATCCTTGGAGCTTCTACCCTCTCACAACATTCTTTTCTATCTTAGCACTTGCCTCTACAATATTTTATTGCTTCTATAAGCTTCCACATATTATCCTTAAGATGGCAGAGATTGACCGTTTGTCACTTGACAATTCTGTAGAGGGAAGAAAGAGGAAGAGATATTTTAAATTCTTAAATTTTCCTTAGAATGACAAATGCTCCATGACAGAACTATGCTGGAGGGAATATATATGAGAAGAATTGTTTCCACACTGCAGTTTTCTACCATGTTGATTCCAGTCAGGGTAAGAGTGATAATTTTTGCTTCAGAACAGTCATGTTAACAACTAGAATAGGATGTGTTCATGCTTAGCTTTTATTTAGGAAAAAGGATATTGTATTATATACCCTTGCCAAAGCTATGTATTTCCTGGAAATTATGATATATGATTAAATTTTTCAATAAACCCTCTTTATTTCTTATTTGGTTTGTGACTTAGATTGCACTGTTGTTATTTTCTATATTATCATCAACGTAAAGTGGCTAAACATATTGTTATAATTAAAGATATTGTTACATGTACAGATAATTGCCATTTTATAATTTAACAGACCCATTCCTATCTTAAATCCTTTAAGAAGCTTTCTAAGATACATTTGTTTCAGCAGCATAGTAAGTTACATGAGCTAATGTGATCAAATAACATTAAGGTTTTCTTAAATAGGAGCCTCATCCAAATGCCCAAATATTTGCAGAAGAGTTGAATGCTTCAGATTAAGGCTTAGAGGAATTGCCAACTACTTTGAAAAAGATATTTCAACTCAAATTTATGTATCTGCGAGAATTTATCTACAATTATACATCTCACTGAAAATTTATTGGAATCATTTGTAATCTTTAAATGATTTAGAGATCATCTTTAAAATAACTAGTTTTAGTGATATTTGTGGTAGAAACTACACTGTGAAACATTAAAATATATTTTCAATGAGCTTACATTTATGTTGATATTTACCTGAGTATGTTTAATATCAGATGGTATAATCACTTCCAAAAAGGAGAAATTGAGATGATTACTAGTATTCAGCTTTTCCTTTGTACCTCGAGGCCTTACTATCTTATTTGATATTCCTTCTACTTGGGAAATTCAATCTTTTATTACTCCCATACTGTTTAGCTTTTTCTGGCTAGCTCTTGTTTATGCCACAGGTTTCAGATGATATGTCAGCAGCTCAGACTTGACCTTCCCTTCTGAATTAGGTATCTGTTTCTTTCATAACATCCTGTACTTTTCCTTTATCTCTCCAATTATGATTATGATTATATAATCATTTGTTTTGTATTTGTGTAATAACACTTCCCTTTACCAAACCATAATATCCACTCCATAGTATCTGGCACATAATAGATTTTCAAAAAAGAATTGTAAGAATCAATGAACAAATTTATTATAATATCCAGATTACTAGCATGATTTTCATAATGTATACCTAACCTTTTCAGGATTTTAGCACACTTCATGCAAATAAGTAGATGTACATAAAATCAAGTTACTCCTTTTTCTGTAATAGAAACAGAGAAGGTTAGCCACAATGCTTTCAAAACAGAGTGTTTGAGCAAGAGATTTTATTGGTGGTACATTTTCTCTTTTCTCAGTCTGAGTTATCTTCTAGGAAAGGATCACACAGATTCTTCAGTTCAGATGAACTCCAGCAACACTTATATGGTGTTAACACAATCTTGCACTCTCTGCTGTTACTCCAAATTTTAATTATTGGTCTCAAAACTCCTATACTGTATTAATCTTAGCAGACAAGCTTGTCACTTACCACTGAGTGAAAATGAAGGCTATTATACAAGAAATTCTTCATCTTTCTCTCTTTTACCTCCTGCCATCCTCCAAAAAATCCTGCATCCATGCATCGATATCCCTTCTTTATTCTCTGCCTCTGCTCTTGGGAGAAGAGATTCTTTCTACCTCTGAGTTTAATGTTATTCCTTACTGTTTTCTCTGTGATCTTGCCACATTAGTTATTCCCTCTCTTACCTATGTTTTTTTTTTCGAGACAGAGTCTCACTCTGTTGCCCAGGCTGTAATTCAGTGGCCTGATCTCCTGCCTCAGCCTCCCGAGTTGCTGGGACTACAGGCATGTACCACCATGCCTGGCTAATTGTATTTTCAGTAGAGATGGGGTTTCACCGTGTTAGCCATGATGATCTGGATCTCCTGACCACATGATCCGCCCATCTCGGCCTCCCAAAGTGCTGGGATTACATAAAACAGTTTTAACTCTGCATCTATTATGGTTGCCTTCCTGTCTCTTTACTTTCCATATTGACTGTATCTATATACTCTAGGTCTCTACATTCTCCCTTCAATTCAGTCTTTTAACCCACTGTCATCTGACTTCTGCCCTCACCACCTAGTTCAGATTCCATTAGCAAAGGTCACTAATGACTTCTTAATAGCTAAGTATAATGAACATTTTCAGATCTTATTTTAATTTGACTGATCTGCTGGATTTAATATTGTTGTCTATAATATTTTTTCAATTTTTATGAATTTTTCAAAGGTAAGGATAATACCTGCTTTATGTAGACATTTTAAACATTACAGAGTCATAAGAATTCTTATGCTTTCCTTTAAACTTTATTCTCCCTATGTTTCTGTGACTCTTTCTTTTCTGATACTCGTCCAGCTCTTACCACTCTGGCTAATTTCTTAATGTGTACTTTATAGGTTTTTCATTTCCTGCCAACCCCTTTCATGTTGGTGTTCAGTTGAATCCAGTGCTCAGACTTTTTTTCATTTGAAATTTCCCTGCAAAGTCATTTAGTGTTCTCTCCTTCAGTGACTGCCAGTTCAGTATTCTAACTCAGATCACTTTCCAAAGTGCCAGTATCCATACATCCTCTTTCTTACATGCATAATTATCCAGAAATCTCATAGGCACTTCAAACTTTATCATTCCAAAGTGGAAATTAGAACCTTTTCTCGAAGTCTGTGCCATTTTCTCTATTACCTAGTCATTGTCGTTGCCTTTGGTCTAATGTGTCAAGCTGGAGCCTTATGCCAGATTTGTGTATCTTTTTCACCCTTCCAATTTGTCACTAATTTAAATAGAATCTTCTCAACGTGTCTCATATAGTTTCACTCTTTTCATTCACAGTGTTACTTTTTGAGTTCAGACTCTTTCATTTCTTGTTTACATGAATACGTGAGTGGTCTCATTGCCTTCTGTCTTGGCCTGACTTTAATCCATCTTTCACTCTATAAATAATTGTCCTTAAACACTCAAATTTGACCGTATCATTTTTCTACTTAAAATAGTGTTCCCCCATTAGCTTTACTGTAAATCCCACAGGAGAGATTCCAATCTCCTTACCATACCACCCAAAGCCTTTGTGAACTGGTCTTTGCCTATCTTTCTAGCTGATGTCAGGACTAGGTCTCAAGGAACTGAAATTAGAATGGATCATTCTATTGTGAGTGTCAAGTAACAGAAAGACGCTGCAAGTTGAATATGAACTAAAGTATTTAAGAGTTTCGGTTGGTCAAATCAGAGACATGATATTTGAGACGTGGTTAGGATAAGAGTAAGAATGAAAATTACAGAAACACCAAGGATTTACACATAACTAAAGAGGAAGGAGAGTAAGATTGAGAACACAGGAAATAAGATGTTGGAAACTGTTACCAAGAGTCACTGAAATGTCTATAGCATTGAGCTTATGATGGGTAGGTATGACAGGTTGACTTAAAGGATCAGGGTTAAGATGGAGACGACAGAAAAATCTATATGTCTGATTGTTTTTCTCTTCTATATAAAAGTCTTTATTCACTCCCTATCAACTATAGGACAAAAATCCAAGATTTTCAAATGACCAAAGAGGGTTTCCATATTTAGACTTCTTTTTATCTCTGCAAGCTTACCTCCTTCCCCCTGCCCTCCTGATCTTTAGGTTTCATCAACAATAAATACCTGGTGCTCTTTTCTCATGTTTCCTCTACCAAAATTGTCCTTAATATCCTCATATTCTGGGTAAATGCATGTTCATTACTTAAAATCCTATAGACATCACCACCTCCAGGATGCTCCCTCTGAATCCCCTTCTCTCCCAGAGTTACCCGTCTATCCATCCATGCATTTATTTGTTTGTTTATTATTGAGAAAATATTTACTGAGTGATTGATATGGGTCAGATTCTGCATCATGTAATGGGAACACCATGGTGAATGAGATAGGCCACACATGACCTTTACTCTTCGTGGTCTTACATTTAGCAGTGGATACACATGTATGATGAAATATTGACAAATGAAATAATTACCAATTTCATAAATTCTGTGAATAAAAGAAACAGTGAACTATCATACAGAAAAATCAGGTTGAAGGGTAGACAGAGAGGCAAACTACTTTAATATAAGTTCGAACCATACAAAGTTGTTGATATTTAAACTGTTTGTGTCCCACAAAATAGTTTTACATAGTTTAACCTAATAGTTTACTTTCTGAGGAATTGACATTTAAACTGAAACCTGAAGGATGAGATGGAATTGGCCATACTGGCTAAGCCTATAATTCACCATGTTCCAGTAACCAAATGGAAAAAACTTGAGAAAAGGAGTGAGTGAAACAAGACAAAATAAGAGAGAGAAGTAAGTAGTGCAGATCATATCGGACCTTATAGGAGATTGGATTTGATTTTCATTAAAACCTAAAGCCACTGGAGTTCATTAAGATCCCTCTGTTTACAGTGAGGACTACAATAAAAGGGAATAAGGGTGGGAAAAGGCTACCTATTAAGAGGTTGATGTAAGGAGACAATTTGGTATTGCCTTATATTTTCAGAGTTTGGAATCAGGCTCCCTTTGTTTAAATCCTGGTTATGCCATTTATTAGCCCTCTTACTTCATGTTCAAATTTTGAGTTTTACTCGAATTATCTAAGCCTCAGTTTATCCATCTGTGAAATAGGGATAATGACAGGATCAGCTTCATTGGTTTGGCCTTCAGATTGAATGAGATAATGCATTGCAAACACTAAGCAGTCCTTGACAGAGAATAAACACTTAATAGGGAGTAGAGATTAATAATCCAAGTAAGAGATGATAGTGGCCTGAACTACATTGATGACAGTCTATTTGGAGACAAATGAATGGATATGATTCCTATTGGGGAGGTTTAAATATCAGGATTTAGTAATGTTTATATTAGGTTTATACCACAGTGTCTTTAATATGTAAAATTTTTAAATGTGCATATTGTTTGTACCCATGATATAAGATTTTGGAAATTTCTACTCTACTATGTGATAGGCAGTGAATAATTAAGCTTATATGTTTATTTTGTCTTTATATTAACGGTGATTTGTAATCATTCCATCTGCTTCTCTTACAGAATGGACCTTGCTTGGTATTTCAGTAGATAAAGAATTTAAGGAGAGTATCTTTGTTCTCCTTGGCAACTGAGAGTCTGCCCTGGGAAACATCAGGCACCATGGGGAAGCGGGATAATCGGGTAGCTTATATGAATCCTATAGCAATGGCCAGATGGAGAGGCCCAACTCAATCTGTGGGCCCAACAATCCAAGATTATCTGAATCGACCAAGGCCCACCTGGGAAGAAGTAAAGAAACAATTAGAAAATAAAAAAAGAGGCTCAAAAGCATTAGCTGAATTTGAAGAAAAAATGAATGAAAATTGGAAGAAAGAACTTGAAAAAAGCAGACAGAAATTATTAAGTGGAAATGAGAGCTCCTCTAAAAAAAAAGAAAGAAAGAGAAAGAGAAAGAAGAAATCTTGTCGGTCTTCATCTCCTTCATCAAGCTCTGATTCTTCAAGCAGTTCTTCAGATTCTGAGGATGAGGAAAAGAAACAAGGAAAAAAGAGAAAGAAAAAGAAGAACCGTTCATACAAATCATCACAAAGCTCTACATATGAATCAGAATCAGAGAGCAAGGAGTCTGTAAAAAAGAAAAAGAAGTCAAAGGATGAAACAGCGAAAGAAAAGGATGTGAGAAGCCTCAGCAAAAAAAGAAAGAAAAGTTATCCTGATGATGATTTCTCATCTGAGTCCTCATCTGAATCAGATTATGAAGAGGATGTGCAAGCCAAAAAGAAGAGAAGGTGTGAAGAGCGAGAACAAGCAAAGGAAAAGGTCAAGAAGAAGAAGAAGAAACAGCACAAGAAACATAGTAAGAAGAAGAAAAAGAAGTCTGGTCCAAGTCACAAGTCAAGATAACATAAAAAAAAAAAAAAGCAACAATGAGTTTACCGAGTTTCCCTGTGTCAGTAGAATTATTTCTGGACTTTGAGCTGTCAGTCAAATCCCACTGTGCCAGAAAGGGGCATAATGGCTGCCCGCAACTTAAATATACGCTTTTGTTTGTTTGCTTGTCCTTCCTTCCAGTGGTTAATTCCTCTGGGAGCTAAAATTTTCTTGTCATACCAGTGAATAAAATGTTTGAAATTAAAGTAAAACGTGTTAGATAACGAATAACTTTGACAAGAAATAAGTGTATCTAAGGTTTAAGTGTATCTTATTTGAATACATCTTTGAAATATAATCAGAAATTTCCAGATAATGGTAGCTGGTGTTTTTGATGCAAGGACTTAACATTGATGTCTCAATTCCTTGCTTTTGTAGATAAGTTTAGTTCATTTTACTTTTCTCTTTAATGTATCTTTGTTTACATGGGGAAGAGCATGTGGGGTGGGAAGGGCAAGTGTTTGCTAATCACTGTGGCTAGCTGAATAGTGTGCCTTTGACTCTTACACATCCTATTTTTGCCAGAGCAGCAGCCATCTGTTTCTTACTTAATGAAATTCTGGGATGTTGTATGCTGCTTCAAGTGAACAAGAAGGACCGAAGTTTACAGCATAAGTAAGACCCCATATCTATGAAATTTACCTCTTCTTCAGCACTGTTCACTATACAGTATTGAATAATATTTAGTATTACAATATTACATGATTTGAAGTAACTTTTATACCCATTTTGTATGGGAATCATTTTAAACAGACCCTGATGGTTTTTGATTAGGAAATATTCTGAAATTGTTTTTGCATGTTTTATACTATTAAGTTTTAGTTATCTGGCCATATTCTATATAATTGGTGATCCTTTTATAAGATATGATTCATGCTTAGGTTATAAGTTTCAAGTTTGTGATTTCTTAATCTTGCTATATTAATTTCATTACTGTGTTTAATTGCACCCTTGCCAAAATATTTAGCATGTGAAAAGATTTTTTAAGAACATATGTAATGCCTTCATATTGAAGCTGGTTACTGTACGCAAGTTAAGTGCCAGACCTCTATCTAGTACGCTATGTGTTACATAAAACTACTGCCAAAATCTTAGTAAGGTTGCTGTTGAAAAGATTTTTGTCTTAAGCATTAATGTTGAAATATTATAGGAGTTAAATTTAGGTGATAGTGACATCATTGATCTTCCTGTGTCCATATTTTACTACAATTTGGTGCCTTGTATCTGTTGCTGGTTCACTTTTACCACTAATGTAAAAATAAGTGAAAAAATATTTTTATGTTACGTTTTTATATATCAGAGTAACATAAATTATAAATTTATGTCTCAAAAACCACCTGTGATGGAGGATGTGCTAATTGTAATGTCATAGGTACAAAGTATTTTGGCACGATGAAAAGCTAAATAGCTATTGGTTTTAAATAGCAGATTTTATCTCAGCTACCTTCGATTACAAGTAAAATTATAAAGGTAAAAAACATCTGCTAGATAAATAACATGTTGGCTTGCCAAATTTTTTGCATTGGAAATACTGGAATCTCTCATTAAGGTTCTTGGAACTTTATAGTGATGCCATGTTAGATCACCTTGGAGCTTCATAACTTTAGCTTTTTCCTAAAACTATGTTTATGCTGATAAAAACTATTGCATTTATGGGATTTTTTGTATCCATATAGAGTTTTTCAAAATGTTCATTAAAATGCTTTCATACGTTTATATTGTTTGTAGAATATGGCAAAAGTATTTACAGCTCATCATGTATCTATCTGCTCCCATTCACTTCCAAACTTCTTGTAGTTAGGCAATGTCATTTAACTACTTCAAGCAGAGGGATTGTAAACAGAAGTGCTTTTGCATTTCCATGTTGGAGCTGTAAAAATTTCTGCATGACCCTCCAGTTTTCTTTCGCCTGTGATGGTGACGTGAAAGCAAGTTGTTCCAAATGGGATACTTACAAGATGGATGTAACCTGGGTCCATAAGTGACAATTTAGAAGGACCTGACTGGAGTGCTGATGGACTTGCAGTAAACTTTTTTAAAGTAAGAAATAAACTGTTATATGTTAAGCCACTGAGATTTGGGGTCTTTTTATTACTACATAATCATCTAACCTAATCTGACCAATAACACAAAACTCTAGTATATTTGTTTCATCGTTTACATAAAATAACTCACCTTCTTGTATCACATTCTTCTGTAGTCTACCCATTGACTCAGAAGTGATAATTATTCCATAGTAAAACGAAATACTCATTTATTTGCATCAGTTTTTATGTAATGATTGAGAGAGTGGTCTACCATATTTCATGCTTATCAGAAATGCTGCCTAGGAAATAAAACTACATTGTTCTGCTGATTGTAGAAAAAAGTTCCAGTAAAGTGTTTGAGAAAGAAATTTTTAAAGTACTCATGAGGACTTGATGAAGAGGAATGCTATTTTTTTGTATTAATCCTAAAAGTTGTGGTAGAGAAATATGGAGGACAATAGACTATATAGATTTAGTTGAATGTTTAATATGTAGCTTCTAAATTAGAAGCAACATAGTATTTTCCCTATGTGAAAAGCACTAAAGTTCTTATTACTGATCTGCTTTATCTGATTAGTAAGGAGTATAGCTTTAGGTATAACATTCAATTCGCTTAGGCTATGGAAAGGGCAGCAGTGAGAAAGTAAATAAGAAAGATGGGAGATGGGAAAAATCGATACACTCTAGATTCACAATTTAATTCTGAGCACAAAAGGAATTTGAAGCATCTCAGGCTTCAGGTGAAGGTTTAGATTGGAAACAATAAAATGTGGGGTTTTTGTTTTTTGCCTTTTGACAACTCTCTTGATAATTATACATTTATTTTGAAGCAAAGTTTCATTTAATATTGTGACATTTCTGTAGTCACTTCTTTTTGGCCATATTTATTTTACAAAAAGGACATAGTTATTCTGAGATGTAGGGTTGTGACTACATCATGCTTCATGAAAATTATAGACAACCATTCAAAATCACCTATGTAATTTAACGTTGAGACTTTCTCATTCCTGCCTGAGCTGCAAACATGGCGTGTTTTTTGATCATATGGCTCTAGCACTTTTTCTTGACTCTTCATGCTACTTATAAAGCTTTAATTTGCTTTATATTATGTATTTGTAGACTTATGGTCTCTGTGTATTATGAGCCTTAGCTCTCAGCTCACACTAGGCTGACATTTTCATTCTGCCATTTTTTGACATGTGACCCAAAATAAGTTATTTCACTACCTCTCTATGACACAATTTCTTCATATACAAAATCAGAGAAAATGATATCTGTATTAAATCATTTTTCTGTTGCTATAAAGAAATACTTTTGTAAAGAAAAGAGGTTTAATTGGCTCACACTTCTACAGGCTGAACAACATGGCACCAACTTCTGCTCAGCTTCTGGTGAAGGCCTCAGGAAACCCTACACTCATGGTTGAAAGTGAAACGGGAGTAGGCACCTTTCATGCTGAGGCAGGCAGCAAGAGCAGGGGGAGAGATCCCAGACTTTTAAACAACCAGGTCTCTTGTGAACTGAGTGAGAACTCACTTGTCACCTAGGAGATCCTATTAAACCATTCATAAAGAATCCACCCCTATGATCCAATCATCTCCCATTAGGCCCTACCTCCAATATCGGGAATCACTTTTTGGTATGAGATTTGGAGGGGACAAACATGGAGATCAGATCAGTACCTATATCTAGGATTGCTGTGAAAATAATATAAAATAACATTTAAAGTATTTAATGTTCCTGGCACATAGTAAATGCTCCATAAATGGTTTTTTCATCCTCCACCTCCAATTATCATCATGATCACGTATGACATAATAATGATGATTGGATTATTATATCATCACTTCTATGCTGCATTTGAACTTTTTTAAAGGTAGAAGCTGCTTCATCTTTTGTCTGTAACAATAATACATGGTGTTATGCATATGATGGGTGTCTCCAAATTTTCATTAAATTGAATTAGTTGATCAAGACAGGAGAAAGGAATGTATGTAGTGTACTAGATGTTGTGTGTAAGCTCCTTGCCTTATGTTTTACAACAGCTGAATTGAGATATAATTCATATACTATAAAGTTAACCTCTTTAAAGTATACAATTCAATGGTTTCTAGTGTATTTACAAATATATGCAAGCATAACCAGACTTTATAAAAACATACTATGGCCATTAAGCAGTCAATGCTCCTGCTTTATGGACATAGATTTCTGGACCTAACCAAGAATCCCATATAACCACTAGGTTAGAACATGTAAATCATCTCAAAAAGAAACTTTGTACCTTTTATTTTCCCTACTCCCACCTCACCCATTCTTTCAAGCTTTAAGCAACTGCTGGCATGCTTTCTGACTTTGTATATTTCCCTATTCTGGACATTTCATATAAATTGAATTACATAATTATGGTCTTTTCTGACACTTCTTTCACTCAGCATAACTTTGCCAATGTTCACCCATTCTTTAGCATGTATTAAGAGCATTTATATCAAGATAAAAAGAAAGAAAATCTAATGTAGTCCATAGAATTTCTACTAGAACCAGGAGAAAAGAAAATATCTTCCATATTTAAATATGCCAGACATCATTAATCCAATTTGTACTGATGTAAAAATACTGATTATACAGAAGGCTATTGAGATACCCATATTTCTTGGGTATAAAAATGTTCAAATACGGATTAATAGAGAAATTGGGTCAATTTTTATGCTAGATGCAGATAACATTAACCTAGCATGAATATGATTTGTGTTCAGAAATTTGGCAAGTTGAAATTGGTTTAGGGAGAGCATGGATATCCTTATTTTCCCTCAAATAGCTACTACTCTGAATAATTTAATCAAGAACTCAAGTGTTTTGAAATGTCTTTTCCCAGAAGCTGTTTACAAAGATCAAAGATACAGATTGTCACCCGTTAAAGAAGTTGCTGTGATCCTTTTTTTGTTTCGTGCCCCCAAATAGCTTAACTACTTCTTTATCCAAATAGTATCTCATTTTCAACCCATCCACCCACCTTCTCATCTTCATTCAATTAATTTACTTAAATTTGTTTTTAAGATGTGTCCCATTTACACCTATCTAAACCTTCACAGGATTCATTTATCTAGACATTCTTCGGATATAATACACAAGAACATATTTTCTCTATCATAGTCTCTTTAGTGACATAAATATTTTACTAGTACAATAAACAAAATAAGAAGTAAAGAATCACAGTTAAGGCCCTGTTACGTCTATTACAATTGAAGAGGGGGAAACCAGTGGTGAAATCCATGAGCTAGTATGTCTCAAAGTGATCTTAATAATGTTCCAATACATAAAAATAAGATAAAAATAGAGATAAATATCAATCAAAAAATGCAGACTTTACAAAAGACATATTATGGTCATTAAGCAGTCACTGCTCCTCCTTGATGGACATATATTTCTGAACCTAACCAAGAATCCTATATAAATAATTTCTATAAGTCCAATGATCTTTTGTAATACCACATATATCTGTATCTGTCATATTCAAGAAGTCATTGCAATCAATTAGTAAGGCAAGATTTGATTATCCCCAATATATAGCCTTATATGCACCTGTATAGATTAATCCTTTGAAAAACTACCCATAAATATCTGTCATATATCTGCCCAGCCACTGATAGTAGGTTGTACCAAGACCATTCCCTGCAAGATTGTATCAATCAGAGATGCAATCATTTAACAGGTGGCACACTCCAGATAATTTGAAAAGGGTTTATTTACAAAAGCGCCAGTTACAAAGGTGTCCGCAGAGTATAGGAGAACCGCAGAGCTAGTGTAGTAATCTTGGGGCTAGTAACAATAAGCTACCACTACTTTTAGGCCCAAAGAGATGAAAACTAAGAAAGAGAGTTTTGTATAGAAGGTCACTTTGAGCTGAGCATAGTCACAATCAACCTGAGCTTTCATTTAAACAAATAGATACCCTCAGTTCACTTCCTTTCTTTCTTCTGATCTTTTGACCTGCTTCCCCATTAGCTGAACTCGATTCGAAATCAGAAGTTATGGGATCACACTGATGTCATCTATACAAGTCAGCCTCCTCAGGCACAGGTTAGGTTGAAGAAGGATGGAGAGTGGAGTTGGAGGGGCAAATGAAAGATATACCCAGAACTGCACACCCTTTTTGCACTTCAGCATTCATTCTCGTCCTTCAACTGAGTGAACATTTTATGTCTCCTGCCAAGAAGTTTCATGGAGTCACACAAGTTAATATCATCTCAAGGTGATGTCAGTTTGATCACATCGCAAATATTAGCCACCACTGACGTTATTCATTAAAATAGTGTGGGGTATAGGAAGGTGAGAGGAAAAGGAACATAAAACATAGTGCTACATCTTTTTCTTCTATAACTGTTCATAAGGCTAAATCAATTAACATAGCTACGTTTCCTCTCCATTCCACGCTCCCCTTACCCTCTGCCAGCACGTAAATGGATGGGGTTCTTTACCTAGTCAGGTGTAACAAAACTGTATTCCTGATGGATCTGAGTCCTTGTAGTCCTGCCTTTACTGGGTTGTTGCAGTTTTCAGTTGATGAGGACAATTGAACAAGGGAGTGAATAACAAGAGGCACCTCAGTGAAGTACTTGAATTCTAAACATAATCCTCTTGGTGCCATTCTGTAGCAACAACCCAATTTTCCCCTAAAATTACAACCAATTACCTAGTCCAATACAATGACTCCCTTCTATGCCTATTGGTTTAGTAGCCTAAGGAGCTCAAGAAAAGCCATGGGGATAGTCTCAGCTTCCTACTCATCAAACCCAGGACTCTTTTTTTCTGGTGGAAGTATTCTTCCCTTGTATACTAGGATTTCCAAACATACCAAGATGACTGTGAAAACAGCAAAAAAAAAAAAAACAACTGTTCAAGGAAATTGTGAACTGTAATAGTAAGAGCCAGTCCCACCTACCCTTTAATTCTTGGTTATGAAAGAAATTGCACCACTTATTGGCCACATGGTTTAAGCCACATATTGTATCCTTTAGCACAGCATCCTAACCTTGCAGGTGATGTGTGGTGTGTTTTTTTTCTATTTGGCGTAACAAATCAATCTTTAGTAGGCTGTATAAGATCAGTTAATTCTGTGGGTGTTAACTCATTACTATAAATGTGTCCTCTGGTTAGAGATAATATTGTGTGGGATGCCATGGCAATGGATAAAGGCAGTCTATAAGTCCAAGAACAATTGTGCTGACCCATCTCATCAAGGACAAAGTTTTCTCCTTAATAAGGGAAGGAGTCGAGGAGGGGACTCAAGATGGCGCTGTGAGAACAACCCAGGATTGGAGCCCGCGTTGAATTCGCAAACGGTGAGTCAGTGCTGCATTTCCAGACTGATCTTTGTTGCCCACAGAACGGGGAAACTCCCAAGCATAAAAACACACGGGACGCCAGGCAGTAGGTCTGCCTGGCAAAGCCGGCAGCCGGGGCGGCGGCGGCCGGCCCTACCCAGCAATCCCCACAGGGCGCGCTTGTCCGGGTGCCTTGTTGAACCGGCAACCTGAGACTTGAGAGGGCTGGACTTGAGACTGAAGGAGACTTGCACAGTAGCCCAGCCCAGGGGATTGCAGGAACAGATCGCTTGGGATACCCAGTGGGACGAACAAAACCGCGATTTCAAACTATCCCGGGCAGACGGTCCGAGACGCTCTGTGGGGGAAGGGCGTCCACCACTACGGAGGCAACCTGCCCCAACTGATATACGCGCCCACTGCTGAGGCAGCCAGCCGTTGCCGAGGCAACCCGCCCCAACTGAGATACACGCCCACTGCTGACGCAGCCAGCCGTTGCCGAGGCAACCCGTCCCTACTGAGATACACGCCCACTGCTGACGCAGCCTGCCGTTGCTGAGGCAACACGCTACAATGAAGAGACTCCGCCGCAGGGCGTGGCGGAGACCACAGCAGAGCCGGCAGGAACAGCACGAATCACACAACAGCAGGGCGGAGCCTCGGCAGCCAAACAGTGGCTAGTCTGCCTTTGAGCTGGGCAGGACACCTGATCGGACATCCAAAAATAAAGCCCAAACCCCTCAACACAGAGCATTTGAGAAAAAAAAAAAAGGGTTGTTTAATGAGCTGTGTTGCAGCAGAATCAAACATAGCAGCCTAACAGCCCTGAATGAACAACAGAGTGCACAGCTCAGCAATTAAACCCCTATAAAGTACAAACTGTCTCCTCAAGCAGCTCCCTGACCCCTCTATATCCAAAAGACTGTCATTAGGCAGGCATCATCCTGGGACAAAGAGAGCAGAAAAAGAAACTGGTAGCATCCCTCGCTGTGCCACGGCTACTAGAGGTGCACCCCAGACAAGCAGGGTCTGGAGCGGACCTCAACAGTCATACAGCGAAGGGGCTAGACTGGTAGAAGGAAAACCAAGCAACAGAAATACTTCATCATCAACATTCTGGGTGTCCACTCAGAGACCCAAACGAAAAGTCAGCAACTACGCAGACGACCAGCGGACAAATCCACAAAGATGGGAAGAAACCAGCGCAAAAAGGAGGAAAACACCCGAAACCAGAACACATCGCCTCCTAGAAAGGACCAAAACTCCTCACCAGCAAGGGAACAAAGCTGGACGGAGAATGACTGTGACGAAATGACGGAATTAGACTTCAGAAGATGGATAATGAGAAACTTTTGTGAGCTAAAAGATCATGTATTAAATCAATGCAAAGAAACTAAGAACCTTGAAAAAAGATTTGAAAAAAGATTCGAGGAAATGATAACAAGAATGGATACCTTAGAGAGGAATATGAATGAATTAAAGGAGCTGAAAAACACAATATGAGAACTTCGCGAAGCAAACGCAAGTTTCAATAGCCGAATTGACCAAGCAGAAGAAAGAATATCTGAAGTCAAAGACCAACTCAATGAAATAAAACGAGAAACCAAGATCAGAGAAAAAAGCGCAAAAAGGAATGAACAAAGTCTCCAAGAAATGTGGGACTATGTGAAAAGACCTAACCTACGTTTGATAGGTGTACCAGAAGGGGACGAAGAGAATGAATCCCAGCTGGAAAATACTCTTCAGGACATCATCCAGGAAAATTTCCCCCACCTAGCAAGACAAGCCAACACTCAATTGCAGGAAATACAGAGAACACCACAAAGATATTCCGCAAGAAGAGCAACCCCAAGGCACATAATCGTCAGATTCAACAGGGTTGAAATAAAGGAGAGAATACTAAGGGCAGCCAGAGAGAAAGGTCGGGTCACCCACAAAGGGAAGCCCATCAGACTCACAGCAGATCTCTCGGCAGAAACACTACAAGCCAGAAGAGAGTGGGGGCCAATATTCAACATTCTTAAAGAAAAGAACTTTCAACCCAGAATTTCATATCCAGCCAAACTGAGCTTCAGAAGTGAAGGAAGAATAAAATCCTTTGCGAACAAGCAAGTACTCAGAGATTTTGTCACCACCAGGCCTGCTTTACAAGAGCTCCTAAAAGAGGCACTACACATAGAAAGGATCAATCAGTACCAGCCATTCCAAAATCACACTGAATGCTAAAGAGCTTCAACATAATGAAGAATCTACAACAACTAACAGGCAAAACAGCCACTTAGAATCAAAATGGCAGTATCAAATTCACACATAACAATATTAACCCTAAATGTAAATGGACTAAATGCACCAATCAAAAGACACAGACTGGCAAATTGGATAAAAATCCAAAACCCATCAGTGTGCTGTATCCAGGAAACCCATCTCACATGGAAGGATACACAAAGGCTCAAAATAAAGGGATGGAGGAAGATTTACCAAGCAAATGGAGAGCAAAAAAAAGCAGGAGTTGCAATTCTCATCTCTGATAAAATAGACTTTAAAGCAACAAAGATCAAAAGAGACAAAGAAGGCCATTACATAATGGTAAAAGGATCGATACAACAAGAAGAGCTAACGATCCTAAACATATATGGACCCAATGCAGGAGCACCCAGATACATAAGGCAAGTTCTTAATGACTTACAGAAGGACTTAGACTCCCACACAATAATAGTGGGAGACTTTAACACTCCACTGTCAATACTAGACAGATCAACCAGACAGAAAATCAACAAGGATACCCATGGCTTGAACTCAGACCTGGAGCAAGCAAACCTGGTGGACATTTACAGAACTCTCCACCCCAAATCCACAGAATACACATTCTTCTCAGCACCACATCACACCTACTCTAAAATTGACCACATAATTGGAAGTAAAGCACTGCTCAACAAATGCAAAACAACTGAAATAATAACAAACAGCCTCTCAGACCATAGTGCAATCAAGTTAGAACTCAGAATACAGAAACCGACCCAGAACCGCACAGCTTCATGGAAACTGAACAACTGGCTCTTGAATGTTGACTGGGTAAACAACGAAATGAAGGCAGAAATAAAGAAGTTCTTCGAAACCAATGAGAATGAAGACACAACGTGCCAGAACCTCTGGGACACATTTAAAGCAGTCTCTAGAGGAAAGTATATAGCAATAAGTGCCCATATGAGGAGAATGGAGAGATCCAAAATCGACACCCTATCGTCAAAATTGAAAGAGCTAGAGGAGCAAGATCAAAAAAACTCAAAACCCAGCAGAAGACAAGAAATTACTAAGATCAGAGCTGAGCTGAAGGAGATTGAGACACGAAAAACCCTTCAAAAAATCAATAAATCCAAGAGCTGGTTTTTTGAAAAGATCAACAAAATAGACAGACCACTAGCCAGATTGATTAAAAATAAAAGAGAGAACAACCAAATAGATGCAATAAAAAATGATAAAGGGGAAATCACCACAGATTCCACAGAAATTCAAACCATCATCAGAGAATATTACAAACAACTCTATGCGCATAAACTAGTAAACCTGGAAGAAATGGATAAATTCCTGGACTCCTGTGTCCTCCCAAGCCTAAACCAGGAGGAAGCTGAAACTATGAATAGACCAATAACAAGGTCTGAAGTTGAGGCAGCAATTAAGAGCCTACCTCACAAAAAAAGCCCAGGTCCAGATGGGTTCACAGCCGAATTCTACCAGACACACAAAGAGGAGCTGGTACCATTCCTTCTAAAACTATTTCAAACAATCCAAAAAGAGGGAATCCTTCCCAAATCATTTTATGAGACCAACATCATCCTGATACCAAAACCCGGCAGAGACCCAACGAGAAAAGAAAACTTCAGGCCAATATCCATGATGAACATAGATGCAAAAATCTTCAATAAAATATTGGCAAGCCGATTGCAACAGCAAATCAAAAAACTTATTCATCATGATCAAGTAGGATTCATCCCGGGGATGCAAGGCTGGTTCAACATACGCAAGTCTATCAACGTAATTCACCACATAAACAGAACCAAAAACAAAAACCACATGATTATCTCAATTGACGCAGAGAAGGCATTTGACAAAATTCAACAGCCCTTTATGCTAAAAACCCTCAATAAACTCGGTATCGATGGAACGTATCTCAAAGTAATAAAAGCTATTTATGACAAACCAACAGCCAATATCATACTGAATGGGCAAAAACTGGAAGCATTCCCTTTGAAATCTGGTACTAGACAAGGATGCCCTCTCTCACCACTCCTATTCAATATAGTACTGGAAGTTCTAGCCAGAGCAATCAGGCAAGAAAAAGAAATAAAGGGTATTCAAATAGGAAAGGTGGAAGCCAAATTGTCTCTATTTGCAGACGACATGATAGTATACCTAGAAGACCCCATCACCTCAGCCCAAAAACTCCTGAAACTGATAAACAACTTCAGCAAAGTCTCAGGATATAAAATCAATATGCAAAAATCACAAGCATTCGTCTACACCAATAACAGACTTAAAGAAAGCCAAATCAAGAGCGAACTGCCATTCGCAATTGCTACAAAAAGAATAAAATACCTTGGAATACAACTCACAAGGAACGTAAGGGACCTCTTCAAGGAGAACTACAAACCACTGCTCAACGAAATCAGAGAGGACACAAACAGATGGAGAAACATTCCATGTTCATGGTTAGGAAGAATTAATATCGTGAAAATGGCTATACTGCCCAAAGTAATTTACAGAATCAACGCTATCCCCATCAAGCTACCATTGACTTTCTTCACAGAACCGGAAAAAACCACCATGAACTTCATATGGAACCAAAAGAGAGCCCGCATAGCCAAGTCAATTCTAAGCAAAAAGAACACAGCGGGGGGCATCACACTACCGGATTTCAAACTATACTACAAGGCTACAGTAATCAAAACAGCATGGTACTGGTACCAAAACAGAGATATAGACCAATGGAACAAAACAGAGGCACCGGAGGCAACACAACATACATACAACTATTCAATCTTTGATAAACCTGACAAAAACAAGCAATGGGGCAAGGATTCCATGTTTAACAAATGGTGTTGGGAAAACTGGCTAGCCATGTGCAGAAAGCAGAAACTGGACCCCTTCCTGACACCTTACACTAAAATTAACTCCAGATGGATTAAAGACTTAAACATAAGACCTGGCACCATAAAAACCCTAGAAGGAAATCTAGGCAAAACTATCCAGGACATAGGAGTAGGCAAGGACTTCATGAACAAAACACCAAGAGCATTGGCAACAAAAGCCAAAATAGACAAATGGGACCTAATCAAACTCCACAGCTTCTGCACGGCAAAAGAAACAGTCACTAGAGTGGATCGGCAACCAACAGAATGGGAAAAAATTTTCGCAGTCTACCCATCTGACAAAGGGCTGATATCCAGAATTTACAAACAACTCAAGCAGATTTACAGGAAAAAAACAAACAAGCCCATTCAAAAGTGGGCAAAGGATATGAACAGATACTTTACGAAAGAAGACATATATGAGGCCAACAATCATATGAAAAAATGCTCATCGTCACTGGTCATCAGAGAGATGCAAATCAAAACCACATTGAGATACCATCTCACGCCAGTTAGAATGGCGATCATCAAAAAATCTGGAGACAACAGATGCTGGAGAGGATGTGGAGAAAAAGGAACACTTTTACACTGTTGGTGGGAATGTAAATTAGTTCAACCATTGTGGAAGACAGTGTGGCGATTCCTCAAGGCCTTAGAAATAGAAATTCCATTTGACCCAGCAATCCCATTACTGGGTATATATCCAAAAGACTATAAATCGTTCTACTATAAGGACACATGTACACGAATGTTCATTGCAGCACTGTTTACAATAGCAAAGACCTGGAATCAACCCAAATGCCCATTGATAATAGACTGGATTGGAAAAATGTGGCAGATATACACCATGGAATATTATGCAGCAATCAGAAATGATGAGTTCGTGTCGTTTGTAGGGACATGGATGAATCTGGAAAACATCATCCTCAGCAAACTGACACAAGAACAGAAAATGAAACACCGCATATTCTCACTCATAGGTGGGTGATGAAAAATGAGAACACATGGACACAGAAAGGGGAGTACTAAACACTGGGGTCTATTGGGGGGAAAAGGGGAGGGCCAGTGGGAGGGGGAGGTGGGGAGGGATAGCCTGGGGAGAAATGCCAAATGTGGGTGAAGGGGAGAAGAAAAGCAAAGCACGCTGCCATGTGTGTACCTACGCAACTGTCTTGCATGCTCTACTCATGTACCCCAAAACCTATAATCCAATAAAAAATTTAAAAAAAAAATAAATAAATAAAATAAAACTTATGGTATTGGCTCTGAAAAAAAAAAAAAAAAAAAAAAAAAAATAAGGGAAGGAGTCCAGTATAATAAATCTGCCACATGCTAACACATCACAGATTATACCATATTAGGAGTTCAATGTTGGCCTTGGCTATTAGCAGGTTGGGCAGTCAGAACTGGTGGTAGCCAAGTTAGCTCTAGCAAAGGAAAGATTATATTGTTGAGTCCACACATAGACTTTATCTCTGCCACCATGTATACTTCATACATTAACCCACTGAATAAGCATCAGGGAATGGGAAAGTTAATTCACCAAAAGAACAGGTCATCTTGCCCAGCTGATTATTGAGAGCCTCCTCTGATATGGATACCCCCTGGTTGACATTTGCATGGGCTATTAATGTGTTTATACTATTCTAAGAGGAGCCATTCTGAGAGGTCCATCCAAGTACCTTCCTCCATTCCCATGGATTCTTTTTACTGATTTCCCAATTATGATCTTTCCAAATTCCTAACCAGCCTGTTAGCAGCCTTTGCTCATTAGTTGATTTAGATCCATATGTCAAGCTATCTCTCCTTCCACTGATGTGTAAAATCAGATATACTGCCAAATATTCCACTAACTGGAAGGGTTTCCTTTCACCACTGATTTTCACAACCATTTCTTCCTGGTCATATTGGCAGAGCATGCAGATCCATTGGTAAATCAAGCCCACATTTTCTCTTTCACGTTAACTACTCATGATGAATTCCTCATAGAGTAATAGTGTGGTTGAGGACAGGTGGTAAAACAATATAATCAGGTAACATCTAAGCCTGAGACAACTGTCCATAATTTAAATAGACTATTTTTAGAGAAATTTTAGGCTCATAGAAAAATTAAGCAGAAAGTATAGAGAGTTCTCATGTACCTTCTTTTCCCACACATACACAACCTCCCCGACTATAAGTATTCCATACCAGAGTCATACATTTGTTACAGTTGAGATTCTTCATTGACAAACCGTCATCACCCAAAGTCCATAGTTTATGTTAGGGTTCATTCTTGGTGTTGTATATTCTATTGAGTTTGACAAATGTATAATGGCATGCATCCACCATTATAATATCATAAAGAATGGTTGCATTGCCCTAAAAATCCTCTGCATTCCACCTAATCATCCCTTTCCCCTCTGTATCCACTGACAACCACTGAATTTTTTATTGTCTTCCAGTCTTGCCTTTTCCAGATATCATATTGTTGTAATCATACAGTAATGTATCCTTTTTAGGTTAGCTTCCTTCATGTAGTAATATGCATTTAAGTTTCCTTCATGTCTTTTCACAACTTGATAGCTCATTTCTTTAGAGCACAGAATAATATTCCATTGTCTGGATGTACCACAGTTTATTTGTCTATTAACATAATGAAGGACATTTTCGTTGCTTCAAAGTTTGGTAATTATGAATAAAGCTACTACAAACATCTGTATGCAAGGTTTTGTGTGGCTATAAGTTTTCAACTAATTTGGTTAAATACCAAGAAGTGTGATTGCTGGATCATCTGCTCATAGTTTTTATGTTGCCTTTCAAATATATTTAGGCCAGGTATATACCACTTCTATTTTATAACAAAAAGTTTCTGTGCACATCCAAATTCATGTTTGTCTGAATCAGATATGACCAGTTAATGATGAATGAAACAATCTCTTCTAGGGCCCATTCATAAACCAGGAGCTGCTTTTCTAATGGTAGTAGGGTAAGACCTTTCTCTTAAACCCAGGAATTCTGTGCTATTTTTCCCCAGTTGAGGCTCTCAGAGGCTGCATATGACATCTCTTTCTGCCACAAAACTTTGCATATCTTCAGGACCTTTGACTCATAAAGTCTTAACAGTCAAGCATGTTGCACTACAGCCTGGAACTGAAGGAAAGCCCATTCTTTTCTAGCACTCACTTAAAATTAGAAGCTCAACATATCACCAAATAGACTGTCAGAGCAGTACACCAAGTATATTATATGTTGCCTTCCAAATCCAAAGAGGTCTGCTAAGCATTATGTCTGTGTGTGTGTATGTGTGTGTGTGTGCATGCACACGCATGTGTGTGTATGTGTGTGTGTGGTGGGTGGTAAAAGGTAAAGCAATTTGTCTCTCATTTTGAAAGAAATTTTCCCAATATACCCTAGACCACTGGACTCTCTTCTAATATGGCAAGTCTTGAACTTTTGTGTAATTTATCTTCCACTTTCTGGCATTCACATGTTTTACTAAGGCATCTATGGCAGTACTATTGAAAGTATGGTCCATGGACTCATGTCAATTCATGAACTATTTGTCATTAGTCTACAGCAAGATAAATACAGAAATTAACATCTTTGAACAATCATACGGAAAGCATGACATACTTGCAATATCCAAGTGCATAAACATTTTTCCAGTACTTCATGTTTATTACATATTACAAACCAAATACCACACATTCTTATTTATAAGTGGGAGCTAAACATTGAATACACATGGACAGAAAGATGAGAACAATAGACACTGGGGACTGTTTAAAGGGTGAGGGTGGGAGGGAGTCGCAGGTTGGAAGGCTACTTATCAGGTACTGTGCCTACTACTTTGGTGATGAGATCATTTGTACACCAAGCCTTAGTGTTATTCTATTTACCCAAGTAACAAACCTGCACATATCATGTTATCCTTAAACCTAAAATAAAAGTAGAAGAAAGTATCAGTCTTGGATGAAATGAAAAACAAATAATTAAAAATTGTTATTGAAAATTTTAAAAAATATCTTTTGCTAATGAAACTTCATAAGAACTCAACTACAGTGCTTGCTACTTCTGACTCAGTAGGTCCAATTAACAATATCATCACTCTAATGGGCCAAAGTGATAGTCTGTGGGATATGAAGATGATCAAAGTCTCTTTGGATTATATTTTGACCTAGAGCAAGAAAGCTTTCAGTACTGAGGTGATACAGCAAACAGTATATTATTGTCCATGCCATCTAAATATACACTGTTTCTGTTAGTACTTACTGATTGGAGAGTTAAGGGAAAACATTCTACAGGTCAGTCATTGTATACTTGAATCCAGGAGCTGTGTTAATTTGCTTCAGTAAAGATACCACATTGAAATCATGCCTGTAGTTGGCATCACATCTTGATTATTTGCAATAATTTACTGTCATTTCCCATGATCCATCTAGCTTTTGCACCAGCCAAACAAGCATGATAAATGGGAATGTTATAGGAATAATTTCCTCTGCATCTCTAAAGTCTGATGGCAGCACTAATCTGCAAATTTTGGGTTGTTATCTTCAAAGGCACTCTCCCTTCACATTTTCTACCATAATAGCCCTTACCACATAAAGAAAAGAACAATTGTGGAGATCTTGCAAGTACTTTATATACCTATTCCAACTATATAATCTGCAACCAGTGAAATAACCACAGAATGATTCTACATTTCAAATGAATATATTGTAAAATGGAGCCAAGACTCCATCTACCTTCCGATTTTACTAAGCCCTTACTTTTACCAGTGGAATACAGTGGCATTTTGAAGTATCTAGGCATCAGCCCAAATTCCAGGTAAATAACTCTTAATCCCTAGAAACTCAGGATATTTTCCATCCCCCAGAGAAGTTACTCAGATTAATGGCTGCAGGTTTCACTGGAAAAGAACTGAGGGAAGGTTTATGGTATAAGTCTACAACTGTGTTGCAGGATCCCTCCTCAAAAGTTCACAGTCTGCCCTCAGTTGAAGGTCTTTGACCTGACTGACCCTGAGGAATTGGAGAAGAGGCCATAGATTCACACTGTGATGACTAAAATTAGGCTTCTAATTGATTTAAAAATTTTCCACCTGTATTATCAACTAGCAACTTAGTAGGAGAGCAATCTACAAATTTCTAAGGACCCTGTGATCAGCTGGCCATTGCCAGTTTGTTTTAGGTCAAAACAGTCTGATTATCATTACAATCCCTGGCTTTTTGAGAAATTTCACACAATTCGATAGTTAAATGCTGCTATTTCACCTCTATCACGCCAGGATCCTGTTATTTCCATTGACATTAGGAAACCCAAATTCACCACATGTCATACTCTTCGATAGTTTACAGAGTTCAGCCACTACAGAGTTAAGATTATACATAATTGATCCACCAATATTTCCATTTCCCTGGGTCTTTGGCCTTTTTTCTCTAATGCAGTGGTTCTCAAACATCAGAGTCACCTCAGGATTTGTTAAAGCACATACTACTGGGTGCTGTTCCCAGTGTTTCTGATTAAATAGTTCTGGGGTAGTATTCAATAATTTAGAATGATAACAAGTTCCCAGGGTAGGCTGATGATGCTGGTCTAGGGACTAATTTTTGAGAATAATTGCTCTGGTGTATGCCAGAAAAATACTAGCATTTTAACCTCATTAACCATCGTCCATTATTGAATCCATAATTCAATTATCCAATCTAGCGGATTGTTAATAGCTAATCCAAGGATTTTGAGCTGGCGCATTAACTACTGAATCCTGGGTGAATATACCCATGTCAGTGCAGTTAGTTCATTGAGTCTTACATTTCACCTGCCTTGCTGAAACCATAATTCACTCCCATACATGCCCTCCACACTTCCGTATGGGCCTAAAGACAATAAAAATGGTAATTTACAAAGAGGAATAATTCCAATTTGTGAGCCAACCAGTCCTGGTGTTACTACTCAAAGTGTTTTACATAGAGTCTGCCTTTACAGGCAGGAGAGTTGAATGGACACAAGAAACCTGAGCTGACCTCACTGGCAGACTGCCAACAGAATAAATATGCTGGGCTCACAGTGCTCCCTCTCTCTCCTCTCTTTTGAGGACTCTCATTTCACTAAACTCAAGGGGAACCTAGAGACCATGGGAACCTATTGATGTAACCCATAACTGTTAGATTCCCAGGGCAGAAATCAAAGAGTGGAGAGTGAAGCTGGTGGGGCACATAGATACTGAGAATAAGAACCCATCCATTGGTAATCAGTCTATTCCTGTGGAAAGCTGAGCCCTAATAGGCCTTCTCTTCAGTCTGCTCTCAATTCTTATTCATCTTGTTGCCTATGTCCTGAAATCTGACTTGGCATATCATCAGTTCACAACTTGACGAATTGTATGAAGTATTCAACCTACTAGCTGCCTTACATATTTCCCTTGGTGTGGTAATCTAGTACTATTCAATATATATTTATGGTTCCCCTTCTGAGCACATGGTAAGATTACACTTGTGTACCATCTTCTAGTTTGATGTCACCTTGCCTATAACCAAAACAGATGCTCTCTTTATCCCATGTATATTCAAAAGTTTTCATAAACAAAGATTTAGAATAATCTCAACTTTTAAGTATAGAAAATTTATTTCTATGTCTACTTTGAATTCCCATTTTAATTGTAAAAATGACTTTATATAAATTAGCATTTAGAAAGCACTAAGAAAATTTGATGGTGGCAGTAGAGAATGGAAAAAATTTGAGTCACTAAAGTTTGACAAAAGGAAACAAGACAAATTAAGAACGTTAAAATGAATCTTGGAGCTAAGAGGTTAAAACTGAAAAGTATAAAAATTCTATGTTGAAATAAGAATGGCAACATTAACATGAGAAAGGAAAAATAAATTGTAGTACAGGCATGCAAGGAAATAATATAAACAATTTCATACTTTGCACATTGATAAATGAATTTCTGATAAAAGTAGAAAGTTATTCATGGGAACAATTAATACCAAATTCAGGATATTCATTACTTTTGGGTATGAAGAGGGAAAGTTGATTGAGCAGCGGTATACCAGAGTATAACTGTATTTATAATGTTTTATTTCTTAAACTAAGTGGTAGGTACAAGAGTATGTATGTAGTATCAATCTCTCTACTTCTTATGTATTTAACATATTACATAATAATAAAATGGAACTGCAATCATGAAAACTCCTTTATTTTATTTAATTAAGTAGTTATAAGTGTTTATGAGCTATTGAACAAAATTTCTGATATTTTGCTGATTAGAAAATTAACTGCTTCCAGATGGATTAAAGACTTAAACATAAGACCTGGCACCATAAAAACCCTAGAAGGAAATCTAGGCAAAACTATCCAGGACATAGGAGTAGGCAAGGACTTCATGAACAAAACACCAAAAGCATTGGCAACAAAAGCCAAAATAGACAAATGGGACCTAATGACTCCACAGCTTCTGCATGGCAAAAGAAACAGTCACTAGAGTGAATCGGCAACCAACAGAATGGGAAAAAATTTTTGCAGTTTACCCATCTGACAAAGGGCTGATATCCAGAAGTTAAAAAGAACTCAAACGGATTTACAGGAAAAAAACAAACAAGCCCATTCAAAAGTGGGCAAAGGATATGAACAGACACTTTACGAAAGAAGACATATATGAGGCCAACAATCATATGAAAAAATGCTCATCGTCACTGGTCATCAGAGAGATGCAAATCAAAACCACATCGAGATACCATCTCACGCCAGTTAGAATGGCGATCATTAAAAAATCTGGAGACAACAGATGCTGGAGAGGATGTGGAGAAAAAGGAACACTTTTACACTGTTGGTGGGAGTGTAAATTAGTTCAACCATTGTGAAAGACAGTGTGGCGATTCCTCAAGGCCTTAGAAATAGAAATTCCATTTAACCCAGCAATCCCATTACTGGGTATATATCCAAAAGACTATAAATCGTTCTACTATAAGGACACATGTACACGAATGTTCATTGCAGCACTGTTTACAGTAGCAAAGACCTGGAATCAACCCAAATGCCCATTGATAATAGACTGGATTGGAAAAATGTGGCACATATACACCATGAAATATTATGCAGCAATCAGAAATGATGAATTTGTGTCATTTGTAGGGACATGGATGAATCTGGAGAACGTCATCCTCAGCAAACTGACACAAGAACAGAAAATGAAACACCGCATATTCTCACTCATAGGTGGGTGATGAAAAATGAGAACACATGGACACAGAAAGGGGAGTACTAAACACTGGGGTCTATTGGGGGGAAAAGGGGAGGGCCAGTGGGAGGGGGAGGTGGGGAGGGATAGCCTGGGGAGAAATGCCAAATGTGGGTGAAGGGGAGAAGGAAAGAAAAGCACACTGCCATGTGTGTTCCTACGCAACTGTCTTGCATGCTCTGCTCATGTACCCCAAAACCTAAAATCCAATAAAAAATTAAAAAAAAAAAACTGAAAAGTAATGAGACAATGATCATTTTAATAAAGATGACTTCATTTGTTATAAAAAAAAAAAAAGAAAGAAAGAAAATTAACTGCTTCCACTCTTGATTCTTAGATAAATTTGTGGAAGAAATCAAAATCCTGTCATATTGGACTTTTGTTCTGAATTATGGATATAGCTATATTTTCCTTTTGTGCAAGACACTGCCATCAACGTCTCCAATTATATTTAGAGATACTTAGAAATCATTCTTATAAAACTAACTTTAACTTGGCTTAATCATGGTTAATTGTGACAAAATCCATGGTGGAGATGAAAAATGCTAAAACAGTCATACCAAATATGTCTTTCAGAACATTCTTTATAAGTCATTAACCTAACTATCTCAAGCATTTAATCTAAGAAAATGTTTTTCAAAATATGATGCTTAGACTACACGTGTCACAATTACATAGGTTGCTTGTTGAAAATAGATTTCTGAGCTCTGAGCTGCATGCTAGACTTTCTGAATCAAATATTCTAAGTATAGGTCTGTGATTCTTCATTTTTAACAAAGGTTTAGGACAAAACTTGAAAAGTTACTTCTATAAGAGAAGTGATTTGTAAAACAAACTGGAACTTAAAGGTATTATTTGTTACATATTGGGGTTTTTACATGACAGTAAGGAAAATAAAATCTTAATAAAATTGAACTTAACTAGAGAAAACAATCATTCAACATGTGTATATAGGGTGCCTACTATATGTGTCTGACACTGCTAGGAATTAGGATTAAAGTGGTTATTATGATATAATCTTAATAGACATGCAAATACATCATAATACGAAATTATTAGTGAATTTATAGTGAGGCACAGGGGAGGGACACATAACCCAAACTGTGGAAGTCAACAGTGTCTTTCAGGAGGTGGTAATACCTTAGCTGACTCCTAAATAATAGATAATAAGCTGACTTAGTGAAGAGAGAGATATGTTTGGTATATGCATTCCAAGCGAAGATGTGAGGGCACATGACTTATGGATGAGAGAAGCTGAAATCCTTGTAAATTCTGGACTATTTTTCTACCCTTTCTGCTCTCTAACGTCTCATTTAAAGATGTCACATGTTCCCAATCCTCTTCCTAGATTTATGTTTTTACACTAAATCATGGATACTCCCCGACTCCAAAAAGGGATTTGGAACTTCACTCACAGTTTTCTCATTCATTTATTCTGAGAAAATGTGTTCTCAGCAAATTCAAGATCATGGTGATGACTCATCTAACAATGTGGTTTTTCAGTTCTGATATCTGTCTTTTACCTCACCAAAAATTACCCCAACACTCCTGTAATTCCCTCTCAAGGGCCCACCCTAGACATAGTAAACATCTGGAAAAATGCAAGCATTTCATTCTTGAATTCAGAAACGATTCTTTCTTGTGTGCTTCTCATGTCTTCCCACTTCCACTCTCTACTTTTCCACTCTTTATCTTTCTGTATACTTAACCTGTGATCCCTTCTCAATTCTCTCAGGCTGGCAGGCCCTTCCAGGCTTCACTACCTTCCTATTCTCTTCCAGGTATCTAGTCAACTACACCTTTAGGCATGAAGCCCTTCAATTTCCACTTTTATTCACCTTCAAATGTATCTTTAAAGTCTTACCTTTGTCCCTTCTCATTCATTACTCTCTACCTGAGAAATCATATCTATTTATGAATATGACACTGGTTTTAATCGGAATGAGCTCAGATTGTCATTGTAATAGAAATTTATTGAACGGAATTGATATCACAAAGCAAGATATGTTTTCTCCTGAGCTTCGGACTATATATTTAAACCCTTTCTGGATAACTCCATTTTCATGTTCTCTGGGACTTCTAACTGAAGATGCTCCAACTGAGCATGTTATGACAGTATAAAATTTTTTGTAGGTTTCAACTTGATGAGTTCTATCTAGATAGTTATTAGTTGCTTTAACTTGACTATTTAAAAAGGGCTTTACTGTTAATTAATTTACCTCTGAATACTTTCTTGCCTGTATATCTCCACTGTAAAATAATAATTATTATAATACTTATAAAAACATAAATCTCATAGGGTCATTGAGAGGAGTAAAAGTGTTTATATATGTAAAGATCTTTAAGCAACACTTTGTGTGTAGTAAATGTTATAGACCTATTATTATTTTCTAAATATTTTTAGGCAATCACATATTTTCAATTTGTCTTTGAATTACTACTTAGGGCATACCATTTTTTTCTTCTAAACATTTACTTTTTTAATATTACGAGTTTAATTGGATAGTCTCACATTTTTTGGCAGCTTGATATATTGTCTATTATTTTATAAAGTGATATTTGAAAATAAGGTATAATTTCAACTAGTGAGTTATAGAATTTAAAACACATCTAATTCTATGTTAATAATTAAATTTTTATTTTTTTGTCATTGTTGTTTAGTGTTATGTTTGGTAGATTGACATGAGTTAAACATATCATGCCACTATTGTTTTCCTCATTTTATCTTTGTTTTTCATAGTTTCTAAGAACTTTTGACTTCTAGATTTCAGTGTTTCTTTTTAATTTTTTTAATTTTATTTCTAATTCAGTTTGAGGTGTTATATGATTTGATGGATGAAGCTAGGCCACTTATATTTCTTGTGATACTTACTGTATTTTGCTGTCAAACTATACAGATTATAGTTTGTTCATTTATTTATTTATTTGCATATGGACATCCAATTGTAGTTGTAGGTCTGAGGTCCTTGTTTCCTCATTGCTTGCTAGCTAAGGCAGGTCTTTGCTCCTAGAGTGCAAGTGCACATGCATTTCTTCTCATGCTTTCCATGTGTTTCCCTTCCACTACAGTGGATGGAGTCCTGGTTATGCTTTGAATCTTTCTGACAGTCCCTGATACTACATCTCTCTGACCACAGTTGGAACAAGTTCTCTGCTTTTAAGGGTTCACAGAATTATATTGGGTCCACATGGCAAAACAAAGATAATCTCTTTATTATTTTAATGTTGGTCACCTTAATTACATCTGCCAATTCCTACTGGCCATGCCACATGACACGTTAACAGGTTCCTAAGATTTGAATTTTGAATATCTTGGGGGGCATTTTATCTACTGCAATCCATCCTCTGACCATAAAATATACATGTCCATTCCAAATAAAAAAGAAAATATTCACTTCATTCTAAGTTCCTCAAATATCTCATTCCATTACAATGTCAACACAGATTCCAAAAATAGCATATAAATCTCATCAGCTCAAAAATCCCAAGTCTACTCATCTAAATCAAGTGTGGATGAGGGTCTGGCTCATCCACACTTGATTTAGATGAGTAGACTTGGGATAATTCATTAGGTACAAATTTCATGGCATATTTCCTCTCCATCTGCAGGCCTGTGACACTAAAGAAACAAGTAAACTGCTCCCAAAATTCACTTGTGGCACAGATATAGGATAGCAGTTACAGTATAGACATTTTATTTCCAAAAAGGGAAAATGGATAGTAAAAAACAATCAATAATCTAAAATAATTTTGAAACTTATCACATCAGGGTCACCACCTGCCAGGTCCTCACACGGGGGCACCAACTCCTGGGGTTTGTCCCACAGACCCCAGCTGCATGAGGGATGAATAAATGCATGCAAACACCAATATTCAGTGAAAGAGTGGGCTTAGGGGTCCATGGCCACTTACAGACACTCCAGGAGAGTTCTGTCAAAAGTTGACAGCTGTGTCCCTAACTCACTGGCCCTGTTGACATTTATTCAGCACACATTAAATGACAAAGGCTTTGAGTCAACACAATTAGAGGGTAATTTCCCTGGTCGACCTCCCTCCCCAACCCACCACCAGACGGAGAGAGCCATCAGGCCCATGGATGATTAAAGATTAGTTTTAGGACCACATGAGTAAACAAGTTATTTAGATTAACTCCCTTACATGCCTTTGTTATGTACCCTTGCTATTAGCTCAAAGAGGATTAGGCTGCCTTCAGCCATGACTTCATTCTGAGGCTTTTGCAAAACCTTCCCTCCCTCCGAGAAGGTTTCTGACTATTTTCTATAACTTTACAATTTCTCCTACCATCCTGACTGAACCCCCAAGGAAATTAGTCATTCAAACTCCCTTATAGTTTAATACCTGGAAATAATTTTCTGTGCTTCTCAGTCTTGCCCTCGGTGCTCTAAGCTTTGTCCTCTATGCTCTTTCTCTGTCTTCTGAGTCATTCTTACTTTTTAATGGAAAAAAGCATGTATTTGCAGTAAAATAATGTTATCAGTCTGCTTACTGTCAGCAGCATTTTGCAGGTTCTCCAGGCTTCTTTAATTATGTACTCTCTCTGTCCTTTTAAATCTAAGCTGACAGTGTTCCTGATTATATAAAATTCTCAAGAACTGTGTGGATCTCATTTTGATGTCACAAGTATTCATCAGACAGAAGTTAGGACTAAAATCTTTTTGGATAATTCTCTATGCTTGGCTTCTAATTGTCTAAGGGACAATTCGCTTAAGATACCTAGAGGATCCCTGATTAGTTTAAGGGGATTTGTGAGCCATATCTTTAATCTCTTCAAAGAGCATTTTGTGTGACTGAATACCCTTTTTGACATCTGAATAGGCTGGAAATTTTCCAAATCATTAATTCTTGGTTTATTTTTATTTCACGGTTCTTTCCTTAATTTCTCTTTCTCCTTTTGATTTTTACTATTAGCAGTGAGAAAAAAAAAAAAAAAACAGACTACACTTTAAAATTTTGCTTAGAAATGTGAGGTAAATGACCAGGACTTTCATTTACAAGTTCTGCTTTTCACATAACTGCAGGACACAATTTCACCAAACTCTCTGACAGTACATAGCATGGATCACCTTTTCTTCAGTTTACAAAAATATATTCCTCACTTCTTTCTGGGCCTTAACCAATAGGATCATCCAGGTCTAGATCTCTATGAACAGTCTGTTGAAGTAATTTAGACTTTCTCTAGAGTGATTTATGATTTCTCCTAAGTTCTCTTCTCTTCCTTCCGAACATTCACAAGCAGCATCCATATTTCTACTGATAGTGTGTTAAAGTCAATTTAGTCTTTTTATGTCATGGTCCTCAGAATTCTTCCAGCCTTTAGTCACCAACCCATTCCAAACTCACTTCCACATTTTTTATATTTGTTATATAAACACCCCACTTCTGGTATTAAAACGTGCATTGTTTTTCTCTTGCTGCCATTGTTTTTTCTTGTTTGCAAGAAACTTAACAGCATAAAACAACACCCATTTATTATCTCAGTTCTATGGATCAGAAGCCTAGCCACAACATGACTCAGAGGGATCTTTTGCTCAGGGCCTCACAAACCCTAAATTAAGGTGTCAGCAGAGCTGCATTTGTTTATTATTGGAAGATTTGTGGAAAAATCGACTTCTAAGCTTATTGAGGTTATTGGTCATATATATTTTCTTTCATCTGGGGCACTGAGGTCCCTCTTTCCTTGCTGAATATCAGCTGGGGCCAGTATTTGCTTTTAGAGGTTGCTCACATTCCTACTTACGCTTCACATGTGGCCTCCTCTAGCAATGGCATATCAGGTTCCTCTCATTCTTTGAATCTCTCTAACTTCTTTTTCTTCTGACTCTGACTCCAGCAATGACTATAATTACATCTTCACTGTCTCTTTTGTAATTTAATACCGAATATTTACAGGTTCCTGGGATTCATTCATAAACATCTTTGGGGACCATTCTACCTACTACAATATTTTAAATATGTTTAACTGGAGAAAAATAGGCATTTTTTTCTGCTGTTAACTTATTTTCTGATAGTTTGCTTTTATACTTTGTCCAGAGATTTTAGTTGTAATCAGTGGAAGATATAGGCTATAGTTGGCTTATTCCATCTTGATTGAGACTTGAAATCCTAATCTTTGATTTTTAAATAATTTTTGAACATGTTTATTGAGTACTTTTATGCACTTGGCAATGTGATATACAAGGCAAAAATATAGAATGTTGTTACTTCAACGTAATTCAAGAACTTACAATCTTTTCAGCAAAAAATCAAAACTCATTACTATGAGATTATGTAAACCTGGGCTATATTCTTTTCTGAATAGTGGATTTTCAAGAAGTTAATTGACTCTGTCTTCCTGTAACTGAAAATCATTAATAGAATCTTATCAGCAAGAGAGGACAATGCAGCTCTTGAAATACCAGCATATTCAGGTATAGCTAATTTAGTGTTCTGAGTGACCTTAAAAGCCTGTACCAATTAGAGGGAAAATTCGAGATATTTGAAAACTGCTGCTATAGAAACAGCCTTATTTCAGCATTTTCAAAAGGTTATTTGTATGAGTTTAACAATGAATGCTGGGGAGAGAATGAGATCTAAAAAGGAAGACAGCACACATACCAAAAGAAATTTACACGCGTGTGTCTTTGTGTTTGTGTATTTATGAGAAAAGAAATATGAAAGAAAGAAAAAGGTGGAAAGAAAACAATGATAAATTAAATGAATATGTGAGGAACTCTTCCGAGGCACTTAGTGTCTTTAATAACGGAGTCAATGATTTAAAGGAGACAGTGTTCGTTATTTGCTTAGTGGTTCACAGGAGTAATTAGTCAGTCTGATTGATATTGTAAGCATGAATTGCCACTGTTTGTTACAAGTGCTTTAGGAAGATTTCTCTCATATTGAGTTCTCAGGTAATTATGTTCCTTGACAACAAAAAAACACTAGTGCATTGGTTAACAGCACTGTTTTTGGAGATAGATAATATTAATTTGAAGCCTGATTCCGAACCATCTGTAAACACTTGGACAAGTTATGTAACCTCTCTGTGCCTCAGTTTCCTGATTTATAGAATATGAAGATTAAAATAATAGTACCTACCTCATTGGGTTATTGTAAGAATTAAATGAGTTTTAATATGTAAAAAAGTGAGAATAGTATCTGTCACATAGGAAGTACTATGCTAGTTACTCTTACTGCAGCCAGTAACAATAACAAGTGGGATGTTAGGTCTGACTGTGGGTCTTTAGAGCACAGGCTCTTAAAGAAGCCTGTAAGTCTAGTATTAGGAGACAATGTAAAGGCAGTAGGGTCTGTTCTCCATTTTAGTCATGATTTTGGGGGCTTTCGAGGTAATTTATAAAAAGATAGACTCTGTGAAACATTATGCTAAAATATCTTCTTGATTTCATAATACCTTCAATGCTATTAGTTATGAGTCAAAGTCTAGATCAACTCTGAGAGAGAAAGAAAGAGACAGGGAGAGAAAGACATGAGTTTTCATCAAGATTTGCTAGAAAGTAAACTTCATGAAAGTATGAATTTCATTTTGTTTTCCTCATTGATGTAGCACAAGCTCTTAGAACAGTGCCTAGAACAGTACATAGTAGATACTGAGTAAATATTTCTTTAAAATATAAATGTTGTGAGCAGTTGCAAGTAATCCCCTAATTCCACTTATCCTCTAACATAATACTAAATCATTCCCTTTATATTGGGGCAGGGAGATGATAGGGGGATTTACATGAGTGAAGATAATATATTGGTAACTTCCCCTATTATCCTAAGATATGTCAAATCCTATCTTATCCAGATAGTCCAGATAGGCCATGACCATACATCCAAATATTAATATGTAGCCTTGTTTTTGTAGGTGGATGTGAATGGTATTCCAATTTAATTGACAGTGAATTAAAGAAAAGGAAAGTCATTATGCAAATGTCTGCCCATTGAAAGCACTCAGACCTAAATACATTAATTCTTTCATTTTTTTTCCCAGTGTTTTTCAAAAGCATAGATTAGACTGTCCTGGAAGACATGTTAAAATACAGATTATTGGTCTTCACTGACAGCATTCTGAGTCAGTCGGTCTGGGATGGGGCCTGCTCATAAGCATTTTAAAAAATTTCCAGGGTCTGCTGCTGCTGCTGGTATAGAGATATGCCAGATTCTCTTCTGGGTGTTGGGGATACATGATAAACAAAAAGAAGGTACAAGCCCTCATGGAGTTTATAGTATATTGAGGGAAATAAACAAACAAAAATATAATATCAGGTATGAAAAGTGCCATGAAGAAAAAAAATAGGATAATAAAATAGAAAATGGTGGGGTGCTTTTTGTAGACAGGGTAGTCAGGGAAGATCTCTGTGTGGAATGATATCTATACAGATGGCTTAACGAATATAAGTCAATAGAAAAGGAATAAAATTTTTAAGCTACTTGAGAATTGATTAGTTTTTTTATAATTTCAATATAATATTTTATAAATTGTCATATAAAAATCATTTTATGTGACATCCTTTTTGAAGTATTCTGAGATAATTAGCTGCTGGATAAAACATTTCACATTCTATACGTTCAAAATGAAGAGAAAGAACATTTCCTCTCTATCTTTAAGATGGAAGTTAGGCTGAGATAAGTGGCTCATGCCTGTTATCCCAGCACTCTGGGAAGCCAAGGCAGGCAGATCACTTGAGCCCAGGAGTTCGAGACCAGCCTGGGCAACATAGCAAAACCCTGGCTCTATCAAAAAAAGCATACAAAAGTTACCTGGGTGTGTTGGCATGTGCCTGTGGTCCCAGCTCCTCAGGAGGCTGGAATAGGAGGATCACTTGAGCCCAGGAGGTCGAGGCTGCAGTGAGCTGTGATTGTGCCACTGCACTACAGCGTGGCAACATAGCAAGACGTTGCCTAAAAAAAAAAGATGGAAATTAAATCAATTAGTTGTTTTCTGCTCCTCTATGAGGTGGTAATAATGGTCCTCATTGTGTACAAAGGAATAAGCTCTAATTACATGATAACATGATTTACATTATAAAAGAAAAGTAGGATATTTGGGCAGATCTTTAATATGTTGAAAAGACAAAAACAGGAGCCTTCCTCAAGTGGTTCCTTAGCATCCCTAACAAAGATAAACTCCTGGACCTCTGCTAAGGGGAGAATGGGTGCTGGTCCAGTATGCTATGTTGAAATGTCGTCTTTTTCTAGTCTCCGTTCGGATCTCTATTTCTCAGTTTTTTCATTTTGTGCCTTAAGTTTTATCCTTTCTTTGAGTCACCTCTCAATTAGAGTTTCTCCACTGCATGGTGTACAGTCCACTGCTTCAGTTCTTTTTTATTACAAATAAAGACAGGCAAACAAGTGCAATTTATTATGTATGCCACTGAGAAACATTTCTGCATTTTCCAAGATGCTATAATGTAAAGTGGACTGAATATCAACCATTGAGTCCTAATTGGTGGCATCCCAGTTATGCATGTCTTGTCATTTTTAAATTATTTATTCTACCTAGGCCTCAATCTCTCAATTTCTGAAAGTAGTAAACAGCTAGAAGATGTTTTCTAAAATCATACTTTCTTTGGATAATTGATTCCGAGTGTTTATTTGTCTTCCTACTTTATTGTGAATAGCTTCTGGATTTCACATTCTATATGTAGGAATAACCCACACTACATCTGGGCAAGGTAAGAGGGGGCATTCTGAACATGTTTTTTCTCCCACAGCCATCTGTTGAAATGTCATCTTTTACCTTGATAATAATAAGGAACTACAAAAGATTATCCAATCCAATATCTGTTTCTTGAGTCTCTTCAACTGATAGGCTTCTCTTTAGAACATTTCCTCTTATCGTGAACCTCTGGGTCTTTCTTTACATTTTTATAATTTCTTACCCTTGTCAATATTCATATACCCTCCAACACACACATTCATGCAAACACTTGCACCTTTTGATCTGTTTGCTATGTTTGTTTTATATAACCTGTCACTGTGATATTTATTCTTTTGCTCATTAAGCCATACGAATGTAAGAAATCCTTGCCCTAGTTGTTACAAGTTTTCTGCTTAGCTACCAACTATTCCCTTATTGTTATGATGAACAATTAAAAATGCAAGCATTTGGAATGTTGAACTCCTTCTTATGTCTTATACTTTAAAAGGTAACCACCTGGCATGTTGAGATTTATATATGCAGGATTTCTTAACAATGTTCATAACCAAAGTAAATTCTGCTTTAGAATGAAATCATGTGAAAGAGGTAATCCTATCTTTTTGTTTGTTTTCTTCTCAGTTTTTTTTTGTAGGATCAGAGGGTACATGTGTGGGTTTGTTAAATGGACAAATTACATGTGGTTGGGGTTTGGTGTACAGATTTTTTTTTGTCAACAAGGTAGTAAGCATAGTATCCAATAGGTAGGTTTTTTACCCTCCTACCCTCCACCCTCAAGTAGGACCCAGGGTCTAGTGTTCTCTCCTGTGTGTACTCAATGTTTAGCACACAATTACAAGAGAGAACATGCGGTATTTGGTTTTCTGTTCCTATGCTAATTTATTTAAAAAATTGCCTCTAGCTCCATCCATGTCATTGGAAAGAACATGATTTTTCTTCTTTTTAATGACTCTATAGTAGTCAATGGTGTACATATACCATATTTGCTTTAACCAGTCCACCATTGATGGTGGTTTTGATTTGCATTTTTCTAATGACCAATGATGATGAGCAGTTTTTCATATGTTGTAGGTGTTTCAAATGGTTGTAGGTGTGTGGCATTACTTCCAAGGCCTCTGTTCTGTTCCATTGGTCTATATCTCTGTTTTGGTACCAGGCCCATGCTATTTTGATTACTGTAGCCTTGTAGTATAGTTTGACATCAGGTAGCATGATGCCTCCAGCTTTGTTCTTTTTGCTTACTATTGTCTTGGCTATGTGTGCTCTTTGTTGGTTCCATATAAAGTTTAAGGTGGTTTTTTCCAGTTCAGTGAAGAAGGTTAATGGTAGCTTGATGGGGATAGCATTAAATCTCTAAATTACTTTGGGCAGTATGGCCATTTTCACAATATTGATTCTTTCTAACCATAAGTATGGAGTGTTTTTCCATCTGTTTGTGTCCTCTCATTTCCTTGAGCAGTGGTTTATAGTTCTACTTGAAGAGGTGCTTCGCATCGTTTGTTAGTTGTATTCCTAGGCATTGTATTCTCTTTGAGGCAATTGCGAATGGGAGTTCGCTCATGATTTGGCTCTCTGTTTGTCTGTTATTGGTGTATAGGAATGCTTGTGATTTTTGCAGATTAATTTTGTATCCTGAGACTTTGCTGAAGTTGATTATAATCTTAAGGAGATTTTGGGCTGAGATGATGGGGTCTTCTAAATATACAATCATGTCATCTGCAAATAGAGACAATTTGAGTTTCTCTTTTTCCTAACTGAATACCCTTTATTTTTTTCTTGCCTGATTTCTCTGTCCAGAACTTCCAGTACTATGTTAAATAGGAGTGGTGAGAGAGAGCACCCTTGTCTTGTGCTCGTTTTCAAAGGGAACGCTTCCACTTTTTGCCCACTCAGTATGATATTGGCTGCAGGTCTGTCATAGATAGCTTTTAATATTTTGAGATACATTCCAACAATACCTAGTTTATTAAGAGTTTTTAGCATAAAGCACTGTTGAATTTTGTCAATGGCCTTCTCTGCATCTATGAGATAATCAGGTGGTTTTTGTCTTTGGTTCTGTTTATGTGATGGATTACATTTATAGATTTGCATATGTTGAACCAGCCTTGCATCCCCAGGATGAAGCATACTTGATCATGATGGATAAGCTTTTTGATGTGCTGTTGTATTTGTTTTGCCAGTATTTTATTGAAGATTTTGTCTCTGCCAGGTTTTGGTATCAGGATGATGTTGGTCTCTTAGGGAGGATTCCCTCTTTCTGTAATGTTTGGAATAGTTTCAGAAGGAATAGCACTAACTCCTCTTTGTACATCTGGTAGAATTTGACTGTGAACCCGTCTGGATCTGAACTTATTTTGGTTGATAGGCTATTAATTGCTGCCTCAACTTCAGCCCTTGTTATTGGTGTATTCAGGGTTTCAACTTCTTCCTGGTTTAGTCTCTGGAGGTTGTAAGTGTCCAGGAATTTATCCATTTCTTCTAGATTTACTGGTTTGTGTGAATAGAGTTGTTTGTAGTAATCTCTCATGTTAGTTTGTATTTCTGTGGAATCGGTGGTGGTATCCGCTTTATCATTTTTATTGCATTTATTTGATTATTCTCTCTTTTCTTTTATATTAGTCTGGATAGTGGTCTATCTATTTTGTTGATCTTTTCAAAAAAATCAGTTCCTGGATTTATTGATTTTTGAAGGGTATTTTGTGTCTCCATCTCCTTCAGTTCTGCTCTGATCTTACTTATTTCTTGCCTTCTGCTAGCTTTTGAATTTATTTGATCTTGTTCCTCTAGTTCTTTTAATTGTGAAGATAGGGTGTCGATTTTAGATCTTTCCTTGCTTCTCATGTGGACATTTAGTACTGTAAATTTTCCTCTAGACATTGCTTGTTCTCATTGGTTTTAAAGAACATCTTTATTTCTGCCTTCATTTCATCATTTATCCAGTAGTCATTCAGGAGCGGGTTGTTCAGTTTCCATGTAGTTGTGCAGTTTTAAATGAGTTTCTCAATCCTGAGTTCTAATTTGATTGCACTGAGGTCTGAGAGACTGGTTGTCATGATTTCCATTCTTCTACATTTGCTGAGGAGGGAATTACTTCCAATTATGTGGTCAATTTTAGAGTAAGTACGATGTGATGCTGAGAAGAATGTATATTCTGTGGATTTGGGGTGGAGGGTTCTGTAGATGTCTATTAGGTTTGCTTGGTCCAGATCTGAGTTCAAGTCCTGGATATCCTTGTTAATTTTCTGTCTTGTTGATCTGTCTAATATTGACAGTGGAGTGTAAAAGTCTCCCACTATTATTGTGTGGGAGTCTAAGTCACTTTGTAGGTCATTAAGAACTTGCTTTACATACCTGGATGCTCCTGTATTGGGTGCATATATATTTAGGATAGTTGGCTTTTCATGTTACATTGATCCCTTTACCATGATGTAATGCCCTTCTTGGTCTCTTTTGACCTTTGTTGGTTTAAAGTCCATTTTATCAGAGACTAGGATTGCAACTCCTGCCTTTTTTTTTTTTTTTTTTTTTTTTGGTCTCCATTTGCTTGGTACATCTTCCTTCATCCCTGCAAAGGTGAGTAGGCACAGTCTGCCTGTTAAAGAGCTATAACAGTGGTTACTGGTGAGCGTTTTGGCTGGGTATCTGAGGCTGTGCTACAAGCAGGTATGTACAGGGAGGAACCCTGGGAAAGGCCAGCAAATGAGGGAGCATTCAGATCAGACTGTCTTCATCACATGGGAAAGACAGCCCTTCTCTGTCCAGTTCCAGCAGCTAACAAAGGCCAAATCTTCCTAGGGGATGGGAGATGATGATAGTGCTCCACTACAGCCTTTCTGGTAACAAACACTCTGGTATCTCTGTTTCTTCCAGCTCTCCAGGCAGTTCTCACTGCCAGCTCAGATGTCTATGGAGGTTGTCAGTTCTGTTTCTCACATAGCTATGTTAACAGTAAGAAAAAGGATTGTGGGTTTCTTTGCTTTGGTTTTTGGTTTTTAGAGACAGGATTCTCATCATGCTGCCCAGACTGGTCTCAAACTCCTGACCTCAAGCACTCCCGCTGCCTTGGGTTCCAAAAGTGTTGAGATTAAAAACATGAGTCACAAGGCTTAGTCAAAAAAAAGTGTATTAAAACAAGTTATGAAAGGTACTTGTTAGAACTAGTTGCCAGATGCCATCGACTGAAGCTTAGAATTCATAATTATTCTTTCTGGCCACTGATTACATAAGTTTCCTCATGCATGGAACTGACACTGTTTCACAATTTTTAAAGCAAAACACTTTTCTCCATATTCCTCTTAATAATCTGAATTTTAGGGTTTTCTCTATTTTATTTGTTTTGCCATTGTAATAGCACTTTTATCTAATTTCTTTCATTTTCAAAATTCTTTTCAGTTTGACAGTCATTCAGGTCAGGATGACACTGGCAGGAAACAATTTTCTGCCTAAATGAGAAAAATAATTATCAAGCAGAGTTCACATAATTAGACAGTGACTTCTGTTGTGTGTCATATATGTAGCTATAAGAAGATATGAGAAGAGACTAAAAATTTTAATTTATGCTTCCGTCATGTTTCTCTATGTTCAGCTGCTGTCTAAGTTGGGAAGACGTTATAAACACAGATACGATCTATTTAAAGAAAAAAAATTAATGACAAATGTATCCTAAAATATCACCTGGAACACAAAAATATAGATGAAAGAAAGACCTTATTCAAGGAAGATTTGCTCAGTCCTCTGATGGTACCTGATGTCAGGTTTATAGACTCCTTGGATCATGCTTCTTTCTTTCTGAGACAGATTGAAGGGCATTATCACAGAACTACAAGGATACTTAAAACACTAAGGTACACATTGGAGTCAGTGAGGTAAGATGGGGAGGCAGTAATACTCACTGATAAGAAGGTAGCTACCATCTTAACCCAAAGAATATCTCAACACATAGCCTGACTAAAATTTCTGCATTAGCCATGCCTTTGCAAAACTTTTAAAACTCCTGTTAAAATGCATGAGCCAGATATGAGTAAAAATCATTAACTCATTAACCAAATATTTATTTAATACCCATTATGCACTAGGTCCACTGCCTGGTGTGATTGGTACAACAATTAACAAAACTTGTTCTCTGACTTCAAAGATTTTCTAGCCTCGTAGGGGAAATGAACAAATAAATGTGCCATTACAATGTAAGGTTAACAGTGTAGGTAAAGGTTTGAGCTAAGTGTAGATGGTTATAGAATTACAGAAGAGGGCCACCTATCTCAAAATAAGGCTGAGTATTTGGGTCAAGAATGGCTTCCAAGAGTAAATAATATGTGAGCTTAGAGGAACAGCACAGATAAGGTTTAAATATTGAGTAGGAGGATAAAAGGGAACTTTCAATAGCACATTTTACTAAATAAAGACATTACATAGGTATAGAAACTAAAAGACAAGCAAATCAATATCAACACATGGAGTCATATGAATACACACATGCAAATAAGTAAAAGTCATTTTATATTTTGGTTCCTTTGCATACCATTTAAGGTCAACTTCACAGTTTCTGGCCGTAACATTTATTTGCAAGCTCATCTCCTACAATTCCCCTCCCAGTCTTAAACTTTCTCAAGATAGATAGCATTTTCACCAGAAAACAGAATACTTAAGTAGTTTTAATTTTTTTGGGGGGGAGAGGTGGGGGGCTATGGTTTTTAAAAAATTTCTTGGTCCTGAAAATTTTCAACTATTAAAGCTTTTATGAGTTCAGAATTCTCAATTTAAAAAATAACCACATTCAAAAATAGCACATTTAGGCCTGGCACAGTGGCTCATGCTTATAATCCCAGCAGTTTTTGGGAGGTTGAGGCTGGCAGATCACTTGAGGTTAGGAGTTCGAGACCAACCTGGCCAACATGGCAAGACCCTGTGTGTATGAGAAACACAAAAGTTAGCCAGGCACGGTGGTATATACTTGTAATTCTGAGTTACTCAGGAGGCTGAGGTGGGAGAATCACTCAAACTCAGGAGGTGGAGGTTTCAGTGAGCCGAGATGGCCCCACTGCCCTTCAACGTGGGCAACAAAGTGAAAGCCTTTCTCAATCAATCAATCAATCAATAGCACATTTAAGGCATTAATTGTAGATCTGAATGATGTTTGATATAACACTGCATTGTTCAAAGAAGAGGTGCATTGAACAACAATGTATCTGTAAGGCTTCAGAGCCATTGCATCACAAGGAGAGAGAGATTTGGAAGGTTGTTTTGGCAGTGTACTTTGCCATCTGTCTAACACTTGTACTGGAATGTGTGCCTCCAATGATTTAAATAAGACAGTTGTGATGCATTTGCTTAATCATTTTTTCTCACATGATAATAGAAAGAGAAAACAAAAATCCTAATGAGATATTACTATGTATAGCTAGAATGGCTAAGATTTGAAAGACTGGAAATGACAAGTCTTGGCAAGGATAAGGAGCAATTGGATCCCTTATTCATGGCCAGTGAGAATTAAAAGGGCTACATCCATTGTAATAAACGATTCAGTAGTTTATTAAATTGTTAAGCATACACATACCATATGCTCAGAGGGTCACACACACAAAAAGAACTATATGGGCCGGGCACGGTGGCTCACGCCTGTAATCCCAGCACTTTGGTAGGCCGAGGCTGGTGGATCATGAGGTCAAGAGATCAAGACCTTCCTGGTCAACATGGTGAAACCCCGTCTCTACTAAAAATACAAAAAATTAGCTGGGCATGGTGGCATGTGCCTGTAGTCCCAGCTACTCAGGAGGCTGAGGCAGGAGAATTGCCTGAACCCAGGAGGCGGAGGTTGCGGTCAGCCGAGATCACGCCATTGCACTCCAGCCTGGGTAACAAGAGCAAAACTCCATCTCAGAAAAAAAGAAGAAGAAGAAATATATGTACATATTAATACCTTATTTGAATTTTCATATGTGAATTTCAATAGTGATTCATAACATCTACAAACTGGAAACAACCCAGCTCTCCATCAATAGAAAAGGAATATGGATTAAAATATTGAGTTATATCCATACAATGTACTACCTATTAGCAAAAAGGTCCAGCATAAATAAATCTTAATGGTATCGTGCTAAATGAAAGAAGGCAAAAACTGAAGACTGCATATTATATGATTCAAATTTATATGATATTCTAGAAAAAGCAAAAATGTAGGGATAAAAAACAAATCAGTAGTTTCCAGAGCCTGGAGTTTAGTAGAAAAAGTTTACTACAAAGAAGCACAAGGAAACGTTCTGGGATAATGGAATTAGTCTTATCATAATTATAATGTTATGTTACTACATGGCTATATGCATTTACTAAAACTCATCAAACTGTGTGTTTGAAAAGGGAAATTTTTATTTTGTATAATTTATACCTTAGTAGATTTTTAAAAGAAGACAGCAGCCCTGAAGTGTATATTTTCTTACTATCAAAAATAATCTGTAAAAAATTAGCATCATGTTCCCAAATAATGTCATAGAAAGTTGGGTGAAGTCAACCTGTATCATTACCCCTGTGATTTATAACCAAGTATTTTATTTTCTTCATTCCCTAGTAATACATCAGGTAGTCAAGGAGGCACTTCCCGTTTCTAGTCAGCATGTTTGGTAAGTAAATGGGCTGGCCTATTGTAGGCCTCATGACTTATTAAGAAAGAGAGCAAGAAAATATGTAGCTGCAGTATGGCATAGAGTTACTATATGTCAGTAAAATCAAGTGTTTTTACAAATGTGGGTTGAGGTTATCAGTGGGTTGTAAAATCAATTTAGCAAGTCACAATACATCTTTTTAATTTTAAAATAAAGTGAAGGATAATTAAAAATATAATAGTACATCACAAGTAAGAGAAAGTATTGCTTGGTGGAAATTTTGGTTCATCAATATGCATGTGCATGTGTGTATATAGTTATATACACATATTTAATGGAAATACATACATACGTTTACTGCATGTGTATATAGTTAATGAGTCAATATATAAAGTATATTTCTTACTATATATTTCAGTCAAGAAAGTTTAAAATTTGAATGCTAGTGCTACATATGGCAATAGATCTTTGAGTGTTGGTGTGGCTGCTCCCAAACCTAGGGGATAAAAGGCAGAAAGTCTACATCTTAGATCTGTCTGATTCGGCCAGGTCTGGGTCCTCATTCTACATGACCATAAATATATGATGTGTTTCTGTGAACTACTAGAGCAAAAAGGACTGGCATCCACCAACTGATTTGTATCCTAGTTGATATTGGCTCACCAGAGACTGGTAAGAGCCGTGCAATCCAGCAGCCCAGAAATTTACTTCTTAAACAGCTGTTTGTCAGAACCCACAGTTAACAAGGTTGCAAGGACTAACCTAAGAACGAATGGCCACTTGCCCCTGTAGTATGAAAAGCATGAGGTTTTGCATTGTCTCCCGCCATAGTTTTCTTTTGAAATCACACACTGGGGTCTGCTGGGGGGAGGGGCGAAGTGAGGTACAGCAGGGGTGTGAGGAGGTAGGGGAGGAATAACATGGGGAGAAATTCCAGATGTAGGTGACGGACAGATGGAGGCAGCAAACCACATTGCCATGTGTGTACCTATGCAATAATCCTGCATGATCGGCACATGTACCCCAGAACCTAAAGTACAATAAAAATAAAAATATAAAAAAGAAAATTAAAAAAGAAACGCAATATTTCTATGAGGCGACTACTGAGAATACTTCATATATAGAACTTCTTAAATGGTAAGTATTAGTATTATGCTTTCTTTTTTTGGAATGGAAGAGACCTAGTGGAGTGGGAAGCCACTTTATGTCTAAGAGTTAAAAGAAATGGGAAATCTGGCAAAAAAGATTAAAAGATGAAAAACTAGGCTGCATCAAAGACTGCTTTCACATAATTCGTATTTTTATCTAGAGCTACTTCTAGAAGCTGTTTAATTATTTTTTCTGGTGAACTAATGACTTGGTGTTCTTATAATTATGACAGCTAGCTATATTTAAACAAAAATATATGATTTGATTACAAGGAATATTGGATTAGCAAGTAGAGTATCTATGCACCTCCAGCTGCTCATCCAATGGTGAAGTATTCCAAACATGGCCCTTAATATCATCTTTAAATATGAAAGAGAATGTATTCCATGTACAGGGGAAGGAAGAACAAGCTTCCTGATGACTAAGCATTTAATTGGGTCAAAATTTTCTGATGGACACCACAATATGTATAACACATCATGTTCTTTCATTCTCTTCTTTGAGATAAGTGAAAATCACTATTGCAATAGCATGGAATAATAATTGTGTAAAATTCTACTCAAGACAAAAACTTTGTTTCTGGATTATCTTATTACGATACTACTGATTCAATTTATGAAAACTCTTCATTGTGATTGGATACAGTTTATGCTTATCTCTTCAATCAAAAGGTGAAATATTCTAACTTGTTTACCTATGTAACAGACCTGCACATTCTGCACATGTACCCTGGAACCTAAAATAAAAATAAATGATTAAGTCCTTTTGCAAAAAAAATATAATAGTGAAGTGTTCTAATCATGTGTTATCCTGGGTGTACCTCCCTCTGTATTGCTTCAGAATAACTGTTGTCACTGATCTCATGGGATTAAGCTACCGAATAGATGGTAAACTATTTTCCTGAAATGTAAGTTCCTTCATGGCAGGGAGAGGGTCTGATCCCTCTCTGAATGCCCACTTTCCATGGTGTATCTGGCACAATGGAGGGGAGCAACTAATGTTTTTGAATTAATTGTTTTGACTGCTTTATATGTCTACTGAGGGAAAAAGAGATAAGAGAAAATAATAATATCTTCTCCAAATGAGCTATAGTGAAAGACAGAGATTTTAGTCAAAATGGAAACTAGTCTGGGAAGACTGTCAGGAAAAGACTATTTTAATTATTCAGTCAGAAAAAGGAAGGGAGTGTATTTTTTTTATTATTATTACAAACGAAAGTACATTGTTTTTCAGGAGGTTCTGGTAAAAGATATGCAGTTATGTTAATGTATGGCGCAGAGAAAAGCAAGTGCTTGAGCTATTCAGCTATGCTTTCTCCTTAGCAGGTGGCTGGCAGAGGAGGGCACTGGGGTCTAGGGCTGCTGGCAGTGACAGAAGGAACACCAACCCCTGCTTTTTCTTTGTTGTGTAGGCAATCATGATTGTGGATGATTCACTCCTGCTGTATGGGCAGAGGGTGAGGTAGGAGAAAGAAAAAAAATTGTGTGTGTGTGTATGTGTGTCTGTGTGTGTGTGTATGCGTGTACTTGCCATACAGCTAGTACGAACTCCATGCATTGATTTAATTTTAATGCGTCACATTTTCTCCAAACACTCCTAAAGGCAGTTTGGTTCCTCGGTTACCTTCTCTTCAAAGACAAACAAATAGAAAAACGAAACCTACAATACATCCCCTCCCCTACTGTGACAAAATGAATAACTATATCTGGACTTTTGCCTTTCAAATTATCTTGCAAAGTGATTGCTCAAAAATACGAGTTCTCTCTGTGAAGCTGCAGGTGAATGTGGTCTTGAATACATAATGAGAACACACTGCAGTCCCTTTTCAGACAAAATCTGTCCTGTATGCATAATGTGGATCAGCACCATTTCTTTTTCGAGTTTTCTACAGAAAAGCAATAGAGGGTCAGGGGAGACGGACAATCAATGTAGAGGCTTTAGCATGCAATTAACTCTTTCAATTCCCCAAAAACTTTAAAGCCTGCCATATAATAATAGTAGCTAACATGTTTTGGGTGCTTAACAAATGTCAGGCCCCATTGTAACAACATAGATGGTTTTTCTAAATAATCGTAACTGTTGTTAAGTTTCTAAACTGAGAACCAAACCTAAGTAGTCTGACACCAAGTTCTGGGTGTAAAGCCCTGTGCATACTGCCAGATACATAAGCTTTTGGTTCAGATAGCTGTGAATTGAAAGGTGGCGTTTACCAATTACAGGTTTGTAACTTTAGGCAGGTAGCCTGATTTACTGTATCTTTATCTGTTAAACAGGGGAAAAAATACTTAGATCACAGATTTGTCAAGGCTTAAGTGAAATAAACCTCACATTTAGCATTTAGCACAGTGTCTAACACCCAGTAATTCCTCAATACATGGCAAAAATTATTATAAGCAATGGAATCCAATCATATATGTATTACATAAATCTTTAATGAACATCTGCATAGGGAATGTTGATGATGTTATATCAGTAAGTAATGGTTAACTCATAAAGAGCCTTATTCACCTTGCTTCCAAAGAGGAATATTGTGAATGTATTTGCCTTTTAAAAAGGTAATTCTGGAAGTATTATACACGGAGCCTGACATTTGAGCCCCCAACCCTCAGAAACAATCAGGATACTACAACAAAAGTCCAGGGGAAAAATAGGACTTGATGTAAGCTAGTAGCAGTGAGACAGAAATGAGAGAATACATATGAAGTATTCTAACTGGATAGTGTTGAAAAGACCTGAGTATTGTTTGGAAATGTGGAATGAGGAGGTGGAACTAACAAGGATATCACCCAGATTTCTGGTTGGAGAGATCAGGGTTTCATTGTTTTTATTAACTGAAATAGAGATCACAGGAAGAGGGAGTAGGTTTGTAAAGGAATAGCAGTACTTGGGTAAAGAGCACCAATTTTATTTTGGACACATTGAAATAGGGTTACTGGTGGGACATCTGGAAAAAGAAGAGCAGTGGACAATTGAAAATATAAGCTGTTGCTCTGGAAACAAATATATGGCCTGAAGATATATATTTGGAATTTTTAGCATATATGTTGAAATATTAGATGTGATCAGGATCAAATCAAGGCCTACTTTTTGAGAAAAGTGGGCTGAGGGCAAAGCCCTGGGATACATCCATATGTAAGAGGTAAGCAGGGTTAGGCAGAAAAGATGAGGAAGGAAATCAAGAAAGAACAATCAAGAAGGTCAGAGAAAAAATATTAAAGTGCAAAATGCATAATTTGTTGTAGGCAAGAACTTTAAGGTGGTCAAAGGGAGCAATATCACATATTGTAGATATCAAGTAAGTTAAAAATTAAAATTTCACGGCCTGGCACGGTGGCTCACGCCTGTAATCCCAGCACTTTGGGAGGCCGAGGCGGGTGGATCATGAGGTCAAGAGATCGAGACCATCCTGGTCAACAAGGTGAAACACCGTCTCTACTAAAAATACAAAAAATCAACTGGGCATGGTGTTGCACGCCTGTAGTCCCAGCTACTCGGGAGGCTGAGGCAGGAGAATTGCCTGAACCCAGGAGGCGGAGGTTGCGGTGAGCTGAGATCGGGCCATTGCACTCCAGCCTGGGTAACAAGAGCGAAACTCCGTCTCAAAAAAAAAAAAAAAAAAAAAATTAAAATTTCATCACTGGATCTACTCACATGAATGTGCAGGTTTTCTTCTGTAGATGTCTCTGGGTCTACTCCACCCTTCTCCATTCTGCTCTGATCCGTACATGTTCAGCAGATGTGTATGAATAGGCTTTGACGCAGTTTTAATTGTTGGGGAATCCATGTAGGAGTTCTGAGGGAAGGAGGAAGGTGAGGTTTGAATATTTATTTCCTTGCTACCTCCTGGTGGTTAGCACATGCTAGGGTTTTCCTGACACAAAGTCACAGTTCCTGTAAAGTGTCCATGTCTCGATAGCTTTCTCGGTTTCCAAGTTCTGGTAACTGCATCCTTCTCTTGCCCCTTCAGGTTAAAGGGTGGTAAAGCAACCCCAATGTTACTGGTACTGGTGTTTTGCATTTCTTTCTACATGCTGACCATATTTTTATAAATAATCAATTGATTAAGTTAGTATCAAATTATCAAAATTTAGGGTGCTGTTTATTTTCTTCTAAGTAATACAAGGAGATAGTTTTGATGTGGAAGTGGGGGCAAAGGCTAGGCTGGATGGAAATGGAAATGTAAGGCAAAGAAAGGAAATAGTGGGTATAGAAGATTCTTCTAAGGTTAACAGTTAAGGAAAGTGGAGAGAGGGACTAGCACCTGGAAATGGAATATGGAAGGTCTAGGGTTTAATGGTTTTAATGTGGGAGATACTTTAGTTTATAGGCCAAAGTGAATCCACTAGAAAATTTAGAAGGATAGATTGAAGATAAAGTAAAAGAGGAAAGCTACTCTTGGAGCAAGATTTCAGAGGAGACAGGAAGCGATGTAACCTAGAGCACAGGCAGAAACATTCATCTCTGAAAGAAAGAAACTGAATCAATAGAAATAAAGTTTTATATAGATAGAGGTAAGTCCTCAGGTTAGGAGCAGAGACATGCAGTCATTTTTGCCTAAAAATATCTGATCACCTCTGACATGAGTAGAGAATTGTGAAGATTTAGAATAGACAATATGGGAAATGGAAGAAGAATCTTCCCAGGAACACTTGAACAAATTACTCTGCTTTACTGAGAGTTCAGCTGTGATTGGAATCCATAAGTTAGTGGCTAAATCAATACTCATGTTTATGGGGAAATAGCCAATTTTAGTGAGCTACAGTGGGAGTGAGGAAGTTACTACGTTGTATTGATTTGGGTTTTGAAATTTTCAGGTAAATATTAGTTCAAATACACAGAGAGAAGAGAGTGCAGAATGCTAACATATGAGTAGTTGAAGAGACAGATCATAGGGGCAGATATGAAGAGGAAAGAAATGGAGGTTTAAACAAGGCTGATGACGAGGAAAAAGGAGATGCTAAAGGAAGTAGAGAGCCAGAGGAAGAAGGACATAAATCTATGAAGTATATATGGGAGTAGGAACACTATTGTGGATGTTGGCATGTTGATGTTCAGTGAGGTCCAATGTCAATCAAAAGGTAATGAACTTGATTTCCAAAATATACATTTTGATTTACAAAATATACATTTTAGTATCTCCTTATCTTACTTTTAGTATCTTCTTATCTTACTTTTTTCTATTTTTTTCTATTTTCTCCACATTGTTTTGAGACCCTTATTTATAAATTTGTACATTTTTACTATCTGCTAATTGAATAAACATTTATATTAATGCCATTAATAGGAAAATGTATTTTTCCTGAATTAAGAGCTATTTATTAAAACTCAGAAAAAAACTTAGAAACATGTTATATGAATGCTTACTAATAACATTAAGTGCCACTTTGCATAGTCCCTAAGAGCAAAATATTTTACTAATATCTATTCCTTTTTAAATTTTAAAATTGAGCAGATTTTTTTATTCCATGTAACATTAGATGGGCTATTTTTCCTGCTAGCATTTTGTACACTGCTAAGTATTAATAATCTCTTCTGATTTATTCATGATTAATGAATGCCTGACTAATTGGTACCAGAAAGAAATGTAGCAAGTACTAGTTGAAGAGTCTCAAATATTCAATAAGATAGATGTATAATAAATGTTATTTATGTAATTCTTAGCTAGAAACTAAAGGCAGAACATTACTGCTCAAGGAAATGTTGATTCTCTACCCTTTTTATTTTCTTCTATGTACAGGGAGTTCTATTAGTGACTTACCTGAACAGTGAATTTGGGAGAGGGAACTGAGTGTGTGCAGCTCATTCATTACCTCATTCACTATCTTTGGTTCTGTGTGCATGTGCTTTGCAATAAAGGACATGCCCCTGAATGCAAGGCCACCATGTTCCATGGGTACCTAATGTCTGGGCAGATAAGTCTGAGTAATTCAGGAATTCAGTGTTAAGAACCACACTTTTCCTCTCATATTAGTCATACTCTTCAATATCAGTTTTAGAAGTTATAAAGGGGATCTTTTGAGGTCAATATGCCTCACCTCTCTGTTTCTGTTTCTTAGTTTTGATGCTAAGAGCGGCCATGTAAAGGCATCATGACGTAGTGGTTAAGAGTAAACTGTTAAGTTAAACTGCCTGATTTTGAATGCCGCTTATACCACATACTAGCACTGTAATTTGTAGCATTTTACTTCACTTTGGTGTGCATTTATTTCCTAATCTGTAAAATGTAGATGATAATAGCACCTATTTCATAGAGTTGTGAAGATGAAATAATACTTTTAAAGTGCATAGATATGCGCTTAGAACCTAGAAGTACTCAGTGAATGCCTAGAAGTGAGCTATTATTATATCCATTGTAGAGATAAAGATCAGAAGTTCAGAAAATGTGTATTACTTGATGAAGGGCCCTGGGATAGTAGCCAGATGTAGGATTCTAACCTAGCTCCTTTGGGTATCGGAATGCCAAAATATTTTGCCATACCTATGTACCTTCTTAGCAAGGCCTGGTTCATCTATCTTGGTTTAGATATTGAGTTTCATTACTTTCTTAGAAATAATGCATGAAATCAAAACATCCAATACACTTTGAAGCAAGCCCATTTCTGTGTTCTCTGTTATGAGAAATCCAGTGAGAATATGGATAACTGTCTCACTTTTTTTCCAGATGCTTGCGTGACAGCCTAAATTTACCTTCATAGTACTTAATATAGTAGTACCCTATGGGCCCTTACCACTGCAAGTGTGGGCAGAATCAGCAGCATTTGAAACACCTGGGAACTTGATAGAAATGCAGAATCTCAGGCCCCACACCAGACCTACTGAAAAAGAATTTGCAATTAAAATATTCAATAGATTCAGATGTATATTACTGTATGAGAAGTACTGCTTGCTATAGTCACTGAGAGTAAATTAAATGTGGTTTTGACATGACATTTTCTGTATATTCACAGTCAAATTTCAACAACTATCTATCCTATTTGTATGCTTGAGGATTTAGGCAAAATTTCAAGCACTTGAGCACCTAAATACTAAATTAGACTCTTATTTTTAAAAGAAAGGTAAATAGCAAAGATCAGAATTTCTGCATGGCAACTCAATCTCAAATCACCACCATTCTTAGTTTCTTATTGAACATTTGAGGAGTATAATTATAATTGACTATGCTTTGAATATTACTTGAATATGTGTCATTAAAATGTTAGGACAATGTGAATCACTAATATAGCATATTCTTATTTTAAGAGCTCTGCTGAATGTTTCAATTATTTCTTTAAGATTTTTTAGTAAAGGAAACCATTGCTAATGATTGAGCATTTCTTGCCTTTCTCTAGCATTCAAGCAAACAAATCCATAGTAGATGTTGAAATAGAAAAGTAGAGATTCTAGCTGGGGGGTCGGTGGTACTACATGACAATTATTTTCTACAGTAAAATAATTGCATAATTCCTCCATGTGTTTCTCAAAATCTCTCTGAAATTCAAATTGTAAAAATAGATCTTCATTAAATTATTTTTCAAGAGATTTTAATTCACTGTATTGGAAAGATATTGTAACATTTGCATAATTATTTCACTGAAAATGAAAGACTGAACATTAGTATTTCAGATTCCAGTTTTTAAGTCAAAGACAGCTTGACAGCTCATTGATTTACAAATAAAGCTTTGTAACTTACAAAGTGGCATTAAAAATGACCCCAAAACACAGTTTAAAGGAAGAAAATTGCCATAATAGCAAAAATATAGACTCACTAAATAAAGTGAGGTTGATTTTGTAACCTTTCAGAATTTTGCTTTTATCTGTTTATGAAGTTTTTAATTTTTAAAATATTGTGTCGATTTTGAACAAATTTCACATATAAAAATATACTAACAAATATACTGATATATACAAATATTGCAATTCATATATTAATTGCAACATTTTACAATTTTTATATATTAGAACAAGTAAATTTTAAATGTTACAGAACCATTAGTTGATAACTGGGGTACTTCTAGACAACCAGGCTTGCTTATATGGCAGGGTTATATAGTCAAAATTAATATCCCTTTTATCAAGAAGTATAGTCTTTAACAAAAGTAAAGGACAAACAGTGACAAGAGCCAAAGAAACATTATATGCAAAGAATTATTTGTAAGGGGAATATAGCATAAATTCACTGCTGAACAGAGATATATATTTAGATTATTAATGCCTTCCAAATATACAGCATGATAAGGATTTCACATACATAACCTTAGGTGATTTGTCCAAATACCCTGTGGGAGGCACTAGCTAGACAGATGATACAATCTCCATTTTGCAGAGGATGAAACTGAGGCTGATGGATTAACAGATTTGTTCAGTCATATGGCCAGCAAATGGCAGACTAAAGCCAAATTAGAATTATCTAAATCCCAATGTAGTGCACATTTTCACTATACTGTACTGTCTTTCCAAAGGCTATGTGATTGTGAACAGTATCATCAGCAGGGCTTTATTTGTCAACAACGTGAAACCAGTATTTTTATGGCTCTAAAAGAGAGAGTAAGTATGCACTTACCCTCCTCCTCCTCCAAATTTACATAAGAGTACCAAAGTGTGTTTCCATGGAAAACAGGTCCCAAACTTTGCTAGGTCATTGCAAATGTCAGTTAAATGCAAACATATTTGCAGTTCTGCAGGAACTAATAATACCTTACACAGAAAGGAAAAGTCGAAAGAGGGATGGGGAGGCCAGGCGCAGTGGCTCATGCCTGTAATTCCCGCACTTTAGGAGGCTGAGGCTGGTGGATCACCTGAGGTCAGAAGTTTGAGACCAGCCTTGCCGATGTGGTGAAAATGTGTCTCTACTAAAAATTACAAAAATTAGCTGGTGGCAGGTGCCTGTAATCCCAGCTACTTGGGAGGCTGTGACAGAAGAATCGCTTGAACCTGGGAGGTAGAGGTTGCGGTGAGCTGAGATTGTATCACTGCACTCCAGTCTGGGCCACAAAGTGAGACTCCATCACAAAAAAGAAAATAAAAAGAGGGATGGGAAAGAGAATTTTAAGTGTCTATTATGTGTTAGATGCTAGTCTAGTTAGTCACATACTGATGCTATCTCATATTTTCAATAATTTCTGCAGGCATCATGCAAAGTTGATAGAAAAGATTTCCTTCTACTGATTGTATAAATGAGGAAGGTAAGGCACAAAGGTAAAGTGACTTCTCTAAGGTCATATAGTGACTGGAATTAGAACTGAAAACTGACCATTGGACTCCCAATGTACAATTCTTTCCAATATCTTCAAGACTAATATTTTACCAGAGCTTCCCATAATAAAAGTACAATGACAAGGGAGAATCCAAGGTGCCCAGGTAGTTTGAAACCATGGTATGCAGGGTGATGATAGAATAATTAAATATTGGCATTTAGTACATATTGGTGAAATGCTATACGTAGAAGATGAAACATTCCTAATATGTTGGCATAGAAGAATTATTTCCTTTAACAAATAGGAATTGAACTTCTACTGGTGCTAGGCACTATTCTAGCTAGGCCCAGGAGATATATTAGTGAACATAACCAAGACCTCAAAAAGGCTAAGCAGGGAATGAGGAGGATGATCGCAAACAGATACTAGTCAAACAAACAAATAAACAAAAATAAACTAGATAATCTAGATAATTAGCTTTACAATTACAGATGGTGATAAAACTATTAAAATTAAGTAACTAAAAGATTTCTCAGCAGTAAAATCAATTTCACATAGGGCAATTCTCAACTAATGGCATTTTTTTAAAGCAAGTATTGTTATGAAATTGTAAAAGAACATAATTGCACCACAATACTATATTTTGATGCTCCTCTAACAGATACATTTTTAAAAATTATCCAAAGGAGTCCTGAAATCGGATTCTGGAAAATGGATATTTAAGACTTTCCTAGGTGCCACTTTTACTACTCACAGGCAGACTGGATTTCTAATTAAGTGTGTTGAACTCACTCTTCTTACATCTTATTATAGATTTCTTTTTATTGTCATTCAAGAACAGTTGCCACCAAACTGGTTGTGTGAATTATTCCCTTACCACCTTATTACTAAGTACTTTTAATTAAAATTCAAATACACGGCAGAATTTCTCATACCCGTAAGATATATTCTCCTAAGCCAGTTCATGAAGCAAGCGGAGAAAATGAAGCTAATTACACATTATTTCTTTTAAGGAAAAATAATCATAACGAATCTCAGTTTCTCATGTGATAAATTTACACATTTGGATGAACACTTTATTAGAAGACAGATTCTGAAATGCTGAAATGTTGAAACATAAGTGAACAAAATTATTGCTACCAAATGGAAGTAAAAAATAGGAAATTTGGTTTTATTTGCTATTTAGACATATGGTCATTTGAATGCAGTAAAATTTCATATAGTTTCAATACGTTAATGAGGTGCAAAAACTGCCAGTTTATATAAATTGCCTCTAGCCTCACCCTTTCATTCTTATATTTTGTTTATGGCATATGTAAAAGTCCTTGGAACAATATTGGTACATAGTAAATGCTCAGTTAATAATTATTATTATTAACAAAACAGTTACAAACCATCTGACCTCTGTAGACTCGACAGATATCTGAAAAAACAAATGGGCTTCATTTTCCCAACATGTGCTCAGTAGCAGTAAGTACAGTAATAACAACATTAGCTATTGTGTATTGAACACTATTTCCCAGAAACTTATTACATGGGTTAGATCATCCCGTCTTCACAACAACCCTATCTGGTAGTACTATAATATTCTTACCTACGTTCCAAAGGTGAGGGAAATGAGAAACATAAATTAACAATTGCAACCTCATAGGGCTAGCCTGTGAAATGACTAGAAGTATTAGAAAGAGAATGGGTTTAGCCTATGACCTGAGTTTGAATGTACCCACTACCACTTATGAGTGATACGACTTTGGGTAACTTTAACTTAATTTCTCAGAGCCCTAAGTTTCTAATCTATAAAATGGCATGCCTATCTATTTTATAGGGTTGGTATCAGGATTAAAGTACGTAAATGATATAAATTTCCTAAACCAGTGCCTGTTATATAGCAGATGCCCGACAAATATTAGTTTCATTTTTCCTCTCCTCCTTCTACAACACTTCTGGTTTCACAAGATTAAATACATTGAAGAAATCGGAAGAATATATTTTTAAAACATGTATTATTGTGTTATCAAGGACTAGACACCAAAAGGTATGGGAGTGACATTGATAGTGTGACTCCACAAAGTACAGTAAAGATTTAAGCAAAAATAGTGTGGGAACAATTGACATTTTCTAAATTTCAAAATTTCCTTTTAGGAACATGATATTTGCTCCCACTAACGACTGTAAATTTATTATGATGCTTTTTTCATATAAAACCTTCACATTGCTAATTTAATTTCTAGAATTTTGAAAATAAAATCCTGCCCTTACCCCTATTATAATTTCTATAATAGCATACGGGAAAGCTGTTATCTTTTTTTACCTATTTTGCATTTTATACACAGCCACGTTGCTGAACTCACTCATTAGATCTGATTGTTTTCCAGTTGATGTTCTTAGATTTTCAAGGTCTACAATTATATCCTCTCTGTATTTTTTTGTTTGTTTGTTTATTTCAATAAGGATACCTCTTCATTTCTATGGTTCTGCAGAGCTTAATTGCATCTGCTAGAAATTGGCAAAACAGATCCTATTGTATAAAAAGATATGAATGTGTCTCTCTAGGTGCTGCTATTGCCTGTGATTTTTATTTTCAGAGGTATTTTTTTCAATATTTTCTACCATGAGTAAGCATTTCCTTTATAAACAGAAAAAACACTATAGTTACATTTTAAATGCTCTGTTCAGTTTTAATCTGGTGATGCCAGCTGCCCTTCACAGTCCTTAACCACATTGCTGGAATCTACCAAGATTTATTCTATATGCCCTACCCTGTTCCTGCCTCAGTTCTCTCTTCAAGTGTAGGCAGAGCCTTTTTCTCTTTTCTTTTCCTCCTGCAGTTTTGAAGCAGTATGTAGTTCATTCCTTACCGAATGAACACACGGAAAACTACCACTCCCTAATTGCAAAGCTCCCAAATCATTTTTTTCCCAGTTTTTCCTGCTATTGAATTTATGACTTCACAGCACAGAATGCAATGTGAGAAATGTAAACATCCACCAGAGGCCAGGTTGCATTACTGGGAAGTGTAGTCCTGGAATGAATATGGACAGTGAGCTACAGCCTACTGGAGAGATCTAGGTTCAGGTGGAGGTGGGGGCAGAGATGGAGGTAGGAGTAAAATGACTGTTATGGAGATCTGCACCTGCACAGCAGAGAAGGTGGCTACAACATTTTGGATCAGGAAAGCTAATTCAATGGCCATCACACTTTACTCACATGCTTTCTAAAAGAACGATGAAAAACTATATAACCCTTTGTATATTTTGAAGATGGCAGCTATTTTTATTTAAATCATATGTTTAAATAGTTGCAACAGATGTGATTTCCAGAGTTTTTTCTAAAGGCACTATGTCTTTTAAGTTTTTTTTAAATTGAAGTATAAAGACAATAAGTTCAGATATCTTAAATGTAGAGCTGGTTGAAGTTTGCATGTAAATACTGTCATGCAGTACTGCAGATACCACCTATACAGGGTACTTCCATACACTAAAAGTCTCTCTAATACCTCTCCTAGTCGAAACACTCCAACCGTTTTGAAGAATTATTTCTAGTCCGGGCATGGTCACACGGTGGCTCACGCCTGTAATCCCAGCACTTTGGGAGGCCGAGGTGGGTGGATCACAAGGTCAGGAGATTGAGACCATCCTGGCTAACATGGTGAAACCCCGTCTCTACTAAAAATACAAAAAATTATCCGGGCGGGGTGGCAAGTGCCTGTAGTCCCAGCTATTCGGGAGGCTGAGACTGGAGAATCTCCTGAACCCATGAGGCGGAGGTTGCAGTGAGCCGAGATCACACCACTGAACTCCAGCCTGGGTGACAGAGCGAGACTTCGTCTCAAAAAAAAAAAAAAAAAAAAAAATTATTTCTAATGACCTAGCAGTTGATATTTTGGGTCAGTACTTTTTTCAATTTTGATGAAAACAAAAAATTGGTAATTGCCTGGATTGCAAATGGATGTGTTCCAAACATTATAGTCCAACTAGACACCAATATTTCTAATTATCCTTTTGTTTGGCTTCTTAGAGTTCCCCTCCACCTTCACAGCTTTACTGAGTCATAATACACATACCAAAAATGTACTCATTGCCAGTGTATAATACTATAACTTTTAATAAATTTATAGATTTGTACAGCCATCACTACAATCTAGTTTTAGAACATCTCCATCACCCCCAAATGTTTTGCCTATGCCTGTTTGCCATCCATCACTGCTCCTAACCCCAGGATCAAACAACCATTGTTCTGCTTTCTGCCTATATATTTACATTTCCTGGAAATATCTTGTAGCTGTAATCACAGAATAAGTAGTACTTTGTGACAGGCTGCTATAACTGAATAAAACGTTTTTTGAAGTTAATCCATATTGTAACATTCTTTGGAGGTTGTACACTCTGGGAAAATCACCAAAAATTACGTTCTAGATGAGTAAGACGTATGCTTTTCTTTGGTGAAATAGTTAAAGACTGATGGTAGAAGGAAACTTGGCAAATGTTCAATATTGGGAAAGAAAAAAATATATATGGAAGTTGAGGTTTTAGAAATGATTTTTTTAAACAATCCCTACTTGTGCAATTGTGGAAAGTCTTTATGTTTTATTATTATTATCACGAGTATATACATTCCAGTTTAAAGAAAACTGGGCTAAATTATGTAGGAGTACTGAACAGAGTAGATTAGAACATAAACTTCAAAAGGTGCATTGATTACTCAATCTCTGTGTTTCAATTTTCTGATCTGTAAAATGAGCACAATAATTATATCTACCTTATACATTTCTTGTAGCAATTGGAGAGCCCAATGATTGTAAGGAGAGGACTGAAAATATTGTCAGAATCTGTCCGTTAGATCCCAGTCAGCAATTAATAATACAGACCTGGCCAAGGTATTTCATTTAGTCTCAGCCTGACTCTTCTACATTGTTAGAGAATCTACATTGCCTTTGAGAGATCTTTCTTGGCATCAGTCTTAGGACCAAAGATCTCCTTCCACAGGAGGCAGGAATTGGTCTCTGTCTTAACCCAAATACTGGTGTAATGAAGATGTACTTGGAACTTGGAGTTCTAATATATAGGGTCCCCAAATTGGAATCTACAATGCCTTTGAGAGAGAAGAGATTTTGCATTCGAAAGACTACAAACCCATTAGAAATATCATCGATACGAATACCATTAATTTGGTTTCAAAGGTGAATTTAATTCAATTAAAAAATACACATGGGTATATATCCAAAAAGGATTATAAATCATTCTACTATAAGGACACATGCACACAAATGTTCACTGTGGCACTGTTTACAATAGCAAAGACCTGGAACTAACCCAAATGCCCATCGATGATAGACTGGACAGGGAAAATGTGGCACATATACACCATGGAATACTATGCAGCCATCAAAAACGATGAGTTCATGTCCTTTGTAGGGACATGGATGAACCTGGAAACCATCATTCTCAGCAAACTGACGCAAGAGCAGAAAATCAAACACCGCATGTTCTCACTCATAGGTAGGTGTTGAACAATGAGAACACATGGACACAGGGAGGGGAGCATCACACAATGGGGTCTGTGGTGGGGAAATAGGGGAGAGAAAGTGAGGAGTGGGGAGTTGGGGGGAGATAGCATGGGGAGAAATGCCAGATATAGGTGATGGGGAGGAAGGCAGCACATCACACTGCCACATGTGTACCTATGCAACAATCTTGCATGTTCTTCACATGTACCCCCAAACCTAAAATGCAATTAAAAAATCATACATGATATACTTACATTGGTATACAAACCCCCAACCTCTTCATCCTCACCTACTTCTAAAGCTCCCAAAGCAGCTGAATGAAGGTAAATTCCATCACAATGATGTTGCTCAACCCAATTCATCACTCAGTTCTTTTAGGTTTCTAATTTCTATGTGACCTGAATATTTATCAAAAATAAAGAGCCCTGAGCAGACAGAAGAATTGGGTACCCTTTTTAAAAGAATGGTAATAATTACACTTTCTCAATAAGTCTAAGGTATTTAGGAAACCAGGATGGGGAAAAAGATAAAATCCCCTGGTTTTCTGTAGGCAAACTGATTTTAATTGAGTGAATTTTCTGGTCATGACTGGAAGAGGAACTGAAGTCTCAGTAATGATGGTGGCGTTGTTTGTTGCCTAGCAAAAAGCGGGCTTAACGTGCTGCTGCAGCTGAATAGAATATCAGCATAATCAGCGACCAATCAATCATCTCTGGAGGAGTGTTGCTGTTTCCTTCTCCCAGTAGCAACATAAGCAAAGCAATAGGATAGATGAATAACAGTTACTGTTGAAAACCCCAAAGATGAAAACAGAACTAAATAAAATGCACATTTTTGGACTCCTGTGACACGGGAGATGTACAGTATTTATCACTAAAACAAGTACTTCTCTGTAATAAGGCAAAAGTGACATCAGCAAAAAAGATCCCTTTTGCTATTACTTAGTCTGTCCCTTAAAATGATTCCTGAAAAATCAATTTCCTAGTTCTTCATCCATTCTGAACATTGCAGGAAGTTTGTCAGAGAATTCTTCACTCCCTAATCAAACATTCTGGTTGTATATGGTGTCTGGGAAAATGCCTGCTCACAACATAGGTTTAGGGCATTGAAAAGGCTCTGTAGTCAAACTCAGAAAGCCCACATAGTTATTGAGAATGCTGTATGAATACAATTTCCAAGGTCATTTTTTTTTCGGCCCCTGCTTCCTAACTCTCCATCCCAGATATCTTGTTACAGTGGGAGTACAGGAAAGTATCAGATCACTGTGGTGCATTTTTTTCCTGCAGAAAATGCATTAATTTTATCTAAATTATAGTTTATCGGGCAGTTTCTATTGGGAAATAACAGCAGCACACAGATATGAGTATGAGAGACAATTATTTACTCTTTACCTAAACATTTTTTAAACTGTCTATTATGGAATATTTTAACTATATCCCAAATCAAAAGGAATTGTATCATGAACCTCTATGTATATATCACCTAGCCTCAGTAATTGCCATTTCATGGACAAGAGTGTTCTTTGTGTACACCTACTTACCATCTTCATCCCCAGACTGACTTAAAGCAAATCTGAGACATCATTTAATTTTATCCGTAAATATGGATGTATCTCTAAAAGTAGTATTGACCAAATGTCATTATCGTACATTTAAAAAGCTAACAATTCCTTAATATTATCAAATAAGCAGAGTTTGAATCTCCCTGATTATGTCATAAATCAGTGCTTCTTAAATATTAATGTGCATAAGAATCATCAAGGGATCTTTTTCAAAAGCAGATTCTGATTTGATAGCTGTGGGATGAAGCCTGAGATTCTCTATTATTGAAAAGTTTTCCCAGGTGATGCCAGTGTTCTGGTCTCCAGGTCACATTTGATTAGTAAGGTCATTTGGTTTTTTGCAGTTTGTATCTAAACTTTTGATATGTGAAAATTTTTGATTTAGAGATTAATGTGCCTTAAGATGTCAGAGTAATGCATAACACTATTTTTGATCATACATTTACTCAAAAAAAAAAAAAAATGCTCCAGTATATACCTGACACTGTGCTGGGTATTGGGGAATCAGGAAAATTGATCATATATAAAATCATTTTATCTCTGGCCAGCTAACAGCTTTCCTAAATGGTAGAAACAAAAGCTAAATATCCATATTGAATTTCCGCCTAGCTATCTCTTTCTTATGTACACATATTCGTAATAAGGTATGCTTATTTTCCCTTTTATGAGAGTCTTGGTGTATTAATTTTCTGTGACTGTTGTAAAAGGAAATTAAATTTTGGGACCCCAAACTCATTTATTCAAAGGAGAAAGTCAAGCTTGGAACTGGGTCAGCAAACCTGCCTCCACTTTTGGTTCCTAAATAAGCTGGCTACAGGATGAAAGGCTGCATGTTTCCCCCATATTTTGCCAACAGGGAAATTCCTAGTGAGCTGTTAAAATTTCACAATGGAAATGTAAATTGATAGCTTATCTTTACAAGTACAGTCCCCCTGGCCCACCAGATACAAATGCTTATCTGATTGTTCCCCTGACAAATTTTGTCTATATTTATCTTATGTAAAATGCAGATACCCTGCATTTTTCTCTGTCCCATTTATTTATGTTATCTTACATACAAAATGCAGATTCGCTGAGCCAGACAAAGACCGAAGACATGAATAACTATTTTTCCCACCCTCCCACAGGAAAATTGTGTACTTCTCAATTTCCCACCCTTTCCCCTTTAAATTTGGATCCCTCAAAATCATCTTCAGAGAACGGCATAGACCTGTCTCCCAGACCTGTCTTACTTTGGCAAATAAATCTCCTGAAATGATTGAGACTTGTCTTGTTATTTTGCTCTGTCACTGTCGTAACAAATTACTATAAATTTGGTGGCTTACAATAACAAACATTTATTTTTCACAGTTTAGAGGCCAGCAATCTGAAATCAATTTCACTGGGTTGAAGTCAAAATGTCCTGTTGGCAGGGCAGCACTACGTAGGAAGACCAGGCAGAATCACTTCCCTACTTTTCCAGTTTCTGGTGGCTTCTTGCATTCTTTGCATTACTTGCCTTGTAGTTGCTTCTCTCTGATCTCTACCTCTCACTTCACATGGCTTCTCATCTGTGTCTGAGTGGTTCAGATGAGAAGGCCTATGAGATCTCCCTCTTCCTGTCTCTTATGAAGATACTTGTGATTGGCTTTAAGGCCTATCTGCACAATCCGGAATAATGTCTCCATATAAAAATTCATAATTTAACACATCTTCAAAGCCTGTTTTTCACTATAAGGTAACATTTATAGGTTCTAGAAATTAGGACGTGATATCCTTGAATGACTATTATTCAGTCTACTACATTGGGCTCTTAATCTGTTTAAAAATTATGATTATAGAACTTTTTCTTTTTTTTTTTCTTTTTTTTTTTTGTGACAGAGTCTCACTCTGCCACCAGGCTGGAGTGCAGTGGCACAATCCCAGTTCACTGCAACTTCTGCCTCCCAGGTTCAGCGATTATCCTGCCTCAGCCTCCTGAGTAGCTGGGACTATAGGCACATGCCACCACGCCCAGCTAATTTTTGTATTTTTAATAAAGAAGGGGTTTCTCCATGTTGGCCGGGATAGTCTCAATCTCTTGACCGCATGATCCTCCTGACTCAGCCTCCCAAAGTGCTGGGATTACAGGTGTGAGCCACCACGCCCAGCCCATAAAACCTTTTCTAAGAGAACACATAACCTCAAAGTTATGTAAAAGAGATGTGGCATGACTTCATCGTTTATCCTATGGAGAAGGAGGAAAACCCTGTTTTCTCCCTAGATTGAGGAAGCTAAGAGAGAGTAGGTGGTGTTGCCTGAGTGATGAGAGAATGAGACCAAAATGAGGGGTGGTGAATACAACAATTAGATACTCATTGTGTTAGTCCACTTTGTATTGATAGAACAGAATATCTGAGACTGGGTAATTTATGAAGAAGAGGTTTATTTAGTTCACAGTTCCACAGGCTGGCCAGTTGAAAAAGCATGGCACCAGCATCTGCAGAAGGGGAGCCTGTGAAAAGAGATCATGTCGTGAGAGAGGAAGCAAGAGAGAAGAACCAAGGAAGCCAGACCTTTTTTTTAACAATCATTTTTATGGAAATTAATCCATTCCCACAATAGAGTAAAAACTCACCCTATCGAGAAGACAGTAATCTGTTCATGAAGAATCGAATCCCCTGACCTCTCATTAGGCCTTACGTACCAACCCTGCCAAATTGGGGTTAAATTTCAACCTGAGTTTTGGCAAAGACAAACCATATCCAAACCATGGCACTCATACTCCAAAGAATATGAGCTGAGTGTCACAATGAGGTCAATATTACTAACATTAATGGTCCTATGGGTGAATACAATGAATATATGTCTGAAATGTAAAATTGTACCTATAACAAAAATACTCAATCTATCATTTACAACATCTGATTAGTTTCATTATTGTAAATTACACACATGGATAATGGTCCCTCGATGTTTTATTACTCTTTAATTATGATTCTGGATTTGAAAGCATCATCATCCTAGATTCATAAGGGAGAGGGAAGTGCAAATTCATGCAATTCTTGGAATTTCTTTGATCATCTCTTTTCTTCATTGTAAAAGATCTGCAGGAAAAACGTCAATTCTATTTATAATGAACACATATAACCACTCCATTTTAAAATAGAAAGACTCAGGGATGATTCCTAGGTTGCTTTACTGGTACTCTAATCAGATTTCAGAATATTACCAGTAATCTAGTGGTCTCCCATGTACTTCCTTTCAGTCATTGCTCTCTCCTTCTGCGTAACCTCTATTCTGACTTCTAATGGCATAGAACAATTTTGATAGTTTAATATTTTATATGAATTGAATTATATAATTTGCGTGTGTCCGCATTTTTTCCCTTAGCATTATGATTGCAAAAATCCATATTTTGGGGTTTACTTTTAGATCCCTCATTATAATCTGTCTATATATCCACTGTATAAATGTACCATGATTTATTTATGTGTAGTACTGCTGGTGAACATTCAGATTTTCTGCATTTTAGCTATGACATATAGTGATATTAGGATCATTCTAGTAGATGGACTTCGGCAAACATATGTCCATATATATGTTGAGTATATATATAGGAGGACAGTATCAGCTTTTACAGATACTGGTAAACTGTGTGTTCAAATATAAATTGCCACCGGCAGTAATACAAAGTTTCGGTTTCTCCCAGCCTTGTCAACAATTGATTTTTTTAGCCATTCTCATGGATATATAGTGCTATTGCACTGTGGTTCCAATTTATATTGCCTTGGTGACTAATGAAGTTGGACACCGTTTTTTGTTTATGAATTGGCCAGTCGGATAGCTTCTTTGTGAGGTATCTGTTCAAGTATTTTGTTAGTTTTTTCTATTGAGGTGCTTATTCTTTTCTCTATATAGCCTAGATAAGCCCTATGACAGCCACATGTGCTACAGATATCTTTTTGCAGTCAGTCATTTGCTCTTTCACTTTCTTCATGATGAGTTTTGATAAACAGAAGACTGTAGTGCATTTTTTTTTTTTTTAAGACAAGTCTTGCTCTGTTACCCAGGCTGGAGTGCAGTGGCGCTATGGCAGCTCATTGCCACCTCCGCCTCCCGGGTTCAAGTGATTCTCCTGTCTCAGTCTCCCAAGTAGCAGGAATTACAGGTGTGCACCACCACACCTGGACAATTTTCGTATTTTTAGGAGAGACGGGGTTTCATCATCTTAGCCAGGCTGGTCTCGAACTCCAGACCTCAGGTGATCCAGTGGCCTTGGCCTCCCAAAGTGCTGGGCTTACAGGCATAAGCCACCACACCTGTCCCTGTAGTGCATTTTTAATGTATAGTAATTGCTTTATGGATTATATTTACATAGATATACTGTATCTACGTCAATAGGAATTACTGAACCACAGCCTTTGCACATGCTGTTCCCCCCCACTTCCTTAACTACTTCTTTACCCTTCTTTTCTCAGTTTAAGACTTTAACAGAAGTCAGATTAAGATCTTACTGCAGTTTCTTCTATGTTTCTCCCCGGTGACTACTTCCTCTAACATAGCTTTACCAACTTTACCATTTCTGCTTTTCTTGTTGTCTGAAAAAAAGGGCTGTTTCATTCTTTGTCCCCATTGTGACTCCAATGCCTAGTTTATAATAATAATAGCTAACATACATTGAATGCCAAGCAATGTTCTAAATTATTTAATTAAATTATTTCCCTTTTATTCTTACAACTCTGTGAGGTATGTATGTGCTATTATTATCCCCATTTTGTAGATAAAAACACCAAAGCCCAGATAATTTAAAATATGCTGTCCATTGGCACACACGGTTCGTAATGGGTCGATACAGGATTCAAACCTAGGTAGTGTGATTTCAGAAACATGCTCTTTGTTACTATGTTGTTCACTTATATTTAACAGTAGACAAGTAACAACTATGTGTATAATGATTGAATTATAATTGAAAATTTAATACCATACAAATAAGATAATTAAATTGGCTCATTTTAAGAATGTGTTAACTGGGGTTGAAGTAAGGTGACTTGGCTAATAATTGTTAAAATTACAACATAATTTCAAGTGTGTTGACTGCCATTTCAGTCTTCTTACTCCTGCTCCATGTCCTGAATGTGTATTTTCCAAAAGATACAATTTACTTCTTTGTAAAAGCCTGCTAAACTCTACTGCTTTCAAAAGATTATCATGGGCATAAGCCATTTCTAGTGATAAGAACTGTCACGTTTAGATACATAGCCTGACAGCTAAACAAATTGCATGATCAAATCACAGACTTGTGGACTTATCAATAGGATCATATTGTTACAGCTGAGTAAACCTAATATCCTTCTAAAAAGTGAAAGCTTCAAAGACTTTGATATATCTGAATGTTTTCCATCGTGAAACCAAACTGAAATTTTACTTTTCATGTGCTTGTTTGGCACTGTGGCTAGGTTTAAAGCAGCCTTGATGTCTACTGCCCTGATCTGCTCTACTGCTCTTCTTTCTTCCCCTCCCTAAGCCACATACTGCCCACTATTCTTGTCTAGAATGATGTTAATATATTCAGGCTGCTAAGTCTGATTTAACATAACTTAGACACTGACAACTATTTCCTGTTATTTTGTTGTTTTATCAAACACAAACTTGCATCAGGAAGGCCAAATGGAAACAGCTTTGGAAAGGGTTAACTCTGGTAAGTATGTTAAGATTTCATTAATATTTTCCCATTGATTTTAGTTTACTTTTAACACACTGTTTCCCGTGCTATGTTCTGAGACAATAGACTATATAATTCTGCAATACATTCCTGAACTGTAATGAAATGCAGTTCAGGAAAAGAGCATTAAGACAAAAAAGGGAAATAAACACGATAACAAGAATTCATATGTTTTGATCAATTCAATCCAATTTTTATTGATTTCCAACTTCTTATAGTATGAAAAAAGATCAGAAGCTTACCCTTTATTATCATATATTTTACTAAATCAAATAACACTATTTGACTATTACAATTTCTGAACCTTAGGAGTATTCTTCATAGAATTTCAGAACTGAATTTGTTCAAGTGATGATTTCTACATAGGTAAACTTGTATTTATCATTAAAACTTTATTGTGGTAATGTTTAATCCTTTATAAAATATGCATCACATAATTTTTTAAAATAAGCAAACACAGCCTCCAAAGCTCCTATACTTGAATTTTTCATTATTCTCTCTACTGTTTAAAAGTGAAGTAATTTTCCATGGGAACACTAGGCTTCTTGTTACTCATTCATTTACACCCATTACCCTCTGAACCCTATGATCTAATACTGAAACTAAACAGAGTAATATTTTTTTTCATTATGGAAAATTTCAAACATTGTAACAGAAAAAAATATAATATAATGAACCCCCAAGTATACCTCACCCAGCCAGCTTTTACCATTATTAACTAAAAGCCCATCTTGTTTTACTTCTGATTCTATCCTTCCCTTCTTTGGATTATTTTGAAACAATTCTCAATCATTATATCAATTTATCCATAAAATTTTCAGGGTGTGTTTCTCATCAAAGGACCACTTTTGTAAAAGAAAAAACCAATAGCATTATCTCAGCTAAAATGAAAAATCAATTAATTCTATCAATGTCCAATTGATGTTCAAATTTCTTCAAATTTTTTTTTTGCTTTTTAAAATAGTTGTTGCTTTGAGTTCAGATCCAAACATGACCATCAAAACATTTTATTTGTTTTACATGTCTCTTAAACTTATTTTAGTCTATAAATTTTCCTTGCCCCCTTTTTTATTTCTTGCAGCTTATTAAAGAAAACAGTGATTTTTGGCTCATAGAGTTCCTGATTGGTATGGATTTTACTGATTGTATCACTGTGGTATTCAGAAAAACACGTTCTTCCATCCCCTGAAATGCCTGTATACTGACAATTTAATCTAGAGGCTTCATTGGATTCAGGTTCATTTGGCTTTATTTTTTAAGAATACATAATAGGTGGTGTTCAAACCTCTTTTTTCATTGTGTTAGGTTTCTTATTGAGATCAGGTGTTGTCAGAGATTCCTAAAATTTTTCATCTGCTTTTTATTATTAGAAGATTCAAATTGGTGATATTATGATATTAACTGTGATATTAATTGGTGATGTTTCTTTGTTTACTAACACATTCTAAGACTTTTAAGGTTTTCTTAAGGTGAGCATTTCCTATTAACTATTTGGTTACCACAGTTCATCAAAGAAAGTCAGGGTAAATGCTTGATTTGTCTTTTTTCATCAGTCTTTAAAATAATTCTCTTGCATCAATCAAAGATGATCGTTAAGTTTTCTTAAGGAGATTTATAATAAAAATATCATATGTATATTTACTTAGTTACCATTTCGAGTTCTTTCCATTTATTTGTGTAAATGCAAGCTTTCCTCTGGTATCATTTTCCTTCTACCTGAAGAATTTCCTTCATCATTTCTTGTAGCGCAGGTTGACTTGTGATAAATTCTTTCAGCTTTTGTGTGTCTGAGAATGTCTTCACTTTGCCTTTACTTTTGAAAGATATTTTCACTTGGCACAGAATTCTACCTTGACCTTTTTTTTTTTTTTTTCTTTAAGTACTTTAAGACGTTGCTCCACTATTTTTATGTTTCTACTGTATCCAACAAAAATCTGCTCTTGCCCTTATCTTTGCTCCTCTGCACACACATGTCTCTTCTCCCTGTGGCTGCTTTTAGGATTTTTGTCTTTATCCTTGCTTTGAGCAATTGAATTAAGATGTAATTTTCTTCTTGTTCCTTGTGTTTATATTTCATTAGAGATTCTGGATTCCTTGATTAATTTTCATCGAATTTGGAAAATCTTCAGCCATTATTTATTTAAGTATGGTTTTCTGTCCCCCAGCACTCTCCTTTGGAGACTCCAATTACCTTAGGTTGTTCCACAATTCACTGATTATAGTTTATTCATTTTTTTCCTGTTTTATTTTTGACATTTTTTATTTCTCTGCCTTCAAGTTCACCAATATATTTAATCTGCAACATCTAAACTACTATTAATTACATCCTGTTAATTATTCATCGAAGACACTATAGGCTTCATCTTTAGAAGTTTGATTTCGGACTTTTTAACATCTTTTATGTCTTTACTAACTCTGGTATATATAATGCAGTTATAATAACTATTTTCATATTCTTTTCTGCTAATTCTAAGATCAATGTCATTTCTGGGTCAGTTTCAATTGATTAATTTTTCTCATTATGGGTCATATATTCTTACTTTGCATTCTTGGTAATCTTTGATTTTTTTTCTTTTTTGTATTCATACAGGGTGTCCTTGAGTTTTGTTCTGAAACATAGTTTATTTGGGAATATCTTGATATTTTTGTTTCTTTGCTTTTTAAGATTTGCTACGTCAAGCAGAATAGCGCTCAGTTTAGGCTAATTTTTCTCCACTATTATTACAAGACCCTTCTGATATTCTACGAAATACTTTCTAAAAATGCCCATAAATCTTGAGATTCCTGCAATCTAGTTGTTGGGAACAGAAACCATGCCCAGTCATGTGTGAATATTGGGCGCTGTTGCCTCTAATCAGGTAGTTATTTCCCTAGACTTGGGTAGTTTTCTTATACACATGATGAGCACATATCAGGATACTCAGAGAGTCTCTCTACATATGTCTGGATTTCACTATCTGTGCAACTCTTTCCTCTCTAGTACTTAATTCTGTGGAATTTAGCTGTTTCGGTAGAAATTAGCCATCTTGGTCTCCGTGGCATCTAAATTCTATTTAATCAATTAGGAAGTCTCATAGGCTTCATCTGGGTTCTAATTCACTGTATCATGACCTAAAAGCTCACAAAAGGCAGTAATCTTCAGCATTTATAGGGATTGCCTTGTTTGTTTTCTCTCTGTGTGATCATTCTCTATCATTGCTTGATGTCCAGTGTCTTGAAAACCATCATTGCATTTATTTTGTGTTTTCATTATTACACAGAATAGGGTAAATCCAATTTCTGTTATTTGATCTTGTTTAAAAGTTAAATTCAGTTTCATATATATATATAATATATATAATTGTGGACTTTTAACATATTTGATATATTTCAAATATAGCTATTAGTGTGAATACTCAAATTGTCTCATTTTGGTCAAGGGGAAAAAAAAACCCTACTCAGTGGCATTTGACAGACCCCAGGAGTCCTTGCTTTCTTTTCAACAAGATGTTTCAGACTCATTTTGTACATTGCCTGTCTTAAGTAAGTCATTTCTACAAAAATTCAGGAGACCTGTTCTGAGGAAGAAAGAGAAAAGAATAACCCAGATTTAGGATATATAAAAAAAAAACAAAAACCCTAAATACAACATCAGAAAATGTTCTAGACTTATAGGAACACATCTGGAGAATATCCAAAATCTCAACAAGCAAATCTCAGGCCTGTCACACTTTTCATCATGCTTCTCACTGCCAACCTCCTGCCCCACCAACACACACATCCTTGTGTACACACATACACATGCACATGCCTACACACACACTCACACACTATTCATATCAAATAATAAAATAAATATTATTAATTGCACTGGATATTGGGAGATTTATTAGTCCGTTTTCACACTGCTATGTAAAGATACCCGAGACTGGGTCATTTATAAAGCAAAGAGGTTTAATTGACTAACAGTTCCACAGGGTTGGGGAAGCCTCAGGAAACTTAAAATCATGGTGGAAGGCACCTCTTCACAGGGTGGCATTTGAAAGAATGAATGCCAGCAGAAGAAATGCCAGATGCTTATAAGACCACAATATGGTGTGAGAAGTCACTATCATGAGAACAGCATGGGGGAAACTAACTCCATGATTCAGTTACTTCCCACCATGTCCCTCCGATGACATATGGGGACTATTGGGATTACAATTTAAGACGAGATTTGGGTAGAGACACAGCTAAACCATATCAGAAGTAATGGAAAGGAATATCAAATATGGACAATTTGGAGCATTAAATATTCAAATTTCATTTCAAATAATGGACTCCTAGTTACTACATTTTTTTATCAGTCTTTTCTATAAGTGGGGAAAAATTTATAAAAGAAAAACAGAAATATTTAAATTCCGTATCTCTAAACTGCTCAACTTTTAATATTGTGGAAGAAAACAACATGGAAAAATGAAATCCATAAATAATCTATTTAAATTTTTGTTTTCAAAAAGAATTCTTGAGTTGTATCTTTTCTCCTTTTTTTTTTTTTTTTCTTGAGATGGAGTTTCGCTCTTGTTACCCAGGCTGGAGTGCAATTGCGCAATCTCGGTTCACCGCAACCTCCGCCTCCTGGGTTCAGGCAATTCTCCCGCCTCAGCCTCCTGAGTAGCTGGGATTACAGGCACACGCCACCATGCCCAGCTAATTTTTTGTATTTTTAGTAGAGACGGGGTTTCACCATGTTGACCAGGATGGTCTCGATCTCTTGACCTCGTGATCCACCCGCCTCGGTCTCCCAAAGTGCTGGGATTACAGGCGTGAGCCACCGTGCCCGGCCTGAGTTCATCTTTAGAAAAAAGTTACTACAGTTAGAAAAAGGGAAACAGATATGATTGCCTAATTTTTCCTTCTTTCTTTCTCCCAGGCTTATCAGTTTAGAAAGTTTATAATCAGAAAAAAAAAAAAAGCTAGTGAGGCAAAAAAAAAAAAAAGAAGAAGAAAATAGCACTGATCGGTATGCAAAGGAGGAGATCAAGTAATCCTTCATAATCAACAAGACACGTTGCTCATTGGATAATGCAGGCTCAAAGAATGTTTGAACGAGCTTCTTCATGTGAATCGCTGATTCCCATCTTTCATCTCACATTTGGAAGAAGATTATTTGTGCCATAACAAGAAAGAGCTCTTGGGAAGGGAAAAAGCAGTTTAATACTTGTGACTATGGAACTTTGAGACGTATCTAGTGTACAACTGTGATATACCAGATTATAAGTCATAAACCGTTAGCTAAACTTCATCTCTTTTTTATATTCAAATTTTGGATGAATACATAGTCCATGTCATCAACGATCTTTTTCATTTAAAATCCTTGCTATTTAGAAACCTAATTCCATATCCTCCACCTTTTTCTCTCTATCTACTAGGGGTAAATGTATGGCCAATCAGGGATAATATATGCTTCTCCAAAAACCTCTGTCGTGACCAGACCATTGTTTATGTTCACCCATATGCAGGTAACTCTGAATCAAGAAATATTAATTCAGGATTACAACTAGAATTTTAAATCAAAATGAAATTTCTTTGAACATATCTTAGTAATCGTAATACGAATAAAATCACAACCACGTTTTACTAAATTGTTTTATATGAATAACATATATTCAGTGTAAAAATGTAGGAAATAGAAATAAGCAATAAAAATATATGAAATTGAAATTACATATGAACTCTTTACTACAAGATAACCGTTGGTAACATATTGAAGAACACCCTTTCAAACCTTTTCTTATGGAAATATAATCATTTTTTATTTGGTTCAAAATTGGCATTATTTTTGAAACATTTATCTTGTTCTGAAATAATTTTTGATCTTTTAATTAAAAAATAAAAGCCATATATATATACATAATTAAAATTCAAATAGGATACTAAGACATAAAATGAAAATTAAGTCAATCTAGGCCTTTATTGCCATTAACATTTTTAAGCATATCAAGAAGTATTTTATAAATTACCAGCATATACATCCACATGCATACTTATATTATGTTGAAAAAATTGGATACATATATATATTTTGAAAAATACACATATATGTATTTTGAAAAAATTAGATTATACTATTCTATATCTTTACTTTTTAAAATTAATGATAATATTAATCATCGTCTCATAGACACTTCCCTATCAGTATGTAATATTTTCCTTACTCTCTCTTTGGTTTTATAAGCACCGATATTTATTCTCTTCGATTATGTGCATGGAGAGAATGACTTAACAACTCATGGAAAAGCAATTTAAACTCCTTCAGTGATAAAAAGAAAAAAAAGTTTCTCTGGTAAGTAGGATTAACTACCAGCAATATAACATGGAGAGTAGTGTTTCCAATAAATTCATTAATTAGAAATGTGATGTGCAGGAAAATTATTAATAATAGTAATAAATGGTTTGAGAAACATAAAAGCTGATTGCCAAATGATTGTGAATCTTTACATATTTCCTTACTGAATGGAATTTATGTTACTTTCATTTATTACATTTACTCTCCATACTGCTGTGCTATTAGTCATTGAGTACACATATTCTGTGGAACATCCAAATTATTAAGTTTCTGTTTTCTCCTTATCTATTTATTTACTTATTTATCTAATCTATACCCACATCTATACATATAGGAACCCACCCAGTCTCAGAACAATAAAAAGTGCCTCTGGTTTATTAGGGAGAAAGGAGATCTTCAGCTTTAAATGCGAGCCCAAAATAAGGATTGCACCTGATTGTACTTTGTTCTTTTGCTTGGATCTGATCTGGTGATTATTTTAATAGCAGGTAGAATTCACAGTTCTCCTCGGGTGGAGGAAGTAAGTATGGGGGCAGAAAGGCCATAAGAAAAATATGTCAGTGCACAACAAAAAAAAAACCCCAGAATTTTGTTCCTCACAAAGCCTAATGATTACACCTATTTGCTTCCTTGATAAATGATGAGTAATTTTATTTCTAGCACTGTACAAAATATCTCTGTGTACGTGAAAGAAGTTGTAAACACTCCAATTTCACTTTGCACTGAGATCTCTTGAATTGTAGATACTTCTAAATCACATTAATTGAATGTCTGTTTCTAAATGTAACGTGCGTCATTGATGCAATAACCTGAACAAGAAGAATGAATGGTTGACAGCACTGACAAGCCAGTAGGAATAAGGAAAATATCCAGTTTCAGAGTTTTATTTCTGTTCCTCACTTTTAATCTGTGTGCGCTCTATCTCTAAAGTAAATATCCAGAGCTCTCATCAAAATGCAAAGCACTCAGAAAAGAGTGGAAAAATTTTAGGCGTGCTTTGTAGCAATTTTGATGTCATCATGCTCTCTATTACTCCTGAGTGCTTTGAGGTAATTGCTGATTTAAGTACTTATCCTGTTTTCTCTTATTCTAATAATTTCTCCTGGTGTCACTAAACCTCTACCAGATGCTCTTTTAAAACTTTATTCTCATCAAATTGTCGGGACTTGGCTCAGTGACTGCCTGGGGCCCACAGTTCTATAGGTTTTGGATTTTCAGGCATTACTTGAAAACAAGCCCCTTCACATCATGTATCTGGGCTGCTAGCAGATTTATCACCTTCCCAGCCCAGGCAGCGAGACTCTCCGTCTTTATTATCCCTTAAACAGCTGCCACGTGTTCATCCTTCCAAATTTCTGTAAATCCTGAGTTTTTCTGTGTCTGCTCTGTTTGACATTTCACATCAACTAAGGACCATGTAGGTTTTAGTAAATTTATCTCCCTCTAGATCAATCTATAAAATGATGTAACTCTGGAATTTGAAATCAGATTTCCTCGAACACGTGAAAGGGTAATAATGAAGATATTCACCATGTGAGAGGATTCTAGTGGTTAAGAACCTGAAATATGTGCATTCCCAAGGGTAAAAGCACCTTTATATTTTCAATGCAATAAAATATTAGGGTCAGATATCTTGGAATAATGACTTTCTGGCAAGACTCCGTACAATGAACCACTTTTAAACTATAAGGTTTCAGATGAATCCAAATTCTTCAGGCAGTTAAATGTATGCATTACAAAAGCACTTCTCACTGCATTTCTAGTAGGACTATTCCAGTTCTTTTGCTCCAAAGAAAATATTTTAAAAACCTTAAATTCACCAGGGTCAAATAGGGGTTTTGCTTTTTTTTTCTTTTCTTTTTGTAATATTGAAGAAGAGCTCATTGAATTTTTCTATTTAGAAAATGGTCTCTCCACTTGCTTTACATATGATGTAGTACTGAATCTCAAATTTCAGATTCGTGATTTAGGTTTAATCTTTCAAAATATACTTATTTTTATCATATCTTTTTGAATTGTTCTAAGAACTGAATAAAAACTTATGAGCATCCAAGTATGTACGGATAAATGAAATTACCCAGGATTTGCTTTAAATAATCCAGCAAGTAAAAAAGAGGGTGTGGATGAAATAAGATGAAACAGTTGATAAATATTCAAGGTGGGTGTTAAGTATGTGGTGGTTCACTGTAATCTTGTGTCTACTTTTGTGTATGTTTGAAAATTTCAATAATAAAAGCATAAAAATCTTGAGCATTATTCTGCATATAACCAAAGAAACTCTGACAGTAGCTAAAATGGTACGTTTAACTTTTTTGAGTGAACCTTTCTTAGTCTCAAGGTTACAAACAATCTGCTTAATAAGCAAGATTGCAAAAGCCTGAGTGGGATTTTCTTCCATGAAATACCTTGCTTATGTAAATCACTAGCACATAACTAAAGTGAAAAGAAACTGTAAAATAACATTTATATAGCTGGTATTTCCAAAACTGGCCTCGAAATTTTTGCTGTAGGCCAGTGGAAAATATTTTTTCCATATAGTGTGATCCTGATTACACTTTTGTATTAAAAAAGAAGGGGCTGGCTGAGAATGAAAAATCTAAACTTTTTTTTTGTTTGTTTTCAGAAAGGGTAGGTAGAGGGTATCTTGCTTGAAATAATAGTTGTGCTTAAGAGTTTTCAGAAGAGTTCCCTTCTACTACCATAAAAGAATGAGAACCACTTAGGTGAATTATTTTCTTCTCTTCACCATGTGTCAGATTCTGCTGTTTGTCTCTTTTGTTCTTTATGTACTTTGATGATACATCCTTCTCTTTTGAAGAATCTTTACTTATATCTGGAACAATTCTAATTTATAATAATCCTCAGAGGTATTGATGCAGTCAATATTGAAGAGTAGATTGTCCCAGGCATTTCTATTGCAGCCTTTGGGTATACTGTAATTAGATTACTAAGAACTTCTCAAAATAGAAGCTCATCTTCAGTCTCCAAACGTTGCTTTTCAAGGAAGTTGTTTTTGCACTTTTTGGTTTCTTTTTGCAGTGTCTTACTACCTGTAACAGTTCCACTGCTAAAAACTATTACTGATAAGATTCTGTTGATGTCTGAAGATTGTTTTGATGGATTGCACTAGAAATAACCCTCTTTCATCTGCATCCTTGCATGATTCTTTGTTAATAGTCAGGAGCTGTTATATTGTAGAGTTAACATCAAGTTACTGATTTGCACTATCTGGTCAAATAACCGAATTTTTAATCTTATGAACTTAGCTAAATATTTCTGGAATTCCTCAAGTTTTCTAGTGAATCACTGGTTGGCTTTTTTTCCCCTGGAAATTCAAAAGACCTTTTATTGTGTGCATTTGGTAAAGCAAGTCTATATGCTATAAATTCAGAGGACATGAGGAATAATCCTTTTGAAAATTGATTTTAGCCAAATGTATAAAATAGAACTTCACTGAAAGGTTTTCCAGTTGAAGGAAGGGCTAAAAGACTGGACATTTTTCATATCCTGATTTATGAGGGGAACAGGATTGATCCAAGGACTTTCACCTTTGCTCATTTCACCCTCATTAGGGGCAAGAAAATGCAAATTTACCTCTAACTTTTGTTCTGTTTTGTTTACCATTTTGTGGCTAATTATTTACCACAAGAAAATTCATCTGCCAGGCATGGTGTCTTGAGCCTGTAATTCCAGCATTTTGGGAGGCCGAGTCGGGCAGATTGCTTGAGTCCAGGAGTTCCAGACCAGCCTGAAAAACATGGTGAAACACCTTCTCTACAAAATTACAAAAAAAAAAAAAAAAAATAGATGGGCGTGGTGGTGCAGGCCTATTTTCCCAGCTACTCAGGCAAGAAGCTGAGGTGGAAGGATAGATAGAGCCTGGAAGTTCAATGCTGCAGTGAGCCAAGAACGCACCACTGCACTCTAGCCGGAACAACAAAGGGAAACCCTGTCTCAAAAGTAAAATAAAATAAACTAAAGATAAAATTCATTAATTTTAATTGTACAATTTAATGAATTTTAAATTGTATGCAACTGTGTGATTACCAGGCTATAGAGATTTTTCTTCACCCTAAGAAGTTTCTGGTGCCCCTTTTCACTAGGTCCAATTCCCCTACATCCCCAGTCTCCACCCCAGGTAACCATCAATCTGTTTTCAGGAACTACAGTTTTGCCTCTTATGTGATTTCAAATAAATGAAATCATAGTCTTTTATGTTTGATTTCTTTCACTTTGCATAATGATTTTGAGATTCATCCATAGTATTGCTAACCATTAATATTTCATTTAATTTTCTTTCTGAGTAGCATGTCATGGTATCAGTATACTACAATTTTTTTATTGCTTTACCACTTTAGGTTAATTTATTGGCCATCATAGATAATACAAACATTCATACATAAATAATTATGGGGACGTGTTTTCATTGCTTATGGTTAATACCAAGAAGGGAAATAGCTAGGTAGTGTACTTAACTTCATAATGTGTTGCCATACTGTTTTTCATTGAGGTTGCACCATTTTCCATTTTCAACACCAGTGAATGAGAGTTATAGTTACTCTACATCTTTGCCAAAACTTGCTATTTTTTAGTCTTTTTAAATTTGAAGCATTCTAGTAGGTGTGTTAATGTATCTCATTGGCGTTTTAATGTGCATTTTCTGGTGACTACTGATGTTGCACATCCTTCCTAGTGATTATTATTCATTTATATATTTTCTTTTTAGGATTGTCCATTTAAATATTTTGCCTATTTTTAATTATGTTCTCTGTTTTCTTATCTCTGACATTGATAACTGCATTAGTATCCCATTGTATAGAATCAGTCTCCGTGTTAGTCTGTTTTCACGCTGCTGATAAAGACATACCTATAACTGGGCAATTTACAAAAGAAAGAGGTTTAATGGACTTACAATTTCACATGGCTGGGGAAGCCTCACAATCATGGCAGAAGGCAAGGAGGAGCAAGGCACGTCTTACATGTGTGGTGGCAGGCAAAGAGAGAGCCTGTGCAGGGAAACTCCCATTTGTAAAACCATCAGATCTCATGAGACTCATTCTCTATCATGAGAACACCACAGAAGAGACTTGCCCCCATAATTCAATAACCTCCCACCAGGTTCCTCCCACTACACATGGTAATTGTGGGAGTTACAATTCAAGATGAGATTTTTGTGGGGACACAACGAAACCATATCAGTCCCCTATGGATGGATGTTGAAACAGATTCAAGTATTTTTACTATTATTGGCAGGATTAAAATTACTGAATTACCTTTTGTGATTTTTATATTTTGGTAGACACTACCACATTTCTCTAAAAAAGTAAAGCAAAATGCTTTATTTGTTTGCTTTTCTTTCACAAGGGCCATGCTAACCTTCCAACAACCATGCTTACTTTTTTTTCATTTTAATAGGTATATATCTAGATACTAAATTTTGATGGATGCTTAGCCATTCATTGTATGGACATGACATAATTTATTTAATCAGTTATCTTTAGATAGATATTTAGATTGTTTCTACTTTTCCACTATTACCAACAACACCAGAATGAGCATTCTTGTTCATATTTTTCCACTTGTCTAATTTTTTTAAGATAAATGCCTTTTGATACATATTCTTTATTGTGTGTGTGTGTGTGAATGTGTGTATTTGTTTGAGAGTCTCACTCCATCACCCAGGCTAGAGTTCAGTGGCACAATCACGATCTCACTGCAGCCTCGACCTCTCAGCCTCAGGTGATCCTTCCACTTCAACCTCCTGAGTAGCTAGAACTACAGGTGCATGACACTATGCCTGGCTATTTATTATTATTATTATTATTTTGTACTCACCATGTTGCCCTGGCTGGTCTCATGCAATCACCAGCCTTGACCTCTAAAAGTGCTGGGATTACAGGCTTGAGTCGCTATGCCTGGACCCCTTTATTTTGTATTAAAATATTTTATATTTGTTTAATAATTTCCTTGCCTTAAACCATTCATTTACATTATTACAACTTCTGTAAAAACCTGTCAAAAAGGAAACAATAATGTCATTGTATGGCAGAAAATATTAAAAATATTGATAAATAATAAGCAAAATATTGTCACCCAAAGAAGCTTCATAGTGTTGTACCAGCTTCTTTGTATCAGATGCTAAGCAAGACCATTGGCCTTTATAATATTCTTTGCAGAAAATCATGAAGTTTGGCAAAATGATGCCCTCATTAGACCCTCAAGATTTACTTTTTAATAAAACTTGGCCCATCTTAAATTAGTTTATGCAGAATTCTTTTAAAAGATAAGCAAAATTGATTGGGAAGATTATTTCCAATAACATAATAACAGGAATGAAATTAGAGTCCTATTATTTATAAAGGAACTATATTTGGCTCATTTCTCTAATTGCTATAATGCACTGGATTAATTGAATTTCTGCTGTAACTTTTCTTCTTCATTAGGTCAGAATTGTTCAGAATTCATAGAAGTAGATAATATCAAGAATACTTTCATTAGCAAAAGACAAAAATATGCTTGTAATTATCAAAGACAAGTTAGAATATTTTGTTATTTTAGTGACTAGTTAAGATAATTTAAAAAAAATTACTCTGTATAAATAGCATCAAAGCTTAATAAGGCAAAGTGTTTTCAAAAACCTTTTTAGTTTTAATTAATATATGGTTGAATTGCAGTCCAGCTACATTGTGGGTTGAGCAAAGTGAAACTATTTTTAAATTTCTGCCTCCTAGTTGCATGGTTATATTGACATTCTGTGGTCCCTTCAGGTATCCTCTTTGTTATCTTTTGGCTGCTCAGGGCCCATTTTAAAGCCTCATTTGTTCAAGTCAGAACACCATGTTCCTGATATCTTTTACACAGGCAAAATTGATCTAATCTTCTTATTCAGGCTTCTTCAGAGATTCCATTAGAATTTTTCACTGGTTAGCAGCAGGTGGGGTTAAGTTAACCAGATAAATTAATTTCTGCTACAGTCTTAATGAGTTAGTGCATTGTCCCACCCAAAGAAGATAAGGATTGTCTCAACCAAACTAAAGTATACTAATATAGGTGAAAAGTACTTCTTCAAAGGGTGAAATTTAAGGCAAAGAGAAGGTATTATTAGGATCTCTATTGCTTCTCTAATCATACTACTGTTATTGTTTATAACAGAGCATGTTATAAAACTGGATCTGTTCAGTTATTGGGGATCCTTCATCGATAGTCCTGTCTCCTAGCCCAGTGAATCTATCATAATTTTAGCAGGCAAATTTATGGTCTGTTATACACAAGGCAAGCAGTTCCAATTTGCTCTTACAAAATAATTATTTATTATGTCTATATAGATCTGCAGAATGTATTCAAGTTATAATCAGGTAGAATATTGACTGGGTTTAAATATCAATAGTCAACAAAGACACTCATTTTCTAGAAACACTTGAATATCATACAAAAATATTTTGGTTCTCCTTTTGAGAAATTACAACATTTTTGTGAAAAGCATACTTTACATTTCCATGGGACTTGACAATATACTGTACTTTCATAAGTATTCTTTAACTTGAAGTTCACAATAGGTCCGTGAGTCAGACAAGACACAAACTCATTCTCACATAACAGATAGAAACACTGAATTGGTTTGTCCAAGTCTGCCCAGCCATTTACTGGTAGAACGTCCTCTGTCCATTTAGAGTGTTTCAACATGTTATGGGACAAGGAGATGTGAGATTTTAATATTCTGATACATAAAGAATTTCTCAAGGGTGAATGCTTGATTTCATTTCCTCTCCCTTTTCTACATCCAAAGGAAAACAGTTCTTGGTAAAAATGATGACAAACAAAGATTTTGCAGTCATATCTATTGGGTAAATTTTTTAAAAATCAACTAGTTTTCCTGATTCTTTTGATACCACAGATTCAGAGATTTGGGAATATATAAATTATCGATTTACTTTCATCCATTTTAACCCAATGCAGATTCTGCATTTGTCTAAGACATCTACACACTCACTTTGAAGTGGAGCTGCTTCAAGGATTAATCTATGAGGTGTTTCTTTACTCTACAAATATTTGTTGAACAGCTTCTGGTAGCAGGAAAATAAAAAAATGTAATGGGACAAAGTGATGGGGCTGGGGACAGGATTGGAGGTTATCTTAGATGGGATGGATTGGGATGGTCTCTTGGAAAAAGCGATATTTTACTCAAGCTCTGAGTGATGAAAAGCGAGGAAAGTATTACAAGCAGATGAAATAGCAAGCACAAAGGCTCTGAGGCAAAGGCCAGTTTGGTGTGTTTATGAAACAGAATGGCAGTGTGACTGGAGCATAGAGGGCAAGGAGAGAATGCTGTGATCTAGAGTCAGAGAAGGGAGGTAGTGGACAGATTACATAGGGACCTGTTTTGGTATTATGTTAAATGCAATAGGAAGTCATCACATGATTTTAAAGGAGGGTTTGGGAGGAAAAAATGTTATTTGCAAATTATTTGCCCTTATCACCTCTTTGTCTTAAATGAAAAGAACCTTCCAAATTCTTGTGGAGGTGCCACCATAAACTTGGCTTACTTGACTCTAGGTACCTACTTCTCTCTACCAACACCGATATTGGTGATCCTAGCTTAATTTTCTCTGAGTATAGGGTGTTGCTGACTGCAGGTTTCTGACATGTCTAAGATCACTCTGGTAGACTTGTTTTTACTATTATGATTATCTATCTTCTGGAAGCAAGCCCAGTGAATTCTTATCTTTGGAGTAAAGGAGGGTACACTCAGTGAGGAGTAGGAAGGGTGTGTTAGCAGCTACTTTATTCTTTGGTTCTCACATTTAAAATATCAGCAAGCCACATCATTTTGGACAACACCAGAAAGGTCTATGTGTATATATATGTATATATATATATGTACACACACATGATACCACTCAGGCTACTTAAGGGTAGCATAATTTTTCAGGTCCATACATATATATATATGTATATACACACACACATACATATATATGTTCTTTGTGAAAGAATTCTGTGAACATATTTTTAGCCTATCAGACACAATCATATGCATAATGTAGTATTAACTCCTAACCACATCACTCACAGAGTTTCTGTTAAACCTGTACCTTAACTTTAACTTTAAATTTCACTAGTTCAAAAACTCTTTTGCCAAAAAGATGAAAGTGACTAAATATCAGTTATAAAGGACAAAATGTTTCTTTGACTATCTTGAGATAAAAAGGTACCCTTCTCTACCATAAAGACAACATTTCTCCTTTCACATTCTTTAAAGATTTGCTTTGTAGAACATGAAACCTTTTCTCATCCTAGAATCGAATGCCTAAGATGTATTGAAACTTAAGACACACACACATGCACATACTCATGCACACACACAGACACACACACACCTCTTTCTAAGTGCTTTCAAATTGCTTTCTTCTTTTGATTCAGATCATTAGCGAGGGGCACAGAAAAAGTCTCAGATGGCTAGAAGGAAATGCAGCACTTTAGAAAAAAGCATTTCCTTTGGGTTTCACTCTCTAGTTTGGTCTAATTTTATTTGACATTTTTATCCATCACAGTATGAGAGTCCTTTTTTTTCCCCAAGAGTGAAAGAACAGTTTGTTTCTTAAAGGCTGCTGCCCTTTTCTTTGCTGTTCAAAAGGAAACTAAAGTTTCCTTTTTATCCTTCTTTGTTCTTAGCCTCCAAGTGCAAGCCTTACCAAGGGTGGAGATTGATAGCGGTAGGAGTTTAAGAAATGTCTTTAATTCATGAACTGTTCTGTTCTTGCAGTTGTTCAACCCTAGTGATGAGCTAGAGTTAATGCTTCTCTCATTTTTTTTATGTGGGTAAAGAAATTACTCACGGATTTGCCATCTTCTACTTCAAGGATATTTTAGTTCAGATGGACAGGATATATTGGTGAGGAGGGAAAAAGAGAAGACATGCCTCTTAGAGAATCAATAATCCTTTCTTCTGGAAGCCTGCAGAGAAAGATCTCTGTAGTCAGACCATAGCTATTTGTGAAATGATGAAAACAGATTGAACAGTTGCTGAGTGTTACTAGGTGCCGAGCACTGTTCTAGAGATTTTGCATATGCTGTATAATTCTCACAACAATTCTATAAATTAGATAGTACTATCTTCCATTAACTGAGACTTAAACAATTTCAGTGATTTAACAGCATTATACTGTTAGTGAGTTTCAGATCTTGAATTTTAACACTAGTCTGCTCATTCTCTTTTCCACTGAATAGTGTCTTTTTGGGGGATGGTTAAAAATGCAGCAATTAGCAGGCCTGTACATTATGTCATTTCTAATTACCAATGTCTACATTTTGTGCTGGGGAACATTAAACATACCAGGTAAAATGTAAGATGGTTCATTTTCCACACTAAATTAGTACCTAGTTAAAGTGATGGACTTCTTTTCACCTAGAATTAGGTGTTAGGTATCAGGTTGGGATTAGATCACAGGAACAATAGTGGTTATGAATTTCATTCATTCATTCATTCAGCTAGTCAACACTCCACTATGTACCAAGAATGTAGAGATAAGCCAAACAGAAATGGCCCCTGCTCTCATTTAGTTCAAGTCTCCTAAGGAGAAGACAATAATAAAATAACCATACATTATGTTAAGTGCTATGAAAAAGAGTTGCATGGTATAATAAAAACATAAAATAAGGGGAGGATATTCCTACTTAAGGAAGTTCAGAAATGTTTCCTTGAGGAAGTCACATTTGAACCTGAGGAAAGGGTAGGCAAAGAAAAGTGTTACTATATAGAAGTGAACAGGATCTGGGGGTCAGTTTTCCAGGCAGAGAAAATAGCTTATGTGTAGAGATTCAGATAGAGCATGAAGAGAGATGACATGTAGATGGGGACAGAGGCCACACTATGGAGGGCTATATAGGCCCCAATACAAATTTAGACCTTTATCCTGAGAACAATGGGAAGTCTCTGGAGTCTATTAAGCAAGTAGAATGTAATAAAAGAAGAGCTGCTTAAATAATGAAACAGAGATTACTTTTGGACTTCAGATGGACGTACAGATACCTCACAGGTAGACAGGCATGATATCACTCAGGCTTACTTAAGGGGAGCATAATTTTTCAAGTATATCTTAACACACATGTTGAAAATAACAAGATTATTCTAGCATTTTTGAGATAGTACATGATTTACTGAATCTGAAAAAGCATGGCTGACAGTGGGGAAATGTGTGATTGATAGTCTCATTATATTTTCCAGTGAAGCCCATTGAATCTAGGTGACATGTAAGTAGGATGTAAGTAATACAACATTCCATTAGGAAGAAAAGAATAAACTCAACCAGGCTGGGAGTGGTGACTCACGCCTGTTAATCCCAACACTTCGGTAGGCCGAGGCAGATGGGTTACTTAAGGTCAGGCGTTTGAGCCCAGTGAACTGTCTCATATGTTATCTAAACATCATATTATAGCCAAACCAGCAATCATTGATGGTATAGTTTCCATTCTTAACTACCTTGCATACAGAGTAAAAACCTACCATATGCCATTAGAGTATTTTTAATTTAATTTCTTTTTTGTTAGTTACATATTTTTATTTTTTAAGTTTTCTGGGTACATAGTAGGTGCACATGAGACCCTACTCTTACAAAGACATTTCAAAACAATCCAATTACACTCTTTAAGTTATTTTAAAATGTACAATTAAGTTATTATTGACTATAGTTATCCTATTGTGCTACCAATAGCAGATCTTATTCATTCTTTCTGGTTTTTTTTGTACCCACTGTCCATTCCCACCTACCCCTGGACCCTCCCATAACCCTAAGCAGCTGCTGGTAACTATCCTTCTGATCATTGGAGTAAATTAAAATTTCAGACAATGAAACAGTAGAGATAGAAACTGGCATTTGTCAGCTAGTTTGTCCAGGCATATAGTGAGCTATGTAGCATGATAGTTGAGTTTGAAGACTCTGGAACCAATTGTTTACATTTGAAATATGGTTTTCTAGACCTAAAGCCTTCATAAGTTATTTTACTTCTCTGTGCATCAATTTCCTTCCTGGTAAAATAGTGTATACCTCATAGTGTTATTGTGAGGATTAAATTAATTAACAAAGAGAAAACCTTTAGAATAATGCTTGACACATAGTAAACACTAAAGATAACTATTATTATTTGACTTTAGGATATGGTCTAAGAGTATCTAAAACATGAAATAGCCGAGCTACTGAACTGTGTGACTTTTGTTTCATTTTGTGAGGCTTTGTGTGCATACAGTCTGTTTCTTATTTCATATGATATGAAGATTTTCAGAAGCAGTAAAAGATATTTTGTTTCATTTTGTTGTCAATTTTATCATTATGATCTTAGAAAATACATTTACGTTGCTAGTTTGGAACTTTCCTGTTTGTCACAATAAATTGAGTTTTTCAGTTATTTGGTGTTCTTTTACAAGATTGTGATGTTAGTTTGCTTTTCTTAAAAAATTTTAATCTGCCTTTGGAAATAAAAGGGCCTGAAAGCATAATATACTTTGGTTATGCTTAGTGGGACAAATTGCCTGAATGCTGATTGACTTCATGAATATTAACATTCATATTCAATAGGTTTTTCTTCTTCTTAAATAGGGACAGTTTGACTTTGTTACAATTTACTACAATGGGGATCATTTGATGCTTAAATTAGATATGAAACATTCTAGTATTGAAAGAATAAGGGCTAGTGAATTTGACATAAGGCAATAATATCAACGAAACCATCCAAAAATGACCATGTGAAGAGTCAGAAAATTCTAATTAGGTAAAAAGGGAACATGTTGCTGCTGAGAAACAGACTTGTCGATTGAAAGCATACCAGTCATTGATTATTTCTCTAATACTTTTTGGTAAACTGTTGCATAAAAATGAACTTTATTATTTTCAGCCTAGAGGAACAAATTATCACCACAGTTAATGTCCTATTATGTATGTGTGGTTTACTGGCCCTGAGGGGATGTATGCCCACATGTGAGGCAGCTGTTCCTTGTCATGAGAACTGGAAGCAGAAGAAGCAAACCACCTTACCTCAAATTATTTGGATCGAGTTGGTGAGTGAATTTTAGGGTTTTAAATTTCTACTGCATGCATGGTCAAAACCTCACATTCTCAGAAATACTGTTATAATTAATACTCATAACCAATATTCCTTGGTTTTGTAGAGGTTGATTACACAATCAACTTTTAATCATACCAAATTGATGTGCTTTGAAATGAGTGTTTCTATTTTGCTTAGATATATAATCACTTACATTCACAACAAATCAGTTGCCCCCTCCTTGACAGTAGAACCGTCCCCATGGATCATATATGTGCTTTGTTGCACTCAGTCTTGTTACTGAGTATTAACAAATAAGAAATACATTTACAACATCGATTTTGCAGGATGAGCTTCAGGACGTAAAAAGGATTCAGAAAAGATTGAAGGTTTCCTTGCTAGTACGAGAAGCAAATATATCTGGCAGGTTAAAATCCAGATGCCATTACACAGCAGAGATAGTTTGACTTTATAAATCATCTCCTCACTCTTCCTTCTGCCCATCATTGCTACAGTAATTATAATGATAGTAAGAATTACTGCTATGCCTAGTTCACAAAATGTTTTAACCTTTCTCTTTAGAAGCAGCTTTATTAAAATATAATTCACATGCAATTCAAGTTATCATTTTAAAGTGTATAGTTCAGTTATTTTTAGTGTATTTGCAGAGTTATTTAAACATGCTTACTATTTCCCGTACATTTTCATCACCCCCAAAATAAACCTGTAAGTTCCAATTCTCCCTTCCACTATCCCTTGGCAACTACTAATATATTTTTGCCTATAAGGATTTGTCTATTCTGGATACATTATATAAATGGAATCATACAACACGTGGCCTTTTATGACGGGCTTCTTTCACTTAACATAGTGTTTTCAAGCTTCATCCATATTATAGCATGTGTCAATACTTCATTCCTTTTTATTGCTAAATAATAAAATTGGTTGATGACCATTGGGTTCTTTTTACCTTCTGGCTATTATGAATAGTGCTGCTATAAACATTCATGAACACATTTTTGTGTGTACATATTTTCATTTCCGTTAAGGATATATGTAGGAGTGGGAATTGCTGGCTTACTTGATAATTCAATGTCTAAAGTTTACTGGAGCTTACGGTTTTCCAATTTTTAAAAATTTTCTGATATGATCATTACAATAACTTGTTTAAAATTATGTGGAAATAAGTTATGCCCATTTTTATACACATGGTTTCTAGAATCTGGAGCCGTGGTGTTACTTTCTCAAGTTAGGAGAGCTAATAAGTGGTAAAGCCGGGACTGTGAACCAAGGTTTCTTACCATCCAGTGTAAACTTTAAGGTAAATTCCCTCGTTATACCCAGAATGTCTTATTTTCTTTAATGAAAGTTAAATCCATTACCATCTAAGGTAATGCGTATAGAGCTTAAGATTCTAATTGGGCATGGTGGCTCACGCCTGTAATCCCAGCATTTTGGGAGACCATGGCAGGTGGATCACTTGAGGTCAGGAGTTCAAGACCTGCCTGGCCAACATGGTGAAACCCTGTCTCCACCAAAAACACAAAAATTAGCCAGGCGTGGTGACAGGTGCCTGTAATCCCAGCTACTTGGGAGACTGAGACAGGAGAATCGCTTAAACCTAGGAGGCAGAAATTACAGTGAGCCAAGATCATGCCAGCCTGGGAGACAGAGCAATATTCCATCTCAAAAACCAACAAGACAAAACAAGATTCTAAGGTAAGTTTTGCCATTAACAAATTATTTCCAAGGTCCTTCCCAGCTCAGTATACAAAACTTGATAACTGGCTAGCATAAGGTACGGAAAAGTGACACATCTGAGTTTAGATATTAGATACGCTATTTAGTAGCCCATTTGGGGGACAGCTGTTTTCTAATCTAAACTTCACAAATAACTTTTTGTGCAATTTTTCTAAATTCAAACTCTCTGAGGCTCAGAACTCAGTCATTCATGTTTAAAATTGTCATCATACCTGTATCACAAGGCTCTTGTAAAGGATTAATGGAGTAAAGCTTCTATTATGTCTAGCACAGTGCTAGGAACAAAAAGTAGATTATTAAAACACTTTATATCTGCTCAGGAAGAGATCTATGGATCTACATATTCACATTTCCCATTCCATCTCTTCCTCCAAACCTGGAGATTGTCTACAATGTCAATACACTCTTAAAACCATTTTGGAAATGAAATAAATATTGAAATTGGTTAATTGGCAATTAGCAATGCAGAATGTTTTCATTAAAGATGACACGCTCTTCCCCATAAAAAAGACAAGTCATTTGATAATAACTTGTTTGCTAACTTACATCGTTCTTACTTCTGTACCAAGTACTTCACTGTCTCTCAGCTATATACTTAGGTCTCTTCAGTTTACAGCTCAGAAATAACCACTACATCAAACGCCTTCAGCACCTTGAAAGGACTGCCTTTTAAAAGTTCATTTCCTTTGAACATGTGCAATAGCAGCAAAGCTAGTTGTTAATAACTGTTTTAAGCCAAGTGGTCACATCAGGATCTCTATGCAAACACAAACCAAGGCACTATATCAAGTGTTTTCCAATGATATCAGATTATTTAGCTTCTCTTCTATCACATTAAAAATATGTTCATAATGATTCTGGAGCAAGTTGGAAAAGAAAAAAACAATTTTCTGCATTTATTATATGACTTTACCTATTATCTTCCAGAAGCATTTTGCTTATTGCAATGATTTTCAATATATTTGGAGGTATGGGTATCCATTTACACACAGTTACTTATGTTTACATGAAACTTGACAATAATTAAAATGCAAAGCTATTATAATAAGTACAAATAATATTAATAAGTGCAAGTATCATTTACTTGATGCCTACATTTGACAGGGTACATTCTTAGTTCTATACATAAAGATATTGTATACAGTTTCCTCTCACTTGCATTTTCACTTTCTTCAGTTTCAGGTTCCAGTGGTCAACTGTGGTCCAGAAATAGGCAAGTACAGTACAATAAGATATTCTGAAAAAGAGAGTGACCATATTCAAATAATGGTATATTGATATGATTGCTCTATTTTATTATTGGTTAGTGTTACTCTCTTATTGTGTCTAATTGATAAATTAATTTGTTTTGAGATGAAGTTTCACTCTTGTCGCCCAGGCTGGAGTGCAATTGTGGATCTTGGCTTGGCACAACTTCTGCCTCCTACGTTCAATCGATTCTCCTGCCTCAGCCTCTTGAATTGCTCGTATTATAGGCATGCGTCACCACGCCTGGCTCATTTTGTATTTTTAGAAGAGATGGGGTTTCTCCATGTTGGTCAGGCTGGTCTCGAACTCCGGACCTCAGGTGATCTGCCCACCTCGGCCTCCCAAAATGCTGGGATTACAGGGATGAACCACCATGCCCAGCCTGATAAATTAATCATTGACATGCATGTATAGAAAAAAGCATAGCATATATAGGATTTGGTATTTTCTGCAGTTTCAGGCATCCAGGTGGTTTTGGAACATAACCCCTATGAATAAGGGAGGCTACTCTATATATTTAAAACAGTGCACTGACATTTTGAAATAAATATTTTCTGGTTTCATTTTTCTATACACATTCGAATTTCTGTGTGTTGCTGCAAAGGTTTCACACTGGAATCATGAACTTTTGACAATTTCAGACCAAATTTAAACATACATTTTTTAAACAAGGTCAGTTGGTTTGCCTATCATTATTCTTTGGCTTAGCTGTTCACATCTGAATATGAAAAGTGAAGGTATTTAAATACTTCCAACTTCTCTCAAAAAGAAATTATTACGCAGACTCAAAAATCAGCTTCCAATTTCCAAAATGGGTGGAATATTTTATGAAGAAAGTTTATCATAATGTTTTATAACAATTATTTGGTTCTGCTGGGTTTATCAATTTGAAACCAGAATGTGTTAGGGAAAGTGTGCTTTCCCCCCTTATTCAGATAGGTGTAAAATGTTATCATCATAGGACTGACTGAGGCAGTGGTGATACAGCACCAGCAGTTGCGACATTTTAGTGTAAATCACATTTTTTCCTCCATAACCCTGTAGGCTTGATTAGATACACTCCTCAAATGTGGGAAGAATCAAACTCCACACTTCTCATGAGAACAAATGATAGAATATACTAATCCTCAACAAAGGAAGCTTTGAAAAAAATCTCACCCTATTACAATATGGCCCCTTTTCGTTTCGTTTCAATTATTAACAATTACAATGTATTGTAATACTGATATATTATAATAATGTCATTTATTTCAAAATATCTTTATATATATAAAAAATCCATATTTTCTATTTGTGTGGTATATTGTCAGAAGTGTTCAGAATATTTATTACATTAGAATCTAATGTGTGAATGAAGTAGATAGAGAAATAATTCCAGCTGATTCTCAATTTCTCTTAACAGTATTAAGTAGAAAAAAATTATACTACAAAATGGCAGAAAAAGAAACAATACTTGGACTGAAATTAAATCAGTGGGAGAGGGTAGAATGGAGGTCATTTTCATGGCATTATTTGATTCTAACTGCACTTTAGTGTTCATAAACAAGGTCTCCACCTTACGCAGCTTCACTTTTACTTTCGGTCTGTTATTCTCAATGTGTTCACCCACAGCTTTTAAGTAACAAACCTGTTTTTTCATTAAATGTGTGACTTGAATCGCTGAGTCAGGCAATCGTATCAGAAGTAAATTATCTGCAGAAATTTTCAGATTAAATACTGATCTGAGGGCTGTCAACTGCATGCAAGTATAATTTCCTCCCTGAGGACTCCAGTGTTAATTCCCTTTATTATTATCAGTCCTTTGAGTGCTCAATGGGAAACTAAATTTAATTCCAGATATGCATTAGGCCTCTATGTCTCATGGGTTTCCTTACTTTTAAAACAAATTTATTAGCTTTCACTTTTTCTTTTCTTTTTTCTTTTTATTATACTTTAAGTTCTGGGGTACATGTGCTGAACGTGCAGGTTTGTTACATAGGTATACACATTCCATGGTTGTTTGCTGCATCCATCACCCCGTCATCTACATTAGGTATTTCTCTTAATGCTTTCCTTCTCCTAGCCCCCCACCCCCTGCTATTTCTCCCCTAACCCTACAGGCCTCAGTGTGTGATGTTCCCCTCTCTATGTCCATGTGTTCTCATTGTTCAACACCCACTTATGAGTAAGAACATGCACTGTTTGGTTTTCTGTTCTTGTGTCAGTTTGCTGAGAATGATGGTTTCCAGCTTCATCCATGTCCCTGCAAAGGTGATGAACTCATCCTTTTGATGGCTGCCTAGTATTCCATGGTGTATATGTGCCACATTTCCTTTATCCAGTCTATCACTGATGGGCATTTGGGTTGGTCCCAAGTCTTTGCTATTGTGAACGTGCCACAATAAACATACGTGTACATGTGTCTTATAATAGAATGATTTATAAATCTTTGTGTATACACCCAGTAATGGGATTGCTGGGTCAAATGATGTTTATACTTCTAGATCCTTGAGGAATTGCTACACTGTCTTCCACAATGGTTGAACTAATTTCCACTACCACCAACAGTGTAAAAGTGAAAAAGTCGTGTTCACGTAACTATTTTTAATCTCAAAAGCAAAAATATTTTTCAATGCCATTGCCATTGCTGTTTTGCTTTGCTCCCTGAATGAATGAAATTTATTTTAATGCTCCAAAATATCATATAAATTCACAGGTCCTGTGGATACTAATACATAGAATAATTCCATACCTTTCCTTGAGGACAAATCATTTATTTCTTACTTAAACAAGTAACACTGATGCAGAATCAAGAAATCACCCCTTAGATTAAATTTAATACCTTTTATTATTGATGTATTTGAAATTAGTCGATTTGTGATCATTAATGCTTACCTTAAAGCAAAAGTTGACCTGGATTTAAGGTACAAATAAAACTAAAATGCCAATGGGTAGTGTGTTGTAGCAGAAAACCAAAATAAGGAAATCTAGGTGACTTTAAGGAAATCATTTTACATTTCTAGATTTCTGTTTTCTAATCTGCAAAATCAAGGATCTGGATTAGATGATGGGTTTCTAAGGTACTTCTGGCCATGACATTCTAAGCAATGTAACAAAAGTAAACTGTGGCTATGAGATACAAAATTGGCTAGTTCCAAGGAATTTGATTATTGTAGCTATGAGTCTAATAACTTGTTATTTTAATATAAAGCATGTTAAATGAAATTAGATTATTTGTTAATGATATATAAAGCTTGTTATAATTCTAAAAGATAGTGTTATTCTACTTACTTTCAACAGTTTCAAATCTCTAGAATAGAATTATAAGTGACTAGAAAATGGCCTCCCTATACTTTACTCTTCAAAGGAGAAACCGTGCTCCCGTAAACCTAGTTTTTAAAAAAATATTTCTTCTTCTTTATACATTCCCCTAACTTTTTAATTTGAAAAACTCCAAACCTGCAGAAAAGTTGAAAAAATAGAACAAGTACCCACATTATCTCTCTCACCTAGATTCACCAATTGCTAACATTTTGCCACATTTCCTTTCTTTTTTTTTCTGTATTTACATGTCAACAGATACACACACACACACACACACACAAGTTGCTGACATCATGGAACTTTACCCCTCAATACTTGACCATCATGTTTTTCCCAATAAAAATGACTTTTACTTACATAACCACAAAATCATTAGCATACCGAAGAAATTTAAATGTGCATACAAATACTATCTACTATACCAATCATATTTGAATGTTCCCAATTAGTCTAATAATGCCCTGTATAGTTAATTTTAATTTATTTAAAATATAATAAAAATATCAACAATTTTAAGAGTTCAAGGCAATTATTTTGTAAAAATACTACATACTGGATTTGTCTGTTTCCTCATTACTAAATCCAGGTTAAACATTTTTTGTAAGATGACTACATAGGTGATATGGTATATTTGCATTACATCAGAAACACAGAATGACAATTTGACCCATTAATGATGATGCTGAATTTGATTGATCACCTAGATAATGTCTACCTCCAAAAGTACTTTTCTCTCCTGTAAAGATACCTTCCCCTCAGAAATACATAAGTGAACTGGGAGGTGATAATTTAAGACCATATGAGCATATTGTTTTCCAACACCCTTTTGCTCAATGGTGAAACCTAACTAAAATTAGGATGCATTAGTGATCCTTGTCTGAATGAGTCATTACATTGTAGTTGCAAAATGGTGATCACCTAATTCTATTATCTTTTCAATATTTATCAGCTAGAATTTTTCTTTAAAGAAAGCTTCCTTTTAAAAGCTTTCTTATTAAAGGAAGGTTTTTTTTTTAAAGATACATAAAATAGAATAAAATAATGAATCCCCATGTATTCATCACCCAGTCTCAACAGTTACTGACATTTTGTCAGTTTTGTTTCATTTAATTTTTGTGTTGACATGTTTATTTTCCTGGAGTATTTTAAAGCAATTTCCAGACATCATATATTTTCACCTTTACATACTTCAGCCCATTTTTATAAAACACACAATTTAACTAAACTCTATATTATCTGTTTTCCTATTAGATTAAAAGTAAGCCATTTAGAATATAGGCAGACGTTGGTGACAAGCAACATGAGAGCAGTAAGTTTAACAGCTCATAGTAAAATAGTACAAACAATGAAAAGGTAGGCACAGAATATGGTTGTATGCTAGAGTACAATACTGCATGTTTATCATGATAACCCTGATTTATTCAGAAGAAAGTTGTGTTTAGTGTTTAATAACTTTTGTATAATAAAACAAGGGCATGTATAATTTATTTCATAAAGCCCTACAGACAGAAAATCATAAAAATACTTAATAAAAATTTACAGTGAGTACAGGGTTTTTCTGTTGAATGGGTAACCTTTAGTACTTAGGAAATTAACTCATAATGCCCTATAAATGAGACAGTATTATATATTAAAATGTATAAATATAACATAGATTTATGTTAAGCTCTGATACCTAAAATGGAAATAAACCTTTCAAATACAGATATAAAACATGTGACTATCTGAATCACAAAACTTGTCATGTAACTGCAAATGATTTCCAGCTATTAGTGGGTCCTACTAGATCGATTTAGGGCTGACTGAATCTGTTGGTAGGTCTAGGTCACTTAGTAGTGTGAAACTCAGAAGCTAACTGTAAAAATGCCTAGGTGTTAAGACAGGCCAGGCAAAGCTTCAACTAAATGGAAGAGCCATAAACGAGAGTTAAGCTGGCAGACCAAGTATATGCTTTTAAAAAATCTTCACATAGAGATTTTTATAACTCCATCTTTAAGTAAAATGTCTAGTGACATACTATTGAAGATGAGCAAAAACTCATCATCCAGCACTTTGCAACAAAATGGGAGAGCTTCCTCTAAGAGTTTCTCCTGGATGGATGACTATTTCTAGAAATGAAAACACACTGACTTTTTGAAAGTGCTATCTGTGGCTTCAAACATTTTATAAGTAACAAAGCGATGTTGGAACCTGGCTCCATTGTAGAATCGAAACTGCAGGATAACACAGAGGTGGCCAAGGATTTGGTATTTGGAATATTAAAGATAAAAGATCAGAAGGAGCTGGGGAAATTCTATACTGCAGTTTTCTTCTGAATAAAAAACAATTTAATGAACATTTTGGCCCAGGGTGTTTAGATTCCCTCCCCGTTTTAAAAACAAATAAGTTACTTACAGGAAATTTGCACCCAATGGGAAGCATAATTAGAAAAGAAAGATGGCTTAATTTGTCCCAAGTCATTACTACCATTTGCTGGTGAATTGGAGTGATGTTCTGAGAAGAGTGGGAAAAGCCACTTAAGTGTAGGTTACTCTGAGGATGGAAGTTAAGTTGATTTGGTCTTGAGAATGGAAGAGGTGTGACAGGAATTTGAAATAAGAGAGGGGCATTTCAGAATTTACAGTTTTGATAGTAAAGCAGTATTCAATTTTGAGCAAAAAAAGATTTTATAGCCACGCTATTGTTTGTCTGATTAAAATGGATAAGACCATGAATGTTGAAGAGACATATCATCTTTCTGCCTATTGAAATCTGTAACAGCATAGGTAAGATAAGGAGAAAAGGTTGATGAGATAGTAAGGTCAGTGAAGTTTATGGTAGAGCATCCTAGAGCCTGATAGATGAATAGAATATAAGATAAAGGAAGTGATTTTAAAATATGGCTAAAACTTCTAAAGGGAAGTAATTTTCAAGTGAGTCCTGCAGACCTGTAGTGTGGAAAGAGTGAAGAACAAGGTTTACGGCAACCAGTATTGGTCAGAAACCATAGCATCTCTTGAAGGAAGTGTGGAACATGTGGGTTTGAGTAAATATTTTTCTCCTGGTTAATGAATATAAAATTGGAATACTTTCTGGAACAGCCTTACTACCTGTAATATACACAAGTGTGTCTTGCCTGTGTTCAATGCTGCTCTTTTAATGTTTCATTTACTTAGATTTATGCACTACAGAAAAGAAATGCAATACAAACTTGGCAGAAATCTCTGTGTTTATTAAAATCACTTGTGCATGTCACCCTGTTTTAAATTTAGTTTTTCCTAATGATAAATGTAATCCACATAGTCACTGTGCAAAATTTTTAACCATTAAGATGTATATAGAAATAGAAAAGAAAAAGAAAAACATATCCCACCCCTAAGAGATATAACACTTTTTTTGTTATATTTTATTCTGGTCTGTTTTTTCTTAATTTTGGAAGAAACATATTCCAAACACAGAAAAGTAAAGAGGATAATAGATTGCCTTATACTCCACCACTGAGTTATAACAAATGTTAAGACTGCCACATTAAGTTCATATTCTTTAAAAAAAGAAATAGTCACTTTGCGAAGTGGCAGCTGGATCTCTTGAGGTTAGGGGTTCAAGATCAGTCTGGTCAACAAAGCAAAATACTGCCTGTACAAAATATAAAATAAAATTAAATAAGTGTGCATGGTGGCTTGCACTTGTGGTCCCAGCTAATTGGGAGGCTGAAGCAGGAAGATCCCTTGGAAACTGGAAGTCAGAGGCTGCAGTGAGCTATGATCATTCTACTGCACTCCAGCCTGCAAAGCAGCGTGAAACCGTAACATTTTTTTAAAAGAAGAAACAAATGACATTTCACCAAGGAAATTACCAGCACTCCTGGAACCATTACCTTCCCTTCCTCTTCACGGTAATTACCATCATGAAGATGATCTGTATCTTTTTTGTGTTTTTATACTTTTACTATATATGTATATATTTATAAATGATACAAAGTATTGTTTTGTGTTTTTAAATTTTGCATGAATTATTTCACATTTTTCAAAAAAAGTGACTTTTGAAACACACCTTTTTCCATTTAATATTATATTTTTAAAAGATTATCCATTTCGATAAATGCAGACCTAGTTGATTCATTTTAACTGCCAAGCAATATTCCATTGGATGAATATACCATCATTTATTTATCCATTTTTCTCTCAGAAGACCCTTCAGTTATTTCTATTAAAACCTTAAAAAGTATTTTAGTGAAAACCATTATTCATATATCCTCATATATATGGATGAAATTTCTCTAGGGTACAGAGCTAAAAACAGACTTGCCAGGTCATACGTTATTACATTTTTATCTTTATTAAATATCACCTAATCATCCTCCAAAGTGGCATTATAACAGTTCATAATACTGTCAACAATGTACTAGAGTTCCACTTTCCCTACATAGTCACGGACATTCGCTGCCTTTAATCTTTTATCATTTTGCCAATCTGATCACTGTAAACTGATATATGATTCCATTTATTTTCCTTGATTGCTAATATGGTTGTGCATTTTTAAGTCATGTATTTGACAATCTGGATTCCTTTCTTGTTAATTGTTCTGTTCATTTGTCTATGAGTAGTTTGTCTCCTATGATTCATATTTAACCTATTATTCATGCTATTTTTTGCCAGTCTTCTTCATTGCAGTTATATTCTCCTAGTCTATATCTTCTGATTTATCTTAGCTTATGGTATATTCTGATGTATGGATGCTTTTAGTTTTAATGTACTTGAAGCAGGGATGAAGGTGGGCAAAATAACTTTGAAATATTGATAGTTCACAAATTTAGTTGCTCATTTATCAAGTATTTGTTGAGCATCTATCATGTGTCAACCACTATCACAAGTTCTACGTATACACAAAGAACCAAAATGTCAAAGCCTTTGAACTCGTGGAAATTAATATTAGCAGGTGAAATGAGCAAAGAAAGCAAATACACATTCACATAAAATAATGTCACAGTAGTAAACACAAAGAGAAATAAAGCTGGTTAAGGGGGTATAGAATGAAAGCGAATGGTGAACTATTTAAATAGGGTGATTAGGGATGACACTTTTAAGAAGTAATAATCAAACAAAGAGCTGAATGAGGAGATGAAGTGAGTAACATATCCAAGTAAACCCTTCCGAGACAATTCTACATGGAGAGGCACTTGGAGAGTTCTTGAAATTATAGAGTTCTCAGGGTGTTTGAGCAAATTCCAGGAAGCCATTGCAGCTGTAGTGAAGTGAGTGAGGGGTAGATGATGTGAGAGAGGTAAAGGATAGTGTGATGGAAACTAAAGATTGAGGGAATACTGATCTCCATTTGACCTTTTTTGCTGTTGTTGTAGCAGTTTTTTCTGTTTGCATGTTTTACAGATGAACTAGATCCATTTAAATTGCTCAGACCAAAATGGACATCTACCATTCTGTGACCTATGTGGTAGTATTATCACTATGTTTTTTAGATAAGGAAACAGAAAAGTGAAGCAACTTACCCAATAGAACAAGGAGACATGTTCCTAGGCCTTTTCACAATTATGTCCTTGTTCTACTAAAGAATAAAGGACAATGCTTGTGGTTCTTCAACATTAGAGTGTAGAATAGTTACCTATGGTATTTGTTTAACCTGCAAATTACTAAGCCCCATCTAAAGAGATTCAGATTCAGTATATCTGTAGTGGGTTGAGGAGTCTGCATTTTACTAAGAACCAGCATCTCACCTCATGATATATGATACAGGTATTCCAGGAAACACATATTGAGAAAAGCTGGCTATGCCCATAAGTCAGATTTGAATCTAGAAGATTTATACAGAAGGAATACTGATAAGACAAGATCCAAATTAATGGTGAGATGGCAAAGAGGTAAAAGTCAGTTAGATTGGAAAAGGTAAATGGACAGAGACTAGTCCAGAAGTAAATGTCAGAGACCTCCCCTAAAGATAGCTGAGCTAAGGAGTTTCTAAAGCATTTATGGAAATCATAATCACTTGGGAAGCTTTAAACATATGTAGATTCTCAGAGTTCACCCTAAATACTTTTAAACAATCTCAGGGAGAAGAAAGGGAGTGGTAGAAAGAAACCCAGGTACTCTGGAGATCAGCCAAGGACTAAAATCCATTGGGATTAGCAGTCAGCCATTGAGAGACTGGGCTGTAGCACATACAAATCCAGCCATGTGATACAGATGCAGCGCAAGAAAGTCAGAATCACAAAGGACAGAGTCAAGGCCACTAGGGCTAGAGTAAGACAGCAGCGGGAGAGACCTGAAGCTCTCAGAGATCGTTTGAAATGGAAGACTAAGTGCTGAGTTACGATTCATTCATTATGAGAAGAAAAATAAGCCCATTTACTGGGAATAGAAGAGGCTAGGATGGGAAACAGGCAAGCTAACCTAAATGATTCATTTGATTTCTCTTTATGCTTTATGATAAAGCATAAAGCTCTTTAAGCTGAAAACATGGTTTTGACTTTTATTCATTTATTCTTCTGCTGAAAGGAGATAACATAAAGAAGAGCAATAGTTTTTCCTGATTGACATTTTTATTTGATTTCATGCAAGTCATTACATTAACATGCTAGTATCTCTTTCAACAATCATCTTTTCTCCCTTTGTTTTTATTTGCAGGTTTGGGCGGGGATAAATGGATCAGACTGTGAATATTACTGAGAGAGTTTTTATTTTGATACAGCCTGCACTGTACCATTCAGCACCCTAAGGATGTCAACTGTTTTGTACATCAATACGATGCCACAGCCTGTTCCTCCTTTCTCTGTACCCCTCTTTCTGGATTCTTCCAGATTGATCTCATTGTTTTTATTCCATGTAACTGTACCGTTTCCTTCAGTTTATTTAAAACTTATCAATTTGTAGGTATGTTTGGCATACAGTGTGAACCTTTAAAAATTGAATGTACAGAAATGAAAAGGAGTAACACTTAATATAATGTAGCTACATGTTTATGAAATCTAAGAACTAAAAGCCAGTGGGGGTCCAAAGAGCAATAAAGATTATTTGCAGCTGGTTTGGGAGTCTTTTTGTTGTTGGATTTTCTGTTGTTGTTATTGCTTTTTTGAATTGTCAGCTGCAAACTCAGTCCTCTTGAAACAGGTCCAGGATATCACAACCATGCAACACTTGCATGAAAATAATAACCAACTCTTCCTTGTTTTGAGTTCTATTCTTCCCTTATTTCCACTCAGGTCTCATTTTAAAATTCACAATCTAAACCTATCTTCAGGACCTTATTTTCAATATAAGTATAGTAGATATTAACATAGTCAATCAGATTTTTCACATGATGCCCATGAGCAAATTCTAATGTTGAAAATGTTTTTTCATTAAGTTTTAATGAGAAAATCATGCAAGAAAATTTTGTATAATGGGATTTTACCAAAATAAGGATTGCAGGATCCTGTCCCTAATCAGAATGACAATCTAAATGTGAAAATCCATAGCCTTGTGCTTTCTGCACAGAGAACGACTCAGCTGTCCCTTGGTACATATGTTGCCAGTGCTGCAGTTTCCCTATTGAATTGTGGGATTATTAAATGGGCATGTGGCCAGGTCAAGGCAGAAAACTCATTTGGCAAAGGACAGAAGAGAGGCCTCTTCTACTTAATAGAATGCTCTTTTTTGCTTCTCCTTTCCCAGAGGTAGCTACTGCAGCTGTGGATTTTTGATTCATTTGCTGCAGTTTCAAAGATCTGTGGCCCTAATAAAACACCATCTTTCCCTCTGAAATGGTTCAAGTGGTTCTTCTCTTGTTTCTGATTTTAATGACTATTACCACACAGTAATTAGGGGTTCCTGGGCAGCTATTTTTGCTTGACAGCTATTTTTGTCTACTAGAAATAATGGATTAAATAATAATCCTGTCTCCCTGGATTTGATAATTAGATTTTATAATCCCAAGAGAAGATGTATTATATTTACATCTATTACTTTAAACATCAGCTTTTGGAAGTGTGATTTAGATACAATAAAACAGTCACTTTAAGGATACAGTTTGATGTATTTTGACAAATTAATTCACCCAGGTAACTATCATCCTCATCATGACTTAGGACATTTTCATCAACCCTAAAACATCCCTCAAGACCCTTTGCAGTCCCCCATTTCCTACCCCAGGCAACAGTCTATCATTCTAGATTAGTTTTACCTCTTCTTAATTGTAATATAAAAGAGAATCATATCCATGTATACTCTGATAGCTGTCTTCTTTTGCTCAATGTAATGATTTTTGGCTTTATCCATGCTATAGCATGTGCCAGTAGTGCATTATTTGCTATTTCTGAATAGTATACCATTATATGGTTATATCACATATTATTTTCTACTTTCTTGTTCATGAGCATTTGATTGTTTCTAGAATTTGGCTGTTTAGAATAAGTTGCCATGAACATTCACTTACAAGTCTCTCTGTGGATATAGGTTTGCATTTCTCTTGGGTAAATATCTAAGGCTGGAATTGCTGGATTCCATGGTAAGTGCATGTTTAACTTTATAACAAATGTGAAAATTATTTTTCGAAGTCGTTGTACCATTTCCTACTCCTACCTGCAATGAATGAGATTGCCAGCTGCTCCACATTTTTACCAACACTTGGTTTTGCCAGTTGTTTTGTTCTATAATTTCTAGTTGTGTTTAGTGGTACCTCATTGTGTTTTAAGTTGACATTTCCCTGATGAATAGATTTGCAACATATTTTCATTTATTAATTGGTTATCCATATATTTTCTTAGATGAGTTGCATGTTAATTTTTAATTAGGTTGCTTACCTACTTTTTATTAGGTTGTATAATTTATTTATATATACTGATACAATTCTATTGTCAGATATATACTACATATTTTTCTCTTCCCCTTCCCCATACCCCGTCTTTTTTGTACTCTTAACAATGTCGTTCAAATAACAAATGTGTAAACAAAAGGTCTCTGAAAAGAAATTTAGAAGAAAGATATTTTATTGCAATGAACGCTTTGCAAACGAGGGAGACACAGCAGTCAGTGTAAAATGAAGGTGATTTCCAGGGAACAAGGAGACCCTTTGGGTTTTATAGCAAAAGTTCCTGCTGAGGTTTCCAATAAGGTCTTCTTATACAAATGAGGGATTGAAACTTGCTTAGTTATGATTGGTCAGCACAGCTAAGCACTGATTGGTTGATCCTGATTGGCTGGGGCAGGTAAGCTCTGATTGGTTTGTTTCCAAGTCCAAACTGGATGTCTTTGTCAGAAGTTTGTTTCAATAATTCAGTTGTGGGAGATGTTCTGGCAGCAGTTTTATCTTGATACTGACAAACAACAGAAACTGGTTTAGATTAATTTTAGAAAGGGAGTTCCTATGATACTTGCACACCATCTTTCTGAGAACACAGAGTATGTGACCACTACCTCTCCCAGCCATGGCTCTCTATTCTGTTTAAATTTTGAACACCTCAGCCATGTGGAGTCCATTTTGTCTGCCCCTGGTGTTTAGCGGTATATCTTAAGTAGACATTCCCCTAATTAATAGATTATTAATATATTTTTACTTACTGATTGGTCATCTGTATGTTTTCTTATATAAAGTGTCTGTTATATTTCAATTGGGGTTCTTGTCTACTTTTCATTAAATTATATGATTTATTTATATATAATTATACAAGTCATTGGTCAGATATATACCACACATATTTACCTGCCCCCATATACCTTGTCTTTATTTTCTTAATGTCTTTCAAATAACTGATGTTTTAAATTTTTGATTAAGTTCAGCTTATCATTTTTTTATAATAGTACTTTATAAATCTTTTATATGTCTAACAAAATTTGCCTATTTTAAAGCTGTGAATGCTTTTTTTATATTTACTTCTACTTCTAGCTAGCTTTTATTGTCTGTGCATCCTTTTTGAATTTACTTTTTATGTATGATGTATGATGTAAGGGTTGAGATTTTTTTTCCCAAACTGACTTTGATATATATTTTTAAACATGCAATTTTTTTTCAAATGTAAAATATGTTTAGTAAAGATAATTTGGAAAACAAAGAAAATCATAAAGGGAAAACAAATGCCTATAATTTCAAAGCCCTAAAAAACAACTGTTCACAATTATCTGTTTGGCTTTCATCATTTTTCTTCTGATTATATATCTGTACCTTTTTTTTCATTAAGGAAAGCATCAGACTCTTTGTGCTATCCTGTAGCCTAAATTTTCAATAGGAAATATATTGTTTTACTATATTAATAATGGTTCTTTGATGGCATGCTTTTAAATGGATGCATTGTATTTCATTGTTTGGTTATTCTAGGATTTATTCTACCACTTCTTGATTTTTATACATTTTAGTTATTTCATTTATCTATTGATTTATTTTTGCCATTATAAATAATAATGTGATTAAGTTTGAGTGTTTTAAATAAACTTTACTTCTATAACAGAAAAATTGCAAATGTATTATATGTACCCCACAGATATCCCTATTATCATTCTACATTAGAATGATATGTTGCAATTAATGAACCAACTACAGATTTTTATTAACTAGAATTTTTACTTTATTCAGATGTATTTATTCATTTTCCCCTAATGTTTGTTTGTTGTTGTTGTTCCAGGATGTCATCGAGAGTACCAGGTTACATTTAGTCAACAGTTTCTAGTTTGGCTGCTGTAGGGTGTGATAAGTTCTCAGAATTTTCTTGTTTTAAATGGCCTTGATAATTTTCATCTATTGGGATGTCTGACACATTTCTCATGATTAGACTGCGATGTGCTTTCTTGGTAGGAAGATCACAGAGTTAAAGTGTCGTTCTTATATCATGCCAAGAGTACATATTATCCACATGATTTATGACTGCTAATGTTTACCTTGATAGACTGGCTGAACTGTAAGCTTTCTCCATTGTAAAATTCTTCTTTTCCCTATTCTATACTGTATTTATTTTTTTTAAAAGCCCCTAGTTACATCCCACACTTAAGAGACAAAGAATATGATTTTAAAAAAATATACTTTTGCCCATTTTTTTCTTAAAAACAGTTTCTAGAAAATTGCTTCGTTTAAAATTTGGGCATCTTTAATGATACTATTAATTGTTTCATTTAAAAATTATATAAGATCAGAGAAAAAAGAGAACTTCACAAAATGTGAAATTTAAGAGAAAAAGATCCTTTTTCTCTTCTTTCGTCCACAACTCTTTGGTGTATATTCTTCCAGATTTTGTATACTCATGTTACAGGTACACACATGTAAACATACATGCACACAGATCACTGTGCACACCATAAACACTCCACATATAACCTCCACATCTTGCAAACTTTGCACATTGCACACATTCACACACAGGTTTTGGAAACATATTGTTTTGCCATTACTTTTTCATTTGCTACTAAAACAGTAGATTGCATTACTTAAAAATGTAGGCTACAGAGCCCCACTGCCTGGCTTTTAATACAGGCTCTGCCTTTTGCTACCAGTGTGACCTTGGGCAATTTACTTCCCCGTGTCTGAAATTTATCATAAAGCAGTTAGGAGATAATTAAATGAGAACATACATAGAGAACTTAGAATAGTTCCAGAAGTAAAGTACACTCTCGATGAAAATTTTAGCTATTTTTATTATTGTCATTGTTATCTTTTCACGTAATTACATAGGATCTTACCTCATTCTTTCCAGTGACAGCATCTTATACCATTAGAGAAATATACTAAATTTAGGTAACAAATTCTCTATTGATTTGGATGTCTTTTTGTTTTAATCTGGATATTAAATTAAAATAATACCAGCACGTTATTAAAATGAACAGTAACTCAAATCATCTAAGTAATCTAAAATTTAAAGTAAACTCATTACGCTTTTCCCACTTCCCAGGGTGGGGAAAAAAAGTAAATACTTTAAAAGAGTTTCTGTATTTTAGTCTTACTAGTGGCAACCATTATAAATTTAAGTAAGCCTTTATTTCTCTTTCTCAATATATAAGTTTTAAACACTCGATGTTGACTATCCACTGTGAAAGGTTACAATTTACTGCTCTTATACAAACTTTCCACTGGCACGGTGACACCATGGAGAAGAAAATGTACTCTTCTATTTGTCGCACAACAATGTCCCAAGCATAGAAAAGAACCTTGGACATTATTTATTAATTTATTTCCACATATATTTGCTTATTCTATATCATAAAGAGCTGACAGTGTTTCTATATTTTTATTATTTATAAGATGTATTACCAAACCTACCTGGAGAAAGATTGTACCAGTTTATCTTCCAACCAGCAGTCTATAAGAATGCCCATTTCCCTGCATTCTTGTCAATACTTAGCTATGATAATTTTTTTTAATGCCTATTTGGTAGATAACTGATAATACTGGATTTTTGTGCTTATTTGATAGCTAGTGAATTTGAACATAATTTTATTCTTTAACTGGAAATGCAATATACCATAGTGATTAAAAGCCATAGCTCAGGAATAAGAGACCTGGACTCCATCAATACTCTGTGATCTAAGGCAAGTGAGTTCACCCTTCTGAGGCTCTGTATACTCATGTGTCACATGTGGATGATTATACTATAGTCATCATACGATTATTGTGAGGACCAAAAAGGAAAATTCTTATAAAGTTATGAGCACAATGTTTTGCATGTCATAAGGTTTAAATAGACATTGATTCTTGTTAGTTTGTGTGTATTGTTTTATTCCATCACTTTTACATGTCCGTTATTGACTTTTCATTTTTTATAGCTCTCAAAATACTTAAGTTATTAAACGTTTGTCACAAATGTTGCACATTTTTTCCTGGTTTGTAGTTTGCCATTGACTTTTGTTCATAATGCCTTGACAACGAAATATTTAAAGATGACGTAATTGTAGCTGTTGTAGTTCCTTTATGGATCGTGCTTTTAATTTTATGCCAAGAATTACTTTTCCCATTCTAAGATTTTACACACACACATTTACATGTCCTTATATTTTAGCTTAATTTTTTAACACATAAATATTTAATTCATCTGGAATTCATGATTTAGAGGGTTTAATGGTACTTCCTTTTTCAATGGAGAGCTACTTTTTCTAACACTATTGATTGAATAATTGATTCTCACCTCAATGATATGAAATGCCAATTTTATTATACAAGAATTTATAATAAATATGTAGATCCTATCTTGATTTTTTTACTCAGTTCAATTTCTGACTGCTCCTTGCCACATCCAGTTCATTTTAGTTTAGTATATCTCATAAAGGAAGTGTACCTTCAGCACCATTCTTTCTAATATTGACCTAGTTAATATAACAAGCTTATTTTTCCACATGCATTTGAATTAAAAAAACATCTCATAGGATTTGATTAAATGTATACATAAACCCAGGAAAAATTTTTATCTTTATAAAATTGAATCTTCTCACCTAGGAGCACTATGTTCCTTCTCTTTGTTCAATTTTACTTGTTCATTCATCTGAATCTTAAATGAAAACTTAAACTCGTCACACCAATTGTCAAACCCTTCCAGACTTAATAGCAAATACTTCTGGGCCCATTTTAGGTATTATTCTCTTAAAGAAGCTTTCTTCAACTTCTCTGATTAAAAAAGATAGTGAAGTTCATGAGATACTAAATTTGTTTAGAATTAGAGACTGTGTTGTTTATTTAGCAGATGTCTGATCAATTTTAGGTGTGTCTGAACTACAATATATCCTGTGCTACACAAATTACCCTAAATGGAATGCTTTCTTTTGGAAACTTGTATAAAGGATATTCGAGGGAAAAATAGAGTCCAGAAACTGCATTCGAGTTGCGCTGCTTCTCGCTATGCACTCTTGACAAGCTATATAATATTTTTGACCTTCGTGTATTCATCTATGGAAAATCAGAGGAAAGATTTTTTAAAAATACTTACCTCACTGGATTAAAGTTTTATGTCCTACAGAAATATAAGTTTTTATCTTTATATTCTTCATCTTTTATGAACTTTTGATCTCTAAACATTGTAAAATTTGTAAAATAATGGCCATATCTTGTTTTTTCTTGTATAGTACTACAGATCTTGAATAACATTGTTTTGTTCAGCATGGTTTCATTGAAAATGCTGATGAGAAAAAAAAATCAATTTCTGGCTGGGGACACTGTCTGCATGGAGCTTCCACAGTCTCCCCATCTGCTGGGTTTTCTACAGATACTCTGCTTTCCTCCCACATTCCAAATGTATACTTCTTAGGGTAACTGGCATGCCTGACATGGTCCCAGTGTGTGTGAGTGTGGGTGTGTGTGAATGTGCCCTGTGATAGAATGATGTCCTGCCCAGATCTGGTTCCCTACTGGCTTCCAGAGCTGACAGATAGGCCCCGTGTGACCCTAAACTGGAATAAGCAGGTAAATAATTATCTGACTAATTTTCGTTCATTGTTCTTAAATACAGGTGTAGTGTGCATTTATTTCAATAATATAATTCAATAATTGTGACTAACACAATTGGAAGAAAGTTGGGTCTTTAGGAGTTTAATGATGCTTTTGTTACCAGAGATATGCCATAAGAACTTAACTCTTGTTTGTATTAATTAGCCTATGCTAAGATTGGTTTCATTACATGTCATTTTGCTTAAAGTCACAATTTTCAAGAACCTATCGACGACATTAGGTGAGGACTTATTGTGCTGTTAAACTCTGGTAGACTGAATTTAGATAATGAAAATACATAAAGAGATTAAATATGTTCATTTAGGATAAATTAAGTAGTCAAGCATATAAATATAGGTTATATAATAGAAGGAAAACATTTTCCAGATAAAGCACTTGTTACAATATATACAAATCTCAGGTTTGTACTCTTTAGATGGAATAATTACTTTCAAAGTAAATATTTGTTTCACTTTTGGCAAAAAAATGAGTTTTCATTGTAGCAAAAGCCAAGTGCTTTGTGGATTAGTTAAGAAGGTGAAATATGTTTAAAGTGAACTACTGGTCATTAATTTTTCTCCCATCCTGTCTTTCAGTTATCAAATAATCTTCCTGAAACTTCCAGAACAAAATGCTTTGTAGTAGCCAAAATGATATTATTCAAACATTTGAGATGTATTTTGTTTTACTATTTAAACATAGAATCTAATTGCTTCACAGACTATATAGAAATTAAAAATTAAATTGTAAAGGGAAATAATGTATAATTTTGCCACTGGAATACGATTATGACTTTTCTAAACTAATTACTAATTTTTGTGCATATTAGAGTTAATGAGATGGCAAATGTAATACTATATTTGTTAATTATCTTTTTAATGTGAGTGTTTGAAATCTTTCTTTCAATAGCATTGACTTAATACTTGAGGTTAGCTAGACTAACTTTGAAAAAATTTTCAATCAAAAAAAGGAGTCAGTGATAGACTTTTTGTCTGGCATTAATACGCTTATTCCAAATACTCCTTGTTTTGATTGTGAAGATCTGGCTTGTGAAACTTAGATGCTAAATTTATATTCATATGACCACAGGTAAATTATACTGATTATTTTGTAAGTTGTAAAATGCTGAACCAATTAGCTAAGGTTTGTCATAAAGCTCTGTCGTACAAGATGTATCCACCGGCCATGCTACAAAATATTGGACTAATTGGACTTTTCAGCTGGGCTTTCTATCTTTTCTGTTGTACTGCTCTTGCATCAAATAAAGAAATAGGGACTATAAATACAGGTGGAGGAGGTGCATGTGCAGCTGTAATCAGGAATCAAGCATAAGGGAACCAAATAGTGTGGGAGATTTAAAAATACAGAAAAATTAAAAGAAAGCCAAAGTGAGACTCACAGCAAGAAGAGAGAAAGCGAATGAGAACAAATAATAAAATACAATAAAATAGGAAAAGGAAGACATAAAACAAAGAATAACATTGTTATTTAGGTAGGTCATTATTGCCAAGTTATTTTTTAAAGTAAATTTCATAGACAATTAATTTTCAAAAAAACGTTTATTTGGTCTATATAGTTCATGGTAACTAATACCATACAAGTTGCTTCTCATAACAATGTAATTTGAGGCTTTGAAAGACTACTGTGAACTACATTCTGCCTATTCATTTTTTGTTCATGAAGCTACATTTTAATTAGTTTTTTTTTTTTTTTGAGATGGAGTTTCGCTCTTGTTACCCAGACTGGAGTGCAATGGCGCGATCTCGGCTCACCCAACCTCTGCCTCCTGGGTTCAGGCAATTCTCCTGCCTCAGCCTCCTGAGTAGCTGGGATTACAGGCATGTGCTACCGTGCCCAGCTAATTTTTTTTGTATTTTCAGTAGAGACGGGGTTTCACCATGTTGACCAGGATGGTCTCGATCTCTTGACCTCGTGATCCACCCGCCTCGGCCTCCCAAAGTGCTGGGATTACAGGCGTGAGCCGCCACGCCCCACCCTTTAAATAGTATTTTTTCACTTACAACTTTATAATGTGTACACCTGTTCGCTGACATCAAAAAGCTTTTCTTTTAAAAAGTGTTTTTTACTTCAAACAATGTTTTTTTTTAATTTCAGAATTTAGTTTTTCCTTAAATATAAGTTGTCTTGTATCAAGCAGTTTCATATTTTATATTAGTGAATCAGTTCATTATAAATGAAAATGCTTTGCTACGTTTAACTACAATTTGAAGCCTCCCTTTAATTAGCTGGGATTGTGTTCATCATTTCCATAGAGTTAGTTGACTAACATTGCACCAGACCAAAAAATAAAGCAACTTGTAATAGAAAAATATTTGGCTCAGGAAAGAAAAATGGGATGCGTCTTCTATAAACACCTGTTACTAAGATTGAGCAACTAAAGGATTACATTATTATTCATTACTAAGGCTGCTGAGTTCCTGCACTCTCACCTCCAAGTGGGAAGAGACACCCAGCCCTTCGTGGACTCTCATTTCATTTTTGTCTGTTTGTTTTTCTTTGCTATAAAGAAGCCAAAGATCCCTGCAGGCCAGTTCATGAGCTTATCTTTTACTCTCTAGTAACAGGACTTGTGTATCTTTCTGTCTACCTCCTCTCCATGAACCCCAATTCTTTCACAATGACACATACATCTTTTCACCCAGGGTCGTGGATATGTCTTTGATTATTCCACAATAACATCACTCTTCTCTTTTTATTTTTGTCGTGTTTGCAGAGTTCTTTTATTTAACCTTTAGTGCAATTATAGAGTGCATACTCTGTCAGGATCTATTCCTATCACTTTGCAAATATTAACTCTTTTGCCTTATTTTGAAGACCCCTGCTTGACTTTGTATTTCATTCTCATGCTGGTATTTCTACTTCTTTGTTTCAGTAATAGCTTCTGTGGTTAAAAGTGGATTCCTGACTGCTTTACCAAGGAAATTATCAGACAGAAGAGGACGAGAGACATAATCTAAAACAGAAGATAATAGGGTTGTTTTCTATTGTTTCAGTGACTAATACCTGCTTTCATTTTTCCCGTGATGTAGATATATGGTATGGAGGATATTGATAGATAATATTGATGGTTGTAATTTATATAGTGCTTTATGTTTTAATCATTTTACAAATATGGCATTTTGTTTTGACCACAATCATCCAATTCAATTAGCTACTATCAATCTCCAGTTATAAATGGGACAACTGAGGCTCAAGATTAAGCAACTAGAGCTGGGATGTTAATCCTGCTCTCCAAATGCCAAAGCCCATGTTCCTTCCATTTATATTAGAATGCCTTTAACAGGTGTGAAAGCTTGGGTACAAAGAGAAACAAACATTTACTGATTGCCAACTCCAAGCATACATTTTCTCCATCTACCCTCTTAACTTTATATGTTAAGCATTGGTGACTTGCCAACAGCATAAAATAAGGGACAAAGCCAGTTTTCTTAATCGTACTGGTTCATTTTCAAATCTGGGTAGTGTTTTGACCATGCTAGAGCCTCAGAAAAGGACGTGGGCGCATAAAAGGAGTTTAGGAGTTTGATGGAATTATCTATCTATTTATTTATTTATTTGAGACAGTGTCTCCCTCTGTTGCCAGGCTGGAGTGCAGTGGATCAATCTTGGCTCACTGCAACCTCTGCCTCCTGGGTTCAAGCAATTCTCCTGCATCAGCCTCCCGAATAACTGGGACCACAGGCATATATCACCATGCCCAGCTAATTTTTATATTTTTAGTAGAGATGGGGGTTTCCCCATGTTGGCCAGGATGATCTCGATCTCTTGACTTCATGTTCTGCCTGCCGCCGTCCCCCAAAGTGCTGAGATTACAGGCATGAGCCACTGCATGTGGCCTTTTTTTTTAATTTTTAAAGTTATGTATTTATTTTAAAATATATTGCAAAGACACAAGTAGCATATCACTTTTGATGTTTTGTTGATATCATTTCCTAGGACAAGTATGAGGTTTTCAAAGTTAGTTGTTTTTTGTAAAAAGAAAAAGTATTAAGATAATAGTTTACATAGTATACAGGTAGAAATTGTGAAGATGCTATTCACATGACTGAAGTCTGAGAAACACTGGATTATATTAGGCCACATTTTATGGATGAAGACATGGAAATAAGGTTAATGACTTGCCCAGAGTTATGAAACTGATTTACACAGAGACTAAGGAGAGGTTTACCCTTAGGTGGATCCTGAAATAAATGGACATAGAGGAAAAAGATTGTATGGCTATGTCCAGAGCTATACCCAAAGTACAGAAGATGAGGTTCCTTCTCTCTAGTGCCTGAATTGGATGTAGTGGTATGAGGGTGAACCTGTTTCGCCTCAGTAACTGGCAGCAGAGTAAAGACTTTTTTCTTCCATAGAGAGGCAATGGCAGGTAAGAAAGTCATAATTCCTCCCATCCCTCCCTTTCTCCTTCTATTTCCTCTTTCTTCTCTTCCCCTAAGGCTGGCATTCTTGTCTCCTTTATCAGGGCCTTGATATTTAGGGAGACCTGATTTTATTTGTCTAAAAATGTTGGCTAGGATCAACAGGGAGGATGAGGCACAGTGTTTCTTGTCATGGGGCTTTTCTTCTTCCCCTTGGCCATCGGACAATGCCCTCCAGACAATGATAATGCCTGTGCTATGGATGAAAAGGAAGGCAGGTTTAGTGTGTTTGTGATGAGGAAAGAACAAGGGAACAGAACGTAAAGAGGTTATGTGTCCAAAAAACATTCAAACGAAGTGAGTTTGTAAACAGATTTATTGCAATTAAGAGCAAATCATTCATAATTAAAACTGAAAACACCTATGCAAGTTAACAATGCTTCTGAGCAGTTTCATGGCAGATAATAAATTGTCCGGGTAACTGCTGCAAGAGACAAAGGTTAACCTTTATTTAAGGATGAACCATTCCTAACAAAGTTCTCAATCAGTTTTGTCCAAACTTTCCAGCAGTATCAAGTATTGGATTGTAAATCTATTCTTTTCTTCAGTGCATCTGGAAATAACAACCCAGAAAACTCACAGGGTCATTTTTTCATGTGAAAGCAACAGTATGTGTCAGGGCCAATTAGCCCATGGCAAAATTGTGAAGCAGCCAAGTTTATCTTAAGAGAGTGACCTCCCCCTAGCTACCCAGAAGACTCATTCAGCAGAACCTTTTTTCAGTCTGAGAGAACAGAAACTGACAATCTCCTACGCATTAAAGTGTGAGTCACTTAATGTGTTAATTATCCTTGAGGAATTTGCATTTTAATAGAAAACCTACTAAAAAGAATAGTACTTAACACAAAACATTGAATCTGTGATAAGTTGATCAGAGCCAGTATAGGGGAAAGTAAGTGTGTGTGTGTGTGTGTGTGTGTGTGTGTGTGTGTGTGTGATTGTTACTGCAGAAGAGATTTACTTTCTACTGGTTATTGAGGATAAACAATGTTGAAAGATTGGGCTTAATTTATAGAATGTCCACTCTATTCAAGACCCACTTCAGAAATACACTAGACAGAAACAATGTCACAGGCTTTAAATAATATAGTTAAAAATGTTAAATAGTTAACATTTGTTAAGGACTCACTGTGCCGGGCATTGCCCTAATACATCTAGCTCATTTAATCTTCACATAGGAAATAGGAGCTATCATTTTCATACATGGAAATGGTGCCCCTGAAAGGCTAAGGAACTCACCTTAGGTCATGCAGTCAGTAGTTGGTAGAGCTAGAAAATGTTGCATTTATACCTTTAGAAGCATACAGTACTTTATATGCCATTTCAGTGGACGAGCACTGATACATTTCAGAGAGAGCAAGTGACTTGTTTGGGAGCACCATGTAAGTTGGTGGAAAAGCTAGAATTATAATGGACCTTAGTTTCCTGATTTTCCTTATATCCCACATTCTCTGTTGCTTATGGATTTGGTATTTCCTCCTTCTGTTTCTCTTCTTTCTTTGTTTCTCTTGTTTCAGAATGCAAAATTTGGTTTGGAAAGGTAGAAAATAATGAGGCCAGATGTTGTAACTACTGCAAGTACCAGAGTAATTCTAATTATAAAAGTAACTAACCAGAAAGTAATAGGAATTGTCATGAGAAAGGTGTAATTTGTACAGGAGGGCTGAACTTACAAGAAAATAGAAGATCAAGGAAGCTTCCATGAAGTAGAACTGGATGGTACTTGAGCCAGAGTACTACATAACCTGGTCTCCCTTCACTTTAGGAATACTAAGTGTCAAGTAGTGCATAGGATACAATAGAGCTGCTAGAGAGGCAGAAAGGAACGAGAAGAGTTCTGAAGCTATTGGAGTAACAAAGGTAGGAGTTGGTAGTCAGGGAAAAAGATGAAGTTGACAGTAGAGACCACTACATGGGAACAGATGGGATTTCCAAGATGAGGACTGGGGCCGGGCTTAGTGAGGGGGGTGCGCGGGGAGAGAGAGAGAGAGCAAGAACAACAGCAAACATAGTTGAACCTAGGAAAACAAGATACTGTGTTATTTTTATAAAAAACTGAAGTTTCAAATGTTTTGCACTTTCATAGGCATAATCCATGTATTCCTAGAACTTGCCTTAATACAGTATTGCCTGAATTTTACAGGTGCTGCTAATAAGAGTCTGTGACACTGAAGCCTCTCTTTACTCATTTCACTACTCAGCACTACCAACTAGCTACTTTTTAACTTGCAGCAACCTTTTTAAAACCTTTTCCGTAAATCCAGCTCTCAGAGACTACAGTTTAGCACAAAAACCCTTCAGTATGGATCTCTGAGTGATGGTATTAACTCAAGACAGAACAACTGTGTATTGTTTTCAGCCTAATCACAAGTAAGAGACAAAGCTTGGATTCAATCAAAAGCAATATAGACCTTTTTAAATAAATTTTAATGTAATACCGATTTATTATCTCCGAGTTAAGCATTTAAAGTTGGATTAGTCACATCCTCTGTATCTTATCAAGATAAGTGAGCCAGTGCCTATGGTAGCTCTGCTAAGAAGCAACCACTTTGCATTTTACACGGTAGAATCAGAGCCAGCCTTCCATGAAATAATTTAAAAACGTTATTGACTGCACAGCCCCATCCCCTTTTATTTGGTAGACTTCCTTTTAACCTTTCTTCTCAGTCTTCGTCTGCTCAGTGCCTCCTGTTGCAATCCTTAAAAGTGTTGAATCAGGGATTCCCAGGCAAGATGGCTGAATAGGAACAGCTCTGGTCTGCAGCATCCAGCGAGACCAATGCAGAAGGTGGGTGATTTCTGCATTTTCAACTGAGGTACCTGGTTAATCTCAATGGGACTGGTTAGACAGTGGGTACAGCCCACAGAGGGTGAGCAGAAGTAGGGAGGGGCATCACCTCACCCGTCAAGCACAAGGGTTCAAGTTCAAGAAACTCCCTCCCCTAGCCAAGGGAAGCTGTGAGGGACTGTGCCATGAGGGATGGTGCTTTCTGGTCCAGATGCTACACTTTTCCCATGTTCTTTGCAACCCATAGACCAGGATATTCCCTCGGGTGCCTACACGATCAGGGTCCTGGGTTTCAAGCACAAAACTGGGTGGCCATTTGGGCAGATACTCAGCTAGCTGCAGGAGTTTTTTCTAGAACTAGAAATACCATTTAACCCAGCAATCCTAATACTGGGTAAATACCCAAAGGGTTATAAATCATTCTACTATAATGACACATGCACACGTAGGTTTATTGCAGCACTGTTCACAATAACAAGGACTTGGAACCAACCCAAATACCCATACATGCTAGGCTGGATAAAGAAAACGTGGCACATATACACCATGGAATTATATGTAGACACAAAAGAACAACAAGTTCATGTCCTTTGCAGGGACATGGATGAAGCTGGAAACCATCATTCTCAGCAAACTAACACTGGAACAGAAAGCCAAACACGGCATGTTCTCACTCGTAAGTGGGAGTTGAAAAATGGGAACACATGGGCACAGGTAGGGCAACATCACACACCAGGGGTTTTTGAGGGGTGGGGGGCAAGGGGACAGATAGCATTAGGAGAAATACCTAATGTAGATGACAAGTTGATGGATACAGCAAACCACCATGGCACATGTATACCTATGTGACAAGCCTGCATGTTTTGCACATGTATCCCAGTACTTAAAGTATATATTAAAAAAGAAGTGTTTAACCACCCTGAAATTTGAAAGAAATAAAAACATGTATTTCTCTGCTTATATTGTTTGCTGCCTAAATTAGAAAGAAGCAGAGTAGGGTATTTCAAAGTCATCTGTCCTATGTGATTTAGAGAACATTTTGTTTAGTGTTTAAACTTGAGTTTTTGAAAGAAGACCAATTATCACTGGAGTTTAGGGGAAAGGGAATGTTGAACTTAGTAAGCAATTTTTAGATGATGTGGAAGAAATAGACCAATAAAAATGATAGAGGAAGTCAAAGAAATCAGTATAAAAAGTCAGTACCCTAATTAAAAGCCATTAAGCAGCCAGGTATAGAGTAAAATTGCCTATTTATTTGATGACCATGTTGTTCATCCTTTTGGTTATGAAAGTTATCTGACATCTGGCCTCAATATATATTGACGATATAGTTTTTTATAGATATCTATGTGGCAAATTTAGCCTTTTGGTAATTAGCAAAACTGTTTCTTTGACTGTATGGTAGGCAGGACTTCTTTCAGAGAAACCAAGGGAAGTATATGCTAGTTGAATCCTGGGATTAATTAGTTCAATATTTGGTATGATTTTTAACAAAACTTTTGAGATAAAGTATCCAAAATGACATGAAAAATGTGAAAAAAAGAAATATGAAATGTTTACCTGCTGTTTAAGATATAACAGTCTTATGGTGAGACTAGAAAGACTCATATGTTTTATAGAAAGAACACTAAAAATGTTAATTTTATATAGAAACAGTGACATAAGATTAAAGAATAGCAAAAGGAATAATCTTTAAATTTTAAAATAATCTTTCTATTTTGACCTTGAATTAATTATGATTTTATGACTTTACAAGTAATTTACCAAAAGTATAAATTATTTTATTTTTTTAAATTATTTACAAACTGAATATGAAATATTAAGGGAATTACTTCCATATGGATAGAGTAAAATGGTGTATATTTTAGTCAAAGAATATATTTCATAATGATTCATTTTTATCAGCTCATGAAATCTGTCTTTACTTTTTGGGGGAAAATGAGGGCAAAAGGAAGAAATCTACTAACATGAGAGTCATGGTCATTTTGTTTCTATTTTTATTTTTATTTTTATTTTTTTTGAGACGGAGTTTCGCTCTTGTTACCCAGGCTGGAGTGTAATGGCATGATCTCAGCTCACTGCGACCTCCACCTCCTGGGTTCAAGCAATTCTCCTGCCTCAGCAGATTTTTTTTTTAATTGTACTTTAAGTTCTGAGGTACATGTGCAGATCCTGCAGGATTGTTGCATAGGTACACACATGTCATGGTGGTTTGCCGTTTCTATCCCCCATCACCTACATCTGGTATTTCTCCCAATGTTATCCCTCCCCAACTTCCCCACCCACTGCTGTCCCTCCCCTAGCCTCCCACCCCACAAAAGACCCCAGTGTGTGACGTTCCCCTCCCTGTGCCCATGTGTTCTCATTGTTCAACACCTGCCTATGAGTGAGAACATGCGGTGTTTGGTTTTCTATTCTTGTGTCAGTTTGCTGAGAATGATGAGTAATCTGAAAACCATCATTCTCAGCAAATTAACTTTTTTTAAAAAAAAAAAAAGCATGTCACTCTGTAGGCATTCAATAAATGCTCGTTGAATTAATGAATAAATGGCAATCATAAGTCAATTGTTCTCAATATATTCCCCACCCGAAACCCTACAAGGATATTACAAACTCCCATCAGCAATCTCTTTTATCTCAGAAGAGATTCTCAACTAGAGAGTGAGGTATGCCCTAAGAGGAAGAGGTCAAAATTTAGGTTGGGACTAAAATTTAGGTGGAAGGTGTATAATTTTGGAAAGTCCCTCAGGGTGATTCTGATACATGTAGCCTCCTGGATAGCAAAACCCTGACTTAGACAGGTTTCTATGATAAAGTACAATGCAGCTGTTTCCTGTGCTTTTAGAATCCATATTCTTTTTAAGAATTAGAAAGCTATAATCATAATAGATTTAAATTACTCTGGGATTGTAATTTGACATTCTTGCAGATGGATATCAGTAGAAAGTTGGTAACACATGCAGCGTGTTTAGATATTCTGGAAAAGGAATCCAATTTGTTCTCAAAATTTTGTGTAATTTATTCAAAGCATATGGAACTTTTACTTTTTACTTCTGTGTGTGTGTGTGTGCATGCACATGCATGTGTTTGTGTGTCTATACATCTGCATTCTCTAGATAGTCTCAGAAGTTTGCAGTTCAGCCTTAGGCATGTGATGTGGGGCTTAATCAGTATGACAGAACAACAATAAAAAAGTATGGAGAACTAATCAGTTAGGAGGTAGGGAACAACCAGAAGTGAAAGCTATAGGGCACTTACTGAGTTATCAAAGCTGAAACCTATCACATGACATAAGAAACAGCAAAATAAGCCCGAGGTCAATTCAGTACAGCTGAAGAACAGAAAATAGATTGCTGTTTATTTCTGAGAAATTGAGGGGCTGGCCAATCCAGCTGAGATTAAAAAATGTAGTCAAAAGGTTGCGGATGGATGATGTCTAATCAAAGAAACCTTATTAGTTCATGCTGATTTTGTGGATATAGTTTTCATTTTTGAACAAAAAATAAATTATATGTATTGTTGTTTTGTTGATTAAATTTTCAAAATTAAGGCATTATCCAAGTACGAATTAGAGATTGGGTCAAGAGGAGAAGCTAGATGGCTGAAAAGAACCCTCCAGCACTCGATCCTCCCACAGGAACATCAAATCGATCAACTATCCATGCAGAAGAGCATTTTCATAAGAACCAAAAATTAGGTGAGTGATCACAGTACCTAATTGTAACATTATTTCAAGGAATAAGGCGTTGAAGAAGGAAGGACAGACAGTCTTGCATTGCAGCACCACTCCTTTATCCCCCAACTGGCATGCTGAGAGAGAACCTGTGTGCTTGAGGGGTAGAGAATGAAGTGACTGTGGAACTTTGCACTGGAACTCATGCTGCCTTTCATAGCAGAATGTAACACAGAACAGAATTCCATAGGTTCCCACAGAGGAAGCATTTAAACACCTGCCGGAAGGGAATCATTGACCCCAGTGGTAGGAACCTGAGTTCTGGCTAGCCTCACCATTGAGTGACTAAAGTGCTCCAGGGTTTTGAATAAATTTGAAAGGCGGTTAGGCCACAAAAGCTCCAGTCCTTGATCAAGTCCTGGTGCTGTGCTGTGCTGGTCCACTGAGCCTAGTCCACTGGATTAGGGATGGATGTGATCCAGTGAGACACCAGCTGTGGTGGCCAATGGAGTGTTTGCATCACCCCTCCCCAAACTCCAATCAGCGCAGCATGGAGAGAGAGAGAGACTACTCGGGTTTGAGGGAAAGTGAGAGAAGAGAACAAGAGACTGTGCTTCATAATTTAGGGAATTCTTCCAGATCTTACTCAAGCCCACCAAGGCAGTAGGAGCCTGCAACAGTCACAGTGTGATTGGCCATGTGGCACCCCTTAATTCAGAGATGACTGCAGTAACCAAAGAGATAGATCACAACATCCAATACCTTTTGAATACCTGGAAAGGCTTCTCAAGAAGGACAGGTGCAAAGAAGCCCAGATTGTGATGATTAGAATACATACTTAACTCTTCAATGCCCAGGGATCAATGAACATCCATAAGAATTAAGAATGTCCAGGAAAACATGACATCACTAAATGAACTAAGTCACCTAGGATCAATTCCAAAGGGAAAAACATATGTGACTTCTCAGGCAAGTAATTCAGAATAGCTGTTTCTAGATAGCTCAAGATAATACAAGTAAAGAAATTAAAATCCTATCGAAAAATTTATCAAGGAGATTAAAATAATGAAAAGAAACCAATACCAGTTACTGAAATTAAAATATCAAGGAGGAGTGACTACTTCCAAACTAATTATATGAGGCCATTACTACTTGATACCAAAACCAGACAGACAAACCAAAAAAAGAAAACTGCACTCCAGAAATCTTAGATAAATGCAGATCTTATAATCTTCATGAGATCTGATGGTTTTTAAAAACAGGAGTTTCCTTCCACAAGCTCTCTTGTTGCCTGCCACCATCCATGTAAGTCGTGACTTGCTCCTCCTTGATTTCTGCCATGATTGTAAGGCCTTCCCAACAACGTGGAACTGTCAGTCCATTAAATCTCTTTTTCTTCACAGTCTTGGGTATGACTTCATCAGCTGTATGACAATGGACTAATATACATACTGATCAGAAAAGAACAGAACACTTTTCCTCTAAAGCCTTGAGTAAGGAAAGGATACTCAATTTCACCACTGTTGTTTAACATAATACCAGAAGTCCTAGCTAGAGCAATCAGACAAGAGAAAGAAATAAAGGGCATCCATATTGGAAAGGAAGAGTTCAAATTATTCTAGTTTGCAGGTAGTATAATCTTATATGTAGAAAATCATAAAGACTCCTCAACAACTATTAGAATGGATAAAGAAATTCAGTAAAGTTTTAAGTTTCAAAAATCAACAACCAAAAATCAGTAGCATTTTTTCATGTTAATTATAAACAACCTGAAAATGAAATCATATAAGTATCTCATTTATAATAATCACAAAGAAAACAAAATACCTAGGAATAAGCTTAACCAAATAAGTGAAAGATTTTTACAGTGAAAATTAAAAAACTTTGATGAAATAAATTTGAGGACACATAAAAATCGAAAGGTATTTCAAGTTCAATGATTAAAAAAATTAAGATTGTTAAAATGTCCACACTACCCATAGTCATCTACCAATCCTATGTAATCTCTACCATAATGCCAATGGCATTCTTTGCCAAAATAGAATAATTCTAAAACTTATATGGAATCACAAAAGATCTAGAATGGCTAAAGTCACCAGGAACCAAAAAAATGAAACTGAAGGAATCATATTACCTGACTTTACATTTTACTGCAGAGCTATAGTAACCAAAACAGCATGGTACTGTTGAAAAAACAGCCACATAGACCAATGTAACAGAATAGAAAACCCGGAAATAAATCTACGCATCTACAGTGAACTCATTTTCAACAAACGTCTCAAGTAGATACATTAAGGAATGACGTTCTTTCCAATAAATGGTGCAGGGAAGACTAGATATCAATATGAACAAAAATGAAACTTGTCTTCTTTCTATAACCACATAGAAAACTTAACTTGAGTTGGATGTACAACTGAAATCCAGTACCTGAAACTTTGAAACTAGTAAAAGAAACCATTGTGGAAACTCTCCAGGACATTGATCTGGGCAAAAATTTCTTGAGTAATACCACACAAGCACAGGAAACCAAAGCAAAATTGAATAAGTGGAATCACATGTAGTTAAAAATTTCTTCAAAGCAAAGGAAACCCTCAAAAAAGTGAAAAGACAACCCACAGAATGGACAACAATATTTGCAAGTTATCCATCTGACAAGGGATTAATAACCAGTATACACAAGGGACCCAAACAACAGGAAAAAATAAAATACAATTTAAATGTGTAAAAGACATAAATAGACAGTTCTAAAATGAAGACATACAGATAGCCAACAAGTATATGAAAAAATGCTCAGCATTATTAATCATGAGAGCAATGCAAATTAAAACTACGGTGGGCAATCATATCACCTCAGGAAAATGGCTTTCATTCAAAAGATAGGCGATAACAAATGTTGCTGATAATACAGAGAAAGGGAAACCCTTGTACACTGTTGGTGGGAATGCAAATTAATACAGCCAGTATAAGGAGTAGTGTGAACATTCCATGAAACAGTAAAAGTAGAACATATGATCCAGCATATGATAAATAGATGATAGAGATAGATAGATGATAGATAGATAGATAGATAGATAGACAAAAGAAAAGAAAATAGTATATTGCAGAGATATCTGCACTGCCATGTTTATTTCAGCAGTATTCACAATAGCCAATATTTGGAATCAACCTAAGTATCAATCAACAGATGAATGGATAAAGAAAATGTGATACAAATACACAATGGTATATTACAGAGCCATTAAAAAGAAGGAAATTATTTCATTTGTCACATTTGTGGCAGCAATTCCCAGAATTTTTAGCACCAGAGACAGTTTCATGGAAGATAATTTTTCCACACACCCAGGCTGGGGGATGCTTTCAGGATGATTCAGGAACATTGCATTTACTGAGCATTTTATTTTTACTATTATTACATTGCAATATATAATGAAATAATTATACAACTCACCATAATGTAGAATCAGTGGGAGTTCTGAGCTTGTTTTCCTGCAACTAGATGGTCCCATCTTGGGGTGACGGGAGACAGTGACAGATCATTAGACATTAGATTCTCATAAGGAGCATGAAACCTAGATCTCTCCTGTGCACAGTTCACAATAGGGTTCATGCTCCTATGAGAATCGAATGCAGCCACCTATCTGACAGGAAGCAGAGCTCAGGTGGTAAGATCAGCGATGGGGGGCAGCTGTAAATACAGATGAAGTTTTGCTCGCTCACCTGCTGCTCACCTCCTGCTATGCAGCCTGTTCTTAACAGGCACCCATCCGTGGCACCTGGTATATGAAACTGGAGGACATTATATTTAGTGAAATAAGGTAGGCACAGAAAAACAAATTTCACATTTCTCACTCATATGTGGGAACAAAAATTTGAAACAATTTAACTCACAGAGACAGAGAGTAGTCTTACGGTTACAAGAAGCTGGTTAGGGTATTGGGGGTGGATGAGAGGAAGTGGGGATGGGGAATGGGTACAAAAATATAGTTAGGTGGAATGAATAAGATCTAGTATTTGATAGTACAACAGCCTGACTATATTCAACAGTAATAAATTGCATATTTTGAAACCACTAAAAGAGAGGAATGATTCTGATATAAATAAATGAGTGCTTGAAATGATGGAAATACTCTGATGTAATTATTATACATTGTATGCCTATATCAGAGCATCACATGTACCCCATGAGGATATGTACCTATTATGTACCCCTAATTAAAAATAAAAGTTTTTAGAGAATCAGAAATTGGTTCCTCCGTTGTAATAGTGGGGGTAGAAAATGTTTTAAGAATGCACTAAAAATATTGATACATCATAATTCAAAGACAGAAGATCGATTCTGTGCACTGCTCTGGGCTATGGCTGCTTGCTGGTGCTAAGTTTATGAAATCCAATCACCTGCAAATATTTTCTCCATTCCCCACCCCTCAAGTTTTGTTTCATTTTGTATATATTTTCACAAATGACAGACATTAGCAAGCATGTATGTTATACATATTCACAGACTGCTTATTTCTATAGATCACTCTAATACATCGGAAAGTTTTAGAACTTTCTCCCTAAGTTGTTGATAGATAAATCAGATCCTATTCAAGACAGATCCTTGAATAGGAAGATGAAGGGCCAGGAAGTCAAACTGTTTACTTAATTTCTTTGAGCAGTAGCTTCCTTGTTTAGAGGAAGAAATGATGTGAGTCACCTCTTCATTGAGTCAGGAGATGCATATGGGGTGCAAATATAATTTGGGCATTGTGTAATACTGCTTTTGTTTTGTTGGGGATAATGATCTATGAAAAACCATGGAAGATACTGCCTAATGTTGTGTTACCAAAACTGCTGAATAATAGCTACTATGTTTGAACAGTATTTTATTTAACCCTTACAATATAGGTTATTTCCATAGCAAATCTTACAATGATTAAATAATTTGTTGCCAAATAGAAATAAAGAGATACCTAGTAACAAAGCTGAATTTTTCAATTCAGGTTTCTCTAAGTCCAAATCCAGCATTAGTATCTCTGTAGTTGATTAAGAACAGTGCTAATGGAGGAGAAAGCAAGATGGTGGAAAAGAAGCCTACACCATTTCTCCTCCCTGCTGGAACACCAAATATCAACAACTATCTGCACAAAGAAAAGCAATATCAAAAGAGCCAAAAATCAGGTGAGCAGTCACAGTACCTTCTTTCACCTTCATATCACTGAAGGACACATTGAAGAGGGCAGAAGAAATAGTCTTGAATCACCAATATCCCCCTCCCCCATTTCCCTGCAGTGACCCTTCAGTGCAGAGAAAGGATCTATGCACTTTGGAGAGAAAGAGCACAGCAACTGAATAACTTTACATTGAACTCAGTGTTGTCCTGTCACAGTGGAGTATAAAGCCACTCTGGGCTCATCCAGTGCCTGCTCACCTAGTGAGCATTTGGATCAGCCCCAGCCAGAGGCAAATTACCCATTCCAGGGGTCTGAATTTGAATTTCCCAGCAAGCCTTGCCACTGCTATTGTGTCCTTGGTAAACGTGAAAGGCAATCTAGGACACAGAAACTATAATTTCTACTGCTAGGTTAAGCTTAGAGCCGGTGAACTAGGATGACACCTGACCTCGCAGACAACAGCTGCTGTTGCTCAGGGATTGTTTGCACCACCTCTCCCACAACCCCAGGCAGTGCAGCTGGCAGCAATGAAAGTGACTCCTTCCTTATCCATAAGGAGAGAAGAGCAAAGATTAAAGAAGACTTTGTCTTGTGTTTTGGATGCCAGCTCAGCCACAGTAGGACAGGGCATCAGGCGGTTATAAGGCCCCCCATCCAGAACCTATCTCCTATATAACATTTCTGGACACACTCTAGGCCAAAGGTAACTCATGACCTTGAAGGGAAGGACGCAGTCACAGCAGGATTCATCATCTTCTCACTAAAAAGCCCTTGGGCCTTAACTATCTAGCAGGGATACTCAGGGAGTACATCATTGGCCTTGGGTTCTGAGATGTGCAGACCACAGGTGGGACCCAGCATATTCCAAGCTGTGGTGGCTCTAGACAAAGACTCCTTCAGTTTGAGAAAAGCAGAGGGGAAAGTAAAGGGGACTTTCTTTTGCACCACAGCTACTGGCTCAACCATAGAGGGGTAGGGCAACAAGCAGCCTCTCCTGGCCCTGAGTCCAGGCCTGGGCTCTTAGACAGCATTTTTCAACCTGCCCTGCCATGAAAAGTCAGCCCCAGGCCTAGCAGCATTTACCACAAGTTGATGAAAGAGCTCTTGGTCTATAAGCTACATCAGTAGTGGCCTTGCAGAACCTAATGTGGACAAGTGGTGGTGGTGGTCAGAGGAAGAGGCTGCTTTGCCTTTGGAAAAGGGAGGGAAGAGAGGGAAAAACTTTATATTGTGGTTTTGGTGCCAGTTTAGATGCAGTAGAATACAGCATCAGGTAAATTGCTAAGGTATTTGACTCCAATACCTGGCTCCCAGACAGCATCTCTGGACACACCCAAGACCTGGGGAAAATGATCACTCTGAAGGGAAGGACCATGGGCAAGGCGGGCCTCCGGTCTGACCCAGCACATTCTCAGTGGTAGGAGCCACTGGGTTGCTTTCATGACAACACCCTCACTTCCAGGTGGCTTGGAACAGAGAGAAAGAGAGAGACTCCATTTGTTTTGGATAAAGTAAAAGACAAGAAGTCTTTTCCTGGAAATCCAGACTGTAACCAAGACCACCAAGGTATACCTGTATGAGTCTTCAAAAACCACAGCATTAATGAATGTAGAACCCAAGTCCCTTTAAATACCTGAAAAGCCTTTCCAAGAAAGACAGGCACAAATAATCCCAGAATGTGAGGACTACAGTAAGTATCTAGCTTTTCAGTTTCCAGACACCAAATAACATCTACAGGCATCAACACCTTCCAGTAAAACATGACCTCACCAAATGAACTTGATAAGGCATCAGGGACCAATCCTAGAGAGACAGATATATGTGACATTTTGGAGAGAGAATCCAAAGGAGGTATTTGAAGAATTAATATCAGTACTATTAAAACTGTTCCAAAAAATAGAGGATGGAATAGTTCCAAACTCATTTTATGAGGCCAGTATTACTGTGTTACCAAATGAGACAAAGACACATCAAAAAAAGAAAAACTACAGACAAATATCTCTGATGAATATTGGTGCAAAAATCTTCAACAAAATACCAGCAAAACCAATTCAACAATACATTGGAAAGATCATGCATCATCATCAAGTGGGATTTATCCCTTGGATTCAATGATAGTTCAATATATGCAAGTCAATCAATGTGACACATCCTATCAAGGAAATGAAGGACAATAACTATATCATCATTTTAATTGATGTTAAAAAACATTTAATAAAATTTAACATCCCATTATGATAAAAACCCTAAAATAACTACAGATGGAAGGAACAGACTTCAACATAATAAAAGTCACATATGACAGACTGACAGCTAGTATCATATTGAATGGGAAAAAATGGACAGCCTTTCTTTTTATATATGGAACATGTCAAGGTTGCCCACTTTCTCTACTGTTATTCAAAATAGTACTAAATGTTCTAGCTAGATAAATCAGACAAGAGAAGCATACATAGATCCAAATGGGAAAGGAAGTCAAATTATTTTTGTTTGCAGATGATACGAAATTTTATTTTTAGAAACCCAAAGACTCCACCAAAAAACTCTTAGAACTGATATATTCAGTAAAGTTGCACAATATGTAATCAAAATATAAAAATCTGTAGGATTTCTATATGCCAACATTGAGCAATCCGAAAATAAAATGTAAAAATTCATCTCATTTACAATAGACACAAGTACATTTCAATACCTAGGAATTAACTTAACCAAAGATGTTAAAGATCTCAAACAGTGAGAACTCTGAAATGCTGATAAAAGAAACTGAACAGGATACAAAAAGATGGAAAGATACTTCATGTTCATATATTGGAAGAATCAGTAATGAAGGTCCATACTAACCAAAGCAATCTGTGGATTCAAAGAAATTCTTATCAAAATATGAATAACATTCTTCACATAAGTATAAAAAAGCAATACCATAACTTATACAAAATCACAAAGGACCCAGAATAGACAATGCCATTCTGAGCAAAAAACAACAACAACAAAAAAGGAGGAATTACATTACCTGACTTCAAATTAAACAACAAAATGATAGTAAGCAAGTCATCATGGTACTGGCATAAAAACAGACATATAGACCAATGAAACAGAATAGTGAACCCAGAAACAAATGTACACACCTAGAGTAAAGTCATTTCAACAAAAGTGCCATGAGCGTACTATGGAGAAAAGACTATCTCTTCAATAAATTGTTCTGGGAAAAATAGATATTCATATTCAGAATAATAAAATATGATGACTATGTCTTGCCTTATACAAAAATTAAGATGGATTAAGGACTCCAAACTAAATGGAAGTCATCAAGCTATGAAACTACTACAATAAAACATCAAGGAAACTCTCCAGGATATTGGTGTAGCCAAAAATTCCTTGAGCAATACCATATAAGCACAGGCAATCAAATAAATAATAAACAAATCTGATCACACCAAGTAAAAAAGCATCTTTATAGCAAAGGAAACAATCAACAAAGTGAAGAGACAACCCACACAATGGGGTGAAATATTTGCAAACTTCCCATCTGACAAGGGATTAATAATCATAATATATAAGGAACACAAATAACTCTAGGGAGAAAATCTAATAATCTGATGGAAAAATGTGCTAAATATTTGAATAAACATTTCTCAAAAGACATACAAATGTCAAACAGTCATATAAAAAGGTGCTTAACATCAGTGATCATTAGATAAATGCACACTGAAACCAAAATGAGATGTTATCCCACCACAGTTAAAATACCTTTCATACAAATGTCAGACAATAAATGTTAACAATAATGTGGAGAAACGGAAACCCTTGTACACTGTTGTTGGGAATATAAATTAGTACAATCAGTATAGACAACAGTTTGGAGATGTCTCAAAACACTAAAAATAGAGCTACCACATGATCCCACAACCCCACTGCTGGGTATATTCCCAAAAGAAAGGAAATCATTACATGAGAGAGATATCTGTACTCCCATGTTTATTCTAGCACTGTTCACAATCACCAAGATTTGGAAGCAACCTAAGTGTCCATCAACAGATAAATGGATACAAAAATTTTTAGTAATGTAGACAATGGAGTCCTATTCAGCTATTAAAAGAAATGAGATACAGCAATTTGCAATAACATGGATGGAACTGGAAATCATTATGTCAAGTGAGATAAGCCAGAAAGACAAATAACACATGTTCTTACTTATTTGTGTGATCTAAAAATCAAAATAATTGAACTAATAAAGATAGAGAGCAAAAGAATGGTTACCAGAGTCTGGAAACGGTAGTGTGAAATTGAGGGGCAAATGGGGATGGTTAATCGCTACCAAAAAATACATAGAAAGAATGAATAATACCTAGCATTTGATATCACAACAGTAGGAATATAGTCAATAATAGTTTAATTATACATTTAAAATAATTAAAAGAGTATATTTGGATTGTTTGTAACACAAAGGATAAATGGTTGAGGTATGGAGGTAAAACTTTCTATGATGTCGTTGTTACTCTTTGCATGCCTCTACCAAAGTGTCTTATGTGTTTTATAAATATATACACCTACAAGTTACGAAAAATAATTTAAAAAGAACACTGTAGTTGTTCTTATGCACCACAAGAAGAGTAAGGCTAAGGTCACTTTGCTGTATTAAATATGAGTTAGCTGTCCTTCCAGTGCCTTCTAGTATTCATTTGTGGTTGGATGTGGCATGGGGGACAAAAGGAAGGTAGCAAATAGTTTCATATCAGGATCAAAATTGATGTAGCATTAATGAGATGATTGCACTCTGCATTTATTACATGTGAATATATTTACTAAACTCTAACTTCTGTCTTGAACAGCAACGACTACAAGGAAAACTTTTACATTCTTTCAGTAGGTGACTGGTGATTAATCAGTGTTGCTAATGCAATTCTAAAACTTTCTTTGAAAGACTTGTAATTTGTCTTTCCTATGCAGCCAGTATCTAATCGACCAGTGAGTCCATGATGAGTCATGAAATACATTTGTTGACTAATAAAGTCTTGTGTTCTGTGCCAGTAAATTTAGCAGTGCCACCACGGTTTCAAATGCCATCAAACATTACTCTGAAATGTGGAAGTTTTTATTGGAAAGAACCAAGACCAATCTAATTATCTTGCTGCCTTTCAGCAGGTGCATCTTGCTATTCAGCAAGCATATCCAACTGTATTGATTCCAAGTGTATGTCCATATTAGCCTTAAACTCATTTACACTGCCTACTCCGAATGTATTATGTACTGTGATGGTCCCAACACAAGTATCTTTCTTGGAGATGGCACATTTCCTAAACTTAAGTATACTCTGCATTTTTCCTTGCATGACATCCAGAACTGTCCTTTCTACATTGTTTAGAAAATGAATACTCACTCGTTCAGGTACTAGATATTTTTTGTTAATTTAATATTTGTAAAGGGAGGGAGTTTAACTCAAAGAAAGAAAGCAGTGAATGACCTGACAGTAAACTACACATGAAAAAGCTGTTGAATTCAGGGCTTTGATTACAATAATTAAATTTAAGATGAACTAATCACTTTCAGATTTTCAACAAAAGCAAATGAATGCTTTCCATAAATAGGTAACTGCTTATAAAAATATAAATAGTTTCCCTGTATGTAAGAAGACCAATTGTGGGTTTTGCCTCCTTTATAAAATGATTAAATTAACAGTCTTATTTACATCATGAGAAAGTAGATGAGTGGTTTAAGTTCAATCACCAAGCAGATTTAGTTAAAATTTCAAATGATAGGATGTTATTAAATCTGTCATTCATAAGATTAACTTAACTGTATTTTAAAGAAATGTACAGAAGCAAAATTATGCTAATCATAATTTCATCTCCTTTTAGAAGCTGCAGAAGTCATAGAATATCTTACAGTGACCCTGGAGTATCATTTTGCACTCCAGTGATTATTGTGGCAGGTAATTGAGAGCTTTTTAAAAAGTCATTTTTGCTTCTGTTATGCAGTTAATTTCACTGAATTTTGCTGACACTATATTTAGCAAACCAGTTCAGCATTAGACTAATGTGAAAAACTTGATGGGTTAGTTATCTTGAAAATGAAAAAGGACAGATACTAATTTTCATGTTATTTGCCTCTCTCAGAGTTGTAATAGATTAATCATAGAGAAACAGATTTTCCACGAACACTTAGCAATTGACAAGCAATATTATTTTCTATCACAAAACTTGCTTTGAGTATTTTACATTTAGGGATTATGCTGAGAGATGTAATTTAAGGCCTCCATTGGTATGGTACCTAGAAGCAATGAGTTCAACAAGTATTAGTGAAATTGTTTAGTGAATTGAAATGTCTGATATGACACACACAGACATGATGAGTTATTTCTGTATCACTGTATTTACATAGCTTCCAAATCCAGCCCGAATTGTCCACCTGTACAACTTTCCTATATTTTCATTTTCTAGCAGTATTTTGTCATGCAGATTGCCTACCATAACTTCAAATAAAGAACAATGAAGAAGGCCATTCATTATTGTTCTTAAAAACCAGCAACTATCAAAAATGTGCTGGTCCTCTTGATTGCACAAATTTCTTGGGTTTTTTTTTAGGTTGAAAATCTTGGAGTCATCAATTAACATTAAACTTTGTTATCCATTCTGATTCTCTTGAACCACCCTCTATCCCTCAACATTTATTGTTTTCTATCTTCATTTGTCAGCTGAATCCCTATTCATTTATTATTGGCTCAGTTCATACTTTACCTCTTTTGAGAGTCTTTTCTCATCTTCCCAATGCTCATTCTCAGTCAAATGTCTCTTCTTTATTCTCCCACAGTAACTTGAGCATACCCAGATTACAGTTTTGTGATTGTTGTGGTATCCCAGCAGTGATTCAGGTATATAGCAGTTGATCAATAAATGCTTGTTAAATGATGCAAGGTGTTAGCCTTTTCTCTTTACCAACATTATAAGGCCAGGAAAGCCTTATTCTCTTAAATATTTCCCATAGCACTGGGTACACAAAAGCTGTTTACTAAATATATAAGGCCATTTTTAAGGACATATTTGTAATGCTGCCATTGACTAGAATCAAGACTCCTGTATAATATATACGATGATGTGTCTTAAAATATTACTCAGTAAAAATACTAATCTTAGTGAGAGAATAGATGTTTGGTAGCCAGTGTTTCTCTTTATATTGTCAAGAATGTATAGTGAGTAAGTTATAGTGTTGAAACTACCGTTTAAGTAACTGTCATTAATGTTAGACAAAAGTCATATCCCCTGCTTCCTGTGAAGAGCCTAAATGTTGAATGGCTGGATTTACAAAAATGATTATGTTAAAATCTGTAACAGATAATGCATAAAGTTCCAGAAAGGCAATTCATCCTGCATACTTTTAGAACATCTCGCATTGTGTACATCTACTGAATCACTATTAATAATACTGTGCATGAAAATTTTCACAGTTCATTATCAGCACTATTGCTTTGGGGCAACAAATATATACACATTTTCATCAGTCAGTTCCAATAAGCATCTCAGACATTTTCAACCTTAGAACAATTTTGCTTGGTGTTGTCCAATACAGGATGTTTCTATATGACATTTTGTTTCAATTGTTCATGAAGAAACTGACTATGCTATGATGTTTGAACTGACATTGTTGGCATCCAGTTTTCTAAGAAATAAACCACGATAAAATAATCTTAGATTTATTAAGGTAGTTTAAAATGGCAGAATAGAGGTTCAATGTCAGATAAATATTACATAACCAGGTCAATCCAATGATGTATGCTGCATTCTTTTATGTGAAAAAAAAGTATTGAATATATAGTAATGAAAAGAAGTTATATTCAGTATTCTTCTAGGAAAATTAGCGAACTTCATAAAAAATGGATCAGCAATTTGCCTTGAGATGAAATATTTCTCTACTTGTTATGCTGACAGGGAAATAGTCCTTTTTATCAAAAAGCAAACGAAGACGTTGTAGGAATTAACTCCCTCTGGCTCCCAGAGTTGTGCCATTCATTTTTTTGTAACATAGAACTAGATTATGTTCAGCATTTTCTGATGGGCAGAATACATAAATAAACTATAAGTATTTCTTGAGATTCAATCTAAAGGGCAAGAAAGCATTATAGCCCTAATAGTTGCACCAGTTATTTGAATAATTACCCATGTGTGTGTGCTTAAACAAAAAATATATTTGAGTGATTTTTATGCACGTTGTGATATTTTCTAATCTTAAATAACATTTTTTAAAATAATTGAAAAAAAGCTTTTGAGACTTTATTTTTATCACTCTCTTTTAGTTCTATTTCTAATGCCATGATTTTTAAAGTCTATATTTTCATGTACTCTCATATTAGGCTAGTGCCACTGCCACCATAGAAAAATGAGTTGACCTTGTTGATGTTCCTGCCTGTCTCAGGGTATTGAAAGCGCAGCTGAGTACAGTTACAAGCAATATTACTACCTTGGCAGGAGCTGTCAAAACTCACACTGCTGGTTGGAGGCTGGATATGTGTATGCTGAATGACATTCACAGAAACAGAGAACATTTCCAATCATCTTTAAAGAAAGGAGACAGTCATAAATTTCTAATAGCCTTTGTCTCTATGAAATGTACAAACAGTTCAAAGAAAGCATATTTTATATGGTATATATGTATGTGTATATGCTTCAAATAAAATATATTACATATATACACACATATATGTGTGTGTTTGTGTGTGTGTGAGTATGTGTGGGTATATATATATATATATATATATATATATGTACCCATACCTAATTATGTGCCATATGGTAACGTTTTAGTCAATGACAGACCACATATATGAAGCTGAAACATTCCAATTGCCTAGTACATAACCCTCATCATAACGTCATAGCACAACACTTTACTTAAGTTAGGTGATGCTGGTGTAAACAAACCAGCACTGTCAGTTGTATAAAAGTATAGCACAAACAATTATGTACAGTGTATAATACTTGATAAAGATAATAAATAAATATGTTATTGGTTTATATATTTACAACGCTATACTTTTAATGTTATTTTAGAGTATATTTCTTATTGAAAAATGAAAAGTTAACTGTAAAACAGCTTCAGGCAGGTGCTTCAGGAGGTATTCCAGTAGGCATTGTTATCATAGGAGGTGACAGTTCCATTCGTGATATTGCTGCCAAAGACCTTTCAGTGGAATGACATTTAGAGAGGGAAGAAAGTAATATTGATGATCTTGTCCCTGTGTAGGCCTGCGCTCATGTGTGTGTTTGTGTCTCAATTTTAAACAAAAAAGCTTAAAAAGTAAAAAAGAAAAATTAAAAAATAGAAAAAAGCATATAGAATGATACAGAAATAGAAAATATTTTGTACAGCTGTGCCATGTGTGTTTTAAGCTAAATGTTCTTGCAAAAGAATAAATAAACACATTATAGTAAGCAAAGATTAATTTGTTATTGAAGAAAGAATTTTTAAAATAAATTTAGTACAGCCTAAGTCGAAGGTTTTGTCAAGTCTGCAGGAGTGTACAGTAATGTCCTAGACCTTTACATTCACTCACTAGTCACTCTCTGACGCACCCAGAGCAACTTTCAGTCTTGCCAGATGTATTCATGGTAAGTGCCCTATACAGCGGTACCATTTTTAATCTTTTATAAGGGCTTTTACTGTACCTTTTCTATGTTTAGATACATAAATACCATTGTGTTCTAATTGCTGATACTATTCAGTACAGTCACATACTGTACATGTTTGTAGCCTGGGAGAATAAGCTATACCATATAGACTAGATATGTGGTTGGCTATACCATCAGGCATCTGTGTTTGTACAGAGAAATCTCCTAAGGATGCATTTCTCAGAATGTATTCCAATCATTAAATGACATACACACATATATACATACAGATAGAGTCTCTCTCTTTCTCTGTCTCTCTCTCTATATATATATATATGATGTGTGTGTATATATACGTATATATATGTGTGTATATATATATATGTATATATATATACACATCCTTGAATTCCTAAATAATGCTTTCTTCAAATTCCAAGAGAATATAAAAGATCCATATGTTCTAAACCCAATATAGTGAAATTCCATTTACCCAGAACCAAAGATATGAGAAGGGTTAAATAACTTAAATTTAGTTTAAAAGCATATTGTACAGTTGTTCTGTTCTAAATGATAACCTTTAAGATATTCAGTTACATCCTAAAATTCTTTTAAAAAGTATGTCCATTCTAGTTTTGGAGATAATTTATGATATGAACTTTTTTTACATAAATACATTGCTGTCTATTAACAGTACTTAAATAAACATAATACTCAACTAATTATAGTATTCCATTACTCACTATTTTCAATAAGCCCCATGTGATAATTCCAAAAGAAATATATTTGCTTGATTTCTTTGAAATTGGCTTGTCTAACAAGTCTCTAGAGCAAAAAGTGAAGTTCGGGCAATTGTCTGGTTAATTAGGATTTTCTAGTGAATGAACACAAATGACCAGGGTAATTTAGGCAAAATGAGTGTTTTCTTTCATGTTTATATATTTTTATCATAGATTGTGAATTCCAATTTCTCACCAACTATAGGGTATCAGTACCTGGGAGGTTAATATCTAAGGCTGAATGGTAACTTGGACCCGCAGGGCAATCTACTGGTAGTTTCAGGTAGACAAGTTAATCTAAAAGCATAAATAGAGTCCATATGTCTAATTAGGGAGTGGGGACATGCAACTCTTTCCAAAGATACTGTTGAGTCATTCCCCAGGCGGGATTTTCTTGCGAAGAAGCTATACCGCATGATCATAGCACAGCTTCCAGACTTACCGTATGTTCATTCTGTGGAGGATTACCTGGTAACCTTACCCACTTTGGAAAATATGTAAGTAGGAGTATGTACAAATTCTTTTTACCTAGAGTCACATTGCATAAATGTAATTATGAAACAAAAATGATAACATAAAAATGGTTCTTTTAGAGCCATTTTTTAGTTAACTGCTTCAGGGATATTTGTATTATCCTCACCATAGAAGATATTCCTCATTTTCTTTCAAATGTTAATAAACATCATACTACTTACTAACCAAAGTCTTGTTTTATATATGGTAAGCAATCTAATTTCATTTGCCAATTCTGTAATTTTCTTGTATTCCAAACATCCATTTGGACTTCTTCTGGAGTGGTTAAAATCATAAAGTGGGTATTAAAAGTTGGCACAATCCTAACATATGATTTGACAGAAACATCGTACACTGGGTCACTTGATTTTTACTGGATCATTTGATCTGTACACTCTATTCTTTTTTCCCAAAGAAACTTAATATATTTTATGAGCTATATGTATTGGTCTACGGTTGGCTGAAATAGATACATTTAACAGATATTGTTTGAATCCCAATATCACAGTGTCTTTTCAGGTCTCCATAAAAATTCACTGTCCCATCACCTAAGTAAAGATAATGGGAAGATAACAACAAGCTTGCTTCTTCTGTTAACATTTCATAATGTACAGTAACAGCAAAGATAACAGTTCTGGAGTTAAAGTTTACTGAAAAGGTGTCTATTGTTAACCTGAGCTTTATATAACTGAACTGAAAAATTTTATCTTCTTTTAAACAAATAATGCATAAAAAGAAAACCAAAAAGGAAAAATTTTATGATGATGTCTGAGTAACCAACTATAATCAGTCGTGGGAGGTAATAGATCTTTGGTTCTTAAACCTACTTATATATTACAACCACTTGAGAAGCTGTAAAAATAATGACTAATCTTTTTTCAAAAAGTAACAACTTTATTGAGGTATAATTGACATACAAAAAATTGCACAAGTATAAAATATATAATTTGACAATCTTGACATATGCTCAGTGATGAAACCATCAGCAAAATCAACATAATGAATAAATTCAACTACCAAAAAAAGTGTACAAATAGCAACCCTTTCTCATCCTTCTACCCTAACTTTCACTGGTAACCATGGACCTGCTTTCTGTCATTACAGAATGGAATGCATTTTCTAGAGTTTAAAATGAATAGAATCATGAAGCGTTTACTCCTTGCATCATTCTTCTTTCAGTAAGCATAATTATTTTGAAGTTCATCCATGTTGTAACCTGCATCTACAGTTCATTCACTTTTATTGCTGAGTTATTCCATTATATTGTATAGGATTCCAACCAGTACTTCACACCTTTTTTATATATTTGCTGGAAATTTGAGACGTTTTTAGTTTTTGGGTTACAAAATAGCTATGTGAATATTTGTGTACAAGTCTTTGTATGAACATATACTTTTATTGGTTTTGATAAAAACCTAAGAGTGGAATGGCTCTATTTTGTATTATATTATTGAATTTTAATTTATGAGACAGGGTTTTGCTCTGTTGCCCAGGCTGGGGTGCAGGGGCACAATCGTAGCTCACTGCAACCCTGCAACCTTGACCTCCCAGGCTCAAACGATATTCCCACCTCAGCCTCCTAAGTAGCTGAGACTATAGACATGTACCACCATGCCAGTTTTTTGTTTTTTGTTTTTGTTTTTTTTGTAGAGATGGAGAGGTCTCACTGTGTTGTCCAGGGTAGTTTCAAACTCCTGGAATCAGTTGATCCTCCCACATAGGCCTCCCAAAGTCCTTGGATCACAGGCATGAGGAGCCTTTCCTGGCTACTTTTTAAAGATGTGTAAACTCACTTGGTCTTGTATCGTTACTGAAAAGACTATCCTTTCTCCACTAAAAGGGCTCTGCGTCTGTGTCAAAATTAAGTTGTGCACATATGTGGAGGTCTGTATCTGTCTATTCTGCTCCATATACCTACTTTTATATCAATATAACAATGTCTTGATTATAGTAGCTTTGTAAGTCTTGAAATCAGACAGTGTTTTTGCTACAATTTTGTTATTTTTCAAAGTTTTTGGCTATTATGGGTTCTTTGTATTTCCATATGAATTTCAGAATCAGTTTGTCATTTCCTACAAAACTCCAGCTGGGATTGTAACTGGCATTTTGTTGAATCTGTGGTACCATTCAGGAAGAATATTAACAATAGTATCATTAAGTATTGTTAACAGTGTATTATTAAGTAATTTAACAGTCTTAATAATACTGAGGCTTTCAACCCACAAACATGGTATACTTCTCTGTTTATTAAAATTTTATTTTTAAAAGAAATCTCAAAGGATGTTTATTAGAGTACGAATGAGACCAAAGCCATACTGATTAAAACTGATTTTTCTTCTTTTTTTTTTTTTTTGCCAATCAGTTTGAGCTTATGAGGTTGCTCAGGTTAGCCTTGAACTGATGACCTCGCCTTCGCGAGCGCCATGACCTCCGGCGGGAGCCACTTTGGACCCCATGATTTTTCATTTATATCTTTTTTGTACAAATTTATAGAGAACATATAACATTTTGTTACCTGTATATAATGCATAGTGACCCAGTCAAGATATTTACAGTGTTTTGTCAACCACGTGAAACACTTTCTTGTTAATTATTGTCATCCTACTCTACTATCAAACACTGAATTTATTCCTTCTGTCTAACCATACGTTTCTATCCTTTAATCCACTTCTCTTCATTCTCCCTTCTCCCCAAAATTCACCCTTCCCAGTCTCTGTTATCCATATTTCCACTTTCTACCTCCATGTGATCAAACATTTTAGCTCCCACATATAAGTGATAACTTGTGATACTTGTCTTTTTATGCCTGGTTTATTTCACCTAAGATAATGACCTCCAGTTCCATCCATATTGCTTAAATTACATGGTTTCAGATATGCGTTGACGTTTTCAGCATACCAGTTTTTCATGTCTATTGTTTTATTGTTTTCTATTTCAATAATTTCCAAGCTGATTTTAAATTTTTTATTCTTATATTTGCTTTAGAATTAATTCATTCTACTTATGCTAGTATCTTAAGTTAGCAACTGATGTCCTTGATTGGAAAACTTTCTTCTTTTTTAATGTAGGCATTTGGTGTTATAATTCCCCCTCTAAGTGCTGACTTAGTGGCAGCCCACAATTATTGGCATGGTGTATTCATTTTAATTTAGTCCACAATGTTCCTTAGTGTAAATTTAATTTCAACATTCACTCATGGGTTTATTAGAAGCATGGTACATTGTGATACTTGAATTCAGGATTTTCCACATAATTTTTTAAATTGATATCTAATTTAATTTCACTGTGGTCAGAGGCATAATTTATGTAATTTAAATCCATTCAAATTCATTGAGACTTCTTTTTATCACTCAGAATATGGTGTATCTTGGTCACTGTCCATTTGGATTTGAAAATAATGTGTATTCTGCTGTTTCTGGCTGAAGTATTCTATAAATGTCAACAGGGTCAAATTGATTTATTGTGTTGTTCATCTACGATATCCTTGCCAATTTTCTGTCTACTTTTTTTCTACCAAATTATAAAGAGAGAAGTATCTAAATCTCTGACTGTAGTAATGGGTTTGTATATTTCTCTTTGATTTTTTATCAGTTTTTGTTTTATCCATTTTGGTACTTGTTATTAGCCACATAGAAGTTTAGTTTATTTCTCTTTGACAAATTGATGACTTTAATATTATGAGATGACCTTCCTTATCCTTGGTAATATCCTTTGCTGCGAAATCTGTCGCTGGTAATATAGCCACTTCAGCTTTCTTTAATGAATGTTAGCATGATATACCTTTTTAAAAATCACATAGGGATTGAATTGTGTCTCCCCCAAAAGGTAAATTGACGTCCCAATGCCCAAAACCTCAGATTATGAACTTATTTCAAAATGGAGGCCAGGCATGGTGGCTTATGCCTGTAATCTCAGCAACTTGGGAAGCCAGGGCAAGAGGATTACTTGAAGTCAGAAGTTCAAGACCAGACTGGAAAACATAGCAAGATCCCTATCTCTGAAAGAAAATAGCTGAGCAGAGTGGTGCATGCCTGTAGTCCTAGCTACTTGGAAGGCAGAAAGAGGAGTATGGTTTGAGCCTAGGAGTTCAATGTTAGGGTGAGTTATGATCATGCCACTGCACTTGAGCCTGAGTAATAGAACAAGACCCTATATCGAAAAAGAAAAAAATAAAACAGGATCTTTATAGTCATTATGGTGGGCCCTGACGCAATAAAACTGGTGACAAAAATCACAGTTATTTTTGCACCAACCTAATATGATCATATGGCCCCTTAAAATGCCATTTAGGGGACAAATCATATAACCGAATTCAGTCTTCCACATTTTAATAAACACATGTATTCAGCATGGTAGGATTGCCTGGGAGCAGAGCTCCTGTATTTCAGAAAGATCCGTCTGTTCTTGAACCTGTCCTTGGCAGAGCAGAAAAAGTAAAATTATGTTCTCCTCTCTGGACATTGTCATTGTAGCAATCTCTCCATCCTTTATTCTTCCCACTGCCGTGTGTGAAAGGATGCAGTTCTTTTTCTATGTGATAAAATTTCAAAAGCAATTGGAAGTCCTAAATAGGGGTAGGTGTGGTAGGGAAGCATTAGACAGTTGGTAAATAAAGGAGAATTCAAAAATAAAGAGGGCTGGGTGCGGTGGCTCAGGACTGTAATCCCAGCACTTTGGGAGGCCGAAGCGGGTGGATCAGGAGGTCAAGAGATCAAGACCATCCTGGTCAACATGGTGAAACCCCGTCTCTACTAAAAATACAAAAAATTAGCTTGGCATGGTGGCGTGTGCCTGTAATCCCAGCTACTCAGGAGACTGAGGCGGGAGAATTACCTGAACCCAGGAGGTGGAGGTTGCGGTGAGCCGAGATCGCGCCATTGCACTCCAGCCTGGGTAACAAGAACGAAACTCCGTCTCAAAAAAAAAAAAAAAAGAGAAAGAGAGAAGGGAATGGGGCAGAAGGTAAATTTGATTTGATTTTAAAGTTAACTAGAATGTACTTTTTTGCCCATTCTATCATATGATTTAGAAACTGGTTAGCATTGAACTAGTAGACTTGATTTCCTTAATAATAGAATTAAATAAGTGCAAAGTGTTTTTATTTTCAAAAATATTTGCATTAATTATTTAACCTTTTCTGAGTTTGAATATTAAAAGACTGGACCAGGTATCTTTTTGTTCTTCATGTTCACAGTTGGTTGCATTGGCTGGATTCAAAGCAAAATTCTAAGACATTTGAGAAACACGATCCTTGCAGGTTCTCTAGAATGAGAGAAACTGTTAGTAGTTACAATCTGGTTGGATATGAGGAGCAAAACCAGAAGCGTCTATACATGATTTCAAGGATCAACTGAAGACTTCAACTTCTTTTCCAAAGTGATGGACTTTTCATAGTTGAAGACATTATTTTATAACCCTTCAAAGGAGTACTATAAACCTTGAAATCTAGAAAAGCAGTAAAACTAAGTTTTGAGTTTTTAGCTGTCGAGAATTATAATGTTTGATACAAAAATATTGACAGTTATTTTGGCAGCAATCTGTCTCATGTATGTATAAACAGTAGTCTACTCTCAAAATTCAGAAATGTCATTTCTGTGTTGCAATTAAGGAAATCACTAATTAATTGTATGCACACATATTTATACATTCACTGATATATACATAAGGATCTCCTTTAATCGGCTATCTTGAGTTTGCTGTTTTACTTCATATGTATTTTTGCAATTTGGAAGAATTTACAGATAAACAGTACATTATTTTAAATTATAATGTTAGTAATAAACTTCAGCAACTCTTAAATTAGCCTGTGTTACTTTCATTGCTACGGCATAAAGACAAGCCCATGGAGAAGTTAGAAAATACATAAGGGTAAATGAAATTGAAGTCAGAAAATAAATACATCTTTAAAAAAAGCTATATAATGGAATTTGCATGATGTGTTATTTAGGACAAGATTTGACAAGGGACAACAGGTTTTCACTGAACTTAAAATATTTCTTTTTGAGTAGGTTACTGCTTGGTGTAATGCTATTTTTATGTAGGGGCTTTTGAGCTACATTCTCCTGTTTTCTGAGGCAAAAGGAGTCATTTAGTGCATTGAATTAGGGATATGTCATTCCAATGGCCTGAAAGATTTCTGCACATTTTAAAAACAGTTTAGTCTGTGAAACTACCCACACTGTTAACACCCACAGTATTAATACAATAATACAATACTGTACTACATGTTTTGTAGATATTGCTTCCTTTAATTCTAGTGAAAACCTTTAGAATTACAATTGATTCTCATTATTCAGAGTAGTTTTGTTCTATAAAGTTAATACAAAAACTGAAATTTGTGAACACAACCGTTCCTAGGCAGGATACAGGGTCAGATTCCTGCAAGCCTCTGATCACAATATTTTCACCAGCTGATCAATACATAACATTATTTATTTGTGTTTATGTTAAAAGATGCTTTATTTCATATATATTGTTAATTCATTAACATTGAACTCATGGCCAATAGCACTGTAACTCAACCCTAAATGAAACTTTTTAACAGAGGATTTTCAATCTAAGGCACATTACAGCCTTCTTTTGCTTACGGATACTAGACCTCACTTCAACACTAAGCTTGGGGGACATTTTAAGTAGTGAAATAACCAACAGAAAGCACAAAATGTGAAAAATGTGTCAATAAATAGACTACAAAAAGGACACCTGTTTACACGATGACAGCTAACACGAGAAGACAGACTGTTGCCTCATTGGATCGTAGCTGAGGACATGTTGGCAGTTGAGTCAAATTTTCTTCCACTCTGCATATGTCGAAAAATTACTGTGAAGGCACCATGAGTATTGATTTTGCGGTTGCAAATATATTTTAGTGAGGTGAATTTGCACATACTCAATTTGTGAATAATGAGGATCAACTGTAGATATAAATGATTTCCATGGAAAAGCAAAGACAGAAAAGATGAATAATGCAGTTCCATCATGATGTAGAGCAAGACATAAATTTAGTATTTTAGATTTTAATGGCAAGGAAGACTCCAAGTTAAAGTGCTTGGCAGTGCCACAGAACTATGCATGGTATTACATGTAAATTCCATAAACATTCACATCACTTTTAAGTCTCTTTTGAAGAGCTTAGTGTTTCAATAATTCGTTCCCTAGGGATGATCTGTCATTGTAAAAAGAATGACTAGTCTTTTCTCAAAGGGTAATACAATTTTAATTTATTGATATGAGATTAAACACTGAGGGTTTGGTGAAAATGTCACATTTCAAATTTGTAAAGTACTTATTACTTTTGATGCATTAATATTGTATTGGATAATTTCACAATTCTTGTGCACTTACAAGATTACCTTTATCATATTTTCTTCTTTTTTTTTTTTTAATTTTTTAGACAGGATGTATCTCGGTCACCCAGGCTAGAGTGCAATGGAATGATCATAGTTTACTGTAACTTCAAACTCCTGGACTCACAGCATCCTCTTGCGTCAGCCTCCCAAATAGCTTGGAGTACAGACATGCACCACCAAACCCAGCTAACTGAAAAAAAGTTGTAGTGATAAGGTGTTGCTATGTTGCCTGGCTTGGTCTCGAACTCCTGACTGCAAGTAATACTTCCACTTCAGCCTCACAAATTGCTGGAATTACAGGCATGAGCCACTGTGCCTAGCTGTTTATACTATTTTCTTAATAAATTCAATGTCTATATCACACTCAATGAAAAAAACCTGTCTTACTTTATCTTAATCTAATATAATACATAGCCGTCAAAGGCACCATTATATGTGCTTTGACCCTTAGCAAATGTAATGTTACTAACATAATACCTATATATTTGTATTTTTTGTAGAAATAAGTTTATTTTTATCATGTACTTATCATAAATAACATGAAGTAAAAATATACTTATCCCAATAAAACCCAGTACATGTAAGGTTTTTAAATTTCCATAAGGGGGAATATATGAAAGTAATCAAACATTGCTCTAGCTGTTGTTTTAGATCAGTCTTTTGTAAAGAAATGTTAATAAGTCATAAAATAAACTGTATTTTAACAATTTTTGTGCCCCTTGACCTATGGTGCATCGAACAATGAGAGAAATACTCAGAAGTGGAACACCAGGTAGAAGATTATTAAGACTTTATAATTATTAATCTGAATAAACCTATCTTGAATAATTTAGGAATGTACTGAGCTTAAATTGAGCTGCTTTTTTCTACTTAGAGTACTATTATCAGTGACAATTTATATTAAAGTTTGCACTCCTGTTCTTTTAAAATCATTTTCAATCTACCTAAACATCATTTCCCTGAACTAACCATGAATACCGTCACAGTAAATTTGAAAACATTTCTTAAAGGACTGGCTTTTTTGCTGTTGTGTTATGTATAATTTGCATTTGGCAACCACTATCTGCTCATCGTTAATATATTATACCACAAAAAAAGAATGACTGTGCCTTACCCTATTTTTTTCTGTGTGTTTCAAATCTCATTTGTTTTGTGAGGCATTGTATTATCAGAATTAGAAACTATGGGGTCTGGGAGAGGACTTTTTACATAGATTGATTATCTTGAGCCAAATCCACAGCTGCATTAGTATAGGACTTCCTTAAGAGGGGCTGTCTCATTAATAAACCACCCAAACAGCTGACACCTATAACTCTCTTCTTCAGCTTTGATCAAATGGAAGCTTATGGTAACACTATTTGGAGAATGGCCTTCAGTAAAATAAATAATTCAATAAATGACTTTGACATTGACATTGCACTGCAGATTTTTTTTTAGCACTTTCCTGAGTTTTTCTTGGTATCTTATTATTTCCCCACCTTTGGGAATTTATGACAGTCAATTCTATAATCTTGTCCAAAGATTGAGAAATTCTACGTGACTACAAACAGACAAATTAATTCAATATAATGGTGCAGTGAAAGATGTGGATGAGGATGGGAGAGATTATTCATTCAAGACCTTATGTTTTTGGAATCTCCTCATTTCACTCTTTTTCCTCACCCCTTGCCCACCTCAGTGAAATCATAGAGATATGCATACTAAACAAAACTACCCAATTTTACAATCTAATATGAAAAGAAATAGTCACAGAGACATGATCAGATTCTTATCCCTTGTACCACAAATGAAATTTTCCATCTGATAGTGACATGTTTCTCAACCCTTTTATTCATTATCTCCTCCCTGAACAGACTATTTACATATTTTTCTGTCATTGTTCCTCCATGCACCATGAATTTTTAATACCACAGATGTACTACCTATCTTTTTTATAATATATACTGTGACCATTTAGAGGGTCAGAAACCATTGTACTATCAAATAATTTTACCCCTCAAGAATCAATTATTGCCCCCTTTGGGGAGATATTGCCTGTTGAAAATGTATGTTATAGTGTTTTTCATGTCTTAATCAGTGTGATAAAGCCTTGGACTTTGCATTTACAGACCCCCTGATACCAGCTTAAGATATCTGTAACAAATCTTGCTTCCCATGCTGCTTTTATTAAGTATCATTAACCCTCTCTTACCAATTTGAAGCATCACCCAAACCACCACAGATATGCGCAACTCCAGTGTACATGTACTTGCCATGAGTGCACATTTAAACATTTTCATGACTTAGAATTGTTTATATTGAAAGCAGAAAATACTACAAATAAATATATTTGCTGGAAAATGTTGATAAACAGCTGGATGTTTTTTGAAGTTCTAATTTGTGTTCTCATATAGCCATGATTATCACACAAGCTCATTGAGTATGAACTATTGTCTTTGTGCCCCATTACATTGTTTTTAGAAAACTACGAAGCAAATAATCTGATTGGTATAATAACCAGTCAGATTTCATGTTTGTTTTCTATTGCAAACACCAGAGTGTTTCTCTTTCTGTTGAGCCAAAGTAGCTTAGAAGGTTATAAAATGACATTCATGTTGAATATTCATTATGTTAGTTAAAATATAATACTCAACCAGAAAGCAATATTTGAAACCAAGTAGAATCCATGCTTTCTAATTGCTCCCAGGAATGCAATGTCTTTGTAAATAGATGGCTAAGAATATTAATACTAAAGAATGAAAGCTGGAAATGACAGTTAGTGGAATTCTAATTAAATATTATGTAAGTGTATCCAGATCCATGTTTTACATTGTTTAGATGTATATATGAAGGGGAAATGATGTGCTAGATACTACATTTCCATTTAGACTAGTAACTCTTAAAATATAATTTAAAGCTGGACAGATGAGCATAAATTTGTACCTGGGCTATAGCAAGTTTTTTGCTTATTTTATTCTAACCAATTCTGAGTTCGTGTGAAAGGTGTTTTTAAAAAGTAGTCTAAAATATTTCTATCTAGTAGAACAGTCAATACACAGTCAAAACATCAAAAGTGATGTTTTGAAAAATAACTATTTTATTAAATTCTCTGGAGTTTTAAGATGAAATAAAACAAAATCACATTTTCTCTTTGGGTGAATTATTCAAATCTGTCATATCATGAGAATGATTTTTGCTTTTTAAAAATCCTTAGTACATCATTCAAATATCCAGCATTTAGGCAATTACTCATGATATTCAAAACCTTATGTTATGTTGACATTGTTTCATCATTTGATTAATTAATGACAAAATCAAGAAATTATATTATAAAATATATATAATTATATTTATTTTATCATTAGGTTCATTCTGAAGACAACTAGACTTGTCATTTTATTTTGTAATTAAAAAACAGATAATTACCTACTGAAAATATGTATAGGCTTGTACTTACTTAGATATATATGCATTTGTATTTTTATTGAGAAATAAAGTGTCATTACAATACCTGTACCTATATAAAGTATATAATTAAGTGATTTTAGCATGTTTATAAATATGAAACCACAATGAAAAATAATATAGTAAATCTCTTCATTACTTGTCTGTTATAGGGCTGTACCAAAATGAATTTATTTATTCACCTGATAATGGACATAAAGATAGTTTCCAGTCGATAGCTTACTACAAATAAAACTGTGTAAACATTTAAAAGTATTTGTATGGCACATATATTTATTTCTGTTGGATAAATACCCAGTTGTGGAATGACTAACCATATGGTAGGAGGGTCATTAACTCATTATGAAACTGACAAATTGTTTTTCCAAAGTGGTTATGTCATTTTACATTTTCAGCAGCATTGGAGAGATTGTCGCCAACACTTGGTATGGTAAGTTTGTGTATTAGAGTTCTTCAGAGAAACAGAGCCAATGCGACATATGAGAGGGGATTTACGAGAGAATTGGTTCACAGTATCACACAGGCAAAGAAGTTCCATCCCATGATAGGGCATCTGCAAGCTTTTCTAGCTGGCAGTGTGGCTCAGTGCAATTACAAAAGCCACAAAGCAAGGAAGCCTGACAGTACAGCTCCTAGTCTGAGGCAGAAGGCCCAAGAGCCTCCAGGAGGTCACTGGCGCCAAGTCTCAGAGTCCAAAACCCAAAGAACCTAGAGTCATAGGTCTAAAGCAAGAGAAGTTGTATTCCATTCCAAAAGGGAATGAGAAAGCATTGAAAGAGAATCCCCCTTCTTCTGATTGTTTTTCCCAATAGGCCCACAGCCTATTGGATGACGCCTTCCCACATCGAGGGTGTGTCTACTCACACACCAATCAATCTTAGAAGCAGCCTCACAGACAAAGCCAGAGACAGTGCTTCACATCCATCCAGGCATGCTTCAATCCAGTCAAGTTGACATCTAAATTTAACCACCATGGTTGGTCAGTCTTTTCAATATTAGGCATTCTAATGTGTGTGCGTCTCATTTTAGTATTAATTTGCATTTTCCTAGTGAAGAATTCTGTTGAGTATTTTTTAACTTTTAGTTTCAGAGATACCTTTTCAAGTTGGTTGTGTAGATAAATTACATGTCACAGGGGATTGGTGTACAGATTATGTTGTCACCCAGATAATAAGCATAGTATTGATAGGTAGTTTTTTTAATCTTACCCTCCTCCCAACCTCCCACCTCAAGTAGGCCACAGTGATATTGCTGCCTTCTTTGTGTCAATGTGTAATTCAATGTTTAGTTCACATTTGTAATGAGAATATGCTACATTATGTTGTGTTCCTGAGTCAATTTACTTAGGACAGTGGCCTCTAGCTCAATCCAATGCCTAATATTGATGTTGCAAAAAACGACATCATCTCCTTCTTCTTTTTGGCCATGTAGTATTCCATGGTGTATATGTACATCACTTAAAAATGATTATTATTATATTTTGATTTTGATTTTTTGTTTTTATTTCAAAAGCTTTTGGGGTGCAAGTGAATTTTTTGTTACATGAATGAATTATACAGTGATGAATCCTGAGATTTTAGTGCACCTGTTACCCAAGTAGTGTGCATTGCACCAGCTATGTAGTTTTTTATCCCCAGCCTCACTCTCCCTTCTCTAAAATCCATTATCTCACTCTGTATGCCTTCGTGTACTCATAGCTTAGCTCCCCCTTATAAGTGAAAATGTATGGTTTTGGTTTTCCACTCTTGTGTTATTTCACTTAGAAAAATGGCCTCCAGCTTCATCCAAGTTGCTGCAAAAAATATTGTATTCCTTTTTATGGCTCAGTAGTATTTCATGGTGTATATATGCTACATTTTCTTTATGAACTCATGAGTCAATGGGCTTTTAGGTTGGTTTCATGTTTTTGCAACTATGAATTGTACTGCTGTAAACATATGTGTGCAAGTGTCTCTTTCTTGCAATAACTTCTTGTCTTTTGGGTAGATACCCAGAAATGGGATTGTTGGATCAAATATTCGATCTACTTTTAGCTCTTTTAGGAATCTCTATACTGTTTTCCATAGAGGTTGTACTAGTTTGCATCCCCACCAGCAGTGTATAATCATTCCCTTTACCCCACATCCATGCCAACATCTATTGTTTTTTTGACTTTTCAGTAACGGCCATTCTTGCAAGAGTATGGTGGTATCTCATTGTGGTTTTAGTTTACATTTCCCTGATTATTAGTTATGTTGAGCATTTTTTCATGTTTGTTGACCATTTGTATATCTTTTTTTGAGAAATGTCTATTCATGTCCTTTGCCCACATCTTAATGGGATTATTTGTCTTTTTCTTGTTGGTTTGTCTGATTTCCTTGTAGAGTCCAGATACAAGCTCTTTGTCAGATGAATAGTTTGCAAATATTTTATCCCATTCTACGGGTTGTCTGTTTACTCTGATTATTTCTTTTTCTGTGCAAAAGCTTTTTGGTTTAATTAACTTCTATTTATTCATTTTTGTTTTTGCTACATTTGCTTTTGGGGTCTTAACCATGAATTATTTGTCTAGGCTAATATCTAGAAGAGTTTTTCTAATGTAAACTTCTACAATTTTTATGGCTTCAGGTCTTATATTTCAGTCTTTGATCCACCTTGAGCTGATTTTGTATAAGGTGAGAGACAGGGATTCAGTTCATTCTTCCACGTGTGGCTTGCCAGTTTTCCATTTCCTAAATAGAGTGTCCATTCCCCAATTTATGTTTCTGTACGCTTTGTTGAAGATCAGTTGGCTGTGCATATCTGGCTTTGTTTCTGGGTTTTCTATTCTGTTCCATTAGACTATGTGCCTACTTTTATATCAGTACCATGCTATTTTGGTAACTATAGCCTTGTAGTGTGAAAGTCCAGTAATGTGATGACTCCAGATTTGTTCTTGTTTAGGATTGTGATTATGGTTAATATAGAGTGTCAACTTGATTGGATTGAAGGATGCTAATGATCGTTCCTGGGTGTGACTGTGAGAGTGTTGCCAAAGAATATTAACATTTGATTCAGTGGACTGTGAAAAGGCAGACCCACCCTCCATCTGTGTGGGCACAATTTAATCAGCTGCCAGTGCAGCCAGAATAAAAGCAGGCAGAAGAATGTGAAAAGACAAGACTGGTTTTGTCTTCTGGCCTACATCTTTCTTCCACGCTGGATGTTTCCTGTCCTTGAACATCAGACTCCAAGTTCTTCAGCTTTTGAACCCTTCAACTTACACCAGTGGTTTGCCATGGGCTTTTGGGCCTTTGGCCATAAAAAGGCTGCACTCTTGACTTCCCTGTTTTTGAGGCTTTAGACTCAGACGGAGCCACTACTAGCTTCGTTACTCCCCAGCCTGCAGACAGCCTATTGTGGGACTTTACCTTGTGATTGTGTGAGTCAATTCTCCTTAATAAACTCCCTTTCTGTCTCTCTCTCTCTCTCTCTCACACACACACACACACACACACACACACACACACACACCCTATTTGTTCTGTCCCTCTAGAGAACGCTGAGTAATACAGATTGCTTTGACTAATCAGGCTCTTTTTTGATTCTATATGAAATTTCAGATTGTTTTCAATTTCTGTGAAAAAAAAAATGTTGGTATTTTCGTTGGAATTGCATTGAAACTGCAGATTGCTTTGGGCAGCATGGTCATTTTCACAATATTGATTCTTACAATCCATGAGTATGAGATATATTTCCATTTGTGTCACCTATGATTTTTTTTTCAGCACTGTTTTATAGTTCTTCTCATAGAGACCTTTCACCTCCTTGGTTTAGCATATTCCTAGGTATTTAATATTTTTTGTATCTGTTGTAAATGGGATTGCATTCTTGATTTGATCTTAGCTTGGTTGTCAGTGGTGTATGGCAGTGCTACTGATCTGTGTACGTTTCTAAGACTTTACTGTATTTGTTTATCAAATCTAGGAGTCTTTCAGAGGAATCTAAGATTTTCTAAGTATAGTATAATGTCATCTGAAAACAGAGATAGTTTGTCTTCCTCTTTTCCAATTTTGTTTTCTTTTATTTCTTTCTTTTGCTTGATTACTCTGGCTAGGACTTCTAAAACTATGTTGGATAGTAGTGACCAAGGATGGCATTCTTGGGTTGTTTCTGTTCTCAGGGGGAATGCTATCAACTTTTCCTCATTCAGTATGATGTTTGCTGTGTCTTTGCCATATATAGCTTTTATTAGTTTGAGATAAGTTCCTTCTATGCCTAGTTTGTTGACAGTTTTTATCATAAAGGGATGCTTGATTTGTTGAATGTTTGCTCTGCATTTATTGAGACGATCCTATCATTTTTGTTTTTAATTTTGTTTATGTGATGTGCCACATTCTATGTCTTTACTACTGGGAATAGTGTTGCGATGCACATGCAAGAGCATGTATCTTTTGGTAGAATGATTTTTTTTTCTTTTGGGTGCATACTCCATAAGGGATTGCTGGGTAAAATGATAGCTTTGTTTTAAGTTCCTTGAGAAATATCCAGATTACTTTCCACAATAGCTGAACTAATTTACATTCCCATCATCATTGTATAAGTAGTCTTTTTTCTCCACAGCCTCACCAGCATTTGTTGTTTTTTGACTTTTTAGTAAGAGTGTTTCTGACTGATGTGAGATGGTATTTCATTGTGGGTTTTATTTACATGTCTCTGATGATTGGTGATGCTGAGCATATTTTCATATGTTTGTCACTTGCATGTCTTCTTCTGAGAAGTGTTTGTTCATGTCCTTTGACCATTTTTAAGTGGGGTTATTCATTTTTTGTATGTTGATTTGTTTAAGTTTACTATAGATTCTGGATATTATGCCTTTGTCTGATGCATAGTTTGGAAATATCTTCTCCCATTCTGTGAATTGTCCTTTTGCTCTGTTGATGGTTTCTTTTTCTGTGCAGAACCTCCTTAGTTTAATTATATTCCATTTGTCTATTTTTGCTTCTGTTACAATTGCTTTTGGGAATGTAGCCATAAATTGTTTGCCAAGCTCTATGTCAGGACGAATATTTCCTAGGCTGTCTTTGTAAATGTGTATACTTTCAGGTCTTACCTTTAAATATTTAATATATTTTGAGTTAAATTTTTATATATAATGAAAGATAGGAGTAAAGCTTAAATTTTCTGCATGTGGCTAGCCAGTTATCACAGGATTATTTATTGAATAGGGAGTCCTTTCCTCATTGCTTGTTTTTGTCAGCCTTACCAAAGATCAACTGATTGTAGATGCCTGGCTTTTTTTCTGAGTTTTTTATTCTGTTCCATTGGTCTATATGCCTTTTCTTGTACTGATACCAAGCTGTTGTTGTTATTGTGGCTTTACAGTATACTTTGAAATCAGGTTAGTATGATGTCTTTGGCTTTATTCTTCTTGCTTAGTTCTAGTTGCTTTTGCTATTTAGGCTGTTTTTTGATTCCATATAAGCTTCAGAATAGGTTTTTTTTTCCTGATTTTCTAAAGAATGCCATTAGTAGTTTGATAGGAATAGTATTAAATCTGTAAATTGCTTTGGGCAGTGTGGCCACTTTTATGATAATGATTCTTCCAATCTATAAGCATACAAGCATGAAATACTTTTCTATTTATTTGTGTCATCTCTAATTTCTTTCAGGAGTGTTTTTTTACTTCTCTTGTAGAGATATTTTGCCTTCTTGGTTATCTGTATCTCTAGGTATTTTATTTTTTGTGTGACTATTGTAAGAAATAATGAATAGGACCTAGTATTTACTGGCACAATTGGGTAAGTATATTCAAAAATAATATAATTGTACATTTTTAAATAACTGAAGGTTATTTGAATACTAGGTTAGTTAATTAAGTAACCAAAATTATTTATATAACTAAAGATTATTTAAGATCACGTTCTTGATTATACTCTCAGCATGGACATTGTTGGTGTATAGAAATGCTGCTGTTTTAGTTTATTCGTTTTGTGTTCTGAAACATTCCTACAGTAATTTATCAATACTAGGAGCCTCTTGGCAGAGTCTTTAGATTTTCTAATTATAGAATCATATTGTGAGTAAATGAAGTATGATTTGATTTTTTTTTTATTTGAGTGCCTTTTATATCTTTCTCTCGCCTAATTGCTCTGTCTAGGACTTCTAGTACTACTCTGAATTGGACTGGTGAGTTTGAGCATCCTTGTCTTGTTCCAGAAACTACTGTGAACAACTCTAGGCACACATATTAGAAAACCTGGAAGATATGCAAATTCCTGGAAAAGCAGTGTCTCAAAATTGAATCAGGAAGAGATTGAAACCCTTAATAGAGCAATATTAACTTCTGAAATTGAGTCAGTAATAAATAAAAAACCTATCAACTAAAAACATCTCTTGGACCAGAGGAATTCACATCCAAATTCTATCAGACAAACAAGGAAGAACCTATACCAATCCAACTGAAAGTATTTGAAAATAATCAAAGAAAAGGGGATTCCTCCCTAATTCATTATATGAAGCCTGCATCTGTCTGATGCCATAAGCTGGCAGACAAAATGAAAAACAAAATTTCAGATCAAAATACTTGATCAATAAAGATGCAAAAATCCTCAACAAAATACTAGCAAACTAAATTCAGCAACACATCAGAAAGTTAATATACCATGAACAAGTTGGCTTTATTCCTGTGAGGCAACGCTGATGCAATGTATTGAGATAAATAAATGTGATTCACCACATAATCTTACTCAAAAGCGAAAACCATGTACTCATTTCAATTGCTGTAGAAAATATTTTGATAAAATACAACATTCCTTCATGATAAAAATGTTTAACAAACTAGGAATGACAGGAACATGCCTCAAAAACATCAAGCTGAGTGAGTAAAAGCCCCCAAACGTTCCCTTTGTGAATTCTTTAGTGAAGTCCAGAATACTATCCAAAATATAAACATCCCTGGGAGTTTATCATCAATAAAATAATTATTGTCAAATATAGGGTTAAGTACATGAATGACCACTGGAGAATATGCATTTAAAAGATTTATATGTTATGAAAATATTTTAAGTCTCTTGAAATTGTCTCACAGGTGCCAGTTTTACATTATATTCCACATTAGAATGACTTCTTTTAATCCGAATTTGATGGATGAAGCACAGGACTGAGGTATCAAATACTAATGTTGTGACTACTCTGTTCTATTGTTTTAGTTGAAAAATTAGTTAACGCAACATAAAATAATTTAAGTTGCATAAGATCCCTGATGGATGTTTTTTCTTTATTGCCCTTGCATCACTAAACTGAACATAGCTCTTACTGTATATGCTGCATTAATATCTGCTAAATTGATCTAAGATGAGATGCCAGATGATTAATGAAGGAGTTGAAAGTTGGAGTTCTTGTATCTCCCCATCAAGGCCCCCAAAGTAAAAAAAAAATACAATTCCCTGAAGATAATCCAGAAACAAATTCTCTGTATGCAAGCCTAGGATTTTTAAAATTCTAGAGAAAACACAGGCAGTCTGCTCCTTATATTTCTGATAAGTGAAGGATCCTGTGTGCACAACGAAGTGTACCACAGTTTAATAATTTAAGAGAGGTATAAATAATCTTAATTTTCAAAGGACAAAAAGGTTTGACAAAAATAATTTGACTGTAGATGGATGTTTAATATGGAGACTATCTTCCAAAATGCAGGGCATACAGTATAAAGAATGCCAAATAAGATTTTTAGTCTGATTGCTTACAACAGTTAGCGAACAGTGCAGAATGAAAAATGTACATATAGCTCCCTTAAGTGTAAAAGTGAAAAGCTCATTCAAAGCGTTAAGCTTTTAAACAAAAGTTAAACCACAACTATGAGTTTTTTAAAAATCACATTAATTAATGTTTAGTATTTAGTAAATTGTTGAGAAAAGTAACTTGGACACATAATTCCCATGGAAATCTTCATATCCCTTCCCATTTCCCTAGTAGCCAGCACTCTGCTCCTGACAGTCTCATCCAAACCATTGTTCTTGGGTCTTCTTGCCTCAGCCCCCAATATGTTTGGGTTCCTTCATTTATGGCCTCTACTCTCACTTAAGGATACCAATGAAGTTCTAATTCTGCAATTGCAGCCTGCTTGCCACAGGAAATAAAGCTGCTCAATCTGCTGAAGTAGGGCTGTCAGAGGGCTTCCAAGCAAATGCCTGCTTTTTAAATTTAAATAAAAAATCTACAAGTGCAAGCTAAACATTTGATAGACATGGCCATCAAAATGGGAAAAATAGACAATAGGCAATGCAAGTAAGAAAAGGTAAGCGTTGAAGAAACTACCTATTGGATATTTTGCCCACTACCTGGATAGTGGATTCATTTGTACTCCAAACCTCAGCATCACGCAATATACCTATATAACAAACTTACACATGTACCCCCAATTGCAAAATAAAATTGAGGAAAAGAAAATGACAAGATGATTCTAAATTACATGTAAATATAAATAACCTACAATAGAAACAACTTTGCCAAAGCACAAAGTTGTTAGAACAACATAACCTGATTTCAAGAGTTATTTTGATTGCGCCACTGAACTCGAGCCTGGGCAACAGACCGAGTTCCTGTCTCTAAAAATAAAATTTTAAAAAGAGTTATTATAAAGCTGAATTAATCAAAGATGCTTTGTCCATTATTAACATAGCCACACTAGTTATCTTTTGATTTCTGTTAGCATGATGCATCTATTACCTTTCTTTTAACCAATTTGAGTCTTTATTTTAAAATTGAGTTTCCTGTAGACAGTGTCTAATTGGATCTTCTGTTTTTTATCTGAACTGAAAATCTCTGACTTTTATTTGAGGTGCATAGGTCATTTTTATTTAATACGTTATTTATATGGATTGGTTTAAAACTCCTTTATTACTATTTATTTTCTATGTTATTGCTACTTATCAACAGTTTCTATTTTTCCTGTTTCCTGTCTAGATTTATTTTTATGATTCTGTTCTACGCTGGTTTTTTGGCTTTTAAAATATAATTATTTGTTTTGTTATCTTCATGGTTTCTGTAAAGTAATACATACTTATTTAACTTATCACAGTCAAATTTTAAGCGATATCATATCACTGCAGGTATATTTTTACTTTATAGTGGTATTCTTGCATAATTCTTCCTGATATCCACAGTATTTCTGTCATGTTTTACTTTTACCTTTGTTATAAACCTCATTCTACATTGCTATTAGTTTTGTTGAAACTATTATCTTTTGAAGAAACCTAAATATGAATAAAAATGTTGTATGTTCACCCCCGTGGTTATTAATTCCAGTGCTCTTCATTTTTATACATAGATCCATACTTTCCTGTAGTATTATTTTCTTCCTGCATGAGGCCTCCCTTTCACTTTTTTTAAATATGGATCTGGAGGTGATGAATTCTTTCACACTTTTTGTAGCTAAAAATTTCCTTATTTCACTTTTATTTTTGAAAGATATTTTATCTAGATATAGAAGTCTTTGTTGACAGTGCTTTCATTTTAGCACTTTAATAATCTTCCTTCAAAACCTTTGTTTTCATCATTTTCAACAAGAAATTTGTCTTTTTCCTTCTGTTTTCTTCCTTTCTGGCTGGAATATTTTGCTTGTTGCTCAATGATTTGAATATATTCTCTTTACTACTAGTTTTGAGCAATATAATTATTATTTGTCATGTAGTTTTCTTCATATTTTATGTGCTTGGGGTTCACTGAATTTCTTAGAACTGAGGATTCATATTTCTAAAGTACTGAATTCTTGTATTTCAAAAATGTTATGTTAAATCCTAAAGGCCCAATACCTCAGAATATGACTGCATTTGTTTTTAGAGCGATTAAATGAGGTGACTACGTTAAAATTAGGCTGATTGATTGTATATGATTTAACCCAATCTGGCCGAAATTCTTATAAGAAGAGGAAATTTGGATCCACAAAGAGAATGAATGAATCTGTGCACACAAAGGAAAGGCCATGTGAAAACAGTTAGAAGGTGGTTATCTGGAAGCCAAGGAGGTAGACCAGAAAAAAACAAGCCTATTAACACCTTCATCTTTACTTTCTAGTCTCTAGTATTTTCATAAAGTAAATCTGTGTTGTTTAAGCCACCTAGCCTGTGGCATTTTTATTTTTGGCGGACCTACAGAACTAATAGTTATCATCAATTTTGGGAAATTTTCAGTTATTATGGTTGCAAACATTTTTCTTCTGCCTCTATTTATCTCCTTTCTTTCAAGCACTCTAATTACATGTGTATAAGTTAACTTCATGTTGTCTTATGGCTCACAGATACTCGATTTTTCAAAATTCAATTTTCCTGTTAAATCTTGGATAATTTTTATTGCTATATCTACTAAGTCACTAATCTGTCTTCTATAGTGTCTAATCCATTATTAATCCCATCAGTATTTTTCATCTCACACATGGCAATTTCCTTTTTTTATGTTTTAATAAAATTAATTATTTTTCATTTTTATACATACACAATATTTTCTATATGGGGTACTTGTGCGTATTTGTCACATGCACAGATTGTGTAATGATTAAGCCAGGGTATTTGGAGTACACATCGCCTTACGTATTTATCATATCTATTGGGAACATTTCAATTCTTCTTTTCAAGCTACTTTAAAATTTATAATATATTGTTGCTATCTATAGTTGCCTTACTCTGCTATTAAACATTAGAACTCATTTCTTGTATATAACAGTATGTGTGTATATGTGTATACATTAGCCAACCTCTCTTCATGCCTCCCTCCTACCCACGCACCCTTACCTTTTTGCAGCCTTTGGTATCTACCATTTTCTTCTTTCCCTCCATGACATCAACCTTTTTAGGTCCCACATATGAGTGAGAACATGTGGCATTTGACTTCCTGTGCCTGGCTCACTTGACTTAACATAAGGACCTTCAGTTCCATCCTTGTTGCTGCTGCAAATGACATGATTTTATACTTCCTTGTGGGAGAATAGAATTCTATCGTGTATATATAACACAGTTTAGTTATCCATCCACTGGTCGTCACTTAGGTTGATTCCATATCTTTGCTATTTTGAATAGCACTGTAATAAACATGTAGGTATGGGTATTCCTTTGATATACGAGTTTCTTTACCTTTGGATAGATACCTAGTAGTAGGATTGCTGGATCAAAGAATACTTCTATTTTAAATTCTTCTTCCTTTATTTTTGTTTGACTAGGTTATTTCAAAAGATCTGCCTTCAAATTCTGGGATTCTTTCTTCTCCTTGATCAAGTCTACTGTTGAAGTTTCTGAATTTATGTTGTATTTTATTCAATGAATTATTTAGTTTTGGAATTTCTGTTTGAATTTTTTTTAATTTTTAAGAATTTTTAATTTTTTTATAGATTTAGTGGGTACAAGTGCATCTGTCTTACATTCATTTACTACGTAGTGGTGAAATCTGAGCTTTCAATGTTTCCATCACCCAAACAGTGAATACTGTACCAAATAGGCAATTTTTCAACCCTCACCACCCCTCCAAAATTATACTATTGGATCTTTTTTATAATAAAATCTATTTCTTTGGTAAATTTCTTATTCATGTCCTAAATTGTTTTTCTGACTTCGTATTGTTTCTCAGTATTCTTTGTACCTCATTTAACTTATTTAAAAATAAATTCCTTTAATGGGAATTCATGAATTTGTGTCTTACTGAGTTCTGCTGCTGGAGCATTATTGTGCTCTGTTGGAGGTATCATACTTCCTTGCTTTTTCACGCTCCCTCTGTCCTTACATTGTTATCTGTGCATCTGGCATAACAGTTGCTTCTTCTAGTTTTTTGAGTTTGAATTCATATGGGAAGATTTTTTTCCTGAAGATGCATCTATTGTTTTGGTTGAGTAGAACACTTTGGCTTTGATTCTGGGTGCATACAGTAGAGCAGTCCCTGTAATTTCTGTGACTGTACAAAGCATTAGTGGTATCTGTGATTTTCTCAGTGGCTGAGGGTGTGGTTATTAGTGGTGGCTCTGGTGAAGTATTGCTGGGGACTGAGATGCCAGGTGGGCCTTTCTTGTCTTCCTGTTGTTGCAGTGGTGGGTTGAACGTGCCTATCCTTGGACCATAGAGTGGTGTACTCTAGCACTGGTGTTAGCAGGTCCAGGCTTGAATCCCAATGTTCTTGGGTCTCCAAGTGGCTTGCACAGATGTCAGCTGTGGCAGTGGTAGGCTAGGTGAATTGGCAAGTTTTGGGGCCTCTGGGTAACCAACATGTCATGGCTGATAGCAGTGGCAATGGTAGAATAACCCTCTGGGTCCTAAATAACATACACTGGTGTCGGTGGTGACTGCAATGAGCTGGAATGGCAAGTCTCCAGGCTCACAGGTGGTGCATCCAGGCAGGTTCCAGCTGTGGTGGTAGCAACAGGGTAGGTAGGCCCAACCTCAGGCCTCTAGGAGAAGTGCTCATTTACCAGTGATGATGGACTAGGCTGGGAAATCCCCAGAGCCCTGGATTATGTGCACTGGCATTGGGGGTACAGGCAAAGCTAGATTGGGCAGACTGTCTTTAGGCCACTGATGGCATTTTCAGGTGCCTGCTTTGGTAGGCAAGGTTGGGGGCAATCCCAAAACTCCTAGCAGAATACTGAGATGGGGGATGGCAACAGCCATGCTATTGCCCTGCCACATGGGAGGGTGGGAGCCACGTTCAGTGGGAGCCACCTAGGCTGGCAGGTAAGGATTGCAAGCCCTGCTTTTGCCTCAGCCCTGGTGGCAGCTGCTTGTACCTTGCTCATGCCTCATCTCATGCAGTGGTAGGCTGAACCTCACTTGTGTCTTAGCCCTATCACTGCTGGGCCCCAAAACAATGAAATCAGTTGTGAGCTGGGCACTCAAAATGCACCATGCTGTAGTTTCTTAGGATTTAGAGGAGAATATGGTAGAGCAGTAACACTGTGCATTTCTCAGCAACACCCTATGTTAGCTTCAAGGCCCATGTGGTTCTAGGGGCTCTCCTATAGTTAAAAATGCAGAAGTCCATGGTGCAAATGTGAACCACTGAGAAATCTCGTCGTCTTTACCCTTTCTTTGCATTGGGGAGTTTCTCCTGGCTACCAGTCAGTTCTGTCCCAGCAGGCTAAACATCACTTTCCTCTCCTTCCTTGCTTTAGGTATTTCCTGTCACTTTTCTGTTGAATACCAGCTTTCTCCTTTGGAGGATGTATTTGAAGTGTAATTATTTACTCACTATTTTCTTTTTTCTTAGTGAAAGTGGTAATTATTAGATGCCTCTAGTCATCTATCTTGAAGCCCCTTCTTTATTTTATATACTTTTAATTTTTCTGAGATGGGATCTCGCTATGTTGTCAAGACAATCCTTCTGTCTCTGCCTGTCAAGTAGCTGAGACTATAGACAAGTACCACAATATCCTCTCACTCTATAGTTTCTTTTTGTATCCTTCTAACATAAACATGTGCGTTTGAAATTTCATCACAGCACTATTCACAATAACAAAGACATAAAATCAACCAAGATGTCCATCAATAGTATATTGGATAAAGAAAAGGTGGCATATTTATATCATGGAATACTATGAAGCTATAATATAGAATGATATCATGTCCTTCACAGCGACACAAATGGAACTGGAGGCCATTATCCTGAGATAATGTAGGGACAGAAAACCAAATATAACATGCTCTCACTTATAAGTGGGAGCTAAACATTGAGTATACATGGACACAAAGAAGAAAACAATGGACACTGAGGCCTATTTGAGGGTGGAGGGTCGGGGGGCGAAGAAGACTGAAAAACATCTGTCAGGTATTATGCTGAGTACCTGGGTAACAAAGTTATCTGTACAGCAAACACCCACAACACGCAATTTACCCATGTAACAAACCTGCACATTTACCCCTTGAGCCTAAAATATAAATGGAAAAGAATATTGAATTGAAATATACATTGGGTGTGTTTAGAAAAAAAGTTATGCAATATTTAAAATAGCAATGAAACACTTTCAGCACATTAAATATAATGTAATGCAATGGTAATAAACCATTGCATTGGTTTAATAATTTTTAATTATAAATAATATTTTCTTTTGCACATAATTATCTATATACATTACATATGCATGTTTATCAAAATGAAATATATTGAAACAGCAATATTTTAACAAATTTAAAGTACTTTTTTATTTCGAACTTATTTAGGCTCTTTTAAAGATAGTTAATTAAGAAGTACAGTCTAATTTGTAAATATAGTTGGGATATCAATAATACCAAGAAAAAAGACATATAAATTATTAAAGATGGTGTTACTTAGGAATCTTCACTAGGTCTGCAGTGATGTGATTATGGCTGAATTGGAGGAATTTACCCATTTTTGTTTCTGCACTGGATGATGACGGCCAATTGAGTAAGAACTAGTACTGTTTTATTCCTGCCGTTCTTCGGCTTATGGAAAAACTGAGTTTTGTGAAAAGCTAATTATATCAAAGCAATTAAATTTCTATCTACAAGTGACAGCCACATAGACAAATGAGAGTGATTCCACCTGCTTAAATTCTATTCAGCACAATATTTTTATTCAATGCCTAGAAAAGTATGGTTTTAATATACTGTTGTTAAGTAGATATTTACCTTTGAGTAGGCAAATAAGCTCAAACAATGAGATAGCCTCTTTACTGGGATTAAGAGATGGGTTTTACATGTATCAAGTATTAACCTGGGTCCACTGTTCAGATGAAATCATAACATAAAAATCCAGAAAATGTATTTTAAGTTGTTATTTTATTTGCTTTTTCTTTATTTCCTTCTTTAAATATATCTCTTGGTCCCACAGGTTGCCAGAACTTAGGCAGAATGTATACAAACAGCTTCAGCCCCACCATTGACTAGAGCTCAAGATCTAGTGGTCCAATAACAAGTTAGGACACCTGTGCGCTTTCCAACCTTCCTTTGCCTTTCCAATCCCCTGAATGTTTTAGCTGTCAACTAGCACCTGGGATACAGAGTTCATGAGGATTACGCTTAGTTAATTGCATGGTTCCTAAACTTCAGCACTTTTATTCCACTCTTATTTTTACTCACTTTATAACACTACATACCTTCATACTATAATCTATCAATTTTACCCTGTTACTTACAATTCTACTTCCCTCTTTGGTCTTGGGCTTTTTCTTCAGCCAGTCAGAAGGCCCAATGAAACTACCAACTTCTACTAACTCTTCTGGAACTAGATTCTGTCCACAGGCCATGGGCTTTTGTCTAAATTACAAATATCTCCCAAAGCTTAGACGGGATTGCCCTTTTGGTATCTATCTTGTCCCCAAAGAACAGAAGTAGCCTGAACAGGGATGAAGAATAACCATGGTCTATGAACACAGGAAGACAGACTTCGTTTTGCCAAGCCAACTCAGATAACAGTAATAACACTGTTCCCCACTATTAATAATTACTAAAATGCCACTTACCTAAAACCAAGATTTCCCATAGCATAAATGTATGCTGATCAGTTTTATAATATACTTTAGCTATTTTCAATAAAAATAATACATTGTTACATTTTTTATGACTTTGACACTTTTGAGTATTTATTATATGCCTGGAATATTGCTATGTGTTTCAAATGACTTGACTAATTGAAGCTTACAATAATTCTTCGTGATAAATACAGTTATGTTAATGAAACCAAAGCACAAAAAAGAGTCAAACAGCTAGTAAATAGTACAGCCAAGATAGCAATCCGGGTGGCCTAGTTCTAGAGCACACTTTCTTAACTACTTAGTCATGACATCTCTCTACCAACTGTACTACCAAGAAATAAAAATTTATGGCATTAACTCATAGTCTCTGAGCATCTAAGTTGACATCCTACATGCGTATTTTACTATAGTAACAACAATAACAGTATTAAAAAAATCACCTACCATTTATAGAGTATTTAGCATGTGCTAGACACTATTAGATGGTGTTACATATGTACTTCAGTTAATGTATTCAACAGCTCTACAAGACAACTATATTATTGACTTTATTTTACAGTCGAAAATACAAAGAGGAAAAATGACTAGCTCACTATTATACCCTAAATAGAAGTGGAATTGGGCTTCAAATCCAGATGTGTGCATACATCATATTGGCTAATTATGTTTTCTTTTCATTTTGAATGGTTGACTACTGGTAATATTTAAAAATACTTTATTCTGAGAAGCTATAGTAAATCATTAAGCTGATTAGCATAATTTTATGTTATAGTCCTCCCTCAAAGGCATAATGTTTATAGATGAATAGGTATTATTAATACTGGAAAATAATGCTAAAACATAAAGAACACAGATTTAACATTTGGACTTAAGCTGTTTTAAATATTTATATGACCAATGTATATATATGTGCTGATAGGGATGACATGCTTTTGATATCAAATACAATTCAGTGAAAAGTATTCTACTTAAAGTATCACTGCCACTATTGCACTGTTTTGATTCTACATTTTAAAATGCATGTGATTTTTTTAAGTGGTAAATTTTCTAAAAATTCTTTGAATAGTCTCTCATCTTTTCCTTGGCATTTTGTAAGGGACATAGTTAGAAATAGTTTTTAATGCCAGCTTTTATTTAGATGCAAAGGGCACAGGCGTATAATTGTTACATGGGCTTATTGAACTCAGGTAGTGAGCATAGTATCCAACAGGTAGATTTTTCAACTGATGCTCCCCTTTTTCTGTTCCTCCTCTAGTAGTCCCAGTGTTTATTGTTCCCATGTTTATGACTATATGTGCAAAACGTTTAGTTACCACTTATAAGTGAGAATATGCAGTTTTTATTATTTTGTTCCTACATTAATTTTCTTAGGGTCATGAATGGCCTCCAGCTCCATCCTTGTTGCTGCAAAGTACATGATCTCATTCTTTATTATGGCTGCATAGTATTCCCTGGCGTGTATGTACCACATTTTCATTATCCAATCCAGCATTGATGGGCATCTAGGTTGATTTCACATCCTTGCTTTCCAAATGGTGCAGGGATGAACATACATGTGTCTATTTGGTAGAATAATCCAATCCATGAGCACAGGATGTTTTTACATTTATTTTTGTTCTCTCTGATTTCTTGCAGAAGTGTTTTTTAGTTATCCTTGTAGAGATATTTCACCTTCTTGCTTATCTGTATTTCTAGGTATTTCGTTCGCTTTGTGGCTGTGTTAAGTGGGATTGTGTTCTAGATTTGGCTCTCAGCCTAGATGATATTGGTGTGTAGAAATCCTACTTACATTAGTCTGTTTTCATCCTGCTGATAAAGACATACCCAAGACTGGGTAATTTATAAAGAAAAAGAGGTTTAATGAACTCACAGTTCCATGTGTCTGGGGACATCTCAAAATCATGGCAGAAGGTGAGAATAAAACAAAGGCATGTCTTACATGGTGGCAGGCAATGATATAAATGAGAGCCAAGCTAATGGTGAAATCCCTTATAAAATCATCAGATCTCCTGAGACTTATTCACTACCATAAGAGTATGGAGGAAACCATCCCCACAATTCTATTATTTCCCATTTGTTCTCTCTCACAACATGTGGGAATAATGGGAGCTACAATTCAAGATGAGATTTGGGTGGGGGCTCAGCCAAACCATATCATTCCACATGTGGCCCCTCCCAAATCTCATGTCCTCACATTTCAAAACCAATCATGCCTTCCCAACAGTCCCCAAAGTCTTAAGTCATTTCAGGATTAACTCAAAAGTTCAGAATCCAAAGTTTTATCTGAAACCAGGCAAGCCTCTTCCACCTATGAGTCTACAAAATCAAAAGCAAGTTAGTTACTTCCTAGATAAAATGGGGGTATAAGGATTGGGTAAATACACCCATTCCAAATGGGAGAAATTGGCCAAAACAAAAGGGCTGAAAGTCCCATGCAAGTCCAGAATCCAGTGGGGCAGTCAAATCTAAAATATGGCTCCATATCTCACATCTAGGTCATGCTGAAACAAGAGGTAGATTCCGATGGTCTTGGGCAGCTTTGTGCCTGTGGTTTGCAGGGTACCATCTCCCTTCCAGCTGTTTTCACAGGCTTGTATTTAGTGTCTGTGGCTTTTTCAGGTGCGCGATGCTAGCTTCTGGTGGATCTATCATTCTGGGGTCTGGAGGACAATGGCCCTCTTCTCAAAGCTCCACTAGGCCATGTCCCAGTGGGGACTCTGTGGTTTTTTTTGTTGCTTCAACCCCACATTTCCTTTCTGCACTGTCCTAGCTGAGGTTCTCCATAAGGGTCCCACACCTGCAGCAAACTTTTTCGGACATCCAGGTATTTCCATACATCCTCTGAAATCTAGGTAACTGTCAACTCTTAACTTCTGTTCATCCACAGGTTCAACACCACATGGAAGCTGCCAAGGCTCAGGGCTTGCACTCTCTGAAGTCATGGCCTGAACTGTACCTTAGCCAAGGCTAAAATGGCTGGGAAGCAGGGCACTAAGTACCTCGGTGGCACACAACAGGGTGGCCCTGGCCCCGCCCACAAAACCATTTTTAATCTCCTAGGCCTCCAGGACTGTGATGGGACGAGCTGTCTTGAAAGTCTCTGACATGCCCTGTAAACATTTTCCCGATTGTCTAGGAAATTAAAATTTCGCTCCTCATTACATAGGTAAATTTCTGCTGCCAGTTTGAATTTCTCCTCAGAAAATTAGTTTTTCTTTTCTATCATGTTGTCAGCCTTCAAATTTTTTGAACTTTTATGCTTTATTTCCCTTTTAAAACTGAATGCTTTTAACAGTACCCAAGTCATGTCTTGAATGCTTTGCTGCTTAGAAATCTCTTCCAGCAGATATGCTAAATCATCCCCCTCATGTTCAAAGTTCTACAGATCTCTAGGACAAGGGCAATAAGCCATGAATCTCTTTGCTAAAACATAACAAGAGTCACATTTACTCCAGTTCCCAAAAAGTTCCTTATCTCCATCTGAGACCACCGCAGCCTGGATTTTATTGTCCATATTATTGTAATTGTTGTGGTCAAAGCCATTCAACAAGTCTCTAGGAAGTTCCAAACTTTCCCCCATATGTGTCTTCTTCTGAGTCCTCCAAACTGTTCCAGCCTCTGCCTGTTACCCAGTCAGTTCCAAAGTCACTTCCACATTTTTGAGTATCTTTATACAGTGCCCCACTCTATCGGTATCAATTTACTATATTAGTTTGCTATCATCCAGGTGATTAAGACATACCTGAGACTAGACAATTTACAAAGAAAAAGAGGGTTAATAGACTCACAGTTCCATGTGACTGGGGAGGCCTCAAAACCATGGTGGAAAATGAGGGAAGAGCAAAGGCACATCTTACATGGTGGCAGGCCAAGAGAGAAATGAGAACCCAGTGAAAGAGAAAATCTCTTGTAAAATCATCAAGTCTCATGAGACCAATTCACTATCACAAGAACAGTATAGGGGAAACTGCCCCCATAATTAAGTTATCTCCCACCAGGTCCCTCCCACAGCATGTGGGAAAAATGGAAGCTATAGTTCTAGATGAGCTTTGGTTGAGGACATAGCCAAACCACATCACTACCAATTTCTGTACATAAATATTGTATCCTAAAACTTGCTAAATTTGTTCTTCAGTTATAGTAGCCTTTTGGCACAGCCTTTGGAATTTTCTAGGTATAGATTTATATTATCAGTGAAGAGAGAGAGTTTGACTTATTTTCCTATTTGGACGCCTTTCATTTCCTTCTCTTGTTTGATTGCTCTGAATAGGACTTCTGCTACTATGTTCAATAAGAAAGGTGAGAGTTGGCATCCTTGTCTTGTTCCAGTTCTGAAGGGAAATGTTTTCAGCTTTTGCCATTCAGAATGATGTTGGCTGTGGGTTTGTCATAGATGGGTCTTATTATTTGGGATATGAGACTTCGATGCCTAGTCTGTTGAAAGTTTTTCATAAAGGGATGTTGGATTTTGTCAAAAGCTTTTTCTGCATTTATTGAGGCAGTTGTATGATTTTTTAAAATTTGGTTGATAGGATGAATCACATTTATTGATTTGTGTGTTTTGAATCAACCTTGCATCCCAAGAATAAAGCATACTTGATCATGGTGAATTAACTTTTTAATGTGCTGCTAGATTTAGTTTGCTGGTATTTTGTTGAGGATTTTTGCATCTAAGTTCATTGGAGATGTTGAACGGAAGTTTTCTTTTTTCATAGTTTCTCTGCCGGTTTGTGGTATTAGGCTGAAGCCAGTATTATAAAACGAGTTAGGAAAGATTAGCCCCTCCTTGTTCCTTTGAAACTGCTTTGGTAGGATTGGTATCAGTTCTTTGTGGACTTGGTAGAGTTATGTGAATATATCTGGTCCAGGGTTTTTTTTTGTTTTTTGGTTGGTAGATTTTGTATTGCTGATTCCATTTCAGAAGTTGATTTGGTCTACTCAGGGTTTCAATTTCTTTCTGATTCAATCTTGGGAGATTGTATGTTTCTAAGAATTCATCCATTTCTCCTAGGTATTCAATTTGTTTGCACAGAGATGTTCACAGCATTCTCTGAGAATCTTTTTCATTACTGTTTCATGAGTTGTACTGTCATCTTCATCACTTCTAATTGTACTTAATTTAGCTAGCATTTTACCAATCATATTTATTTTTTGATAACTATATTTCATTGGTCGTTTGTATACATTTTGTCTCTCAATTTCAATAAGTTTTTAATTATTTGTTTTTGTATGCTAGATTTGTGGATAGATTGTTCTTTATTTCCTAGTTTTTTTATGTATAAAGTGAAATTGTTAATTTGAGATTTTTGTAACTTCTTGAAGAAGGTAATAACCTTTCATGTTAACACTGCTGTGTCTACATTCCAGAAACTCTGGTACGTTTTGTCCTTGTTTTCATTAATGTCAAAGAATTTTTTAATTTCTGTCCTTATTTTTCTCAGAAGTTATTTAGAAGAAAGTTGTTTAATTTTCATAAATTTGTGTAGTTTTGAAAGAGATCTTCTTGATATTAATTTTTATTTCTATTGTAGTATGGTCTAAGAGTGTGCCTGGTACAATTTCAGGGTTTTTAATTTATTGAGATTTGTTTTATGACTGACCACATGGTAAACCATAGACTATGTTCTACATGTAAATGAGAAGAAGGTATATTTTGTTTCTGATGGGTATAGTGTTATATAGTTGTCTGCCAGATACAATTGGTTAAGTGTCAAGTGTAAATCCAGATTGTTTTGTGAGTTTTCCACCTTGATGATCTGTCTAATGCTGTCAGTGGGTGTTGAAGTCTCCCACTATTCTTGTGTAGTTGTCTAAGTCTTTTCATAGGCCAAGAAAAACTTGTTTTATAAATCTGAATACTCCAATATTGGGTGCATATATATTTAGTCTAGTTAAGGCTTCCAGTTGGTCTGCACTCTTTATCATTACATAATGCCCTTCTTCATAATTGTCCAGTTTTATTAAAGTCTGTTTTATTCAATGCAAGAATAACAACTCCTGCCCTTTTTTGTTTTCCATTTGTAAGGTAGATCTTTATCTGTTTTTGTTTTTCTTAGAGCCTGTGGATGTTGTTACATGTCAGATGGGTCTCTTGAAGACAACAGATGGCTGGGTGCTGTGTTATTATCCAGCCTGACACTCTGTGCCTTTTAAGTGGTGTGCTTAGCTCATTTACATACAACGTTAGTGGTGGTATGTGTGATTTTTATTCTGTCATTGTTTTGTTGGCTAGTAGTTATGTAGACTAGATTGTGTACTTGCGTAATAGTGCCTGGAGGCTGTGTGCCTCAGTATGCTTTTGTGGTAACAGCTGTCATTCATTTGAATCCATGTTTAGCACTCCCTTAAGAACCTCTTGTAATGTTGGTTTAAATGAAATGTATTCTTCCGGTGCTTGCTTGTCTGAAAAGGATTTTATTTCTGCTTCACTTATAAAGCTTAGTTTGGCAGAAATAACATTTTTAGTTGGATTTTCTTTTCTTTAAGATACTCAAATTAGGCCCTGAATCTTTCAGCTTGTAATTTTTCTGCTGAGAGGTCTGCTGCTGTTCTGATTGGCTTCCCCTTGTACTCAACTAGATCCTTTTCTCTAGCTTCTTTTAAGACTTTTTTTGGTAATGTTGACCTGGTGAATCTGAAGAATATTTGCCTTGCAGATGGTGATTTTTGTGTAGTATATTGCCAGAGTTCTCTATTTGTTGGATCTGCGTGTCAGCCACTTTAGCAAGACTAGGAAAATTTTTGTAGACTATATGTTTAAATATATTTTCCAAGTTGCTTGTTCTCTCTCCTTCCCTCTCAGAAATACCAATGAGTCATAGATTTGGTCTCTTGCATAATCTCTTATTATTCAGAGGTTTTGTTCATTTTTCTTGTTATTTTTCTTTATTTTTGTCTGATTAAGTTGATTTGGAGAACAGATCTTCTAGCTCTGAGATTCTTTCCTCAGCTTGGTCAATTCTGCTATTAATACTTGTGATGATATTATAAAATTTCTGTAGTGAGTTTTTTAGCTATGCAAGTTCAGTTTGGTTCTTTCTGAAAATGGCTACTTTTTCGTTCATCTCTTGAATCATTTTATTGGATTTCTTGTATTGAGCTTAAACTTCCTTCCAAATCTCAATAAGTTGCCTTGCCATTCAGATTCTGAATTCTATCTGTCATTTTGGTCATTTCTGTCTGGTTAAGAACCATAGCTGTAGAACAAGTCTATTGTTTTGACATAAGGCATAATCTGGGTTTTTGGACTTTCATAGTCCTTTTGTTGATTCTTTCTCATCTGAGAGAGTTGACGTTCCTTTAACTGTGGTATACATTGAGTATAGTTAGTTGGCTTCATTTCTGGATGCCTTCAGAGGGCCTGGGCTCTGAACAGAATTTTTATGTGTGGGTGAATTTTTGCACCTGTTTTCACAGGTGTACGTTTTAGTGGGATAAATTTTTGGTATTATAGTTTGGGCTGCAATTGAGTAGATGGGTTTGAGTAATAACCGGTGGCTATTTTAATAACCAAATGTGTAGCACTTTTGTACCTTCTTATATTCAAGGGCATGCTCTGTGATTGGTCAGGACACAGTTGGCCTCTTAACCAGGTATAACCCTGGGCCTTGGAGGGGCCCCTCCAATCACTGGCATGGTGCCAGTGGCTTTTATTGTTGTTGTTAGCTGTTCTGGATTGCAATGCCTTCTAGGGTAGAGGCTGTAGTAGGAAGATACGCCACACTCTTCCTGAACAGGCCCTGTGAAGGGAGGCACACCTCACTCCTGCCCTGCCCCAGGGACCTACATATCTAATTCCTCTCAGCACTCTGATTGTGGGGGCTCCACCCCCACTGGAGTGCCAGCCACAGATCTTGGCTCTATATTCCTGAGCAGCTCTGGGGTACTGGGGCTTCCCATGGCTGGGGTTTGGGTTCCTGCTGTGGTGAGGTATCTGGTGTGCTCCCAGATAAGCAGAGAAAGTACTCACGTGCAGCAATGACTCAGGCTAGGCTACCATCTGCACTGTGCATCTGCTCCTGTGGGGTGGCTGGCCATTGGCCCTGGGAAGGGCTGGTGGACAGGAGGGTTTGCAGAGCAGTTGTGCCCCAGTCCCAGTGGAAGCTGGCTCCACCTTTTCCTGGCTCAGGGGTCAGCTGGGGCCCATGTCTCCCAGAAAGGGATGGGGAGCCTTAGGGGATGAGCATCTGTGGTTGCTCTCCACTCAAGCTTTCCAGCACACAAAAGCTCCCGAGCTTTATGCCATCTGAAGGCCAGTCTCTACTTGCTTCCAGAAGAGATCCCACTGCTAGCTCACCTATCCATGAGAGATGTGGAGTCTCCAGTAGCTAGGATCTCATGGGTCCATGATGAGATTGAATTGTCTCTCAGTTCTCTCATTCACCCCTTATCCTTGGGCCATTCGAGGCTGGGAACTAAACCTGGCATTCAGGCAACCCATGGAGGTTTTCAAGCTTTCTCTCTTTTCACTGTTGGCTTCAGTATTTCTTTTTCATCCAGTCCTAGCGTTTTTTATTCTGACTATTTGCCCAAATTATGGTGGTTTACTCAGCAATTTTGTCTCCCTCAGTGGAAACAGTGCTCTGGCTGCATCTCGTCAGCCATCTTTTCCCCTCTAGAAATGAGTTTGTTGGGAGAAACAAGAGCCTACTGTATTATCTCCAATGGAATTTTCTCATTTAATTATTTTTTTTGGGAAAAGGAGAGTCTGGTCAAAGATTCTCCAAAACTCCTTCATTTCTAAATGTGGCTAATGATCTCGATAATCATATCTATGATATTCATAATCTGCAGAATGATCTATTCTGTAGACACCTGAGTATCTATAGAGTTTGCCCAAATAAGAGACATATAGCTCTCTTTACTACTTACTGAGCAGAGACACTTACTTGCTATAGGAAATTAGAAATCTCAAAGGTTGGAAAAAGATATGTTATTCCAGGAATATGACATGCTAATAAAAAGCAGTTATGTAGGGCTTTCCAACAGAAAATTTACTAAAAGCAAGAACTTTCACCATAACCTAACACCATTTAAATAGTTAGAATTCTCAGTCACATTCGTCTAAAGGAGAAAATAAAACAAGCCTGGTATGAAAGAAGTTAGATAGTCCACTGTACAAAATCCCTTGATCTATTATTTATTAACCCATGCCACTGAGAGGAATTTTGTTCAGCAAGAGGAGCAAAAACTAACTTAAACCCCATTTGCTTCTGAGATTGCAACATATCTATACATTTAAACTAAGAAGTTGTAAATATAATTTCTCACAAACTATAGTTTAGAAAGAAGTGCAGATGCTGTTAAAATGAATTTGCTGTTAACTCCCTAAAAGCAAACTGCCAATATTTGCCAATTTTGAAAATATTTCATGACAACCTTATGCTAATCTTTTATTTCACTTACATAAGATGTTATTTGCAATAAGTCTTCTTTCCACTGAAAAATGTTTGTATACCACTAACTTTTAAACAGCCTGCCCTCTCTAAAACATAAGAATACCTTGCCATTATGTTATCGAATTGTAGCATTTCCCCTTCTATAAAATGTGCTGTTTTAGAACAGATATTTTTAAAAGAGTGAAAATAAATATAAATAAATACTTTTCTGAGTTTCTTTGGATAAAATATTATCCATAATACTAAAAACTATAAGCTTATAATGCTTTATACATTTATGAATAACATTACATTACAAGAAGATGAGAATGAACCTAACACATGAATGAGCACACATAAACTTAGATACATAAAGTGTCTTAAATATATAATTAATACTTTTCTGCATGATTAGCTTTGAATCTAAACAAGGTTGTTATTGAAGAGAATACTGGAGCCACATTAGAACATTACTCATTACAGTTGATAATTTTGTATACAAATTTTACCAGAGCCCCTTCCAAAGGGAATTTCAATTTAGTGGTGAATTGAAAAATGTTTGACAACTAATATTTTTTAAAAAAATTAGAGCTCTGATTTCTGATTTGCATTTTACCTTGGTTGATTTCAGACTAACCACATGCTGTCACAGAAAAAAAATTTGGGAACGTATGTGTACAGTTGGGCTCATGCAAGTTAATATGAGCTACTTTCTGTTTACTACTGGCTCAGTTTTTTTTAGTGGAAGTATCAAAAGAAACTTGCTCAAATATAATCTTGCATCTGAAAGCATGGATTCTGAAAAGAGTACTGGAATGAGGCTTACTGCCAACGCTTTAATGCAAGCCTCATGATTTTTTGCTTTAACTATTACCATAATCTTCTAATTGATCTTGTCTCATCTCTCTCTCCTTCTTTATCCTCAACTCTGCTGCTATCAGAGGGATATTTCAGAAGTACAGATTTCTACACATCAATCACTCCTTCAGTTCCTCGGAGGATTAAGTTCAAAGAATGTGTGACAATCAGATCTCTTCATGGAAGGCAGAGCACTTTTTCTAGATTTTCTAGTTTGTGGGCATAAAGGTGTTAATAGAAGTCTCTGATAATTATTTGTATTTCTTTGGGGTCAGTGGAAACATCTTCTTTGTAATTTTTAATTGTGTTTATTTAAATCTTTATTTTTTTCTTTGTTAGTCCAGCTAGCATGGTAACTCTGTTTTAAGATTTTGAGTAATTGCTACACAGCTTTTCACAATGACTAAATTAATTTACACTCTCACCAGCAGGGTAGACATGTTCCCTTTTCTCCACAACCTCATCAGCATCTGTTATTTTCTGACTTTTTAGTAATACTCATTGTACTTTTCATGCATTCATGTATTCTGCATGGTTTCTCCAGTCATGCAGAACTGTGAGTCAATTAAACCTCCTTTGGGTATTTAAATGGTTTTCTCACTGTGGCTTTGATTTTCATTTTTCTAATGATAACAGATGTTGGGTGTATTAGTCTGTTTCCACACTGTTACAACTTGAGACTGCGTAATGTATAAACAAAGAATGCTTAATTGACTCACAGTTCTGCATGGCTGGGGAGACCTCAGGGAACTTACAATCATGGCAGAAGGTGAAGAAGAAGGAGGGCACATCTTACATGGCTGCAGGAGAGAGAGAGCAGGGGAAACCACCACTTTTAAACCATCAAATCTTGTAAGAACTCCCTCACTATCATAAAAACGCCATGGGGAGAACTGCCGCAAAGACCAAGTCACCTTCCACCTGATTTTTCCCTCGACATATGGATATTACAGTTCTAGAAGAGATTTGGGTGGGCACAAAGAGTTAAATCATATCTTTCTTCCTCTGGCCCCTTCTAAATCTCACGTCTTTTTACATTTAAAAACCAATCTTGTTTTCCCAACAGCTCCCCAAAGTCTTAACTCATTCCAACCTTGACCCAAAAGTCTAGGTCCAAAGTTTCATTTGAGAAAAAGTCCTTTCCACCTATAAGCCTGTAAAATCAAAAACAAGTTAAGTACTTCCAAGGTGCAATAAAGGTACAGGCATTGGGTAAATATTATGATTTCTAATGGGAGAAATTAACCAAAACAAAGGGACCACAGGCCACATGAAAGTCTGAAACCCGGTGGGGCAGTCATTAAATCTTAAATCTTACAGTCAAAATAAATTTTATTTTGACTTCACGTTTCACATCCAGGGCATGCTGATGCAAGAAGTGGGCTCCCACAGCCTTGGGCAGCTCTGCCCCTGTGACCCTGCAGGGTACATCAGTTGTGGCTGCTTTCACAGCCTGACATTGAGTGCCTGTGGCTTTTCCAGGTGTGTGATGCAAGCTGTTGGTGGATTTACCATCCTAGGGTATGGTGGATGATGGCCCTTTTCTCACAGTGCCACTAAGTAGTGCTCCACCTCTGTGATTAACCCACTTTAAACACACTTTCCCTCACTAGCCCAGTGGTGCAAATTCAAGTGCCTATAAAGGCCAGGAACATAACAGGATTGAGTAAATTAAAATGAAGAGGCCTATCAAAACATTTTTATGTGAGAAAATGAATTCACTGTTATAAATTTTATTTTTCAAGACTTTAAGATGTTTTTAGGTTAAAATATCCCATTAAGAAATGTGGTGAATAGTCTATCAATGGATCAATGCCTAAAGAAAATATGATATACATACACAATATAATACTATTCAGCCATAAAAAGAATGATATCCTGTCATTTTCATCAACATAGATGAAACTGGAAGTCGTTATATTAAGTGTAATATGCTGGGCACTGAAAACAAATGTCATATGTGGGAGATAAATAAGTTGATATACTGGAGGTAGAAGGCTGAATGATGGTTACCAGAGGCTAGGAAATATGTTTGGGGAAGGGAATAAAGAAAGGTTAATTAATAGGTACCAAAATTCAGTTATATAGAAGGAATGAACTCTATTGTTTAGGAGTGTATTAGGGTGGCATGGTTAATAATTTGTTGTATATTTTGAAAATATAAAAGATTCAAAATGTTCCCAACACAAAGAAATACATTTTTAAAGTGACAGATATACAAATTACCCTCATCTAACTTTTACATGTTTCATACATGTATCAAATGATCACATGTATCTCACAAATATGTACAGTTATTATATATTAATAAAAAATGGTGAATGAATTCAGAAATAAAAGGAACAAATAATTTTCTCTGGCCTAAGCAAAACACATATGAGCTGAGTTCCGCCCCCCTGGGCTTCTAGTTTCTGGCTTTGAGTCCAGCTTCACCATGATCAATGTGATCCAGATGGCGTGTCTGACCATGTCACCCAGGACAAAGAATGACCTGGATAGTGAGAGTTCTGTGTAGCTCTGACTTTAACCTCCTCTTTTGGGGGAATTGTAACCACAGCCATTTTTGCCTGCATTTTTCTCCATTTCACTTTCACACTCCTCTCCTTTCTCCAGTCAGAATGCTGCTTGAGATTTGACTTGTGTGTTAGTGGTGACTTCTCACTGTCTTTGGTGATCGTTGAAAAATGGTTCGCAATCAATTTTATTATTATTGTAGTAGACATTCTTTTTTAAATTTCCTTACCTCTCCATTTATATAACTATCTTTTAAAAAATTATTTTTGTTTTAATATTGGAAGCCTTAATGTAGTATTGGTACAACTGGTTTGGGACTTAGAAAAAAATTAAGTTGAATCTCTAACTCACTTGCAATGCCTACATAAATGTTAGATCAATAATTTAATTAAACTAAAAGACTTCTGCACAGAAAAATAGATAGCAGAGTTAACAGAAAGATTACAGGGTGGGAGAAATTTTTGACAGTGCATACATCTGACAAACAATTAATATTCAGAATCTACAAAGAACTCAAACAATCAGCAGGAAAAAAGAAAAAAACCCAAAAAATAATCATCAAAAATGGGCTAAGGGCATGAGTAGCCAATTCTCAAACGAAGATATACAAGTGGCCAAGAAACACATGGAAAAATGCTCAACATCATCAACTAATTATCAAATCATCAACTAATTATCAGGATAATAATCAGCTCAAATCATCAACTAATTATCAGGAATATGCAAACCAAAACCGCCATGGGATAGCACCTCATTTCTGCAGAAATGGCCATATTCAAAAAATTAAAAAATACTAGACATTGACAGGGATGTGGTGAAAAGGAAACACTTTTGCACTGTTGGTGGGAATGTAAACCAGTAAGACCACTATGGAAAATAGAACTAAAAATAGATCTACCATTATATCCAGCAATCTCACTACTAGGTATCTAACCAGAAGAGAATAAGTCATTATATGAAAAAGTTACTTGTACACACATGATTATAGCAGCACAATTTGCAATTGCAAAAATATGGAACCAGACCAAGTGCTCATCAATCAACAAGTGGATAAAGAAAACATGGTAAATATATATACCATAGAATACTACTCGGCCGTAAGAAACAAATTAATGGCATTCACAGCAATCTGGATGGAATTGAAGACGATTATTCTAAGTGAAGTAACTCAGGAATGGGAAACCAAATATCGCATGTTCTCTCATATGTGGAAGCTAAGCTATGAGGACGCAAAGGAGTAAGGACGATACATTGGACTCTAAAATCTCAGGGGAATGGGTGAGGGGTGGCTAGGCATACAAATACGGCACATTGGGTACATCGCACACTGCTCAGGTGATGGGTACAACAAAATCTCAGGAATCACCACTGAAGAACTTACACATGTAACAAAGCACCACCTGTTCCACAAAAACCTATTAAAAAAAAAACCTAAAAATTAAAAAAAGAACGTCATAAGAGGAAAAGATGATGATGGTGTATTCATTAATGTCAGAGACACAAAAATTACAGTGGCTTAAGCAAAATAATAGCTTATCTCTGATGTGCCAGTCTGAGTAAAAGCAACCAAAAGCTGATAGGGCAGCTTCAGTGCTAAGAACCCAGGTTTCTTCTGTCTTTACTTCCATCATTTCTAAGAACATTTCCCTGACTTTCATAGATGAAGACCTCATGAGCTGGATCTCTATTCCAACCAGCAGGACAATAGAGAAGGGGATTGGAAGGCACAACCTGGAATTTTCACACATTGCTTCCCCTTAAATCTCATTTTCCCACAGTCTTAATGTCACACCTAGCTAGAAAGAAGGCTGAAAAATGCCTTTATTTGGGATTGCCTTGATCTTAGCTCAGATTTAGGGGTTTGGTAACTAAAAAAAGAAGGGCCAATAGATGTAGAAAAACAACTAACAGTATCTGCTATAGTTATTAACTTAAGACTGATAGGGAAACAAAAGAAAAGTAGCCCTGCAAAGATAAAGTTGGTATCCAGTTGATGGACTCATTACTATAAAAGTCTGAGAGGAGGAACTGGGATCCCAGAGAGGTTCCCATAGCAGAGATAAATGCCTTTGTTCGTCTTGTTGCTTTTGTTCATGTGCTGCCAGACAGGAAGAATCACCAACACACACACACACACACACACACACACACACACACACGGCAAACAGGAAGAGGGTGAAGACCTCTCTTGTTTTGGCACCAGGATGAGGGAAATACCCTCAGTCATGGCCCTGATTACAAAGATCCTGGGATTCAGCTTCTCTGGAAGTCTCAATACCTTTGGATTAAATGTTCTGGGAGTTGGATATGGCTGTGTGGTAATATTACTTCCAGTCTTCTCTTTAAGTTTACCACTGAGAACTGAGCTCATGGGGCAATTTTCTGTCTTTGTTCCTTCAGCTCCTTCTTCACTCACGAATTCACGCTTTCCAATTTTGTCGTTTGAGAGCATGGACTAAGGTTGTGGAATGTTCTGAAGCTAGAGGAGGCTAAGTTCAAATCCTGCCTCTGTTCCTTTCTTGTTGTGTGTGTGATCTTGGAGAAGAAGCCTAACTTCTTTGAGCCTCAGTTTCCATTTCTAGAAAAGGAGTACAAATAATAGTCCCTCCATCTCAAAGTTGTCATGTGAATTAAATGTATTTAAAGCCAAAAAAGAAAAAAAAAATTTAAACATAAAACTGGAAACTTTAATCAATTGAAATGTAATATCAAGGATTAGATTCATTTTTCTGTCTAAAACAACTTAAAAGTGAACAAAACAAGTAAAACAAAGACAATGAAAGGCATTGATCATCAGGTATTGAAAGACAGTGGTTTCTACAATTGTAGTGAGCTCTGTGATTGCCCCAGTCTAGTGCTTTGGGAAAGTTTTCAGTCAGCAGTACAGGGAAGAGGAACACAATCAGAATCAAGTAGATACCCTGAGTTGAGAAGATAAAGAATGAGTCCAGGAAAACCAAGGCAGCTGGAGTTTGCAATGCAGAGTACCAGTGAGAAGAAAGATAAAAGGATGATAGCAAACAGTACTCACTCCTTGCAGAGTCTGTTATTTTGCCTATTTCTACCAGCTAGAGTAAAAAAGCACATAACTCATGGTACATTGATTACAATACTTAGAGCTGACTTACCCAGTACTTGGAAAAAAAAAACCATAATCCCAGACTAAATAAACACAATCTAATTCTGCCTTGTTAAGCTGAAAAGCAAGACCCCAAAAGATCAAAATATGTCTGTCATTTAACTGCATTCCAGACCGAAGCTCAAGAATATTTTTAAAAGTACAAAATTATGCGTCACTCTAAAAGGAAACACTTACATGTCTGACATGTAACAGATTTCCAGACATGTAAAGAAATATAAAGATATAACCCATAATTAGAAGAAAACTCAATTAATTCCACACCAGAAATGACTCAGATTATAAAACTAGAAGATAAGAATAGTCAGTTAACAAGACCGTGTTCTATATCTTCAAGAAGTTACAGGAAAGGCTGCATATGTTAAGTAGAGAAATGGAAGAAATGTGTTTTTAAACAACCCTATTTGACCTGCTAATGATAAAAATTGCAATGTCTGAAATGATTAAAATGTGCTGCATGGGTTGAAGTTATACTAATATTCAGAAGAAAAGATTAGTTAACCTGAAGACAGCAATAGAAACTACTAAAATTAAGAAAGATTAAAAAGATGAAAAAATTTACACAATATCCATGAGCTGTGATACGGTTTCAAGCAGCCAAATAAATGTTCAAATGAAGTCCATAAAAAAGTAGGGCAGAAAAATTGCTTGGTGAATTAATGGTTAAAATGCTGCAAATTTTACACAAACTCTACTCTCAGAGATCAAGGAATCTAAACAAACTCTAAACAAAAATAACAACTCAGGCCAAGATGGCTTGATTTGGAGCAGCTATAGTCAATGGCTCTCACGAGGAGAGAGATACTTTTTCTTTGAAAATAGCAAGTGAATTCTGTACCTTCAACTGAAGTATCCAGGTTCTCACATTGGGACTGACTACTGGCTAGTCGGACAGCTTGACCCATGGAGAGGGAGGAAAAGCAGAGTGGGAAGATAACCCACCTGGGAGTGGCATAGAGCCCAGGTTGCTCCCATCCCCAGCCAAAGGAGGTGGTGAGTGATTGTGTGACCCCATCTGGGAAACCACACTTAGCACATGGATCTTTACAACATGCAGGTAAGGAGATTCCCCTCGTGGGCCCACACCATCAGGGTCTTGGGTCAAAAGCACAGAACTGTGCAGTCTCAGCAGAGCAACCACTTGGGCACGCACAGAGACCCTGGAATTGTTTTGCATACTCTGGCCCCAGGAATTCTGGCAAGGTGGCAGATTCGTCTGTGCATTCCCCTGGGAAGGGAGCTGAATCCCAGGAGCCTAGTGGTTTCATTCTATAAGTGCCACTCTCACAGCATCTCAAAAGTTAAGACCCATTGGCTTGGAATTCAAGACAGCCAGTGACAGCAGGCTGAAGACTGAGATGGACCAAGTTCTCAGAGGGAGGGGTAGCCACCATCTCTGTGGTTTGAGTCAGCTGTTCTAGCCCACCAGCTCTGGGGATTCCATGTTGTCTAGACTGGGAGGAGTTCCCCACAATGCAACACAGCTGCTGTGCCAGATCGTGGCCATACTGCTTCTTTAAGTGGGACCCAGATTCATCCCTCCTCACTGGGTAAGACCTCCCTGCGGAAATTTCAGTAACACCAGCCAGAGTTATACCACAGAATACTGATCTCTCCCTGGGATGGAGCCCCTGGAGGGAGGGGTTGCCACCATTTGTGAGGTTCAGCCAACTTAATCTTTTCATCCTCCTGGCGCTGGAAAGTCTAGGCAATCTGGACAGGACTGGAAAGAGGAAGAAATGTGCTTTGTCTGTAGGCTGTCTTGGTGAATGATGACTCAGCTTGGTCCAGAACCTTGGCCCGAGACCAATCAAGAGCTGAAGTGATGATTCACAGAGGCTGCTCAGCTTGGCCCAGGACCTATTAGAAGCTGAAATGGAAGCTTGGCACAGGACCAATTAGGGGCTGAAATGATGATTCATAGAAGCCAGATTTATAGTCCTAATAAAGGAAAGTAGCGTGTCCACTGGAATCCACTGGATCCCACTGTTCCCATGCTCACAAAAGGAGAAGAAATATCCAGGGAGGTCACTGACAATCTAAAGGCAAAGGCATTTTCTATGGCAAGCCTTGTTCCCTATCAGAGTGAACTGAAGTCTTATGCAAGTTTTTATCCAAATGGGCCAGAGGATTTTTCTATCTATCTGTTCAGCCTTGAACATGTCTCCAGGCACAACATCCTGTTCTAGTCCCCTTATCTGTGCCTGCAGCTTGAATTTTTTTCCCAGGCTACTTTTTATGTTATGTGGGGAAGAGGCACTAATCCACGGGCTGGGGGCTCTCTGGGACCCTTCCCTTCTTATCAACCTAAGGCAAGCTACCTAACTCCTTTCATTCCCACCTCAGGAGTGGAGATGCTCACTTCTTTCATGGAGATTCAGCATTGATCTTTCTGGTTACTTTCTGCTGGAGAGGAGAGTTGTGTAGAGAACAGCAGCTAGGATTCCTTTTGAGGTTCTTTTAAGGGTCCTCAGAAGAAAGGTGCATTCATGCATGGTTCCATTCGCATCACCATTTGGAGCTTGATAGCCTCTATGTGAAAAGAAACAATTTGGGTTATTAGAGGACATATTTTAAAATGAGACAAAGTGGGTAAGGACAGCTTAAAAATCTTGAGGCTGGCCGGGCGCGGTGGCTCAAGCCTGTAATCCCAGCACTTTGGGAGGCCGAGGAGGGTGGATCACAAGGTCAAGAGATGGAGACCATCCTGGTCAACATGGTGAAACCCCGTCTCTACTAAAAAATATACAAAAAATTAGCTGGGCATGGTGGCACGTGCCTGTAATCCCAGCTACTCAGGAGGCTGAGGCAGGAGAATTGCCTGAACCCAGGAGGCGGAGGTTGCAGTGAGCCAAGATCGCACCATTGCACTCCAGCCTGGATAACAAGCGCAAAACTCTGTCTCAAAAAAAAAAAAAAAAAAAAAAAATTCTTGAGGCTGTGGACATATTTTTATAAGTAGTGACTATAGTTATGCTTGCTAAGGTTTGAGAGCATGGGGCTTAGCTCTGGTTAGTTTTCCTAATTTTATCCTTCCAAAGAGACTTTTGGGTTATGGGAACCCTATTTATTTCAATTACCCAGCAAGATCTGTAGAATACTTGCTTAAACTAGAATATTGATCCAGATTCTTACATTACCCATCTCTTTCGGTCTCCACTGAACCATAGCTGGAGATTCCTCGTTGGCTCACACAAATAAGCATGATCATTTTTAAATGCAGGCAAAAAGTTAAAAATAATAAGACTGGAAGTTAATGATAGATGGATGAAAAGTTTTAAAACATAATTTCTCTCTCTCCAGTCCTCATTTTGGTTTAAAACAACTTATGATATGACTGTGTAGACAGGTATGAGGCCAGTTTTCTCAAGGGGGTTTTACTGACTTTGCAAGTCAAGGTTGATTGCTTAAAGGGAAGCACACCTTTCTAGTCAAAGCCTAGGAAAAATAACCAGCTTTTCCAATTGTGTTTTGTTGCAAAAGAAAATGGATTCTTGTTGCACTGATGCAAACTATATTGTTGTAATTCAAGAACACTTATAACTAGTTTCTAAATTATGGAGAATCTAGGCAGAGAGAAGCAAACATGTTTCGAATCTTGATCACAAGAGTATAACTTCCCCAGTTGTTAAAAACTTTTAAGAGTATCCTTGACTATGAAACATAAAATAAGGATCAGCAATGTTCCAAGCAACAGTGAAAGGCTTGCTTCTGTTTTTTATTAGTTTAGTCCAGTTCATGAATATATGCTCTGCTTGATATTCATAAATATTTTAGCTTTTCATGAGTTCTGTACATTTTTCTGTTATGAGAAACCTGTATTTGTGAGAACCTGTTAAAATCTCAGTTTGATTATAAACCATCTTTTGAAGAGAATTAAAGCAAGACAATGATTGTCTGTAAATGACAAAATGTCCAATTAGGATACAGTCAGAAACACAATTGACAAAGAAATGTGGTTATTTTTGTGGTTTACAGTAACCCAGCACAGTAACCTTAATTGTGATTGATAGCACATATTTAGACATTAGAACCTTAGACATCCCATAGAGTTTTGGAACATATGTTAATATTAGTCACTAAAATATTACCTGAAGAATATTAGATATTACACTGGCAATCCCATATACCTAAACATGTTAAATAATCTTATTTACATCCCTTCTGGATATTCCAGGGGCCCTCTGCAGCACACAAAAGCTAGGCACCAAGTATGACAACCTTGAAACTGAAATTTGATTTTTGGAAGTCTGTTGCATGTGTTAGAGGTTTAAAACATTTGATACCATTAAATTGAATTTTAAGTTATCATAAGTCATTTGTTTTGCCAAAATGATGACTTAAGAATTTGAAAAAGCAAAAATTTTTATTAGCCCTTATTATTACCTGAAAATCCTGCTGAAGAGAGAGAAAGCTAAATTTTACTCTTGCATTAGTTTACTATTAATGTTATCCTCACTTTTAATGAAACTTTATATACAATTCTATTTAATCTTAACCACTTTGATGATGAGGCAAGATTTTTCAGAAACCTTTTATAACACTTTTGAAGTAAGTCAGTATGTTTACACACAGAACTTCTTTTGCAAGATTAATTTTTACAGTTTTTTCACAATTTGCTAAAACCTTCTTTATTTTATCTAATTTAAGACAATTATTTGTCTCTAGGCAAAATGTACATTTCCATGCCTTTTTATAATCCCTTTTACTATAAACACATATTACTGTTGTTAGATACCTTGAAAGTAAATTTATTTCCAGTAGTTTTAATTATATATCATAATGGTAATTCTTAGCAATTTTTCACTTGATTGTAAAACCGGGTAAGTTGTTCTAATTATTTTCTTGGTGTAGATAAAGTTTGACTCCTTCCAGCATAGTTAGTGGCATGGATACTTCTATATGTCTCCCTTTTATATTCTTCCAAGGAGTCCTAGGCCACCAGAAGTTATTCTGGGATCTTTTATGCACACATTAAGAGTGACAAGACAGTGGAGAAAAGTAATTCAAAGGACTGGGAAAGAAACTTCTTCCAGAAAAAACAAGATTTTGAAGAGAAATACATACAGGACTTTTAAATATATTCATAGTTTGGATATCCACTTTTGATTAAGCTGAGCACACGTTGAGAAAATTCTTTTTCATTAATTAAAACTTTGCAAAGCAGATAAACAGCGATTCTAATCATTTATTTTACCGGTTTGCACCACTACCTGTTCTCAATCATGTTCAAGTTCTCTAGTTTACTCTGGGAAAAATTGGCTGGGTTGAGGCAAGGGTAGGTTTTTTTTGTTTTGTTTTTTGCTGGATTGCAGATCCCTCTGGCAGCAAAGCTTGACATTTGAGGAGGCAACTGTTTGCTAACCAGAGACTTCCCTTAGAGGACAGCAGCCCAGCTATACTACATTGGGTGCAAACAGGTAACTTATTCCCCATGGTTAAACCACTGGCTTTTGAGCTGGACTTCAAGCCTCAGCCAAAACTCCCAGGGCTATTTCCTTCCTTTCTGATACATAGAGATTAAATTCCTTCCCTATGGGAAGACAGAGGGCTTATGCTTGAAGTAAGGCTTGCTTAGGTGGTTGAAGGCTTTTATGTTTTAGTTTCCCAAGTTAGGGAGTGAGTTCTAGCTGCTTAAGCTTCTTTTCTGAGGTATTAAACAGGATGAGCTATTTCACCATATCCAGGCACCCACAGTCTGCAAAATTCAGTAATGCCCAGGAATCCCCTTACCTGTTAAAATGGGCTTAATCTTTTCCTCAACTGCTGTTTTTATTCCTTTTCACCAGGCTAGACCTAGGTGCTTTACTGAAGTTTGACAGAACTTAGCTTTAGAATTTGAGACCCTATATTCCCTTTTTGCTAAGTAATTGAGGAGAGAATTAGTAGCTTCCTGAGATCCCCTCAGTTGGGGTGCAGAGGAGAATATTATTTACATACTGCAAAGTTTCAACTTGAGGGTGAGAAAACTAGTAATAGCTTTACAAAGAACCTGTTTCAGGAACTTCCTTCTGATATCAAGGGCTTCCTGAGTAATGAAAATTTTTTTTCTTTGTTATTGAATTGGGAGACAAAGTTGTATTTCACTAAATCTCTTTTCAGCCTTTCCAAAAAGGCAGGGGAATTTTCATCTGGTTTCTGGTTCAACAAAAACAGTTCAGAGTAATTAAGATGTTTGGTTCTGGTTCTTGGCAAGCCTTTTACAATAGAAATCAGAAAGTGTTTTCTACTGTCTATGTGATTACTAGGGCTCTAATTAGAGTTTTCAAGGGGCACTGTTTCTCTTTCTGTTGGGAATGCGGATTCTGTCTCTTTCTCACCTTCTTTTATTTTAGACTTCTTCCATTAAGACTTTCAGACTGGCTATAGAAGATACGCTGTTTATCTCCTAATGTTTTTGCTGCCTGTGAGGCCGCCTGCTTTTCTGCGACAGTTAGGGTTTGACTTAAAAGTAGCATAGCGTCTGTCCATGTTAGATTAAACACTTGGGTTAAATTTTGAAAAGCTTCTTTATATTTATCAGAGTCATTAGAGAACTTGCCTAGGTCCCCATAAGGCCCTGCAATGAGAAGGGAATTTGAATCCTAGCAACACCATGCCCATCAGGCATTTCCCGCAGGGGCAAGAGCAAAGTTGGCAATTTCCTGAGTGGCACAACCAGAGGAGCTAATGATTTGGCTGTTGGGAACAGCTAACAAGTGGGGCAGGCAAGGAACCTAGAAGTTGCATTTTAGGGTTCCTCAATGGTTTGTCTCTCTGACTTTGAGTAATCATTCTTAGTAGGCTTGCCTGACATGGCTGCCAAAGGGGCAGGGTCAACTGTACAATTCTTATAAAGATTTGGGTTTTCTCAAAAAGCAAAAAAAAAAAAAAAAGCCTGTACGTGGGGAACCTCGGACCACTTGCCTTCCCACTTACAGAAAAGGTCTAGTTGTTGAATAGTATAGAAATCAAGACTTCCCTCAGAAAGCCAGGTTTGTATATCCCCAAGATGATAACAAGGCCATGCCCCTGAGCAATAGAATATAAGCCATTTTCTTTTCAGAGTTTTAGGGTCAAAGGGGTTCCAGTGATTCAAAACACACTCAAGGGGAGTACTAATTAACTGCAGATGGCTTGTTACTCATCTAGAGAGAGAGGGGAGACAGGGTGTCCCTTTTTCCCGTTCCTCTGATTTGTGTGACCTAGGGTGTAGGGAAAAAACGAAAGTTTCCCATTCTCATCCTCCCCCTCTCCTCTGGGTCCCAGTGACTGTTGTAAGTGCTTCCCCAGGATATAAGTGTGACCTTTTATCCATGGTCCCAGAAAAGCTAGTCAGCAGCGCTTATTCACACTTATCTGCTCAAAACCTTAGCCCTCTGCCCTGCTGGATTCCTAGACCCACCTAGCTTAGAAGGCTCCCAAGGTACCCCAGAGGCTTGGGAGAGATTATGTAGTAGTTGGACCTGGTCCAGACTGTTTAATGGAGGGAGTGTCCTAACACCATTTCTGGATTCCCTTGCTATGGCACCAACACCAAAAAAAAAAAAATCAAAATCCCAAAGAATGGGACTGAATAAGTTCTAAATGTAAACTTCGCTTTCTGTTTAAATTCCAATGTAATTGAATGCAACACAGGTGCCTTGAAGAGTGTCAAAATTGAATGGCTGCCCCTCCTTTGATGGGAACAGTATTGAAGCCAAGATCTGTCTTATCAAAATGTCTTCTTCCTGACTGTTGGAAGTAGAGTTTTTCTGTCTATAAATAGATCATGGGGTCTGATCCTGATAGAAGACAAAAATGGAAACGAATTGGGAGACTAGAGGTTTGGGACAGAGAGCTGTCACATCTCCCCATGGAGAAATATCCCATTTCACTAGGTGGCACTGTAGGTTAGAAATGTTAGGTAAATACTGATTTTAAATTCTATTCAGGCAAAAAATTAGACAGTTTTGGGGTTTGATAGGCTGTCCCTATAGCATGCCTCCCAGCATGAGAAAATTAACTTGTCTCATTAAAAAAAAAAAAAAAAAACTGTTTAAATCCATCGGAAAATGCTGAACTCTCATACGAAGGAAATAATCCAAATGGAGAGGTTATTCACTTGGGATGAAGTATGTTCTGATATGGTGCTATAAAAGTCCATCATTGAGAGATAGAAGGGACGTTACTAGATAAATACTTCAACTGAAATCTTGAATTCCCTGTTTCCAGGAACTCACAAAAACAACAACTATTTGAATTACATTCCTGATTACTGAGAAACCAACTGACTCTACCCAGCAAGACTATGTTTGTAGGTTGCAAAAACACCTGCAACATTGTATAAGAAAAAGGGATAGGAGACATGATCGCTGCAAAAGGAAAGAAGGAAAATGCGACAGGAAAAGACTGGAAGTCCTTGTGCCGACACCCTGACAGGCTGTCAAGGACTGGAGTTAGTCTAAGGGCCTTCAGACAACACTGAGGTGTAGCCCCCCAGTCAGGAATCTTCAGTTACCCTAGAACCTTCTTCCAATCCCACATAACAACTTAGGCCCTCCATGAGAGGAAACTAGATTGGAATACACAAGAAGTCGCAGAAATGAAAGTAAAGAGTTAACATTAAAGGTCCACTCTTGTTCATCTTTCTGATAAATTCTCTTCTTCCCGGCCAATGTACAAAGATGTAATCTTTTGTTGCCTGAGATAATGCCTGGAGTTCTTTGTCCTACCTCCAAGACAATTAAGGAGAGTGAACACAAAGGTAAGGTTAGAGTGAAAGCTTAGTAAGTGAAAGAAGAAAAGCTCTCTGCCAGTAGAGAGGCAGTCTCAAATGGGAGAGGCTGGGGTCAAGGGTTTTTTGGACTGGGAAGAGAAAAAAATGTGCTGAGTCTGACGGCTGCCTTGGCAAATGCATGAGTGAGCTTGGCCTGGGACCTTGGCCAAAGACCAATCAGGAACTGAAGTGGTAATTCATAGAAGCTTGATTAATAGTCTTAAAAAGGAAAGCAAAGCGCCCACCAGAACACACTGAAGCCCACTTCGCCCATGCTTGCAAAAGGAGAAGAAACTTTTCCTGGGAGTGCACTGACTATACAAAAGACAAAGGCATTTCTATACCAGGCCTTGTTCCCTTATCTGAATTAACTGGACATTTGTACAAGTTTTTATCCAAATGGGTTAAAGGTTTTTTCTATCTTCAGCCATGGACATGTCTCCAGGCACAATACCCTGTGCTAGTTTCCTTATCTGTGCTTGTAGCTTGAATTTTTTCCCAGGTTGCTTTTTATGTTATATAGGAATGAGACACTGATTAATGGGCCACGGGCTCTCCGGGACCCTTCCCTTGTTATCTACCTAAGACAAGCTACCTAACTCCTTTCAGTGAGAGATTATAATACCCCACTGACAATATTAGACAGATCATTAAGATAAAAAATTAACAAAGATTTTCAGAATTTGAACTTAGCTCTGGATCACCTGGACCTGATAGGTATCCACAGAACTCTCCACTCAAAACCAACAGAATATACATTCTTCTCATTGCCACATGGCAGTTACCCTAAAATTGATCATATAATTTGGAGTAAAACACTCCTTGGCAGGGCGCGGTGGCTCACACCTATAATCCCAACACTTTGGGAGGCCGAGGAGGGTGGATCATGAGGTCAAGAGATGCAGACCATCTTGGTCAACGATCTCCACTAAAAATGAAAAAAAAAATAGCTGGGCATGGTGGCGCGTGCCTATAATCCCAGCTATTCAGGAGGGTGAGGCAGGAGAATTGCTTGAACCCAGGAGGCGGAGGTTGCGGTGAGCTGAGATCGTGCCATTGCACTCCAGTCTGGGTAACAACAGCGAAACTCCATCTCAAAAAAAAAAAAAAAGAAAAGAAAAAAACACTCCTCAGCAAAGGCAATAGAACAGAAATCATAACAGTGTCTCAGATCACAGCACAATCAAATTAGAACTCATGATGAAGAAACACACTGAAAACTAAACAACTACATGGATATTGAACAACATGCTCCTGAATGACTACTGGGTAAATAATGAAATTAAGGCAGAAATCAAGACGTTATTTGAAAGTAACGAGATCAAAGAGAAAATGCACCAGCATCTTTAGAACACAGCTAAAGCAGTGTTAAGAGGGAAATTTCTAGCACTAAATGCTCACATCAGTAAACTAGAAAAATCTCAAGTGGACAACCTAACATTCACAAAAGAACTAGAGAAACAAGAGCAAACAAACGCCAAAGCAAGGAGAAGAAAAATAACTAAAATCAAAGCATAACTAAAGGTAAAAATCAACAAATTTGGGAGCTGTTTTTTTTGAAAATAAAACAGATAGACCTCCCCTAGCTAGACTAATAATAAAGAAGAAAAGAGAGAAGAATCAAATAGACACAATCAGAAATAATAAGAGGGATATTACCACTGACGCCACAAAAATACAACCAACCATTAGAGAATTCTATACATACATCTATGCAAACAAACTAGAAAGTCTAAGAAGAAATGGATACATTCCTGGACACATACACCCTCTCAAGACAGAAGTCGGATGAAATTGAATCCCTGAATAACAATAAGTTCTGACATTGAGGCAGGAATAAACAACCTACTAACTAAAAAAACAAGCTCAAGACTAGATAAATTTATAGTCGAATTCTTTGAGAGGCACAAAGAAGAGCTGGTACCATTTCTACTGAGAGTATTTCAAACAATTAAAAAAGAGGGACTCATCCCTAACTCACTTTATGAGGTCAGAATCATCCTGATACCAAAACCTGGCAAAGATAAAACAAAAAAGGAAAGCTTACACCAATATCCTTAATGAACATTGATGCAAAAATCCTCAGTAAAATACTGGTAAACCAAATCCAGCAGCACATCAAAAAGCTTATTTACCATGATCAAGTTGGCTTCATCCTCAGGAAGCAAGGATGGTTCTACATACGCAAATCAATAAATCTCATTTGTCACCTAAACAGATCTAAGGACAAAATCCACATGCCTATCTCAATAAACACAGAAAAGTCCTTCGATAAAATTCAAGATAAGAAGAATCAATATCATAAAAATGGCCATAGTGCGCAAAGTAATTTATAGATTCAATGTTATTCCCATTAAACTACCATGAACGTTTTTCACAGAATGAGAGAAAACTATTTTAAAATTTATATGGAACCAAAAAAAAAGAGCCCAAATAGCCAGAATAACTCTAAGCAAAAAGAACAGAACTGGAAGCATTATGTTACCTGACTTTAAACTGTACTACAATGCTACATTAAACAAAACATCATGGTACTAGTACAAAAACAGACACATACACCAACAGAAAGAAATCGAGAACTCAGAAATAAGGCCACACATCTACAACCATCTGATTGTTGACAAACCTGACAAAAACAAGCAATGGGGAAATGATTCCCTAATGATGGTGCTCAGAGAACTGGCTAGCCATGTGCTGAAAATTGAAACTAGACCTTTCCTTACACTTTATACAAAAATTATCTCAAGACGAATTAAAGACTTTAATGTATTAACACCAAACTATAAAACTCCTAGAAGAAATTCAAGGCAATACCATGTAGGACATAGGCACCAGCCAAGATTTCATAATGAAAATGTCAAACGTATTTGCAACAAAAGCAAAAATTGATCAATTGGATCTAATTAAACTAAAGAGCCTCTGCACAGCAAAGAAACTGTCATCAGAATGAAGAGACAACCTACAGAATGGTAAAAAACTTTTGCAATCTATCCATCAGACAAAGGGCTCATATTCAGAGTCTACAACAAGTAACTTAAACAAATTTACAATAAAAAACATGCATCTCCATTTAAAAATAGGCAAGGACATGAACAGACACTTCTCAAAAGAAGCCATTTATGTCACCAACAGACATATTAAAAAAATCTCAACATCACTTATCATTAGAGAAATGCATATCAAAACCACAATGAGATACCATCTCATGCCAGTTAGAAAAAGAAACACACTGTTGGTAAGAGTGTAAATTAGTTCAACTATTGTGGATGACAGTGTGGTGCTTCCTCAAAGATCTACAAGCAAAAATACCATTTGACCTAGCAATCCCATTACCGGGTACATACCTAAGAAAATATAAATAATTCTATTATAAAGATACATGCATGTGTATGTTTACTGCAGCACTTTTCATAATACCAAAGACACGGAATCAACCCAAATGCCCACCACAGATTGACTGTGTAAAGAAAATGTGGTCCTTATACACCAAGAAATGCTATGCAGCCATTGAAAGAATAGGTCACATTCTTTGCAAAGACATAGATGAAACTGTAAACCATTATACTCAGCAGTTTAAGCTGAGCTTAATACCTAATTGATGGGTTGATCTGTACAACAAACCACCATGGCACAGGTTTACCTATGTAAAAAAACCTGCTCATCCTGCGCACATACCCCAGAACTTAAAATAAAAGTTGAAGCAAAAAAAAGAAAAACAAGAAACATGAAAAAAACTACACTAAGATACGTCAAAATCAAATTGCTTAAAAGCAGTGATGAGAAAATCTTAAGAGCTGCCTAGGGGTGAAAGATTCAAATTTCTCATCAGAAACAGTATAAGCAAGCAGACAGTGGAGAAACATCTTCAACGTACTGAAATAAAACTTTCAATCTATGTTTCTAAGCCCAGTGAAATTTCTTTCAAAAGCAAAGGTTAAATAACAGTTTTGCAGTTATACAAAAGCTGAAATAACTAATAACACCACTCATGCACTACAAGTCGTATTAAATGAAGTTCTTCAGACCAAAGGATAATGATATCAGATGCACATCTGGATCTACACAAAGGAATAAAGGGCAGCAGATATGGTAACTCTATGGGTAAAAACGAGAAAATATTTGTCTATGTGTTTCTTATAAAAGGCAATTGATTGTTAATGCAAAAATAACAACAATGTACTTGTTATACGTAAAATGTATGCCAATTGCAGGAAACAAGAGGAAAAAGATGGAAATTTATTGTTGTAAGATTCTTTGAGTAAACATGAAGTGGCAAAATATCTCTTAAATGTAGAGTATGGCAAGTGCAAATAGTATACCACAAAACCTACAGCAACCCTTAAACTAACAAGACAAAGAATTGTATTAATGAAGTAGCAAGGGATATAAAGTGGAATCTTAAAAATTACTCACTTAACCCTAAAGGAGACAAAAATAAGACAAAAGAAGCAAAGGAAAAGTTGAACAAATAAAAAATTAATAGCTAGAAGGTAGATTTAAACCACTTGCAAAGTGAACTTAGTAGGAAAAGGACAGCTTTTTAAAGACATGGTACTGTAGCAAATTGAGATCCATTTAGATAAGGTAAAACAAAGAAATCAAAACTTCAATTCATACCCCCTACTATAAACAAAAATGAACTCAAAATGGACTGAAGTCAAAATTCTGTAACTATAAAACTTTTCGATGAAAATGTTGGAGAAAAATTTTGTGATATTGGGTTAGGCAAGAAATTTTCAACTATGACACCAAATATACAGTCCATAACAGAAAATAATGATATTCTTGGTCTTCATCAAAATTAAAAATTCCTGCTTTTATAAGTTTAGAAAACTGCTTTTTATTCATTAAGAGAATGAAAAGAAATACTGTGGTCTGGGGTATAAAAGATTTGTATCCAGAAAATAAAAAGGATTCTCAAAACTTGAGAAAACTATCAATTTTTTAATGGGCAAAAGATTTGAACACATTTTATTAAAAATATATACAGATGGAAATATGCACATGAAAATAAGTTCAATTTTTTTTAGGAAAGTGCAAATTAAATCCACAATGTGCTATCACACACCAGGCTACAATTAAAAAGACTTACCACACCAAGTTTAGCAAGATTATGGAGCAACTGAAACACTCACATACTGCTAGTTTGGCTATAAAATTAATGCAAGCACTTTGGAAACATTTTGGTAGTTTCTTACATGTTAAGCATACAGCTGCATTACTATTCTAACATTCCACTTTTAGGTATTTACCCAAAAGAAATGGCAGCATGTCTATAATCAAAACCTGGAAACAACACAAATGTGTATCAATTATATCCAATTGTATGGATATAAATCAATTTCATTGTTTTATATCCATACAATGAAATACAAGTCAGCAATACAAATGATTGATACACACAACATAAATGAATCTCAAAATAATTGTGCTTATTGAAAATATTCAGGAAAAAATACTATTTACATAAAAATATTTACATATTATATAAAATTTACATGTTACATAAAATATTACATATTTCTATTTACGTAAAAATTTAGAAAAGTCAAACTAATCTATAATGACAGAAATAAGGTCAGTAGTTGCTTGACAATGGAAAATAGAGGGGCAAGAAGGGAGAATTACAACAGGGCACCTGAAAAAGTTTGTGAGTGTTGGTTATGTTCACTATTTTGATCGTGGAGAGGATTCTACAAGTGTATACATAGTTCAAAACTTATCACGATTGCACATTTAAAAGCATGCAGTTTGCCTCTAGACAGGAAGAGTAAAAAATAAAAATAAAAATGTGCAGCTTTTTGTAGGTAATTTACACCTTAATAAACCTGTTAAAGCAAGAAAACAAAGAGAACTCGAAAAAGTCATTTTTTTTTTTCACTTGGTTTAGGGAAAGATGCTGTAAGGTTCAGATGCTATAAAATAAAAGACAATTTAATGACTAACAACTAAAAAATTAGTTAATTGAAAAATATCATTTGAGTGTCAAATGACATATTAAAAAATATTTGCTGGTTAAAATAAATTTTTTTATGAGTTCTTTTAAATCAAAAATCACAATTTGAATAATCCAGTAGAGAAACAATGAGGCAAGGTGATGCTCAGACAATTGCAGAAAAATACCAATAGAAAATAAGTACTTTAAAATGTATTCATCATCAATTATTAATAAACAAAATAAAATCACAACTAATTATGAGCTACCATTTAATCACTCTAAATAAAGTTTAATGATGTTTACTTTGGGTGAGGATATATGTAAAGGGGCATTAATACTGTTTATTTAATTATATATTGATTCAACCTTCCTAGATGGTAAATTGTCCAACGTAAATTAACATTTTCCCTTCAATTTCCACCACCGTAAAGTAGCTCTATAGGTATAGTCACAAGAGAACATTAGTATATATGTGCAAGGATTGTTTTATTAATAATAAAAGCTATAAATAGTTTTTCTGAAAATGGGTGACTGACTACATAAATTATAGTATACTCATAAAATCGAATTCTAATAGACTGAAAGAAATCAGAACCATCTATATACACTGGTGCAGAAATATTTTCACAATTTATTATGCAAAACCATCAGTGTATATAATAATCCGGATGGGACAATTGCCTTCATATTATGTATTTATATATGAATATATTTTATGTATATATACACACCAAGTCTGTCTGCATATCTATCATCTATCTTGTATATTTCCTTGTGCATATGTGTGTACATATAGTATTTATATTTTTAGCATACATATATTATCTAGCACAATGCATACACTGCAGTATGTTTCTCTGACACGTGAGACAGGGAGCTGAATAGAACTTTTTTGTTTTACTTTATACTCTGTGTATTGTTTCCATTTTCTGTCATGACCATTATTATTATTATAACAAAATATATTAATAAAATATTGTCAGATTTATTTTAATAAAGTTTTATATTAGATCAGTTACTTAAATATCATTATAAAAATCCAGAACTTTCAAGTGTAACAGTCATCAGTTTTAATGTACACTTGTGTAATTATTTTCACATTAGGAGAGCTACATTATCCTGTTGTTTTTTAAATTTGTATGTACATGATATTCATCTCCTCCTTACATGTCTTTAGTCTGTATATCAGTAAATGGATTTAATATTATCAGGTATAAACCAATGTGCCACTGATTCTGAAAATATACATCTGCAGAGTTTTTCCAATATAATGAGCTATAGCAATGCCAAATTAGGTTTCGGTGAATCAATAAAAATATAAAATGTAAAATGTATTATGCATTTTACCCATATAGCCACAAGAACATTTCAAAAGGTACAAATGGCACTTATATATAAAATGACCAATATTCCACTGAATAAACTTTTCTGACATTCTGAAGAATTTGATCAGAACCATATGATTATCATTGGAGCTATATTGATAAAAATATGGAATCATAGTCTGGTGGAATGTGTCATTTGGATAATATATACAATAGAGTAAATAAATGATATAAAACAAACTGGCTTAGGAAGCTGAAGAACCAGGCAAAATAATTTAAAATAGAACTTGAATGTTTGGGAGGAAAATGAGATCATTATCCAGACAATGTTAGAGTAATACTTAAATAGCTAACTCAGTTCCCTACTGCACCTTTTTGTTTAGTAGACAGCCTGTATGAAAAATGTCATAACATCATCAAAGGTGTACATCTGTTTTATGAATTGTGGAAAAAGAAATAAAACAGAAAACTCTGGAACAGCATAAAAAAATAGAATACCTAAAGTAAGAAGAAAAAAAGGATAAATGCAGTTTTGACAGATAAGAGTTAAGCTTTTCTATTCTTCTTAGTAATGAATAAAACATTGGCAGTTATACAAACCGAAACAGATACTCGAGGGAGAAGGAAATAAATTACTGGATCAAGTGTAGAGCACTTAATTAGTGACCTAGGGCTTGAATGTACTGGATAACTTTAGATTCATAACTGTTTGTGCTTTGCTTTTCTATTAGTCATGAAAAAAATGTCGTGTTATGTACTTTAAAAATACAAAGTTACTGTGTGAATATACTCTAGTTTAAAAGTATAAGTTGTGAATGATATATTATCTTCATATGGTAGCAAAATGTATTTGAACTCAAATATTAATGCACCATACATTTTCAATACTAGGTACTTGGCTCTCCAGATAATATGTATGTAATTGTACTGAAGTTCTATTTAATCTTAACACTTTTTTAAGTTGAATGATTGTTATAATCATCAATTTAATAAAGGTAGCTAATTTTTATTCCATGAGCCTCCTTTAATAACTTAAGGCCTAGTTATTGAAAAGGGTAGCACTCTGTATTAGTCCATTTTCATGCTGCTGATAAAGACATACCAGAGACTGAGAAGAAAAAGAGGTTTCATAGACTTACAGTTCCGAATGGTTGGGGAGGCCTCTCAGTCATGGCAGAAAGCAAGGAGGAGCAAGCCACGGCGGATGGCAGAAGGCAAAGAGAGGGCTTGCGCAGGGAAACTCCTTTAAAATCATCAGATCTCATGAGACACATTCACTATCATGAGAACAGTGCGGAAAAGACCCCCTCCTATAATTCAATCACCTTCCTACTGGGTTCCTCCCATGACACATGGAAATTGTGGGCGTTACAATTCAAGATGAGATTTGGGTGGGTACACAGTAAGACCATACAACTGTCAAACAAAAAATAAGTTAAATGTGATATATTGAATAATCATTTGTAATTTAATCTTGAAATAGCCCTCAGCCACTTCTCTATTAGATTCAAAGTGCTCACAACAGTTATTGGAAACTGCTAAGGAACTACTTATTTTAAAAGAAAGCTGAGGTTCACAGGTAAATGTGATCACAGACTTGTGGGCTTTTGTTGTACATGTGCTATTTGCCTGAGGAATGAAAGAGGTTACAGGTATGTGTTTAAGATTATATTTTTAAACTGGCAATGCCTTCTAAATGATATTGCCCTCTAATAAAAATTACTTTATTTAGTTCATGAATAACAATTTCTATATAAGTATCAGAAATAAATTTTCTTTTTCCTTTCAATTCAATTTTTTATTCCCATGGTGTTACGGAGAAACCAAAATATTTTTGTGGCTAAAGCTGGCTAGATGTGAGTGCTGATTCTTGTGACATGTCAAATTTTGGTCCAGTAATTCTAGAGTCTGATGCCATTTGGACCCATTATTTATTATTTATGTATTGCCAAAGTGTCTCTAATGAGTCAAAAAAAAAGTTATACAAAGAAGTGAAAGACTACTAATTAACGTAATGAAATGATGGTTTAACATATATATATATATATATATATATATATATATATATATATATATATATATATATATTGCAAATAGAGTTTCCTGAAGAATAAAAAGCATCTTTTCATGCTAGCTGCGGCAATACAGGTATTGTGTTAATTTGCAAGCTGATTTCTTATAGTTTTGTCTGTTACCTGCTCTGGGTCATTAAGGCAAACTAGCTCCTATCTAATGGGCTGAAGTTGTTACATTGTGCTAGGCTTCTACTTTTGTGTCATGCTCTGCAGAACTTGACTAAGACTCCTCCCAAGTAGTCTTGATACTGACAACACCCTTGAGCATAACTACTTGCCCCATATGGGGAAACATTTAAATTTCTCCCTCTTAACAGGTTGCTTCCTGTGATACTTATAAGTTATCAATTTTTATGGAGTTTTTATTTTAAAAGTTTATCTTAACTTTTTGTACTTTTCATTCTCACTGCCAACTCTGTGGTCATACTCCTAAAATTACAAAAAAATTTAATTTTTTGTGGGTACATAGTAGGTGTATATATTTATGGGTGACATGAGATGTTTTGACACAGGCATGCAATGTGAAATAAGCACATTATGAAGAATGGAGTATCCATCCTACCAAGAATTTATCCATTGAGCTCCAAACAATCCAATTATACTCTTTTATGTTATTTTAAAATCTACGGTTATTATTGACTATAGTCACCCTGTTGTGCTATCAAATAATACATGTTGTTTTTTCTACTTTTCTGTACCCATTGACCATCTCCACTGCCTCTCTAGCTCACTTTACTCCTCCCAGATTCTAGTAATAATCTTTCTATTCTCTATATCCATGAGTTCAATTGTTTTGGTTTTTAAATTACACAAATAAATGAGAACATGCAATAATTGTCTTTCTGTCCCTTGCTTAGTTAGCTTAGCATAATAATCTCCAGGTCCATCCCTGTTGTTACAAATGACCCAATCTCATTCTTTTTTATGAGTAAATATTACATCATTGTATGTATCCACCAAATTTTTAAAAATCATTTATGTGCTGATGAATACTAGGGTTGCTTTCAAATCTTAGCTATTGTAAACAGCTCTGCAACAAACATTGGAGTGCACGTATTTCTTTAATCTCGTTACTTGTTATTTGTCTGTTCATGTTTTGTTTTTCTTCCTAGTTAAATCTTGGTAGGTTGTATGTACCTAGGAATTTGTCCATTTCTTCTAGATTTTCCAATGAATTGACATAAAGTTGCTCATAATAGCCACTAATGATCCTTTGAGTTTGTGCTGTGTCAGTTGTAATGTCTCCTTGGCTAAACGTTTGTCTATTTTGTTTAAATTTTCAAAAAAACAACTTTTTGTTTCTTCAATCATTTGTATTTTATTTATTTCAATGTCACTTATTTATGTTCTTACCTTTATTATTTATTTTATTCTACTAATTATGGGTATAGTTTGCTTTTGTTTTTTTCTAATTCTTTAAGATGTGTCATTAGATTATTTAAAGTTTTTCTTTTTTTTTTAATGTAGGCACTTATAGCCATAAAATTCCACCTTAGTATGTATCCTTTTTGTTGTATCCTTTAGGATTTGGTATATTGTGTTCATTAGCATTTGTTGCTAGAAAGTATTCAATTTCTTCTTTATTGACTCATTGATGATTAAAGAGCATATTGTTTAATTATCATGCATTTATATAGTTTCCAAAATTCCTTTAGGTATTAATTTATAGTTTTTCCTTTGTGGTCAGAGAAGATGCTTGATATCTTATCAATTTTCTTGATGTAACAAAACATATGGTCTATCATTAAGAATGATCCAGGTGCCGAGAAAAAAATATATATATTCTGCATCCATTGTATGAAATGCTTTGTAAATATCTATTAGATCCATTTGATCTATACCTCATATAAAGTCTGATGATTCTTTATTGATTTTTTGTCTGGAAGATTTATCCAATGATGAAAGTGCGGTGTTGAAGTTTCCAGCTATTACTATATTATGGTCTATCTCTCTCTTTCTAATAATATTTCCTTTATGTATCAGAGTGCTCTACTGTTGGGTACATATGTATTCACATTATTATATCCGCTTGCAAAATTGACCCCTTTATCATTATATAGAGACTATTTTGTCTCTTCTTATAGTTTTTGTCTTGAAATCTATTTTGTCTGATATAAATATGGTGGCTCCTGCTCTTCATTGGTTTCCTTTGGCATGGATTATCTTTTTTCATCCCTTTATTTTTAGTTGATGTATGTCTTTATAGGTGAAATGTGTTTTTTTTTTTTTTGTAGACAATAGATCAATGGGTTTTGTTTTCTTTATCCATTCAGCTAGGCTATAACTTTTAATTGGTAAGTTTAGTTCATTTACATTCAATGTTATTATCAATAAGTAAGGACCTACTCCTGCCATTTAGTGATTTTGTTTTCTGGTTGTTTTGTGGTCCTCTCTGACTTTTTTTTTCATTCTTGTCTTCTTCTAGTGAAGATGGTTTTCTCTGGTGATATGATTTAGTTTCTTGCTCTTTATTTTTGTGTACTCATTGTATGAATTTTGGTTTTCAGTTACCATGAGGCTTACAAATACTATCTTATGAACCATTATTTTAAACTGATAACAAACTTAAACCTATTTACGTAAACAAAAGAGCAGAAGGAAAATAAAAACTCTACCCTTTAACTTCATACCCCTGCTTTTGAACTTTTTGTTGTTTCTATTTATATTTATATCCAATATTGACTATGTTTAGAAGTTATTGTGGTTGTTATTTTTGATTGGTTCCCTGTTTAGTGTTTCTATTTTGAATAACAGTATATATACCACAGTTGCAGCGTTATAATACACTGTGATTTGCTGTGTACTTATGGTACCAGTAAGATTTTTTAACATTTAAGTGATTATTTTTTGTTCCTGAACATTTTTTTTCCTTCTGATGGAAGCATTTGTTTTAGCATTTCTTTTAGGACAGGTTTAGTATTGATGAAATCCCTCAGTTTCTGTTTGTGTGGAATAGTCGTTTTTTTCTCCTTCATGTTTGAAGGATATTTTTGCCAGATACACTATTCTAGGGTAAAGGGTTTTTCCTTCATCAATTTAAATATATCATGCCACTCCCTTCTGGCCTGTAAGTTTCCAGTGAAAAGTCTGATGCAGGATATATTCAAGCTCCTCTGTATGTTATCCCTTGCTTTTCTCTTGCTGCTTTGAGGGTCCCTTCTGAATCTGACTTTTGAGAATTTGATTATTAAATGCCTTGATGTAGTCTTCTCTGAGTTAAAATTGCTTGGTATTCTATAACTTTATTGTACTTAGACATTGATATCTTTCTCTAGATTTGTGACCTTATCTGTTATTATCCCTTTGAATAAACTTTCTGCCCCTATCCCTTTCTCTAACCCCCTTTTTAAACCTATTTTCCCATTTGGGGTTATTTTCCTTTTTTTGTATTTTCTTTCCCCTTTTTAAAATTATACTTTAAATTCTGGGATACATGTGCAGAACGTGCAGGACTGTCACATAGGTATACAAGTGCCATGGTGGTTTGCTCCACTCATCACCCCATCAACTACATTAGGTATTTCTCCTGATGCTATCTCTCCCCTAACCCCCACTACCCAACAGGCTCCAATAAGTTATGTTCCCCTCCCTGTGTCCATGTGTTCTCATTGTTCAACTCTCACTTATGAGTAAGAACTTGCAGTGTTTGGTCTTCTGTTCCAGTGTCACTTTGCTGAGAATGATGATGGTTTCCAGCTTCACCCATTTCCCTTCAAAGGACATGAACTCACCCTTTTTAATGGCTGCATAGTATTCCATGGTGTGTATGTGCCACATTTTCTTTATCCAGTCTATCACTGATGGGCGTTTGGGTTGGTTCCAAGTCTTTGCTATTGTGAACAGAGCTGTAGTAAATATATGTGCATGTGTCTTTATAGTAGAATTATTTATAATCCTTTGGGTATATACTCAGTAATGGGATTGCTGGGTCGAATGGTATTTCTGTTACTAGATCCTTGAGGAATCGCCACACTGTCTCCCACAATGATTGAACTAACTTTCACTCCCAGCAACAGTGTAAAAGTGTTCCTATTTCTCCACATCCTCTCCAGCAACTATTGTTTCCTGACTTTTTAGTGATCATCATTCTAACTGGCATGAGATGGCATCTCACTGTGGTTTTGATTTGCATTTCTCTAATAACCAGTGATAATGAGCTCTCTTTTATATTTATTAGCTGCATAAATGTCTTCTTTCGAAAAGTGTCTGTTCATATCCTTTCCCCTCTGGTCTTGGGCAGGTCCAGAAATGCTGTTCAAGGGTCAAGTTTTAGAGTCAGGTACTTCAGGAGCCCACTTGATGCTATACCCGCATATGCTGATGTTTGTACCTAAGGTTAAAAACAAAGTATCTTAACTTTTTCCTCGGCTTTTCTCAAACAGAAGTAGTCTTGCCCCATAGCCACCACGGCTGGTAATATGCTGAGTCTCACCTGAAACCAACAAGTCTCAGGGGCTCACCAAAGCTCTCCATGTAGTACCTGGGTATGGCTGCTGGCTCTTCAGGGCCCAAGGACCCTTGAGTTATCAGGTAATAAATGCTGGCAGGAGTGGGTTCTTTCCTTAAAGGTAGCCAGTTCACTCTGGCCCAGGGTGTGTCTAGAAATGTCAGCTGAGAGCTAAGGACTGCAATGGGAGGCATCAGGACTCTGACTAGTGTGGATCCTGCTGTGGCTGAGCTGGTATCCAAGATGCAAAACAAAGTCCTCCCAACTGTTCTCTCTCCTCTCCTCATGCAGAATGAAGGGGTCTCTTTTGGAGCGGCAAGCTCTGAAGCCTGGGGTTAAAAGAGGGGGATACCGGCACTCCCTTGGCTGCCCCATTTGGTGTCTCATTACGTCTCATTCCCCCCACACCCAAGTCCGCTATCTCAGTATTGTTCAGCCCTAGGATTCACGGACGAGTTGCAATATTTATGGTCTAGACTGCCTCTCAAGTTTACTGGCCCTCAGTGGCAAGTTTTGTACACACTCAATTTTGGATCACTGGGATTAATGATTTTCCTGTGACTGGGGCTGGTTTAAATGTTTCCCCTGTGGGCAGGCATCAGCTGTATTTAATCTTGTTTTCCTTTCTGCTCTTACAGGACAGCACAGAGCTCAGTGACTCACAATTGTGTTTTTTCTCCCCCGGCACCCAGAAATGCTCTCTGCAACACACCACTGTTTCCGGGGGATGAATGAGATGGTGTTGGTGATTCGAGACTGTTTTCTGCTATCTTTTTAGTGCCTCTTTCAAAGATATGATATTAAAACCAAATACTATGAGGGCTAACCTGACTCACCTGATTTTTGGTTCTAAAGATTTTTTTTTCTGTGTAGCTAGTTGTTAACTTGGTGTCCTTGCAGAGAGGATGATTGGTGGGGCCTTTTATTCTACATTCTTGCCATCTTGCTCTGCCTCCCAATCTGTAACCTTTATTTTTTTAATAGAACATTGCAATAGCTTTCTTATTGGTCTTCTAGTTTTCATTTATTTGTCTTACCTATTTCTGTACTGATTATGGGACTCTCTGTTCAACATTTTTCTGTTATCTCCCATTACATCCTAAATTAAGTGTAGATACTTGTCACTCAAATTCATGTCTTTTCATGATATTGACCCATTCTCATTTCTCTACCTTGCCTTTTTCTACTCTCATTACTTACTAACAATCGAACCAAAATAGGATATTTAATACTACTCACTTATACTGTGTACACTTTCACTTCTGAAACTCTCATCACTCTTGTTCTTCCCACCTGGAAATGGCCATAAACCTTTTCACTGCCACCTGTCAGACTTCTCTACATTCCGAAAGGCTTATATAAAATTGAACTACAAATTTTATATATAAGATATACCAGGTATTTTTCTCAAATCTTACAAATGAGTACAACTATTTTTCCTCAAATCTCCTAGACCTTGTATATTTTTAACAGCACTTATCATAGTTTATTTTGTAATGTATTTGTATTACTTCACTACATGGTATAACAACAATAATAGGTAACATTTGTTGAGCAATTAGTGTGTGCCAAGCAGTGGACTGAGAACTTTACACAGATTATTTTACTCATTCTTACCAAATTTCTGTTATGCAGATCCTATTATTGTCACCACTTTAAAATGATGAAATATCAAGAAGTAAAATTGTAAATTAGATCCTGGTGAGGCTGATTGTGTTCCTCTAGATGAGCACTGCATATTTGACTCATTTCTTCTAGAAATGTGACTACATTGAAAAGATGTATTCTTTCATATATACTCATGTATAATCCATTCAAGTGAATAGGAGTCACATACCTCTGAATGAAAGTTTCTTCAGTATATACTTTGCATTTCATTTTTAATATTTCTATTATAATTTTCCTTTAGATAATTCTTGCTAATTGATAAAGCAAACTACCTCTGTTATTTATAAGTGAACATTCTTTTTAATAGGGATGTATTCTGAAATTTGATGATTTCTCCAAAGATTATTTAATTGACACTATGCAGTATAAAATACATTTCAAGGCATTGCAGTTTAGGTAAGGCCTAATTAAGTAGGATACTTGACCTTAGGTAGTGACAGAAATAACTAATTCTTTTATGAGTATGTCTTTTGTCTTTATTTTTTCAAACACTCTGGATACTAAATCAATGGCATTCAAATAAAATTATGAAAATAAGTACAAAATGTGTATTGTCAGTGTTGAATATTTTTCAATGAAAAAGCACCATCCTTAGTAATTTCATCACCCTAATAAAAAAATTTCAGGTAAATTTATAGCTAAATAAAATGGGATAGTTTATTAGCATTCTTTAGAATTCATATATTATTTTCCATATAACATGTTACTTCTGAAAGCCACATTTTACAAATGGGAGGACAGGTACCTCCAGAGGTATAATAGGAGGTCCAGTGTGGTGGAGGTGAACAGGACTAGATGTAATTTAAAGAAACTTTTAAAAGCTTCAAGTATTCACTGTCGATAAGGGAAATTCCATGTCCATAAATGAAGCCAACCTAATCTGTCTTCTGAGTTTCTATTTGACCTCTCTTCCTCTCTGCTTTTAAGATCGCTTTGACATTTTCAGTTGTTTTACAGGCTTTGATGCTTTCAAACCAATTATTGAACAGTAGAAAGAGAAGTCTGGATTCACAGATATTCTCAGTGCCCTAGCAGCACACAAACATTTAAGAAAGACATGTCTTATGGTAAGTGAATTAATTGACTTAAATGCTTCACTGAGGGTAAATTTCTTTTTATACTAAAAACAAATAATCATTTCCATTTTCTCTGTTTAATCTCGCTGTGCATAAGTTTCATCAGTAAAATGGGATTACTCAATCCTTTGAGTACCCACCTCACAGGATTGTTTCAATGACTGATTCAGAGAGTTTTATTGAAGTGCCTGGCACACAGCAAGTCCTCATTATTGTGCCTTTTGTAACACAAATAATTTGGGTGGATAGTTTACTTAGTGCCTCTTTGACAATGCAATATTATTAACTTCTTTTCTTTTCAACATTAACTTTGTTTTTACTCAAATCCTGCAATCCCTCAGACCAATGTGCTACCCTTCTACATTCACCTCCAAATGACAGAGCACACTCTAGGTTCATACATATCCTACGATATTAGCTTAACACTTCTCATTCTTCCAGAGTCTACAAAGAACTAAAACAGATATATAAGAGACAAACAAACAAATCCATTGAAAAGTGGGCAAAAGATATAAACAGGCACTTTTCAAAAGAAGACATATATGATGCCAACAAACATATGAAAAAATGCTCAGCATCACTGGTCATTAGAGAAATGCAAATCAAAACCACATTGAGATACCATCTCACGCCAGTTAGAATGGTGATCATTAACAAATCTGGAGAAAACAGATGCTGGAGAGGATGTGGAGAAATAAGAATACTTTTACACTGCTGGTGGGAGTGTAAATTAGTATAACCATTGTTGAAGACAAGGTGGTAATTCCTCAAGGACCTAGAAATAGAAATTCCATTTCACCCAGCAATCCCATTACTAGGTATATATCCAAAGGGTTGTAAGTCGTTCTATTATAAAGACACATGCACATGTATGTTCATTGCAGCACTGTTTACAATAGCAAAGACGTGGAACCAACCCAAATGCCCATCGAAGTTAGACTGGACAATGAAATTGTAGCACATATACACCGTGGAATACTATGCAGCCATAAAAAATGATGGGTTTGTGTCCTTTGTAGGGACATGGATGAATCTGGAAACTATCATTCTCAGCAAACTGACACAAGAACAGAAAATCAAACACTGCATGTTCTCACTAATAGGTGGGTAATGAACAATGAGAACACATGGACACAGGGAGGGGAGCATCACACACTGGGGTCTGTTGGCAGGGAATAAGGGAGGGACAGCAGGGGGTAGGAAGGTTGGGGAGGGATAACATGGGAAGAAATGTCAGATATAGGTAATGGGGGGATGGAGGCAGCAAACCACGTTGCCATGTATGTACCTATGCAACAATCCTGAATGTTCTGCACATGTACCCCAAAACCTAAAGTACAATAAAATCTAAATAAATAAATAAAACGTCTTATTCTTTGTCTCCCTGGATTTTGCTGCTTCCTCAAAGCCTTCCATTTGCCAATTGCCTGTGTTTGGGAGCATTTGGCTCTAGATATATGCAGTTAACTGGCTTTGGTTCAGGATGTAGTTTAGTCATTTTATGACCAGATTTCTTACCTCTTAGACTCCAGTGAGATTCTCTCTTGGCTGATTCAGAACAGCTTTGATTTAAGCTCATCTGTGGATTTCGTATGTAGACTGCTGGCACTTTCTGAATTTAAAATGAATTTGTTCATTGAGACTGAACGTTTTACAGGGCTTAGTTAGTTCACTTGGCTTGAGTTTGTTTTAATGAAATACAAGTGGAGGATTCATTCCCCAGGAGGGCTAGTTAGCATCATTGTACTCCCAGCAGAAGTCTGAGTTTCCAGCCCCTAGAGGCAAACTCTGTCATATACTTTGTTGCAGACTAAGCCCCAGAGCCTGGTCACTGACAGAGCTCCTGAATATTTAGTATTAAACTGTCTCTTTCATTATATAACATATATACACTTGAGCCATGAAGAGGCAAAGAAGACCAAAGATCAATCTGAACTTGGTGAGACAATGTCTGCCAACTAGAACTAAGAACACACGCACTGTTTCAATATGGAAAATGTTAACTTTTGATGAGATATTCTTTTTAACTAAAGAAAACTCCATGTTAAAACATGAATGCATGCAACTGTATATACTTGTTAATTTTTTCTCAATATGTGTTTTACTCTTGCGAAGATAGCACTTTAACCTTAAATGAGCATGTAATGTGTGACAGATCCTGTATCAGTTAATAATTGAAGCAGGTAGTAATAACTAGGTTATTGACATGTTTTACTCTTCTTTTCAGTTATTGCTTCAAATTTTCTCACATTATAATTGGAATTTTATAGTGTTTTATTTGTATTATGTATTCTTGTAATGATGTGGTAGTCTGGCTTCCAGAATCCTGCAAATAGTTGTAGGTTTTGGTTTTTCAAAATAACAGTTTTAAAGAATTGAGAATTTAAGTTTTTTTTGAGGAACTATATTTTCAAAATTCTGTATGTATTTTTATATCAAATAAGATTAACTCATTGTTAAAAGCCAAAATTAGCGTACCACAAATTCCGTATATCTCTTTATAATCTTCTTACTACAGATAATGATATGACTTTTTGCATTTAAATACAAAGTGAACAAATTACTTGTAAAATGTTGAAAATAAATATTAGCTCTTCATTATACATTTTATCTTTTCAATGTTAAAATTGTTTGTTTAACCAGAAGATTACATAGATTCTCTATGTGTGTAATTCTCTTTTATTACTGAACTCCTAAAATGTATAATCTCTTCAGAAAAAAGTCAGCAGAAATGCACCCATTGTGCTTTCCTTACTCTTCATGAGTGAAAACCTTTCCTACTGTATTTTCCCATTGATCTGGTTGAAACTACCTAGAGGAAAACCTCAATGTCACAGCTTACTTCTCTGCACTGTGCTGAAAGCCTAAAATAAAGTGGTGACCAAGCAACTTCCTGCTTTCTCTTTATACCCCAATCGATCTCCTCTAGGACCTGGCATCTACATTATTTGAGTTAAAGGTCTTTAATCTCCTATTTCCCCACAGCAATCTACTAAGCTCCTCTTGTTTATGACACTGCTTTCATTATTCTTTTCTTTTTCTGCAAAAAGTTTCAGCCCCACTTTACAACCCTCCCAACTTGTGATATTGGAAGTTGGAACAAGAGTAAAGTTCATAAACCTTGGCAGTGAAGAATAACATGAGATTCAGATCTTTGTCCCACAGAGAAAAATCTTGATTTTTTTCATTACAAACTAGAGATAGCCAAAATAGGTAGCATTTTGTTGAGCATTTTTGGTAATATCTGATGGCATATTTAAGCTAGTTATTTCCTGAATTTTAGTGTTTTATTCATTTTATTTTGACTTCATTTTCGTATGTTAGAGTGCCTGCAAGTAAAACAAATAAAAGACTTGGTATCTCTAAGAAAGTGGAGAATAAAATGTCCTTTGTGATATCATCTCATAATGACCATCAATCAAGGAAGATGGAGTGATCACCTGCATTGCTTGGAGAGTCCCTGCAGTTCATAATATGAAAGTATATGGATGTTTAGTGTGGGGAATCTTTGGCGGCTTGGGTTTCTTTGGGATTGGATTCGTAATGATTAACACAATAGACTAAGCATTCTCTTTACAATTTATGAAGACGAAAATAAAAATGTATAAACTATGGAAGCCATAATGAAAAGTATAGTGTTAGGAAATTTAAGCTCACATACGACTTAGCTATGATGTGCTCTAGTTTCTCAAATATTGTAAACAGACAAAACCATATCTTATCTTGTGTCCATTATCCTTTTCCTTGTGTCTGTTGCCCTGCATTCCCCTGAAAACCAGTAATCTAGAAAGAAAGGAGAGAGATCCAAGATGGCTGATCACTAACAGCTCGGTATTGTAGCTCCCAGTGAAAGCTCAGAGAGCAAGAGGACACCACACTTTCAGACGAATTTTCGTCGCTCATGGACCAGAAGATTTCTAGTGGAGGAGCCCCACGGGTCGCCAGCGCAACTCTTGTGGCCGGCTCAGCGGTTTTGCCGGCACCTTGGCGCAGCAGCTCTTCATGCAGAGTAAACGGGACTGTTCCCTTACTGACCGGTGTTTGGAGCTCCGGGAAGGCAGAGCCACTTGTTGCGGACTCAAGAAGGAAGCCAGACCAGAGATTCCCGGGCGGAAGAGCACCATCAGTCTTATCACTGCTATTTTGGCTGGCGCAGTGGGTTGCTTGAATCCCAGCACTGGGAATCAATAAATTGGACATCGACTCAGAAACATAATTAGAAAGGCGGTAATTGTAAAGATGACAGATGGATAAATTTATAATAAAGGGAAAAAACCAGCCTAAGAAGGCCGAGCATACCCAAAATCAGAACCCCTCTCCCTCTACAGGGGATTGCAGTTCCTCATCAGCAACGGAACAATGTGTTCCATTATCTGAAGTAGGCTTCAGAAGGTGGATGATAAGAAACTTCTGGAAATTAAAAGAACTTGTTCTAACCCAATGTAAAGAAACTAAGAACTTTGAAAAAAGGTTTGACGAAATGCTGAAAAGAATAGCCAATATAGAGAGGAATATAAATGAACTAACGGAGTTGATAAATACAACACGAGAACTTAGTGAAATATGCACAAGTTTAAATAGCAGAATGGATCAAGCAGAAGAAAGGATATCAGAGGTCGAAGACCAACTTAATGAAATAAAACGACAAGACAAGAATAGAGAAAAAAGGATGAAAAGGAATGAGCAAAGTCTCCAAGAAATATGGGACTATGTGAAAACACCCAATCTACATTTGATTGGTGTACCTGAATGTGATGGAAAGAATGAATCCAAGCTGGAAAATACTTTTCAGGATATTATCCAGGAAAATTTTCCCAATCTAGCAAAGCAGGACACTATTCAACCCCAGGTAATACAGAGAACACCACAAAGATATTCCTCAGGAAGAGCAACCCCAAGGCACATAATTGTTAGATTCACCAGGATCGAAACGAGGGAGAAAATACTAAGGGCAGCCAGAGAGAAAGGCCAGGTTACCCATAAAGGGAAGCCTATTAGACTTACAGCAGATCTCTCAGCGGAAACCCTACAAGCCAGAAGAGAGTGGGGGCAATATTCAACATACTTAAAGAACAGAACTGTCAGCCTAGAATCTCATATCCTGCCAAACTAAGCTTCACAATTGAAGGAAAAATAAAATCTTTTATGAACAAGCAAGTACTCAGAGATTTTATTACCACCAGGCCTGCTTTACAAGAACTTCTGAAAGAAGCATTATACATAGAAAGGAACAACCAGTATGAGCCTTTCTAAAAATATACTAAAAAGTAAAGAGCATCAACATAAAGAAGAATTTACATCAATGAATGGATAAAACAGCCAGATAACATCTAATGGCAGTAACCCTAAATTTAAATCGACTAAATCCCCCAATCAAAAGATACAGCCAAAATCTAACGGTATATCCAAAGATACACAAAGACTCAAAACAAAGGTTTGGAGAAAAATTTACCAACCAAATGGAGAGCAAAAATAAATAAATAAACAAAAAGCAGGAGTTGCAATTCTCACATTTGATAAAATAGATTTCAAAGCAACAAAAATACAGTGGTAAAAGGATCAATGCAACAATAAGAGATCTTAATACCCAGATACATAAGACCCATAACGAGATTTAGACTCAACGAGACAGAAAATTAATAAGGATATCCAGGACTTCAACTCAGATCCGGAACAAGTAAATTCAATAAATATTTATAGAGTTCTCCATTTTAAATACACAAAATATTGATCAGCCATTATTAATACCCATTTTTAGAATGAAGCAATATTCCTGTTCTCTCTCCCTCTTTTTCTTCCTCTTTCTTCCTCTCCTTCTCTCCTTTTTTTACTTTTCAACATTCTATTCGAGTCTTACAACACCACCAGGACGACTGTACTTTGCAGATGAAGAGACTCAGGCTCAGATGGGTTGAATATCCAGAGCATGGTAGAAAGAATGGGTGGCACTGGTATTTGTACCCAGCTCTGTTTCACCCAAAGCAAAGGCTTCAGCGATATGGGACAGTAGGCCTGGTGTCTTCTCCCTTCTAACACCTGAATTCTAGATCATAAAGCTTGGTGAGGGCCAACTGTGTGGGCTTGAGCCAGGGCCACAGTGGGCAGAGACTCCTTAGACTCCTTATGTGATGCTGGATACTTACCAAGGTGGCTGTTCTGGGAGCCTTTTAGAATTATGTGGGAGGCAGCCATTAGACCAATCTGCTACCTACCTCCCCTTCTCTAGAAGCAGGTCTCTATTAAAAAAAAAAAAAGAAAGAAAGAAAAAAAAGAAAGAATAGTATACAACCTGCTGTCTATACTTTTTTTTACCGGCCATTATTTAACCCAATGCAATCTAGCTCTTGCTCCTCTGAACGGCTCTCACTAAAAAGGTCACCAATGACCACTTAGTTAATAGTTGAAGTAACATCTGGATTTAAGCTTTGGTCCATCATGCATTAGCTTTATGATCTTCGGCAATTTAGTTTTTTGTGCATTAGTTTTATTTTCTGTAAAATGGGAACAATAATAGTAACTACTCACAGTTTTTTGTTGTTGTTGTTGTTTGTTTGTTTTTTAGATACAGGGTCTCGCTTTTTTGCCCAGGCTGGCATGTGCAATTATTTGAGGCATTGTTAGTAGTGCAATCAGAGCTCACTGCTGCCTCAAATTGCTGGGCTCAAGAGATCCACCCAAATCAGACTCCCAAGCAGCAGAGACTACAAGCATATGCTGTCTTGGCCAGCAACTTTTAAATTTTTTGTAGAGCCAGGGTCCATTGCTATCTTGCCCAGGCTGATCTCGAACTCCTAGGCTCAAGTGCTCCTCCTGTCTCAGTCTCCCAAAGTGCCGTGATTACAGGTGTGATCACAGTTCTCATGTAAGATTAATATGATGATGTATGTGTAGGACTTCACACCGTTTCTGGCTCAATTTATGTTAGCTATTATTGTTCCTGACCTTTCTTGAACTTGCTGTGATGCTCCAAGCTATTAAACCGTTTCCTTTTTGAAACTCCTCTAGTTATCTTTTCTTTGTTTACATTAAACTACTGTTTTCTGACACATTTTCTGTTTTTCTCGTTGTTGTGCATTTTTCTTGACGGTTTCTGATTCTACAACCATTTTCACATTAATATCAATATAAATCTGTGTTAATATATTGGCTCTGCAACTTAAAAGTTTGATAAGCTTTAGGAGAGTTACTTAACCTTCCTGAACCTTTGTTTCTGCATCTGCAGAATGGGTATTTAACAGTACCCTCCTCCAAAATTTGTTATATAGATTATTAATCTACTAATAAATTTAACAAGTATTTATTGATTGCTTACTTAGTGGCAAACATTGCTCTGGGTACAGCAGATACAGTCAGGTAGCTACGGCATTTTTGTTTCATTAAGGAACTAACAATCTAGTGTGGGGAAGAAACTGTAAGGAAATGTATAAGATAAATTAAGCTTGACATAAGGACTAAAAAGAAAGGAAACTGGTAATGTGCTAGAAAGTGGCTGGCACTCAATGCCAACTGGTCAAAGTAGCCACAGGGTTTGTACCCTAAAGAATCAAAGAAGTGGAGCTGCCCAAGCCCTGAGGAGCCTACGCTTTGCATCACCATGTCCTGGATGTGAGACATGGAGTCAAAGGGGATTATTTTGGAGCTTTACGATTTAATGAGTGCCCTGTCAAGTTTCAGACTTGCATGCCTGTGGCCCCTTAGTTTTGTTTAATTTCTCCCATTTGGAATGGGGACATTTACCCAATGCCTGTACTCTACTCTGTCGTAAAAGTAACCAACTTTTTTTTTACAGGCTCATAGGTAGAAGGGTTTTTGCCTTGTATAAAATGAGACTCCAGACTTAAACTTTTGAGTTGATGCTGGAATGAGTTAAGAATTTAGGAGACTTTTGGGAAGGCATGATTGGTTTTGAAACATCAGAAGGACATGAGATATGGGAGGAACCAGGGGTGGAATGATATGGTTAGATTCCATGTTCCCACACAAATCTCTTCTCATGTTTTAATCCCCATGTGTCAAGGAAGGGACCTGGTGGGAGGTGACTGCCACCATTTTGGGGGCTGTTTCCCCCATGCTATTCTCATGATAGTGAAGCAATTCTCACAAGATCTGATTGTTTAAAAGCGGCAGTTACCCCTTCACTCTTTCTCTCCTCTGCCACCAAATAAAAATATGCCTTGTTTCTTCTTTGCCTTCTGCCATGATTGTTTCCTGAGGCCTCCCAAGCCATATGGAACTATGAGTCAATTAAACCTTTTTCTTTGTAGATTATTCAATATTGGGTAATACTTTATAGCAGTGTGAAACATACTAATACACCGTACATTATGTTTTTGTTTCCTTTGTTGAAGATCAGTGGCTTTAAGTATTTGGCTTTCTTTTTGTAATATCTATTCTGTTCCATTGGACTACATGCCTACTTTTATACCAGTACCATGCTGTTTTGGTAACTATAGCCTTGTAGTATAGTTCGAAGGTGGGTAATGTGATACCTTCAGGTTTGTTCTTTTTACTTGGTCTTACTTTGACTATGTAAGCCCTCTTTTGGCTCTATACAAATTTTAGATTTTTTTTTTCTAGTTCTGTGAAGGATAGTGATAGTATTTTTATGGAAATTGCATGGAATTTATAGATTGCTTCTGGCAGTATGGTCATTTTCACACTATTAATTCTACCCATCAATGAGCATGAGATGTGTTTCTATTTGTTTGTGTCACCTGTGATTTCTTTCAGCAGTGCTTTGTAGTTTTCCTGTAGAGATATTTTACCTCAGTAGTTAGGTATATTCCTAAGTATTTTTTTTTTTTTTTGCAGCCTTCGTAAAAGAAATTGAGTTATCTATTTGATTCTCAGATTGGTCATTTGTGATGTAGAGTAGTGCTACTGATTTGTGCACATTGATTTTGTAACCTGAGACTTCAATACATTTATTTTTCAGATCTAGGAGCTTTTTGAACACATCCTTAGGATTTTCTAGGTGTACAATCATATCTTTGGCAAAACAGCAACAGTTTGACTACCTTTTTAATTATTTGGATGTCTTTTCTTTCTCTCTTTTATCTGATTGCACTGGCTAGAAATTCCAGTACTATGTTGAATAGAAGGGGTGTGAGTGGGCATTTTTGTCTTATTCTAGTTCTCAGGAGAAATGCTTTCAACTTTTGCCTATTCAGTATAATGTTGGCTTTGGATTCATCAAAGATGGCCTTTCTTACCTTTAGTTATGTCACTGCTACACTGATTTGCTGAGGGCTTTAATAATAAAGGTGGCTCAAGTTTGTCAAATGTTTTTTCTGCATCTATTGAAGTGACCACATATCTGTTTTTAATTCTGTTTATTGATTTGCATATATTAAACCAACCCTGCATCCCTGGTATAAAACCCACTTGATCATGGTCAATTATCTTGTTGATATCTGTTGGACTTAATTAGCTTGTATTTCATTGAGAATTTTCACATCTATGTTCATCAGGAATATTGGTTTGTATTTTTTTTAATTTTTTTCCTGGTTTCAGTATTAGGGTGATCCTGGCTTCATAGAATAACTTAGGGATAATTCCTTATTTTCCTGTCTTTTTGCAATAATTTCAGTAGGATTGGTACTTAGTACCAGTTCTTTAAAGGTCTGATATAATTCAGCTGTGAGTCTATCCAGTCCTGGGCTTTTTTTGTTGTTGTTGGCAATTTCTTTTATATTACTGTTTCAGTATTCCTGCTTGTTATTTGTCTGTTCAGCATTTCTATTTCTTCCTGGTTTAATTTAGGAAGGTTATTCATTTGCAGGAATTTATTCATCTCTTTTAGGATTTCTAGTTTGAGCACATAAATGTCTTCATTGTAGCATTGAATATTCTATTGTATTTCTGTGGTATTGATTGTAATATCATCATTTTTACTTCTAATTGAGCTCATTTGGATCTTTTCTCTTCTTTTCATGGTTTATCTTGCTAATGCTCTATTAATTTTGTTTATTCTTTCAAAGAACCAATATTATGTTTTATTTATCTTGTGTATTTTCATTTCAATTTTATTTAGCTATACTCTGATCTTTGTTTTTTCTCATTTTTTTCTGCTGTGTTTGGATTTGGTTTGTTCTTCTTTCTCTAGTTCATTGATGTGTGAGCTTAGATTGTCTATTTGTGCTCTCTCAGACTTTTTGATGTAAACATTTTATGCTATGAACAATCCATTTAGCACCACTTTTGCTGTATCCCAGAAGTCTTGATAGGTTAGTCACTATTATCATTCAGTTCAAAAATGATTTACTACCCATCTTGACTTTATTGTTTCCTGAAAGATCATTCAGGAGCAAGTTGTGTAATTTCCATGTATTTACATAGTTTAGAGTGTTCCTTTTTGAGTTAATTTCCCATTTTATTCCACCATGATCTGAAAGAGTACTTGATATAATTTCTATTTTCTTACGTTTATAAAGACTTGTTTTGTGGCCTATCACATGGTCTATCTTGGAGAATGTTTCATGTTCTGATGAAAATAATGTATAATCTGCAGTTGTTGGGTAGAATGTTCTGTAAATGTATGTCAAGTTCATTTGTTCTAGGGTATAGTTTAAGTCTATTGTTTCTTTGTTAATTTTCTGTCTGGATGGCCTATCTAGTATTGTCAGTGGAATATTGAAGTTCCTCACTATCATTGTGTTGTTGTCTATCTCATTTCTTAGGTCTAATAGCAATTGCTTTATAAATTTGTGAGGTACCATATTAGGTGTATATATATATATTTAGGATTGTGATATTTTCCTATTGAACTAACACTTTTATTATTATATAATGTTACTATTTTGTTAACTGTTGTTGCTTTAAAGTCTGTTTTGTCTGATATAAGAATAGCTACTCCTACTAGGTTTTGATTTATGTTTGGATGGACTATCTCTTTCCATCCCTTAAACTTAAACTTATGTGAGTCTTGATGTGTTAGGTAAGTCTCTTGAAGACAGAAGATACTTGGTTTGTGGATTTTTACCTGTTCTGCTCTTCTGTGTTTTATAAATGGAGTATTTAGGCCACTTACATTCAAAGTTAGTATTGAGATGTGAAGTACTGATTTATTCATCATGCTAGTCTTTACCTGAATTCTTTTTGTTGTTGTTGTGTTATTTTTGTATAGGCCTTGTGAGATTTATGCTTTAAGCAGGTTCTATTTTGAAGTTCTGTTTCAAGACTTAAAACTTTTTTTAGCGTTTCTTGCAGTGCTGGCTTGGTAGTGGTAAATGATATCAACATATATTTGTCTGAAAAAGATTTAGTCTCTTCTTTATTTAGAAAGCTTAGTTTCAATGGATACAGAATTGTTGGCTAATAATTATTCTGTTTAAGGAGACTAAAGATAGGACCCCAATTCCTTCTGGCCTGTAGGCTTTCTGATGAAAAAATGTGCTGTTAATCTGCTACATTTTCCTTCACAGGTTACCTGATGCTTTTGCCTCACAGTTCTTAAAATTATTTTCTTCATCTTGACTTTAGATAACCTGATGAGTATGTGCCTAGGCGATGATATTTTTATAGTAAATTTCCCAGGTATTTGTTGACCTTCTTGTAGTTGGATGTTTAGATCTCCAGCAAGGCTAGGGTAGATTTCCTTGATTACTCCCTAAAATAATTTTTCAAACTTTTAGATTTCTCTTCTTTTTTCAGGAACACCAAGTATTCTTAGGTGTGGTCATTTAACATAATCCTAAATTTCTTGGAAGCTTCGTTAATTAAAAAATCTTTTTTCTATGTCTTTGTCTGATTGGGTTGATTTGGAAGCCTTGTCTTAAAGCTCTGAAGTTTTGTCTTCTACTTGTTAGATTTTATTGCTAAAACTCTTCAGTGTATTTTGGATTTTTCTAAGTGTGTTTTTTGTTTCCAGAAGTTGTGATGGCTTTTTCTTTATGATGTCTACTTCTCTGGATACTTTTTATCCATATCCTGTAATTTAAACAAAAACCATTTAATACGGTTTTCACCTTTCTCTGGTACCTCCTTGAGTAGGTTAATAATCAACTTTCTGATTTTTTTTAATCTGACATTCAGAAATTTTTTGGGTTTGTATCAGGGTAGTACTGGTCTCAGAATGAGTTTTAAAGTATTCCCTCTCCATTTATCTTTCAGAATAGTTTGAGTAAGATTTGCATTGGTTCTTTAAAAGTTTGGTAAAATGCAGCAATGAAGCCATCGAGTCTTTGGTTTTTCTTTGGGATATTTTTATTATGGTTTTTGTCTCATTGCTTGATATTGGTCTCTTCAGGTTTTGAATTTCTCATGGTTCAATCTTGATAGGCTGTATCATGATTACTGAAGAGCTAGTGTAATATTCTGCAGGTGTTATAAAAACTTGTTTTATCATATTACCAGAATTACTTTCCTTCTAATTTGTGTAGACTATTTCAGTGGAAAGATCTGAAACTCAAGAGTTGCTGGTCAGATTCTTTTGTTCCTTAATTTGGTCCTATCCCCCTCCCCCTAGGGATGGGTCTTTCTGAGAGCCAGAATGCCAATGATTGTTATTTCCCTTCTGGGTCCAGTCACCCAGTGGGCTAAAAGGCTCAGGGCAGGTGCCTAAGAATGTCTGTAAAGAGTCCTTTGATGTAATCCATCTTCACGTCTCTCAGCTGTGGATACCAGCACCTGCTCTAGTGGAGGTGGCAGGGAAGTGAGTGGACTCTGTGGGAGTCCTTGGTTGTAGTTTTGTTCAGTGTGCTTGTTTTCTTGAATGCTGATAATACTAGCAGTGAAGTTGTCATGTAGACAGGTTCAGGACTTCTGGTTAGCCAGGGTGTTTCAGGTGGTTGAATTAGCTGTTGTTTTATTCTTCTTTGGAGCAGGTTGTTCTGATATGTGTTGCTGTAATTGCTTGAATTGGTTGGCCTCCATCCAGGAGGTGGTGCTTTCAAGAGAGTAAAATCTGCAGTAGCAGAAGAGGGATTAAAATTATTTAATTTTTTTCTTTCCAGTTTTGATGCCATTTATTTCTTTCCCTTGTCTTCTTGCTGGAATTTTGACTCCAGTACTATGTTGAATAAGAGTAGTAGAAGTAAGCATCCTTGTCTTGCTCCAGATCTTAGAGTAAAGGCTTTCAGTTGTTTCATATTTAGTATGAAAGTAGCCGTCAATCTGTCATTTATGGCTTTTCAGGGATGTTCATTCTATACACAATTTTTTGATGAATTTGTCCATGAATGAGTGTTGAATTGTATCAAATACTTTTTTAAATATCAACTGAAATGATCACATGGTTTTGTCCTTCTTTCTGTTTACATAATGTATCACATTGACTGAACCATACTTTTATCCCTGAGATAAATTCAATTTGGTCAAGATAAATAATCTGTTTAATACGTTGTTGATGTCAGTTTGCTGGTACTTTGGTGAGGATTTTTGCATCAATATTCATTAGGGATATTGGCCTTTAGTTTCCTTTTTTGATTTAAATTTGTCTGCTTTTGGTATCAGGGTAATACTGGTCTCAGAATGAGTTTTAAAGTATTCCCTCTCCATCTATTTTTCAGAATAATTTGAGTAAGATTTGTATTGCTTCTTTAAAAGTTTGGTAAAATGCAGCAATGAAGCCATTGAGTCTTCGGTTTTTTTTACTGGGATATTTCTATTATGGTTTTTGTCTCATTGCTTGTTATTGGTCTCTTCAGGTTTTGAATTTCTCATGATTCAATCTTGATAGGTTGTATGTTTCTAGGAATTTATTTCTTCTAGGTTTTCTAATTTATTGGCATATAATTGTTTATATTAGTCTCAGTCTTTTGAATTAATAGGATATTAGTTTTAAAGTCTCCTTTTAATTGCTAACTTTGAGTCTTCAATTTTTTTTCTTAGGCTAGGTAAATGTTTGTCATTTTGCTTATCTTTTAAAAAAATGAACTTTTTGTCTCATTAATTTTTTGTGTTCTTTTGTTTTTATTTCACTAACTTCTTACTGATAGTTATTAGTTCTTTTCTTTCACTTATTTTGATTTGGCTTACTCTTTCTTTTCTAGTTCTTTAAGATGCATCAGTAGGGTGTTTATTTGGAGTATTTCTATGTTTTAAATGTAGTCACTTATTACTATAAACTTATCTCTTAGAACTGTTTAGTACTAACATTTGGAAAGCTGCTACCCATGTTCTTTATTCTTCATAGAATAAAGCTGAGTTGAGAATATCTTGTATCACCATAGTAAATCTACCATTCGCAAAAATGGGTTTATAACCTACAACACAGTGATCATCTCCAAAAACAAAAGCATCTCTTTTCTGTGGTAGACTATCGCATTTGTATTCAGGAAAACAAATCCAAACAATAAAAGGACGTTTTCCCAAGAACAGCACTATATGAAACTGTCCTTGATGGATTCTCTTTTATTCTGTGCACTCTAATGGAGCACGGAACTACCTCAGATTATACAAATGGACCTGGCCTGCACAGCCACAGAGGAAGGCTCCAAAAGCATAAGTATACCCAGAAGAGGATCAAAAATTACATATTTTAAAACACATGTTTAATGCTATTTCTAAGTTGCTTTTGCTTGACTCTTTACATCAGATTTTATTGAACTAAACTAAGACCAGTTTATATAGCTCAGATTGGCCAGAGAAAGCCATATTACTTTTATTAACATTAAATATCAAGAACAGACACACACATACACAAACACAAGTGGCTTAAGTTTATATAAAGTTTGAGTCATAGGACAATTATTCACTACCTGGCTTAAATTTATGTTATGGAGGAAATTGTAGAGATAATCCTACATAGTTTCTGAAAAAGACTGCATTGAAAAGGTAGTTCAGGACATATTTTTCATTGTGGGTTGTTAAATCTAAAACTTAAAACCATTAAAAGACCTTATATTACTTTAAAATAAGAAGACAAAAACATGGGAAAGTTAGCAAATGTGGCAAAATTAGTCAAAGTATGTGTAAATAAATATACATTTCAGGAAATTGAATGTATTTAAAAGAACTTAGGAAGCTAAATTATTTCTCTTTTTAAGCTTTTTCTTCCGGACTTTAATGATGTTATTCTGTACATTTCAATATTTTATAATATGGTTTCAGTGCTGGATATCACTTTCCAGTTTTCACTGTATTATAAATGCTTTTATTCTTGCTCTTTATGGTCAATACTTTGAGGAAGCACATTGCAGACTCCGTTTCCTTCAGTAATGTGTGCCCTGCTAGATTTGAAAAAGTACCAATGTTATCATTGATTTTACATCTTATATTCTGTTGGACAAAGACTGGCATTGCAGTTTCTGGCTCATCGTAACTGATACAGATATTTTGGAATGCATTCTAAAATGAATGCGTGCATGAATAAATGACTGCAGGTAAAATCATAACAGAAATTTAAATGCTATTTTCAGAAATGATTCTTGGGAAAACCATTTAAGCATATGCGATAGGCTTAAAATGAGGCAAAAGCAGTATTTTGATTGCAATATGAGGACAAAGTATACCAGTACAAAGTAAATGTATGTATGAGTCAAATGAACAGTAGAAAAAATTTAATCATATTTGAGTGAAACAGCTACTTGAATCAGTCCTGTTTCATTCTCTCATGACATCTTCAGAATATATTATTATTGTTTTCTTCATTTAAGTGACCGTGACTACTGATTAAGTGCACAAGCTTTTTAGGCAGAAAGACCTGATTCCAAATTCCAGTTTTTACTAATGTTGTGATTTTGGGCAAGTTATATAACCCTTGTGAGTCTCTGCATCTCACTTGTAAATTAAGGATACTATTAGTCACCACATAAGATTGTCTTAAGGAATAAAATTAGATAATACGTACACTTGTAGTAGGCACTCAAGACATTGTAGCTACTTTTATTTTTGTGGAACTTGATTATTATCCTACAGTTTTCTACCTTTTCCCTTCTTACTCACATCCTTCTGTCCCACACTCCAGTCTGTCTCTATATGTATGTCATGTTTTCCTTTTTATCACTGCTTAGGCCTTGGTCCCCTTCTCATCTGAGAATCAAGTCCTAAATCTTCAACCTGTTTTTCGCTTCCAATTCTCTGGAAACTTTTGAGAAATAAACTGTTTAGATATCTCTTATTCTTGGCTTTCTGTGTTGTAAGATTTCTTGGGCTGGAGTAAAAGCAGTATGGATGCACATATAAATTCTTCTTAAGTAGTTAGCATTTTGAAATGACCTACTGTGACTCTTCTCAAATGGAGGTGCTGAGAGGGCTGCATCAAGATCGACTGAAACTTATAAATACATTTATGGACTGCACACTCAGATATTTTAATTTGGTGGCTCTATACTTGAATCAGGGAATCTTGTTTTAATTGAAAGAAAGAGAAATGTACTTATGTGATGGTGTATGCCTATAGTCTCTGCTACTTGGGAGACTAAGACAAGAGAATTGCTTGAGCTCAAGAGTTTGAGTACAGCCTGTGCAATTAAAAAGAGAGAAAGAGAGAAATAAAAATGTCACTCTGGGTGATTTTTATGTAGAGCAAAGTTTGGGAACCAATTGTCTATTCTATTTATTCAGCCTAGACAAACATATCCGGTAAATATGCTGTAATTTGAGTGTCCAAGACCCAATAATACTTCCAAGCAATTTGAATTTGTGTGTTTGGTACCATTACTGTGTTGTGTATTGCAAAAGCAGCATGATAGAGAAGAACTTGTGTGGCTTCTTTTGGTGCTACACAGACCTGGATTCAACTCCCAACATAAGATAGATATAATAACATCTATCCTGCATGGTTCTTGTGGAAAGAGCTGAACATTTAGTATTTGTGTAAAGTATTAAACATTAATAGTAACCCCAAAACTGGTAGCTGTTATGTTTTATTATTTGTTTCTAAATCATTTCTTGAGTTGTCAGATATGAGGTGCTCCAGTTGAATTGAAATATTGTGTCCAGGAAGTCTTAGCCAGAGCAATCAGAAAAGAGAAAGAAATAAAAGGCATTCAAATAAAACAAGAAGTCAAACTACAATTTGTTGCTGATGATAATATTCTATACCTAGAAAATCTTAAAAATTCAACCAAACAACTACTAGAATTGATAGGCAATTTTAGGAATGGTTTAGGATAAAAAAATCATTGTACAAATATCAGTAGTGTTTCTATACACCAATAACTTCCAGGCTGAGAGTCAAATCAAGAACACAAATACATCTACAATAGCCACAAATTAAATAAAATACATAGGAATGCAGAAAACCAAGGAAGTGAAAGGCCTCTCCAAGGAGAACTACAAAACATTGCTGAAAGATATCAGGGACAACACAAATGAATTGAAAAATATTTCATGTTTGTGGATTGGAATAATCAATATCATTAAAATTGGCTTACTGCTCAAAGTAATGTATGGATACAACCCTGTATCTATCAAACTACCAATGTCATTCTTCATGGAATTAGAAAGAAACCTACTGTAATATTCACATAGATCCAACAATAAAACTCAAATAGTCAAAGAAATCCCAAGAAAAAAGAGCAAAGGTGGAGGCATCACAATACCTGACTTCAGACAATACTGTAAGGCAATAGTAACAAAACCATCAAGATACTGGTACAAAACCAGACACATAGACCAATAAAGCAGAATAGAAAACTCAGAAATAAATTCACACACTTATAATAATCTGATCTTCAAAAAGGTGGACAAAAGGAAGCAATAAGGAAGGACTTCACATTCAATAAGTCATGCTGAGATGGCTAGCTAGCCATATGCAGAAGAATGAAACTGGACGCTTACTTTTTACCATTTAAAAAATTAACTCAAGATGAAATAAAGATTTAAATGTAAGACATCAAACTTCAAAAACCTTAGAACGAAACAGAAGAAATGACCTTCTCAACATCAGCATTGATGAAGAATTTTTGTCTAAGTCCCCAAAAGCAATTGCAGCAGAAGCACAGCTTAACAAATGAGACCTAAATAAAGAGGCTCTGCACAGAAAAAAAAAAAAAAAAACACAGTGTAAACAGACAATCTACAGAATGGGAGAAAATATTTGCAACCTATGCATCTAACAAAAGTCTAATATGCAGAATCTATACGAAACTGAGGCAAATCTACAATAGAAAACCAAATAAAAATAAAAATTTTTAAATAAGCAAAGGACATGAACAGACGCTTTTCAAAATAAGACATACAAGCAGCCAAAAAACATGTGAAAAAGTTCTCAGCATCAGTAATCATCAGAGAAATGCAAATCAAAACCACAATGCAATACGATGTCACACCACTTAGATTAGAAATAATGGATATTATTATTTAAAAACCAGATGCTGTCAAGGCTGTGGTGAAAAGGGAACGTTTATACACTGTTGATGGGAATGTAAATGACTTTACGCACTGTGAAAGCAGTTTGAAGATTTCTCAAAGATCTTCAAACAGGACTACCATTCAATTCAGCAATCCCATTATCTCATATATACTTCAAGGAAAAGACATCATTCTACTGAAAAGACACATTCACTTATATGTTCATTTCAGTAATAACAGAGACATGGAATAAACCTAGGTGTTAATCTATGGTGGACTGGATAAAGAAAATGTGGTACATACACACAATGGAACACTATGTAGCCATAAAAAAGAATAAAATAATGTCCTTTTCCAGCAACATGGATGCAGTTGGAGGCCATTATCCTAAGACAATTTACACAGGAATTGAAAACCAAGAACCACAAGTTCTCACTTATAAATGAGAGCTAGACATTGAGCACACATAAACATAAACAAAGGCCCAATATACACTGCAGACTCCTGGGGGAGGGAAGGAAAGAGGTACAGGTTAGCAAACTGCCTATTGGGTACCATTGCTCACTATCTGGGTGCAAGGTAAACATGCAAATAATCTGCACAAGTACACCCTAGATCTAAAATAACAGTTAAAAAAAATTTTAAAAAGGAATACAAATAAAAAAGAAATATTTGGCTCAAGTCTTCACCTGCTTCTGCATCTAGAACGGCATCTCCATCTTCTTGCAACTTCAACTATCACTTTATTTCCCCACCCTTGTTTTGGGGCTTGGCTTTATAACTTGCTTTGACCACTTGGGTGCCATAAGGCATGATGTAAAACAAGAGTTTGGAATTGCTTGCATGATTCAGCATACGCTCTTATATCTGCTAACACCATGAAGAGAACATTCCACACTTTATGTATCCAAGGAAGATGAGAGACACTTGGATTAGAGGTGCCCAGGAGACTTGGTAAACTGCAGCTTGAAGAATAGCCACATAGCTTTGATAGCCAATCCAAGCCTAGATCAACTAACTCCCAGCTGATCCCCAGCCACATGTAAGTCTGTCTGAGATCAGCAGAATGTCTCAGTTATCGCAGCCTGAAGCAAAGCCACCTAAGATGACTTGCAGATCCATGGAAATAAAATATTTTTTTCTTAAATACTGACTTTGGAGATGGTTTTTAAAGCTGCATTGTTGTGGTAAATAGCTAGCCTGTGCAGAAGATTTTGTCTCTTCCCAGTGATAATCTGAGTTTAGCAATCTACCAAAAGCAAAAAACAAAGTTCTTACTTTTTAGCAAGAGTATCTGCCGTTTCTGTTGATTTAGTAAGAGTGGTAATTGTGTATTAATATAAAGTTATGCTGTTGTAAAGACCTCTTTGAACAGTGTATAGGCATAATTTTAGTTTTGAACTTCATAGATCTTGCAGAAAATATTAGGACTGTGCCTCAAGCTGCCTGATTCCATTGTGTATTTTTGTATAAGACACGGGCAAATAAATGAGACTGCTCATGAAAGTAGTGCACAGTAGAGCCCAGAGGGCCAAAAGGATATTACCTAGAATTGATTGTGAGTAATGAGCAGTAAAAGAAAATATAATTGGAAGCCATAAATCAGTAGAAATTGTATCACACATATTCCACATTTTATTGTCTGTTGATAAGAAATTCAGTTGTTTCAAACTCTTTGTTATTGTAACTATAGGTTTGATAAACATTCTCACTGTTGCCTCTCTACATGTAAGGGTTTTTCTTGGGTATATATCCAAAAATAATATGTGCATGCTTGATTTTTCTGAATGCTTACAAATTGCTCCCCAAAATGTCTTTATCAATATATACTTCCACCATCAGTTCATAAAAGATTTCCACCACTCGCATATTCACCAACACTAAATCCTACTTGAGTACCTTTTATATGATGAGTAGAGAGTGCTGTCTTGTTGTTATAAGTTGCATTTCTTTTATTACTTCTGAAGTTTAGCAACTCCTCTTTTACTTTCAAGTTTTATTTTAGATATGGCAGTACATGTGCAGCTTTGTTACATGGGAATGTTGTGTGATATTGAGGTTTGGGTATGGAGCCCATCACTCAGGTAGGGAGCATAGTACCTGATAGGTAGTTTTTTCAATCTTCATCTCCCTCCTTCCCTCCTGAATCTAGTAGACTAGAGTCTATTTATTCCATGTTTATGACAATGTGAGCTCAATGTTTAGCAATCTCAATCAAAATTTCAGGAAATTCTAAAGTTTAAATGGAGAGACAGAGGACGCAAAATAGACAACACAATATTGAAGGACAACACAACAAAGTTGGTGGACTGACATTATCTGACTTCAAGGCATACCATAAAGCTATAGTAATTAAAACAGTGTGATATTGAGGGAATGTGTTTTCTTTCCAGGTCCATAAGAGGGTGTCGTTTCTAGAACAAGAACGTCCCAGCACCATATTTTCTCCCCCCACATCCGTCTTCATCAGAGAAATTTAACAGTTTATGTTTGAATTTTGCAGGCACGGGAAGAAACTAAGAGTCAATCACTCCAGCAGAAGTTCTAAGAAACTCCTTTCATTGGCCCTGGGGTCTTAGAGGAGGCGGAGGTTCCTCCCAGGTAAAAAGCTCTTTGGACTCCATGCTTGGGTCCCCTTCCGTGAACACTCCCTTCGTGGAAGCCATCTTTGTCTCTCTTGGATTTTCCCTCTGGAGTCCCCTTCCATATTCTCTCATGGAAGCCTGTCTTCCCCTTCTAAACTCCATCTCTTTCTCTATTCCTTTCCACTCAGTGTGGAAGCTGCTTTCCTCTTCTGGATTCCATCTGTCTGGATTCTCTCACTTGGTGTGAGAGGGAACTGTTTCTTTCTCCTTCCCCTTTTTCTCTCTCTACCTAAATAAATCATTTTCTACAAACCCATTGGAGTCCAGCATTTACTGCACACTGTGCCGTGGTCTCTTCTCCCATTCTTGGGGAGTGATAGACCAAGAACCTGGAGAAATGTCCTCTCACGAGAACTGAGGGCTCCTGTAAACCCCTGAACCCCAACATAACAATATTAGTAAAAGAATAGACTTAGATCAGTGGACCAGAATAGAGAGCCCAGAAACTGACCTCTTTGACAAAGGAACAAAGGCAATACAATGGAGAAAATACAGTCTTTTCAAAAAATTATGCTGGAACAATTAGAAATTTACATGTCAAATAGTGGATCTAAACACAGTCCTGACATTCTTTACAAAAATTGACTCAAAGTGGATTACAGACCTAATGTAAAACAGAAAACTACAAAAGTCCTAGAAGATAACAGATGGGAAATATCTACCTGATGTTGGATATGGCAATGACTTTTGATATATCACCAAAGACAAAACCCATGAAAGAAAAAACTGATCAGCTGGACTTTATTAAAACTAAAAATCCAGTTTTATGAAGTCACTTCAAAAGTTTGAAAAGGCAAGTCAAAGAATGGGAGAAAGTACTTTCGAAAGACATAAATGAATAAATGACTATTATCCAAAGTATAAGAAGATCTCTTAAAACTCAACAATAAGAAAACAGACTGCTTTAAAAATGTACCAAAATCTTAAGAGACACTTCATCAAGAAGATGATAAACAAGCATATGAATAGATATTTTATATCATCTGTCATTAGAAAAATGCAAATTAAAACAACAATAGAAACTCTCATTTGTTGCTGGTGAGAATGCAAAATGGTATAGTCACTTTGCAAGACAGTTTGGTAGTTTCTCACAAAACTAAACATACTTTTAAGGTATGACCTAGCAATCATAGTCCTTGGTATTTACCCAAATGAGATGAAACTTTGTATATTTTAATGTAGCTAGAAGAGAGGACATGAAATGTTACCCATAGAAATGATCAGTTCTCAAGGTAATGGATACCCCAATACCCTAACTTTATCATTACACATTCTATACATGTAACAAAACTCACATGTACTTCATAAATATGCAAAGTATTTTGTGTAAATATAAAAAGAAAAAATACTACACGTTTATGTTTATAGAAGCCTTATTCATAACTAATAGAACTTGGGAAAATATAGCCTATGGTTAGTAGGATACTGAATGTATGAATAAATAAACTATGGTACAGCCACACAATGTAATAAAAAGTGCTAAAAAGAAAATGAGCTAACAAGGCATGAAAAGACATATAGGCAACTTAAATGCATACTGTTAAATAAAAGAAGCCAATTAGAAAATGGCGACATACTGTATGATTCCAACTATGTGACATACTGGAAAAAGCAAAACCATGGAGACAATCAAAAGATTATTAGCTACCAAGGGTTGAGGAATAGAAGAGATAAAGAGACAGAACAGAGGATTTTTAAGGCAGTGAAATTACTCTCTATGATACTATAATAGTGGATACATGTCATTATTTGTCCAAACCTATAGAACACAATTTTGAGTGAAGCTCTTCACGGTTTTCTATTAACTGAGCTTATACTACTGTCCTTAGCAGCCATCAGAAGTTCACACAGAAGAGAGCTGTAAGGGATCCACCAGCATGGGTCCCTTCGGGTGGCCTCACCATCAGGGGTTGAATTGCAAATGTGGCTTCAGTTGCATACCCACAACGTGAAGGTCTGAGTGGGTTACTTTGTTTTAATTACTTATAGATCATCAAACTAGGCCCAGCAAGATGATCAGACAGAAGCAAACTGTAGCCCTCCATTTTAGGTCTTGTGTAGCCAAAGCAACCTTACAAATGTAGGATGGAGTTTCTCCTACTTATGGGTCATCTGTAGTGAGGTGTATTTATTTAACAAGGACAGACGAGCAGTTTGGCACAAAGCTGGGGTTAAAACAGGGCTCTGCAGAGGGATTTTTTATCTATCTTGGTCAGCCTGGTCCAGGCCTAGGCAACAATTATCTACTGTTTCTCTGTTATTCCTAAGACAAACACCAAGACTGAACCCAAATATAAAGCAAACTTTGAATGATAATGGTTTGTCAATGTAGGTTCATTAACTGTAACAAATGCATCACTTTGGTGGGGGATTTGATAATTGGGCAGCTTATTGATGTGTGGGGGCATGTGGTATATAGGATATCTATGTACCTTCCTCTCAATTATTCTGTGAAACTGAAACTGCTCTAAAAAATAAAATATTTTTTCTGGGCATGGTGGCTGACACCTGTAATTCCCGCACTTTGAGAGGCCGAGGCGGGTGGATAGCCTGAGGTCAGGAGTTCTAGAGCAGTCTGGCCAACATTATGAAATCTCATCTCTACTAATAATACAAAATTAGCCAGACATGGTGGCATGTTCCTGTATTTCCAGCTACTCAGAAGGCTGAGACAGGAGAACCGCTTGAACCCAGGAGGTTGAGGTTGCAGTGAGCTGAGATCGCACCATTGCACTCCAGCCTGGGCAAAAAGAGTGAAATTTAATCTCAAATAAATAAGTAAATTAATTAATTAAATACTTTAATTTAAAAAATTAAAAGGAGAAAAGCCCAGTGCTATAGAGGCCAAGTGAATGACTTTAAAGAGAAAAAGGTTGTTAAACATTGTCAAATGCTATAATTAAGTCAAGGAGAATACAGCCTGAGACAGATCCAATGGGAACATTTAGAAAAACAAAAATTATAAAGATCACTTGAACTCAAAAATATCCATTTCCAAAATATTTACTGTATTGTGTAAGCCCTTGAGAGATATACATTGCATCTTATAAAAGAGGATTTCCTTCTTCACACTGCTTCTCTGTGTTACTATAAAAACGTGGCCTGTGTTCTGGTTCCTGAGTAACCAACTTATGTTTTTTTTTCAGCTATAGGAATAATGATCTTACTCTTTATTCTTCTCTATTGTAAGATGAAAAGTGGATATATAGATTCTCTCTTCCTTATAAAAGACATCACTAGTCTACAAGTTACAACAGCCTAAACTGGAGCCTAATCATAAAATGTTGATGCATTTAGCATTAACATGTTTCTTCGGTGGAGTATTTATAAAACAAATGTTGATTTAATTTCCTAAAGCAGATCTAATCTCTTAGTTTTTTTACCAGTTGGTTTAAACTTCTAAATTATATTACTAGTTTGTAACAGTATAAAATTAAATTGTTTGGTTCTGAAGTTAGACTGTCTAATATGGTTGCCAGTAGTCACATGCAGATATTTAAATTTAAATTTATTAAAATTTGTCTGGGCACAGTGGCTCATGCCTATAATCCCAGAACTTTGGGAGGCTAAGGCAGGTGGATTGCTTTAACCCAAGAGTTTGAGAACCACCTGGGTAGCATGGCAAAAACCTGTCTCTACAAAATAAATAAATAAATAAATGATTAGCTAGGCATCTTGGAGTGCACCTGCAGTACCAGCTACTTGCGAAGCTAAGTTGGAAAGTTTGCTTGAGCCCAAGAGGTAGAGGTTGCAGGTAGTTCACATCATCCCACTGCACTCCAACCTGGACAGCCCAGAGACCCTGTCTCAAAATAATAAGAAGAAGAATAATTGAATACAATTTAATTATTTTTTTCTTAGTTACATTATCTATTTTTCAAATGTTCAGTAAACATATGTATCTCATGATTTCTTAAACAGCACTTATAAAAAGAAATATCAATCAACAAAAACATTTTTATTGTACAGCACAGCCAGAAATATTCGTGTCTTTGTTCTTTACAAGGGTGGGTAATGAATGCTATCTTAGTGCCCAAGAGTCTAGCAAATTCAGTATGCATGAGAATATCTGAACTGGGAATTATTTAATTATTTGCCAAAGAGATCCGAAGATTGCAAATATTTTGATTTTTATATGTTAAATTTTGAGCAAAAACTTAAGCATCAGAATGTTCTATTTTAATTGTAGGCACATTAACAGAAACTTTAAGCAGGCCTTCATAATTTATAGACATTTTCATTAAAATCTGTTCATCAATTTCAACAAATTTTCTGTTAATTTTTAAACAATTAGAAAAATTGTGATAACTAAAATAATCTCAGCTAACTGTAAGATCTTGATAACAGCAATGCCCAATTTATTCATTATTCGTTATCAAGCAAATTAAAAATGTCCTACCAATACTTCTAGTTGGAAAGCGAGATAATTTCAAACACCCAAATGAAATATGAAAAATTTTGGTGTCTGAGGATCATCAGGGGCATCCAATTTGACAAGGTCAAGTACCTTTGAACTTTCATACTTCACAGCAGCTTTTTACTCATAGTTCTATTATGTGATCATGTGCATGTGCCAAACTGATGCAACAATTTTTCTCCTAAAGATATTGCAATTCTTTTCTTTGGAGTCAGTTTTTTTGGGGTATTTTATCAAATGAGATTGTTCTGGAGACACTTATCAAGTAATCAGTTTGGTTGAGTAGGGATTTGATAATTGGATATAACCATGTAAATTTCATATCTCAGAATTTATATTTTAAATTGGAGAAATTTAGTAGGCATGGATATACAGTCATGCATCACTTAATAACAGGGATGCATTCTGAGAAATGCATTGTTAGGTGATTTTGACATTGTGCAACCATCATAGACAGTATTAGGTTGGTACAAAAGTCATGGTGGTTTTCACCATTACTGTATCAACATAAATACATACATAAACCTAAATGCTATAGCCTAGTGCACACCTAGGCTATATAACCTCTGCTCCGACCCTATAAACCTGTAAAGCATGTGACTGTACTGAACACTGTAGGAAATTATAACACAATGTAAGTATTTGTGTACCTAAATCTGTCTAAACCTAGAGAAGGTACAGCAAAAGTATGGTATAAAAGGTAAAAATATGATACACCTGTATAAGGTATAAGTGGATTTTTCAGGACAGGAAGTCACTCTGGGTGAATAAGTGAGTAGTAAGTGAATGTGAAGACTGAGGACATTATTCTACACTACTGTGGGCTTAAACACTGTATATATAGGCTGCTCTAAATTTATTTTAAAAATCTCTTGTTTTAATAATACATTCACCTTCGCTTAGTGTAAGTTTTATACTTTACAAAGTTGTTAATTTTAAAAAACTTTTTGACAGTTTTGTAATAACACTTAGCTTATAACACAAACACATTGGACAACTGAACAAAAATATTTTCTTTATGTCCTTATTCTATATGCTTTTCAGTTTTAAAAACATTTTATTTATTTACTTTAGACACTTTTTATTAAAAACTAAGTCACAAACACATCCATTAGCCTAAGCCTACCCAGAGTCTGGATCATCAATATCACTGTTATCCACCTCCACATCTTGTCCCATCGGAAGGTCTTTAGGGGCAGTGACACTAACGGAGCTGCCATCTCCTATCATAACAATTCCTTATTATAAAATATCTCCTGAAGGACTGGCTAGGGCTGTTTTACAGTTAACTTTTTGCGAGTATGAGGAGGATACTCTAAAATACCAATGAAAATATACTATAGTAAATACATAAATCAGTAGCATTGTTACTTATTATCATTATCAAGTATTGTACTGTAGGTAATCCTATGTCCTATACTTGTACATGACTTTCAGCACAGAAGTTTTGTTTACACCAACATGACCACCAACATGGGAGTAATGTGTTGCACCACAAAGTTAAGACAACTATGATGTCACTAGGTGATCCAATGTTTCCTTTCAATTATAATCTTATGGGACTATAATTTATATGCAATTTTTCCTTGACCAAAATGTCTTTATGAAGCACATGACTGTATCTGAAATGATAGTTCTTTTAAATATTTATTAAAGGTATCCTAAGATTATAATCAGGACTTGAACTCAGCTCTGGACCAAGGGGACCTAATAGACATCTACAGAACTCTCCACCCCAAATCAACAGAAGATACATCCTTCTCAGCACCACATAACACTTATTCTAAAATTGATCACATAATTGGAAGTAAAACACTCCACAGCAAGTGCAAAAGAACGGAAATCATTAACAAACAGTCTTTAAGACCACAGTCCAATCAGATTAAAACTCAGAATTAAGAAACTCCTCAAAACCACACAACTACATGGAAACTGAGAAACCAGCTCCTGAATGACTACTAGGTAAATAACAAAATTAAGATAGAAATAAATAAGTTCTTTGAAACCAATGAGAACAAAGACACAATGTATCAAAATCTCTGGGACACAGCTAAAGAAATGTTTAGAGGGAAATTTATAACATTAAATGCCCACAGGAGAAAGTGGGAAAGATCTAAAATCGACACCCTAACGTCACAATTAAAAGAACTAGAGGAGTAAGATCAAACAAATTCCAAAGAAATAACTAAAATCAGAGCAGAACTAAAGGAGATAGAGATACAAAAACCCTTGAATCCAGGAGCTGGTTTTTTGAAAAGATTAACAAAATAGATAGACTGCTTGCCAGACTATACAAAGAAGAAAAGAGAGAAGAATCAAACAGACACACACAAAGAAAGCATAAAGGGGATATCAACACTGATCCCACAGAAACACAAACCACCATCAGAGAATACTATAAACACCTCTACACAAATAAACTAGAAAATATAGAAGAAACAGATAAATTCCTGGACACATACACACTCCTAAGACTAAACAGGGAAGAAGCTGAATCCCTGAATAGAACAATAACAAGTTATGAAATTGATGCAGTAATTAATAGCCTACTAACCCCAAAAAAGCCCAGGACCAGACAGATTCACAGCCAAATGCTACCAGAGGTACAAACAGGAGCTGGTCCCGTTCCTTCTGAAACTATTCCAAACAATAGAAAAAGAGAGACTTCTCCCTAACTTATTTAATGAGGCCAGCATCTTCCTGATACCAAAACCTGGCAGAAACACAACAAAAAAAGAAACTTTCAGGCCAATATCCCTGATGAACATTGATGCAAAAATCCTCAATAAAATACTGGCAAACCAAATCTAGCAGCACATTAAAAAGTTTATCCACCACGATCAAGTCAGCTTCATCCCTGGTATGCAAGGCTGGTTCAACATATGCAAATCAATAAACATAATCAATCACATAAACAGAACCAGTGACAAAATCCATATGATTCTCTCAATAGATGCAGAAAAGGCCTTTGATAAAATTCAACACCCCTTCATGCTAAAAACTCTCAATAAACTACGTATTGATGGAAAGTATCTCAAAATATTAAAAATTATTTATGAAAATCCCACAGCTAATATCATACTGAATGGGCAAAAGCTGGAAGCATTCCCCTTGAAAGCCAGCACAGCACAAGATAATGATGCCTTCTCTTACCACTACTATTCAACAGAATATTCGAAGTTCTGGCCAGGGAATCAGGCAAGAGGAAGAAATAAATGGTATTCAAATAGGAGGAGAGAAAGTCAAAACATCTCTGTGTGCAGATGACATGATTGTATATTTAGAAAACCCCATCATTTCATGCCAAAATCTCTTTAAGTTGATAAGCAACTTTAACAAAGTCTCAGGATACAAAATCAATGTGCAAAATTCACAAGCATTCCTATACACCAATAATAAACAAGCAGAGAACCAAACCATGGGTGAACTCCCATTCACAATTGCTACAAAGAGACTAAAATACCCAGGAATACAACTTACAAGGGATGTGAAGGACCTCTTCAAGGAGAACTACAAACCACTGCTCAACACAAACAAATGGAAAAACATTCCATGCTCATGGATAGGAAAAATCATTATCTTGAAAATGCCCATACTGCTCAAAGTAATTTATAGATTCAATGCTATCCCCGTCAAGCTACCATTCACTTTGTTCACAGAATTAGAAAAAAAACTACTTTTAATTTCATATGGAACCAAAAATGAGCCCGTATAGCCAAGACAATCCTAAGCAAAAAGAATAAAGCTGGAGACATCATGCTACCTGACTTTGAATTATACTACAACACTACCAAAAACAGCATGGTACTGGTACCAAAACAGATATATAGACTAATGGAACAGAACAGAGGCCTCAAAAATAATGTCACACATCTACAACCATCTGATCTTTGACAAACCTGACAAAAACAAGGCAAGGGGATAGGATTCCCTATCTAATAAATGGTTTTAGGAAAACTGGCTAGCCATTTGCTGAAACCTGAAACTGGACCCTTTTCTTACACATTATGCAAAAATTAACTCAAGATGTATTAAGACTTAAACATAAGACCTTAAACCACAAAACCCTAGGAGAAATCCTAGGCAATAGCATTCAGGACACAGGCATGGGCAAAGAATTCATGACTAAAACACCAAAAGCAATGGAAACAAAAGCCAAAATTGACAACTGGGATCTAATTGAACTAAAGAGCTTCAGCACAGAAAAAAAAAAAAAAAACAACTCTCAGCAGAACATTTTTGCAATCTATCTATCTGATAAAAGGCTAATATCCAGAATCTGTGAGGAACTTAAACACATTTACAAAAAAAAAGCAAACAACCCCATCAAAAAGTGGGCAAAGGATATGAACAGACACTTCTCAAAAGAAGACATTTATGCAGCCAACAAACATAAAAAAAAAAAACCAACTCATCATCACTGGTCATTAGAGAAATGCAGATCAAAACTACAATGAGATATCATCTCACACCAGTTAGAATCAAGATCATTAAAAAATCAGGAAACAACAGATGCTGGAGATGATGTAAAATAGGTACACTTTTACACTGCTTTTGTGAGTGTTAATTAGTTCAACCATTGTGGAATACAATGTGGCGATTCCTAAAGGATCTACAACCAGAAATACCATTTGACCCAGCAATCCCATTACTGGGTATATATCCAAAGGATTATAAATCATTCTACTATAAAGACAGATGCACACCTATGTTTATTGCAGCACTGTTCACAATAGCAAAGACGTGGAACCAACCCAAATGCCCATCAATGATAGACTGGATAAAAAAATGTGGCACATATACACTATGGAATACTATGCAGCCATAAAAAATGATGAGTTCATTTGCAGAGACATGGATGAAGCTGAAAACAATCATTCTCAGCAAACTGACACAGGAACAGAAAACCAAACACCACGTGTTTTCACTCATAAGTGGGTGTTGAACAATGAGAATACACAGACACAGTGAGGGGAACATCACACATCAGGGACTGTTGGGGGATGGTGGCCTAGGGAAGGGATAGCATTATGAGATATACCTAATGCAGAGGACAGGTTGATGGGTGCAGCAAACCACCATGGCACATGTATGCCTATGTAACAAACCTGCATATTCTGCACATGTATCCCAGAACTTAAACTATAATAATATTAATATATATCCTATGATTATACAGTGAGTCATCTTCTAGGGATGATTCACTGGAAAGCAGATCTATTATTTTCTAGATTCCCAGATATAACAATGCCTATTAATGTTTCTCAAAGTATAGTATGTGGAAAAGTTGTTTCTTTCCAGGTTAGTTAGTAGGAGACAAACGTTTAGTTATATTTAGAAAAAGAAAGGGGGTTAAAGGTCCGTGATCAAATTCATTTGAGAGAAGTTGGGTTAGATAGAATGTTTTATTTTTTAACTGTAGGGCATTCTAGAGCTTTTCAAGTGCTCGTGTGCATTGTTAATCTCCAAATAGGGTAGGGTAGCATTGCTCAGGAGCATCTCACAGAATTAATAAGTCACAGAATACATTTTGAGAAATGTTAGTACATGTACTAAAATTATCTGAAAAGGAAAAAAGCAAGCATATGTATTAATGGTGTCCAAATTTAATGCTATATTTTGAAATTTTAAAATTGTATTTAAAAAATAAAAAGAACCACAAAATATCATGTAAAAAATTGCTAGTACCCTCTCACAGAGGAGAGGAAGGAAGGATGGAGGAAAAGAAGGAGTGAAAGATGGAGTTGTATTATCTACTAATTTACCAGATTATTTTCTACTTCGGTTTTAGAATATGTACAGCAACTTATCCTTATAGTAATTCATTTTTTTGAAGTAACCATTTTACTAAATCCTCAGTTTTATGGGTCACGAATTTGGACAGGGCTCAGCTCGGTGGTTTTTCTATTGCACATGGTGTTAATGGGAATCACTCAGTGACATTCAGCAGGTAGATGAACTGAAATGGAGGGGTTGAGATGGCTTCACTCACATGTCTGGAATCTAGGACTGTTGACCAGAGCACCCACACATGGATTCTCTGGCAAGAATACAAATTATTGTATATATATATTCTTAGAATATCTATGGCAAACTTACTGTCTGTCTTTCAGTACTTTCAAGACTTAACAGCATTTATTAATGGCTCCCAATCATATAAATAAGAGAAGCTACTATGTAAGACAGAGAAACAATCACAGGACCAGGAGCCCAGACTGAAAAAGAAATGAAGTCAGGCCTAATGAAATGAGAAAAGATCTAGAATAAACTGTAAAATTTCTTTGGTTTTGTTTGAATTTCATGGCAGTATGCGTTCCTGAAGAACTCAGTGAATCATCCATTTGTTATATCATCAAAAGTTCTCCAAATATTTGAAGTCAAAATGGGCTTTTAACACATCATGAAATAAGTACAAACTTTGCCATTCACTTTTTGAAACTGCACAGTAATTATATGTTTTTTTCATCTTCCAAGATATGGTCTAAATGGAGATTTAATGTTCCAAAGAGGTTATGCTCATGTTCTCAAAATAAACATATTATCTATTGCTTCATGTTTGAATTATTGTTCGTAATTCTCTGTGAATCATCAAAATGCTTTACGGAAATGCCATTAGTAGAAGGAAGTTCACTTTCCTTGTTTAATGCGTTTTTTTCTAAGCCGTTTGAAATGTTTAAAAGATGCATCATATTGATGCAATCAGGGTACATGTACTGTAGACAGGACCTTGAATCATTAGCCAAATGCCATGTTTCTCAAAATATTTCACATAAAATGAATTTGTAGGACTACTGATTTTTTTTCCAGGGACATGGTACACTGCTAAAAGTTTATGGAATTGAGAGCTAGAATCAAACAGGTTTTTGTTTCTTTTTTTACTGCAGGACTTCTGAGTAACTTTAATATGCAGTCGTTGGTGAACAATCATTTAGTAATATGGGAAAGCATTATATCTGACAAAAGTCACTTGTGGGTAGCTGTGCTAGTCTGGGCACAAGACTAAATATCATACTTTGTGCAAAATAGAATATGTGAGTTTCTTATTATTCAGTTAAACACATGCCCTTTAAAATAATTGAGAGTGAAAAAAGGAGGATCTTTAGGAAAGTATGCTTTGTTTGAGTCTAATACATCTTTTATTGAGAATGTGCTGTGGGGACTAAAGCAGGATATTTTGGTACTTTCTTTACTTCAGTTTTGCGGTATTATCATATCACTATCTTCTAATTAACAGCAGTAAAAATATTATTTTCAGAGAGAACTTACAACATGACCTTTTCAGCTCATTGAGTACTTAATGCAAAATCTAATTGTATTATCTACTTATCATATCATCTTTGGAAAAGAGAGAAAAATTTGAAAGAGAAAGAAAACTTTTTTCTATTACTGATATAATTATGAACATATTTTATCCTAGATGTTTTAGATAACCACTGATTACATTTTTAAATTTTCCAGAAATTGAGTGAAATAATATGAATATTATTAAGATAATATATTTTGACAAATTATATTCCAGGAAGGTTATCTAATTTTCCACTTTTGCCAGCAGTAAATTAGAGTGATGGTTTTCTCACATCTCACCATTAGGTAGTTTTTCTTTAGAAAGTATAGGAATTTGACAGGTTTTTAATCAAGGGGCATTTATTTAATGACAAATGAGGCTGGGCTTTTTTTTTTTTCATTTTTCATGTCTTTAAATGATTTTTGAGCCAGAAAAACATAGCTTCCCTGGAAGCTGGTCATTGATGGGTAAAGCTTTGGCTTTCTTCATCTCCTCTAACTACTTTAGGGACATTGCAGTTGGAAACCAGTAAAAACCAGGCAGTCAGCCACCTACTATTTAGGTCTCTTTTCTGAGGTAGCAGAGGTACAGAGAAAAAAGAAAAAAAAGAGTGTAAACCCTGGGTCTGCATAAATCTCATACCAAATGAAACAGAATTTTTTTACATTCACTAAAAATATGGCCATTTTATAAACGATGTCCATGAATCTTCGTGTAGGAGATTAGAATGCTTGTACAATTGGCAAAAAGTAATCCTAGGACAGAATCCTTCCCTTTGAGGGCTCATTTACTTCTTATCCTCTGCCATCATACAAAACTAGTGTGAGCTGATACTGGACAACAAATCATTCATAGAAAATGGTTCAGAATTCTCAATTTTTGGGGAGCCCAAAAAAGGTAATTACATATCATTATTAATGACCAAACATTGATGGTACATTTTCTTCCATCTAATGTGCTTGATTCTATTTTTAACTTCCCAAATCACTAATATTTTTTCATGGGTTATGATGAAAAGCTAAAGTTAGTCAATAGGTGAAAATAATTTTAATCATAACCATTGGTGAAAAATAATTAGTGAGAGCCAGTTATCACTGACAATTTGCACCCAGCTTATTCTTAATGACATTGAAAAAGTGAAATGTTAATATGGAGTAGAAAACTCTACTTATTTAATGTGATAAGTCCTACTGAACATTTGCATAATATTTAGTGGAAAATAGTGATTGCCTGAGTGGGAGAAAATAATATGGTATTCAGTGGGATGGTTTTAGAATGTGGCAAAACTGAAGTAACATTGATATTGTCCATTTTTTCCATTTGTGACTATAGTATATTTTGGTTTAGTTTTCCAAGTTTACTAAATAATAATTAATCTGGGAATTTGATTTATATGTTGTAAATTCTGAGAAGCAACTAGGCATAAATCAGTACATCTGTTAGTGTCTTTCTACTTTTCTATTCAAAATGAGTAGAATTATTAGGAAGAAAATGTTCATATACATGGCCTCTGAAATTGTGTGGCATCTAACTAAATGATTTTTATTTTAAGAAATAAATTAACAAAGCCCCTTCACTTTCAACTATTGTGAGTCATTTAAGTTATATATTGTTAGATTATTTAATTATGTTTTTTCTTTGTAATATACTGAATATAGAAATCCTTAATCTTGAACAATTGCTTGTATAATTTAATAAAATACTTTTGGAAAAGATAGTACTTGTGGTCAAAGGATATAAAAGGTTTTTAACTGAGATATTTCCCTCTCATCCCTAATGCCCAGTCATTTATGTCCTCCCCTTAGGAGACCAGGCGGAGTCATGGTTGCATCCAGATATGATCTGTAAATATTTTGAAGATTATTTTTAAAGGAGAAGAGTAATTATACTGTGACTATATGTTGTGTATGTCATGCAGTTTGACTTTTGGTTTATTTCTTTTTCTTTTAATTTATGCCCTGGCTTCTGGAGACAAGAACTATACTCATTTATATTTTCAGCAAATTGCTATTAAATACCTACTCTGTTCCAAGTACTATTATAGGTATTGGGGACAAAACAAACCAATAGTCCTGCCTTTGTGAAACTCATATTTTTATTCATCATAACTACATCCCAAGAGTATATTACAGTATCTGATCCATAGTCATATTCGGTCAAGTTTTCTGAATGAAATTTGGGTGCTGACTATGTATTAATCATTGTTTATTCTCTCTCCTTCCTTCCTTTGTAATTAGATAGATAGATAGATAGATAGATAGATAGATAGATAGATATGGATTCATTTTCACCAGTCTATCTACTGTCTATCTATCTATCTATCTAGATATCGTCTATTAATATGAGAGATTTTAAGGATGGCTCACATGATTGTGAGAACAGTTAAGTTTTATGTTCATAGGACAGGCCAGAAGGACGGAAATTCAGGTAAGATTTCTTGTGGCGGTCTAAAACTCAACAGTTCAAAACTCAGACAGAATTTCTATGTTGCAGTCTGGAGGCAGAATTCTTTTTTCAGGAAACCATTGATTGCTCTTAAAGCATTCAACTGATTGTCTGAGACCCATTCACATTATGGGAAGTAAATCTGCTCTACGTAAAGTGAACTGATAATAAATGTTAATCACATCTACAACTACAAAATACTTTTATAACAACTAAGCTAGTCTTTTTTTTTTTTTTCAGATAGAGTCTCACTCTGTCACCCAGGCTGGAGTGCAGTGGTACGATCTCAGCTCACTACAACCTCCTCATCTGGGGATCAACTGAATCTCCTGCCTCAGCCTCCTCAGTAGCTGGGATTACAGGCGCATGCCACCACACCCAGCTAATTTTTGTATTTTTAGTAGAGACAGGGTTTCACCATATTGGTCAGGCTGGATTCGAACTCCTGACCTCATGATCCACCCGCCTCAGCCTCCCAAAGTGCTGGGATTACAGGCGTGGGCCACCGCGCCTGGCTGTAAACTAGTCTTTGACCAAACAACTGTTCATCATACCCTAGCTAAGTAGACACATAAAACTAAGCATCATAGATGCCTACCCGTTACAGTAATGTTCCAGGACACCTGGATAATTAGTAAAGGCTCTATTTCAAAATAGATTTATTGCAAACCATCAATTACACTCTTCATGGACCTGTTCTCTAAATACACTTTCTAATTTACTCATGCTTCTACTTTCACTGTCTCTAGGTATCCAGTAAAATACCTTATTTAGGCATTATGGCTAAATTTTCAGCAGTATAGAAAAAGGCACATGCTGGTTTTCTTCTCTATTTAAAATAGAATAGTAAGTGGATATTCTTCATAATATTGGTTTTTTTTTTCCCGAATTACACCATTGATATTTGATTATAGCCCTTCTATTTGCTCTTTCTTGTTTGACCCAGATTTTTTTTTACCAGTTTACAGTACTTTACCATTTTCTGAAATCACATGCATTTGAATTAGATGCAATTTAGAAAAAAGGTAATATGTGAACTATGTTAAACTACTTAAAGTGATGAAGATAGCTTCGAGGATCCTAAATGGGCTTGCCAGAAATTGTACTTATAAAATATGTTTTTCTTTTTACTAGCCTCCTGTCTTTTCAGTTTAACATTAGAGCATAATATCAGTGCCTGATATGCCTCCCTCCTACTCTCCAATAAAATACTGAGGAAGAGATTCAGAAATGGAAGCATGAGATTCAGAGATCAAAGCATTGAATAAAATAACAATGAGAAAAAATTATGGGAGATACATGGCAAATCGGGTTGAACTAAAAAAAGCCTCTCCCCTTTTAAACACTATGACCCATTAAGGCAGAAAAGGCAGAGAGAAGATAAGAAAAGACTTTGTCTCTCTGTCACTGTCAGCCTAGATTAGAAATCCAGGGTTGTTCCACTGGCCAAAAAACTAGGACACCACTTTCCTGTGGCACAGGGACCATTTATGAGATGACCAGAGTCCTGCTCACCATTTCCTCCTTCCTAGTGCCAGTTTAGGTTCCTGTATTTCCACATCCACTGGGAAGGTGGTTCCCACACTTTCCTGATTTATGTGTTTAACAAATATTGACTGAGAATCTACTATAGCTAGGAAATATTCTAGGTGTTGAGAATACAGCAGTGAAAAAAAAAGTGCCTTCTTGGTACTTAAGTACTAGTGGGAAAAGAAAGACGATAAACTAACCACAATTAATGAATAAACTACATAGGATGTTAGAACATGATAAATTCTAAAGAAAAAATAAAATAAGAGGACAAGAGGAGTTGGGACTGTGGTGGGTGAGGAATATAGTCAAGGTAGGCCTTATTAAGTCATCAGAATCTTGTAGAAAGATACATATGCATATGCAATATGTAATAGAAATATGTAGATAGATATAGATAGATAGATGAATTTTGCACCCATGTTCAGAATTTCAAATTCAGTATCTGTGAGCAGGACCTCAGAATCTGTACCCCTTCCATTGAATTATTCACCTTGGTTTATAAACCTGTTTATATCTCCTATCTTGAAATAAAATCAAACTATATATAAATAAATAATTCCCGTATTTCCACTTTTCCCTACTCATACAAACACAAACTCTCTTCTTTTCTCTCTAGCTAAATTTCCAGAAGTAATAATCTGTACTTAAATAATCTGTACTAAAGAAATCCGTTAAGTAATTCTTAAAGTTATCAGACACACATATAGTGCTTATTAAGTGCCAGGATTGTTCTAAACACAACATAGGTAGTATTACTGTAGTCGTTATTTTATCTCTATACTATATTGCCTTAGCGATTGGAATCATCCAGTTCTTCCCATTTTCAATGTGTACCAGGGTAATTTAAGATAGACACAGTTTGCCTGAAAGAATACGAGGAAGTTTTATTTGCATTAGGCAAACCAGAAACCATGGAATCCAGCAATGTTCTGTGTCATGTCAGCTTCAGAGAGAGGCATGTTCATAAACATTATAGAAATCTCTAAATATACCTGCCTTGTTTAATTTTATTCCAGTTCCTCCCAGTCACAATAATATAGCTTAACCACTTGCAGAGGAAGCAATAGAGGAAATTATAGAATAGACAAAATATAACAAACGACTTTGCTGCTGCAACCTATGCCTTTTGTCCTGGGAGATTCCACATCATATATCATCTCAGTCTTGCCTCATTCTTGGATTCTTCAAATTGTTCATAATAAGACTCCCTGGAGCCTTGGGCCAAATCTCAAAATTTCTGTATTTATATACTCTCTCTCTCTCTCTCTCTCTCTCTCCCCCTCTCTCTCTCTCTCTGTGTGTGTGTGTGTGTGTGTGTGTGTGTGTGTGTGTGTGTGTTGTATTGGAGCATATAACTAGAAGTTTTAATATAATTTAAGCAAATGTTTCTCTTTTATTAAGAATTTCAAAAGATGTAATTTTGTTTACTGAAATAAAATGAATAAAGGACATCCATTATGCAGATGCCTGTCTGTTTAAAAGTCCTTCTATCTTAAATGTCAACAAACATTTAATATTCTAAGTATTGGTAATATTTTTACTACAATCTCTTATTATCTTATATCGCTTATGTTTCTCATAGTAGATAACCCATTTTCCTTAGGTTTATTAACAGATGGCCTTTACACTGAAATCCAATTATTTTCTTGTGTTAGTTGTTACCCATACCCTACTCCGTGCTTCAGTGAAGACTAATGTATTAGCATGCTTTGTAGTCAAGAGTAGTTCATAGGTAAGGCAGAACTCACACAGTATGGTGACTTCACACTACTTTTTCTTGACTCTTGGGCAAGATGATTTTCTAGAACTGGGTTTAGATGCATCATGTACATCATCTCAGCACAGTACTGAATATCTGGAAGAAACAAAAAGCCTACATTGCTGAAGGGCAGTAACAGAAGTTCAAAGTCATTAAATAGCTTAAGCCCACAGAATTTGAGCCCTCATAAACTTTGACTTTTATTTGGTTCTTGACGTTTTGTATAAAATTTTAAGACTCTTTCCTCTGAACCAGATTCTGGAACAAAGCTCCTGTATCTGAACCCTAATCTTAGAACTTATTTACTTCTTTTACATATTTTAAGTTTTGATTCTCTGCTCATTACAAGTCAGTTCTTGTGCTGTGTGTTGTTAATTACATGGAATCAAATTTTCAATACCATAGTCATTCTTATCTCCATATCTTTGTAATTTATTAGCAACCATTTTGGTTCAACTTCAGTTTTTCCAAATAAAAATAACACTGGATATTCAGAAAATTTTAGGCATTTATGTTTCAATGCAAATATCAAAAATTTTTATAAATTAAAATATACATCAGAGATCAACAACCAACTACCTTTAATGATTTTAACTTTGCCAAATGAAAGTACCAATAATTAAAACAACCCCAATAAAAGTTTCTCCCCAGTCTAATTAAGATTGTGAAGTTAAAAAAAACTCCCATGACTGAAAAATATTAAATTTCTTATTATACTACATGATCATCTACACCAGTTTTTGCATTTGTTCACAAACGAAAAATTTAACACACAGTCTCCAAAGTGTCAGCCAAATATTGGTGCTTTAATTTAAACTTAAAATCTAAACATTACTACTGTGAATAATGCTGTGATAAACATGGGAGAGGAGGTATCTCTTTGATATACTGATTTTCTTTCATTTGGATATATATCCAGCAGTAAGATTGCTGCATCATATGGTAAGCCTATTTTTAATTTTTTGGGAAACCTCCATAGTATTTTGTATGGTGGTCATAATAGTTTACATTTGAACCAACAGTCTATAAAAATTCCATATTTTCCACATTCTTGCCAGCATCTGTTATCGTCTATCTTTTTTATGTTAACCATTTTAACTGGAGTAAAATGTTATCTTCTTGTGATTTTAATTTGCATTTCTCTGATGATTGGTGATACTGAGCATTGTTTCATATACCCATTGGTCATTTGTATGTCTTTTTTTTTGAGACGGAGTTTCTTTCGCTCTTTTTACCCAGGCTGGAGGGCAATGACGCAATCTCAGCTCACCGCAACCTCCGCCTCCTGGGTTCAGGTAATTCTCCTGCCTCAGCCTCCTGTGCGTGTCTTTTAAAAAAAAATTCTGGAGACAACAGATGCTGGAGAGGGTGTGGAGAAAAAGGAACATTTTTACACTGTTGATGGGAGTGTAAATTAGTTCAACCATTGTGGAATACAATGTGGCGATTCCTCAAGGACCTAGAAATAGAAATTCCATTTGACCCAGCAATCTCATTACTGGGTATATATCCAAAGGATTATAAATCGTTCTGTCATAAGACACATGCACACGAATGTTCACTGCAGCACTGTTTACAATAGCAAAGACTTGGAACCAACCCAAATGCCCGTCGATGATAGACTGGACAGGGAAAATGTGGTACATATACACCATGGAAAATTATGCAGCCATCAAAAACAATGAGTTGGTGTCCTTTGTAGGGACATGGATTAACCTGGAAACCATAATTCTCAGCAAACTGACACAAGAACAGAAAATGAAACACCGCATGTCCTCACTCACAGGCGGGTGTTGAACAATGAGAACACATGGGCACAGGGAGGGGAGCATCACACACTGGGGTCTGTTGAGGGGAACTAGAGGAGGTACAGTGGGGGGTGGGGAGTTGGGGAGGGATAACATGGGAAGAAATGCCAGATATAGGTGATGGGGAGGAAGGCAGCAAACCACACTGCCATGTGTGTACCTATGCAACAATCCTGCATGTTCTACATGTGTACCCCAAAACCTAAAATGCAGAAAAATATAAAAAAAAGAAAAATGCCTGTTTAAATCTTTTGTCCATATTTAAGTCAAACTATTTTGTATTACTATTGAGTTGTTTGAGTTCCTTCTGTATTCTGAAAATGCCTTGTCAGACGGATAGTTTGCAAATATTTTCTGACATTCAGCAGATGGTCTGTTTACTCTGTTTATTGTTTCCTTCGTTTGAGTGGAAGCCTTTTAGCTCAATATAATCTTGTTTGTCTGTTTTTGCTTTTGTTGCCTGTGCTTTTAAGGTCACCATGAAATTTTGCGGAGACCAACGTCCTGAAGGATTTCTCCAATATTTTATTCTAGATTTAGTTTTCATTGCTACATTTAAGTCTTTAATCCCTTTTTCAGTTGGTTTTTGTATATGGTAAGAGACAGGGGCCTCATTTTTTTCTTCTGCATGTGGATACCCAGTTTTCCTAGCACCATTTATTGAAGAGGCTGTCCCTTCCCCATTGTGTATTCTTGGCACCTTTGTCAAAAATGAGTTGACTGTAAATGTGTAGATTTATTTCTGGATTCTCTATTCTGTTTCATTAGTCTAAGTGTCTGGTTTTATGTCATCAACAGATGAATGGATAAGAAAATGTGGTATAGATACACAAAAGAATATTATTTAGCCATAAGGAAGAATACATGGCCAGGCGCGGTGGCTCATGCCTGTAATCCTAGCACTTTGGGAGGCCAAGGTGGGTGGATCACCTGAGGTCAGGAGTTGAAGAAAGAATACAATTCCGTCATTTGCAGCAACATGGATGGATAGAAGGACATTATGTGAAGTGAAATAATCCAGGAAAAGAATGACAAATATCACATATTCTCACTCATATGTTGAAGCTAAAAAATAATCTCATGGAGGCAGGGTAAAATTGTGGTCAGCAGAGGCTGGAAATGGCAGTAGAGAGGGCGAGATAAAAAGAGGTAGTAATGAGTGCAAACACACAGTTACATAGAAGGAGTAAGTTCTAAGTTTTGACCACAGTAGGGCAAATAGAGCTAGCAATAATTTATTGCATATTTTAAAATACCTGGAAAAGAAACCTCAGATTGCTTTCAATACAAACAATACATTTTTTTTTAGGTGATAGTTATCCCAAATACCCTGATTTCATGGTTACACATTGCATGCATGTATCAACACATCACATCGAACCATGAATATGTGTAACTATTACTTATCATTTAAAAACTAAATATTGCTTTTCTCATCTTAGTCTTTAGGCAGCTTTTAGTAGCTTTTTCATCACCTTACACATTAGCTTACAAGCTGGCAGCTACATTAGCAAATATGGCCAGAAAATACATTTGGTTTGGCATTCAAGTGCTTTCTTTCCCATGTGAATTAGTAGCCAATGTTCAAAAGTTGGGCTGTGACACACAAGAAAATCCATACTTTAGGTGTGGGCTCTCTATAGCTTCATAGTCTTCATTAGACTATTGACATCCGTTTTTGTGGTTTGCTTCAATTAAGCACCTAATTAAGTTTTTTGATGCATAGAAACACATTTGGAGAAAAAAGTCTTCAGAAGAATTCCTCAAAGTAAAAATAAATCTTTTAAAGAGATTTTCCCACACAAGTATCACATTGTTCTCACCCTTATTGAAGGGTAGGCATTCTCGTAAAATAGATTTTGAAGCAATTATTCTCTAGAAAGTACAGATCAGCAGGCACTTAAAAGCCATTTAGGCTTTCTGAGCTTAAAAGCCATTTAGCCTTTCTACAAATTTCCTGGCAGCAGTTTTAAGCCAGTATCCCTTTCATCTGTTAGCAGTAAGTTAGCGGGTGTGACTTTCTCTCTGAGAAATGGCAAGAGAGAAGAATTTGTTTGCTTTTGAGAGAAAAATAAATAGCCCATTTAAACACAAAATGAACTTTAAAAGTAACAATGTTTCTTTAAAAATAATGTAAAGCAAACCTACACAGGACTGAATATTTCCCGTTCAAACCAATGTCTCTTTCACACTCATTTATATAACATTAAAAAATGTAGTGATAGCCTTTCAGCCTCATAGTTATATAATCCACAATATTCAAATCGCACACATCATAATCTTGAAATGTTAAGAATATGGGTATTGATTAAAGAAAATTTTAGAGTTAATTTCGCCTTTGAACTAAATGTACGTATTTCTGGAGGTTTGCAAATTATAACAGTTTTGTCCAATTTAAAGATATTTGTTTAAGGCAGGAATTAATTATGCAAATAAATCAATTTAAATACCCAAAGATAGAATACATCTTTATCTTTTAGCCAAATACAAATAGAAGTTTATACTGCCTCTCCCTCCCCGACCTCCCAGGAAGATTTCTCAAGAATCCTCTATAATTTGTAAAGGAAACAAGTTTGACATATATTTATAAAACTCAGTCTAAAACCTGGGACCAGCCAGATTCCTAAGGCCCAGACCCAGGCCATTGTTTCTATTCTCAAGTAATCCCAGCAATTCTTCAAAATCTGGATCCAAAAACAATACTCACTTTGGTGTACTTAACCCACTGTGTCAATCAGCTTGCCAGCCTTTCAGCCAAACTGAGTTTCCCAGAACCTCCAAAGCCCTGTCTCTTTAATTAATGCACTTGTGCACAGAGTCTGTTTTCTTTTGTTCCCAGGGGTAAAAGATTGCCCTATTAACTCATTCCAGGTGATTATACAGTTTCGCAACCTATTCCCATCCACTTGTTTTGTTTGAAATGGAACCCCTCTCCACACTGATCTCACAAGACAATTCACAGGATGCCCTGAACACATTTTCCAGACAAAAACACACCTACACAAGCACAAGCACACACACAGACACTTCAAGGCTGGTCTGACTCATCAAAGCCTTTTTGGTTGCAAGCATTGGGAGTTCAGAGTTGAAATCCTTCAGATTCGCCCTATCCATCCTGGAAAATCTGACAGAACCCTTCCTTTGGCAATTGAAATTACTATTCAATAGGGCAATTCTAAAACAGACCAGAGTTAAGGGAAGCATTCTGCAGATGCTATCTATGGGTGTTCAAGACATATTAAGGCCCCTCACTGACACCACACATATAGCCCAGCTTCTTAGCCCATTCTCTAGTACTGGTGCATTACTATCTGCCCACTGACCTCCACTATGTTTTGACCACGGCCAGGATCCATTCTCCCTGCTTCACATGGCTTCCAGGAGCCTCAAGCAATGCAAAATAAAACAGTGATTGTTTAGCAGGTAGAATTTTCTGTCTTATTTGACATAGGCCTACGCCATGGGAGTGAGGTAACGTACTAAGGCAGATCTGACTCAGAGAGAGGCATCCTTCTAGATTATGCATGCTCCAATAAATTCTTATAATTCTCTTTCCATATCTCACACTCTCAACGCTACCTTGTAGACCAGCCATGAGAAGATAGAAACAGAGCATGAAACAACTTTAAACAGAAAACTTAGATTCTTGCTACAAACAACGTCTGCCTTTAATCCCTAGGAGTCTCTGATTTTATCTTTGCCTTGCCTCTTCTTCCCTAATGCAAATTGACTATAACCAAACTCCTTAGTGCTTGAGGCCACAGCAAACAACAACAATAAGAACAACAACTTACACGTATCATAGAAGCAAAAATTATTATTCTTCACTTTCCCCAGTTATGGTGTTCCTTCTCTCTCTCTTTCTCTCTCTCTCTCTCTTCTCTGTCTCTCTCCCTCTCCCTCTCTCCATGTGTGTATGTGTGTATTTGTGTATGTAAGTGTTGTTTTGGTGAGGTGTTAAGTGCTATAACTTACTCTAAGCAAATATTTTTTTCCAACACATACTGTAGACATTTTACATCGATTAATAGGAAAAAAAGAAAGCCACGAAGAAATTATGAAACTATCATACAATTGAAATACTGAGGGTGAGTTTACCAAAGTTCCAAAACCCCCTTCAATTTGCTATCAGGCCACTCTAGAGTTATTAATATTAGAAAAGATGCTTCTCGAAGGAAGACATAAAAGTGGCCAACAATTATATTTTTTTAAATGCTCAACATCACTCATCATCAGAGAAATGCATAAAATTCTGGACATGTACACCCTCCTAAGATTAAACCAGGAAGAAATTTAACTACTGAACAGATCAAAACAAGCTCCAAAATTGGGTCAATAATAAATAGGCTACCAACCAAAAAAAAGTCCTAGACCACTCCAATTCATAGCTAAATTCTACCAGATGTACAAAGAAAACATGGTACCATTACAACTATTCCAAAAACTTAAGGAAGAGGAGTTTCTTCCCATTTCACTCATTCTATGAGGCAAGCATCTTCGTAATACCAAAACATGGCAGAGACACATCCATGAAAAGACTTGTTAGGCATGCTGATACCAATATATCTTATAGATTCATATATTTGATACCAATATACCTTATAGATTCATATATCTTTCAGATTCTTGGTAACCTGTTTCACAACCATCAGCATTTGTCAGCTAAATAACCTTAAATTTGCATATTAAAGAAGCAACGCAGATGAAATAAGAAAAATTACATTACAAGGAGTGGAGAGAAAAAATTTGGTACTCTAAAGGAAAATTAAAGGATGTAATTGCCAATTAAACATAAAATTATAGAAATTATAAAGGCCTTTGAAATACACACACACACACACACACAAAATAATTCTATAGTTTTACTTCAGACATTTTAGCCATGCCATGATGTAAATACAAATTCACCCACTTGCAAAAATAACTTGTTGGATCTAAACAGTAGTTTTTATCTTAATAGAAAAATAACAGCATATTTAAAGAAGGCAGACAAGAATAAATAGAGAAAAGAGGACTTAGGAACTCTATAGTTAGTAGGTTGACCTTAAGATTCTTTTTTCTTAATGTAAATGTGCACAAGGACCATATTACTTTCATTTTACATAAACTTTGACAAGTAGAGTTTCCATAAAACCTGCTAAGTGCTTGAAAAAGGGTCATTCTTGTTTTCTTCTCGTTCTTATATTATTTGTTTCCCACTTTCTTTATCTTAAACGGAGAAACTGAGCAGTGGCTTTGGGTTTTTGTGTGGTGGATCAATTTGTGCTGCTTATTGGCAGGACACCGCCGTGTGTCACCACTGAGTCATTTCCACCCTCTTACCTAGACCTCTGCAGAGGTCTCTGACATCAGAGAGAGCTCAAATTGCTGGGTGATCAGCCCTTATATGTGTTTCCTGGATGAGCCATTTTTTAAATTAATTTTTACTGGGGATTTCCCTGCAGGGATTCTGCATGAGGAAGAATTCAACCCCCTAGACGTTCCCATGAGGGCTACGGTAACCCAGAGGCAGTTTTTAGCTTCCAGGAACAAATGCCCTTTCTCTTCAGAGCTGAGAAAACTCAGTTTCTCATTAAAGAATGAAAACAACAATTCAGTACCTTATGCAATTGCACACAGACTAACCAAAATAAGATTAAATTCGAGAGAAAAAGCAATAGAGAAGATCCTTTAGAATTCATCTCCAAATTAAAATTAAGATCCTTACAAAACAACTTCCTAGAAGAGAAAATTTAAAAAAAAAAAAGCAACCAAAACAACTTCCTATAAACTGTGCTCAGCCATCTGTAACTTTGTACCCCTCTTCTGCCATTATGCATCATCTCACAGTGCAAAGTCATCTCTGGTACCCCAAAGCCAAAAAGGTCAGATCATAAAATACAGAAAAATAGAGCTTTAGACCTAAAAAGAATCTGCCCATTACCGTTGAAACTCCACAAATAAAAACAGAACACTCCAAAAGGGGGTGAGTGGTTTCTTTGTTCTGAATTCTTTAAAAGAGACTCAAGTCATTAGAAGTCTTCTCTAGATTTTTTGGTACTGCAGATGGCAAAAGGGGGAAAAGAGGTATAGGGTGGAAGAAGAGTAAATGAAGGAACTTTTTTTTTCTTTTTATTTATTTATTTATTTATTTATTTTTAAATTGCATTTTAGGTTTTGGGGTAGATGTACAGAACATGCAAGATAGTTGCATAGGTACACACGTGGCAGTGCGATTTGCTGTCTTCCTCCCCTTCACCCACATCTGGCATTTCTCCTGGAACTTTTTTTAAAGACAGAAAGCAAACACAGAAACCAAGCACATGGTCTTTTGTTTTCTTTGGTTTTCTTTTGAACCTGTGAGAAATTTTAGCTGAACTGTGGAGGACTTGTTACCCATAATTTGGAATTCTAACTGAGATTTGACCAAGTCAGATAGTTTGTCTGATCCAATGGGAAAAAGACTGGAACAAATAACAACAACCCTGACAATCTGATCACTGAGTACTCTAACGGTAAGGAGAAATGAAGACCAGCTGGTTGTTAATTGTGACTTTAGCCAAAACAAACCCCAGTTCCGTTACTTACCTAAAGATGGATCTCAGGCTGAACACTGCTGTCCACCATCCTAGAAGCGGACAACAAAAAATCACCTTCCCTGTCGGAAGTGAGCTCAAACTTCATAAAGGACTTACTTGTCTTCCATTATCACAGAAGCAGGAAAAAGTTGCCTGCCTTGTGTTGGAAGCAAGTAAAACTTCAAAAGGAGAGACGCTGGACAGCAAAATAAACTTTAGATCTCAAGCAAATTTGGGGAGGTCAGGGATTCTCTGGAGAGGGTGCTCTGAGATGTCAGCACACTGTCCTATTGATTTGAGATATAAATGACTACTTCATTGTCCTTTCACTTAAAAAAAAACATAATTTCTTGTTTGTTTCCCCCTTAACCCCCCCTTTTTTTTATTTTTTTTTGCTTGACAATGTTTCCTGGGGAAGAAAGGAAAACAATTTGCTGAAAGAATGCTTTCAGTATTGCCAGCTTTGTCAGAGAATTTTACCTTTTTATAAGACCCAGGAAAGGAAGAGAAAGCCTAGAAGAGTGAAGGAGTGGCAGAGAGAAATGAAGAAATAAGAGAAAATAAAAGAAAGTTCAAAGATAATGATGATATAAAAATTGAATTAGGGCCGGGCGCAGTGGCTCAAGCCTGTAATCCCAGCACTTTGGGAGGCCGAAATGGGTGGATCACGAGGTCAAGAGATCGAGATCATCCTGGTCAACATGGTGAAACCCCATCTCTACTAAAAACACAAAAAATTAGCTGGGCATGGTGGCACATGCCTGTAATCCCAGCTACTCAGGAGGCTGAGGCAGGAGAATTGCCTGAACCCAGGAGGTGGAGGTAGCAGTGAGCCGAGATCGCGCCACTGCACTCCAGCCTGGTAACAAGAGCTAAACTCTGTCTCAAAAAAAAAAAAAATGGAATTAGTCCGACTGTCAGACTGTAAGTAAAGGAGCTACATAAGCCTTTGCTATGTTAAAATTCAAAAAACATACGTTGACACGCTGCAACACCTATTTTCTTCGCCAATAAACATGAATAGCCCTGGAGCTTTCATTTAAAACATGCTAGCTCAGCCATAGTTACACATTAGAAAGGTTACTTTTTCTGAGTCAGGTGCTCAGCAAAAGAAGTGTCATTTAAATGTGGCATAGCTTTAATGCTAGTTTCGTAATGGAATGTTTTAACATATCTGAATGACGTAAAGACTATCTCTGGGGAAAAAAATTCCCAACTAGTTACAACTAAAAATTATAAAAAACGGTCAATATTCAACTATCCAGAAATCCCTTCTACCTAGATTCCTCTACCCCAGCTACACTGACTTTGCTCTTTCTTCAACATGCCAAATCTCTTGTTTCCTGTAAACCCAAATTTGCAGTTCCTCTTCTTTCTCAGTGGAGCACTCTGTCCCAAGGTCACGCATGACTTGGTCCTTCATTTCATTCAGGTTCTTGCTCAAATAGCCACTACTACTAAAATTTCCTTCCTGACTACCCTTTCAAAAAATGGCATCTGTCACACTCTCTACCCCTATTTTGCTTTATTTTTTCTCATAGCACATACACTGCCTGTTATTTTTAAATTTATTTATATACAGTCTTTCCTTACTATACTACATAAGCCACTGGAAAGGGATTATATCATTTTTTCTTCATTCCTGTATTCCCACTTTTCCAAAGAGTGCTTAGCACATATTCAAATAAAATGTATTATTTATTGGGTGCTTACTGCATGTCAGGTACTTTGCTCGACAGTTTGCATTCATTAACTCATTTAATCCCTAAAACAGCTCTTATTATTTTCACTTCAGAGGAAAAAGAAAGCAAAGTGAGTTAATTAACGTGCTAAAATTTATATCTAGTAAATAAGCTAGAATTCAAACACAGACCACAATATTATATGGTTTTTCACTTGTAGTAGATATTCAATACTTGTTAAATGAAGACCCTTTTGCTTAAAGTGATATACTAACTTTAATATCTCAAATAGTATCTTAGCTTCCAGTGGACTTCAGTGCAATTCATAATTTAGTATTTGCAATTAGAGGACCAAATGAAATATATGAAAAGAACCTTCAAGACAACAAGTTATTTGCCATGCTAAAGTGAGCTCTTACTTTTTGGCAGGCATTTTCCATATATTATGTAATTTAATCCTCACGACAACCCCATAAGGGTAAGTACCACCTGCTCTATTTTACAAATGATGAAACTGAGGCCAAGTTCAGAGTCACACAGGGCCATGTAGCAAAAACGGTTTCCGTTGATTCTAAAACATTAAAAACCCACACACACACAATTTTAACATCTCTGCAGTTGGGGTACACCTTTAAAGTCTTTTGCTTCTAACAAGTATAATCGCTTTTTTTTTTGTTTCTTAGTAGTACATAAAGAAATGATGAAACATAAAATGAATGGGCATCTTAGAATTATGGCGTATGATAAGGTGCAATGATAGTATTCAAATGTATGTAGAAGTCACCAAACTCTTAACCACTATGCTATGCAACTGACAGTAGTCTTGCTTGATTTCTAATTTTGATATCAGTTACTCTTCTGTTGTGGCAGGCAATATAATTAACTGCTGTAGAGCTTCAGTAGTAGACAAATACAAAAATACTCAAACTCTGTCTACCTCTTAAGGCCTACTATTGAGGATCTGTGGTCTTAGTAACCTAGGATTCTTTTTTTTTCTAATACACTTTAAGTTCTGTGATACATGTGCAGAACATCCAGGTTTGTTACATAGGTATACACGTGCCATAGTGGTTTGCTGTACCCATCAACAGTCATCTACATTAGCTATTTCTCATAATGCTATCTATCCCCTAGCCGCCCATCACCCAGCAGGCCACAGTGTCTGATGTTCCCCTCTCTGTGTCCATGTGTTCCAACTGTTCCTAAGATTCTTAAAGTTTTGGGTTTTATGTTTAAGTCTTTAATCCATCTTAAGTTAATTTTTCTGTAAGGTGTAAAAAGAGGGTCCAGTTTTCATTTCTAGCATTTGGCTAGCCAGTTCTCCCAGCACCATTTATTAAATAGGAAATCCTTTCCCCATTACTTGTTTTTGTCAGGTTTGTGAAAGATCACATGGTTGTAGAAGTGCAGTCTTATTTCTGAATTACTTATTCTGTTCCATTGGTCTATGTGTCTATTTTTGTATCATTATCAGGCTGTTTTGGTTACTGTAGCCTTGTAGTATAGTTCAAAGCCTGATGTATCCAGCTTTGTTATTTTGTTATATAAAAAGAGCAAAGCTGTTAATTTGTTTTTGGCTATACAGGCTCTTTTTAGTTCCATATGAATTTTAAAATAGTTTCTTTAATTCTGTGAAGAATGTCAATGGCAGTTTAATGGGAATAGCATTGATTTAATAAATTACTTTGCACGGTATGACCATTTTATTTTATTATTTATTTATTTATTTATTTTTGAGATGGAGTTTTGCTCTTGTTGCCCAGCCTGAGAGTGCAATGGTGCAATCTCTGCTCACTGAAACCTAAACTTTCTGGGTTCGATGGATTCTCCTGCTTCAGCCTCCCAAGTAGCTGAGAATACAGGTGCCCACTACCACAACCAGCTAATTTTTTGTATTTTTAGTAGAGAGGAGGTTTCACTGTGTTGGCCAGGTTGGCCGTGACTGACCTCAGGCAATCCACCAGCTTGGCCTCGCAGACTGCTGGAATTACAAGTATGAGCCACCACACCGGAGTATGGCCATTTTCACAATATGGATTTTTTTCGATCCATGCCATAGAATGTCTTTCCATTTGTTTGTGTCCTCTCTTATTTACTTGAGAAGTGATTTGCATTTCTCTGAAAAGGTTCTTCACTTCCCTTGTGAGCTGTATTCCTAGATATTTTATTCTTTTAGCAGCAATTGTGAATGGTTCATTAATGATTTGGCTCTCTGCTTGCCTATTGTTGGTGTATAGGAATGCTTGTGACTTCTGTACACATTGATTTTATATCCTGAGACTTTGCTGAAATTGCTTATCAGCTTGAGAAGCTTTTGGGCTGAGATAATGGGGTTTTCTAGATACAGGATTATGTCACCTGCAAACAAAGACAATTTGACTTCCTCTATTCCTATTTGAGTACGTTTATTTCTATCTCTTGCCTAATTGCCCTTCCCAGAACTTCCAATACTACACTGAATAGGAGTGGTGAGAGAAGGCATCTTTGTCTTGTGCCAGTTTTCAAGGAGAACGCCTCCAGCTTTGCCAATTCAGTATGATATTGGCTGTGGGTTTGTCGTAAATGGCTCTTATTATTTTGTGGTGTGTTCCTTCAATAGCTAGTTTATTGGGAGTTTTGAACAAGAAGTAATATTGAATTTTATTGAAGACCTTTTCTGTGTCTATTGAGATAATCATGCCGTTTTTGTCTTTTCTTCTGTTTATGTGATGAATTATGTTTATTGATTTGTGTATGTTGAATCAGCCTTGCATCCCAAAAATGAAGCCAACTGGATCATGGTGGATAAGCATTATAATGTGCTGCTGTATTTGGTTTGCTAGTATTTTATTGAGAATTTTTACATGGATGCTTATCAGGGATATTGGTCTAAAGATTTTTTTTTTAATCTCCAGCAGGTTTTGGTATCAGGATGATGCTGGAATCATAGACTGTGTTAGGGAGGTGTCCCTTCTTTTTAATTGTTTAGAATAATTTTAGAAGTAAGGGTGTAATACGTTTGTTGAATTCAGGTGTAAATCCATCTTGTCCTGGATATTAATTACTGCCTCAATTTCAGAATGTGTTACTGATCTGTTCAGAGATTCAATTTTTTTTCTGATTCAGTGTTGAGAGGATGTACATGTCCAGGAATTCATCCATTTCTTCTAGATTTTCTAGTTTATTTGCATAGAGGTATTCTCTGATGGTTGTTTGTATTTCTGTGGTGTCAGTGGTAATATGCCCTCTAACATCTTTATTGTGTCTATTTGATACTTCTCTCTTTTCTTCTCTATTAGTTTAGCTAGTGGTGTATCTATTTAATTAATTTTTTCAGAAAGCCATCTTCTGGATTTGTTAATTTTTTGAAAGCTTTTTCATGTCTCTATTTCATTCAGTTTCACTCTGAGCTTGGTTATTTCTTGTCTTCTAGCTTTGTGGTTTGTTTTCTCTTGGCTCTCTAGTTCTTTTAGTTGTAATTTTAGGTATCATTTTGAGATTTTTCTAGCTTTCTGATGTGGGCATTTAGTGCTGTAAATTTCCCTCTTGACGCTGCTTCAACTGCATCTCAGAGATTCTGGTATGTTGTCTCTTTGTTCTCATTGGTTTCAGAGAACTTCTTGATTTTTACCTAAGTTTTATTATATACCCAGGAGTAGTTCTGGAGCAAGTTGTTCAATTTCCATGTAGTTGGGTGGTTTTGAGTGAGTTTCTCAATCTTGAGCTCTAACGTGATTGCACAGTGGTCTGAGAGACTGTTGTGATTTTAGTTATTTTGCATTAGCTGAAGAGTGACTTACTTTCAATTATGTGATCTGGCCACTCAATGCCAGTACTATCTCTTAGGTATGATGATCAAAAATGTCTCCAGACATAGCTAAGTGTCCCCTGGGAGGAGTCACTTCCTGTTTTTCTGTAATTGATATATGGAGATATGTGCATAATGTTAGTGAATTATAGGAAATGCTCAAAGGAAGGCTCACAGACTGTTTATATGGCACAAAATAGTTGCAAAGAAACTAAAGAATATAGTTAATCATTTGGATATTTCCAAATATCTAAATGTGTATCACCAAATAGGTAAAACATCTGTGAGTCAGACTGAATTTTTCCAGTTTTCATCTGGAAGTTTATCATTCTGTAAATACATTTCATATCTCATTGGTCAAATGAGACAATTGATGGGAAAATTTCAAAAGCACAAAAAGAAATCCAGATGAATTTAATATCTAGCAGTGCCTGAGTTTGTTAGGATCATTGATGTGCTGGAGCTAACTTATACTAGCTTGATATAAATTAAATTTTCAGGAATTTGACCAGTGAATTTTCAGGAAGTTTATCATTCTGTAAATATGCTTCATATATAATTGGTTATCTAACACTGGTTCAGAAATCTGTTAATCTGGTATTTTGAGCTGTTTTACTGTCTAATTTGAGTCAAAGTTCAGCTGCTCTGACTTAATATGCAAATTCAGGTGATGTACAGAAAAAAAACAATGTATTGATTTTTCAGTCACATTTTAATGCTACAGCTCAAAATCACTACTGTCCCCAACTGTGTATTTTTTATCTTTCATTATTTGGCACAAATGCAGCTTTAAAAATATGAGAATGATTATATTAATTTAATTTTAAAAAACTAAAAATTGTAAATCTTAGACATTAATATTTCCTCTCTCATCTCTCTCTCTCTCTCCCCCCCACCCCCATCTCTCTTTCTCTAATTTATTTCTTCATAGCAAGTTTATTTCATCCCTTTTCACAGGCTTACACATTTTGACAAAGTAGAAACTTCCTTCCCTCGACATTTCCATTTTGGACATCAGCACTAAAGCATATACCTTAACATGGGGATATAAACATTATATATGACTCCTTCTAAGAACAACACTTTCATAATGGCCCAGTGGGGAACCTTCCCAAAGCTTTTGTGTGTATTTCTAAATGGAGACAAATTTCAAAATATAGGAAGCCAATTCTAAGTAAGCAGATAAAGCCCGTCTTAGCAGCAATAGAAGAATCAACTTCAATTTACCTTTCTAATTTATGTACTAGTAGTGGTAGTTATAGTAATTGCTACTATTTCAGTACAAGGGAATGGAAAAAAAAAACTTATTTTGTTTACTCTTACCTCATGAGAATGAACAGTTTCTTTGCCTGAGGAAAGTTCGACTCAAAATTAGCTTCATTTTCCTCACAGAATTGCTGAGTGACTTTACCTTACTTTAATCTTAGACACTTAATAATATCAGAAATAAATTCAGATTTAGAAAAAAAAAAGGTGCTCTCTAACATATTCAATTTATTAAGCACATTTACATTTTCGATCATTAATGATCTTAGCACAACCAAGTGAATCTGGATTTTGAGGGGAATATTCTATACTAATACAGGAAGAACTAAACAAATAATACAATTTAAATATACAGAACTGCTTTCTTAATGTGACTAATAGATTTGATTCCAGTAGAATTTATCTTATTTCAATTTATTATTCCACAAAATTTAATTAATGGTATAGTGACAGAAGTAAAAATGTTTTGAAACCCTAATGTCCACATTTTTTCTTTTCAAATTAACATATTCAACATATTCTTTAGAATAAAGCACCATCTATTGTATACTTATCTTTACTTTTGCACTTTTGATATTTTCCCATCAATTATCTCACAGACCTTGGCAGAACACCAAATTGATAATAATCTGTGTTGCGGGTTCTTTTATCTATTTGGGGAGCATCCTGTTTTATTCTTTTCCATAGTATATTTCTATTTTTTTTTTTAGTTCAGAAGACTATTACAGATTTTATGTTCAACTTGATATTTCACAATGATTTATTGTACATACTATCTGAAATGCATGGCCAGAAATTTAATAAATAAAGAACAGAAATTTCAAACTTAATTCTAAATCATCATGTTTGACAAACATTTAGTAAACTTTGCAAGATTTTTATGCTTCACTGTGTTCTATGAAAACAGATGAATTTAGGATTTAGTCTCTTTTTGCATTTTAGATGCTTCTATAATAAACTTGGCAGACAGGTAATTGCTACCTTTGGCAAGGGATATAATGCAAAATTGAGTTACAGTATAAGAATAATAAATACATAAAATAAACTCACCAGCTAAATACTGTATTACTGAGTCCAATATAAATACACCTCCTCTAAAATCCCTTTTGGCATGAATATTCCTAAAGACTATGGTCAATCACAGAAATTAAATGAGAATACTGAGTTTCCAGATGTATAACTGAGAAATTTTCTCCCCAAATTACTCGGTGCATCTTAAGAAGATGCAATTAGTATATTCTCAAATCATATTTTCAGATAAATTTACTGTTATAGTCCCTAAAAGTCTAAGACAATTAACTATTTACTAGTCAATATTAAATATGTTCTTTTATTAATGACACATTTTATAGGAAGAGAGAAATTCATTCATGCTTCTAACACACTTTTAAAGTTATTTTAAATAGAACTTCTATTAGTTTAATATGAAAGTGGAACTGTAAGTTATAAATTATAGCTGCTGCAGCAGAGTTTTGAAAAATTATACATAATTACACCTCGGGAAAAGAAGCTTTAAAAAAATCATCCTTTTGAGGAAATAAGCAGAGTGTCATTTTGCGGATAATTGATTCATCTGTGCAAAAGAATGTACCTTGAAGAGACTAGCCATCAGCCACAATCAGCAGTCGCCCATAAAAAAAAAAAAGAGCTCCTGACAGATGTCTCTTCTTCTGTCTGTTTACAAATAGGAAGACAATCCTTCCAATCTTCCTTTTTCAACTTATATTTCTTCAACACCATACTATCTGCCAGACACTAGAGTAGGCACTGAAAATCATCTTCCTCTTCCTATTCTTCCCCCATGTCAAGTCCTACAGATTGTGACCGTAAATGTGCTGTTTACTGTTTACCACTGCTTTGCAAGTTACAATACCTTCTTTGAGTTCATGATGTGTTATTTGGTAGAATTATAGACAAGTATATGTGAAGGAAATACATAACACTATATATCATCGTGTGGTGTTAGACTTCTTAGCATTGTTGCTGCTCTCTGTTTAACAATGCTTAAAGAAAGTATAAAACAAATGCTTATCTTTTATTCCTAGACTTCCAAAAAGGCTCTCTAAAGCAGAAAATATTTGCATTTGTTTTGTTCTCACTTCTGACATGATCTATGATTTTCTACTGGGTTGAATAAATCTCTTAATCTTGTTTCTTACAACAGCAGTGTCTTAGTCCTTTCAGGTTACAATAACAGAATATCACAGACTGGGTGACTTATAAACAGTACAAATGTAATTCTCACTGTTGTGAAGGGTGGGAAGTCCAAGAAAAAGACGTGGTCATGGACAGTGTCTGGTGAGGATCTGCTTCCCAACTGATAGCCATCTTTTTTTACTGTGTCCTCAGATGGCGGAATGGGTGAGGAAGCTCTCTGGAGTCTTATTTATAACAGCACTGATCCAACTCATGAGGGCTCTGCTCTCATGACCTATCACCTAACAAAGGCTCCATCTCCTAATACCAGCACAATGGGGGTTAGAATTTCAATGTATTAATGTATTCATTTAAGGGGACAGAAGCATTCAGTCTATAGCAAGCACCACAAGCCAATTTATTTGCTTCATCCCAAAGGGATCCCCTGATTATCCTTTGAAGAACTATTCATTTGCATTAAGAGAAGGTTCTTAGGTTGGGTTCAGAGACATTTTAACATGAGGATGCAAAGGCATAATGGATGTGTGGGACTCAGGGGGAAGTGTGGAAGAGGGATAAGGGATAAATGACTACACTTTGGGTACAGTGTACACTACTCCAGTGATGGGTGCATCAAAATCTCAGAAATCACTGCTAAAGAACTTACTCATGTAACCAAAAAATACCTGTTTCCAAAAAGAACTACTAAAATAAAATAAAATAAAAATCCAGGGTTAAACAGAGGCTGTCAACAGGAAGTAATGTCAGGACAGGAATAAATCAGTCAGATTCTCTAACCAAGGTTCGGTTCTCTGAAAATCAGAGTCAAAGGGTTATTTTCAGTTTAGAGATATTACAAATAGTGTTGCTATGAACGTTCTCATATGTGTCTTTTGGTGAACATACATGATATGGTTTAGCTCTGTTTCCCCACCCAAATCTCATCTGTAGCTCCCATAATCCCCATGTGTTGCAGGAGGGAACAAAGAACAGGTGAGGCATGATGGAATCATGGGGACAGGTCTTTCCCATGCTGTTCTAATCATAGTGAGTGGTTTTCATGAGATCTTATAGTTTTAAGAATTGGAATTACCCTGCACAAGTTCTCTCTGCCTGCTGCCATCCATAAGTCCAATAAACCTCTTTCTTTTGTAAATTGCCCAGTCTCTGGTATGTCTTTATCAGTAGTGCGAAAATGGAATAATAAATCATGTAAATATTTCTCACGCTATAATATGTGTCTAGGAGAGGAATTGATACATTATAGTGTATATGTATGTTCAGTTTTAGTAAACGCTTTTCAAAGTTATTGCACCAATTATTCTCCCACAGATAAGGATGAAAAGTTCTGGTTGTTCCAAATCCTTACCAACAGTTAATATGGGTTGTCTTTTTTATGGTCATTTTCATGGGTGTTTAGGGATATCAAATTGTAATATTGTTTTACATAATCCAAAGGTCTAACAGAATAGGGTACTTTTTTTTAACCTGGATATCCTGACTTTGAACTACCCACCCAATTGTTTTTCTAATCATTTACTTTTGAACTCTGGTTTTTTAAAATAGATTTTTAGGAGTTTTATATATGTATACTGTATATGAGTTCTCTTCTAAATATACTATTGATAATTTCTTCCTCTACTTTGTAGCTAGTATTTTCACTGTGTTAATAGTTCTTTTAGATAAAAAAAATTTTTTTAATATCTGTATAATCTGATATATTATTTCCTTTATATTTGATGCTTCTTTAAAATTTATGTTTTTTAATTTTTATTTTAAGTTCCAGGGTACATGTGCAGGTTTGTTACCTAGGTAAACGTGAGCCATGGTGGTTTGCTGCACCTATCAACCCATCACCTAGGTACTAAACCCTGTGTGCATTAACTATTTTTCCTAATGCTCTCCCTCCCCTCATCTCACCTCCTGACAGGCCCTACTGTGCATTGTTCCTCTCCCTGTGTCCATGTTTCCTTATTGTTCAACTCTTACTTACAGGTGAGAACATGAGGTGTTTGGTTTTCTGTTCCTGTATTAGATTGGTGAAGATAATGGCTTCCAGCTCCATTCATGTCCTTGTGAAGGACATAATCTCATTCTTTTTTATGGCTGCCTAGTATTCCATGGTATATGTGTGCTACATTTTCTTTATCCAGTTTATCATGGATGGGCATTAGTGTTGATTCCAGGTCTTTGCTGTTGTGAATAGTGCTAGTGCTTTTGATGCTCAGAAATCTGTCTTCTACAAAGTCATAAATATTCTTCTGTTTTTAATTCTAAAAGCTTTATTTATTTTTTTATTACATTAGATGTATAGTTTATCTTGAACGTTGAGTATATTAGAGATTAGGTTGAAATTTATTTTTATCTATATGGATATTCAATTGATTTCACTTTTTTATTTAATTGAATCTTCCCATCTCTTCACTGTAGTGTCACTTATGTCATAAAGAGCCCATATATGTTTAGCTCTGTTTCTGAACTTTCTATTCTGCTCCATTGCTCTATTTGTTTATTTTTGTACCTGTAACACACAGTTTTACTTACTGTCATTTATAATAAACTATGGTATATAGAATTATGTTTTCCGATTTTGTATCCTTTTCTTGTCTTTCCTTATTCTTTCACCTTTCATGGAAATTTTAGAAATTACTCTAGAGTTAGCTCATCAGTTACCAAAAATAGTTGCTCAGTTTCTATTGAAATTATACTGAATTAACAAATCAAGTTGGAGATAATGACATCTTAACTATATCGAATGCTCTAATTTATAAACATTGAATATCTTATTACTTAGATTATTAAATTTTTTTCAGTAACATTTTTTATTTTCAGTTTAAAAGTCTTATACATCTTTCACCAGATTTATTTTCAGATGTTTGGCTATTTGATGCTAATATATATAGTCATTTTTCATTTTTTCATTTTTTTTGTTCCTTGCATGTAGCAATATATACTATTTATATATATATAGGGTTTGTATCTGATGACATTCCACATGCACTTATTATGAGAGTTCATTTGCAAATGTTTTTGTATTTTCTAGAATCATGTTGTCTGAGAATAATAGTCAACAGTGCCAGTTTCCACTCCTTCTTTACCTATTTGGATGCCTTTCATTTATTTATTTTGTCTGATTGCTCTGGTCAGGACTTCCAGTACTATGCTGAATAGAAGTGGTAAAAGTGGACATCCTTGTCTTGTTCCTCTTCTCACGGGGAGGACTTTCAACTTTTCCCCATTTAGTACAATGTTGACATGTTTTCTTCTTTTGACTTGGACATCCTAATAAAGGATGACTTTTAATATCTTAAGACGTTTTCCTTTGTGAACTCAGAAACTCTGAGACAGGTCTCAGTTAATTTCGAAAGTTTATTTTGCCAAGATTGAAGATGTGCCTATGACACAGCCTCAGGAATTCCTGATGACATGTGCCCAAGGTGGTCAGGGCACAGCTGGATTTTATACATTTTAGGAAGACATGAGACATCAATCAATATACACAAGATGTACATTGGTTCAGTCTGGAAAGGTGGGACAACTTTAAGCAAAGGCAGAAAGACTCAAAACATAGAAGGAACTTCCAGATAACAGAGAGGTGATAAACAAAGGGTTACATTCTTTTGAGTTTCTGATTAGCCTTCCCAAAAGAAACAATCAGATAGGCATTTATCTCAGTGAGCAGAGAGGTGACTTTGAATAGAATGAGAGCGAGGTTTGCCCTAAGCAGTTTCCAGCTTGTATTTTTCTTAGTGATTTGGGGGCCCAAGATATTTTCTTTTCACACCTTCTATTCCAATTTTGCTGACAGTTTTAATCATAAAGCAATGCTAGGTATTATCAAATGTTTTAATTGCATCTATTGAGATAATCTTATGAGTTTTGTTTCTAATTCTGTTTATGTAGTGTATCACATTTATTGACTGGCAAATGTTAAAACATCCCTGCATCTTCAGTAGGAAACCCACTTGATTACAGTGGATCATCTTTTTGATACGCTACTGAATTCAGTTAACTAGTATTTTGTTGAGAATTTTTGCATCTATGTTTATCAGGGATATGTAGGATTTTTGTTGTTGTTATTTTCTTCCTTGTGTTGGTATTAGGTTGATACTGCCTTCATAGAATGGTTTAGGGAGGATTTCTTCTTTCTCTATGCTTTGGAATATTATCAATATAATTGGTACTAATTATTCCTTGAAAGTCTGATAGAATTCAGCTATGAATCTGTGTGGTCCTAGACTTCTTATTGGCAATTATTTTATAACCATTTCAAACTTGTTGCTTGTTATTGGTCTGTTCAGAGATTCTCTATCTTCTTGGTTTAATCTATGAAAGTTGTATATTTCCAGAAATTTATCTATCTCCTCTAGGTTTTTTACCTTGTGCTTATAAAGGTATTCATAGTAGCATTGCATAATCTTTTGTATTTCTGTGATAGTGCATGTAATATCTCCCATTCCGGTTCTAGTTGAGCTTACCTGGATTTTCTTTCTTCTCGGTTCATTTTAATAATCATCTTTCATTTTTATTTATCTTTTCAAAGAAGCTGCTTTTTGTTTCATTTATCTTTTGTAATTTTTTTTGTTTCAAGTTCATTTAGTTCTTCTCTGATCTTGTTTTTTTTCTTTTCTTCTGCTGGGTCTGTGTTTGGCTTGTTCTTTTTTCCTTAGTTCCTTGGGTTGTTACCTCGGATAGTCTATTTGTGCTTCTTCAGACTTTTCGACGTAGGCATTTAATACCATGAACTTGCCTCTTAGCATCACTTTTGCTGTATCCAAGAGGTTTTGGTAGCTTGTGTTACTATTATTGTTCAGTTCAAAAGATTTTTGAATTTCCATCTTGATTTAGTTATTCACCCAATGATTATTAAGAAGCAGGTTATTTAATTTCCCTGTATTTGCATGGTTGTGTGGGTTCCTGTTGATGTTGATTTCCTTGATTTCCAATTTTACTCTGATCTGAGAGAGTACTTGATATTATTTTTATTTTCTTGAATTTATTGAGACTTGTTTTGTGGCGTATCGTATAGTCTGTTTTGAAGAATGTTCCATGTGCTGAAGAATCTATATTCTGCAGTTGGTGGGTGGAATGTTCTGTAATAACTTAGAACATTAAGTCCATTTGTTACAGGTTATAATTTAAGGCCATTATTTCTTCGTTGATTTTCTGTCTTAATGACCTATCCAGTGCTGTCAGTAGAGTATTAACGTCCCCCACTATTATTGTGTTGTTGTCTATCTCATTTTTTAGGTCTAAGAGTAATCGTTTTATAAATTTAGGAGCTCCAGTGTTAGGTGTGTATATATATGTAGGATTGTAATATTTTCCTGTTGGACTAGTTCTTTTATCATTATGTAATGTCCCTCTTCGTCTGTTTTTTTAACTGTTGTTGCTTTAAAGTTTATCTTGTCTGATGTAAGAATAGCTACTCCTCCTTGTTTTCCTGAGAGCATTTGCATGGAATATCTTTTTCCACCTCTTTACTTTGTTTATGTGAGTTCTTGCCTGTTAGGTGAGTCTCTTGAAGACAAAAGATACTTGATGTATTCTTTTCCATTGTGCCTTTCTGTATCTTTTAAGTGGATCATTTAGGACATTTACATTAAACAATAGTATTGAAACATGAGGTACTATTTTATGTATTGTGCTATTTGTTAACTGAATATGTTGTGTTTTTTAAATTGTGTTATTATTTCATAAGTCCTGTGAAATTTATGTTGTAAGAAGGTTCTATTTCATTATGTTTTGATTGTTTCAAGATGTAGAGCTCCTTTTAGCAGTTCTTGTAGTGCTGACTTGGTAGTAGCAAATTCTCTCATAGTTTGTCTGCCTAACTCTTTGTCTTTTCTTCATTTATAAAACTTAGTTTCACTGGATACAAAATTCTTGGCTGATAATTATTTTGTTTTAAGAGGCTGAAGATAGAGTCTCAATCTCTTCTGGTTTGTACGGTTTCTGCTGAGAAACCTGCTATTAATCTTATAGCTTTTTAAAATAGGTTACCTGGTGCTTTTGCCTCACAGCGCTTAAGATTTCTTCTCTTGTCTTTACATTAAACAACCCAATGACTATGTGTCTTGGTGATGATCTTTCTGTGATGAATGTCCCTAGTGTTCCTTGGGCATCTTGTGTTTGGATATCTGAATCTCTAGCAAGGTGGGAAATGTTTTACTCAGTGATTTCCTCAAATATGTTTTCCAAACTTTCAGATTCCTCTTCCTCCTCAAAAACACCAATTGTTTCTAGTTTAGACATTTAACGTAGTCCCAAACTTCTTGGAGGCTTAGTTCATTGCTTAGCTGTTTTTTTCTTTGTTTTTGATGGATTGGATCAATTCAAAACCTTGTCTTCAAACTCTGAACTTTTTTCTTCTACTTGTTCAGTTCTATTGCTAAGACTTTCCAGTGTATTTTGCATATCCAAGTGTGTCCTTCATTTCCTGAAGTTGTGATTGTTTTTTATTTACCTTATCTATTTCTCTGGAAATTTTTTATTTATATCCTGGAAATTTTTTATTTATATCCTGTAACATTTTATCACATCACAGGGCCCTTTGCAGACACTCCCCAGTACCAGAAAAACAATTCTGGTAATATAACACAACAAATTTCTTTAACACCCCTAAAATATCACACTGAGAATAGTAGCACTATTATTTATTTATTTTCTTAGGAATTTATTTTTATCTCTTGCTTTACTGCTGTTGAACATGTAAAACATGTAATAAGAGATTCAGTAGAATGTATGTCTTAACAATGAGCATCTTTATCTCATTAATCCCACAGAAAAATTTTTACTATTTCAATATCAAATATAATACATGCTGAAGAATTTTTATGGATTATTATCAAGTTAAGAATGTTACCTTTTATTCCTTGTTTGTTAAGAGCTTTGTATGTAAATGTCACATGAGTTTTAATGATTTTTATGCTTATATTGAAAATTGTCTCCTGACAAATGTGTGTAGAAAAAGATGACTCTGAAAATGGAATACAGTATGTTAAAAATAACTGTTCTCATTTTATTCAATTATGTTGTTTCACAATATTGATCCTGAATCACAAATGATATAAACCTGGAAGATTAGATGATTTAAATGGAAATCATGAACTAACTGGAAGATTTGTGGATACTAAAATGTTATTAATTAATTTTTTAGGCTTAACCATTCAGGAGAAATGATTTTCTCTTTGTGTTCAATAAAGCTATTGCCAGAAGATTTCTGGTCTTTCTTTGGTAACCTGCATTTGTGGAAATTTGTGTAACCATGGCTGAAATTACTTCCTTCCTTGCAACCATGCCCATTTGCAATGTTACTTTGTGACTCTCTCCACCAAGATGAGGAGTTTATTTCCCTGTCCCTTGAATATGAGCAATCCTTAGACTTTGATCAATAGAATGTGGCTAAAATTATAATGTGTAATTTTCCAGCCTCAATCTTGACAGGCATTGCACAATCTTGAACTCTTTTAGAATTCTGCTCAGCTACGTGGTGAATAGTTTGACAGCTTTCTGGATAATGACAGGCGCATAACCCAGTTGCCTCTGTTTTCTTTCCTGAGAGCCAGCCAAACCCAAAAAGCAAAACTACCTACTTGATTTATAGTTCACTGCCAAGGGCAGAAGAACTATCTAGTTTGAATTCAGCCAAAATTGCTAATCCATAGAATCATAAACTAAATAAATAGTTGTTATTTTAAACCACTAAGTTGGGGGGTGCTTTCATATGCAGAATAAACTATACACTACATCTGTATAAAATATCAGTTTGTTTTTACCCCAGAATTTATTCATTCAGCCAGTCACTTGTTTGACTAATGTGAAAAAACACCTCTAATGTGCTAGCCACATTTTTATGCACTGGAATTGAGCACTAAACAAAACAGAAACAGTATCTCCATCATTCTGAGACTTGTGAACAGAGGCAGAAAAATAACATAAAAAGTAAAATATTTAATATCCTAGATGGTTGTAGGTCCAATTATTATACTAGGTGGTGAGGATATTCTTTTGTAAAATTTAAGAGAGAAAAAAACATAGAGTAAGAAGTGAGATCAGGGAAAATTTTCTTTCTTTGAGAGAAATAGCAGCATGTTTAAATATTGATTAGAAAGCTCTAGTAGAGAGAGAAAAAATTGGTGACACTAATTTATCTCAGCTGTAGTAAGAATGCAAGAGGACCCTATTCTCCACAGAATACTAATAGGAGAAGCGCACTTCTGGCCTGGTCAAAATGGTCAACAGCTACTTAGTTTGTATTTCAACTGTGCTCATGTAGAAAAAGAGAATAAAGTTTTTTAAAAAAGGTGAAGAGGAGAAGAAATCCCTCACATACTTGCTTTTCAAACTACTTGGCAGTTGTAAAATATGTGCTCAGTCCACGTGCTGTGTTCAGAGCCTGTGTGCTCAAAGGGGCTATAATGATCTGGAAAATGATGATGTGACTATGCAGCTGTATGACTTTATCACTACCCTTAGCTAGCTTTCAGTCTTATGAATCTGGGATTATGTTCCCAGCAAATACTTTGAGACAGAAGGGACTCACTGGAGCTGCAGAATAATACTATAATAGTAATAATATCACCTTATCCAAGCTGCCCCAACAGTGCCAGGTACACGAGATGAATCCACAAGCTTGGGAAATAAGATATCACCCTGCCAATTAGGAAGCCAGGAATTTGTTTTGACTCATCCACTGACTCACTCTGCCCTCAGCAAGTCACATTGTCTCCCTTGGTGTTATCATCATTGCAAAGAAAAAGATGACTTCTGCTCTCTTAGATATATTGACAATTTATACATATTCAGAAGCTCTTAAAACGTGATAGAAAAGTGCCTTATACTTTAGGTAATAAAGTTAGTGTTTTAAAAATAATAATAACAGCAGTTTGTTTTCATGTTAGGTAGATGACAAGTGGATAAAATTCCCCCTTTTTCCTAGAGTGACATCAAGCCATTGAAATATAAAACTCTCAGGGGCGGGGCCAAGATGGCCAACTAGAAATAGCAGCAATCGGAGGCTCCCATTGAAAAGAACCATAACACCATGCAAATCCTGCACCAGCAACCAAGGTATCCAGGTTCTGTCATCAGAATTAACTAAGATGTTGGCGTGACCCACAGATAGGAAGGAAGAGCACTGTGGTATTGTGGCCTACCTGAGAGCCACATGGGGCAGAAGAGCCCCCACACCCAATCCAAGAGAGGTGGTGAGTGAGTATGCTACCTAGCCTGGGAAAACGTGTTTTTCATGGAACTGTGCAACCCATGGATTGGAAGATTCTACTTGTGAGCCAATGCCACTAAGGCCTAGGTTCCCAACTATAGAGCCATGCAGATTTTCAACAGCCACTAAGCTAGAATCTGCTTAAGTCTGCCAAGCTACCAGGGGGAGGAGTGGCCAGCACCACAGTTGTGGCTCTCTGCTGCTTAAGCTCTTTCAGTTTCTTGGGGGGAGAGGTGACAGCCAACCCTGTGACTGATAACAACCTAACACACTAAGCTCCAAGGGCAGGGCCAGGGCAGCAGCTATCTCTGTAGGTCCAGTTTGTGCTTTTCTTCTACTGGAGCTGAGGATGCTTGATGGCTTAGTCCCAAGAAGTATCACCCACAGCCCAAAACCCCAGCTGTGGCAGACTGCAGACAAAATGACTCTTCAGGCCCAACCTTGACCCATACCTCCTCACTGGGTGGGGCCTCTTTGCAGGAACTTCAACAACCCCAGCCAGAGGATCAGGGACAGAATTCTGATCTCTATGAGCCCAAACCCCTAGAAGGAAAGGCTAGTCCTGAGGAATCCAGGTAGCCCAGACAAGTGGGTTTCCCCCAGTGATGCACACCCCGTCTACCAAGGGAGTCAACATGCTTTGTTAAATGTGTCCTGCTCCCCATGCCACAAATGGGTGAGACCCTCCAACAGGGGTTGCCAAACACCCTATACAGAAGCATTACTACTGGCATCAGATGAGTGCCCTTTGAGGTCAGAGATCTCAGAGGAAGGAGCAGGCACTCATCTTTGCCGTTCTCCAGCCCCCTTGAATGGCATCTCCAGGCACAGGAGTGAACCAGATGAATATGGCCTGAAGTAAACCCCCAGCAAATCACAACAGCCCTACAGAAGAGGGACCTGACCACTGCAAGAAAAAAACCCAGAAAACAACAAAACAGCATTAACAAAAAAAAGTCCCCACAAAACCCAATCCAAGGGTCAGCAGCCTCAAGGATTAATATTAGACAAATACATGAAGATGAGAAAGAATCAATGAAAAAAATGCTGAAAACCCAAAAGGCCAGAGTGCCTCTTCTCCTGCAAATGACTGCAATGCCTCTCCAGCAATGGTGCAGAACTGGACAAAGGATGAGAAGATGAATTGACAGAAGTAGGCTTCAGAAGGTAGATCATAACAAACTCTGCTGAACTAAAGGAGCATGTTCTAACCCAATGCAAAAAGCTAAGAACCTTGCCAAAAGGTTATAGGAGCTTCTAACTAGAATAACCAGTTTAGAGAGAAACACAAATGACCTGATGGAGCTGAAAAACACAGCATGGGAACTTTGTGAAGCATACACAAGTATCAATAGCCAAATTGACCAAGCGGAAATAGGATATCAGAGTTTGAAGACCATTTTGCTTAAAAAAGAAATGCAAAAAATATTAGAGGAAAAAGAAGAAAAAGGAAAAAATAAAACCCCTGAGAAATATGGGACTATGTAAAAAGACAAAACTTAAGACTTGTTGGAGTACCTGAAAGAGATGGGGAGAACAAAATCAAGTTGAAAAACACACTTCAGGATATTATCCAGGAGAACTTCCCAAACCTAGCAAGATGGGTCAACATTCAAATTCTGAAAATAAAGAGAAAACCACTAAGATACTTCATGAAAATAACAACCCCAAGAGACATAATTGTCAGATTCTCCAAGGTTGAAATAAAGGGAAAAAATGTTAAGAGCAGCCAGAGAGAAAGGACAGTTCATCTACAAAGGGAAGCCCATCAGACTAACAGTAGACTTCTCAGCAGAAATCCTACAAGCCAGAAGAGAGTGGGGGCCAAGGGATGTGAAAGATCTTTTAAAGAAAACAATTTTCGGCCAGGTGCGGTGGCTCATGCCTGTAATCCCAGCACTTTGGGAGGCCGAGGCGGATGGATCAGGGGGTCAACAGATTGAGACCATCCTGGTCAACATGGTGAAACCCCGTCTCTACTAAAAATACAAAAAATTAGCTGGGCGTGGTGGTGCGTGCCTGTAATCCCAGCTACTTGGGAGGCTAAGGCAGCAAAATTGCCTGAACCCAGGAGGCGGAGGTTGCAGTGAGCCGAGATCGTGCCATTGCATTCCAGCCTGGGTAACAAGAGCGAAACTCTGTCTCAGAAAGAAAAAGAAAAAAAAAAGAAAACAATTTTCAAAACAGAATTTTATATCCAGCCAAACTAAGCTTCATAAATGGAGGGGAAATATAATATTTTGAGATAAGTAAATGCTGAGACATTTTGTGACCACCAGGCCTGCCCTGCAAGAGATCCTGAAGGAAGCACTAAATATGGAAAGGAAATAATGGTACCAGCCATTACAAAAACACAAAAAAATATAAAGACCAATGGCACTGTGAAGAAACTGCATTAACTAGTGTGTAAAATAACCAAATAGCATCATGATGACATGATTAAATTCACACATAACAATAATAACTTTAAATGTAAATGGGCTAGATTACCCAATTAAAAGACACAGACCGGCAAATTGGATAAAGGATCAAGAACAATTTGTGTGCTGTATTCAGGAAACCCATTTCAAGAGCAAGGACACACATAGGCTCTAAATAAAAGGATGAAGGAAAACTTACCAAGCAAGTAGAAAGCAAAAAAAAATAAAAAATAAATAAATAAATAAGGCCAGGGTTGCAATCCTAGTGTGACAAAACAGACTTTAAACCACCAAAATCAAAACCAAGAAATGTATTACATAACGGTAAAGGGATCAGTTCAACTAGAAAAACTGTCTTAAATATATAATACAGGAGCACACAGATTCATAAAACAGACACTTAGAGACCTACAAAGAGATGTACACTCCTGTACAGTAATAGTGGGAGGCTTTAAAACCCCACTGCCAATACTAGACACATCAATGAGACAGAAAATTAACAAGGATATTCAGGACTTGACTCAACTCTGGATCAAGTGGACCTAATAGACATCTAGAGAACTCTCTAACCCAAATCAACAGATTATACATTCTTTTCAGTGCTACATGGCACTTATTCTAAAATCGACCAAATAATTGGATGTAAAACACTTCTCAGCAAGTGCAAAAGGCCTGAAATCATAACAAACACTCTCTCAGACCACAGTGCAATCAAATTAGAACTTAGAATTAAGAAACTCACTGAAAATTATACAACTACATGGAAATTGTGATTTGGCTCTGTGCTTATTTATTGTTGGTATATAGAAATGCTTGTGATTTTTGCACATTTTTTTTGTATACAACTACATGGAAATTGAATAGCCTGCTACTAAATCACTCCTGGGTAAATAATAAAATTAAGGCAATTATCAAGAAATTATTTGAAACCAATGAGAACAAAGACAAAATGTACCAGAATCTCACAACTAAAACAGTGTTAAGAGTCTCAGGATACAAAAAAAAATGTGCAAAACTCACAAGCATTTCTATACACCAACAATAGATAAGCACAGAGCCAAATCACAAATGAACTCGAATTTACAATTGCTACAAAAAGAAGAAAATAAATAAAAATATAGCTAACAAGGGATGTGAAAGACCTCTTTGAGGAGAACTATAAACTACTGCTCAAACAAATAAATGGAAAAAACTTTTCATCCTAATGGATAGCAAAAATCAGTATCATAAAAATGGTCATACTGCCCAAAGTAATTTATAAATTCAATGCTATTTCCATGAAACTACCATTGACATTGTGTACAGGATTATAAAAATCTACTTTATTTTTCACGTGGAACCCAAAAGGAGCCTGTATAGCCAAGACAGTCTAAAGCAAAAAGAACAAAGCTGGAGGCATCACTCTACCTAACTTCAAAGTGTTCTGCAATGCTACAGTAATCAAAATAATATGGTACTAGTATGTAAAAAGACATATAGATCAATGGAACAGATCAGAGACCTCAGAAATAACACTACACATCTACAATCAACTGATGTTTTACAAACTGGACAAAAACAAGCAATGGGAAAATAATTCTCTATTTAATAAATGGTGCTGAGAAAACTGGCTAGCCACATGCAGAAAACTGAAACTGGACCTTTTTCTTACACATTATAAAAAAATTGACTCAACATGGATTAAAGTCTTAAATGTAAAACCCTAAATCACAAAAACCCTGGAATAAAATCTAGGCAAAATCACTCAGGGCATAAGTATAGCAAGTACTTCATGATGAATATGCCAAAAGCAATTGCAACGAAGGCAAAAGTTGACAAATAAGATCTAGTTTAAAGAGCTTCAGCACTGCAAAATAAACTGTCATCAGAGTGAACAGGTAACCTACAGAATGGGAGAAAAGTTTTGCAATCTACACATCTGACAGAGGTCTAATATCCAAAATCTACAAGAAATTTTTAACAAATTTATAGGAAAAAACTAATAACCCTATCAAAAAGTGGGCAAAGGATATAAAAAAAACTTCTCAAAAAAAGAAAAAAAGATATTTATGTGGCCAATATGGAAAAAAGCTCAGCATCACTGATCATTAGAGAAATGTAAATGAAATCTACAAAGAGATATCGTCTTATACAAGTTAGAATGGCTACTATTAAAAATTCAAGAAACAATAGGTGCTGGCAAGGCTGTGGAGAAATAGGAACACTTTTACACTGTTGGCGGGAATGTAAATTTGTTCAAACATTGTGAAAGGCAGTATGGCAAATCCTCAAAAATCTAGAACCAGAAATACTATTTGACCCAGCAATCCCATTACTGGGTATATACCCAAAGAAATATAAATCAGTCTGCTATAAAGATACATGCACATGTATATTTATTGCAGCACTGTTTACAATAGCAAAGACATGAAACCATGCAAATGCTCATCAATTATAGACTAGATAAAAAAAGATGTGGTGTATATACACCATGGAATACTATGCAGCCATAAAAAGGAATGAGATTATGTCCTTTTCAGGGACATGGATGAAGCCAGAAGCCATCAGCCTCAGCATACTAACACAGAAACAGAAAAGCAAACACTGCATGTTCTCACTCATAAGTGGGAGTTTAACCATGAGAACACATGGACACAGGAAGAGGAACAACACAAACCAGACCAGTTGGGGGTTGGGGTGAGGAGAGGGAGAGCATTAGGACAAATAGCTAATGCATGTGGGGCTTAAAACCTAGAGAATGGGTTGATAGGCACAGCAAACCACCATGGTACACGAATATCTACGTAACAAACCTAAATGTTGTGCACTTGTATCCCAGAACTTAAAGTAAAATAAATTTAAAAAAACAAGGTTGCTTCCTTAAAAAGATAGTCGTAAGGTCTGAAGAAAAAGCACAGAGGAGAAACTAGAAATGAGGAAAATAAGAGGCTAGAAAGTATATATAAGAATAGGGTACCAATGGATAAATGGAAAATTAGAGTAATTTTTATATTTAAGTTCATTGATGTTCTATCAGGAATATAGTTATAGTTCTGAGATTATCAATGGAATAATAGAGCAACATTTTATTCCCATTAAAAAATAAGATTGCAAGTGTTTATAAGTTAAAAAAAAAGAAATATAAAACTCTCAAGTGTTACCTTCAAAATTTTCTCCTTTGGTGGGTTGGTACTAAAGAATAATGTGGGAGACATTGCCCAAGAAAGCCTTTCCCTCTTGGTTCTGTCATCTCCATCAAATCTAAATACCACTAGAAGCTGTAAGTTTTATTTTAATCTAATTGATTTTGCTTCAGTGCTACAGAACACAGCCATGTTAACTCAAAGAAAAATCAAGCACCTTTCAGGAGCCTCACGTCGTTAAATTTATTTTGAGCCCTGCTATAACTTTATAGAACCTTCTATCAATTCAAAGATCCTCTGTTTATACCTTTCTAAAAAAAAGGAAATGTGCCACACATGCAGCCTTTATTTCTTTATTCATTAATTAAATAATATTTCTGAGCAGCTACTATGTTTAAAGCATGATGTCAGTGACAGAACAGTAAGACTCACATTGCCTTATCCTCTTAGAGCATACTAAGCTAGCAAAGTGAAGGCATGAACCAGATTTATTAGTATATTTTGCATGTGGAAGAAAGGAAAATAAAACATTTAGAGGAGTTTATATGCCCTCTCATTTCCATATTACTTTCAATACCTTTCTGTGGAGAAGGTATATTTCCTTGCACTATTGACATCACATTCAATTATAAAAATGGCCAAACTGTCAAAGTAATTTAGATTCAATGCTATCCCCATGGAACTGCCATCACCATTCTGCACAAAATTATAAAAAACTACATTAAATTTCATATGGAGCCCAAAAGGAGTTTGTATAACCAAGAAAATTTGAGGCAAAAAGAACAAAGCTGTAGGCATTACAGTACCTGACTTCAAACTATACTACAATGCTACAGTAACCAAAACAGCATGGTTTGTTCTGATTTGCTGTGGCTAAAGAAATATGAGCAGTACTGAGTACTGACAGTTTGTCAATTTTAAAGAAAAGCTCTAAAAGCCAGCATGTGGTTTCATCAGCTCTCTTGCCTTTCTCTTTCGCCACGAGAGTAGTAGTAGTTGGGGGCTGTTCCTTAGCCTGGATCTAGAAAGGAAGAAATTATATGGAGCAGAAGCAGAAGTGCAGTCAACCTGCAGCCAACATGTAAGGAGAGTGAGAAGTAAATGGTTGTCATCTCCATGAGTCTATTAAAGACATTTATTTTCACTCATATGTTTTCTAATTCAATAATTTCTTACACTTTGGAAGTGAAATAACATAATTTACAATAAAGAGAAAAAGGCATTGAACTTTGAGTGATGAAGTTGGGTGTGTGTCTCTTTATGATACAAGTTGTCGTAAGACAATATTTATCATGGCTTGTATCCAATAAGAAATTTCAAAAGGGTGGTATAACTTGCAATGAGAATAAAGATATCAAGGGAGTAGTATTAGGAATATATTTTATGAGTGTCATAGTAAAATTTTTTTCACAGTACTTCTTATTAGGTAAAATACAGTTTTGGCCTAGAATTTAAAACTATTGTATTAAGAATATTTTTCTGGATTTGCCCTTATCATGGAATATTATAGACATTATTCAATTAGAGCTGAAAGAAACACTAGAGATTACTTAGTTCCAGCCTTTCATCTGATGATTAAATAAACTGGAGGAGGGTAGTAGAATAAGTTACTTAACTAAAATTGCACAGTCATTCATGACAAAGCTATGATTCTAGACCTCCTGACTCCATGTCTACTTTTCTAACTACACTGTAATACCTTCATCACAGAGTGTCATAGTGAGGAGCATATTAAAATAAGAGTACTATACACCAGTATTGTACTGAACATTTTACATACACAATCCCATTGAATCCTTAAAATAACTCATTTTACCAAGGAGTGGACAGATTAATAAGGTTAATCAACAAGCCCAGTAACTGATAATTAGTCAATGTCTGAGTGGAGATAGAAATCTGGGCAATCTAGCTCTAGAATCAGTTTTCTAAACCACAGGGAAAGAAAAGAATATAATCACACTGAGATGAGGGGAAGACTGGGTAGAAAATTGGCAATCCAACAAGTTATTAATTTTTAAAATCAGCCCTTGTAAAAATCCATCCACAGTCCTAAATTCACATGCACAATATCACACATAATATATTAGACTCCTCTGAGGCCCTAGGAATCAGTTTACAAGAGCCAAGCTTATTTTAGTCCCATGAGGCACTGACCAGACAACGGCAAATTATGTGGAACTCTGAAGGGCAAATTTCTCTAGGCCCCTAGTTCCATATCCCACGTAGAGCTGCACTATAAGCATATTCTGGTTGCTACCATCCTCTCAACACTTTTACAAAATGAAACAAACGTCTAGCAAGGATTTATAGGAAATCCAAATTACTAGGTCACAGTAATTCTGTGGAAATTTGGTGAATTTTTTCAGTATACTCTCTGCCCCTTAGGCTGTGATAGAAGGTGGAGCCCAGCTGAAGGACATGCTGAAGGCTTAGTCTCAGTTTATATTAATAACACACTTTCCACTTCTCAGGGCTCTTTTGCCCAGAGAACTCTCCCTAAACACTGTCATCATGGCTTGGCATGAAACTTCACCAAATATTTATTCATGAAATGACTCTGTAACTTAGGCAGTTGGAAATGTTTTATTTCACTTGGCCTAAGTATCATCAGCACAACCGTGCAGAGTAAGTGAAGAAGAAAATGTCGGTTGATGGTAAAACCCCTCAAGGATGCCTTTCTCCCATTATCCAGGGAAGGCCATGTGAGAAGTTGTCAATCTGAATAGCACCATTTTGTCACCCAGGTGCTTTTTTTCCATTTGCTTGCCTTATTCTAAAGAGAGCTATATTCAAATTCCATGACAGTTACTGATCTTGCTTCCCAATTACCCTTGTGCCTTAGAGATGTATATACAGGTTAGCATGGCCTGTACTATATTATGTATGCCATGAAGTCATTTAGTGTTTAAGATGAAACACTTTAGAGTCTGCCAGACCTAGGTTTCATTCCCAGTTCATGACAAAGCTATGATTCTAGAACCTGCCTGCGCCTTTGTTCCTTTTGTGTACAATGGGGGAAGAAGTAATACCTCCATCTCAAGAAATTATTCATTCATTCAACAAAAATTTGAGAGTCTTCCCAGTACTAGATACACAGAAGAACAAAAAGATAAATTGTATAGTGTATTAAGAGACAAAAATGCAATGGAAAAATAAATTATAGAACAGTGTAAGAGATTGGTAGTGCTAGGATGAGAGTTGGAAATACAGAGTTCTTTAAAATAAGAAAGTCAGGGTGGGCCTTTCGTAAAGACAGAAACTATGTTCTTCACTTTCAATGAAAAAAGTGAGTCAGTGTTGGGTACTGAGCAGGGGAGGAGTGACATGATCAACCTTACCTTAAAAAATTAATTCTGGCTCTTCTGTTGAGTACACATTGTAAGAGGGAAGAGTAATAAGGAAATCAGTGAAGAGGCTATTGACCTAACACACGTAAGAGATGACGGTGGCCCATAACATTGGAACAGGTTGTTAGTAGCGGATATTATAAGTGGTCAGATGTTAGATAATTTTATAGGCAGAGGAAGACACTGAGTGTTTTGATCTGAGCAATTGGAAGGATGAAATTTCTATCAAATGAGAGAGGGAAGGTTATGGATGGAACAGGTGTATGTGTGGAAAGAAAGACCGAGAGTTCAGTTTGGAGGCATTGAGTCTAAGATGTCTATTAGACATCCAAGGTGAAAGTAGAGTTGGCAGCCAGCTGAATGGATCTGGAGTTCAGATAAGAAAATTTTGCCGAAGATATAAATTTAGAATGTTATGAGGATTAAATGAGAAAGCGTGAGTAAAGTACAAAAAGCAACATGTGATTCATAATAAAAACTCAATATATATTAGATTAAATGTGTGTGATTATAATATCAACAATTGTAATTTCCAATACATGTCTAGCACAGTGACTGATACTTAGTAACCAAAGAGTAATATTGCAAGCTACAGTATATATGGGTGACTTTTGGGAATGCAACACAGGAAGAAACCATATGTATTTTTAGTTTTTTTAATCTTTGTGGCTACATAGTAGATATATATATTATGGGATACATGAGCTATTTTGGCATACACATGCAATGTATAATAATCATATCATGGAAAATTGGGTATCCATCTCCTCCAGTATTTATCCTTTGTGTTATAAACAACTTAATTATAATATTCTAGATATATTAAAATGTGCAGTTTAACTATTATTGATGATAGTCCTCCTGTTGTGCTATGAAATACTAGATCTTATTCATTTTAACTATTACTTTGTACCCACTAACCATTTGCACCTTTTTCCCACTCCACCTCCGCTTACTACCCTTCCCTTCCTCTGGTAACCAGCCTTCTATTCTCTATCTTTATGAGGTCAATTGTTTTCAGTTTTAGATTCCATAAATAAGTGAGAACATGTGATGTTTGTCTTACTGTGCCTAGCTTACTTCACTTAACATGGTGAACTTTAGTTTCAGCCATGCTGTTGCAAGTGACTGTTCATTGTTCCTTTTTAGGGCTGAATAGTACTCCATTGTGCTTATGTACCACATTTTCTTTATCTATTCATCCATTGATGGACATTTGTGTTGCTTTCAAATCTTAGCTATTGTAAACAGTGCTGCAGAAAACAACGGAGAGTAGATATCTCTTTGATACACTAATTTCCTTTGTTTTTGGTATAGACCCAGCAGTGGGATTGCTGGATCATATGGTACCTCTATTTTTGTTAATTTTTGAGGAACCTCTAAACTGTTCTCTATAGTATTGTACTAATGAACATTTCCGCTGACATTGTGTGAGGGTTCCCTATTCTCTACATCCTTGTCAGCATTTGTTATTGCCTTAGTTTTACATAAAAGCCATTTTAACTGGGGTAAAAAAAAATATCTCATTGAAATTTTGATCTGCATTTCTCTGATGATCAGTGATGGTAAAAACTTTTCACATGCCTCTTTGCCATTTGTATATTTTATTTTGAGAACTGCCAATTCAAATCATTTGCCCATTTTAAAAATTTAATTATTAGACTTTTTTCTATAGAATTGTTTGAACTCCTTATATATTGTGGTTATTAATTTCTTGTCAGATGAGTAGTTTGCAAATATTTTCTCCCATTTTGTGGGTTATCTCTTAGCTTTCTTGATAGTTTTCTTTGCTCCGAAGAAGCTTGTCTTGATGTAATCAATTTGTCCATTTTTGCTTTGATTACCTGTGCTTGTGGTGTATTAATCAAGTAATTTTCTCCTAGACCAGCGTTCTGGAGGGTTTTCCCAGTGTTTGCCTGTAAGAGTTTAATAGTTTGAGACTTGAATGAATTTACACTACCACCAAAAGTGTATAAGCATTCCTTTTTCTCCACAACCTCGCCAGTATCTGTTATTTTTTGACTTTTTAATAATAGCCATTCTGTCGGGCATGATATTTGTCTCATTGTGGTTTTGATTTGTATTTTTCTAATGATCAGTGCTGTTGAGCTTTCTTCATATGCTTGTTGGCTGCATGTATGTCTTCTTTTGAAGTGTCTGCTCATTGCCCACTTTTTAATGTTTTGTTTAATTGGTTAAGTTCATTATTGATGCTGATATTAGACCTTTATTTAATGCATACATTGCAAAAATTTCTCTTATTTTGTAGGCTATCTGTTTACTCTGTTAGGAGATTATTTTGCCCTGCAGAAGCTTTTTAGTTTAATTAAATCACATATATCAATTTTTTTTTTCTGCAGTTGCCCTTGGCAGCTTTATTATAAAATCTATTATTGTGTTTTTGTCCTAAATGGTATTGCCTAGGTGTCTTCCAGGGTTTTATAGTTTTGGGTTTTACACTTAAGTCTTTAATCAATCTTGAGTTAATTTTTGTATATAGTGTAAGGAAGGGGTCTAATTTTAATCTTCTGCATATGGTAAGCCAGTTTTCTCAGCACCCTACTGAAAAGAAAATCCTTTCCCCATTGCTTCTTGTTTTCATTAGGTTTGTCAAATATCAAATAGTGGTTGGTGTGCAGTCATATTTCTGGGTTCTCTACTCTGTTCTGTTGGTCTGTGTGCTTGTTGTTTTACCACTGCCAATTCTATTTTGGTTACTGTAGTTCTGTATTATAGTTTGAAGTGGGGTAGTGTGATTCCTCTAGCTTTATTCTTTTTAATTAGGTTTACTTTGGCTATTCTTGATCTTTTTTATTCCACGTGAATTTCAAACTAGTCTTTTCCTAGTTCTGTGAAGAATGTCAATGATAGTTTAATAGTATTGGATCTATAAATTGCTTTGGACAGTATGGCCATTTTAATGACATTGATTCTTCCTATTCATGAGCGTAACGTGTTTTCTATTTGTTTATGTCTTCTCTGATTTCTTTGAGCAGTGGTTTTTAGTTCTTCTTGCAGTGATCTTACACCTCTCTAGTTGACTTTGTATCAACATTGACTTTATCTCCTGAGACTTTACTGATGTTGTTGATCATCTTAATAAACTTTTGGGCTGTGTGTATGGGGGTTTCCAGGTATATAATTATGTCATCTAGAAACAGGGATAGTTTGAATTTCTGTATCCTTATTTGGATGTGCTTTGTTTCTTTCTCTTGCCTAATTGCATTGGACAGAACTTCCAATACTATGTTGAATAAAAGTGGTGAGAGAGGGCATCCTTGTCTTGCATTGGTTTTCAATGGGAAAGATTTAGCATTTCCCATTCAGCATGATGTTTACCATAGGTTTGTCATTTATGGCTCTTATTATTTTTAGGTATGTTTCTTCAACACCTAGTTTTTAATATAAATATATGTTGAATTTCCTTAAAAGTCTTTTCTGCATCTATTGATTAACCATGGTTTTGTCTTGAGTCCTTTTTATATATTGAATCACATTTATTAATTTGCATACGTTGAACTTACCTTACCTCCCAGGAATAAAGCCTATTTTATCTTGGTGGATATATTTTTTGTTGTGCTTCTGGATTTGGTTTGCTAGTATTTTGTTGAGGATTTTGGCATTGATGTTCATCATAAATATTAACCTAAAGCTTAAGCTTACCATTGTTTTTTGTTTTTGTTTTTGGTGCATTTGTGTGTGTGTGTGTGTGTATCTTTTTCACATTTTGGTATCAGGATGACACTGGCCTCATAGAATGAGTTAGGAAAGAATCCCTTCTTCTTAATTTTTTGACTAGTTTCAGCAGAAATGGTATGAACTGTTCTTTGTACCTTTAATATAATTCAACTGTGACTCTGTCTGGTCCTGGGCTCTTTTTGTTTGGTAGGTTTATTACTGCCTCAATTTTAGACTTTGTTACTGGTCTGTTTAAGGATTCAATTTCTTTCTGGTTCAGACTTAGAAGGGTTTTTGTGTCTAGGAATTTACCCATTTCTCCTAGATTTTCTAGTTTAGATGCATAGAGTTGTTTATAATATTCCCTGGTGACTGTATTTCTATAATGTCAGTGGTAATATTACTCTTGTTTCTGATTGTATTTCTTTGAATCTAGGTTTTTAAAAAAACTAATCTAGTGAGTGATTTGTCTACTTTATTAATTTTTCTTAAAAATTCGCTTCTGGATTCATTGATCTTTTCAAGGGTTTTAGTGCCTCTATCTCCTTCAGTTAAGCTTGTATTTTGGCTATTTCCTATCTTTTGCTAGCTTTGGGATTTGTTTGCTCTTAGTTCTCAGTTATTTTTGTTGTGATGTCAGGTTGTTAATTTCAAATCTTTCAAACTTCTTGATATGGAGATTTCGTTCTGTAAATTTCTCTGTTAATGCTTCTTTAGCAGTATCTCAAAGATTCTGCTATATTGTATTTTGTCTTCATTAGTTTCAAAGAATTTCTTGATTTCTTTTTAAATTGTATTAGTTTTCCAACAGTCACCCAGGATGAGGTTATTTAATTTCCATGTATTTCTATGATTTTGAGTGAATCTCTTAGTCTTGATTTCTAATTTTATTGCCCCCGGTCTGTGAGACTGTTGGTTGCGATTTCAGTTTAACTGCATGTGTTGAGGAGTGTTTTACTTCTGATTATGTCACTGATTTCAAAGTAACTGGCCTGTGGCAATGAGAAGAATGCATATTTTGTTGTTTTTGAGTAGAGAATTCTATAGATATCTATCTTTTGATTTACTGTTGAGTTTTGGTCTTGATTATTTTTGTTAATTTTCTGTTTCAATAATTTGTCTAATATAGTCAGTGGCATGTTAAAGTCTCCCACTAGTATTGTGTGTAGAGCCCTCTTTGACAGGCTCTAACTTTCTTTATGAATCTGGTTTCTCCTGTGTTGAGTGCATATATATTTAGGACGGTTAGATCTTCTTGTTGAATTAAACCCTTTACCATTATGTAAATTTTTTTTTTTTTTTTCCTTTTTGGATCTTTGTTGGCTTAAAGTCTATTTTGTCAGAAAGTAGGATCTCAACTCTTGCTTTTTTCTGCTTTTTATTTACTTTGTAGGTATTTCTTCATTCTTTTATTTTGAGCTCGTGTGTGTCATTTCATGTGAGATGGGTCTCTTAAATACAGCGTACCAATTGTTCTTGGTTCTTTATCCAGCTTGCTATTCTGTGTCTTTTAATTGGAGACATTTAGCCCATTTACATTCATTATTATTGATGTGGGCAGATTTTATTCTGTCATCATGGTGTTAGATAGTTATTTTGCAGACTTTATGTGGTGCCTTTTATTGTTAATAATCTGTTTACTGGCCAGGCACAGTGGCACACGCCTGTAATCCCAGCACTTTGGGAGGCTGAGGCAGGTGTATCAAGAGGTCAGGAAATTGAGACCGTCCAGGACAACATGGTGAAACCCTCTCTCTCTAAAAATACAAAAATTAGCTGGGTGTGATGGCTTGTGCCTGTAGTTCCAGCTACTCAGGAGGCTGAGGCAGGAGAATGGCTTGAAACCAGGAGGTGGAGGCTGAAGTGAGCCAAGATCATGCCACTGCACTGCAGCCTGGTGACAAAGCAAGATTCTGTTTAAAAAGAAATCTGTTTACTTCAGTGTGTTTTTAAAGTGGCTGAAAATGGTTATATTTTTCCATATTTATTGCTTCCTTCAGAAGTTCTTATAAGGCTGGTCTGATGGCAACAAATTTACTTATCATTTGTTTGTCTGAAAAGAATCATTTTTCTCTTTTACGTATGAAGCTTAGTTTGGTCTGATATAAAATTCTAGGTTGGAATTTTTTTGTTTAAGAATGTTTATATTGGCCCCCGATTTATTCTGTCTTGTAGAGTTTCTGCTGAGAAGTCCACTGTTAGACTGGTAGACTTTCCATTTTAGGTGACCTTGTCTTACTCTCTAGCTGCCGTTAACATTTTTTTCTTTTATCTCAGCCTTGGAGAACCAGATAAGTGTGTGTCTTGAAGATGATCTTCTCGTGAGGTATCTTACTGGGGTTCTCTGCATTTTCTGAAATTCAGTGTTGGCCTCTATAGTTAGCTTGGGGAAGTTCTCATGGATGATATCCTGAAATATGTTTTCCAAGTTGGTTTCATTCTCCCCATCTATTTCAGGTTCATCAATCAGTCATAGAGTCATTAGTTTTATGTAATCCCCTATTTCTCAGAGGTTTAGTTCATTTCTTTTTTTCTCCTCTCTCTCTCTTTTTTTTTTTTTTTTTTTTTTTTTTGCCTGCCTTATTCCAGAAAGGTAGTTTTCAAGCTCTGAGATTCTTTCCTCTACTTGGTCTGTTCTGCTATTAATAGTTGTGATTGCAGTATGAAATTCTTGTAGTATGTTTTTCAACTCTATCAGATTGGTTAAGTTTTTCTCTATACTGGCTATTTTGTCTGTTAACTCTTGCAATGTTTCATCATGATTTTCAGCTTTTTTGCATTGAGTTACAACGTACTCATGTAGCTCAGTGAACTTTGTTCCTATCCATATTCTGAATTCTACTTCTGTCATTTCAGCCATTTCCCCTTCAGTCTTGTATCGAACCCTTGCTGGTGAGGTGACACGATTATTTGGAGGAGAGAAAATATTCTGGCTTTTTGAGTTTTCAGTGTTCTTTCACTGATTTTTTCTATTTTTTGCGGGTTTATCTACCTTCAGTCTTTGAGGTTCTTAAGGATTCAATTGTGTTTAAGGTGAATTCAGCCAACTGGCTTCATTTCTGGAAGATTTTAGGGGACCAATATTCTGCTCCCAACTCCCGGACTGTGTGCTGTTACTCTGGGGAACTTGTATCGGGCCATGACTTTCTTCTCTGGTTCCTCAAAGTCTGGAGTCTACTACACCAGGGAGACCAAGGTGTGGTGGCTGTAGCTGAGTGCTAACAGATGCAGGGGTGTCTGTCTCTCTGCATGTATTCACCACAGTGACAGAGGTAAGGCAGTTGGGGGAGACAGGGACTCTGCTGGAGACTGTGTTTGCTGCTGCACTGTAGGTAGTGTTGGTTTGGGGCAGGGTGCTCATCAGCACAGGTCTGGGTGCTTTCTCTCTGTCCTGCAAGCAGTAACAATCACTCAGAATGTCAGCAGGTTCCCTGTTCTCTGTGCAGTAACACAAGAGAGGGGCACTGGTGGGGGCCTGGCTTACTAGCTCTATGCCTGCCAAGGCTCTATCTGTAATGGCAGTTGGCAAGGGTCTGGGCATACTGCATTCATGTGTGCTAGCAAAGCGTGTAAAAGAAAACCTACCTGTGCAGACCAGCAAAGTAATGTGAGGAGTTACTGTGTGCTGGGCAGAAGCTGCAGTATAGGGAGAAAAATGGGCTGGCTAGTGCACAGCCGTAGGAGCCACCTCACTGATGCTCTCTAGCAGTCAGGCACAGTCCTTCACTGCAGAACTATGGTGTGGGCCCCTAGGACACCTGGGACTGCCTTGTGATAATCAGTCATGACAAGGCAAAGGCCAGCAGACCAAAGAGTGCTCATGTCAAACCAGCCCTGTCGGATTTGCAAGATTTCTCTGTAGGGATCAGGTCTAGCAATTTCCCTAGGGCTAAAGAGTCTTATGAGAGCAAGTTGAGCTTAGATGGATGACTATCCCCAGTCATGCTTCACTACAGATGCTGCTACACCGAACCCTCTGGGCTCCACATCAGCTGGCTTGCTATTCCACCACTTTGCCTATCTCCTGGGGGCTCCACCCCCAGAGAGATGTGAGTTAGCCATTGCTCAGTGTAATCAGCCCAGGATGGTGGGTCTGTGCTGTGGGCCCAAGCCAGGGTTTCCATGTCTGTTGACAAGCAGTATGAGTACGTGGGACTTGTGGGAGATGTACTGGCCTCCTGTCTTTGAGTCAACTGCAGCTCGTTGATGGTGTGGATAAAGCACTTGGAGTCTTTGCTCTGCTGTTAGTTCAAGGACAGCAAGGGCAGTTCCACTGCAGAGGCAGAGGCACAGAGGCTTTCTGTTGCCCCTGGAGGTTCTGTCCACAGAGTTGCTGAGTTTCTACTGGTTCATAGCTCTGGAAGAGGGGAGGGTGGCTGGATGCTCAGGCCTGAAGGATGTGACCAGTGAAAAGAAATGGGATCAAGCACCCATGTAACAGTGTAGCCACTTTTCTATCGAGCTGCTGCAGTATTCTCGGGGACTGCTCTAGTCCCTATTCACTTTGGATTTTCCAGTACTGGGAGGCATCACCCCTGAAGGTTGTGAAACAGCAAAAACGGCAGCTTGCCCCTTCCTTTGGGAGCTCCATCCCAGGGAAGTACAGGCCTGTTTCTGGCCTGAACAGACCTGTAGGAGATAGTTGAAAACCCCAGATGGGAGGCCTTGCTCCATGAGGAGGAACACGATTGGAGACCCACTTAGAAAAGCAGTCTGGCCGCATTTTCGTAGGACCTCTGTGCTGTGCTGCGGTACCACTTCCACCCACACTCAGGTTCTCCAAGCCTGAAGACTAGAACAACTAAGTCACCCAAACAGCAAAAAAAAATTTCAGCCTGCTCCTCCCTCTGGGAGCTCTGTCCCAGGGAGTTTTCAAATATCTGTCAGCCAGAGGACACCAGTGTGAGTGGTTGGGGGCCCCAGTTCTGAGGTCCCACCCAGTGAGAAGGAATGTGATCAGGGACACACTTAAAGAATCAGTCTGGCCATGTTTTTGTAAAGCAGCTGTGCTGTATTAGGGGATCCCTTCCGTTCCCAGGCAATTTCAACTCCCAACGCTTGAAGGATGTAGCAGCTAAGTCACCCAAACAGCAGAGATGGCAGCTCACCCTTCCCCACAGGAGATCCTTCTCAGGGAGGTACAAGGCTGCTACCCATGGCTGGTTGGAATTCCAAGCCAGTAGATCTTATTTTGTAAGGCACCATGGAAGTAGGGACCATAGACCATTGCTGCTCAACCCTCTGGATTCAGCCTCTTTCTTAGGGTATGTATGGGGATCTAACTTTTCCCTTAGCCCAGAGTTGCAGCTATTTTTGTCAGGAAGCCTAGAAAGCCAGAGTATATAAGGCCCTTAGATCTCCACACTTACCTGGGTGGGTGCTTTTCTGAGACTCATCGTAGCTCTTTGAGTCAGACTGAAGGCCCTGGTGGAGTGAGTTCAGGAGGAAGTCTCCTGACCGAAGGGTTGCAAAGATCTGTGGAAAAAGTTTGAGTTGCCAGGGGTTGGACATTCGGACACCACTTCCCTGGATGGAGGAGGTTCCCCTGGTTCTGTGTTACTCCCAGGTGGGCCGTCATCCTGCCTTGCTTTTCTCTGTTACCTGTAGGTGGAGTTGTTTCCTTGATTAGTCCCAGTGCTAGTACCTGGATGTTTCAGTTGAAGTCGCCATGTTTACTCGCACTTTCTGTTCCTTTTCATGAGAGCCAGGCATATTAACTTCTTCAAATCACCCATCTGGCGTGTGTGTGTGTGTGTGTGTGTGTGTGTGTGTGTTTTAGTACATTAAATTTGCCATGCTATTCTCTCTTGGCCTATAAAGTTTCCACTGAAAAGTGTGCTGTTATATATATTGGAACTCCATTGTATGTCATTTGTTTCTTTTTTCATGTCGCTTTTAAGATCCTTTCTTTATTTGACTTTTCGGAATGTGATTATTAAATGTCTTCAGGTAACCTACTTTGGGATAAATCTGCTTGGTGTTCTATACCCGTCTTGTACTTGAATGTCAATATTTTTCTCTAGGTTTGAAAAGTCCTCTAATATTATGCCTTTCAATAATCTTTCTACATCTATCTTTTTCTCTGCCTCATCTTTAAGTTCAATAACTCTTACATTTACATTTTGAGGCTATTTTCTAGACCTTGTAAGCATGCTTCCATGTTTTTTTCTTTTGTCTTTTTTGACTCTGTATTTCAAATAGCCTGTTGTCAAGCTCACTAATTCCTTTTTCTGCTTGATTAATTCTGCTACTAAGACGTTCTGATGCATTCTTCAGTATGTCAGTTGCAATTTTTAAGTAAAATATTTCTGCTTGGTTTTTAAAACCTATTTTAGTCCCTTTGTTAAATTTATCTGATAAAATTTGGAATTCCTTCTCTATGTTCTATTCAATTTATTTGAATTTTCTCAACATAGTTTTTTGTTTGTTTTCTGTCTGAAAGGTCACACGTTTCTCTCTGTTTAGGATTGGTCCTTGGTGCCTTATTCAGTTCATTTGGTGGGGTCATGTTTTCCTGGATGGAAATGGCCTTATTGATGCCAGTAAGTGTTCATCGATATCCTGAAATTGAAGAGTTAGGTATTTATCGTAGTCTTTATAATCTGGACTTCTTGACGCCAGTCTTTCTCGGGAAGGGTTTCCAAATATTTGAAGGAACTTGGGCCCCAAGCTCAAAAATGCTGTGGTTTCTGCAGACTTGTAGAACTTCCTTGATTACTTTAGATAAGATACTGAAGAATTCTCTGCATTACTAGACAGAGACTCTTGTCCTTTATCATTACTTTCTCCCAAAAATGTGAAATCTCCCTCTTTACTGACCTACCTGAAAATAGGGGTGTGGTAATGCGAGCACACTTTTAGCCACCACCCTGGGATTTTGCTGGGTCAGACCTGAAGCCATCAAAACACTGGGCCTTGCTCAACAATGTTTCCTTCAGGCTGGCAAGTTTCCTGAGGACCCAGGCATGTCCAGAGATGCTGTCTTGCAGTCAAAATCCTTAACAATTTACCTAATATTTTATTCTACTGCATCTAAGCTGGTACAAATCACAATACAAAGACCTTCCCACTCTTTCCTCCAATAACCATAGGCAGAGGTGCCTCTCCCTGTGGCCACCACAGCCACTGGTCCTCGGGGGGTTCTGCCAGGCCACCAGAGATGTTCATTTAAAGCTCAAGGGTTCTTTTGACACTTTGTGGTGAATGCTTCCAGGCCTGGGACTCACCCTTTAGGGCAGTGGGCTCCCCTTTGGCCCAGAGCAGGTCAAGAAATGCCATTCTCGAGTGACATCTTAGAATTGGAAACCCTGGGAGCATTCTTGCTGCTCTACCTCACTGTGTTTGAGCTGATACTTGATTTTTGTTTTTTGTGATGGTGCTGTTCTGTGTGCAGATAGTTGCTAATAGTTGGTGTTCCATCGGGGGGGATGAACAATGAAGGCTTCTCTTCCACTATTTTGCTCCAGCCCATCTACTTGGTTATTTTTTATTTCACAAATTTTTTTTAAAAAATAAGTAGGACTGCAGTAAGCTCACAAACAAATCCCTGCTCTAAGTTTATTAGTGTTTCCTACACAGAAGATTGAAACTTGATTTTTCTTTATTTTGTTTTGATTTTAATTTTACAAACAGGCAGTACTTTATAATTTCAAAAATAAAAATTACATAAAAGAGTGTCTACATAAAGAGTCTTGCTTTCACTGTATTCCTACCTAGTCTCCCCACATTATAGCTCAGGTATTGGCAAAGTCTTTCTATAAAGGGCAAGAAGTAAATATATTAGGCTTTCAAGTCATATGCTCTCTGTTGCAGTTATTCAGTTTTGCTGTTATAGTGCAAAAGCAGCCATAGACAATATGCAATCAAACGGGTATGGCTTTATAGAAACAGGCATTGAAGTCATGATTGTGAAAAAAAATACAAGCAACAGGCCTGCTGGCCATCATTTTCTATCTTTGATGTAGGTAATATATTTTATTAGTTAACGTCTTATTTCAGGCTGATACAGTAAATTACCATAGACTGGGTGGCTTAAACAACAAATATTTATTTCTCATAGTTTTGGAGGCTGAAATTTCAAGATCAGAGCCCCAGCCTAATTGGGTACTGATGAAGACTCTATTCCAGGTGGTGGGCAGCTGACTTTTCTTTCTACTATAACCTCCCATGGGGAAAGGAGAGCCAGATATCTCTCTGGCCTCTTATGAAGGCACTAATCCCATTCATGAGGACTCTTCTCTCATGATCTAATTACCTCCCAAAGGCCCCATTTGCAGTTACCATCTAGAGTTAGATCTCAACATATGAATTTTTAGAAGGCACAGACATTCAGTACATAACAGTTTATTTTCATGCAAATACAGACGGACTATGCATTCTCATACCATACTTCTTATTCAAAAGTTAAGATATATCACTGTTCTATACCCTTAAACAGTATACATTATACTGTATATTTGGATATCTTTCTATACAATACATAGAGAGCATTCTTTTTGTAGGTCTGTATTCTATTCCATTATATGAATATAAAACGGTTGATTTAACCAATCTTATGTTGATAGATTTTTAAATTTTCCTAACATTTTACAATTAAAAACAACACCTGGCGAAAACTTTGGAAATAAATGATTCATCTGTGTGTCGGTGTATCTGAGGGACAGATTTCTGAACTTGAGATTGCTGAATCCAGCGGTAAACACGTTTGCAATTTTGGAAGCTATTACTAGATTACCTTTTATGGGGTTTTACCATTTTCACTTTCAGTATAACACGTGGAAGTACGTGTTTCAAATTTATAGAATATATCCATGAATTAATGTGTCATTTTTGCACAGAGGCCATGGTAATCTTCTATAAATTATTCCAATTACAGTATATATTCTGCTGAAGTGAGCACCATGAAGCAATTTTTAAATTTAATAATGGATGAATGCTTTTGAGTGGCATGCAGCCAAAGACAGCGCAAACTTATAAAATTCCTTTTTTCCATTAAGCCTGGAGCAGACACAGAGAAAAGGTTTTGCTGGAGAGCTGCAGCCATTTTTTTTTCTAGAGTGTTAATTGGAGGGGAGCCACTTCACATTAAGTTCCAGCAACACATGTATCTATGCACTATCTAACAGGGACACAAGTGGTCAGAGAGTTGGAAAAATTTCATAAAGGTCTAACATTTGAGCAATTGTGCACAAAGAGTTCTCTGATGATTTTATCAGCCTTAATATAAGAAAGTAGCTTGCCCACTATGAACCAACATGGACTGTGGTAAAATTCAGTAGAAGACAAACAATGATGCAGAGTTAATTGATAAAAGAGGAAAATTTGATGGAACAAACAGGAATAATTAAAAATAAAAAAGACAATGTTTATTTAGCAGATTTACATGAGCTAAGCATTTTATCAAAGTGTGTGTGTGTGTGTATGTGAGTGTGTGTAGTATATACAGATGCTCCTTTCTTATGATGAGGTTATGTTCAAATAAACTAATTGTAAATTGAAAATATCATCAGTCAAAAATGTATCTGAAAGACCTAACTTACTGAAAACCATAGCTTAGCTTAGTCTGTGAAATAGTTAGGCTTTGTGTCTCCAGCCAAATCTCGTCTTAAATTGTAATTCCCATTATCCCCAGGTGTCATGGGAGAGACCGGGTGAAAGTGATTGAATCATGGTGGCAGTTTCCCCCATGCTGTTCTCATAATAGTGAATGAGTTCTCATGAGATCTAATGGTTTAATAAGGGACCATTTTTCCATTCACTCAGCAGCACTACTCCTTCCTGCCGGCTTGTGAAAAGGTGCCTTGCTTCCTCTTCACCTTCTGCCATGATTGTAAGGTTCGAGAGGCCTCCCCAGTCATGCTGAATTATGAGTCAATTTAACCTCTTTCCTTTTATAAATTACCCAGTCTTGGGCAGTTCTTTATAACAGTATGAAAAGGGACCAATACAGTCTGTGTATTTATATTTTGCTCAAAACGTTTACATTAGCCTATAGTTGAGCTAAATCATATAATACAAAGGGTATTTTATAATGTATTGAATATATCTGAATATAACTTATTGAATGACATACTGAAAATAAAAAACAAAATGGTATTATACTGTTGTAAAATTGAAAATCATAAATTGAGTTATTGTAAGTCAAACACAATCTGTATGTATATATATATATATATTTAAAATTTTTTTAATTTTTTTGTACTTTAAGTTCTGAGGTGCATGTGCAGATCTTGCAGGATTGTTACATAGGTACACACATGCCGTGGTGGTTTGCTGCCTCCATCCCCCCATCACCCACATTAGGTATTTCTAATGTTATCCCTCCCCAACCTCCCCAACCGCTGCTATCACTGCCCTAGTCCCCTAACCCCCAACAGACCCTGGGGTGTGATGTTTCCCTCCCTGTGCCACAGCCAATATCATACTGAATGGACAAAAACTGGAAGCATTCCCTTTGAAAACCAGCACTAGACAAGTGTGTCCTCTCTCACCATTCCTATTCAATATAGTATTGGAGGTTCTAGCCAGAGCAATCAAGGAAGAAAAATTACGAAAAAAGGAAGTCAAATTGTCTCTATTGGCAAATGACGTGATTGTATATTCAGAAGACCCCCATCATCTCAGCCCAAAATCTCCTTAAGCTGATAAGCAACTTCAGCAAAGTCTCAGGATACAAAATAAATATGCAAAAATCACAAGCATTCCTATACACCAATAACAGACAAACAGAAAGCCAAATCATGAGCGAACTCCCATTCACAATTGCTACAAAGAGAATAAAAAAAATACCTAGGAATAAAAATAACAAACGACATGAAGGAACTCTTCAAGAAGAACTACAAACCACTGCTCAAGGAAATAAGAGATGACACAAATAGATAGAAAAACATTCCATGGTCATGGTTAGAAATAATCAATATCATGAAAATGGCCATACTGCCCAAAGTAATTTATAGATTCAATGCTATTCCCATCAAGCTACCACTGACCTTCTTCACAGAACTGGAGAAAACCACCTTAAACTTCATATGGAACCAAAAAAGAGCCCACACAGCCAAGGCATTCTTAAGCAAAAAAAAAAAAAAAAGCTGGAGGAATCACACTACCTGACTTCGAACTATACTATAAGTCTACAGTAATCAAAACAGCATTCTACTGGTGCCAAACAGAGATATAGACCAATGGAACAGAACAGAGGCCTTGGAAGTAATGCCACACACCTATAACCATCTGATCTTTGACAAACCTGACAAAAATAAGCAATGGGGAAAGGATTCCCTGTTTAATAAATGATTTTGGGAAAACTGGTAACCATGTCCAGAAAGCTGAAACTGGACCCATTTCTTACACCATATACAATAATTAAGTCCAGATGGATTAGAGATTTAAACATAAGACCTAACACCATAAAAACCCTGGAAGAAAACCTGGGCAGTACTATTTAGGACATAGGCATAGGCAAGGACTCCATCCTTGCAAAAGCAATGGCAACAAAAGCTAAAATAGACAAGTGGGATCTAATTAAACTTATGAGTTTCTGCATAGCAAAAGTAACAATCATTAGAGTGAACGGGCAACCAACAGAATGAGAAAAAATTTTTGCAAGCTACCCATCTGACTAAGGGCTAATATCCAGAATCCTGTCTCATGCCAGTTAAAATGGCAATCATTAAAAAATCTAGAGAATTCAGATGCTGGAGAGAATGTGGAGAAATAGGAATGCTTTTACACTGTGGGTGGGAGTGTAAATTAGTGCAATCACTGTGGAAGACAATGTGGCATTTCCTCAAGGATCTAGAAATAAAAATACCATTTGACCCAGCAATCTTATTACTGGATATATACCCAAAGGATTATAAATTATTCTGTTATAAAGACACATGTACACGTATGTTCATTGTGGCACTGTTTACAATAGCAAAGACTTGGAGTCAACGCAGAAGCCCATCATGGATGGACTAGATAAAGAAAATGTGGCACAATACACCATGGAATACTATACAGCCATAAAAAGGATGAGTTCATGTCCTCTGCAGGGACATGGATGAATCTGGAAACCATCATTCTCAGCAAAGTGACACAAGAACATAAAACCAGGCATGGCATGTTCTAACTCATAAGTGGGTTGTGAACAATGAGAATATATATATATATATATATGTACATATATATATTCCCTCATTTAAATTGTCACAAGAAATCTATGAAGTAGTTGCTGTTATTACATTAACTTTAAGTATTATTAAACCAAGCCTATTTGGCCAATGCTGTGTAACCTTCAGAGAACATAGTGCAAAACAGAACAGAGCCTTAGATTTTCAGAGGTATATATTTTTAATTCATGGGGTTTCATGAGAAAAACAGAACATTTTATTGTTTATCCAAAGCAGGGCCTGCGATCCCTCCTCTGTTTTTCCCAAGGAGTCTCAGCCTACCAGACGTTATCTTAGAGCCTCTTATATTTGCATTAAAAATGGTAAGACGACATAGAGAATAATAATTTAGTCAACTGGGGAGAAAACAGTTTTTTTTCCACGAAAACAGAACTTAGGAAGAGAAAAATATAAAGGCCTTTTAAATATGCCTATAGCTTGTTTATCCACTTTTAATTAAGTTGACTTTTAATCATAATGCTCTTTTTAAAAATCCTTTTAAATCTTCTATTACCAGACTCTAGCCAACGCAGCCAATATTTTTGTCTTTTTATTTCTACCACAGGTAACTTTTCACAGAAAATTAATAGGTTTTAACTAAGGTTATAACTTAACTATGGACACCTAAGGTGTCTCAAAGTGATGGTAAGCAGTGTCTATTTTCTTCTTTTTAACAAGATTCAGAATCTCCCCAAGGATAGTTTAGAGAAAGAAAAATCCAAAGCAGCAAATCAGAAGCTATCCATGGGGGAAAACAAACCCTTAATAAATGACAAAGTTACGTAAATAACAAACCAGAAAGACATTATTCCAGAAGCCAAGAATTAACTGTGGGCCACCATTGTCTAAAGACAAAGCCTTAGCAACTGAGCTACACAATTAGCAGTTTCTACTGCTCGTCCCAGAAAAAGTCTTCAGCAACAAATTTCAAGCTTGCAAAGGATCTTTACTGATCAAAATAATTTTTAGGGCTAACTCTGACATGAACCTCAAATTTTCTGTCCTCCGGGTGTTAGAAACCAAGAAAACGTATTCCCATAGGGTCACAAAGTTAAGCTCTTAAGAACACAAAGCAAGACAGATAAATTTCATCCGATATTGGTTTTAGGGACCCATAGCTAAGTTTGTAACTGACTAGCCTGCCATGCTGGCTTAAAAAGCAGGCTTATAAGGGTTCTAAACCCAAGTTCTATCCTGTGATACCCCTCTCTCCATTACAGAGCAACACAAAAATACGTATTCTTAGCACAAACTACACCAGATTTGCTAAAGATTAATATCTATATCTTTTTTCTACTAATTAAATCCTTGCAGAGAAGACAAATAGTGATGTTTACCATTTACACACACACACACACACACACACACACATTGAGAGAGAGAGAGAGGAAAAATAAAATAAAAAACTTGGCTTGCATGCCAGGTTTCTGGGTTCTCTTTTTTCAGCTTCCAGAAAAATCAAACAGCTTTTGATGACCCTGCTCATGTGCCATAGCTGTGGGATTCAAGCAACTTTACAAAAGAAAACGAATCATCTTTACTATTTTATGGAGCCACAAGCAAAGGATTCTCAGTTTTGCAAGATGTTGCCTGATGGGCTGCATAAGGAACAGAATTAACATTTTGAATCCCAGCAAAATACACATAACAAAACAGATACTAGTCACCTTGATCAGCACCCAGTATCAACCTAGCAAGGCTCACACTTTCTCCTGTTAGTCCATGTTGTATTTGATCCACTCCAGGTGGAGAGGGAAGACCTTCAGATGGCAATTCACACTGGGGTCTCTGGGCAAGGCAAAGAGAAGGTAATCACCCCTAGACAGGTCTGTTGAGCTTTCTTTAGGACTTACTGAATGTGACCAAAGAAAGAGGGTTCTCTGAGTTAGGCCTGCTTGACTTCTATCAGCAATTCTTTCTGAGATTCCCCTCCACATTTACAAACACACATAAAGATGCAACGGACAGAAGCCCTTCCAAATCAGATTTCTAACCAAGAACTCTAAGAGTATCCCTTCCAAACTATCCTCCTGTTTTCTATCTGAGAACTCTCCACAAAATCTTCCTAATTGAAAAGTCTCCCAAACCAAGACTCTTCCTATTAGTTAGGGAGAGTCAATCAAAACCCCTCAGTAACCGAACGTAGAGAGACACCCTGAAATGGGGCTACAGACAAACTGAGATCCCTAAAGGAGCTGAACTGAGACAGATACCCCATGGCAGAACAACAAACAAATAACCCACAATGGGGTTACAGACACACCTTACCATGAGACTACAGACAGACAGCTACCATGGGGCTATAGAACCAGTCAGAAAAGGAAGGAGGTGCTGGCCGTCCCTATGATACACACCAATCCAGATACCCTGCAATGGGGCTACAGACAGACACCAACCCCACCATGGGGCTACAGAGAGACACCCTGTAATAGGGTTACAGTTATGGGACGTCTCTCCAGGACTATTTCTCTATTGCAATTAAATCTGTGCACATTGCGTCAGTAGCACCCCGTTAGTAGAGAGAGTACCAGATTCAGCCCCTAGTCCAAGATAACTAGGCACCCACCTGGGCTGGCTTCTGGATTTATCACTGGAGAAGGGCTAATGAACCATGGACAGGCAGCCACAAGGGCAATTCTGGATGAGACCCCAAATTTGTAAATGACCAGTGGGTTCACTTTGCCCACTGACTCGACAGATCTGATTTCTCAAGGCAGGGGAATTGCAATAGAGAAAGAGAAATTCACATAGAGACGGCTGTATGGAAGACCAAAGCTTGATTATTACTCAAATAAGTCTCCTGGAGCATTTGAGGATCAGAGTTCTTAAGAATAACTTGGTGGGTTGGAGGGGGGATGCCAGTGAGCCAGGAGTGCTTATTGATTAGATAGGAAATGAAATAATAAAGAATCGAGGCCGGGTGTGGTGGCTGACGCCTGTAGTCCCAGCACTTTGGAGGCCAAGGCGAGTGGATCACCTGAGGTCGGGAGTTTAAGACCAGCCTGACCAACATGGTGAAACCCCGTCTTTAAAAAAAAAAAAAAAAAGAATTGAAGCTGTCCTCTAGCACTGAGTTTATTCTTGGTAGGGGCCACAAGATTAGATAAGCCAGTTAATCGATTTGGGTGGTTCCAGTTGATCCATCAAGTGCAGGGTCTGCAAAATATTTTAAGCAGTACTCTAAGAAGTGGTTTACAGCGGGTCAGAATCTTATAACCACCAGCTGCGTGACTTCTAAACCATAATTTCCAATCTTGTGGCTAAACTGTTAGTCCTACATAGGCAGTCTAGTCCCCAGGCAAGAAGGAGGATTATTTTGGAAAAGGGCTATTATTTAATTTTTAAAAGTTTTTTAAGGTGGAGTCTCATTCTGCCACCCAGGCTGGAGTAAAGTGACATGATCTCAACTTACTGCAATCTCCACCTCCTGTTTTTAAGCAATTCTCCTGTCTCAGCTTCCTGAGTAGCTGGAATTAGAGGCACATGCCACCACACCCAGCTAATTTTTGTATTTTTAGTAGAGATGGGGTTTCACCATGTTGGCCAGGGAGCTCTCACACTCCTTACCATAAATGATCTGCCTGACTCGGCCTCCCCAAAGTGCTGTGATTACAGGTGTTAGCCACCATGCCTGGATGTGGCCTTATCTTTGTTTTAAACTATAAACTAAGTTCCTCCCAAAGCCAGTTTGGTCTACACCCAGGGATAAGCAAGGACAGTATGGAAGTTATGTCAGATCTCTTTCACTCTCTCAGTGATAATTTTGCAATGGTGGTTTCATGGGTTCACAGAAGTCAAAAATTTAAGTTTGATAACCTCAGCCTACATTTTAGAAGATTTATGGAAATGTCTGGATATCCAGCCAGAAGTTTGCTTTAAAGTGGAAATTGTTCTGCTCCTGGTTCCCTAGTTCACCCAAAACTAGTGTCTTGTCTGGTCCAAGAAGGAAAGACCAGCTTTGCTGCTTCCCTGTACTCTGAGGGTGGTGATTCTCACCTTTTCTGCCTGGGTGGTTGGGTATTAGCTCTCATTGGGTTAGGGTTGCCGCTAGCTCCTACTGAGTTAATACATTTGTCAGTTACTAGCTTTCTAAGTCCCTATCTTCTCTCTTAGAATCAGGTCAAACCTTGACAGAGTACTGCACCATTAGCTTGTCTTCTTTCTCTTTGACACCCTTATTACATAATAATATAAAAGTCTCAAGATAGGGTATTTATTCCCATCTTCCCAAACACTTACAAAATGATTCTAACTCATAAATAATGAAATAGGTCAGGGTCCCCAAAATTGGCTATCTTCCCTCAGATTTTAAAATGTACATTTGCCAAATCCTATTACAATAGTAGACTAATTACAATAGTAAACTAATTTTCTTTTAGTCATGAAAGGATACTCAAACCATTTTCAATCCACAGAATTCTTCCCAGAGGGCTCCCAGCAAGAATGGACTCAACATCTCCGATTTTAAAGCTTATGTGGTATCAAAAGGGACAAGACAGATTCACAAACAAGTGGAGATAGATTTGGGACAAACACAAAAGGCAGAAAAGAATAAAACAAACTCAAAACCTGACTTGAACCAAAGGCTTCAACAATAAGCGAGCCCTATTGTTTCCCTGGTGGTACGAGGCAAATGGCTTAAAAAACCCAGATGGAAAAACGATAGGCTTTCTGCATATCATACAATTTTACTTGCCACTGGAGCATGTCTGATCCTTATCTCTGTTCTTCCCCAGTTGTGAGGGAGACATGCAATTTCATGCAAAGAACAACCCTTGTACAATTCTCCTGGAAAATCTCAGCCAGTAGCTGCTGGGAATGTCCTGAAGACTGTCTCATCACAAGCCACTGGCCACTGAATGCAGCACAGTCCCCAAGACCTCCCCAGACATGCTCAACAGTGAGTCAATTAAACTTCTTTCCTTTATAAATTACCCAGTCTTGGGCAGTTCTTCATAGCAGTATGAAAAGGAAAATGTGGCACATATACACCATGGAATACTATGCAGCCATAAAAAATGATGAGTTCATGTCCTTTGTAGGGACATGGATGAATCTGGTAACTATCATTCTCAGCAAACTGACACAAGAAAAGAAAATCAAACACTGCATATTCTTACTCATAGGTGGGTCTTGAACAATAAGAACACTTGGACACAGGGAGGGGAGCATCACACACTGGGTTCTGTTGGGGGCTCTAGGGGAGGGACAGTGCGGGGTAGGGAGGTTGGGGAGGGATAACGGGGGAGAAATGCAAGATGTAGGTGATGGGGGGATGGGGGCAGCAAACCACATTGCCATGTGTGTACCTATGCAACAATCTTGCATGTTATGCACATGTACCCCAGAACCTAAAGTGCAATTATATATATATATAAATTATATATATATATAAATTATATACATATAAAAGAAAATGGACTAGTACAGTCTACCTACTCAAATCATGCTCAAAATATTTACATTAGCCTATAGTTGGGCAAAATTGTATGACACAAAGCACAAAGCATAAAGCATATTTTACAATAAAGTATAGCATATCTCATGTAATTCATTAAATAGTGTACTGAAAGTGAAAAACAGAATGGTTTCATACTGTTGTAAAGTTAAACATCATAAATTGAGCTATTGTGGTTCAAGCACTATCTGTACATATATTCACGCATTTAAATTGTCAAAAGGAACTCATAAAGTAGTTGCTGTTACTATATTCAGTGAAAGGTTAACTGAACCAAGCCCATTTGCCAATGTTGGGTACGTACAGAGTTAGGAATGTCATCTTTGCAGCATGGGAACTTTTCCACTGAGCTATACTGACTTCTTAACTGGGTAGGGAGATAATTCCAGAATTAAGTGAGAAAAGTGGATCTTAAAATCCAAACCCAAGCAAATATAATTTTACTTATATTTATGAAGAAGTTGCTCAGATATGAATAAAGACTTTTCTAAAATAATAATTGCAGTTAATATCCTGAAACCCAATGTGTTTAGTATGCCTTTGTCACTCCTTGAATGATGAGTCCTTTTCAACTGCATGTGCCTCAGGCCTGCCCTAAAGATTCTAGAACAGACACTTGGGAGTTTTTTTAAGGCAAACTTCCCAGATCTTAAAGGGTTTTTTACTGAGGTGGCTTAGAGATAGACAACCTGAACTGCTATGTGGAAAACGTCATGTTTTGTCCTGTTTGCTGTATTGGTTTGCTTCCATTTGGCTGCTGAGCAGTTGCCTTAGACGGCCTCCTAGCATCGGCTTCACCTTTGCTGAAGATGACACATTGCTGAAATTCTGACCTTCACCATTCTGTAGCTACTTTAGCACCTGGACAAGAAACATTGCTTCTAGCTATGGTAGGTCCAAGTGCAGAGGCTGCAGCTATAGTTATATCCATTTTATATTTTCAAGGCCAATTGGAGCGGGTGCATTTTTAAAAAAATCTTACAAGGGCAATTTCTAAATTGTGACATATAGTCCGTTAAGACTTACGCTAATTTTTTCTCCTCTGCACAGAAAAAAATTTTTTTCCCTGAATGTAATTTGAGAGCGGAAAGACTCTCCTCTGTCCTATCATTCACTGACTACCTAATTTGACTGTATAACCACTGGGACTAAAGGCTCCCCAATTAGTTGGCATGCAGAAGTGTTAGACAAATGCAGATTCACTGAGCCTCTTTATAGGGAATCTAAAGCAAGGCATTTTCGCTGCCTTTTCCCATTCCAAATTAGAGAGCTTACTGTTTTGAGGTTCTGGTACCCAGGCTCTGTCTCATGATTAGACAATTATGCTAAAAGAATTAAAAAATGCTTCCTTTAAGAGGTTTTAAAATTACTATTAAGTATTTATTACATGCCTATGTGTACTAAGTGCATTTTAAGTGCATTATCTCATTTAATCATCCTAATAATTCTATAAGGTAGGTCCAGTTCTTACACCTACTTTGCAGATGAGAACACTGTGACTCAGGAATTTCTTCAAAATTTGAACCTGTCAGACTCCAAAATTTATAATGCTAGTGGCTAAGCTATATAATATTTATGGAGACTGTGGTCTCCATAAATATTGTAATTTATACAATAAAGCTGAGGAACAGTTTTTAACTTTCTAGAATAAAGCAGAGATCAGGAAAAATATATCCTAAATTCACAAGTTAAGGTCTTGTGGTATTCCCCCAAAATCACTAGAAAATATTTTCTGGCATAATATAAAATTCAATACCCTTTACCCACATTCTTTTACCTTGCATGATGCCTACATAGATAAGTGATTAGTGAATGCAAAGTGTAGAATTCCAGCATGTTATTTTAAATGGAGGAAGATATAAAAGTGACATATTAGGGTTGTACATGGAGTTGACTACTGATGTCAGTTGATGTCTCATTTGCAACACCTGCAATATAGGCAGCTGAAGGACAAGGCATTTGTCTCGGTGAGTCCAAAAAGTATCAGAACGTAAATATGGAAGAACTGGGGATTTTCTAAAATATTACTTTAAACAATGTGAAACTGTTATTTTCATGCAACAAATATGGTTGAATAGCAGCACTTTCATGTGGTTTAATACAATAGAGAGGAATGAGATGAAAGGGATCAGAGATCGATATAGAGGGAGAGACAAGGTGAGAAGTCTGAATAGGTGGTCAAGTGTTGTTGTCCAGAGAACTGTACTAGACCAGAATGTACATGGTCTAAAAATCATGGTGATATCTCTGCTTCTTACAAGTTAGAGACTTTGAATCCTCTGCCTTTTTGAAAACACACTTTGTGATTGTCATGTGTGCTCTGCTGTCCTGCCTCTAAGAGATACCATAGGAGCTTGGGATTGATTGACTATAGAACATATTATGCACTTCTTGAAACAAATTTGAATATTTCATGTTGTTGATTCCTTGACATAGTCCTACCTGAGAGAAGTTAAGTCCTACATATAAATAAATAAGGATCTAGGTCATCCTGCTAACCTCTTCCAGCTACTTACTTCCATTGAGTTTCTATTGCGAGTTACATTTATTTGTCTGTTTTTTGTTTGATTTTCTTTCTGTAGAGAATGTAGTCATATGAGATTGAATATATAGTTTGCTGTGTACACAACTGTATCCCCAGCAACTAGTAAAATGCCTGCCATTCAATAAATATATGATAAATGAATGATCAAATTAATGAATTACTTTCATTAGCTATATAGTATTGCATTGCAAGGATGTGCCATAATTTGTTTAACTAATCACAATAGACAGATATTAGGTCATTTAAAATCATATGTTATTATATACAGTGCTGAATGAACATCCTTGTATATGCATTTTTGAATATTAATGTGAATATTTTCTTATGGATTATCAAATGAGGGACTCTTTTGGATGAAAAGATACGCATTTTAAGGCCTTTGATTCATATTGTCAAAATATGTTTGTATACTGCACTGTCTTTTACTTCCATCAACCATGGATATATGAGATAAACCATTTCCCTCATGATAATCAATGATTAGTGTTCTTATTTGCTTTTAATCTTTCTCAGTCTGCTTCAAATAAATAGCATTTTGTTTTATTCTGCATAATGTCACTATTAAAAGTACAATAATTTATTCATGTTTTTCACCACTTGTACTTTTTTTGTACACACAATTTTGTAGCTTTATTTATAAGAGTCCAAATCTGGAAATAATTCAACTGTCCATGAACAGGTGATTGAATAAATCAATTTTGGTATTCAGTATACAAGAAATATGAATAAAATGAAATGCAATAAAAACTAATGATTTAAAATTTAATAAACTTCTTTCTTTCCATTTTTCATTCATACATAATAGTTGTAGATATTTATGCCATACACGTGATTTTTCATACATGCTTGCAATGTGTGTGTTATCAAACACTAGAACTTATTCCTTCTATCTATATGTGTTTTCTTAACCTGTTAACCAACCACTCTTCATCCCCAACCACCACACTTCCCAGACTCTGGTAACCACCATCTTATTTACTACCTCTATGAGATCAGCTGTTTTAGGTCCCACATATGAGTGAGAATATAAAATATTTGTCTTTCTGTGCCTGGCTTATTTCTTAGTACTTATTTCATAAAGTGGTTATTAATATCCTTTGTTTATTTTTCTATTGTGAAGTTAGAGATTTCCTATTAATGTTTAAGGTTTTTTACCTATTTAAGTCATTAATTGTTTCATTAAAATTTTTGTTTTAATTTTTTCAGTTGTAGATAAGTTGTTTCTAATGCAGTCATATTTATATATTTTTTCATTTATGGTTCCTAGTTTTGTGTTTTGTTTAGAATGTTCATCTTTACTCCAAAGTTACATATGTATTTACCTATGTTTTTATGCAATGTTTACATTTAAGTTGTTTATTCAACAATAATTTATTCTAGAGTAAAGGGTGAGTATTGGTCTCATGTTTTTCTCGTGGTTAGCCAGTTGTTCCAGAAGGTTTTCTCCCCATCAATTGAAATGACACATTGATCAATTACATAAGCACTCCAAGCTTCAGTTTGCCAGCAGTATCAAGGGACTCTTTATGTTTTGGACATTAAACATACAGACTAGGATGTTTAATTTAATCATTTAAATTATTAAATTTGCCTGCCATTTAATTTTATCATTTAATAATGAAAATTATTCATTTAATATATTTAACCAATTTAATAATCATTCCTCAGAAAAAGTTTAGACTAATTTTTGTTTAGTTTGAAAATTGTGTTGAGATTGTAACTGAAATTGCATTAAATTCCCAGAGTAATTTGAAAAGCATGCTATATCTTTTCATTAATGCAATATTTTTTAAAACTTCACTTAGTAGAGGATACAAATTTCTTCATATAATTTACATAGTTTCTTTCTATATGTATATATCTCATTAAGTTTATTTTCAGGAATGTCATATACTAGTTACCATTATTAGTATAATGATTTTAATTTACACTTTTCTTATGAATGGTGTTATGAAGATAAGTAGCAATTTGTAAAATTTTATTTAGCTTTGTAAATTAAAATTTTTATGAAAATATTTCAGGTTTCAGAAATACACAGCTAAACAGAATAATATTAATGATACCTAAAAATCTATGTACATGGTATTAATGATATTAGTATTTACAACAGAAAGTATTAATAGTAAAATATTAATCATGTTAATAATAAAGACATCCATAATCTACTCCTATAGCTCTGGGACTAGGGTGCTATCAATAACTTTGGAATTCCTATTGTGTCCATTCTGGATTTCATCTCAGTTCCTATCCCTTGGGAAATCATTATCCGTAGGGCCAGTTATTTTCTTGTAGATTTGGCAAATGTATCCTTGAACAATATATCATTTTCTGAACTTTTTGCAAGTGAGCTTGAACAGTATGTATTCTGTTGCTTGCTCTTTTTGCTCAATGTTTTATTTCTGATGTTAAAATATTATATTAGAAAAGGTGGTAAACCTTTCAAAGAGTCTTTCAAGCCTCTTTCCCAAAAAACTGGTTGATATAAAAAAAAAAAACAAGATGATTGAGGCTAGGCACAGTGGCTCACACATGTAATCCCAGCACTTTGGGAGGCCGAGGTGGGTGGATCACCTGAGGTCAGGTGTTCAAGGGCAGCCTGGCCAAAAAGGTGAAACTAAAAATCTCTACTAAGTCTCTACTAAAAATACAAAAACTAGCCGGGCATGGTGGTGTGTGCCTGTCATCCCAGCTGCTCAGGAGGCTGAGGCAGGAGAATCGCTTGAACTTGGGAGGCAGAGGTTGTAGTGAGCTGAGATGATGCCACTGCACTCCATCCTGGGTGACAGAGCAAGACTCCGTCTCAAAAAAAAAAAAAAAAAAGATGTTTATTTTAAGTTCACCTGCAAGAATAAAGATGTATAAATAATAAGAAAAAAATCTCAAAAATCAAAGGTAATGGAAGAAGTTGCTCTTCAAGATGATAAAATGTACTACAGCATTGCATTATAATAATTAAATAATATAGTCCTACTACTGGAGCAATTTACTAGGAAAGGAAAACCAGGTAAATAACTGAGAGCTTTAAGAAATTACACATGATAAAGATGATATTTGAAGCTAATGAGAGGGTAATAATTATTTTATATGTAGGCATTGAGATTGTACAGTTTTTGAAAAACAAAAGGAACCCTATCACACCACTTCCGAAAACAAATTCCAGATAGATTAACTAATTTGTTGCAATAAATTAAACTATAAAGATAGCTGGAAATAAGAAAGAATATCTATCTGATGGCAGGTTCAACTGAAAAACAAAAGAAAAACTTAAAGAAAAATACTGAGCCGGGCGCGGTGGTTCACGTCTGTAATCCCAGCACTTTGAGAGGCCGAGGCGGGTGGATCACGAGGTCAAGAGATCGAGACTATCCTGGTCAACATGGTGAAACCCCGTTTCTACTAAAAATACAAAAAATTAGCTGGGCACGATGGGGCGTGCCTGTAATCCCAGCTACTCAGGAGGCTGAGACAGGAGAACTGCCTGAACCCAGGAGGCGGAGGTTGCGGTGAGCCGAGATCGCGCCATTGCACTCCAGCCTGGGTAACAAGAGCGAAACTCTGTCTCAAAAAAAAAAAAAAAAAAAGAAAAGAAAAAGAAAAAATACTAATACATTTAACATAATAAAAGTTAAAATTTTTACAATTTTTTTATGTTTGAACAGAATTAAAAGTGAAATGAAAAAAGTGGTAAAAGAATTGACAGAAGAGTAAATATCTTAATATAGTTTAATGTATAGAGAGTTCTTATAAATTATTCATAACAAGGAAGCATGGAAACAAGGAAAATTGAAATGAACACAGAAAAAAACTGAACAGTAATAACTAATAATAACATTGAACAATTATAACAATATGCTCTAATAAAAGGTGAATGTGGTCTCTCTCTCTCTCTCTCTCTCTCTCTCTCTCTCTCTCTCTCTCAAAATATCTTACTGTACTGTATTCTTCACTCTTCCTCACGTCCTGAACATGTTGGAGTGGGATAGTGCAAGATTTCATTTCATCACACTACTCAGAAAGGCACAGAATTTTAAATGTTTCCTTTAAATGTAATGACAAAAATTACAAGTACTTTTGCACCAACCTAATAAATTGTTGCATTTCTGGCCACAGTTGACACCGGGTAACTGAAACTGCAGAAAGCAAGATCTCAGAAGAGGTGAATTCTGTATTCATCAAATGATAGAAAAAATACATACAAAATATTAACGTCGACTATCTCTGGGTTGTGGAAACACAGGTGACTTCTCCTCGCTGTGTTTTTCTGTATTAAAAAATATAATGTAGTCAGAAAATAGTATTCCAAAGTGTATTAAAACTTATGTTCCTTTTTCTTTGTCTTAGAAAGAATCAGAATTTTCAAACTGTGTGCAAACCTTCACGTTTTAATATACATCATATTTTACTGCAATTGTTTCTTTTTTTGACTGGTCCTGCTCCACTGGATTTTGGATTTTTTTTAATTTTACCTAGTAGAGCATACAAATTTCTTTGTATGAATATTAAGGTTAATTGTAATATTGAGCTCAATTTTTATGTTAGATTACAATGGATCTCCAAATAATATTTTTTTCCTCTTTTAACATATAATGCAGGGCTGATACAGAAACTGTGCCTGGTTTTAGTGTTGAGTTTAATTTTCTTTAATTGTTTCACAACATTTTAACCTAACATCAAAGCTACCAATCAATATTTTCTCTCTAAGATCTTATTTTTTTAGGTTAAAAATGGCTTACTTAACATTTGCTGGAAGAGTGGGTAGATCATTCCAGTAAGGTTCAATTTCTTATTTTTCTACATGCCATTGTTTTTTTCCTCTTTATGTTCATATATATATTGGAAAGAAAATTTGTATTTTATTGTATTAAAGATGCATTCTAGTTTAGTATAGAGTTTTTATGTCTAGATGTTTCTGACTCGATGATTTCTTTCAAAAGGGTTGCTTTCAGAGTAGTTGGGTAAAGTGCTCTAAAAAATCATGTGTGTGTGTGTGCGCACGCGTGTGTGTGTGTATGTGTGTAAGTTGGTAGAGTAGAAATAGGGGAAAATCCTCTAGGTAATTACTTAAACCATGTGATACACAATTAAATCAACAATGTAATGAGGTTCTTATTCAAATTCTAACTAATCATTATCAAATGACAACGTCATTATCTTTTTTGATATTGGGTCTGATATTTCTTCATTGTGAAAGATGTGTGTAAATTAAAATGGCCACATCTTACTTTTAATGCCTTGAAAATATCTTTTAAGATTTTCTTCCCGGGGAATATACCATTATTTAAAATATATTGCTCATTATAAGACATGTATCTTTGTAAAATGCAATAAAAAGCTCATGTTTTCTGGCAAGAAATACGGTTTAAAGACAAGCAGATTTTATTCCAGCAACTAATTACCTTTTCTTTTTTGTACTTTAAACTATTTATTTTTAATCTGTAGTAAGAGTGGGTGTTTTATTTTTGTTAGGAATGTAGGTCATAAAAGATCAGAATTAAAATATCAACATTATTAGAAATAGCCTCCAAACTACATGTATTTTGTGTTGATTCTTAAAATTATTTTGTTTTTCAATGCATTTTACTAATTATGATTTTGATCTTACTTTTAATCTGAGCCTTTATAGTCTGTCTGGAATTCTATAAATAAATTCGACAGTATTGTACCTGCATAATCTCTAACTGGAACTAAAACTAAAGAAACAAAACAAGACAAAATAAAATACAGGCTGAGCATCGCTTATCTCAAATGCCTGGGAACCTAAATGTTTTGGATTTTGGAAGTTTCTGGATTTTGGAATATTTGCATTCTAATAACCAGTAAACATTCCAAACCTGGATATTTGAAATCTGAAATGCTCCAGTGAGCATTTCTTTTGAGTGTCATCTTGGCACTCAAAAAGTTCTGCACTTTGCCCTTCAAATTTTCAGGTTTTCTATGCTCAACCTGCATAACAAGTGAATATTCAAAAACGCTTTCTTCAATAACCCTTTTTCCTGTTGATTAGCACCTAGGTTAGAAAATGCACACTGAGGCCTCCCAATGTGACTCAGTCAGTACCCTCTCTTATCTTTGGTAACTGCCAACATCTGGTGCTACAATTACTGTTTCTTTTCTGGTGAGATTTTCCAACATTAGACTCTAGTAATAAGGTTACAATCTGAACATTGCTATTTTCTAAATTTCTTCAAAATTAAGAAAGTCCTTTTTTGTATCAAGTATACTGAAGAATATTTTTGTACAGTAAGCTGCATCCATTTAAAATGTACAATTGAATAACTTTTGATAATTATATACAGTTATGCAACCACCACCAAAATCAAGAGAGAGAACATTTCTAATATTGTCTCCTGACATTTCTGCTACCTTTCCTTAATCTATCCGTCCTTCAGCTTTCATTTGTTTTCTTTCTTAAACTCCCAACTCTTGGGCCACAACATACTGTCTTTGCAATCCTTACTTCCAGCATTCCATCTCACAATTCTCCTGATTGTTACCTTCCTCTTAGCTCTACTTCTTTCTCTAACTAGTGGAAATCCTCACACACTTCAATTCTATTGCTTCCAGCTGTCTTCATCCTCTGCTGAACTTGCCCCGCCAATCTCCAGCTCTGCAACATTCACTTTTTTCCTCCACTTCTGCTTCAGGGATGTAGAGTTCTATTGGAGAAAAAGCACATATCCTTTTAGATTGGATCTATTACAAATTTATGATCTCCAACCTCAGCTGTCAGCACAGCTCAGCAATTTTTTACTGATCCCTAATTGTTTCCCTTTCCTGTAGCAGCTGTTCTGAACTTAAAAGTCTCATTAAAATCTCTCTCCTTCCAGGCCTTCCTTTCAGCAGTGTTTAACCTCCTGCCTCAGTGATATTCTTCAAATATCCCTTCCCTCAGCCTTCAGATACATCTGTATTTTTCCTTATTCTTGCCTTATTTAATCATGCCTCAGAGTAAAATATGTTATGTTCCTGCTCCCTCCCAAAGATAACCTCTCCATGGTGCTCTTGAGCTCATGCCCTCTCATTCCCATCAAGACTTTATTTCATCAACTATCCTCTTTCTCCCCTATATTTGATCTTGATCTCTTGTCTTTTCTTCTTTCTCTTCCTTTCGCTCTATTCATTTTTTCCAAATCAACCTGTGTATGCACTCATCTGCAATGAGTTACAATCACAACTCATAAATAAAAACCTTCTTTAATCCTAACTTTTCTAATTAGTTGTTAGCCATAAACAGCTCTACATCCAGGACTCTACTTCCTTACCCCCTCCACTCTTCATCTTATTATGTTGTTCTTTCTACTCATATGATTCCATCAGAAATGCTCTTAAAGTAAGGCATTTCTTCAATAATTATTTATAATTTAAGGCACTATGAGATACTGGGGGTAGAGCTATGAATAAGATAAAGTCCTTATTCTAATTGAGTTTACATTCTGACGGATGGAGTCAACAATAAAGAAGTAAACAAATAAACATATGATGATTTGTGTGATACAGACAAGTGCCATGAGGAAAATAACCTAAGATGTGCCAGAGAATGACTGAGAAAGGGCTAGTTAGATGGAGTGATCAGAGGTTTCTTTGAGAAGGCAGAATTTAGTTGAACTTTGATCGATGAAAAGCCATGTGAAATCTTGGGGGGAAAAAAAGTATTCTGAAAGGAGAAACAGCAAAAGAAAAAGATACTGTGATCATGGCATAAAAAGCCAGGGTACCTCAGGTAATTCCACATTTTGGGAAGCCAAGGCAGGAGTATCACTTGAGCCCAGGAGTTTGAGACCAGCCTAGGCAAATAGAGTAATACAGTCTCTATCAAAAAAAAAAAAAAAATCAAGAAATCTTAAAAAAAATAGCTGGGCATAGTGGCACATGCCTGTGATTCCAGCTACTTAGGAGGCTGAGGTAGGAAGATTGCTTGAGCTAGGAGATTGAGGCTGAAGTGAGCTGTGATTTTGCTACTACACTCCAGCCTGAATCTGAATGACAGAATGATATCATGTCAAAAAAAAAAAAGGAAGAAAGGAAAGGAAAGAAAGAAGGAAGGAAGGAAGGAAGGAAAAGCCAGAGAGAGAAAGACAGGAAGTGATGGTTAAAAGGTAGTGAGATGTTAGATCAAGTAGGGCTTGTGGGTCTGGTAAATGCTTTGGAATTTCCTAAATATGTTGAGAAGCTTTTGGAAGCTTGACAACAACAAAAGAAATGTATTATCTGACTTGCCTTTTTGAAAAAGATTATTTTGGCTATTGATGGATATTTGACCATGGGAGAGCAACGAGGAATGCAAGGAAACCACTTTGCAGACTGTTGCAATAGTACGGATGAAGGGCAGTGGTATACCAGCTACCTTCTTGCTTCTGTGCCTTTGCTCATGCAGTTCTTTCTTTCTGGTGAACTCTGATTCATAATTTAAAACTCAACACAACCAGTACATCTTTGGAAAGCCTTCTTCAATTCCCAAGCACTGTGTACTAGACAACTAATTCCTCCTTTTCCTGGGTTCGTATAGTGTTTTCCCCGAAATTTATTACAGCAGAAAATTTATAACTTAGAAGAGTGGTTAAATGCATAAACCCCAGAGCTGGATTGTCTGAAGTAAAATCTTGTCTTTGGCCCTGCTGTGGGTTGAATTGTGTCTCTCCAAAATTCATATATTGAAACTCCAACCCTCAATACCTGATAATGTGACTGTATTTGAAAACAGGGTCATTGCAGATATAATTACTTAAAAATTTGGACACAGGCATGCATGCAGGAAGAACACCACTTAAAGATAAGGCAGAGATCGAGATGATCTTTCATAAGCCAAGTACTGCCAAAGACTCCCAGCAAACCAACAGAAGCTAAAAGCAAGACAATGGATCAGTTTTCTTCCTCGCATCCCTCAGAAGAAACCAAGCCTGGAAACACCTTAGTCTTGGACTTCTAGCCTCCAGAACTGTGAGAGAATAGATTTCTGTTGTAAGCAATCCAATTTTCAGTAATATATTAAAGCAGCACTACAAAACTAATATAAACCCATATTAGCTGCACAGCTTCAGGAAGATTGCATAACCCCTCTGTGCTTGTTTCTTCATCTGGGGGAAAAAAAAAAAAAGAATGACTTGTTCCTGCCACATAAGGTTGTTATTATATTTTTTTCTTTCTTTTTCTTTTTTTTTTTGAGGCGGAGTTTCGCTCTTGTTTCCCAGGCTGGAGTGCAATGGTGCGATCTCGGCTAACCGCAACTTCCGCCTCCTGGGTTTAGGCAATTCTCCTGCCTCAGCTTCCTAAGTAGCTGGGATTACAGGCACGTGCCACCATGCCTAACTAATTTTTTTTTTTTTTGTATTTTTAGTAGAGACGGGCTTTCACCATGCTGACCAGGATAGTCTCGATCTCTTGACCTCGTGATCCACTCACCTCGGCCTCCCAAAGTGCTGGGATTACACATAAGGATGTTAAAATAGTGTCTGGCACATAGAAAGCATTCATTGAGTATTAACTATTATTATTCAACCAATTGTGAGTGCTCCAAGGGCAGGGATTATCTTTTATTTATCTTCATGAGCTAAGGGTTTAACAAAATGTCTAGCACAGAGTACAAACTCAATATTTGTTTGTTGAATGAATTCAGAATTCCCAGTTTTTTTTTTCTAGAAATAAATCATTTTACAATTCTGTGGTTTAGAGATCATGAACACTTACTTCAAGTTCCTTGTCAAAAAACATTATCAGTAAAAAGATTGTGCTGAATAATAATTTGGTACCTTGTCTGCAGTTTAGCACTTTGTCTCTCCAAATGTCAGTTTGTTAATCTATTAGATTGGATCATTGAGCCAGATAAACTTTTTTTTTTTTATTGTACTTTAGGTTCTGGGGTACATGTGCAGAACATGCAGGATTGTTGCATGGGTAAATATACATGGCAATGTAGTTTGCTGCCTCCATCCCCCTGTCACCTATATCTGGCATTTTTCCCCATGTTATCCCTTCCCAACGTCCCTACCCTCTGCTGTCCCTTCCCTGGCCACCCCTCAACAGATCCCAGTGTGTGATGTTCCCCTCCTTGTGTCCATGTGCTCTCATTGTTCAACACCTGCCTATAAATGAGAACATCCTGTGTTTGATTTTCTGTTCTTGTGTCAGTTTGCTGAGAATGATGGTTTCAGATTCATCCATGTCCCTACAAAGAACACAAACTCATCTTTTTTTGGCTGCATAGTATTCCATGGTGTATATGTGCCACATTTTCCTTGTCCAGTTTATCATCAATGGACATTTGGGTTGGTTCTAGGTTTTTGCTATTGTAAACAGTGTCGCAATGAACATACGTGTGTATGTGTCTTTAAAATAGAATGATCTATAATCCTTTGGATATATACCCAGTAATGGGATTGCTGGGTCAAATGGTATTTCTATTTCTAGAAATTACTGTAGGTCCTTGAGTAATCACCATACTGTTCTTCCACAGTGGTTGAACTAATTTATACTCCCACCAACTGTGTAAAAGTGTTCCTATTTCTCCACATCCTCTCCAGCAGCTGTTGTCTCCAGATTTTTTAATGATCGCCATTCTAACCAGTGTAAGATGGTATCTCAATGTGGTTTTGATTTGCATTTCTCTAATGGCCAATAATAATGAGTATTTTTTTTATATGTTTGTTGGCCTCGTATATGTCTTGTTTTGAAAAGTGTCTGTTCATATCCTTCACCCACTTTTGAATGGGTTTGTTTTTTTCTTGTAAAGAAACAATCATTAGAGTGAACCGGCAACCAACAGAATGGGAAAAAATTTTCACAGTCTACCCATCTGACAAAGGGGTAATATCCAGAATTGACAAAGAACTAAGACAGAGCCAGATAATCTTTAAAGTCCCTTTTAATTTCAAAATTCTGCAAGACTTGGTCCCTGAGTTTTGTTTAGAAGGGCAGTGTATTTGAAGAATAAATCATATTTGATCATTAAACAAATAACAAAGTATCTCACAAATCAACAAGAAGGCACTCTCAGGGAATGAAAGCTCTATTTGGCAGGGCTCATAGTGCACTTTGGCTAGGCCATTAAAATGAATGAGACCTATGTGCACATCTCAGTAATTTATTGGTTCCACTTTTCCAAAAACCATTCAAAGAATTGTAGGTCTCTCCCTCTGTAATGAGCTTCCCAAAACTGTTCCTTTTTTTAATCTCTCAAGTGGGTATTAACTATTTCAAGTCCCACACTATCTATAAGCAGAACTCTCTGCTTTACATTTGTATTATATCTTTGTATTACATTGTGAAGATGTTTTCTAGTCAAAACAACTGCAACTATACATGCCACTTAGGCCGAAGTCAGGAAATAGTTGGATGCATTAATACTAATATGAACAATAAAAGGAAAATTAAAACAGTAATTTTAAAACTATAATTTACATTAAAAATGCTGGACACTTTCTTAAAAGTGTAGCTTTCTGCCCACTCACTGCCAAATTCTGATTCAACAAGTCTGAGGGGATGGATAGGTGTAAAGTTGTATTTCTAATAAGCATCTCAAATAATTCTTACCTAGATGGTTCTAGACATACATGTGTTTATGAGTCCTCGATAATGGATATAAAATTCTTTTCAAAAATGACATTTAAATTTTAAATGTCAAAATTAAACTTTTAAAACTGGATCTATATCATATACTGCAAAATATCTACATATCAAATTTTTATTTTTTACTATGTATTTTTAAGGTGTACAGTATGAGGTTTTGATATAGTTACCAGACCTTTAAAGAAAATAGATGGATTGGTATAATCTGGAAAACTAACAAGTCATTAAGTAATGGTTTATTTCTATTAATAATCTCATTCACACACCTTGATTGCATGATTCGCCTAGCTATTTTTAATATCGATTTTCTTGTCTGCTGATTCTTTTGGAAGAATGAGCTTTCAACCCTCTCTACCTCTAATTCGGTGTGTTAACTTCTGCAAATACTGATTTATATCAAGTGAAATCTGGTAAGAGTCAAGTATAAGCTTTACCATGGTAATAAACAGCCTTCAAATCACAGTGCTTACAAGAGTAAATGTTTATTTCTTGCTCTAGTTGTATAGCGGCTGTAGATCAGGTTTCGCTCTGTTCCAATCTGCAGCTCTGCTTCACTTAGTTGCACATGTTTCAAATTTTCAGACCTTGTTTAAAAGAGGAGTCCCCAAGCACTTTGGAGGCCAAGGTGGGCAGATCACCTGAGGTCAGGAGTTCATCACCAGCCTGACCAACATGGTGAAACCCCGTCTTTAATTTAAAAAAAAAAAAGGATCGGGCGCAGTGGCTCAAGCCTGTAATCCCAGCACTTTGGGAGGCCGAGGCGGGTGGATCACGAGGTCAAGGGATCGAGACCATCCTGGTCAACATGGTGAAACCCCGTCTCTACTAAAATACAAAAAAATTGGCTGGGCATGGTGGCACGTGCCTGTAATCCCAGCTACTCAGGAGGCTGAGGCAGGAGAATTGCCTGAACCCAGGAGGCGGAGGTTGCGGTGAGCCGAGATCGCGCCATTGCACACGCCAGCCTGGGTAACAAGAGCGAAACTCCGTCTCAAAAAAAAAAAAAAAAAAAAAAGAGGAGTCCCTACCTAATACAGGTTTTCTCATGACAAGGAGAGTGACAAGAGATAGAGCCAAATGCACCATCACATATAAAGCCTCTTCTAGGACATGGCATAAATCATGTCTGGACACATTCCATTGACAAGAGCAATTCATGAGGCCAAAACTGAATGAAGAACTGTATTTCACTTATGAGGAAACATTGCAAATTACATGGCTAATATGGACACATATGACTCTATCATACAAGCAGAAATAATTGTGAACAATTTGGTTATCTAATAGGTGGGGCAATTAACACTTCTGATTTCAGCTACAAAGTGTTTCTCTTTAAAGAAATCATCTATTTCCATAGAAACAAAATCTATACAGATGAAAATATAATAAGGTTTTAAAGTTGAAATGTAAAATTTTATGGTCAATGGTTATCATTTGGTATATGTATATAGATGATGCCTTGGGCTTGACATGTTGCCATTGGCCTTTTGCTCTTTTTTTGACTACAATCTCCATTAGGTTCTTCATTAGGTTCTCTCAGTGCCCAGCACAATGCCTGACCATGCATAGCTGAAGCTCAATAGATGTTTGATTGAATAAATGAATACTAAAGGTACCTTGAATTAACGGGATACATAGTAAAGGATGTGTCATCATAGTAGTTTGGATATATTTTTCAAAGATCCCTGAAACTTTATAGATTCCTTACTTTCTTTGCTGTTTGTTAGTAAGTAGAATTTTTCGTTAAATGCCCAGGGCTTAGTACAATAGATAGATTTAAGGGACTTGATTCTTCATGGCCATCTTTATTCAATTTATCTTAAGGAAAATAATGTTAAATCTGTTTCATGTGGTAAATTCAGAAGCTGTTGATCAGAAGATTGTCAATCTTGGTCTATAGAGCACTTTTCTATGTATCTGGTAAAGAGTAAGTAAACAGTTATGCTATTAAGTTAAAATATTTCTTATATTATTGGACCACAAATGGTCAACACTTTTTTTCTATTTTTTTTAAATGCCTCTTCACATCTTTTAGTCTGACAACAAGCTCCCAAATGAACTGAAGAACTCAAGCTCTGATATGTTTCAAGTCACATTTCCCCACTGTCAACAAACCATTGTTTTTTGTTTTTGTTGTGTTTGTTTTTCTGAGTTGGAGTCTCACTCTATTGCCAAGGCTGGAGTGCAGTGACACAATCACAGTTCACTTTAACTTCAAACTCCTGAGTGTAAGGAATAAAAACCACTGTTTTTGCATGAAGTGGTTTCTCTCCTCTCAGTGAAAATTCCTTTCACTATCAGATGTCCTGTGACGGAGACAAGATGGGGAATAAGTGACAGTTTTTATTCCCCCAAAGCCTTAAATATCGCAGTTTTGAGGAACAGACTTTCTACTTCAATATGTTCTGGTATTCCCTTCTCCAAAGAAAGAGCAATGTCAGGTTGATCTTCCAGCTAGAGACCCAGAATATATCTGAATTTACAGTAAACACACAATTTAGATTGCTATGTGGGAATTCTAATACACAATTTATTGGTTTTATAAACAAGGGGACTTTTGGGAAAGTTATAAATGATTCATCACTCTAACATCACTTTCTCTTATCCCAATTTACTCATTTTTATTTTTGAAATATCCTTGCAGAGTTAGGCACAGTAACTTGGCATTGAGTTTAAAAGCTTGTTAAATATTTGTTTCAAATCAGATTTCCTTATATGTTTACTTAGTTAAGGGGTTCAAGACTTTGGTTATAATTTTTACTAATTTCAAATTTAATAATTGATAGGAATATTTGCTTTGCTTATAAAGTTACTAGTTATCAATTTGTAAGGGATACTGTCTGAGTAAGAAATATTATGAAATAGATGAGATCTCTGTACTTGGAATTATACAATTTTGTTAATGTTCTTTATATTGTTTCCAGAAGAAATAGTGCTCTCATTCTCAGAAGGCCTCTGCCATTTTCTCCCAAATGAAAAGTCTTCAAGACACATGCTTTTAATCTCCAATATCAAAAAGTGAACTATAAGCAATAATGTTGTACATCTTGTATTTATTTATTTATTTATTTTGAGACGGAGTTTCACTCTCGTTACCCAGGCTGGAGTGCAATGGCGCGATCTCGGCTCACCACAACCTCCGCCTCCTGGGTTCAGGCAATTCTCCTGCCTCAGCCTCCTGAGTAGCTGGGATTATAGGCACGCGCCACCATGCCCAGCTAATTTTTTGTATTTTTAGTAGAGACGGGGTTTCATTATGTTGACCAGGATGGTCTCAATCTCTTGACCTCGTGATCCACCCTCCTCTGCCTTCCAAAGTGCTGGGATTACAGGCTTGAGCCACCTTGCCCGGCCCACATCTTGTATTTATTTACAATCAATATTAGTTTGCTAGGACTGCCAGAACAAAACACCACTAACTGGCTGGCTTAAACAATACAAGTTTATTTTCTCACAGTTATGAAGGCTAGAAGTCCAAGGTCAAGGCACTCGCAGAGGGTTGCTTTCCTTTGAGGCCTCAATTCTTGGCTTGCAGATGGCAGCCTTCTTGCTGTGTCTACCAATTGTTATCCCTCTGTGCATGGGTTCTCCCGGTGTCTTCTCTTCTTATAAGGACACCAGTTATTTTGGGTTAGGACTCCTTTCTACTGGCCTCATTTTTAACCTAATCATTCCTTTAATGACCTTATTTACAAATGTAGTCACATTCTAACATATTGGGGGTTGAGGCTGCAGTATATGACTTTGGATAGAACACAATTCAGCCCAAAATACTACCAAAGGATATAAGGAAGACATACAATATTTTCTTTTTCCTCACAACATTCTAGTGATGTAAGTAGGACTGGTTATATGATTTCACATGCAAAACTTGTGCTGCCTACTGGTACCTCAAAGATTTCAGATACTGATCTTACATGTTTTAAAAAGGGTTATTTTTAAGAATACAAAGGGGATCATTGTAAGTTGTTGCAATGTACAGTATAAAGAGCTGCTATTACCTCCTATTTGGAAATACTGTTACATTGTTTGCCTGCATACTTTCTATTTTCTATATCAGCTTTTTAAATGTAAAATTAGGATCAACTTTGTAGCTTATAACATATTGCAAATGTTTTTATGACATTAAATATTTTTCAAAGACCAAGAATATTTTAATTTGCATATGATTACATTGAATAGGCATTTAATAATTGTATAAATCTCATTTCAAGAAATAAAAGTACAATGTCATTGATTTTTTTTTCATTTTCATTTATTGTTTAATCACTACAATGAATATTGTTTTTCTTTTTTTGTGTATGGTAAGAATACATGAGATCTACTTCTTAAGCAAATGTTTAGGTTCACAATATAATATTATTTATTGCAACTACTCTTCTACTCTCTTTTTCTATGAATTTGTCTACTTTAGATACCTCATATAAGTGAAATTGTGCAGTATTTGTCCTTCCATGACTGGCTTCTTTTACCTAGCATAATGTCCTCTAGGTTCATCCATGCAGTAGCATATGGCAGAATTTCTGTGTTTGTTTGTTTTTTTAAACTCTGAGTAATATTCCATTGTACGTATATACCATGTTTTCTTCGTCTGTTCATTTGTCGATGGACACTTAGGTTGTTTCCATATCTTGACTGTTGTGAATAGTGCTACAATGAGCATGAGAGTTCATTTCTCTCTTCAAGGTCCTGAATTTAATTCTTTTGGATATATGCCCAGAAGTGATTCCTGGATCATATAGTAATTCTATTTTTAATTTTTTGAGAAACCTACATAGTGTTACCATAGTGGTTACACCATTTTTTTATTCCCACCAATAATGTACCAGGGTTCTAAGTTATCCACATCCTTGACAATAATTGTTCTTTTTTTGATAATGATAAGCATACGGTGACATTTCAATGTGGTTTGAATTTGTGATTTCTGAATGATTAATAAAATTGAGCTAGTTTTCATGTACTTGTTTGCCACTTGTATGTCTTCTTCAGAGAAATATCTGTTGATATCCTTTACCCATTTTTTAATTAAATTATTTGTTTTTTTACCTTTGAGTTGTAGGTGTTTCTTGTATGTTGTGGATATCAATCCTTTATCACACGTAGGGTTTATAAATATTTTCTCTCATTTCTTAGGTTGCCATTTCAATCTGTTGTTTCTTTTGCAGTGCTGGAACTTTTTAGTTTGATATAATCCAAATTATCTAATTTTGCTTCTGTTGTTTGTGCTTTTTGTGTCATATCCAAGAAAATATTGCCAAGCCCAATGTCATAATACTTTTCACTGATGGTTTCTACTAGGAGTTACATAGTTACATCAGTTACATATTGATGTTTTCTGCTAGGAGTCACATAGTTGAGTTGATTTTTATGGATGGTATAAGATAGGGGTCAAAGTTAATTTTTTTTTTGCAATGTGGATATTAAGTTTCCCCAACATTTGTTAAAGAGAATATCCTTTCTATATTGTGTATTCTTGATTCTTGGTACTCTCATTGTACATCAGTTGACTATATATATGAAAGTTTAGTTCTGGAACCTCTGTTCTGTTCCATTAGTCTGTATGTCTGTTTCTAGGCTAGTACCATACTATTTTAATAACAAAGCATTGTAATGTTTTGAGATCAGGACATGTGATGCCTCCAGCTTTGTTCCTCTTTGTCAAGATTGTTTTGGCTATTTGGAGTTTTTGTGGTTCCATATAAATATTAAGAATGTTGTTTTCTCTTTCTGTAAAAAGCAACATTGGGATATTGAAGCTGGTTTAGGATACTGCAACTTATTAAATGAGATCTGAACCTCTCATAAAGGTGTTTTGGTTACTAATATCACCGTTAAAAAAAATCTGTGTTTCTGTGGGAGAATGAGGGCTGGGATTCCTCGTTCTGCCATCTTGCTGACATCACCTGGGCTGAGTCCTTTCTATGTATTTATAGGCTCTTTCCAATTTTTCTGTCAATTGTTTGTCAGCACCCTTAACTCAGTGTTATATCTGAGTAATCATAGTTTTCTTATTGAATTTTAAGAGCTCTTTGTAGAGGAGGGTTATTAACACATTGTCTATAATACATGTTGTACATATTTTCCCAGTTGGTTATTTGACTTACAATTTTATTATGGAAGAAATGTATTAATATTTTTCTTTGCAAAGACTTTAGTCAGGTGCTTCAGCCAAGGAGAACAGGGGAAAAGGCTTAAATCCAACTCCCTGAACAACAAAATTGGGGGATTTATATTACAGGGAAAACAGAAATTAGGGAAGGGTAAGGGAGCAATCATGATGGATGCAGGGTCTGGCATTTCACTATCTAGATGTGGTGATCCAAAGAGTTTCAGCTCCTTGCCTGAGGATTAGTCTCCCAATGAAGGAACTCATATGAGACAAATGTCATATGAGACAAATGTAAGTTTCAGGTTTTAAGACCAGGGAGAGTGAATTTCTATGTTTATTTTTAAAAAAAACATAAATATTAGCTCTATGAAACAAATGGGCCCATTTCATTGGCATTAAGTTTATATTTAAAAATATAATTAAAATAATACACTACCATATTACGTCTATAGCTTGTAAATCAAGTTGGCAAGAGTTCTTCACTAGTATTCTTGATTCCTAATTCTTTAAAATGCCCTCTATTTCACTGACGATAAATAAAACCAAGGGGTGTCTTTCCACTGGGATAGCATTACCTCTGAAGTGTTGCCTCCTGACATTTAACTATTTGTCTGTTCAGTTTCATGGATTATCTACTTCTTAACCTTCTGAGATGGGTAGTTTATTAAAGAGCTTCCCTTACTTACTCTGCCACCCAGATACCAGGTTTAGAACATTCAGATATTTTTTTTTAAATAAAAATGACGTTTTAATGTTTTATATCTCATGGTTGCCATCTATCCTCTCTCCTCAAGATGCAATACTTGCCATACTACATAGCTAAAGTTTTTGTTGGAAAGTATAAAACCAAACTGAGAGCTGTCTGAGATTTTTTCATGTGCACAGCACAAAATGTTATATATGAAGTAAGGACCGATCACTCACAATACACATGTTTTGAGATTTTTCTATTTTCTTGTTTTTAAGATTCTCCACGGAACAATTTGGATTAAGATATATTACATTTTGTGTTGTGCACATGAAAAAATTTGAGACGGGTCTCAGTTAATTTAGAAAGTTTATTTTGCAAAAGTTGAGGATGCATACTCATGACACAGCCTCAGGAGGTCCTAATGATAGGTGCCCAAGGTGGTCAGGGCACAGTTTGGTTTAATACAATTTACGGAGATGAGAGATCAATCAACACATGTAAGATGAACATTGGTTCAGTTTGAAAACGCAAGACAAAAGAAGGGGTTTCCAGGTCCTAGGTTGATAAGAGACAAAGGGTTGCATTCTTTTGAGTTTCTGATTAGCCTCTCCGAAGGAGGCAATTCTGAATGCATGGATGTAATAACCTTAATTTTTTAAAAATTAAATCTCCTTTTACCCTAAGCAAACCAAATTTAATGATAATGACATAGGAATTATTTTGACAAAACATAAAATATGTCAAACCAGTTACCAAAAGGCAACAGAAAAGACTTTCTGCAGTGCTGAGAGTATTATGTTGGAAGATGACATTTCCTTTAGACCTTTAAAAATACATTGTTAGCATCAGGCCAGAAAAAAAAAAAAAAAACAGAACCCGAGGAATGAAAAAAAACTTAAATGAGCTGAAAATGAGTTGAAAGAAAATATTGCTATTTTGTGCCTTGTAAAAGGGGAGAAAAAACTGAAACCGGCGAGATGCAATAAAAGTTGTACTTTGGGTTAAAATTGAAAAAAGAAAATCTCTTAAAATTTATTAAAAGCAAATCAACTTTTTAAGAAAATGTTATTGTTCTAACCAAATCTTTAGTGTGTAAGTGTTTTTTGCTTGTCTGTTTTTCATCAAACCCGATCTCTAGAAAGACCAAATTTTTTTTTTTGGCCAGGCGCTGTGGCTGATGTCTGTAATCCCAGCACCTGAGGGGGCTGAGGCAGACGAATCATCTGAGGTTGGGAGTTTGAGATCAGCCTGGCCAACATGTGTCTCTACTAAAACCACAAAAATTAGCTGGGCGTGGTGGAGGGCTCCTGTAATCCCAGTTTTTTGTTTGTTTTTTTAAATAAATCTTCTCATTGTGATTTACACAGATCATTCATGATATGCGTGGACTCTCTGGTTTGTCCTTAACATTCCTTTCTTAAACAACCAGTCATTTGACTCAATTTACCAGGTACTATGACTCAGTTTACCATACAAGATTCTTTCTCATATGAAATTATTTCTCTTTAAGCTTTTTTAGCAAAAACAAAAACAAAAACTTCTTTCTTTACATCTCTTTTATTTCCTGCTTCCTTTTACTTTGTTTTGTACATGACCTTTTTGAAAAGGACACACTTTTTTTTTTTAGAAAGAATATCTTCGGCTGGGCACAGTGGCTCACACCTGTAATCCCAGCATTTAGGGAGCGAGGAGGGTGGATCATGAGGTCAGGAGTTCAAGATCAGCCTGGCCAAGATGGTGAAATCCTGTCTTTACTAAAAATACAAAAATTAACGAGGCATGGTGGCAGGCACCTGTAATCCCAGCTACTTAGGAGGCTGAGGCAGGAGATTCGCTTGAATCCAGGGGGCAGAGGTTGTAGTGAGCCGAGATTGTGCCACTGCACTCCAGCCTGGGCAACAGAGTGAGACTTCTTCTCAAAAAAAGAAGAAAAGAAAAAAAAAGAATATTTTTCTACAAATATATTTTTATTGAAAAATACCCAAAATAATGAAATACCTATAATTATATTTAATATAACTTTAAATTTAAAATTATGAAAAGTTTGTCTACAAGCATTAATCCTATTATGTTTACCTAATTATTTTATTGTTATTGTTACCTATATTATTATTATTTTGAGACAGAGTTTTGCTCTGTTAGCTGAAGTTCAGTGGCATGATCTCGGCGCACTGTAACCTCCGCCTCCTGGGTTTAAGTGATTCTCCTGTTTTAGCCTTCCGAGTAGCTGGGATTACAGGCACCCGACACCACACCCAGCTAATTTTTGTATTTTTAGTAGAGATGGGGTTTCACCATGTTGGCCAGCCTAGCCTGGAACTCCTGATCTGAGGTGATCTGCCTACCTCAGCCTTCCAAAGTGCAGGTATTACATGTGGGAGCCACCGCACCCAGCCCTCTTTATCTACATTATTTATAAAAACTTCCATTGTCATTATATAATATTATGGAACCGCCATTGCAAAATTATAACTAAGACAGTGAAAAAGATTTGACCTAACTGACTCCATCTTGCTTCTAACCTCCCAGCTGTCCTTGTTCATTCCTGGGTACAGTCTGAACTAACTTTTGGGCAGAACTTAGTTTATAGTATATTTTTGAAACAAGATGTTAACAGTCCTTTCCCAGAACAAACCTTACTGCCTGTAGACTAGACCGCCTAAAGCCACAAGATTAGTAGTTACGGTTATCTTACTAAATTCAAGACTTAAGTACTTTATTAAATCAATGTCTATGTCTTATTTATTAAAAATTACACAAGCAAAGATCATTCCGTCAGGTTGGGTTTACAGTTTTGTATCCCCTATGCCAAATTTTGACACCTTATAGCATTTGGCAGAGATAAGTATGAAATAACTTGATTAATAAATGCAAATAAAAATGCATATTGGCAATTCTTAAGATATTTCTAATATTACTTTACCAGTAATTTTAAAGCTAGCTTATTTGTGAAAGAGTTTACTTAATTTACTTTTACTTGAAAAAACATTTGACTAGTCTTTTTGTTCCAGATAAAGTATTTGATTCAAACACTTATACTTTCTTAAGCCATTTAATTAGAGCTCTTTCATACAGTTTTAGTAGTGAAAGGTTGTGTACACAACACATAAATACAAAGATGCATCAGACATTCAGATAGAAGTACAGTTTATAGATTTATAAAAACCTTTTTTTCTTCTTAGACTTTCAGATTATTGATAACCTATTCCACAACCCTAGGCAGTTGTCAGCTAAATAGCCTTAAATTTGCATATTAAAGGAAACAGCTTAGGTGAAAATCAAACAGCCAAATTTGCATGATAAGGTGTGAAGAGAAAATGTCTGGTGGTGCTAGAGGGTGATTAAAGATGGATGCCAAACCAAACATAAATTTATAGAAATTTATCACAGGATTGTATAAGGGGACCAATTTCTTTCGATAGGGACTACCTATCTTTGAATTGGATCTCTGAGCTCTAGGCAGAGCCCATACTGAATCCTGGATCTCCAAAAGGGAGAATTATGGGGTTAGACCATGTGATGCTTTTCCAGTGTACTTAAACTTTTGTTTTTTAGACAAAGACATTTCTAAATTCCTAAACCACACTCTTCCTTAAAATCCCAAGAGTAGCCTCCGTGGCACTATTTCAGCAAAAACAACCAAAAAAACAGGTAACATAATACAAAAGTAAGCAGTTTAAGAGCTGAAATGAACTTGAACTTGCCTGTTTACGTTCTTGGGGTTCCGTAAGAAAAAACAGGTTTCTCCCCAAAAGGAATCTAGTGCCTTCTCCATTTTCTTTAAGGAGCCACAGGCTATTATAAACTGTTTCACGTACCACATGCAGGAGAAGGTGGAAGAAAAGGAGAGACAGCAGAAGCATATGAAGAAAACAGTATTCCGTCAACTGAGAAGAAAAAAACTTTTGCTCAAAGACAAAAAATAATAAACAAGGTCCTAGGAGAAAAACAAAAACATAAAGGCCTTTTAAATACAAACACACACATGTTCACAAGCACACATACATCTTGAATGTTAGCTTTTAATTAAGCTGAATTTTAACCGTTGAGCTCTGTAGGAAATAAGAATAAATAAAAGGTTTCTCTTCAAAGCTTTCCTCTTAGTTCATTATGAATAAATAATAGTTTATTCAAAGATTAATTTACTTTAAAGCTTTTGCTAATAAACTAGCTGTTAGGCTTAATAAAGAAATAAGTGAATCCCGCGTTCTTAGTTCTTACACTTTAACCTAGATATTTGCCCTGACATTCCTGGACAAGCCCAGGCAAGCCTTAGGTCACAGCTAATTCCCCTTCGTTATTTGTAAATGTTATCCCTTCTCTAAGCATTCCTCAAGTTACTTTCTCTTTTCCTTTGCTCTCCTCTGGCTTTACTTCTTTAGAAAATTTCCAAGTTTTTAGCCAATTGGGTCAAGCATAGAATGTGAGGTCCTGTTCCGGCCAATGGAAACTGGACACAGCAGTAGGGTGATTGCGCCAGGTTATGAAAGTTATAAATGTCCCTGTCTCCTTGTTCAGGCGTGCTCTCGTGGCAAGACTGCCTTCGAGATGCATCCTTTCTGCAGGAAGTAAACTAGCCTTGCTGAGTGATCCACTGTCTCGGTGTGGATTTTTCCCAATGTTATAAAACCGTTTCCAACAAGCTCCTTTAAAAAAATCATTTTAAATCTCATTATCATATTTCAGCTAGGACGAATTGCTGTTATTTCGGAAGTACAGCCACTGCTCTTTCAGTTTGGCCTGGCAAGCAAAAAGGTGGACTTGTTATGTAAATAAAGCCCCTTAGTAGTAAAAATCAAATTTTTTTTCTTTTGCCCGCAGTTTTTCTTCTTCATCACACCGCTTTTTTTTTTCGTGCATGTGAGAATTTATCCACTTCAGAGGCCTTGTTCACCATAATTTGGAACTTCCTTTGGATTTGATCAAGTTGAAGACCGTTGATCAAACCCAATGGGAAAAAGAACAAAACAACAACAAAAACAGAAACAAAAAAGTTAAGCAAAACAAATGATCACACAACTTACATGATTACCGAGTACTCTAATGGTAAGGAGAAATTAAGACCAGCTGGTCGTTAATCTTCACTTTAGCCAAGACAGACCCCAATTTAGTTACTTACCTAGGGATGGGACTCAGGCTGAAGACTGCTTTCTACCATCAGAGAAGTGAAGCAGGAGCTGCTTCAAGAAACAGACCTCTCAAACACCGAACTGGGAAGGAAGAAGTGTTTATTGTTATTATTATTATTATCATTATTATTTCAGCTGGGAGCCATGCGACAATTTGTCTAAAGGAAGAGAGGCTCTGCCTTTATATAGGCTTACACTCTAGATATTACACATTGAAAAATCTTAGGTTCACTGCCTTAGAAATTACCAGTGAAAGGGTCTTGGGTTTACAGCTTTAGAAATCACATATGAAAGGTTCTTGGAGTGGGGTGGGGGTTTGATCTTGTTTAAGTAAAAACAATGTCTTCCAGAGAGATTTCCCCCACACCATGCCTGCTATTTACAGGAAGGTGATTTAGGAGATGCCAGTTGGCCAGGCCTTTCTTCTATTGAAACGCAGTGTGGAAGTCAAGGGGGAGGTGATCCTAGATGCCTGGGTCTCCTTCCTCAGAAGCAAGAAAAACAAAACAAAACAAAATAAAAACCTCATCTTCCCTGTTGACGGCAAGTTCAAACTCCATAAAGGAGTTACCTGCCTTCCATCGTCATGGAAGCAAGAAAAACTTGCCTTCCTTGTCTTGGAAGCAAGGAAAATCAAAAAGCAAAACAAAACGAAAACAAAAAGAGTTTACGGTAGAATAAACTTTACATCGTGACCAAATTTTGAGAGATCAGGAATTCTCTGGAGGGGGTGCTTCCAGGCCTCAGCAAATTGTCCTATTGGTTTGAGCGATAAAGACAGTTCAAGCTGGTACAAAGCACTGATAAGAAATTTGTGGGGCCGGGCGCGGTGGCTCAAGCCTGTAATCCCAGCACTCTGGGAGGCCGAGGCGGGTGGATCACGAGGTCAAGAGATCGAGACCATCCTGGTCAACATGGTGAAACCCCGTCTCTACTAAAAATACAAAAAATTAGTTGGGCATGGTGGCGCATGCCTGTAATCTCAGCTACTCAGGAGGCTGAGGCCGGAGAATTGCGTGTACCCAGGAGGCAGAGGTTGCGGAGAGCTGAGATCGCGCCATTGCACTCCAGCCTTGGTAACAAGAGCGAAACTGTCTCAGAAAAAAAAAAAAAAAAAGAAAAAGAAATTTGGCAAAAGTCAGAATCATCTCCATGCAGCATCCCTTCATGGTTACCAAAATTTGAATCCTGAATATCTGAGACAGGTCTCAAATAATTTAGACAGTTTATTTTGCCAAGGCTGAGGACACCTACTCATGACCCAGCTTCAGAAAGTTCTGATAACATGTGCCCAAGGTGGTTAGGACACAGTTTGCTTTTATACCTTTTAAGGAGACAGGTGACATCAATCAGCATATGTAAGATGAACATCGGTTCAGTCTGGAAAGGCAGGACAAGTCGAAGCATTCCAGGTCATAGGCAGTTAAGAGACAAATGGTTGCATTCCTTTGAGTTTCTGATTAGCTTCTCCAAAGGAAGCAATCAGATATGCATTTTTATCAGTGAGCAGAGGGTGACTTTGATTAGAATGGGAGGCAGATTTGCCCTAAGCAGTTCCCAGCTTGACCTTTCCCTTTAGTTTAGTGATTTTGGGGGCCCAAGATAATTTCCTTTCAGTGTCAGTAGAATTGCACTTACTTGTAATAAGTCAGAAGATAAAAATGTAGGTCATTCTACTTTTAAAATATTATCTATTCACTAGTCATCTTGCTACTCTGTCTGTAAGAAAAAAGTGACTTCGATGCTCACTCAAATCTGTAATAATTATTATTTCAATAAAAGAAATTAATAGATGAATGAGCATGTTAGGTTTGGAATCGTGGGGTGCGAAAATGATAGCCTTTTTTCCTGGGTTTGTACATATTGTATAGATATTCCGGAAATTTCGTTTTAACACTTGTTTTGAAAAAGTAAAATATCATCTAATAAATATGTGTTCCTAAAAATTACAGTGCTATGAAAATCATGCAGTAAAAACCAAAAGGCTCATGTGAAAAAAGAGGTTAGGCACACAATACAAATTTCTTCCTAACCCCGGTATTTCCATGAGGCTTGCAGTATTTAACTGCACAATTTGGACAGTGAAGTAATTTTTAGTAGCACATACCATGTTATAGTATTATAGAAGAAATGACTGAGTATATGTGCATTATATATATTTAATAATCAGGTAATCATTATATTAGTTTATGGAATACCTGTGTTGTTAAATCAGGAAGACAAACCTGAATCAAAAGGACAGCAAAATTATGGAAATAGAAAACTGACAATTGACTCTTTTCATCTTATCTCAGTTCTTTTCTCAAAGCTAGATCTAGGTAGAAGAAACTTTGGTTAATATCTCCTTCCCCAAGCTAACCCTTAGAGTTGTCTTTAAAAATGAAGATAGCCTTTCAAATGTGTGTTAAACGTAGACAAAAGTATATTTAGAAACCTTTGTTATTTTTATTGACCTGTAATATACAAGAAGGTAGCAGATGTCAGCATTAAGCTTAAGATATAAGTAAAAGAGAGTGCTTACTATGCAAAAGCAGCTCCCAAGAAAACTCCCTCACAATGCTTTTTCATCCAACAATTCCTCTTATGTACCTGGATCTTTACTAGTAAAGATTGTAGTCGTAATTGTAGTAGCACACAATTAATTTGGCTGATAGTTGGCAACAATCGGTTGTGTATTTACTATTTTTAGGTTTTTGTTTGTCAATTTCTCTTCTTTTTACAATATTTGGATAGTTTGTCTATTCCACAGAAAGCAGAAGGCAGCTCACATGACACTGGTTTCGTTCCTCCTTACCTTCCTTCTTTCTGTCCTTCACTCCCTCTGCCCTAGTCTTCCTTTCTTCCATTTTAAAACTTATAACTTGCATTTTTCTATTTAATATTTTATATGATGTTTGGCAACCTTGATTTCAACTGCTAAATTTAATCTCTGTTTCATAAGTAGGCAGTTGCAATAAATTTTAGAATATTATCAGTGCACCTGAGAATCATCTCTACTGATTATTTTTCTTGAAAGATCACACTTCAAATAATCTTGTTCCCTATAAAGGACAGTTTATTGTCAAATGTGTAGTGCCTGGGGACGTTTATGATTCTAAACATGTTTCCATCCCGCTATTTTTCTGACAGCTTGGTTCTGTCTTTCCTGTGCCAAAAATAAACTCTGCATGGTAAGAAGTTTGTGCAGTCTTGGTAGTCCACTGAGGAGTGGGGATTACTTTAACTATAGCTCTAGATTTCTTACAGTAAAAGGCGTATTTTCCAAAATTTGCAGACTGGACCATATTTATAAACAACTTGTAGTTTGTCATTGGAAAATCTAACCATTTCCAAGATTTATTGTGTAGTGTTAAATCTCACAGGTAATACCTTTATATATCTTAGTTTTCTTAAGTCAGAGTACATGATATATCGTTATGTGATCCAACAATCAGCAGATGAAGGTGTTTGCAGTAATTCCATATAGCGCTAATGATACTAAGAGTCATAAAGGGAAAGCTCTTTTTGTATGGATAAGAGTTTAACTTCCATAAATAAATTAATTCCTTTGTATTTTACCTAAGAGTCAGATACCCTCATGAATCATGCAGATTGCAGCATGCTGAGTGCGTTTTGCAAGATGCACATAGGAGGCGATAATTAATGTCTAATCTCTTTCGAAATCACTAATGAGATCTACTGGGTACAGTTGCTGGACCTGTTTACTTTACCAGGTATGTTCATGGATACTCTGAAATGACTCATGGTCTACCTTTAGGTTTCTAGAACTGTCTGTGCTTCCTGACTTCTTTTTACCTGCTCCTGTGCCCTTGCAACAGACAAAACAAACACAATCTCTCTCTCTTTCCCTTTATACCTGGATTATATGTTAATTTAAATTAATATTAGAAACATACATTTTCCCTATTGTTAGTTGTAATAATCTCATTGTCACACTACATTAGTTGTTATAGAACTCTCATTTTGGTTTTAGATGTTTAATTTTTTTCTGTTAAAATTAATGTTTTTACTTTGTCTATGATTCACATCCTGGTAATGTTTTTGCCTCTGTGAAACTAACCTGCTAATAATATGTTAAAGGAATCATTTTATGTTACCATTTATACTTAAAACCATTTCCACATTCAACATTAACTAAATTTATATATACTTACCAAAGATACTGTATTTGAGTGTCTTGTTTTTAAATGTTTTTGGTTCTTTCTCTTTCCTGCCTGTTCTTTGTCTTGCCTTTAATAATGGAATAATATTCTACTTCCCTTCTTTCTGCCAGGTACCCCCTTGCACAATGTTTCCCTTATCTAATTATCTATTTGTTTAGAAGTTCTAGAGACTAAATATTGAAACAATTCAGGCCGCTATGGAATTCTCCCTGACCTGGAGATTTCTTCACAGTTGCAGTTAATCTGCAGCCTGGTCATACCCAAGATGGCACCAACCCATTCACAAGATGGATCAATAATCCGAGAGAAGTTGTCAGAACAAGTCATGTAGACTGGCACCTCCTTGACTCTCCTGCATGTCCCCACATACCATGCAACCCTTTTTAAGTCCTTGCATTCTGTCTAAAATTTGAAATGTTTTATTTAAGGCAGGAGCCTGGACCATTTTCCCCTGCTGGCTTTGGAAAATAAATTCACTGTTCTTTCATAGCATTTTGTCCTTGTTGATTGACTCTGCAAGCAGCAAACAGCCAAGCCTGCACCTGGTTACAATATATCCATTTTTATTATATTCCAGCTATACTGTAGATATAATTCTTTATTGAGGAACAAAAGGAAAACGTGTATCGTATGATCATGGTAGAAAAAGTAGATAATGTGAATTTTTGCTTCTCGACTTGTCATCAGGATTATAATTCTTAGATTTACTTTGATTATTTTTTGGCCTTTGAAAGTTTTATCATTTGTGTGTTTTTTTTTTCTTAAGTCAAAACAAGGAAATAAAATCACATTTGCCTTCCAAGAAACGATAATGTTTAAGTGGTTGTACAGTGTTTTGTATTTTTGGGGGCGGGAGGGGGTTTGTGGAATACACACACACACACACACACACACACACACAGTCTGTATATACACTTACTGGAGCCATCACTATGTTTTGAAAAAAATATATAATCATCTATTGAAGCTTAATAAAATTTTGATTAAGCTAAGAGCTATTTTTGTAGAAAAATAGTAATGCCTCAAATGGTAAACTCATTTGAGTGGCACTTGTTTCTGTGTCTGTATAAGAACTACCTTAAATGTCAATGGGACGTAATCTGCTCTGAGAGCTAAGTTATATTTTCCAAATTTTTACATGTCAGTGTTATTCAGTGAAATTGAAAGAACATGGCCATTGATTGAATTATGGCACTGCTCCTTACTATGGTGGAAGATTTTGGCCAAGTTATTTAACCTCTGGAGTCTCCTTCTTGTACTCTGTAAAATGGGATTAAAAAAAAAAAAATAAGCTAGGCATTTATGTAGCACAGTGCTTGCCTTGTTCTGTGTACATAGTAAAATAGGCAATAATATTATGATTTGTGTTCCATCTCAAAAATAGGAGTTATTCGGGGATCAAAAGTAGGCAAGTAAAAGGAATCTTTCTCCTTTCTCCAACTTCTCAGTATTCCCAGATTTAACATGTAATAGGAAAATAGTCATTAGTGAGAAAGAAACAAATGAAGAATTAAACTCTGTATGTCTATTTTCAGGCATCTTGTTTTGGCTCTGCCATCCACCTTAAATGAGCTTTCACAATCAAAGCAGAAGGGCATCAAAGTTAGGCATTGTTAAGAAATTCACTGCTTTTTCTGAATATCTTGTATTTCTGAACCTTCTGTTATGAGATGAAATTACCTTTGCATTTTTGACAGTGAAATTCTGACAGCTATTAATGAATCAAAGAGGAATTAAATATCAGGACAAAATAGTGGGCGTTGGATAAAAGGCAAATTCAAGGCTAAGAAAACATGTACAGAAGTAGAAACAATGCAAAAGCTTGAGAGAAAAACATCAGTAATGCAAATGGCAATTTAGTACTGAGCATTCTTGTTAACAAATTCAACTAATGACACTATTCTCACAGGAGAAAATTTATGCAAATTCTACTCCCCAAATAGAAATGGATGAAAGAAAAAACTTACAGGCTTTTCTGAACATTCAGACATACAAGAAAATCAAATAATGAAAAATAAATAAATAAATAAATATAAAAAGAGAAGGAAAAGAAACACATAGACACAAAGTGTACTGAAACAATGGAAAAGTTACACATAAAGAAACCAAAATGGTAAGAAATTTGACAAGCATTGAGTTTGCCACTGGGCCTTGAAACTTTACTAAGAATGGGGGTGAAATTAATATTGAATTGAAAGCAGAGGGATAACAGGGGTTCTCACTTTTCCTATAAGGTTGTTACATAGACTCCTACCATGACGAGTCAAACTTAGTTTCCCAAGTTAGAACCATGAGATGTGTTTTGATTAAAGCTTCATGTAGGCATCTATAATGTTAATATATATAATTAACTGCAGTATAAAATCGTTCTTATGTATGAATATTTCTCTCATCAACAGAAATTTTTCCCTCAGGAAGAACACTAACCCATAGAACCTGAAATGTAAGCATTCTGAAGCTCAAACATGACTAAGATAATATGCAAAATTCCATTGAGTGTGTAATCAGTCAACAGATAATTTACAAATTCAAAGAAAAAAATCATAAAATAGCAAAAGAGAAATTGTTTGCTGCAATTGCTTAATTGTTAGCAATTAAAGTACAAATTAACATCATTTTAAGATAAATTTACATACTTATCAAACCACTAAAAAATATAAAAATCTAATATTTATACAAATCAACTTTAACCAACTGAACTGTAAAGTTCAGCTTTTCTTAAATCTCCCCTTACGACCAATTCCCAGGAATGGAATTGCTGTGTCATAGGTCATGGACATTTTTAAGTCTTCTTGAACTTATGTTGAGCCCAGAAAGGTCTGGATTCTAACCAGCTTTGGGTATTTGCATACTTTTCTCACTTTGACAACTTAATGGATGGATAATTTTGTTTTATTTGCATTTCTTTGGTACTAGTTCTTGAGCTTGAGCCGAGCTTGAAGACAATTAGACACGGTCTCTGCACTTGAAGAGCTTACCCAAGTAACTTGGTTGCAAGTCAGTAAATGTTAAGAGAAACATATAATTTCAATATAGTGTAATTTATACTTCCTATTTTATACTGCTGCTCTCCTTGCTACTGGATGAGAAAGGGTCACAAGAATACTCTTCAACAGACCCATCCCAATCTGACAGTGAAATGTTAATTGAAAATCTATTTGCTGAATAATTTTAAGAGATATGCAAATGCTGAACGGGACTCTATTAACATTTCAACATTACGTTGCTTCACTGTTGCTTTTTTTTTTTAAGTTCTCAGGTTGTAGTTTTCCCGATGCATCAGGACTAAACGTTTTGAAGGGTGGTTTGTGGTGGGACTGTGAATAGCAGCCAGGTGAAAAACACCAAGTGGTGAGGGTGAGGCTTGTGATTAGGCGTTAACCACCCCGGATTTCTCTAGGAAGTGAGCAATGGCCAGCCGCAGTGCAGTAGCTGTAGAACATTCCAGACTTTGAAATTCTAATTACTAGTAATTTCTAGTACAGAATCTCTAGTAAAAACTGGCTCTTGTTGAATAACCTGTCGACGTGGCTTTTTCTCTACATTTATTGCCCCATTTCATTCACACAGCTCTGTGACATAGTGATTATCCCCGTTATTAAACATGAGAGAACAGAGGCTCAGAGAGACTAAACATTTTGCCTCCACTGTGCAGTAGGTGAGTTATAAAACTGGGATTTAAAACCACTTTATTCTGACTATGAAGCCATTTTCTACCATGTAGTAGTTACTAGTGGTAAAACAGACAACCTAGATAAATCAGACTGTCATCTTTACCCAAACTGTAGGAATCGTACCTTCATTTTCCTCTCCTTTTCCTAGCTGTGGAAATCTAATTTTCGGATTATGTTTTTAATGGCTTTAAAGACAAACTTTTAATTTTCTGCAAAGACTTCGATCCACTCTGAGTTCCAAAGCATTATATTTTTGTGGCAACCGTGAAGGTAAAATTGGAGCGATGAGATCTGAATTACTCAGAGCAGGAAACCTTTATTACTAGATCATTGTTCTTATGATAATCCGCATCTCTGCTTCTTGTAGCAAAACGATGTCTGCAGCACTAAGCTGAAATGACAGTCTGCAATGTGTACTCTGCTAAACGTTGCCTAGCAATAATTTATTAGAGATAATAATAAAACCTCACTGTTCCATGTTAAAGGATTTCAAATTTTCTGATAATAAATATAATAAAAGGTAGATGATATACGCATATTAATCTTAAATGTTAGACTTAATGAAATGAATAGTCATATAGAGATGATTCAAATGTGTCCCTCATTATATTGTCTGAAACGACTGCATTACAGATGATTTAAAAAAAAAAAAAAGGAAATGACGCACAGAAATGTGAAGCCCTCAGACTCAATACTGTTTTCTAATACCCGAGATTGGGTTACACGGTGTTCTAATCCTCCCTAAGGAAGGTTTTAAAGCATATCAATACTGGCCCAACCTGAGAAATTCTGCACCCATCGATAATTTTTTAAAGCACTCCAGATGACGTTAACGCAGGGTTGAATAACACGGCAATAACTCACATAAAGCGTTATGTAATTTTTGGACGTCAATAGATACCGCCTAATTGTGTGCTATAAAGCCGTTCAGACTCACTTGCTCTCCGGAAAAATTAATTACCTCTGGTCTGTTGCCTGAAAAAATCTTGAGTGTCCCAGGCTTTGAAGAAAAAGGGAGCAGCAGTAGTGCGGCTTGAAGATATTGCCCCCTCGTGGTGGCTTCTTTAATAACAACGCAATGTGGTGCTGCTAATCTAAACCATTTTTGGCGAACAATATTTACTTTTAAAAGACTAAACTTTTAAATCCTAAAAGGATTTGTGGTTAGCACTATTATTTAAGCGTTCTTTTTTATTTCAACATGATTAAATTATAAACTCAGGTCACTGCTTTCAAGTACAGTCCTCCCATGGTAACCATGTGGGGCTGGTTCCAAGACCCCAGTGGATAGCAAAACTAGCTTTTAGCACAGTCAAAATAACATAAACAGTGAGCTGATTTATGATACAACAGTGAAGTAATTAAACTAATCTTGAAGATAAGAAGAACTATGCTTATATGTAAGAATATATGTAAGAATGTGGTACTGGGTTAGTGAAAGAAAGTTGAATTCTTCTCTTCCATAAGCGGAAGTCATTAGATAACACTTGCATCAGCAGAGTCCAATCAGGAGACAAAAACACTCTGTATTTTAGCAAAGAGAATTTAGCATAATTCCTTACTAGTTTATAAAGTTGTTAGCCATGTGATTAACTGAAGAGGTCAAAAGCATATTGTATGTATCATGGAAGTAGCAAATAGAGGATGTAGCTATCCCCGTGGAGCTGATGAAACAAAAGGAAGAGGCTGAATGATTAAAACTTCAATGTTTTATAATATTCCATGGTGTATATGTGCCACATTTTCCCTGTCGAGTCTATCATCAATGGGCATTTGAGTTGGTTCCAGGTCTTTGCTATTGTAAACAGTGCTGCTATGAACATACGTGTGCATGTGTCCTTATAGTAGAACGATTTATAGTCCTTTGGATATATACCCAGTAATGGGATTGTTGGGTCAAATGGAATTTCTATTTCTAGGTCCTTGAGGAATCGCCACACTGTCTTCCACAATGGTTGAACTAATTTATACTCCCACCAGCAGCAATCAAAAATGATGAGTTCGTGTCCTTTGTAGGGACATGGATGAATCTGGAGAACTTCATTCTCAGCAAACTGACACAAGAACAGAAAATGAAATACCACATAGTCTCACTCATAGGTGCGTGATGAACAATGAGAACACATGGACACAGGGAGGGGAGCACTACACACTGGGATCTATTGGGGAGAATAGGGGAGGGACAGCAGGTGGGGAGCTGGGGAAGGATAGCATGGGGAGAAATGCCAGATGTAGGTGAAGGGGAGGAAGACAGCAAATCACACTGCCACGTGTGTACATATGCAACTATCTTGCATGTTCTGCACGTGTACCCCAAAACCTAAAACTCAATAAAAAAAAAACTTCAATGTTTTGAAGAGGGTGCCTTAACTGAAACTCAGCTCTGAATAAGAGGGCGTCTCTGCAAGTATTGGTGTCTGTGAACTCAATGTAGCCTTTGTGGAAGCTGCGAAAGCGGACCAATCAAATATTCCTTCAAGAGAGTACATACTAATGGGAGCACTATTAGCTGGAAGGCCCTTGCTTGAAACATCTTCAGTAGAACGTAGACTCAGACTAATGTGGGGCTCTGAGAAAGTTTTAGAGGGCTTTAGTGCAAAGGCTGCTCATAGAGGGACCTTGTGCTGGTCAGACATCATGAATTCTTGTACCGATGTCATATTCAGTCATTGGCTGCGGGTTTCTCAGTAATTTCACAGCCTACAGCATTACATTACAATACCTTTTCACATGTTGAGTGGGCAAGTGGATATATGAGTCTGGTGTTCATGGGAGGAGTGTCAAGTGAAGACAGAAATGTGGGAGTTGTCAGCACATAGATGATGTTTAACATCATGGGACTAGCCTTATAGAAGAGAGTTGCGTACTGAGTGCTAAGATAGAGCAGCCATATATGAGGGGAAATCAGGACAGCATGGTTTCAGCAAATCAAGGTAAGAACGGAATGGTCCACTCTGTCGAATGATGGTAAGAGGTGGCAGTAAAAAAAGGAAAGTAAATGATCATCAAGCCAATTGAGAAGGGATTGAAGGAGAATATAGACCACTCATTGCATTACATTTGCTGTAAAGATAATTAACTAAGTGAAACATAGAGAGGGACATGAGGCCAAAGGTGTTTTGTTTTGTTGTTTGGTGTGATCTTGTATCACTGCAACCTCTGCCTGCCAGGTTCCAGTGATTCCGGTGACTCAGCCACCTTCGCAGCTGGGATTACAGGCATGTACCACTAAACCCAGCTAATTTTTGTATTTTTAGTGGGAACAGGGTTCAGCCATGGTGGGCAGGCTTATGTCAAACTCCTGGCCTCAAGTGATCCGCCCACCTTGGCCACCCAATATGCTGGGATTACAGGCAAGAGCCACCGCTCCTGACCAAAGTATATTTGTTTTTTCAATTAAGAAGAGAGGCTCTGGATCTCTGGGGGACTGAGCACAGCACAAAATCAAACAGCAACCTACAGAATAAAAAAAAATAGAAAACCATGTATTACACAAGGGATTTATATAAGAAATTATGAAGAATACATACAACTCAGTAGGAGAAAAACAATGTGATTTAAAAATGGACAAAGGACCTGAATAGATATTTCTCAAAAGAAGATAAATGACCAACAGGAATATGAAAAGGTGCTCAATCTTATTAATAATCAGGTAAATGCAAATCAAAACCAATATGAGATCTATATCACACTCGATCTGATGGTTATTATCAAAAAGTCAAGAGATACGTTGGTGAGGGTGTGGAGAAAAGGACCGTTGTACACCATTGATAGGAATATAGATTAGTGCAGCCAGTATAGAAAACAATATTGCATTTCCTAAAGAAATTTAAAAATAGAGCTACCATATGATCTGGCAATTCCTTTTTGGGGCATATATTGCAAGGGAATGAAATCACCACTTCATAAAAATATCTGCACACCCATATGTTCATTCCAGCATTATTTACAACAGAAAAAAGAAGGAAAAAACCTAAGTGCCCATTGACAGATGAATGTATAAACTGTGGTATGTAAATAATAAAATATTATTATCTAGCCTTTAAAAAGGAGATTCTGCCATTTACCACAACACTGATGAAACTGTAGGACATTAAGCTCAGTGTAATAGGCCAGACACAGAAAGATGAAATATTGCACATTGCTTATATTTCCTTGTGGAATCTAAGAATAAAGAGCAAAATATAAAAAGACACAGTGTAAAACAGTGGTTACCAGGGGTAGAGAAGGGGATGAGGGTGGGACTAAATGAGAAGATGTAGGTCAGAGCTTGCAAAGTAGCAAATATGTATGATGAACAAGTCTAGAGATCTAATGTACAGTATGAGAATTATAGCTAAAAAAAAATCATACTGTATTGGGATTCCTGTTAAATGAGTATCTTTTAGCTGCTCTTGCTTGCTATAAAATCAAGAAGAAAAAAATGGGTAACTATGTGAGATGATGGACATGTTAATTTGCTTCACTATAGTAACCATTTTACTATATATGAATTTATGTATGCCACAACATGTGCCTTAAATATACACAATAAAATTTATTATTTTTAAGTAAAATGATCCTAGAACAAGAGAACAAGTTTGGATGCTGATCGGAATGGTCTAGCAGGAGGGATAAATATGAGATACACAGGAGAGAAAAAGATGGTTGCAAATGAGCCATGTACCTCTTGCCTGTGATACCAGCACTTTGGGATTCTGAGGCAGGGAAATCACTTGAGCTCAGGCAGGAGTTTAAGACCAGCCTGGATGACAAAGTGAGACCCCATCTTTAAAAAAAATGATAGGGGCAAGACCATAACCCTTGAGTTAGTAGCAGTGTACAAGTGGAATGGTTATTCTCGTTTGGGATAAGAAACTCTTTCACTGTAACAGACAAGTCAGAGTATATGAATACAGATGCAGCAAATGGGAAGATATGATGTGGAAAGCTTGTGTATGCTTTCCTCTGATTCTTGTGAAGTAGCAAGCAAAAAGGAGGCTCTGGAGATTTTAGGAAAGAAGAAACTGGGAATCATCTAGGGAAATCTGGAAGACTGCGGAACTGTTCAAGTGTACCTATTGTGCATTGCCTTTCAAAGATCATTTTACAGAGATGAAATTGAAATTTGGAAGAAGATCAAATCCCTTATCCAAGATCAAACAGCTAGACAGTAGCTGGATTTCCACTCAAATTCAGGTCCCTTGACTCTTATTCCAGAGCTCTTTCTGATCAAACGTGTCTGTGTATTTCACTTGTGTTTTCAAAATGGCATTTTCTTTCCAAATGCTCAAGCTTCTGCTTAAAAGATATCTTTTGATGTGGAGGAGGACTTCTCCCAGTGCACTGCTCTTGAGTATGGGCAGTCTTGCAAAACCAAGAAATTCTTCTCCAAGTGATTCTGTAAGCAGAAACTCAAAAACTTGACTTTCAAATGCATTAGAAACACAAAGTAACCCACAGATATTGGAATTAGAATACCTTGTGAAACAGATGAGTGGGCTGAGATATTTTATTGGTGGTGAGTTTGACAGTTATTGATTACACCTAAATCATGTGTGAAGGACAACAGAATGTAAGATTTAAAAATTTCAAATATAGTCACTGCCTCATCATTATTCTGTGTTTTGAAATGATACGTTCTGAAAATACCAGGTAGTGCATGTGATATAGTCCACACTGGGCTTGCAAAGATTCAGAGGAATAGAGTAGGTGAATGTGCTTTACTATGACAAAAGACCTTAGAAATTAAGTAATACCCTATCCTTATTTAACATTGAGATTTATGAAGTCCACAAAATTTGTGAACATTAAGGAAGGTCACTAAAGCTAATTAGGAAATGAGCTGGAGCTAGAAGCTGGAGTTCAGTACTCTTATTTCAGTGTTCTTAGCATGCTACCTGTATGTATATGTACGCTTATGTATGTAGTTCAGAGGCTGTCAATAGCAGGGGGTTGTGCCGACAACATTGTTTGAATGACTGTTTTGTACCATGTTAGCTGCGGCATTGTGAGTGGAATACTTATCCTCTCTGAGGATTGGTTTTTTCATCTGTAAGTTGGGGTTGGTCATTGATATGGTTTGGCTTTGTGTCCCCATCCAAATCTCATCTTGTATCATAATCCCTACATGTAGAGACAGGAGCCTTGTGGGAGGTGATTTGATAATGGGAGTGGTGACCCCCATACTGTTCTGGTGATAATGAGAGAGTTCTAATAAGGTCTGATGGTTTTGTAAGTGTTTGACAGTTCCTCCTTCACACACTCACTTTCTCTCTCCTGCTGCTCTCTCTCCTGCTTGCTTCCCCGTCCACCATGATTATAAGTTTCCTGAAGTCTTCCCAGCCATGTAGAACTCTGAATCAATTAAACCTCTTTTCTTTGTAAATGACCCAGTCTCAGGCAGTTCTTTATAGTAGTGTGAAAACGGACTAATTCAGTCATATCTAATTTGTAGGCTTGCGGCAAAAATGAAATGAGATTATGTAAAGGCTTCTAGTTTGTTATGGGCAAATTTTTGTTTTGCTCCGTAAATGTTTGTACCATTTTTTTTCTTTTCCTTTTTCTATTTTGTGTTGAAAGGATGGAGTAGGCAAGAGTTATCAGATGTACAGTGAAGCAGACATTCTGTTCCTTTTGCCAAGGGTATGTCTGTGGCTAGGGTTTTTTTTTTTTTCTTTAAACGTAGATTCACCTAAAGAGTAGAAAAATCTACTATTTTTCTAATTTCCTCTCTTAGTAGGTATCCAGCCAATGAGATAAATACCTGAGGGAGGTAATACCTGAAACTGTAGCAAAGAACATGAATGACCTCTTTATAATAAGAAGTAAATCGCAATACAGATTGACCATGAAAATCATGTGAAAAACTTAAAAGGTAATATTCCTGACGTTAACTTCAAGAAATATGGAATTGTTATGTCTGAGGGTAGGATCAAGGAATCTGTACATAATCTTCACTTATTCTGGAGAAAGTGTGCTTCTTATGCAGCAAATAGACATATAAATGTGCTTATTGATGGCCAACTTTGGTTGGGTAAAGACTGTTGAATCCAGTTTACTTCACGAGCTTTGAAGTGTTCAGAAGACCATGGACAGCACATTACAAATCCTCTGACTTCTTTCTCATGTGCAAACTAAAGAATTTCAAAAAAAGGGCACAATGTTATTTTTTCCCAATTTTATTTTATTTATTTATTTTTTTTGGGACAGAGTTTCGCTTTTGTTACCCAGGCTGGAGTGCAATGGTGCGATCTCAGCTCACCACAACCTCTGCCTCCTGGGTTCAGGCAATTCTCCTGCCTCAGCCTCCTGAGTAGCTGGGATTACAGGCACACGCCACCATGCTCAGCTAATTTTTTTTGTATATTTAGTAGAGACGGGGTTTCACCATGTTGACAAGGATGGTCTCGATCTCTTGACCTTGTGATCCACCCACCTCAGCCTCCCTAAATGCTGGGATTACAGGCTTGAGCCATTGCACCCTGCCTCCCAGTTTTCTTAAAGCAGAAATACTGTGTTCTTTTCAAGACAAACTAAGATTAATTAATATATTCCCTGAATATTGCATTCAAATAAATGATATTTTATCACAATGTGCTAACTTGAATAGTTAGTATATCAAAATAATTCTTCAGGTGCGATGATTCTCTTTTAAAAGTTCACTTATTTTGGCTGGGCATGATGGCTCACACCTGTAATCCAAGCACTTTGGAGACCAAGGTGGGCAGATCACCTGAGGTCGGGAGTTCAAGACCAGCCTGACCAACATGGTGAAACCCTGTCTTTATAATTAAAAAAAAAAGTTCACTTCTTTTACAAATACTTGTTAGAATGTTCAGACACATAAAGTAACCACTTGATTAAAATTAAAGTGAAGTTTAATAAATACTGGGCAGTTTAGACTTAGAATGAAGGTTTTTTTTTTCCTTCATTATATTCAGGGCAAGTCTGAAAAGCCAAGGCATATGTATAATATTCTAGTTCTTCAACTCCTCTCCCTAATCTTAGCCTATTTTATTAGCCTATTCTCAGCTTCATTTCCATATCTTTCCTGTCTTGATCCTGTGTTTGATAGCTTTACATTTCCTGGAACACATTTAATTATCTTGTCTTTTTGTCGTACTGACCACCTTCTAGAAGAATCTGATACTGACTGAATACTTTTGACTAGTCATGGAACTGAATATATTAGTTTTGAAATATATTTTAAAACTTTTCTCCTTAGTCTTTTTTTTTTTTTTTCAGAGTCTTGCCCAGGCTGAAGTGCAGTGGCATGATCTTGGCTCACTTCAGCCTCCACCTCCCGGATTCAAGTGATTCCCCTGCCTCGGCCTCCAGAGTAGCTGGGACTACAGCCTGTGCCACCACACCCAGCTAATTTTTGTATTTTTAGTAGAGACAGGGTTTCTCCATATTAGCCAGGATGGTTTCCATCTACTGACATTGTGATCCACCCACCTCAGCCACCCAAAGTGCTGGGATTACAGGCATGAGCCATGGCTCCCAGCCTAACTTGCCTCCTTAGTCTTAAGATATAGCCATGAAATATACTTTAGAAACATTTTTCCTCCCTCCAGGCACTCCTTTCCACCTGACTCTATGACCAATGTCTGCATGCTTATCTAACTATATGTTTGATTACTAATTCTAGGAGCTAATCTTGAAACAAGCCAGGCATTGAGATCCAGCGGTAGAACTCTCCTCCGTCTAGAGATTACCTCGAGGTAGTTAATCGACAATGCAGCTGCAGATGGTGCCAGCTGGTACTTCAGGTGCACGATAACTCAAAGGAGCCATCGGAACAAGACATGCAGACCAGTACCTTGCACCACTCCTATATGTTCCCCATACCAAACTTCCTTTTTTAAACTCCTTCAATGAGTCTAAAGATTTGAAATGGGCCAGGCACGGTGGCTCACGCCTATAATCCCAGCACTCTGGGGGGCCTAGGCGGGTGGATCACGAGGTCAAGAGATAGAGACCATCCTGGTCAACAAAGTGAAACCCCGTCTCTACTAAAAATACAAAAATTAGCTGGGCATGGTGGTGCACGCCTGTAATCCCAGCTACTCAAGAGGCTGAGGCAGGAGAATTGCTTGAACCCAGAAGGCGGAGGTTGCGGAGAGCTGTGCCATTGCACTACAGTCTGGGTAACAACAGTGAAAATTCGTCTCAAAAAAAAAAAAAAAAGATTTGAAATGATTTTTGGAGCCTTGAGACTAGCCATCTTCTCATCTGTCATCATTTAATTAAAGCTACTTTTCTTCAACCACATCTCACCTCTTGTGTATTGGGCTTTTGGAGCAGTGAGAAGCTAGACATTAATTTTTTTTTGAGACAGAGTTTCTCTCTTGTTGCCCAGTATCTTTGAAACATTATATATTGCCAGTTCTACCCTTTCCCCCTGAAGTCTAAATAATGGAATTATAGGCGATTATTGAGCAGTATTTTTTGAGAAATATAAGGATATTATCAACATAACAATGCTTAAAAATCTTAAGTTCCTAAATCTTCATGCAAAACACTAAATTTAAAAATAATACCAGATTTATAGGACTAAAGATTAGTAGAAATTTTGCCAAAATATGAATAATGCTCGTGTTTTTGGATGGAAGGATGGGGTGGTTTTCTTATTAAATTGGTCCAAAAGTAATTGCGGGTTCTGCCATAAAAAGTAATTGCATAAACTGCAATTTTTTTTGCACTGATCTAATACATTACTCCTCTGCATTTTGTAAGTTGTTTACAATGAGCATGTCATTAAAATGAATGCAGAAGCATTTAAACCATGTGAATTAATTCATTGAAATTTCTGAACAGAAGAGAAATAATGAACTTTTGCATCCAAAGCCTATTGCATTTCCTCACTCGAGAGAAAACTTTAAAAAACAGAATAGACAGCCAAAATATCAGTGCAACATCTGATATTTGCAGAAATAAATAGCAAATGATGATTATATTGTATTTATGCAAACATCTCATCATTTGGACTGTTGCTTGAAAATTTCTGTTTTGTTTATAGACATACTAAGATGTCTTTTTTGGTGAACTAAATGTTTAATAAATTTTAGACTCAGTGGAATTCATATGACAGACTATGTCTGCTAAATGAAAGGAAATGTTTAGAAGGAAAGATGGAAAACAGAGTGAAAGCCATCCAACTGAATTCTAATAACAATCTACACTACCGGTTAACTCAGACTATTGGCATGCTGTCCTCCTGAAAATTCATGGGACCTGAGCATGTTTCAAAATAATGTTTTTCAGCACAGCTACTTCATCTAAGATTAGAGCATGCAATAAATTTGTCAAGTTTATTGACGCTTCAGTTCTCTCTAACACCAACAGGCATTTATCTGAAATATACAATGGCCTATAAAAATGACTTAATCAGTGATACTGCATCATCCCAGCAAATGGATACAAGTGTCTGCTTCTGTTTCTAATATGCATGCTGTCCACTGTAGGTAGAGGCCACTTTGCTATTAAGGGCAACATAATACAGGAAACACTCCATTGAAGTTGATAAATATTCCCCCTGGTTCAGGTGTAAAAGTTTATGTTCCCATCTGATCTGCAGACTTAGAGATATTTTATGCTGAATCTTTAAAGGAAAGGACCATTTCATCAAATGAGGAGATTCAAAGGCCTTCAAAAGAACATCCAGAAACTCCTGTAAGCAGTGTTATTAGTATCAAATGACATTGACTTTTTACACAACAGTGTAACCCAGAATTTATATAATTCATCTTGTATTCAACACGTATTTTGCTTATGCTATGGTTATCTACTGAAGTTACCCAAATATGGCACTTTAAGACTAAAATACCTTTTAAAAAGTGAAATATTAAACCAGTACATAAATAACAATATGGCTTGGATCTGTGTCCCCACTAAATCTTATGTTGAATTGTAATCTCCAGTGTTGGAGGTGTGGCCTTGTGGGGAGGTGATTGTATCATGGGAGTGGATTTCTCATGAACGGTTTAGCACTATCCCTTGGTGCTGTTCTTATGATAGTTAGTGACTTTTCACAAGATCTGGCTGATTAAAAGTTTGTAGCACCTCCCCACACACCCCTCCCTCTCTCTCCTGCTCCTGATTTTACCATGTGACATGCCTACTCCCCATTTGCCTTCCACCATAATTGCAAGCCTCCTGAGGCCTCCTTAGAAGCAATGCCACTATGCATCCTATACAACCTACAGAACTGTGAGCCAATTAAACCTATTTACTTTAATAAATTACTCAGTATGAAGTATTTCTTTATAGCACTATAAGAACAGCTGAATACAAGTACCGAGTGGCTTTTTAATTAGGTACACATTTAAAGTTCAAATTGATAATATGCACTTATTAGAAAGTCAGTCAGTAAAAACAGTGATGTTATTGTGATATGCACCAAAATTTCAAATCCAAACCTACGACCAAATGGGTGATGGAAGCAATCTATCAGTGTCAGCATCCATTTTATTTGCATATATTTTACTTTTCTCAAAAGTTACGTACACAATCCTCATTCACACAAATAAGTTGTAACAATTGTTAACAGCACTTTAACAATTACCTGGAATTATCAGTTAAATTGATTTTAAACTTAAAGTTTTCAAAGCTTAATCTCAAATGATTTAAAGAGACTACATGATAGTCATTAAAAGCATGGTGATATTAGCAGCAAGATTAAGTGGATTTAAAGGCAACCTTACTCTATTATTTACTATCCATACAACCATAGGCAATGCAGTTAACTTTCCCAAGTCTCATTTTTTTTTCAGCAACATAGAAATGGAGATAATATATCCCTTATGGTGATGTAAAGATATAATGAATAATCCATGTAAAATACTGAGGATAGTGTTTGATGTGTAATAAACCCTAGATAAATAATATCATAATCATTTTATGTGTAACAAATCACACTTGCATTTCTTATCTTACATATTTCAGCTACAAACCATGTTAATATTTATGTTGAACTGCACAACAATTATATGTGATAAGAGCATGTAGCCTATACCCAGCAGATGAACTAAGACTTACTTATCCTTTAACTGTATCTGATGCACATATGCCATGATAGTGCATCTACTTGAACAATTTTATAATGAATGGATATTCAAAGACTACGTACAGAAAAAATGACTAGTGCAGGCCTCTCGTCTTCCTAGGTAAGTACATTTATTCCAAAGGATAGTAGAAGTACATAAAAGTGAATTGACCAAGAGCATATATAAATGCCTTGATAATCTCTAGTGAATTTAATTCATATGTATATACAAACCACAAATGACTCATTCAAGCATGCTTTTTATTATGGCTTTCAAGTGGATAAAATTTACTTTTTAAAAGGAATATTAAAAGAAAATATTTATAAGACGTGTGAGGTGTAATCCTGTTTTATAGTCACTGGTGTACTCAAATAATGTACCTTTAATAAGTTCATTGGTAAAGAGCAAGCACTCAATAGATGTTTGTTGAGAGAATTGCCTTTTCACAATCATTCAGCCTTCATCTTGTACTCACAGCTTCAGTTGTACTCTAGAAAGATTAACAAAAAGGTGACGCTTCATAGAATCTAGAACACTTTAGTTAAAAAAGGCTGGGTGCGGTGGCTCATGCCTGTAATCCCAGCACTTTGGGAGGCCGAGGCAAGCGGATAATGAGGTCAAGAGATCGAGACGATCCTAGCCAACATGGAGAAACTCTGTCTCTACTAAAAATATATATATATATATATAAATTAGCTGGGCATGGTGGCACGCACCTGTAATCCCAGCTACTCGGGAGGCTGAGGCAGGAGAATTGCTTGAACCTGGGAGAAGGAGGTTGCAGTGAGCGGAGATCATGCCATTGCACGTTAGCCTGCGACAGAGCAAGACTCTGTCTCAAAAAAAAAAAAAAGATATTATTTACTAATGTATCTGAAATTTCAGGTGTTTGTTGGCTCACACAGGTTAAGAGTGAGTTTAGGGTTCGAACATTGTAATTAACTTTCAGTTCATGGCTGTGTTGAAATCAATCTCAAGTTTTGTGTGGCGTCAAGATGCTGACAACAGTTCAGGATCTATATTCTCCCAGTTTCAAATCTAGTGAGCAAAGAGTGTACTATCTTACAGGTCCTGACAAAAGTCTTATGGACTTCTACGAAATTGCATAATCATATCTGAACACATAACTCTGGCCAAAAATATGAGAAGATCTTGTTAGACAGGACTAAATAATATGCAAACCAAAAAGTCAAGGAATGAGTCAAAGTTACTCAGAATAAAATTTGGCAGTATTTTCTGGAATGAGAGTGAATCAGTGTTGGAGAGCCAGTACAACGAATGTCTGCTAAAATTAGTAATTCATACTGATTTCATAAAACAATTTCCAAGGACTAATTTATGGATTTTGGTAGCCTGCTTTAACTTCTGCTACAAGTACAATTTTACAATAGTTCAGAGCATAGATTGCAGATGTCTTTTTTTCTAATAGTGCTACTCCATTATTTCCCCTGTCTCTGAAAACATTTGTGTCTAGAAACCTTATTTAAGCTCGTACCACTGAGCAGCAATGTCCTTAACAACTAGACGAAAAATGGTTCATTCGCTTAAGGATGAACCGAGTCAAGTTGTAGGAGTCGATTGGCAATAACACTTCCTGGGTTTCCCAGAGGTGACCACATCATTACAAGTTTAAAAAATAGGAATGAGTCCTGTAGAATTATTAAAGTGGAAATGTCTGAAGACTTGCCTAACCCATTTTTATTCAAACTCAAATTGAGATAAACAATACAATCAATAATGCATGTATTCTAGGCACTGCTTTATCTACTTTTTTCTCATTTCTTAAACCACAAATATTAGATTTCTGTAATGTATAAAGTAATTAAAATAAAGGAGCCTCTAATTTACAAACACTAGAGTGCAAATGGACCCATGGCAAGTAATTTTGTTTCAGTGTGATTTGATACCGGTAAGGTCATTAGAAACTTCTCATGGAGAGCTATCTAGGTTTGAATTTTCTTCTTCTGTAGCAGAAACTTGTCATCAATGATACTTGTCTTATCCTCTGATAAAGAATGTTCTTTGGGGCAATGGTTTCAAAAAATATCATGCATAAGTATCATCTGAGTGCTTATAAAACATATATTTCTGGACCTCACTGTCAGAGGTGGCTCAGTGAATCTGGGATGTGGCCCAGGAATCTGAAATTTTTTACAACTACTTCAAGTGATTATGAAAATGTAGTCTAGTGGTGATACTCCATAAAATACTGCCCTAGAGCTATCTGATGCTTATTTTTTGGCAACAACTTCTCTCAGGAATATGAGCCAAGCACTAGCTTTTCACTGACTACAGCAGTTATAGAAGAGGAGTTACCTAATGTTCTTGCTCTCCTGAGCATAAGAGAGAATTTTATGGGTATGCTCTTGGTAATTAAGTGAGCATGTTGATTAAGGAGGGAGACGGTGAGAGGAGGACTAATGGTACAAATATAATATTGTGTTGTGGTTTAACCTTGGCAGATTTTTCTTTTAAAGTTTTTGTTGTTGAATATTGCAAAACTTTCAGATAAAATTTTTTCCTAGTATTTTCAGGAATTCCTAGTATTTTCAGTATTTGAATATACTTGTTTTCTAGGTAGCATGATGAGTAGCTTGATGGTAGCATAAAGCATGATGGGTGCTTTCAGATTTAGCTATTTTTTTCAAAGCTCTATGAAGTGGGAACTATTACATGCTCACGTTACAGATGAGGAGAGTGAGGCAGAGAAAATTTAAGTAATTTCCCAGGGTTATACAGTCTATAGTTATGGACACTAGAAAGATGTACAACATGCTTCTGGTTCCCAGCAGGGTGAGTAAAGGTGATTGGGGATGGCATCAGGTAAGAGCTGGGATATTAACACCAGTGACTAGCTTCTGGTGAGCACAAATTATCTCATTTGATTTAGCATCACTATCTGAAGGGTGACCTGAGCTGAGGGTGAAGGAAAAGGACCCTGGTAATTACCAGGATTTATGGGCCCCCTAGTGGGCCTGTAAATAAAGTGGTCACGGTGGAAGGAATGACAGGGGTGGATGGGGAAACAGGATGAGTGGTTGTCACAGAATCAGTCATGCTATTCACTTGACTATTAAAATCCTCCTCTTTTGAGGTCACCTGTTGGTGAGCATTCATATGGGATACAAATATATTCACACTTTTTGACCACTCAGATAGGTCTATCCACATACTTCTTTCCCAGATTTCTTTATCACAAATTTTCCAATTACTCTGCTTACAAGTCCCTGTCCATCCAGCCAAACCATTGGCTACAACCCATGAATCAGTATATAATTGCATATCTGGCCATTGCTCCTTCTAGGCAATGGGCACAACCAGGTGCACTGCTCAAAGTTCTGTCCACTGGGAAGGTTTTCTTACACCACTGTCCTTCAGGGATGTCCTAGAAAGGGGCTATAGTGCCTTAGCCTGTCCAATTTTGGGTGCTGCCTATATACCATGCAGGGCCATCTGTCAACAGATGAACATGTGAGAACATGTGTTATTTGATTTTCAATTCCTGAGTTATTTCACTTAAATTAATGGACTCCATTTCCTCCCCAGTGTTGGAGGGGAGGCCTGGTAGGGTGTGATTGGATATTGGAAGTGGATTTCTTCCTTGCTGTTTTCATGACAGTGAGTGCATTCTCACAAGATTTGGTTGTTTAAAAGTGTTTAGCATCTCCCCTTCATGCTCTTCTGCTCCAGCCATGAAAGACATGCCCGCTTTCCCTTCTGCCATGACTGAGTTTCCTGAGGTTTCCCTAACCATGCTTTACGCATAGTCTGCGGAACCATGAGTCAATTAAACCTCTTTTTTAAAAAAATAAATTACCCAGTTTAAGGTATTTTTTTATAGCAGTAAGAGAATGGACTAATATAGGAAAAAAGACACATTTCTAGATTGTTGTATGTTTGGGGCTTTTGGGATGTTCAGAAAGGCTAAGGCAGGCCTAAACATACTTCTTATCTATAAAATGCAGCTTATAATAATAAATAATTTATGGCAGCTTTCCTCAACCATTTTGGCCCCAGGGACCAGTTTAGTGGAAGACTATTTTTCCGTGTACCAGGGGTAGGGCATGGTTTTGGGATGATTCAAGTTCATTGCATTTATTGCACACTTTATTTCTATTATTATTACATTGTAATATATAATGAAAAAATATGCAACTCACCATAATGTACAATCAGCTGGAGCCCTGAGATTGTTCTCCTAAAACTAGACATTCCCTTGTTGGATGCACAGATTGTGAAGATTTTCTCCCATCCTTGGGTTGTCCGTTTACTCTGTTTCTTTTACTGTGCAGAAACTCTTTAGTTTAATTAAGTCTCACCTATTTTTCTTTTGGTTTCTTGCATTTGCTTTTGGTTTGTTGGTCATGAATTCTTTGACTATACCAATGTGTAGAAGAGTTTTTCTAATGTTATCTTCTAGAATTTTTATAGTTGCAGGTCTTAGAATTAAGTTCTTGATTAATCTGGAATTGATTTTCATATGAGGTGAGAGATGAGGATCCAGCTTCATGCTCCTACATGTGGCTTGCCAATTATCCCAGAACCATTTGTTGAACAGGGTGTCTTCTCCCAACTTTATGCTTTTGTTTGCTTTGTCAAGGATCAGTTGGCTGTAAGTATTTGGGTTTATTTCTGGGTTTTCTATTCTGCTCCATTGGTCTCTGTGCCTATTTTTATACCAGTACCATGCTGTTTTTGCTGTTTTGGTGACTATGACCTTACAGTACAGTTTGAAGTCAAGTAATGTGATGCTTCCAGATTTGTCCTTTTTGCATAGTCTTGCTTTGGCTATGTGAGTTTTTATTTTTATTTTTTTGTTCCACTTGAATGTTAAGATTGTTTTTTCTATACATTCAACAAAGGACTAATATCCAGAATCTACAAGGAACTCAAACAATATTAATAAGAAAATAACAAACAATCCCATCAAACAGTGAGTTAAAGACATGAATAGACAATTTTCAAAAGAAGATATACAAATGACCAACAGACATATAAAAAAAAAGTTCAAGCCGGGCATGGTGGCTCATGCCTGTAATCCTAGCACTTTGGGAGGCCGAGGTGGGTGGATCACCTGAGGTCAGGAGTTCAGGACCAGCCTGGCCATCATGGTGAAACCCCATCTTTATATTAAAAAAAAAAAAATGCTCGGCATCACTAATGATCAGGGAAATGCAAATCAAAACCACAATGTGATACCACCTTGCTCCTGTAAGAATGGCCATAATCAAAAAATCACAAAATAATAGATGTTGGTGCAGATGCAGTGAAAAGGGGAGTCTTCTACACTGCTGGTGGGAATGCAATCTAGTACAAACACTATGGGAAACAGTGCAGAGATTCCTTAAAGAACTAAAAGTAGAACTACCATTTGATACTACTGGGCATCTACTGGATATCTACCCAAAGGGAAGGAAGCCATTATACAGAAAAGATACTTGTTTATAGAACCACAGTTTGCAACTGCAACAGTATGGAACTAGCCAAAATGCCCCTCAATCAACGAGTGGATAGAGAAACTGTGGTATGTATGTATGATAAAATACTACTCAGCCGTAAAAAGGAACAAATTAATGTCATTTGCAGCAACTGGATAAAACTGGAGACTATTAGTCTAAGTAAGGTAACTTGGAAATGGTAAATCAAACATTGTATGTTCTTACTCATTAGTGGGAGCTAAGCTATGAGGATGCAAAGTCTTAAGAATGATACAATGGACTTTGGGCACTCAGGGGAAAGGGTGGGAGGGAGATGAAAGATAAAAGACCACAAATTGGGTTCAGTGTATACTACTTGGGCGATGAGTTCACCAAAATCTCGCAAATCATCACTAAAGAACTTACCCATGTAACCAAACACCACCTGTTCCCCAAAAACTTATGGAAGTAAAAAAATTGTTTTAAAAAAGAAACTAGATGGTGCCAACTAGGGATGATGGGAGACAGAGACAGATCATCAGGTATTAGATTCTCATAAGGGATTCGCCAACTAGATTGCTCTCATGCACATTTCACAATATGGTTCAGGCTCCTATTGTGAAAATCTAATGCCAACGCTGATCTGAGAGGAGGCAGAGCTCAGGCAGTAATATGAGTCATGGGGAGCAGCTGTAAATACAGATAAAGCTTTACTCACTCACCCACTGCTCACCTCTTGCTGTGCAGCCTAGGTCCTAACAGGCCGTAAGCCACTACTGGCCCGTGTCCTGGGGATTGGAGACCCTGCATTATAGGATAGTTGAGAGGATTGAATGTAATAATTATGTAGTCAAAGACCTAGCATGATGCCTTCTATGTAGGAGACAATCACTAAATGATAGCCAGAAAATTCTAAAGCCTAAACCAAAGCAAAGCTAATAAACAAAAAGCAAACAAAGAAAAACCACAAGCTTCCCCCCATTTTTTTCTTTTCATTCTTTTTTCCTTTCATGGAGCATGAATTCCCTCTTAAACTGAAGCAGATACCTGGTAATTTTAGTGGTATATAGTGAAAGTGAAAGAGTAAAAGAGAAAATTAGGATGTCTGTTCTCATTCTCTGTTTTATTCACCTCAAAGTTTGCTTTAATATCTTTTACGGACCTAAGTTTCTTTGTACATGCAACTTTTATTTTGAGAAAGGATCATACTCTGTTGCTCAGGCTGGAGTTCAGTTGTATGATCATAGTTCACTGTAACCTTGAACTCCTGGGTTCGAGCACTCCTCCTGCCTCAGTTTTTTCAGTAGCCAGGAGTACAGGCACTTGACACCAGACCTGGCTAATTTTGGGGAGAAATGGGGTCTCACTGCATTGCTTAGGCTGGTCTTGAGATCTTGCCCTCAAGGGATCTTCCTGCCTTGCCCTCCCCAAATCCTGGGATTACAGCTGTGAGTCACCACACCTTGCCTGTACATGTAATTTTAAATATAGCCAGACAGGTATGATTCTTTTAGGGAAACAATTCATGAAGGGATGTATATGTCAAGGAACTTTGACTTTGTATGTCTGATTTGGTGAACCCATAAAGAGTAACATTACTGTAAAGAACTACAACAAATAACTCAATGAATAACAGAAAATTATTTTCCTACTTCTTTGCAGAAGATAATTGAGTTTAAAATGTTCTCTGTAAAGGTTTTAATCTAATCTTATGACCAGATTCCCCCCTACCCCCGCCAAAGAAGCTCACTAATTTCTTTTGTATTTTCATACTGTTAGCAAAGCAGGAGCCTAGCAGAGACAGGATGACACTTTTTTTTTTTTTTTTTTGAGATGGAGACTTGCTCTTGTTACCGGGGTTGGAGTGTAATGGCACACTCTCAGCTCATCGCAACATCCGCCTCCCGAGTTCAAGCAATTCTCCTGCCTCAGCCTCCCAAGTAGCTGGAATTACAGGTATGCACCACCACACCTGGCTAATTTTTGTATTTTTAAGTAGAGACTGGTTTTCACCACATTGGTCAGGCTGGTCTTGAACCCCTGACCTCATGATCCGCCTGCCTCAGTATCCCAAAATGCTGGGATTACAGGCGTGAGCCACCGTGCCCAGCTTGATGACACCATTTTAAAATAAACTCCATCTTCAAACTAGCAAGGCGCATTCTTTGCCAGTTATGACCCATGGTCATAAGCTATTTATAGTTGAGGAAATAGCCTAAAGATACCTACAAGGACACACTCCAACAACAGCAAATAGTCCAGATGTCTTAATACCCATAATGATGTATGCTTTCAAATAATTATAATTATGGTTTGATGTACTTACACACTAAAATGTCAAGGATAATTTTCTTTAAATTAATAAAGTAATACATTTTGCCATGCTGTCAGCCCACTTGCACTTAGACACAGATTTAGTCTTTACATAGACAAGATCCCTATATAAGAAAAACTTAACACAAAGATTGTGCATTCGTCCACTTGCTTTCTGAAGATGCTCTACTCTGTAATGGAGTAGCTTTTAATAAACTATCTCTTCTCACTGAACTCTGTGATTCACCTTGAATTCCCTCTTGTGTGAGATACGAAAACCCTTTCCTGGGGTCTGGATCAAGACCCTTTTTCTGATAACAGCAGTACAATACTGCTGTGTCAAAATTTAGTAAGAAATTATTCTAATTAGGCCCGGCGCGGTGGCTCAAGCCTGTAATCCCAGCACTTTGGGAGGCCGAGGCAGGTGGATCATGAGGTCAAGAGATCGAGACCATCCTGGTTAACAAGGTGAAACCCCGTCTCTACTAAAAATACAAAAATTAGCTGGCATGGTGGCGCGTGCCTGTAATCACAGCTACTCGGGAGGCTGAGGCAGGAGAATTGCCTGAACCCAGGAGGCGGAGGTTGCGGTGAGCCGAGATCGCGCCATTGCACTCCAGCCTAGGTAACAAGAGCGAAACTCCGTCTCAAAAAAAAAAAAAAAAAAAATGATTCTAATTAATGTATTTGAGCACTTCTTTCTTCATAGAAAATATTGGTTTAATTAGAGTCCACAAATTAAAATAAACTTAATTACCACCCGATTCTCTGAAAGAGCAACTCTTTCCCATCAGAGCTCTATTGAGTATTAAATACTCCTGAAGATAATAGTAGCCCAAGAGTCCTGGATTTCGACAATTGATTTTTCCAAATGCTTACAGTAACCACTCAATTAAGGTTATGATGTTGATACTTTCATTTTAGCTTAGTATGCCCTCATTCTGACCTTTTTAAAAAATATATGAAAAAAGTTATTTAGCATTTACCACTAGAGTGTACTGTTTAAGGAACGTGGCAGTTGTCTCAGCTTAAAATAAAAAAAAATAGGCTTTTAATTTACTTGCCTCATTGGAACATGTTTACAAAAGCACATTCTTCTAATTTTATAGCAGAAGAGGACAATAACTTTCTTAATTTTTAGGAGAAGTAGAAAAAACATGTATATTATGTGGGTGAAATTTGATTTACTTAAACCTGTAAGATCAGTCACCAATAAATTGTTTTGGTAGTGTTGTAATGTATTGTAGTTGGCAGTGCTGCCCTAACCTGTATTACTTATTGTAGTAATCAATGAATATACAAAGAAATAATTTTTTTTCCTATTTAACAAACATGGCAATAAATGACTTATAATTCAACTGATGATGGTGTGCATCTTTATTTCATTATAAATTTTATAAATGTTAGCTTTCCATAGTCAATAACCACTGAAAATACACAATAAATGACATTGGTCTTCCAGCTATTTAAAACATCAAATGTTGCCAATGCTGTAGAATCATTTCTATCAAATTGAGGAATACTTTTGGTTAAAAACAATCATGCATAAAAGTCATGGCATCATTTACTCTGACCACTCAACAAGGTAACATTAAATGTATCAAAGAGGGAAATGATGAATAAAGAAACCATATGTTCCCTTGACAATTATGAAACAGATTGTTTATCATTTTTTGGGTATTGCAAATCCTAAGACTTAATTGATTCCTCTGTGGAAAACTGTCATTGAGAGATAACTGATAATAAAGATTAAACCTGCTGAGGCTGCTAAGATAAATTTCCCATTTTGAAGCATTACTATTCCACTTGACTAAAATAATGGATTATAATTTCAAGACAAATGACATAAAGGAATCATGATGCAGTCTATGGTAGATGAATATTACTTGTTATATTTTGATTTGTGCCATCAAAAACATGCAAAACTGGTGTGAACAAAATTTTCACTGTATGTCTTATAATTAGTCATTTACTTATCTGAGGTTAAAGTCTATGCATTAACATTTCTGATTTACTCTGAATTTAATAATAGTATTAAACATTTTCCTAGTTCAATAAAAGATACAGTTTAAATGCCATTATTACATAAATAACTTTTTAAAATGTATGATTCCGAAAACATTTTTCTTATATTTATTACATCAAAACTGATTTCAACGTACCTATTACAATGCAAATTTCTGGGACCCAGGCTAAGCTTGAGTCAAAATCCTTGGGGACTGGGACTATATAACTGATTTTGACGGGACTTCCAGGTAGCTTATATGTATGCTAAAACATGACACCACTGCATTAGTAATTTGAATTCATGCACTTGAGTATCTTGTGTAAAATTTATAAAGTGGAAGAAACGAACAAAAGAAGAAATACTCTGCATGTAGCTGCTGTTAGATTTGTCAGTTAGCCCAAAACATGAATATAATAATGCTTAAAAATATGTTGGCTCTTTCAAAGACAAAGAAGAAAATAAATGAAATTAAAGAAGAAATAAAATGAGGTAACAGAAGATCAAAAAGCAAAGCGTAAGGAATGTAGTCAGAAGCTCCTCAAGTAAAATAAGTCAGGCAGAGAAAGACAAATATTGAATGTTCTCACTCGTATGTATAAGGTAAAAAAGCTGTTTTCATAGAAATAGAGAGTAAAATAGTATTTATCAGAGGCTGGGAAAGATAAGGGTTAGGGGAATACAGCCAGAAGTTGGCTAATAGACACAAAATTGTAGATAGATAGATAGGAATAATATTTTTAATGTTTTATACCATTGTGAGATGAAAGTAATTAACTATAATAAATGTATATTTTCGAAAGCTAGAAGGCAGGATTTTTAATGTTCCCAATACAAGGAAGTGATAATGTTTCAGGTGACAGATATCTTAATTACCCTGTTTGATAATTACACATTGTATACATGTATTGAAAAACCACACAGTACCACATAAATATGTACAATCATCGTGTTGGTTGAAAGTATAATAAAGGTTAAAAAAGAAAAGCAGGAAAAATGTAATGGAAAAGGCAAGATATTTAAATGGGAAGAAAGAAGATTAAATGATATCTTTCTGTCTTTAAGTATAGAATTTAACAGTACAGCAATGGCATCTTGAGTTTCAGGGAACTGAGACACTGAACAAACTTATAAGCTTGTAAATGAGGTTTCTAGATTCCTCACATTAGAGAAGCTTACAATCAGATGGGCATAGATGCATGTTAGAGAAGATCCTAAGTGGAGAAGTACACTTAGGAGGTTAAGGGTTGAGCTGAAAAGTTTTACTTGTTCCAGTTGAATTCGAGAGTTTATCATAGTAAACTAGCAACTGGTTGTGACTACTTCTATTGTGTGTCCAGTAGGGACTGAAGTTCTGTGAAGAATGGGAAGGATGTAGTAGCCCTGTTTATTAAGATGCTTCATAGCAACCTAATAAAGAATATATTCAAATAAAACAAATAGAGAACAATACAAGTCAGTGAATAATCAGGTCTTGGGTTGTATGGGAGTAGTTGTCACTTTAGACTAAAACAGAACTTACCAGATTATATGATTTGAAAAATATACTTACGGATGTTAGACTTTCTTTTGGGATTGGCTTGATTCAGAGGTCATATGGACAGGAACTCATGTTACATATTCAGCCTGATCAAATTCTGTGATCCTGAGCATGTTATTAAAGTTCTCTGTACTTCATTTTATCTGTAAAATGTCACTAATAATAGGACCAAACTGACTGAGTTTTGCTGTGAATAGTAAACAATATATATTTCTTAGTCAGTTTGGTCTGTTCTAACAGAATACTGTAGGCTGAATGGATTAAAAACAAAAATGTATTTCTCATACTTCTGGAGGCTGGTATGTCCAAGATCATGGTGCCAGCAAATTGGTGTCTGATGAGGGAAATTTCCCTCATTTACAGATGGCCATTTTCTCATTTGTATGATGGAGAATAGAGAGAAGAAACGTGCTTTTACCTCATCTCTTCTTGCAAGGGCACTAATGCCTTCATGAGAGTCACACCCTTGTGACCTAATTACCTCTCAAAGGTCCTATCCCCAAATATCATCACATTAAGAATTAAGATTTCAATGTATGAATTTTTGGGGGTCACAAACATTCATCCCATAAGAATACCACAATATCACAATGATTGCCATAGTAAGCAATACATAAATGGTAGTACATTTTTTCCATTCCAATTCAAAACATTTTTTTCTAGATATATATGGGAAAATGACATAGATGGAGTGTTTGAGGGTAAATAATATGATAATGTTATAAGACATTTACTCTCTATATGAATCATCTAGTAAGACATGCAGATAACTTATAGCTACATATAGATGTATAAAAATAAAAACAGGTAAAATTTGTTGATCACTTACTGTGTCCCAGTCATTAAAGTTCTCAGGAACTTTATATATGTTTTACTTTTAATCATAAAAATGGGATCCATAATGAGGGGAGTTGAAGTAAATATTGAATAATGTCAATATGAGGCAAAAGTTGATACTGACCTATGTGAAAAAATAGGACAGTTAGTACAACAAACATTTAAATCATTGATGCAGATCTAAGTAGTTCAAAGTACTCTTTGAGGAATAAATGTATATTTAATACTAATTCAAATTTCTAATATAATTTTACCACATATTTGCTGTTACAAAAGTGGAAAAGTAACTAAACTCAAATACCTGGTGGAGAAGTCACAAATGACTAAATGGAAACTATTAATTTTTTTAAACGTCAAGATAGTTTTCCCAGTACAGTTTATCTTTTTAATAAAGCACCAAGTATCTAATACGTTTAAAATAATGAGGTTCAACTTATTTTTTTAATGGATAAATCACATACAAACTATGTTAAAATTAGACCTATTCAGGCAGTTGTATCGGTCACTTTTTTTTTTTTTTCTGGAAGGTCCTAAGGAGAGAGTAACTTGTAATTGGACAATTGCTATTGTAGTAAGTCGGTAGGCAGTGCCATTTGGGAGTTACAGATTTATTTCCTAAAGTGGAGACTATTTCATACATTTTTGTTTCTTAGCCTTAAACCTTTCTCTGAGTTAACACAGATAATTATAGGAATGATTTGTTTCAGTGAAGACTTCTTCCAGAGAGGTCAAAAGTTGATCACTCAAATGCCCTTGAGAAACCTAATGTATCCAGAAGGTTGCTCTGAGAATGGATGACACCAATGCCATCTGTCTAGCCAAGGTAAGAACAACTTGCTGTTAACGTAATTATTCCATGATAGAAATATTGAATTATATAAAGTCACAGTCTCCTGAAGCACTTATTGCTAAGACACCTTTATTTCATTTTGAAACTGCCTTAGATATCAGTTGGCTCTGACAGTATGATAAAAGCTAGCTTAGGTCATATTTTTAATACCCACTATATTAGATAAGGAAATATGTATGTTTTCTTCCAATATGTTCCTAATTATTGAATTCAGTGTATGTGTATGGAGGCACATGCTATAAATGTATCTATCAGTAGTAGCATTTATGCCTTGCCAATTATTCCCTGTTATTTAAAAAAGTCTAGCCACCAAGTACTCTATATATGAATATAAATAATGTCATAAACCTCTGTGAACAATATGTCTCTTTGTTAATAGGAATGAATTAGTAGATTTGTGATGTTGCATGGCAGATAAACTTACGACACTAATACTATAGCTATCATTTTGTTTATATCTTTGCTGGCGATATGGTAATTGTGGTTTGAGTTGAATTTATGATAGTGCCTTTTTCAAGAAACCATTTTTACTCAGTGAGACTGAAAACGATTTACAGAAGAACACATGAAAACTATTTTTAATCGTTCTTTCTTGTATTCTTTCAGGCAGACAAATAGTTAAATGGTAAGCTCTGTTTCGCGGTAACTCTCATTAACAGGACCAGCAGCATCTAAGAAATTTTCTCTCTCCTAGACCTGGACAATTTGGTTTTGGTCTGAAAATTTTTGTAGTGAGACCACTCAATAACTTACCAATAACGAACATCCTGAGGCATCTGATGTTGGATTATCTGATGAGTAATAAGAATGGAATTGCATATAGGCTTGAACCGGGCGGAAGTTATAGTCATTTTATGCCACAGTTATTTTTTTGCCTCTCTGATATTTCTAGCATGATTATGGAAATCAGTCACTGACAGGTAACTGTTGCCATCCAGTAAAAAACAACTTTCTAATATTTTCATGTCCACAGAGACCATTATAACAGAAACAGATATTACAGGGATTATTTCTGGAAATATAAGGCAGCCCAGAGGAATTCTTAAGTGGTATCAAACTCCCTAATGTGACAATCTTAGACAAGCAGATATTATAGATATAGAGAAAAATTATAATAGCAGTAGCAAATTTTAGAGCAAAACAGAAGACCAAGTTCAGAAGTTGAGATTAGTTTCTAATTACAACATGATATAAAGACTGGATCTGTACTATCTATTCATTCACTGAGACTTAATAAGTATGGTACAGTGTGCATTTTCCCATAACAGTGGTTGATTTGATTTATAACAAATGGATTATTAGATCTAGGATGACACATTGGTGTTTGATTATTATAATATATCAAAAAAGCTAATTAAGCCTCAGCTTGTGGAACAGACTGTCTTTCTCTTTGTACTTATTGGTGAATGTTAAGCCTTCTAATATTTCACTTTCTATTGATATTTTCATAGGCAAAATAATATTTTGTCCAAAGGAATCCATCTTCTAATCATTTGACTCTATAAATATGTGACTTTACATGGCAAAAGGGAATTAATGTTGCAGGTGGAATTCAGGTTGCTATCCAGCTGACCTTAAAATAGGGAGGTTATCTTGGGTCAATTCGTGGGCCCAATGCAATCACAAGTAGAGGAGGAAGGCAGAAGAAATGGTCAGAGTGATGCTATGTGAGAAGGACTAGACCTCCCATCCATAGCTTTGAAGATGGAGGAAGGAAACCATGAGTCATGCAATGTGGACGCTTTCTAGAACCTGGAAAAATCAAGAATGGATTTTCCCTTCTAGCCCCACAAAAAAACATAGTCCTTCCAACACCATGATTTTGGCACAGTGAGTCTGTGTGGGACTTCTGACCTACAGAACTTTAAGAAATAAATTTGTGATACTTTAAGGCACTAAGTTTGTGGTAAACTAACACACCCATGTTGTGAAAACAACCAAAACCAACGTACATTTCCTTTTCATTTTAGTTCTTCATTAGTTTAATATTGTAATCGGGTCACAGGACTCAGGGACAAGCAGAGAGACCTCCCCAAGACGCTTCCAATTCCCTGATCGGGAGGGGGAGGCACTCAGCCCTCTCCCTGTGGGATTCTTTTCCTGATGTGTCCGAGGTTCTTGGCCTCTCTTTGCCTCAAGAATGGGGAAAAGGGCCCTGACAGCTCAGTGAAGGTACTGTTTAAGTAAGTATTGGAGCCAACAGTTTAGCAGAAAGTGATTTCTGAAGGGGAGATAGAGAGAGAGAGATCCCAGATCCCATGCTGCCATGCGTCCCGCCATGGGACGGGAATCTGAAGGGGATATCGGCACAGGTAGAGAGGGAAAGACAGCTCCCACATTGTTGTGGGAGGGGATCCCAGAGAGGGAAATCAGCACAGGTAAGGGGCAGTGGGGTATTAACTTTGAAGTTATTCCTACCCCGTTCATGTTCTTGTCCAGTGAGAGGAGTTCTTTCAAACTTCCTCTGGAGGGATTGATCTTTGACTGATCCCAGATTGGTTGCTTGGGCCCACAACAGAGCCCCTCCTTTTGGTGGGGCCTTTCTGAACAAAGAAAGCTCACCTGGAATTTCTACCTAGCCCATGCCCAGGAAAGTTAGACAAAGAACTCTAGGTTCCCAAATGGGGAGCTGGATGGAGGCATGGCGCTGGGAAACTCTTGCCTTTGAAACCAGGCCCCTTGTGAACTCGGGAAGACAGGTTTTTTTTACTTAACATAGTTCCTCAATATGCCTTTCAACTATTGCCGTAGAGTTGAATATTTTTATCTAGCATTGGTTTTAGTAGAGGTGTCTCTTGTTTACCTTTTTAATCTGTAGAATATTTGTGAGCTAAATTACTAAAGCAAAATTGAAAAGAAAGCTTTGCTTTTGTACTTGTACTTTTCTTGCAAAAACAACTTAAATAAGATACTTAGACTCTTTGAATAAATATTTATCTACCTGGGCAATACTGACTTTTTGGGCCAGGATATTATTTGTTGTGAGAAACTATCCTGCCCCTTGTGTGATATTTATTAGCATCCCAGGCCTCTACCCACTAGATGTCAGCAGCATCCTCCCTTCCCATGCCTGCTTTCTACCTTAACCTATGATAACCAAAAACTACATCCAGACATTGACAAATATCTCTGGGGAGCAAAATCTCTCCTCCTCACTGAGAGTCGCTGTTTAAGGTGAAATAGCTAATATAAAAATAAAATGAGCAGTTTCCATAAATTTGTAATAGCTGTTAAACATTCAGAACTCTTTTAAAACAGTCATTAACGTTTCAGTAATTTATATTCCAATTATACTAAAATTGTGATTTTTAAATTTAGAAGTTTTGCAGTACTGCTTATACTTTATCTGCTCTGGATAGCAGCAATCAATTCTGAGTGTCAAGTGTGACTTTTTTTTTCCCTCATGGACATCAAAATGGTTTTGTGTGATCATCGGATGGGAATGGCACTAAAGCATTCTAACCAAAGATTAGTGGTGAAAACTGCTGAAGTCTGTTTCTCAGCTTACCTCTGGTTATCAGAGGAATACAAACAAATCATTAATTTCACTCTCTCCCACTTTTCCCATCCTAGTATTATGTAATATACCTTATTCTTAAAGCTATTATATTGACATAATTGACTGATAGGGCACTGATTCCTAAGAAATCAATAATGCATGAACATTACTGGAAATCTAGAGTACACTCTGAATAATTGTGAGGTAACAGGGCCTAAGGCTTGATTGGAAATTACATATAGGAATGCCTATGACATTCATCATTAAGATTTTTAAGAAAATCTGTGAGTCTAATATTTAATTTTTACATGAGACTGTTTATTTATTTATTTATTTTTGAGACAGAGTCTTGCTCTGTCACCCAGGCTGGAGTGCACTGGCACAATCTCGGCTCACTGCAACCTCCACCTCCCGGGTTCAAGCAATTCTCTGCCTCAGCCTCATGAGTAGCTGAGATTACAGGCACCCACGCCCAGCTAATTTTTGTATTTTTAGTAGAGACAGGGTTTCACTATCTTGGCGAGGCTGGTCTTGAACTCTTGACTTTGTGATCCACCCACCTCCTAAAGTGCTGGTTTATAGGAGTGAGTCACCATGCCTGACTTCCTGAGACTAATTAAATAGCACTTATAGAACTCACTCAGTAATGGAATACTGAATTTGGAATTTGCCTGTGTACTTTAACTCACATCACAGAGGAACCTTGAGCTGATCTTTTCTTTTCCTTAGTCATGAAAAATACAAATGCATCATGGCCATTTGTTTTGTGATGTGGCCATTGATTTAATCACTTTTAAAAAGATTATCTCACCTTAAAATCTGTATTAATTATCTATTGGTTGAATAACAGATTACATAAATCAAGTAGCATAAGATATGGAAAATATCTAATGTCACCTGTAATTTATACAGGTCAAGAATTTGGGAGTGATTTAGTTGGGTGATTCAGGTTCAGGATCTCTCAAGTCTCACTCAGTCAAGATGTTAACTTGGGCCAGAATCATCAGAAGGCTTGACTTAGACTGCAGAATCATTTTGCCAGAAGGCTTTCTCATCATGTCTGGAAAACCTATGCTAGCTGTTGGCAATAGGCTTTAGTCCCTCCTAACCTGGATCTTCTTTAAGAGTGCTGGTAAATTCTCATGGTATGGCAACTGGCTTTTACAAAATGAGTGATCCAAGAGAGATCAAGGAGGACAACACTCTGCTTTTTTTGACCTAGTATCAGTTGTCACATGCCATCATTTTTGCAATCTTTGATTGGTTGCAGTGTGCTACTGCAAGTCCTCTGAGAAACAGAGAGAACTAGTAGAGGCTGGGAGAACTGACAGTCCATGAAAGCATTGACAGACTATGCTGGTCTGACTCTGAGTGAAGGAAGGAGGGAAAGATGTGGGGGGGATCAGATAGAAGTGTTTTAGATTGTACTGTGGTTCTTAGCAACGTTTGGCAAGGCAGGTCTCCCAGGAACAGAACTGCTTTAGTGTCTCAGTTGACCTCAGTCATTGGCTTGGGAGAAGCCTGTGAGAAGTGTGTCTTTGGCATAAACATTGTGATGGATTTCAGATCACATTAGATGAAAATATTCATAATGCAGCCTATAAGAGGTCTACAAGATGTATTCTGACGGTAGGCACAGTCAACTTTTTACTCCACACAGCTTTACTTCTTCACAAAATTTTGAGAAGCAGCTTCCCTATGGTTCTTGTTAACCTTACTTTCTGATGAGAAACTTAGAACAAGGAGGTTACTGGGACAAACAATGGTGTACAACTCTGCAGTTGATCTTAGGAACACAATTGGAACTCATTCCCTCCCTCCTCCACTGTCCATTCCAAATTCCTCGCACCTTCAGCTATCACTTTGAAAGGTCTTCGTGGTGGGATCAAAACCATTGATCTCAAGGATCTTGAACCCTTGATAATGATGTTCTTCTTAACCTGCAAAGTTTGCACTTGTCTGTTCTGTTTAAATGTGTCAAGGATTTGAAAGGAAGTACTGAGTGAGTTACCTGGATTTCTCATGTTATTATCCCTTCTTGTTCCCGTTGTACAAAAGAAGCCTTGAAGCTTAAGTTCAATTACACCTGCCAATGTAGTGACTCATCCTTTTGCCTACCGTTCCCTGGGAACAAATATATGTGCTCTTGTAGCAGCTGCCATTTGTAGCTCAATGACACTTTGAGAGAATACCCCCTTCGCGGGGACCAGAATCTTTAAACCTGAAGAGCTCAGAGTTTGTTCAATGGGGACAAGAATCAAACCATCTTTAATTGGGTCATTGGGAGTTATGGTAAGTTAGGGTACTCCAGATTCTATCCTTTGTTCTAGAACCCACATATTTTTCCTTTTGGGGACACAATATCATAGAGGGGTGTCTGATTTAATGAATACACTGCATCCCGAAGGATGGCATCCCATCCTTTCAGAGTTCTGCTCTGATTTCATGCTTTATTTACATCTTTAGAAACCCAATCCATAAGTTTATGAAGTTACCTAGTTCTAGAAGTCATGGTATGTTGATCACACTACTCTACCTCTTTCACTGTGAAGTAAGTCCTCTGGTTAAATGCTATTGTACATGAGATTTCTTGGCTGTGGAGCAGGTATTCTATAAGCCTGTGGATAGGTTGAGCCTCTGTGAGTTGGAAAGAAATACCCTTATCCAGAATAACTTCTGTTCCTTTGAAGACGACCTGTTGTTGGTCCTTCCAAGGGGCCTGATGTATTCAACTTGGTTTCTTGGAGGAATAATGCCATATTGGAAGCTCAGTGTTGGCTTCTTTTGCTGAGTTGGATATTTAGAGGAGGCAGCAATAGTTAGATTAGCTTTGGGAGTTTACGTTGTTGGGTCCATATTACAGTTCCTGCCACTGTGGCCTCTATGTTCATGTGCCCATTGTGCTAGTTCTGGGCTGGCTGATAACATCAACCAAAGTCCTTTTGAGTATTTCATCTCTCAGTCCCTTTCTGTGGTGGTTGCTTTCTGGTAAGCATTAATGAATGATTCAAAAATCTACATATTCCATGTCCTCGCACATATGTTTACCCAACTGCCTCTATCAACTAAATTCATGACTTCCTGTGAGTAAATCCATTTTGGTTGCCTATAAAATGTTGCTAGTTATTACAGTAATTGTGGCCTCATGGCTTCTGGAGATTAAGTCCCAATCCTAGTCCTATGTATATGAAACATGCTGAGTGCCTCCTTAAAAGTGCAAGCCTTCTGGGAAATAATAACATTAAGTATTTATTAGTCATACACAACTTATTGTGAATTGATTTTTCTTCCTAGTATCATCTACAGAACTGGGTACTGAGAAAAGAAAATTCTGATGGTTAGGGTGGATGAATGGAGGTGGAGAACAGTGTAGGAAAATATAATAATGGAATCCGGACCACCTATTTTGGAGAAAATCCTGACACTTTGCTTGCCTTTGGACAAGCAGGACATACAAATAAATAAGCAAAATGGGTACTTGGAAGTGAGGACATTAGGAAGGGAAAGTGACTGGAAAGGGACAGGGAAAAACATGAGAATAAACGTCACAATTTGAGACATAGTGTTACCACAATTTTGGGATTCCTATTTTTGACCAATAACTGTAAATGATATTTTTTCAATAACATATTTTCTTGCAGAAAAGGATAAACTGTTTCTGGTAATCTCTCTCTATATTGAGTTCAAATTTGATTAAGTGGAAGAGACATATGCTTAGGAAAATTTCCTATGTTGCTACTGATTATATGGCCTTGAAGCAAGTAACACTCTTGAGTCTCTCTGAGCCTTAGTTTTCACATCTATGAAAATGGAGCATAAATACCTAACTTGCATAGTTACTATGCAAATTAGAAGAGATAATAAATGCTTATAAAACATGTGGCACATAGGACATGTATTTTAGTGTTTGACTATTTGAAGACTGGGTTCAAATCCTGTGTCTGCCACTTAGAAGTGTGACCCTGCTAAGTTTTCTAGCCTCTTAGCCCCCTCTTCCTCTTCTGTAAAATGGAGACATAAATAATACCTAGATTTATTGTTCGTTTTTGATTGAATAAAATAATGCATTAAAACCTTTAGTGTAATGCGTGACACACAGTACATGCTTAATAGACATTTACAGTTACATCATGTCTTTAAAAAGTAGCTATTATTGGTTTCCATAACATCAATATAAGGTCCTTTTAGGCTACTTCTTGCATCCAATAAACTGTCTAAAATGGTAAAACAAGAATAAACTTGTAAAGTTCAGCAATCTAAGGGTAGAATACACTTAATTTCAGTGGGGAGTACATTCAGAAACTTTTCTTTAGGAAATAAATTCCTAAGTTTATATTGCAGTTATTAGCTTTCATATAATCTTAGTGATGATATTATTTTAATAGGACACACTATTCTCTATCTATGTAGACACTACAGCTGTTAAACAAGAAACATACGTCAGCTGTTTAAAATATTGAACTATGAGTCAGAAAAACCTTGGGTTCTGACTCTAGCTCTATTACTCATTAGTCACGCAATCTTGCAAGTCGCATAGTATCTCTGAGCTTATATCCTCACTTATATAAAAGAAAACAATTATTCCTGCCCTTGAATGAAGTATCTGTGAAAACACTTTGAGAATGTAAGATAGTTCTTGAATTACTATTAATAATGTGCACCAACTTGAGAAAAACCGTCATCAAGCAATGATATTTTACATGTCAATACAATAAACTATAAATACCTTTGGAATCCAAATATTTCAGGTACTGAAGTAGTGAAATTTGGGAATTTCATATGCCACTATAGAAAAAACTCATCTCCAGCTTCCAAATTCCCCTGAGGAAAAGGCTGTTGCAACAGTGAAATGGCTTTTCTGGCCTCTCTCGTTTTTGACTCACATCTAAATATCAAAGACAAAATAAAAGGAAAAAAACCCACATGCAGCTTTTCCTGTAGAGCTAATGTGTGAAAAGCAGTGTCTGCATTTGATGTGTGCCAAAAGCAAATTTGAACAGTTAAAGGAAGAATCTGAATTAGGTGCCACTGCGTGTTTGCCCTATTTGCAGAGTGGCTACACACCAAGTGAGTTTTAGTCTCCATTATCTTGACACCTTTGAGTTTAAACCAGTCTACCATGAGATTTGGGCACACCCACAGTGCCTCTAGGCATTTTCCTGATACAACACATTGTCTGTGTTTCCTTTCTCATGACAATAAACATGATTTCCAAGTGATGCGATTATGGTATCCCAAACATATAGAAATCATATTATTTCCCCCCAGAAACCAAGATTTGTGTAAAATTAAAATGTGTTACATAGGAGGATCACTTGTTTAGCCAGACAAATAGAGAAACATGTATTTCTTAAAGAAAGTATCATTTGATTCCTGCTGTCAATTTCCTGGATTCTGCCTATCATTTTGGCTGAGGGTTGGCACTTCAAAACAAGTGCAAATGAAACCCACCTCTATTCTGCCATTGACACACATTGGCAGGTGTCTTTTTGACAGGTGTCATTCTGCTGTTTCTATATAAAGGTACTTTTTGTTCCTTCTGGGCATTTTCTCTCTGGCATTTTTCTCCGGTAACTTCTCGTTTCCTATCATGGCCAATTTGTTTGAAAACTATGTTATTGCTGATCAGCTTCTTTCTCTAAGGAAAGAGTAAGAAAAGAATGACCTATTGGAATATCATTTTTATAAAAACATGCCATTTGTGGGTCATAGATGGAGTATAGGTGATGGAGTTGCTGACGGGACTTGAAGAGAGAGGTATCTTTAGGACTCTAGAAGAGAGAAAGGCCCTGGACCCTTTAGCAGTAGTTCTTGTTTAGTAAGGAAATGACAGCCAAGTTTTCTGATTGGTGTGGCTTTCTAATGTTGGCTTTCCTGGAGTTTGCTTCTTTAGATTTGCTTCCAGTGGGCTAAAACCTCCCCCTGTGATTTCCAGAATAGCTATGTTTTTCTGCAACAGAAGGTAGGACATGTGTAGGCCATCAATGTGGTTTCTTAATCCAGGTTCATTGGCACTATGGTAAATAGACATCTCTCTATGAGTCTGATGGCATTATTGTAATTTTATTATTATTTTTTTGAGTCAGTCTCACACTGCTACCTGGGCTGGAGTGCACGCAATAACACCATCTAGGCTCACTACAACCCCTCTCTCCCAGGTTCTAGAGATTCTCCTGCCTCAGCCTCCTGAGTAGCTGGGATTACCAGTGCCTGCCACCACACCTGCTAATTTTTTGTATTTTTAGTAGAGACGAGGTTTCACTATATTGGCCAGGCTGGTCTTGAACTCCTGACCTCGTGATCTGCCGGCCTCAGACTCCCAAAGTGCTGAGATTACAGGCGTGAACCATCGTGCCTGGTCTGTTCTGTTTTTTACATAAGCATTTTAATGGGAAAATCAGAGGAAACATACCAGGCATTACTATCTTGCCATTCTAATCTGCATTAACAACTACTTAAGTGTTACTTTCCAATTTTTCATTCCATTGTTGGCTTATTAAGAAATCATAGTGCTTATTAATATCTATTCTGTATTTCCCCTGAGATAGTGTGTTTTCACTCCAAGACAGAATTGAGCCTGCCATGTGAGAAGCTTCTTACTGGCATAGTGCCACCCACAGCAACTTTCACTTGCTTTGGAGATTATCATCACTGCTTGCTGAAGAATAAGGACAAAGAAAACTGGGATTTAGGTTCAGTAATATGACTTCCTTGTTAAAAGTTCCATGAGAATGGGCACGCTGTATTTCTTGATCATTTCTGCTTTGCCAGCATTGCTATAATATCTGACATGTGATAGACACATAATAAATGTGTTGAAAGAACTCCTCTTGTTTCTGAAAATTGTATCTCAAGCCCTAAGATTAGAGTGATGCTCTGGAGGCTGTGTTTCTTTTTGGGGAAAAAGTTTATATAAGAAGGATTTTTCCCCCATTAAAAAGTATACAAAAGAGCATTTCAAAAATAATGTGAGAAAATTAATGTCTCAAAAAATACAAATATTCCTAAAAAATATCTCAGAAGAAGACAAACATGCAGCCAACAATCATATAAAAAGTAGCTCAATGAACTGCTCATTAGAGAAATGCAAATTAAAACCATAATGTGATACTATCTCATATTAGTCAGAATGGTTATTATTAAAAAGTGAAAAAAAAAACAGATGCTGGTGAGGTTGTGGAGAAAAAGGAACACTTATACACCATTGGTGGGAGTGTATATTAGTTCAACTATTGTGGAAGACAGAGTGGCAATTCCTCAAAAACCTAAAGACAGAACTACTATTAGACCCAGTAATCCCATTATTGGGTATATACCCAAAGGAATGTAAATTGTTCAATTATAAAGACAAATGCATGCACATGTTAATTGCACTATTCGCAATAGCAAAGACATGGCATCAACCCAAATGCCCATCAACGATAGACTGGATAAATAAAATGTGGTACATATCCACCATGGAATGCTATGCAGCCATAAAAAAAGAATGATATCAAGTCCTTTGCATGGACATGGGTGGATATAGAAGATATTATCCTTAGCAAACTATCTCAGAAGCAGAAAACCAAATACCATATATTCTCACTTAGAAGTGAGAGCTAAATGATGAGAATACATGGAACAGAGGGGAACAACACACACTGGAGCCTATCAGAGGGTGAATGGTGAGAGGAGGTGGAGGATCAGGAAAAATAACTAATGGGTACTACGTTTAATAGCTGGATGATGAAATAATCTGTACGACAAACCCCCGTGAAACACGTTTACCTGTGTAACTAGCCTGCACGTGTACCCCTGGACTTAAAAGCTTTTAAAAAATATTTACCATATTAGGGAAAACATTAGAGCATAGGTCATGTGAGCTGAGACTCTGGAGACAGATTGAATTAAGCTTTTCCTGCAGTGCCTTTGGATCAGATTCAAAATTGGACTACAGGATTGGTAATAGCACCTGTAACTTGAATATTGGGCAGATTTTATGAACTGATAACATTTAAAGCATATATTAAGTGAAAAAAGGAAAGGAAGTTCTTATTAAGCAGCAGAGTGGAGGTAGAGATACCTAGGTGTAAATCTAGATATTTCAATTTCCTTTCTTTAGAAGCTTCAGGTCTTCAAATTTGATATTAAGAAAGCAAGACCACCTAACTTGATAGTTTAGCTTCAGCTTACCATTTCACTCTTTTCGAAAGTTCGTTGCTAGGATTTGAGATGTTCCTCAGATTTCTCTAACCCCCAAAATGTCTGACCCATGGGATTTTGTGCAGAGAGTTTATTTTATTTATTTATTTATTTACTCATTTTTGTTTCTTTGTTTTTGAGACACAGTCTCATTCTGTTGCCCAGGCTGGAGTGCAATGGCGTGATCTCAGCTCACTGCTCCTTCCACCTCCTGGGTTCAAGCAACTCTCTGCCTCAACATCCTGAGTAGGTGGAATTACAGGCTTCTGCCACAACACCTGGCTAATTTTTGTATTTTTAGTAGAGATGGGGTTTCACCATCTTGGTAAGGCTAGTCTTGAACTCCTGACCTTGTGATGCACCCACCTCTGCCTTCCAAAGTGCTGGGATTACAGGCATGAGCCACTGCAGCCAGCCAGAGAGTTTATTTTTGAAAGTGATTCCAAGAAGAAGAGCAGGAGACTGAGACAAGTGGAGTAAGGCATCTGATTTAAAACAAACAAACAATCCAAAAACACTGATGAGCAGAGAACAAATTATATGCAGCAACATTAATTTATTAAACCTTGAATGTGTATATCTTTGTGTATATCTGGCAATGGTGGAGTAAACAAAATGCTTAACGATATTCAGAATGGCCAAGGTAAAAGAGAAGGTACAACTCAGAGTTGGTTTTGTTACTGGTAAACAGCATTGGTTATTGGGAACAAGGCTAAAACACAGACTACAGTGAGTTGTGCTTTAATGCTCCTTGTGGAAATTATCATTCTCCACATATTTTACCCTTTGTTTTATCTCTTCTCTTCCACACTCCCTTCTTCTTTCTTCTAGAACACACATACACACACACACACACACACACACACACAAGCATTTGCACATGCACACCGAGTTTTGCAGGTGCCCAGAAAAAAAAAACAAAGTGAAAGGCAAGTCTCATTAGAAGGTTGCTACTTTATTTCCCTTGCATCAGCCTGAGTTTTGCTCTACCTCTGGGATTGGAGCATTATCTGAATTTTGTTACTGATTAATTTGATCCACAAATTTTAAAGCAAACCTCTGCTTTTTTCTATACCATACATCAATAAGACATGGGTACATTTTCAAATCTTTCCCAATCCTTAGAGAATGTGTACCCATGATTTTCAGCAGGGTCTTTTGAGTGCTATTTAAAATTTTAACCAGTTGCCTGTCTGGTTGTTATTGGTGGCTATAGGTCCAAGTTGTGAATTTAGCAGAGAAATATACACACTAGATATTTCAAAACTATTGGTCTATGTAGTATAAAATAGTTCCAGTTATAGACATAAATGAGAATGTCCAGAGAGATTGTATAGAAATAGGAAATAAGAGGTCTGAGAATGGAACCTTGGGGGAACTGCAACACTTAAGGGGAAGTAAAAGAAAAAAGGATAAATGAAAGAAACCAACGAATCTATTACAACGCTATGAGGAAAGCCAAGATCAAGCAGTATCATGAAAGCCAAGGAAAGAAAGTTTTTCTAGGAGAATAAAGTCAGCAGGATCAAATGCCAGTGAGAGGGAAAGTAAAGTGGAGAGATGACTAAAAGGAGACCATTTAATTTGTACATCCGAGCACAGGTTTCAGTAGAGTTTTGAAAGTGGCAGTAACATGACTGTGGGTTGAAGACTGAGGGAAAAGTAAGCTTGTCTTTCAAAAACTTTAATGTTATGGTAAGGAAAAATGCAACAGAGAAGTAAAATTCAGAAAGACTTTGTCATTATGGTTGATGGTTTTGTTTTATTTTAAAATAAAAAATACTTCAGCATGATGGATAGAGAGGGGAGGAAGAAAAGGGAAAAAGCAAATAAACTTTGTATTGTGTAGGAAAGGATGAGATGAGGCATAAGGTGGAGGAATTTGTCTTGGTAAGGCACAGGGACATTGTCCACTGGGACAAGAAGGAGATTAGGTTTTAAGTGAATTGAGAAATCATAGGAGGTATGGGGAAGAAAAGAAATCGTACAAGGTATATGTTTGTTGGCACAAAAAAATCTACTTTAAAAAATATTATTATACTTTAAGTTCTGGGAGACATGTGCAGAACGTGCAGGTTTGTTACATAAGTATACACATGCCATGGTCGTTTGCTCCACCCATCAACCCGTCATCTACATTAGGTATTTCTCCTAATGCTTTCCCTCCCCTAGCTCCCACCCCCTAACAGGCCCTGGTATATGATGTTCCCCTCCCTGTGTCCATGTGTTCTCATTATTCAACTCCCATTTACGAGTGAGAACATGATGCAGTGTTTGGTTTTCTGTTCCTGTGTTAGCTTGCTGACAATGATGGTTTCCAGGTTCACCCATGTCCCTACAAAGTACATAAACTCATTGTTTTTTATGGCTGGATGGTATTCCATGGTGTATATGTGCCACATTTTCTTTAATCTATCATTGATGGGCATTTGGGTTGGTTCCAAGTCTTTGCTATTGTGAACACTGCTGCAATAAACATATGTGTGCATGTATCTTTATAGTAGAATGATTTCTAATCCTTTGGGTATATACACAGTAATGGGATTGCTGGGTCAAATGGTATTTCTGGTTCTAGATCCTTGAGGAATCACCACACTGTCTTCCACAATAGTTGAACTAATTTATACTCCCATCAAGAGTGTAAAGGTGTCCCTATTTCTCCACATCCTCTCCAGCATCTGTTTTCTCCATACTTTTTAATGATCACGATTCCAACTGGCATGAGATGGTATCTCAATATGCTTTTGATTGTATTTCTCTAATGACCAGCAATGATGAGCTTTTTATTCTTGTTTCTTGGCTGCATAAATGTCTTCTTTTGAGAAGTCTCTGTTCATATCCTTCATCCAATTTTTGATGGGGTTGTTTTTTTTATATAAATTTGTTTAAATTCTGTGTAGATTCTGGATATTAGCCCTTTGTCAGATGGATAGATTGCAAGCATTTTCTCTTATTCCATAGGTTGCCTGTTAACTCTGATGATAGTTTCTTTTGCTGTGCAGAAGCTCTTTAGTTTACTTTTATCCCATTTGTCTGTTTTGGCTTTTGTTGCCATTGCTTTTGGTCTTTTAGACATGAAGTCTTTGCACATGCCTATGTCCTGATTGGTAATGCCTAGGCTCTCTTCTAGGGTTTTTATGGTTTTAGGTCTTTTGTCTATGTCTTTAATCCATCTTGAGTTAATTTTTGTATAAGGTATAAGGAAGGGGTCCAGTTTCAGTTTTCTTCATATGGCTAGCCAGGTTTCCCAACACCATTTATTAAACAGGGAATCCTTTCCCCATTGCTTGTTTTTGTCAGGTTTGTCAAAGATCGGATTGTTTTAGATGTGTGGTGTTATTTCTGAGACCTCTGTTCTGTTCCATTGGTCTATATCTCTGTTTTAGTACCACTACTGTGCTGTTTTGGTTACTATAGCATTGTAGTATAGTTCAAAGTCAGGTAGTGTGATGTCTCCAGCTTTGTTCCTTTTTCTTAGGATTGTCTGGGCTATATGGGCTCTTTTTGATTCCATATAAAATTTAAAGTAATTTTTTCTAATTCTGTGAAGAAAGACAATGTTAGCTTGATGGGGATAGCATTGAATCTATAAATTACTTTGGACAGGATGACCATTTTCACGATATTGATCCTTCTTATCCATGAGCATAAAATGTTTTTCCATTTCTTTGTGTCCTCTTATTTCCTTGAGCAGTGGTTTGTAGTTCTTCTTTAAGACATCCTTCACATCCCTTGTAGGTGGTATTCCTAGGTATTTTATTCTCTTTGAAGTGATTGTGAATGGGAGTTCACTCATGATTTGGTGCTCTGTTTTTCTATTATTGGTGTATAAGAATGATTGCTAATTTTGCACATTGATTTTGTATCCTGAGACTTTGCTGAAGTTGCTTATCAGCTTAAGGAGATTTGGGTCTGAGACAATGGGGTTTTCTAAATATACAGTGATGTCATCTGCAGACAAGTACAATTTGACTTGCTCTTTTTCTATTTGAATTCCCTTGCTTTCTTTCTCTTGCCTGATTGCCCTAGCCAGAATTCCAATACTATGTTGAATTGAATAGGAGTGGTAAGAAAGGGCATCCTTGTCTTGAGCTGGTTTTCAAAAGGAATACTTCCAGCTTTTTTCCATTCGGTATGATATTGGCTGTGGGTTTGTTGTAAATAGCTCTTACTATTGTAAGAAACTTCCATCAACACCTAGTTTATTGAGAGAATTTAGCTGAAGGGGTGTTAAGTTTTATTGAAGGTCTTTTCTGCGTCTATTGAGATAATCGTGGTTTTTGTCTTTGTTTCTGTTTATGTGATGGATTACGTTTATTGATTTGCATATATTGAACCAGCCTTGCATTCTAGGGATGAAGCTGACTTGATCATGATGGGTAAGCTTTTGGATTTACTGCTAAATTTGATTTGACAGTATTTTATTCAGTATTTTCTCATCACTGTTCATCAGGGATATAGGCCTGAAGTTTTCTTTTTTTGTTGTGTCTCTGCCATATTTTGGTATCAGGATGATGCTGGCCTCATAAAATGAGTTAGGGAGGAGGTCCTTTTTTCTATTGTTTGGAATAGTTTCAGCAGGAATGGTACCAGCTCCTCTTTGTACATCTGGTAAAATTTGACTGTGAATCTGTCTGGTCCTGGGATTTTTTGGTTGGTAGGTTACTAATTACTGTCACAATTTTAGACCTTTTTATTGGTCTATTCAGGGATTCAACTTCTTTTTGTCAGTCTTGGGAGGGTGTACGTGTCCAGGAATGTATCCATTACTTCCAGATTTTCTAATTTATTCATGTAGAGGTGTTTATAATATACTCTAATGGTACTTTGTATTCCTGTATGATCAGCGGTGATCTCTCCTTTATCATTTTTTATGGTGTCTATTTGATTCTTCTCTCTTTTCTTCTTTATTAGTCTATCTATTTTGTTGATCTTTTCAAAATACCACCTTCTGGATTCATTGATTTTTTTAAGGGTTTTTGTGTCTCCACCTCCTTCAGTTCTGCTCTGATCTTAGTTATTTCTTGTCTTATGCTAGCTTTTGAATTTGTTTGCTCTTGCGTCTCTAGTTCTTTTAATTGTGATGGTAGGGTATCAATTTTAGACCTTTCCTGCTTTCTCCTGTGGGCATTTAGTCTTATAAATTTTTCTCTAACCAGTGCTTTAGCTGTGTCCCAGAGATTCTGGTATGTTGTGTCTTTGTTCTCATTGGTTTCAAAAAACGTATTTCTTTCTGCCTTAATTTCATTGTTTACCCAGTAGTCATTCAGAAGAAAGTTGTTTAGTTTCCATGTAGTTGTGCCATTCTGAGTGAGTTTCTTAATCCTGAGTTCTAATTTGATTGCACTGTGGTCTGAGAGACTGGTTATGATTTTCATTCTTTTGCATTTGCTAAGAAGTTAATTACTTCCAAATTATGTGGTCGATTTTAGAATAAGTGCAATGTGGTGTTGAGAAGAATGTATATTCTGTGGATTTGGAGTGGAGAGTTCTGTAGATGTCTCTATTAGGTCCTCTTGGTCCAGAGCTGAGTTCAAGTCCTGAATATCCTTGTTAATTTTCTTTCTCATTGATCTGTCTAATACTGACAATGGAGAGCTAAAGTGTCCCACTATTATTGCATGGGAGGCTAACTCTCTTTGCAAGTCTCTGAGAATTTGCTTTATGAATCTGGGTGCTCCTGTATTTGGTGCACACATGTTTAGGACAATTAACTCTTGTTGCACTGATCCCTTTACCATTATGTAATGCCCTTTTTTTGTCTTTTTTTATCTTTGTTGGCTTAAAGTGTGTTTTATCAGACTACGATTGGAACCTCTCCTCTTTTTTGCTTTCCATTTGCTTGGTAAATATTCCTCCATCTCTTTATTTTGAGCCTATATGTGTCTTTGTATGGAGATGGGTCTCCTCAATATAGAGCATAATGGGTCTTGACTCTTTATCCAATTTGCCAGTGTGTGTCTTTTAATTGGGGCATTTAGTCCAGTTACATTTAAGTTTAATATTGTTATGTATGAATTGGATTCTGTCATTATGATTCTATCTGGTTATTTTGCTCGTTAGTTGATGCAGTTTCTTCATGGTGTCTATGGTCTTTACAATTTGGTATGTTTTTGCAGTGGCTGGTTGTTTCTTTCCATGTTTATTGCTTCATTCAGGAGCTCTTGTAAGGCAGGCCTGGTGGTGACAAAATGTCTCAGCATTTGCTTATCTGTAAAGGATTGTATTTCTCCTTTACTTATAAAGCTTAATTTGTCTTAGATATGAAATACAAAATTCTAAGTTGAAAATTCTTTTAAGATTGTTGAATATTGGCCACCACTCTCTCCTGGCTTGTAGGGTTTCTTCAGAAAGATCCCTGGTTAGTCTGATGGGCTTCCCTTTATTGGTAACCTTTCCTTTCTCTCTGGCAGCTCTTAACATTTTCCCTCATTTCAACCTTGGTGAATCTGACAATTATGTGTCTTGGGGTGACTTTTCTTGAGGACTATCTTTGTGGTGTTCTATTTCCTGAATTTGATTGTTGGCCTGTTTTACCAGATTGGGGAAATTATCCTGGATAATATCCTGAAGAGTGTTTTCCAACTTGGTTCCATACTCCCTGTTACTTTCAGGTACACTGATCAAACGTAGGTTTGGTCTTTTCATATAGTCTCATATTTCATGGAGACTTTGTTCGTTTTGTTTCATTCTTTTTTCTCTAATCTTGTTTTCAGGCTTTAATTCATTAAGTTGATCTTCAGTCTCTAATATACATTCTTTTGCTTGATCGATTCAGCTATTGATACTTGTGTATGCTTCACAAAGATCTCATTGTGTTTTTCAGCTCCGTCAGGTCATTTATGTTCTTCTCTAAACTGGTTATTCTAGTTAGTAATTCCTCTAACCTTTTCCCAAGGTTCTTAGCTTCCTTGCATTGGGTTAGAACATGCTCTTTTAGCTGTAAGGAGTTTGTTATTACCCACCTTCTGAAGCCTTCTTCTATCAATTAGTCAAACTCATTCTCCATCCAGTTTTGTTCTCTTGCTGGTGAGGAGTTGTAATCCTTTGGAGGAGAAGAGGCATTCTAGTTTTTGGAATTTTTGGCTTTGTGATGGGTTTTCCTTATCTTCGTGGATTTATCTACCTTTGTTCTTTGATGTTGGTGATCTTTGGATGGGGTTTCTGTGTGGAAATCCTTCTTGTTGATGTTGATGCTATTCCTTTCTGTTTGTTAGTTTTCCTTCTAATAAGCCCCTCTGCTACAGGTCTGCTGGAGTTTGCTGGAAACTGTTTGGAAACTCCAGACCCTGTTTGCTTGGGTATCACCAGCAGAGGCTGCAGAATAGCAAAGATTGCTGCCTGTTTTTCCTTTAGAAGCTACCTCCCAGAGAGGCACTGGCCAGAGGCCAGCCAGAGGTCTCCTGTATGAGTTGTCTATCATCCCCTGCTGGGAGGCGTCTCCCAGTCAGAAGTCATAGGGGTCAGGGACCCACTCGAGGAGGCAGTCTGTCTCTTAGCAGAGCTCGAGCACTGTGCTTGGACATCTGCTGCTCTCTTCAGAGCTGGCAGGCAGAAATGTTTATGTCTGCTGAAGCTGCAGCCACAGCTGCACCTTCCCTCAGGTTCTCTGTCCCAGGGAGATGGGAATTTTATCTATAAGCCCCTGACTGGGACTGCTGCCTTTCTTTCAGAGTTGCCCTGCCCAGAGAGGAGGAATCTAGAGAGCCAGTTTGGCTACAGTGGCTTTGCTGAGCTGCAATGGGCTCTGCCCAGTTTTAACTCCCCAGTGGCTTTGTTTGCACTGTGAGGGGAAAAAGGCCTATTCAAGCCTCAGTAATGGTGGATACCCCTCCCCACAAGAAGCTCGAGCTTCCCAGGTTGACTTCAGACTGCTGCACTGGCAGCAAGAATTTCAAGCCAGTGGGTCTTAGCTTGCTGGGCTCTGTAGCGCTGGGGTCCACTGAGCTAGACCACTTGGCTCCCTGGCTTCAGCCACTTTTCCAGAGGAGTAAATGGTTCTGTCTCACTGGTGTTCCAGGCACCATTGGGGTATGAAAAATAAACTCCTTCAGCTAGCTCAGTGTCTGCCCAAAATGGCTGCTCAGTCTTCTGCTTGAAACCCAGGGTCCTGGTGGTGTAGGTACCAGAGGGAATATCCTGGTCTGTGGGTTGCAAAGACAGTGAGATAAGCATAGTGTCTAGGCCGGAATACAACATTCCTCATGGCACAGTCCCTCATGGCTTCCCTTGGATAAGGGAGGGAGTTCCCCAACCCCTTGCACTTCCTAGGTGAGGCAATGACCCACTCTGCTTTGGCTTGTCCTCCATGGGCTGCACCCACTGTCTAATCAGTCCTGGTGAGATGCAACAGGTACCTCAGTTGGAAATGCAGAAATCACCTGCCTTCTGCATTAATCTCACTGGGAGCTGCAGACTGGAGCTGTCCCTATTCGGCCATCTTGCCAGCCACCACACATCTACTATTATCTCTTTTCTTTTTGTAGTAGATAACATGTATGAGCCAAGTAATAAATATGTTTTAGTTTTTAAATTATTTTCTGAAAGTAATTGAGATAATTTATAACTAATCTATTAAGAAATCATAGAAACTATTGATTCTTATATGATAGATTGTTTCGCAGTTTGTTAACTTTTAATTTGCCTTTTTCTCTGATAAATTTTTGAAAGCACAAATTTTCTCAATATTTTCCCATAATGCTCCTTCATTTTAATTAAATAGAACTGGATTTGAAGTTCACCATATTTTAAATTTTCATATGTATTTCAATAAATGATACTTATTACATAAAATTTTCCATAGCAAAAAAGCATACTATTGAGAGTATATATTATGCTTTTCATGAAATGGAATGTTCTAAAATTTACATAGAAACTGTGTTTCAAAGAAGGATTTTAATGACACAAGAAAGTCATTATTAAATTGATAATTTTAAATGATAATTTTTCAGCTAAATCAATTTATTTTGGATTGTTTGCCTCCATCAGAATGCTAGTAATAGAATTTCAGTTATTTTCCTTCTTTATTATTTTTGTCTAATGCTTCATTCTTAAAACTCCTTCATTTGAAAAGCTGGTTTTATAACTTTCTTATTACTCATTACATGTTTACCCATCATGTTTCTTAAACTACTCACAAAACTTTCAAAATGTCTTCCTTCATAATATTTGTTCTCAACATGAGTACAGTAAATAAATAATTTCTAAAATTCCTGTTCTTTTACATAAATGAAATCTCAGGTAAAACCTCTTACTTATAACAAGAAAACATAGATGGTAAGTTTGGATGGAAACACTCTGCATTTGCAGAAACAACATTGTTACATTTCAGAGCAGGTGTCTTTTCATAGATGGATTTAACGTTTCTTTCTCCAAATGACATCTGTGAGTGTTTCACTTGTAGCAATGTATAGGCCATGCTTTTCAATTGCAACATTTATTGCATAAATAAAAACTGATGAGTATATTAGTCCATTCTCATGCTGCTAGTAAAGACATACCCAAGACTGAGTAACTTATAAGGGAAAGAGGTTTAATTGACTAACAATTCAGCATGGTTGGGAGGCCTCAGGAAACTTACAATCATAGCAGAAGGGGAAGCAAACACATATTTCTTCACATGGTGCCAGCAAGGAGAAGTGCCGAGTGAAGGTGTGGAAACCCCTTATAAAACCATCAAATCTCATGAGAATTCACTATCACAAGAACAGCATGGAGGCAACTGCCACCATGATTCAATTTCCTTCCACCAGGTCCCTCCCATGAAATGTGGGGCTTAAGAGAACTATAGTTCAAGATGAGAATTGGGTAGTGAGGACACAGCCAAACCACATTACTCACTCCCAGCCCCTACCAAATCTCATGTTCCTAAATTTCAAAACACAATCATGCTTTCCTAACAGTCCCAAAGTCTTAACCCATTCCAGCATTAACTCAAAAGTTCAAGCCTAAAGTCTCATGAGACAAGGCAAATCCATTCCACCTATGAGCCTTTAAACTCAAAAGCAATCTAGTTACATCCTAGGTACAATGGGGTACAGGCATTGGGTAAACACACCAGTTCCAAATGGGAGAACTTCAATATTTAGATGAAAGTAACTTCAAAAACCTAGAACTTTCATAAAAGATGGCAATCAGGCCATTATAGATATTGGTTAATCTTACTGGGTCTTGCAAAAAGCTAAAAAGAATTATTTTTGCTTGTTTCTTTTCTGTATCCTAGAAAAGTATGTTAACAATCATGTAGATATTTAAACTAGTTTTTTTATAGACTAAATTTCAATTATGGGAAAACAATCTTAATAGAAAACATTAAGACTCATTTCAATCACAAACAAATTTCTACAAAAGCAAACATGCAAATAATACACATACACAGATATAAATATGTATATTAGAATAACTTTAGACTGTAAATGAAAACTTACAGTATCCAAGAATCTAGGTGGAATTATGCTCTTTTATTACAATGGCCTACTGTATTTTTGAATGAATATGCGAGCCAACATCCAATTTCTCTCTTTCTTTAAAAAGGTAAAAACTTTTACTTTAGGTTTGGGGCTATATGTGGTTTTTGTTACATGGTAACCTGATGTCATGAGGGTTGTTGTACAGATTATTTCATCACCCAGATATTAAGCCTAATACCCAATAGTTATTATTTCTAAACATCTCCTTCCTTCCACTTTCCACCATCAGGTAGGCCCCAGTGTGTGGTTTCCCTCCCCGTGTCCATGTGTTCTCATCACTCAACTCCCACTTATAAGTGAGAACATATAGTGTCTGGTTTTCCGTTCCTGCATTAGTTTGCTGAAGATAACAGCTTCCAACTCCATCCACGTCCCTGCAAAAGACATTGTCTCATTTCTTTTTATGGTTGCATAGTATTTCTTGGTGTATATGTATCACATTTTCTTTATCCAGTCTATCATTAATGAACATTTAGGTCAATTCCATCTTTGCTGTTGTGAATACTGTTTCAATGAATGTATGTGTGCATGTGTCTTTATAATAGAATGATTTATGTTCTTTTGGGAATAAACCAGTAATGGGATTGCTGGGTCGAGTAGCATTTCTGTCTTTAGGTCTTTGGGGAATTGCCACAATGTCCATCCATTAATTGTGGGAGTGATCATCTCAAGCTTTCTTGAGAATAAGGCGGGTACTTCAAAAGCATATCAGTAAATACAAGTGATACATTTATTACGTTAAAAATGCTTGCCATCATTTGCTTCGAGGGTACTGTTGTCTTCTTCTATTTCTCAGTATGGTACATTCTTGATGTCTGCCAGCGTCTTTTTTCTTTTTTATATCCTTTAATTCTGGGCATCCTTCAGGGTATAATCTTGAATATTTTAGCTGTTTAGCTATTTCATCTCTCAAAAAGTTGAAACTACCACCTGTCAGCAAAGACTTAAACTTTGGCCTCAGTCATTGACTCTTGTCCCAAATAGCTGGCTTGCTCTCAATATTTCACAGCTCTTCAGCATGACACATATTTATATGTATTCTATTAATTTGTATCGTGACTAATTTTTGAAATTCTTGAGTAAGCCTACATTTTAAAGCCCATTGTCATCTCAAGGGAAGAGGCGGTTTTCTATTTCTTTTCCATCTTTCCAAAGCTCCTAGTAATGTGCTCTTAATATTACGGACATCTAATAATGGTGCTGAAAAGCAAACAACAGATGCTGGTGAGGATGTGGAGAAACGCTTTTACACTGTTGGTGGGAGAGTGAATTAGTTAAACCATTGTGGAAGACAGTGTGGCGACTCCTCAAGGATCTAGAGCTAGAAATACCATTTGACCCAGCAATCCCATCATTTGGTATATACCCAAAGGATAATAAATTATTCTACTATAAAAACACATGCCTGAATATGTTTACTGCAGCCCTATTTACAGTAGCAAAGACTTGGAACCAATGCAAATGCCCATCAATGATAGACTGGATAAAGAAAATGTGGTACATATATACCATGGAATACTATGCAGTCATAAAAAAGGATGAGTTCATGTCCTTTGAAGGGACATGGATGAAGCTGGAAGCCATCATTCTCAGCAAACTAACACAGGAACAGAAAACCAAACTCCGCATGTTGTCAGTCATAAGTAGGAGTTGAACAATGAGAACACATGGACACCGGGAGGGGACCAACACACATCAGGGCCTGTCGGGGAATGGGGGACAAGAGGAGGAGAGCATTAGCACAAATACATAATGCATGCAGGGCTTAAAACCTAGGTGAAAGGTTGAGAGGTACAGCAAAACACCATGGCACATGTATACCTCTGTAACAAACCTGCACATTCTGCACATGTATTTGGAACTTTAAGTAAAATTAAAAAAAAAAAAAAGAAAGAAAGCAGGCAGCTTGCTTTATCTGAGTTTTACCCATCATTCTGAGTTTCAAACATGTACATAGCACTGGCAATATAGAGATCAATAAGACTGTTCTTCATGGAACTCACAGTTTGGGAATGGGAGACAGATACGAAAACAAATTCAATTTGCTAAGGGACGTAATACAAGGTGCACAGGTTAACTCAGAGAGAGTATTGAATGCCTATCAGGAAGTGGGGAGGTGAGAATCAAGTATCTTCTGATATTTTACAAGAAAAGTAAAATATCCATATTATAGGCAGTAGGATGGTAAAGAAGGCCAGACGAAAGGCCTGGATAATGTATTTCTGAATAATTGAGAGCCTGCTGTAATATATTTTCTGACATGAAGTAGTTCTTTAGACAATGATGAAGCTCTCTTTTCAGAGTTGACTTGAACTATATCAGAGTCCTTGGGAGGTCATTTTATTCCCCTTGCAAATGTGTTTCAGCTGAGTTTCATTGAGTACAATAAACTGAAAGGAAAATTTAAAATACATAATGAAAATTAACATTTTACTAATTTTTATTTCATGGAGTTCATCTTTGAGTATATTAAAATTATTAGTAATCATTTTTTGCCTGAAGTCAGATATTCTGGCATTTCAGTCTAATTTGAACCTCCTGGCAAATGTAGTACTACTTAGCTTCAGGAAAACTAACTGGAAACTAATTTCCGTTACCCCTGCACTCTTTGAAGTTTTAATTTAAATGGAAATGTGAGGATTACAGAAATCTTGCATATTTTCGGTTGTTGTTTCAATTGGCAAATAGAAAAAAAAGTCTATGTAGATAATCATAATTTTTGACAAATCTAACATAAATGCAGAAGAAAATTATAAACTATAAAACCAAAGCTCGTCTTGATGCTTAAAGAGCCAAGAGAATTTTTTATTATAATTTTTTGCCTGAAAAAATAGTTTAAGTATTTCCTAGGTTTGCTAGGCTTAAGAATGACAGCTCTGGTTTTAGACATTTAATTGCTGCTTGGGAATAATTATTTGTTCAAATAAAATTTCTGTGCCAGTCTGCAAGATTTTGCTGCCCTCTGTTGCCTGGCTGAGAAAACTAAAAACTGCCTTCTAGTGATAAAGGAAAAACAAAACTTTAATAGAACAGAATAGATTTTTAGGGGTCATTCAGTTCAACATCTGGCCTCCACATGCAATCACTTATACATTTGAATTACTTTTTAAAAAGCAAGAAACGACCAGAAAAACTACTAGAAGCACAGATGTATGTGTGTAGGTAGTTAACAGCATCTTCAAAATTTCTATTCTTCTTTTTTTTTTTTTTGGCAAGGTCAAAAAAAAAAAGATGACATTTTGCTGTGTCATCTAGGCTGGAGTGCAGTGGGCATGATCTCCACCCACTGCAACTTCTGCCTCCAGGGTTCAAGCAATTCTCATGCTTCAGCCTCCCAAGTAGCTGGGACTACAGGTATGTGCCACCACACTCAGCTAATTTTTATATTTTTAGTAGAGACAGGTTTTCACCATGTTGGCCAGGCTCATCTTGAACTTCTGGCCTCAAGTTATCCACTCACCTAAGCTTCCCAAATGCATTTTCAAAATTTTACTCATGGCATTGTCATCCATCTTAAAGCAAGAAAAAGTTCAGGCAAATAAATGACAGAACAAGTCAGAACGTATTTTATTTTCCCAAATTTAAGCACTCTTAGATACATTTAAATCGTCTCTGTATATATGTATACAAACTAACAGCCCATACTTTCAACATAGTCCACCATGTGGGCAAGACAAAAGAGATCACCAGTCCTTTTCCACTTGACAGACATTAAATGAAGAGCATGGGCCGGGTGTGGTGGTCCATGCTTGTAATCCCAGCACTTTGGGAGGCTGAGGTGGGTGGATCACTTGAAGCCAGGAGTTCAAGATCAGCCTGGCCAACATGGTGAAATTCCATCTCTACTAAAAACACAAAAAAATTAGCAGGGCCTGGTGGCAGGCACCTGTAATCCCAGCTACTTTGGAGGCTAAGACAGAAGAAATATTTGAACCTGGGAGGCCAAGTTGGCAGTGAGCAGAGATCATGCCACTGTACTCAAGCCCAGGCAACAGAGTGAGACTCGGTCTCAAAAAATAAAATAAAATAAACGAAGGCTGTTTTAGTCTGTTCTCACACTGCTAATGAAGACATACCCAAGACTGGGTAATTTATAAAGGAAAGAGGTTTAAGGGACTCACAGTTCAACGTGGGTGGGGAGGTCTCACAATCATGGCAGAAGCCAAATGAGGAGCAAAGTTATGTCTTACATGGCAGCAGGCAAGAGAGCTTGTTCAGGGGAACTCTCATTTATGAAACCATTAGATCTCGTGAGACTTATTCACTACCATGAGAACACTATGGGGGAAACTGCCCCTATGAATCAATTATCTCCATCTGATCCCACCCTTGACACATGGGGATTATTACAATTCACTGTGACATTTGAATGGGGACACAGCCAAACTATATCCAAGGTCATGATTGCTCCCTTCATAAATTGGACTTTGGGCTAATTGTCTTCTCTTTCTATACTTTGGTCCCTTTAATTTTTACAGTGAATAAAATAAGAAAATTTGTTCTGTGCATTATAGGCATGGTGAACATGCTTCAAAAAAATGACACGTCAGGGAAGAAGCAGCAAAGGACATTTCTGATGGCTTCAATCATTCCTTGGTTGTATTTAGAATTTGAAGAAAAAATTCCCCATTCCCCATTTTTGCCACCCTTTCTTCCCAGCTTAGCTCTTTTGAATGTTGTGATTTATAATTAAACTGTGCTTTTGGCTCTCTAGTCATTCGTTTTTCAGAAAGATTTGTTTCAACAAGTGAATTCACCAAGTGAAAAATTTTTCTATAAATATCTCCATCAGAAATAAACATAGTATATAAATTGTATGCAAATTGAAAAATCTGAACTATCTCCAGTAAATGTGTAAATGTAACAAGAAAAAATTATGATCTGCTACATTATTATCCCTGTTATACAGCCTCTGAATAAAATGAAAGTGTGCAGGAAAATGGCTTTCAGATCAGACAGACTGTTCCTCCTATAGGACATGCTATATGAATCATTCACATAATAACATAATATATTATAGCAATTTAGAGCAGCAAACTCTGCTTACATTTGCATTATGACTGTACTAAGAAAAGGTTATGATAAAATATTCACATGCAGATAAACCAATTGGAATGCCAGAAGTTTGCTGAAAATTAGACTCTCATATTTTATTCCTACTCTTATTTTAACTTTGAAGAAATAGAAAAAATAATTATGCTCTGTATACTTAAATGACAAATACTGTTTTATGCTGTAAGATATATTAGTTAAATAATTTATTCCCTCAAAGAAATATTTGCTTTATTTATATTGTTCACCTATTGGGTTTAAATACACCTTCATTTTTATGTGTAGTGGTTTCTACAGAAAAGCAGAAGTGAGACACATAAAAGAAGAAAAGCTGGGAGAGCCCAGAGTGGCAGCAATTTTGTAGAGTAAGAAGGAAACACACAAATATCAGAAACGATGATTAGAAGTCTGTGTACAGGACTGGGTTGAAATAATGCTGTTTTAAAACCATGAATTTTTGGCCTATGTTTAGATAAATTTATGAGGCATAAATTAGAGGAGAAAAATGAAATCCACCTACCACTGAACATTTTGTTTTAATTAGTGCCATATGATATAACCACAGAGGGTGGATAATAGTGAAAAATCCTACTGGCTTAATGATAAAAGGTGCTAGGCAAGTGATTCATCTTAATCTTGGTTAGGGACTTTAATGTTACACCATTTACTATATATGCAACCTAGAAAAAGAGAACTGAGAATCCCAAAGTAATTTTTTCAAAAGATTTATAACTATGTGAGACAGCTGGAATGGTAAGATGATTTTTCCCTGGAAGAGAGTAGAATATCCAGTTTACAAAATAGTTTTCATGTGTGGTTTTGCTTAAAGGAGTAAATAGGAACGTTAAGAGTTAGAAGTAAAATAAGTATGTAAACATATCTTCATCAACAGCTATTAGTGCTCCACTGAACATTCAAGGATCAGTATCCTAAAAAGAAGAAGAGTGTTTTGTTTGTTTTGTTCTTTATTGTCTGACAGAGTATTTGTGTATTGCGGGTTATTATTCTATTTGAGAAAATAATAGAATGGTTTCTCTGTTTTAACTTACAAAATTAGAACAAAACTTCTGAACACTTAATTTTTTTCCTTGGGTTGATCCTCGAGTTTCATGTATATATCTATAGTTCATAGGTTTATTGACCTTATGCTGTGTGTAAATCATGAATATATAAAAGCACATAGGCTTTTATATGTCCACATATGCCCATATGGACATACACTTTCTTAGAGACTCAAAGCACAGAAAAAGAAATCATTTATAGGGATATTTATACATAAGGTTTGTTTGTTAAAAAATTAATTACAAAAAAATGCATGATTCCTTCAAAATAATTCAAGCACCATATTTGTGAGTTAAAAACGTGCAAAGTCATTTGTCACCTTCTTCTCATCCTAATAAGGAATTTCTGTTTGTAATCCAGTGTGTATCCCTCCAGAACTCTCTTTTGCTCTTGCTCTCTCTGTTATCTCATAAATTAGGGGTATGTTTGCATGTATGTGTTTGTGAAAGAGACAGAGAGAGAAAGAGGGAGAGAGAACATTCATTGGGCTACTTGGTACTTTAGTAATTTACTGTGGGCATCTAATTATTTTTTAAAGTACATAATGTCCAAAAATATTGATAATTTCACTTACAAAAGTTTTGATTGACAAATGAAAAATTTCATATATTAAAGGTGTATAGCACAACGTACGTGTGTGTACACACACACACACACACACACATTATACAATGTCCTTCAGGTCCATTTGTGTTGTGACAAATGACAGGATTTTCTTCTCTTTTATTGTTATATTTGCTTTTCTTCTTTCATATATATATGTATACACACACATGTGGAATGAATAATACAGCTAATCAATAAATCTATTGTCTCAAATACTTTTTGTGATGAGAACATTTATAATCTCTCTGCAATTTTCAAGTATATAATAATTCTTATTTACTACAGTCAATCCGCACAATAGATCTCCAGACTGTATTCCTTCTATCTAACCAACATTTTGAACCCTTTAATCAACATCTCTTCAACCTCCCCATCCCTCCACCAGACCCTGGTAATCAACATTTTACTCTATTTATATGAATTTTACTATTTTGGATTCCATGTACAAGTGAGAAGTGGCATTTGTCTTTCTGTGTCTGACTTATTTTACTTAAAATAACTTCCTTCAAGTTCATTCATGTTGTGACAAATGACAGTATTTCCTTCTTTTTATTGTTTTATCATTATTTTTTCTTTTTTCTTTCTTTTTATAATTGAATAGCATTTCATTGTCTATATAGACATTTTTAAGGCATTCATTCTTTAATGAATACTTAGGTTGATTCCCTGTCTCGACTATTGTGAATAATGCTGCTATGTACATGAGCGTACAGATACTCCTTTGACATTCTTAATTTATTTTCTTTTAATCATTTTTTACTGATGTATAGTTAGGCTGTTTCCAATCTATCACTATTACAAACAACATTAGAAAAAAAACTCAGTTATGTATGAATGTATAATTGTGGATGTTTTCAAACTTTTCTGTGGAACAGATGCCTAAAAGTACTCTGCTAGGTCAAATGGTAAGCATAAAGCATTTCCAAAGAACCTCATCTAATATCTAGTGCACCCAGACAAATATTAACCTTGTGATTACAGAAACTATAAGGGGTACTTCTTACCCTTGTTTGTCCACTCTGGGAATCAGAATCCTGTCTGCAATAGTCAGAAGTTCAACTTAGCTCATTATTGTGCACACCAAAAACATATATGACTTTTTTGAAGAGAACATAATTGTTTAATTGAATTTGGCTGTCTCTATGATTACTACATAATTCTCCATTGCCTATATCAATTATTCATGTGTGTGTGCAGGCAAAATAATTGTTTATTTCAGTTTGGCTGTCTCTATGTATATCATTTAGTTCTCTGCACTGTTTTTGACATATATTAGCCATGTCATGTGATTAATGCAATAGATTTTAGTCTGGTTGTTTCTGTTCATTTTCAAGTACTGTTTTATTTGACTTCCGTGACATTCTGGCCATATCAGGATTGTTATATATTTGCATAGAGGTTTTATGAGTTTGCATGAAATTTGCTTTAAATAAAATCTTTATCAAATTACTTTGACCTGAGGCTCTGCTCCTATCCAACACGTTATGCCCAACACAACTTTTCACTTTATTCATTCACCTGGGAATGACAGTTCCACCATGGCTCTATTTAAGCACTTTGCAGAGTGTGGAATCTTTATTTTGTCAGTATTTCAGTACTGTAGTGATGCGAGGAGTATTCGAAACACTTTCGGGTTGAAGGCAAGGGGACTTAGACTGATTGGGGATTGAATTGTGCCACAGCACATTCTTTATAATACTGTTAACAATCACCTGCTGCATACAGCCATCTGCCACCTCCTCCCTAGCCCCATCTGTACCACCCAGGTCTATCAGCGTCATCTCACACTCTCTAAGCCACGTTAGTAAGCACAGCATCCTACACATCTGTCCTAGTGACAGATTATTCTACAATGAAGTTTGCCAAAACCCTGAAATATGTCACATTGTCATTTCACTTTGGAGAATGTGTAGTGCACTGCTACAAATAAAACATGCTTCCTGAAAACTTTGTGTTGTAGAAATCTGCCACATAATCTTACTTTTCTCCCACAGGTATGAAATGCTGGAGGTTGTTATAGGCCATCAAGTCACCTTTAAGAGCACCGCTGCTATTGTTTTTCATTGTGCTCTTAGTATGCTCTTAGTTGTTTGTTGTCAGAGGAATGAATGGTTATTTATTTTAGCACAGTGGTTATAATTAGCATTATTAGGTATTTTGCATTAGTCACTATAAATGTGCTAACATTCATTAAAACATATGAGAATCATATCCTGTAGAAAATATCAACACTTAAAACATTGACCTTTTCAGTGTTCTAATATATCACATCTATCCTGGTTTCTCCTGAGTGCCTACTCTGAGTAATCTGTAGGGAGCAAGTGAAACGGCCAGTCATTCTAAATACAAAATATTTAAAGGTCAACTATAAAAATAGTCAATTAATGCCAGGACATAAATCATCATAAGCAGAGAACACTAGTTATCAAAAAAGAATTCGTCCTCAGTCACTTTAATGAGAACAGAAAATGACAGAGATATAACCTCTTTTGATTCATGTAGTGCCTACAGATTTGTGGACTGCCTGAGGTAGCATTGGAGTTGTTATAGATGTTATTCTACTGCCGATGAGTAATGATGTCTTGGACTCCAGATTGGTGTGTGACATTTCTATTTTCTTCTCTATCCCATCACTTTTGATTAAAGACAGATGAAACATCAGTTCAGTAAGAGTGCATGTTCACTCACACATTCTTACTGAACTCTAAGCATTCATACTGAAATGATACTGCCTAATTTCAGTGCCTAATAAGACATTAAAAAGTGTCTGCCTAATTAAATATTACAGCATTTCCCAAATGTTCAAGGATGAAGTAAGATACAGAAACATAAAACCAGAAAATCCAAGGCCTTCTGTAAGCGTGGACTCTTCTAAAGCTTTTCCTTATACTTTGAATGCCCTGCTGTCTTTATACCATGGTCCTATTTGTCTTTGAAGTGAAGTTTTATGTTACTAATGATCAGTCATAATCAAACTGGAGAAAGCTAAAGAACACATTCGCATTATCTACAAATTGGTTATAACTTGAAATAAGCAACCTGATAGACAGCTAGACTGAAAAGTGGGTCATCTGTCCCCTCTTTAGCTCCCACTGTTAGGTATATGAAAATTAACTTAGGTGACAGATCTAAATCCTCAAATTCTAAATGAATATATGCATAGCTTCCATTTAATCCACTAGTTTTTCAGAGTGTTATGCATTAGAGTAACATAAGCCAAAAGCAGAACTCCAAATATCAATCTTGTCTTCTCTGGAGCCATGAACTGGAGCATATATAAACCGAACAGCCTATCTTTTCTATCCACTTAGCACACAATCTTGTTTGAGGCCTGCCTTTCTTTTCTCATGATTCCTCACTGAGTCTCACTTGACTTTCCACAGGTAGGATTTTAAAAGTAAATAAGCCATGTCTTTTTTCCCTAACATCTAGGATTAAGCTGCTAATTTTATTCTTCCTTTCACTGTATTGACAAAACAAAAAGGCCGAACTCTGTAAAATATTTGAAGAGATTTTTTTTTTTTTCTGAGCCATCTTTGAGGAACATGGACCATGACACAGGAACTTAGCATAGTCAAGCCACATTATCAGCCTTGTTATTGATTAGTAAGGACTCATTGCTGTCATTTTGTTTTCTGTTTGTTTTGTGGTCTTTGTTTTTGTTGTTTTGTGGTCTTTTCTTTCTTTCCTTCCTGTCTTCCTTTCACTGAAGGTGATTTCCCCCGGTTGCTTTTCAATTTTCTTTTTGAAGTGGAGTCTCACTCTTTCACTCAGGCTGGAGTGCAGTGGCACGATCTCAGAACACTGCAACCTTCACTTCCTGGGTTTAAGTGATTCTCCTGGCTCAGCCTCTTGAATAGCTTGGACTACAAGTGCGTGCCACCAGGTCTGGCTAATTTATGCATTTTTAGTAGAGACAAGGTTTCACCATATTGCCTAGGCTGGTCTCAAACTCCTGACTTCAGGTGATCTGCCGGCCTAGGCCTCCCAAAGTGCTGGGATTACAGGCATGAGCCATCGTGCCTGGCCAGCTGCTTTTCAATTTTTATGTATTTGTTGTGTTTTTTGGTTTAAGGTTACCATGATGCTTACAAATCCTATCTTATAACTCATTATTTTAACCTGGTAACAACTTAACACTATTTGCATAAACAAACAGGAAGAAAACAAATAAAAGCACTATGCTTTAACTTCACCTCCCCACTTTTTAAAGTTTGTTTTTAATACTTAAATGTTATTATACTATGTTTCGAAATATTGTCACAGTTGAAATTTTTGAGTGTTTTGCTATTTAGTGTTTCTACTTAAGATGAGAATAATTTTCACATCACAGTTACCCTGTTATAGTGTTCTTTGTTATTCTGTGCTTTTCTGCAGATTTACTATTACCAGTGAGTTTTGTACCTTTAGATGATTTTGCATACCTCACTGATAACCTTTTTTCTGATGGAAGTACACTCTTTAATATTTCTTGTAGGACAAGTATGATGTTGATGTAATCCCTCAGCTTTTGTGCGTCTGGAAAAGCACTTTTCCTTCATATTTGAAGGGTAATTTCACTGGATATACTATTTCAGGGAAAAAGTTAACTATTTGTATTAGCACATTAAATTTGTGATGTCACTATATCCTAGCCTTTAAAGTTTCTAAGGCAAAGACTGCTGCCAGATGTATTGGAGCTCCTTTGTATGTAATTTGTTTCTTTTCTCTTGTTCTTTATATTTTCTTTATCCTTGACCTTTGGGAGTTAGATTAGTAAATGGCTTGAGGTAATCTCCTTTTGGTTAATCTGCTGGGTGTTCTATAACCTTCTTGTACTTGGATATTGGTATATTTCTCTAGGTTTGGGAAGTTCTCTGCTACTATCCCTTTGAATAAACTTTCTACCACTGTCTCTTTCTCTACCTCCTATTTAAGACCAGTATCTCTTAGATTTTCCCTTTCGAGGTTGCTTTCTAGATTCTGTAGGTGTGCTTCATTGTATTTATTCTTTTTACATTTGTCTCTTCTGATGTGTGTTTTCATACAGCCTGTCTTCAAGCTCACTAATTCTTTCTTCTGCTTGGTCAATTCTGCTATTAAAAGACTGATGCATTCATGCATTTATCACTATGCTAGTTACATTTCTCAGCTTCACAATTTCTGACTGATTCTTTTTGATGTTTTAATCTCTTTGTCATATTTATCTGACAGAATTATGTATCCCTTCTCTGTGTTACTTTGAATTTCTTCGAGTTTTCTCAAAATAACTGTTTTGATTATCTGTCTGAAAGTTTACATAGATGTATTTCTCCAGGATTGGTGCCACATGTCTTATTTAGTTTATTTGGTGTGATCATGCTTTCTTGGATTATACACACACACACACACACACACACACACATATATATATACACACACATATATATATATATATACACACACACACACATATATATAAAGACAGAGTCTCACTCTGTTTCCCAGGTTGAAGTGAAATGGTGTGATCTCAGCTCACTACAGCCTCGTCTCCTGGGCTTGAGTGATCCCCATGCCTTAGCCTCCCAAATAGCTAGAATCACAGACATGCACCACCATGCCAGGCTACTTTTTGTATTTTTAGTAGAGACAGAGTTTCACCATGTTGCCCAGGCTGCCCTCAAACCCCTGGCCTCAGGTGATCAGCTTACCTTGGCCTCCCAAAGTGCTGGGATTACAGGCATGAGCCACCACACCTGGCCATCATCTTGATACATTTAGATGTTCATTTTTGTCTGGGCATTGATGAGTTAGGTATTGTAGTCTTATAGTCTAGGCTTGTTTTCACCTGTCCTTCTTGGGAAGGCTTTCTAGGTATTCTAAAGGACAGGGTGGATGTGTTGTAATCTAGGCTGCTTCTGTTTTGAGGGGACCCCAAGCCCAGTAACACTGTGGACCTTGCAGACACATATAGGTACTGCCTTGATGGTCTTGGCCAAGATTCAGAAGAATTCTCTGAACTTCTAGGCAGAGACTTGTGTTCTCTTCACTTACTTTCTCCCAAGAAAATAGGGTTTGTTTGTTCTGTGCCACCTGTAGCTGTGCATGGAGTGACACAAGAACCACTGTGGCCACCACAGCTAGAACTGCACTGAGTCGGACCTGAAGCCAATACAGCACTGGGTCTCACCAAAGGCCTGCTGTAACCACTTCCCATGTTTGCTCAAAGTCCTGGGGCTCTACAATCGGCAGGTTGCAAAGCCATCAAGGACTATATCCTTTCCTTCAGGGTGGCAAGTTTCCCCAGGCCTTGGAGCTGGGGGCTAGAGTCAAAAACATTAAGAATCTACTTGCTGTTCGATTATACTGCGGCTGAGCTGGCACTCAAACAACAAGAAGTAGATCTTTCCACTCTTCCCTCCCCTTTCCAAATACAAAGGAGCCTTACCGCATGGCCACTGCTACCTCAGGCTCGCAAGAAATACTGCCAGACTACCACCAATGTTTCCTTAAGGCCCAAGCAGCTTGTGGTGAATGCTGCTGGACTCACCCTTCAGGGCAGTGGGCTCTCCTGTGTTTTAGAGAAGGTCCAGAATTGCCATCCAAGAGCCATACCTGAAATTAGCCAAGTGCCTGCTTTTAGCTCTAATCTCTTGTGGCCAAGCTGATACTTAAGGTGAAAGACAAAATCCCCTTTACTTTTCCCTCCACTTTTCTCAAGCAGAAAGAGTCTCATTCCATAGCCCCCATAGCTGGGAATGTGCTGTGTCTCACTTGAAGCCAATAAATCTCAGTATCTCACTCCTGGGCCTCAACATAATACCTGGCATCACTGCTGGCTTATAAGGACCCAGGGGCGCCTCAGTCAGCAGGTGATAAATCATGCCAGGACTAGGTCGTTTCCTTCAAGACAGAGGATTCCTTTCTCTTCATGGTCTATCTAGAAATGTCCAAGAGAGAGAGCCAGGGCCTGAAAAAGGGGTCCCATGACTCTCACTTGTGCCCTATCCTGCTGTGGCTGAGCTGGTGCCCAAGATGCAAGACAAAGTCCTCCCCACTCTTCGATTTCCTCTTCTCAAGTGAAGGGAAGAGGCTTCTTTTGGAGACATGAGCTGTGTAGACTGGGGTGAAGGGAGGGTGATGCCAGCTCTCCCTTAGTCACCCCAGTTGGTGTCTAAGATTGCATATCCCCTCAATCCAATGTTTCTGGGCTACATTCAGCCCTGGGTCTTGCCTAGGTGTTGCAGTCCTTGTGGCCTTGGCTGCCTTTCAGGTTTATTTTGGGTCCTAGGACACTCTAGTTTGTGGTGGTGAGACTTGCAAGAACTCATGTTTCAACCATTGGGATTGGTGTTTCCCTTTTGCCTAGAACTGGTTCAATTACTCCTTCCATGGTTGAGTGCCAGCTGAGTATAGTCTGGTTTTTTCTTTTTTTTTTTAAATTTTTTTCTTTATTGCATTTTAGGTTTGGGGGTACATGTGAAGAGCATGCAAGATAGTTGCATAGGTACACACGTGGCAGCGTGATTTGCTGCCTTCCTCCCCTTCACCTATATCTGGCATTTTTCCCCATGCTATCTCTCCCCAACTCCCCCCCTCGCTGTCCCTCCCCTATTCCCCCCAATAGACCCCAGTGTGTAGTGCTCCCCTCCCTGTGTCCATGTGTTTTCATTTTTCAACACCCGCCTATGAGTGAGAACATTCGGTTTCTTCTATAACAAGGGCAGACCTGTGTTCAGTAGCTGACAATTGCTGACTCACCCTCTCCCTAGGGCACAGAAAAGTTCTCAGCTCCATGCTGCCGGTGCCGGTGGATGTGGGATATTTTAAATTGCATTAGCAATTCAAAACTGTTTTTACTACCTCTTCAGTGCCTCTTCCAGCGAAGTTAAAACCAGGTACTATGAGTGCTAACCTGATTTTTGGTCCTTAGGAAGATTGGTGTGTGTGTGTCTGGATAGTTGTTAAATTTGTGTCCTTGTGGAGGGAATGATCACTGCAGACTTCTATTCTGCCATCTTTCTCCACTCCCTCTCCCAGAAGCACACTGGCTTATAAAAATTCTGTGTTTAATATTAAGGGTTTTTTTAAAGGAAAATTTGCATAGAAATGATCTTATACCAAGGAACAGGAAAATTTTATTTGGTGACTTGGTTCATAACAGGGTCAAAACAAGATTGATTCAGTAAAAAGTAGCAAATATGCAAATCAGGAAATTAGCTATATACCCCAAAGTTTATAAAATAACTAGGTGATATGGTTGTATATTTTCACCTTTTATTTTATGAATACTTAGGGATAATTACTGCATGGACAACAAACAGTGTTATGGTGGCAGGAAAGTCTTAAAGTTAAGAGCATTGTCTTTGGAGTCAAAGTTGTGTTCAAATACAGATTCTCCTACTACGAATTGTTTTGCTTAGAGTATATTACTGTAAAATTGAGATAATCATAAGTTGTTGTAAAACCAAATGTGACAATGTTATCACTTATTTAGCTCAATGTCTTCAATAGATACAAGGTTTTAAATAAATACAAAGAATGAAGAATAAAAAGGTAACCAGATTGAAGGAGATACCATTTTTCTCTAACCTATAGAGCACCCCTGCATACATTAGAAAAGCATGACCTCCCTGAGTGGATATAACCTTGAAAGTGCAGGATTGTTCCTTTGTGCAAAGCCAAATTTCTTTCTTTCTACAGGCTACAGTAGCCCTGCACCAGAATGCACAGTATGATAAGCCAAGTGTAAATTATATTCCAGCCTTCATTTGCTCCGTCTCCCAGGTGTCCTTGCAGTGAACAACTTAGGTAACTTACAACATTGTCTAACTAAACTTATACCCTAACTAGATGTGTGAATTATTTTTTTCTGAACAAACACTAGCCCTTTCATGAAGGGAGTTCTGGAGAATATATTTTTCTGTATATTATTATGATGTTTTAGTTGAAAAAAACTTGTTCAAAGTAAAGAGGGAAGAATTCTCTTCAATTCACTATTCTGTCAGTAGACTTGGCTGTGGTTCCTACTATAATGTCCTAACATATCAAAGTAGTTTAGTCCAAAATTCTCGTGTTATTTCAACAAGAAAAACATCAGAAACACGTCTATTGAAGGGTTAAACAGGATATCCCAAGTACCACACCTGCTTTGCATAAGTAATTTAAGAGTGCTTTGAGACATCAAGAGATGGAGTCCATCCTCAACTGTGAAGAACTCAGAAAAGGAAGTAGTATGGTATACTGACTAGGAACATGGGTTTTGGAATATAATAGGGTTGCATTTGAATGCAAATTCCAGTCTGTTATTTAGTGGTAATTTGGCCTCAATCAGGTTTCTTTACCTCTCTGAGCTTTAGGGATTTCACCTGTAAATGAAGCTAATACTAACTTTGCAGAGTAGTTGTGAGGATTATAAAGTAATCTATATAAAGAGCTGGCATATTGTAGTCACTCCATAAATGGCAGATATTCTTATTGACTATTGATGTATATTCCTAAATACCTAATATTTACTATGTTCTGTAGTGGCCAGCATCAGACAGATTAGTTCAGCCTGACAACGGGCAAGCTTATTTTTGCTGTATCAGGATCCTGGAAGGACTTTTAGACCTTTTCTGTGCATAGTTGGATGAGACTCTTTCATGCTATCGAAAGACATCCTGACAGAAGGCAAATGTCAGTATCCTTGAAGCAAAGCAGGCGACTTATTTAGCCTGGGCAGCATGATATCAATTTGACTGTTTGCCATTAGAAGGGTAAGGCATGTAACTGTGTATAAATCTTCAAGTGTGATGCTCTTGTAAACAATGTGAATCTACAAAATCGCTGCTAAAATTTTATAAGTATGTTTTCTTAGATCTACGACCAATAAACATGACATTATGCTTCTTGGAGCCCTAAGTGAGTCGTAAACATTAAGCTGGATCTGTGCTTCATTCTCCTGACAGAGAGTCAGGCCTACAAGGAGATTAAGTGATTTGCCCAAGGCAGTGTGTTATGCCGCTAACAGAACTGGGAATTGAACCGGAAGTCAGGCTCCCAGGTAATATAAAACCTAGATGAGAATATCCTTTTGTTGTTGCTGGGTCTGTTGCTCATCCTTTTTCTCTTTAGACTAAAACATTAACTATACTCTTTTCCGTAACTCTGATACAATGTTTGTATGGCTGTACTAAATCACTGGTGCTTGTTTTAGATGTTGACAAACTGAGAAAGGAGGGTCTACATTTATACAATAAAGACAAACGGGATTGACGATTAGTTCTCAAAAAGTCTACGCATTTTTCAAAATCTGAAGAAGCTTGCAATATGCTGTAAAAAATACAGAAAAAAATTAAAACTTCTAACAGGAATGAAAATAGACCTTTTACTAGAAAAATTATAGTCTGAGGCCGGGCACAGTGGCTTACGCCTGTAATCCCAGCACTTTGGGAGGCCGAGGTGGGTGGATCATGAGGTCAAGAGATTGAGACCATCCTGGCCAACATGGTGAAACCCTGTCTCTGCTAAAGACACAAAAATTAGCTGGGCGTGGTGGCACACGCCTGTAGTCCCAGCTACTCGGGAGGCTGAGGCAAGAGAATCTGTTGAACTAGGGAGGAGGAGGTTGCAGTGAGCCGAGATCGCCCCACTGCACTCTAGCCTGGCAACAGAGACTCCATCTCAAAAAAGAAAAAGAAAGAAAGAAAAGAAAAATTTCAATAGTAACATGTTTACCCTTCCCTTTTCAGAATTGCCATTTTGAGGGTGTATTGGAGATAACATGATAGAAGAATGATTACTCTCAACCAACAGCAAAAAAGAGAGATCCTGAGATTTCAGTTGGTCACGGTGATTACGAAAGCAAATTGGCAGAAATCGAGTATAGTTAATTTTTTGATGTCAATAATTGTTGAAAAACTTCAGTAGTCAATACTAATTTTTACCATCATTATCCTTAGTGAGGTGGGAAATTCATTTGTCAATCTTGCAGTATACCCAATCCAAGATCATGCAAGCAGTCAAAACATCATAATCATCTTAATAATTTAAATAGCATGCTAAAACCTTCAATAGCATGCTGAGGTTTACCAAAAGCATTCCAATATACCATTGCATTTGATCCTCACAGTAGTCTCCTCAAGAATACAAAACATAGGCCAGGCGAGGTGGGGCATGCCTATAATCCCAGCACTTTGGGAGGCTGAGGCAGACGGATCAGGAGGTTAAGAGATAGAGACCATTCTGGCCAACATGGTGAAACCTCATCTCTACTAAAAAATACGAAAATTAGTTGGGCGTGGTGGCATGGACCTGTAGTCCCAGCTACTCGGGAGGCTGAGGCAGGAGAATTGCTTGAACCCGGAAGGCGGAGGTTGCAGTGAGCCAAGATCGTGCCACTGCTCTCCAGCCTGGTGACAGAGCAAGACTCTGACTCTGTCTCAAAAAAAAAATACAAAACATAAATATCCCATTTTATTTGTGATCTGCCTCAACACCTGACTAGCAAGTTACAGATGTAAGAATAAGGAGTGATGTCTTCTTACCTATAGGTTCCAGATACTTTTCATTATTCTATGTTGCGAGAAAGGCTTTAAAAAGAAGCATATCTGTACTACTAAATATTTCTACTTAATAGATAGGGTACTCAAGGCCCAAAGAACATATTACTTCTCTACCTCCAGCTCTAGATCACACAGGTAGCCTCTTAGAGAGAGGTTATACTCATCACAACGTGTTGATTTACCTTTAAAAACTTGTTTTCTGACTCCATATAGTTAATATGACCAGCACAAATCACTATCTTTTTTTGTTAAAAATGTTTTTCTTGAAAATGTATTCTGGTAATAGAAAGATAATATTTTTTCACACCAGGGACTCTTATGATTTAAAAGACATCAAAAGTCTGCCTATCTTCCACAGATTATATAAACACCTGTCATAATCACCTCTGCTCTCTTCCCTATTCCTATTATATTTCTGTGTGTAAGTCAGGAGTGGGATTATGGTGCCCTGATAAACTGATTTTGAAGAGAGGGAGGAAAGGCTTGACTTGTATCATTTGATGATTTCTATTGTGTAAATATGCCTATCATGGCTGATTTCCTTCTACCAGTGAGATAGTATTGAACATGGAATTGAAAAGAAATGTATACAAATCAGCTCTAGTAAGCTGGTAGGAGTTGACTCTAGAACACCCTGGAGAGGGAAGTTCAGAGTATTAAAAATTGTGAGGATATGGACAGACAGGGTGAAGCATGTATTCATTTACTCAAACATGTACTCAGCATCTACTGTTTAACTAGGGTTCTGGTAATTGTTTTTGGAGGGGAGATAGAGATAATAATATCTATCATTTTTTGAGTGCATGTAATATGTTGGGCAAAATGCTAAGCCCTTTATGTACACATCCTTATTTTGTCTTGATAGTCTCCATATAAAATATACATTATCATCCTCATTTTTTAGATGAGGAAACATACTCACTGAGATTAAATGATTTGTCCTGTGAGCAAGTGGCTAGATGCAGAGTATAGCTCATGTCTGTGTCTTCAAACCACTTCATATTATGCCAAGCCCACAGAGTCAGGGATTCATTGCATTTAAGAAATTTACAGTTTAGTTGAGACTATAGATAAGAAACACAACCATAATACAGTGTGCTAATATGAGAATTTTTGCAAAAGAGGGTCAATTAATTAAGCCTAATAGTTGTTAAGGAAGGCTTCTAAAAGAAAGCAAATTTTAATTCAAAAGAGTAGGTAGGAGTTAATCTGGCATACTTAGGAGGGGCGGGCGATTCTTGGCAGAGAGAATAGCATATGCAAAGCCATGCAGAGAGCGCAAGGGTTGTAGAAATTGCAAGTAGATTTGTACATTCTTCATTAAACAAATGTTTATTGAGTACTTACTATATTCTAGGTACTATTCTAGGCACTAGATATACAGCAGTGAACAAAACTTAAGATAATCCCTGTCCTCATAGAGCTTGCACTCTATTAGGGACAGAGACAAAAGTAACTCTTATATAAGTAAATATTTCAGATGGTGATAAATGCTATAGGGAAGTAAATCAGAGGAGGGGGATAGGATGTGTCGGGGTATGGTTACAATATTATATAGTAAATGCCAGGAAGGCTGGGGCTAGGGTGAGGCAAGGAAAATCATCAGAACACAAAATGTAAGAAGGCACTAATTCTCTGTAGCCAACACTGTACTTTCACAAGTCTGGGAACAAATTTCTCCTTAAATTATGTGTCCTCGGCACTTCATTTCCCTCATTCTAATCCAGATCTTGGGTCCTAGCAAGTGATAATTGAACAAAGACTAGAAGTAAATGAAGGGGCAAGACATTTTGACATCATAAACAGAGCATTCCAGCAGGTTCACAGCTCTGAGGCAGGGTTCTTGTGAGCGTTTGATAAGACAAAGTAAAGGGAAGAGACAGAACATGGAGAATGTTGCTTGCCAACTAAAGAATTTGAATTTTATCCTGAAGTCAATAGTGAGAGGTGTTTAGTGGGTTTTAAATGCGGTAGGCACAAAGAAAATTTTTACCTTAAATTTTAGAAATGTCATTGTGGTTGGAGTATAGATGACGCTGTGAGTGAAGGGAGAGTATTTAAAAGGTATTTAAGAGGTGAGAAGAAGTTAGTCACTGTAGAGGAAGTGTGCTCTTGAGGGTTATTACGATGAGCTCAAAGAGAAGCTAGAGGAAGAATAAAGATGACAAATTGACTTTCCCTAAAGTGTTCCTCTGGTCAGCTTTAGTCCTTAAATATTTACACTCTGCAGAGAGACGAGAAGGAGTAAGATCCATGAATAAAATATCATTTGAGTGGTATACAGTAGCCACAGTGGCAGTTTTGTGTTTAAGCTAACAGGGCACTATGGAAAATGCAAATGTCTTGAGAACACACAATAATGTGGGTTATACCTCTTTTTATTTAGGATGAGAGATTGTTTCTTTCAATATGGCCAACTGTTTTTACACTCCGTATTCATTGTTAGGAATGGGCCACAGCAGGATGATAAATTAGAATATTTTAAAAGAAAAAATTAGAAGCTATAAAAAATACAAAAAAAATTAAAATTTCTAACAAGAATGAAAAAAGACCTTTTACTGTGTGTGTGTGTGTGAGTGTGTGTGTGTGTGTGTGTGTGTGTGAATATAACTCATTTCAGAAGGAATAAAGTATGGTTTAGTTCTTTGGTACTTTTTCTAACTTTCAATCTTTTGATGTAGATCTTCTGTCATTTCAGGCTGTCTCTTGTTCTCTTGTTACAAGTGATGGCATTATATTAGCACTATACACTGTGGATTTGGGGCTGTACATAAAAATAGTGTTCATTTTTGCAAAAAATATTTTATGGCATTGGATTCAAAATAGAAATAAAATATATATCAAGAAATATTATACGGTCCTTGGTGGACATTGTATTGCAAATTATATTTCTGTAAGAACGTTAAAAAATAGACTCAATTACTATATTAGTAAGGGGTCTTTGGTTATACAATGAAGAAGACCATGCTGCATTAGCTTAAGCAAAATAGGGAGAATTTATTGATTCACTTGCTATGGTCTTCATGAAAATTGAATCAAGTAAGATATGCAAAATACTTAGTGCACTGCCTGGCATATAATAAATGTTCAATAAATGGTCTTTGTTATTATCAGTATTCATTCAAGAAATATTTACTGAGGCTTGGCACCTGTACCAAGCACAACAATCCTATGAGGCATGTATTATTAGCTTTATTCTATAAATTAGAAACTGAGCTCAGAACAATTAGCTGAAAGTCCCAAGGTCACACAGCTGTGAGTCCCAGACATGTAATACAAAATATTCAAGTTTATCTTCATGATATCAACTACCAAGAAAGGCTGGAGTTCGTGGAACTGAGAACATGGGTGGAGGACTTTGTCTTAGAAAACAGAGGAAGGGAAAGAGGATGAATGTGGATTCATTCCATAGTTGAGATGATGATATTGAAGCAGTTGTCACTAACAGAAGAAAAAAAAGGAAGTGATTTTTGTTTAATATTTACTGTGATCAGACTCCAAAATAGGTTACTTTTCTATAATATTGCATTTAATATGCTCAATAATTCTATGAGACAGGTATTATCATCCTTATTTTGCAAGTCAGGAAACTGTGGCTGAGAGTGTTTATCTTGGCCAAGGTCACAAAGGTACTACACAGCAGAGGGGATAAAAAAGGAAATTAGTTGACTAAATGATGCTATCTCTATTTTGTTGATGACCATTAATTTTTTATGAAGTAGGAATTAAGGTCAGGTAAGTGATAATAATCTAACAAAGGCTGCAGTTATAAGCTAACTTGTGTTTTCCCAAATGTATATGTTAAAGTCCTAACCTTCAGTACTTCACAATGTGACTGCATTTGGAGAGAGAATCTTTTAAGTGGTAATAAGGTTAAAATGAGATAATAAAGATAGGTCTTAATTCAATATGACTGTTGTCCTTGTCAGAAGAGGCAATTAGGACACAGAAATGTATTTGTACAGAGGGAAGACCATGTAAAGACACAGGGAGAGGACAGCCACGTACAAGCCCAAGAAGAGAGGCCTCAGAAGAAACTAGCTCTGCAAACACCGAGTTCTGGATTTCTAGGCTCCAGGACTATGAAAAAATAATATAAAATTGTGTTATGTAAGTCACTAAATCTGTGGAATATTTTATAGCTGCTCTGTCAAACTGACATAAATTTCGATATTGGAAAGTGGGCTGCTACTGTAATAATAAATAAAAATATGGATTTGGCTTTGGAATAGCATAATGGATGGAGGCTAGAAGAGTTTGTAAGTGCATGTTAGAAAAAGCCTAGATTGCTCTGAAGATGTGAGAATAATATGGATGTTAAAGGTGATTCTTGCAAAGACTCAGAAAGAAAAGAGGAGAGGTATAGAGAAAGCTTTTATTGTGTTAGAGAATACATATATCATCATGAAAACAATGGTTACGTGAACATTAAAGGTGCTTCTCATGAGGTCTCAGATGAAAATGTGCAATGTGTTACTGGAAACTAGAGGAAAGGTGATCCTCATTATACAGTGGCAAAGATCTTGGCCAAATTGTGTTCTAGTGTTTTGTGGAAAGTAGAACTTATAAGCAATAAATTCGAATATTTAGCTGAGCAGATTTCTAAGCAAACGTTTTAAGATGCAATCTGGTTTCTCCATTCTGCTTATGGTAAAATGTGAGAGAAGAGACATCAACTGAAGAATTTTTTAAAAATAAATGTTTATATTTTTCAAAATTATTTTATTGTGTATATTTAAGGTACACAACATAATGTTAATGGATTTATAGAGAGAGTAAAAAGGTTACTATGTTGAATCAAATAAACTCACCAAGCAACTCACCAAGATACTTACTTATTATGTGTGTTTTCATGGCTAGAGCAGCTAATATCTTCTCATTTAGAAGGAACTCAAAATACATTATGATTCTATTGTCTATAGTTCTCATGTTACAATTCGATCTCTAGATTTTTTTCATCCTACATATATACTACTTTGTATCTTCTGACCTACATTTCCCAGTTCCCTTTCCCTTGCCTGGTAACCACTGTTCACTATCTGTGTATATTTGATTTTATTTTAGACTCCACATATAAGTGAGATAATGCAATATTTTTGTGTCTGGTTTATTTCACTTAGGATAATGTCCTCCAGTCTCGTCCAAGTCATGGCAAATGGTAAGATCTCATTCCTTTTTAGGGCTGAATAATATTTCATTTATATATATATATTTCATTCATATATATTAATATGAATTGTTAAGCACACACAAAATATAACAGAATGTGAAGATCTCCAGAGTTGTCAGCCTATCCAATATTTCAAAAAATGAGAAAGCATGTTGTGGAGAAAAAACAAGGTTGTGGCTAAACAAAAATTTGCTAAAAAGATTTATGAGTGTGTCTCGTGGGTCCAATCAACTATCTCAGCAGAAGCCAAAATGTGATTATCCAAAACGATCTGTTGGAGGATCCTTTCAACTGAGAGCATGGACCCTAGTGAATTGCATGGGAGCTCAACAATGTTTTTGAGAATTTTATACTGGCACAAATAATGCCAACTTGAACTGAACAGAACACAGATGAGACTAAATGAAGGAAGGTTGTTGGATTTCTGTGATTCTACAAGATCGTCAGTAGAGATATCCAACTGTGAACATAAATTATCCTTCAAGAAAAGGGAAAGATAATCTTGAAGGTAGTTCAGAGGTTGGCATAACTGGCACAGAGAGCACAGATTCAGGGGATGGGGCTGTTGCCATGGTGAACCTGGGAGGCAGGGCCACACAGATGGGCCTAGAGAACAGAGCATCAAGCCTAAGAGGATTATTCTTGAACCTTAAAACATAATGGAATTTTCCCTGATAGGTTTTGGACTTGCTTGAGGCCCATGACCCCATTGTTATTTACAATTTCACCCTATTGGAATGACAATAATTATTCTATAACTGTCTCACAATTGCATTTTGAACACTGATAATTTGTCTTGTTTCATGGGTTCACAGCTGGAGAGAAATTTTCCCTCAGAATAAATCATACTTAAAGTCTCACCCATTCCTGATTTAGATATTTCGATGAGACTTTGGTCTTACATTTATTCTGAAATGGGCTAAAACTTTTGTTTTGGGTTATTTTGAAAGGGTGCATATATTTTACATGTGAGACAAACATTCATTTGGCGGGGCAGAAGGTAGAGTATTATGGGCTGAATTGTGTCCTCCCAAATTCATAAGCTGAAGTCCTGAATTCCAGTAATTCAGAATGTGTCTGCGTTTGAAGAGAGAATCTTTAAAGAAATAATTAAGTTAAAATGTAGTCACTATGGTGGACCCTAATCCAGTGTGACTGGTGTCCTTAGCAAAAGAGGAAATTAGGACATAGACATGATTGTGTACAGAGAGAAGACCATGCGAAGACACAGGGAGAAGATGGAAACTTCAAGCCAAGAAGAAAGGTCTCAGACAAAGCCAACCTTGCCAACACCAGCACTCAGACTTCTAGGCTGCAAGACTGTGAAAAAGTAAATTTCTGTGGTTTAAGTTGTACAGTTGATGGCACTTTCCTATGGCAGCCCTACCCCACTAACACAGGTGTCTAGAGTAACACTCAGGAAAAGTTATATGACATGAGATATATAGTCGTTACTCTTCTATATTTATTTTAATAAAAATTTTATTACAAAAATTTGTGTGTGTATATATAGAGATAGATAGGTCTTTTCAAAAATGTGAACATCACAGAAGAGAATTGCATCTAAATACAGTGACTCTCTCTCCTACTACTCAAAACAAACATTAACATTTTAATATTTTTTCCAGTTGTTGCAATATAATTTTTTACTTACACAAACTGTTTATTGTACTTTACCCATAACATTATTAAAGTTAATTTTCTTTTTATTCAAGTGTTTAACATCTTTTTAAAGCTTTATTTAGGTATAATAATTATACAGCAAACACTTCATAATTTATACACTTTGGACATATGTATACATTCAAGGTAGTTACCATCACCTCAATCAAGATAATAAACATATACATCAATTCCTAAAGTTTCCTGTGTCCCTTTGTTGATGTTGTTTCTGATAAGAATACTTAGCATAAGATCTATCCTCTTAAATTTTTAAGTGTGCAATACCTTATCTTTATATGCACAAACACGTAACATTTTAAATTTAGCATTTTCCCATGCTACCAAAAACTTTCCATAATTGTACTTTTAATAGCCTTATGATATTTCATCATATTTGTCTATTTTTACATACTTAAAATATTTACATTTTAACTACTGTGAATGATGTTTCAGGAAGCATCTATATGAATTAACAGTTTCTAAAATCTGATTATTTCCTTAACTGGATTTCTCATGGTAGGAATATTAGATGACAGTTCCAGGAAAGTAGTTCTAACATATACTGGGTACATAACAATGCTACAAATATGGTCAATATGTCACAAGAAGGTAAAGAATGTGGATTGGGATGTATTGGACACCTAATATGTACCAAATTCTACACAAGAAACTTTAATACATTTTTCTCACTATTAATATAAGCCTATGAGTCCTCTTATATATATCTTTAAAATGAAACTGAGGCTCAGAAAGCATAAATAACTTGGTAAAAATCACATAGCTAGTAAGTGACAGAGTAGTAGGCTATCAGAAGGCATGGTTTCATTGAACATAAGGAAGGACTATTTTATCATCGCTGTACAGATATTTTTATTTGCTTGTTTGCTTTTTTTTCTTACGAGAAAAATTTCTATCATAGGCACTATGTCATTGTTATTTGACTATATTCAGTATATAGAAAACTATAATTTCCAGTATTTTCTGCTTTTATGACCCTCATCTTCATGTTGTATACCAGGAATTGTTATTTCCAGTAGAATAGAGACAGACAGTCCACCTTTGGGCTTATGAGAGTGAGGCAGTACTGGTTGCTTTAGGACCTGTCAGAGTAGATGTCTACCATAAACCTATGAGCAGGTGATATAGAAGGGGCCAAGTTTCTTCATCGATACACTCAGGCTGCCTGTCTAACTACACCATTGTATTAGTGAGTGTCTTCCCCATATCCTGGCAGGTGACCAAGTTGTTTCACATCTGTGGTTTTCACTGCTTTACTTTTGTAGTTTTTTGTGCTTTTATTGAGTACTTGAATGGAACTTGGGATATGACAAATCAGGCTGATAACCTGATTATCATGAATAGCCTTAAATAGAAATCTAATTTATAAATACTAGAAGTTTCCTTGTTTTAAAATGTGTGTTTGTCATAGTGCTTACCTATTCACTCAACTTGGTCAAAAAGGAAAATTTGTAGCCATTTTTGCATCCATGCTAATAATATTTGAGCTCTGATAAGGATAACCCTAGTCTTATATATAAAAGTATAAGTCAAGAATGCCTACATTAAAGAAATATAGGGGTGTTGTAGCATATGTAGGAATGTCATGGTTATTTTAATAGCATCTTATGTCATATTCTTATTTCAACATTTCCCAATCTTACCCTGTAATAATTTGCAGGACATTCACCTATGATGTTGCTTGATGTTAGGGCTCCATTTTTCTATACAGATTTCTGAAATAAGTATTGTAAAATACTTCTGCAAGTAAATTGTACATACATTTACTTCTGCACGTAAATTGTACATACATTCTGGAATAATTACTCATTTGTCTATTCATACCATGTGTTTCTGAAATTATCTATAAATACAAGATTTATAGGTACAAACACATTAAAATGAGAATGTTTAAATACAAGAAATTTCTGGGTTTGGAGCATTTTCTTCAAGAGGGATGTAATTGGCACATATTTAAGTTAAGTTGCTTTATTTTTATTGTAACTACTAAAAGTTTTAATCAAAATTGAACGGTAATTTAAGCACTTGGAGACAAAGTATACTTAAATCTTCAACTAATTTTAATGTCTATAGCTACTTCAATCAATGGCTCTGAAATCAGTCTGGTCCTTGATTGCCAGAAACTGCACAAACAAAATGGAAACTCTTAACGATTCATACTATGTGTAATGCATACTGACTGAGGATGGCAACAGGAAGCCGAAGAAGAGAAATAGTTTGATCTGAAGATCATACTTAAAGCAATTCATTGAAATTTTAAAAATCCTCTTATTACTGCAGAAAGTGATGTTAGCCACTTTAACTGTTTCTATGCAACAGAACTGCTAGTACTAAAAAAAAAAAAAAACAGATTAGTTGGGTGTAGGATGACATCATCAGAAAATGCTCAGGGAATCATTAGTGACAGGACAATGCGTGAATGGTAGGTTATGAAGCAGAACATAGGGAGCAAAATCATACAGATATAGTTGATTCCTGAAGTAAAAGTTTTACTTCTTAGTGAGTACACACACTTCTACAGTTCATGTGGAAAAACTGCCAAAAATATTTAGAAGGTGGTGTAGATTTTATGATCACCATAAAATTGTGTCAGAGATCATGTGTTAACACAGTGGAAGAAAAATCACATGCCGGGCTTACAAGATATTTATTAAAGAAAGTAGTACCAGCACTGAGAAAGATCATATGAGGAAACAGTGAGAAGGTGGCCATCTGCAAGCCAAGAACAGAGGCTTCGGTAGAAACCAACCATGATGACACCTTGATCTTGGACTTCCCAGCCTCCAGAACTGTGATAAATACATTTCTGTTGTTTAAGCGACTCTGCCTATGGTATTTTGTCTTGGCAGCCCTAGCAAACTAATACAGATGTTTACAGTCTTTGCTGTGAGAATAGCTTGACACAAAAATGGACAGGCAGAGCAATCATGAAATATCATAGAATGGCTTTACCAAGTTTGTTTCTGGTCATTGTTGCACTCAATGGCTTTAAGTTGTAGAAGTCTTGTTTTTATACATACATACATTGAAACAGATGAGATTACTAAAATTGGTCTCTGTCCCTTTAGAAGACAGCATCGATTCTTAGTTCTTTTACTATACTTAAAAAAATAGCAGACAGTTTATTTGTGCCCAGCTAATCTTGCAGTAACTTGATAAATATATTTTTGCCATGATTCAGAATTGAGTAACTAGACTCTTGGTTTAGTAAGTTCACCAGAAAAGCATGCATATGCTTGATAAATTTTCACTCTGATTTTATGGATTTCATGTGTACATCTTTGAAAAAAAAGTGGTGTTAATACACTTCCTGTTCACAAACTATATGGTTTTATTTGACAAGTATTGCCAATGGCATGAGCAAATTGTATTGTTCTTCATTGTGCAATCAGAAAATTCTCATTCCTGAATCTTTTATTATTAAAATATTTACCTTCAAAAAAAAAAAAAAAAGAAAGTAGTAAGCGATTTTTAAATGGAATTAAAAAACTGAGATGACTTGAAAAGGAGCTTACTTATATGCCAAATGAGCTTCATTATTTTAGTCTAGTTGTGGGTAGGGGAAAAAAGAAAAAAAAGTAGAGGAAGGGAAAGGATGCATGTTTTTCACCAAATAGAAATTACGTAGCTTTTTTAAAAAGTCCAAATTTTAGCCATGGTTGCTGAATATAAGCTTAAGTTAGACACCTGCCATATTATACTCCTCATCAGAAAGGTTGACAATTAATATATCTTTTTAGAGTTGGTGATGGGTAACAATGATATTGTTCTTTACTGTTATAATCATAATTAAAATTATTAACTATTATTTTAAAAAATTAAGCAGTAAGTCACTAACATTGTAAAAAAGCTGAAATTACTGTTAAGTTCAGCTCAAAGTTTCTTCCTTACATATTTTAAATTTGGCCTAAAGGTTCCTCCATACACAGTGAACCGTAACCTAGCTGGATGTATAAACAGACTATACGGTACTCTTGTAGCAATTACCAACTTTGGGCAAATCACACGGAGCCAATTATTTAAACAGTATTCAAATGAGGCAAACACTAAGCTGTAACCAACTCCACTGTTTCTGTATCAGCCTTCTATTTTCTGTATGTTATTTTGTTTTTCTTTGTCCATAAATCCCCTCTGACCATGTGGCAGTGCCAGAGTTGCTCTAATCCTATTCTGGTTTGAGGCTTTCCCGATTTGCAATTCATTCTTTGCTCAAACTCTGCTAACTTTAATTTGTCTAAAGTTTTTCTTTTAATGGTATATAGATACATCTGAAGTATTAAAAAAAATGAAAGTTCTAGTCTCCCAGCTCATCCTTGAAGGTGAATGAAAATTAAATGTTTGGTGTGGATCCTTTCAGACTTTTTGTGCTTATATAAATACATAAACAGAGGAACATGCACTTAGTGTATATGATTCAATTAACATCTGGTTTGTGGGTAGTGTGTTCACTTGTTAACGTATTACTGGACTTTTAAGTAGACTTGTCATTGTTGCTTCACAAAGAAGGCTGGAATGAACACCCTTATACATACCTCCTTTTTCACTACTGAAAGAATAGAGAGACATAGAATATAATTGCTGAGTCAAAGGGAATATGTATTTTAAGTTAAGATTAAAACTTCTCAATTTATTCCAAATATGTATATTCCATTAAAAGTGTTTGAGTGTATTCCTTATTCTACACTCTCCCCAAAAAGGAATGCACCAGTTTTGTTTTTCTTTTTCATTCTTACAGAATAAAATAATATTTCAATCAACCTTCAAATATTTTATATAAAACATATTGTTGCTTTAAGTCTAAACTCCCATCTTTTAAAAATCTTCATTTATTGAATTCCAAATTTCCCTGAATCTTTAACTTTTTCCCTGAGCACACTTAAAAACTAATAATAATATCTGATTAGCAATGTTCCGTAGTTCTTCTTGCTTTAGTCTAATTTCTTTAAGTTAAAAAAATATTCAAAATCACACATGAATCTAAAGATCTGTCATTTAGCTCTCATCTCCCATAAGAATTGGATCTATTGAGTTGAGAGGTAAAAGTGATCACTTTTCTTCAGCTCACTCTTTTCTTCAGCCTTAATGTATTGTCAATTTTTTTAAAATTAAAAAATAACCCTCTTGTAGAATGTAACATCAGTTAACGGCAGAGTGGGCAGCTCTAAACTACTGTCTCTCCACAGGAAAACCAAAAGAAGCAGAAATTGTAAAAACCAAGTTTACCAGAACTCTTGAAAACAGTCAAAGGTTTACCACAACAAAGTGAATGCTGAATCAAGAAAAAGAAACTTAAAATAGTAAGAAGACTTTATGCCAATTTTACTTTCCCTTGCCCTACTCTTTCCACAGCTCATAGGTAGTCTTAAGACAGCAGCCCACACTCCCAATGAATAAACCTGGTCCCTGATAACAGGCAAAGTAGGAAATAACTTAACTATAACATATCATGTTTGCATAGCTCCCATCTAACTAGTTTTGGAGCTACCTGAAAGACTGAGGAAAACCTCTGGCTGGCACCATATCTATAGTGAAAAGCTGAAATATTTGCTCTTAATATTAGGAATAAGACAAAGCTGCCTATTTAACCACTGCTATTCAACATTGTATTGGAAGTTCTAGCCCAAGAATTATGAAAGAAAAAAAAATAATAAAAGGCATTCTAATTGAAGAGGAAGAAGTCAAATTCTTTCTGCACATGACATAATGCTATATGTAGAAAACCTAAAGGAATCCACAAGAAAGCTATTACTGCTAAAACACAAAATTGAGCAAAGTTGTAGGGTACAAGATTAATGCACAAAATAAATTGTATTTCTATATACCAGAAATAAGCCACCCATGAAGCAAATTAAGAAAATAATTGTGTTTACAATCACATAAAAACAAATAAAATACTAATACCTTTAAACAAGAAGGTGAAAGAGTTGATTACAGAAAAAATAAAACACTGCTGAAAGAAATCAAGGAAGATGTAGTTACATGAGAGACATCCCATGTTCATGGACTTTATATTAGCAAGAGTCCAACACTACTCAAATAAATCTACAGATTCAATGCAATCCTTTCCAAAATTCAATTTTTTTTAATTTAAAATGGAATAAGTGATTCTCAAATTAATAGGGGATTGTTTGGGTATGAAAACAGCCAAAATAATCTTGCAAAACAAGAATAAAGTTGGAGAACTTACACTTGCTAACATTTCCTCTGCCATCCTACTGCCTGTCTCCCCTTTTCGTCTTTGGGTTTTCCTAGAGAATTCTTAAATAATATTTTGGGCATGTGATTCTTTCAGTTGTAATCCTCTTAGTTATAATAGAGAAACCCTATTGATGTGGTGGTAAGGTTGGGAGAGGAGAAATATTATATAATCTTATAATAATGTCTCAGTCTTTTAGATAGCCTTGGTGCTGAGGGTTTATCAATTGTTTCTTACTTTCTGCCCTCCCCACAAGGTAAAACATGAAGGCAAGAAGTGACTGGAGTTTTTGATGGATGTGCAGACACTGTGTACTGATTGCCATGTTCTGATTTAGCTTAGAAAATGACTGGAGTTGGGTAATTTTTTCCTCTAGTTTGCTCTTGCTCTGGATAAACTCAATGTGGTCAGATTCTGGTTAAATGATTTTCCTTGAGGGCATTTTTTTGCTGTTGTTAAGTAGAACAGAATGCTCTAGGCATATTTTTAAATGGCAATTTTTCTTTCTCCCTACTGGCAAAAGGGAATTTTTCTTCATTGTTCACTCTACCCAGACCTCGTGGGGATCCTAGAGGTAAAATTCAGGAAGGTATAGGAGCTACCACTAAAACTGGGACTCTGCAATTTTAAAATCTCAAATGTGTCAAGACTCAGCCTCCAGCAATGTGTCAATTACATTTTAAGTGTTTATACTCTGGTTCCAGAGGTAGGCTTGTACTTCTGAGTCTCTGCTCTGGTAATCTGTGATTTTCTGTATTCACCTATATTTCCAGTTCTGTAGCACTGATTTGCCTGGTGACCTAAATTCTCTAATGCATCAAAGAAGAGTACTGACTTTCAGTTTATTCAACTTTTTTCTTCATGATGATGAGCCCAGTATGCATACCTATTCAATGCTATCCCTCCCCTTGCCAACCCCAACAGGCTCCAGTATGTGTTGTTCCCCTCCCTGTGTCCATGAGTTCTCATTGTTCAGCTCCCACTTGTAAGTGAAAACATGAGGTGTTTGTTTTTCTTTTCCTGTGTTAGTTTGCTGAGGATAATGGCTTCCAGCTCCATCCATGACCTGCAGAGAATATGATCACATTCCTTTTTACGGCTGCATTGTATTCCATGGTGTGTGTGTGTGTGCGTGTATATATATATATATATGACAGTTTCTTTATCCATTCTACCATATTTTTGCTGTTGTGAATAGTGCTACAATGAACATATGCATGCATGTATCTTTATAATAGAATGATTTGTATTCATTTGGGTATATACTCTGTAGTGGGATTGCTGGGGCAAATGGTATTTCTGGTTCTAGGTCTTTGAGGAATTGCCACACTGTCTTCCACAATGATTGACCAAGTTTACATTCCCACCAACAGTGTAAAAGCATTTTTATTTCTCCACAGCTTCACAAGCATCTTTTGTTTCTTGACTTTTCAATAATCACCATTCTGACTGGTATGAGATGGTACCTCATTGTGGTTTTGATTTGCATTTCTCTAATGGTCAGTGATGTTGAGCTTTTTTCACGTTTGTTGGCCTCATGAGTGTCTTCTTTTGAAAAGTGTCTGTTCATGTCCTTTGCCCACTTTTTAATGGGGCCATTTGTTTTTTCTTGTAAATTTGTTTAAGTTCCTTGCTGAACAATATTGATCACTTCAGTTAACAGTGAATATTTTTGTAAGACCATTAGCTTCAATATGAATTAAGAAACATTAATCATTCATTTGACCAAAAGCATTTTCCATCCTATCTCTAGCTTGCTAGGATGTCCATGTCAGTCATTTCTATAAGCAAAGGCACTGGAAATATTTTTAAGACAACATTCTATTATCATTACTTTATCAAATTAGATATTCAACCAAACCATTTTTGAAGGGAGATGAGATGAGGTAAGTGTTTAAGAGTGAGAAAAGTGACAGGAAATGGAAACATTCAAAACAAGGACAGGCTTATGTGATTCTGTCATCAGGAGAAAGCATGAGGATGAGGATCCTGGATAGCCAGACATGGGGGTACATAATGAAACTTAGAAATCAGTTGCCAACTTTTATTTTTCTGATTTTGGCTGCATTTTTTAGATCTTATCTATTTTTTAAGTAACGCATTACTCAAAAGTTATCTTTTATACTTAGCTTTACTTGATTTTCAAAACTGTATATTTCCCCCTTCGTCTCCATAACCCAGGTCACACACAGCCTTATGTTTAATTATATATATTTTCTCTCCCCATTCTAGATTTTAAGCTATTTCAAGAGCAATCAGGTGATTGACTCCAGGCTGAAAGTTGCTAAAATGTGCTCTGGAGCTGGATTGCATCATAACCAACTGAGGAGCTCCTTATTAATAGATTCTTGGACTTATCCCAGATCACCCACGTATAGCTAGAATTTTTTATGCTAACATAATCTTGGCACATGATTACATGGGGACAAGAACAGAAAATTAGCTTTAATAACAAGATGTATAGTTAACTTTTAGTCACACTAAAATTTCAGAAGCCCTTATCTGGAGAAACTGGCTGGGAAATGCTTGCTGATCAATAAAAATGATACATTTTTGCAGCAACTTTTTTAATTTCTGTGGCCAGTAATTTTTTTTTTTTTTTTTTAGCTTTGAGCAAAGAGTAAGTGGTTTGTCTTGAAACCGTGCTCTCTCCTCTCTTTTTATATCCCTGGCATTTCTGCCCAAATACCCTCGATCATGGATCCCAATTTTTTTCCTCAAACTGATCTAGTGATCAACTGATATTTATGCTGTTAATTGACACTTTTTAATTTTATTTATTTATTTTTAGAGACCAAGTATTCCTTTGTCATCCAGGCTAGAGTTCAGTGGCATGATCATATATTGTTGCCGCCTTGAACTTCTGGGCTCAAGGGGTTTTCCTGTCTCAGCTTCCAGAGTAGCTGGGGCTACAGAAGTGTTCCACAGTGCCTGGATAATTTTTAATACATTTTACATGGAGACAGGGGCTTGCTGTCTTGCCCCACTAGTATTGCACGTCTAGGATCAATTGATACTCCCACCTCAGCCTCCCAAAGCATTGGGATTATACATGTGAGAATTACTGCTTTTGGCCTACTTTTCAATTTCAAAAGGCATAATTTTTATGGACAATAAGCCTTTAAATCCAAACACAATAATTCTATAAATGAGAAATTATAGATTTTATGATAGGCAATGAGAGAAATATTAGGGTGGTAGGGGCTCTTTCTGGCACATCTCTGTTTAGACATCACACTGTTTAGATATATATTCAGCCTATTCCCAAATGTATCCCTGCTCATTTTCTGCAGCCACTTCTGCACAATATGCCTTATAAATTAGAAGAGGTCACAGCCATTTTTTAAAAAAGAAGATTTGGGAGCTCTAAATATGCTGGACTGCATGATTCATGAGTTTCCCTGAAATTCGGTGATTTAAAAATATTCTATATATTTTTTCAGATGTTTTCCTTGTTGGCTCAGAAATTTCAAGTACAATTGAGAAGAACAGAAAAGGCAAAAGTGTTTCACATATCTCAAATTATAGATTTGCATACCTGCACAAACATAAAAGTAACAAGACAAATGAAAGAGGCATCATACAAACTATTTTGAAGGCTATTTCAGCAAGATATTATGGTAAGGATCTACATCAGTATAATGTAATTCAGATAAATTTAAGAGTATTAACATGCTGATAAACATAAAATTATCAATTCAGTAGAGATCCATTTCACTTTATTTAGTAATGTTAACCAGTATGCCTAAACCTAAAATATAACCTTTTCAGTTCTCTTTGCAAATGTTATTCTTTGCTGATACCATTAAAACAATTTTAATGGGGCTATTACTTAGGGTGTTAATAATCCCTAAGAAGGAATTTCTGTTAAGTTATACTATCTTTATTATTTAATTTTAAACCCTGAATATTTCCTTCCTCCACCCTGTTACATTGCAGAATTTCTCTCTCTTCCTTCCTTTTCTTTCTTTCTCTCGTTCTTTCTTTCTCTCTCTTTCTTTCTTTCATTATCTTCAGTTCATTAGCATATTGACGTTTGCCTTTAGGCTTGTCTCTTTAGGATTACAGAATAGCTGCTGGAGTTGGTAATCTTCAAGCAGCCACTTATGGAACTATGGGTATCCATAACAATCACGCAAAGAAAGTGTTCTAAATGTTCAGCGCCATTCTTTGACCACAGAATCAAAAACAAATATTAAGTTGCAATATTCCGTTGGTTTGAAAATGCTGCACTGGGAGCTTCTGCCCAATGCAATAAAGGTTCTTCAATCTGTGGTGCCCAAAAGTGAAAGGTAGAAAACTGAAGACAAAACAAAGACATGGTTAAGAAAAAAATGCCTATTTTAAAATAAAAACAGGCTGAGGAGAAAAACAAAACTCTCTGGTGCTGGATTATTATTAGCTGTTTTCATCATTTTCATTGGAAACACACAATGGGTGAGGTCTTTTGGGTAAGGAAGAATCACAGTGGGTCTTCACGTAAAAATTTTATAATCTACTGTCACTGTGTATGAGACCATCTGGGGATTAACTGGTGTCTCCAACTTAACTGGCTCATGGGCCAATTGGTTAGCAGTTTTGATTTATTAAGTGGGCATAACAACTCATAGGGAAATAATCGAAGTACCTTGGAGAGTTTTTCAAAATGGATACTCAAATACTATTCCTTTTCAGAATCATGAATTCTGAGATCCTTGTACCAAAGTAAAGATTTTTTTTTTGGCTGGGTGTGGCGGCTCATGCCTGTTATCCCAGCACTTTTGCTGTTTTTTAGCCTCCTTAAACCTAGAGGAAAAGGAAGTATTTGTGGAGGAAGGAGCTTAGACTTTAAAACACTGGGTTTAAACCTAAGATCTAACATTTCATTAATGGAGTTACCTAAGGAAAGTCTTATTTTTTCTGTGTTGATTAGGATAATAACATCTTTACCTCATGTTGCTGTTGTGGAGAAAAGGCAAAATAATATATGGAAAAGCATTATAGATGTGCTACTTGTCACAATTTTCATCTTAAAACCAAGAAAATCTATTATGTATTAGCAATATGAGGGCAACAGTACTTGAAATTTTATAGAATTTTTAAAATGGATACATTTGTACATATTTTAGTGGTACCTGTGATAATTTTATATACAATGAGTAATGATCAAATCAAGATAATCGGACAACTTCACATTGTAGCATAAGGCTATAGTGACCAAAACACCATAGTACCAGTATAAATGTAGATACATAAGCAAATGGAACAGAATAGAGAACCAAGAAATAAAGCTGCACACCCACAACCAACTGATATTTGACAAGGTATACAAAAATATAAATTGGGGAAAGAACACTATTAAATAAGTGGTGCTGGAAAAATTGGATAACCACATGCAGAAAAATGAAACTGGATCTCTATCTCTCACCATATACAAAAATTAACTCAAGATGGATTAAAGACCTAAATCTAAGACCTGAAACCATAAACATTCTAGAAGAAAACCTAGGGAAACTCTTCTGGACATTAGCCTAGGCAAAGAATTTATGACTAAGACCCAAAAGCAGATGCAAGTAAAACAAAAATAAATAAATGAGACCAAGGAAACTAATTAAAGCTTCTGCACAGCAAAGGAAATTATCATCAGAATAAACAGATAAACTACAGAAAATATTTACAAATTATGCATCTGACCAAGGACTAACATAGAGATTCTGTAAGGAGTGCAAACAAATAAGTAAGAACAAAACAAATAACTTCATTATAAAGAGGGCAAAAGACATGAATAGACATTTCGCAAAAGAAGATATGCAAATGGTTAATGAACATATAAAGAAAAGATTAACATCGCTATCATCATGGAAATGCAAATTAAAGCCACAATGAGATATTTTACCCCAGTCAGTATGGTCATTATTAAAAATCCAGAAAAACTAATAGATACTGGCATGGATGTGGTGAAAAAGAAATGCTTATATACTGCCATTGGAAATATAAATTAGTATTCCCTCTATAGAAAACAGTAGGGAGATTTCTCAAAGAACTAAATGTAAATTTACCATTCAATTCAGCAATCCAACCCCTGAGTACCTACTTAAAAGGGGAAGAAGTCATTATATCAAAAAGACACCTGCATGCATATGTTTATTGCAGCAAAATTCACAATTGCAAAGATATGGAATCAACCTAAGTGCCCATCAACCAATGAGTAGATAAAGAAAAATGTGTATGTGTGTGTGTGTGTGTGTGTGTGTGCATGCGTACGTGTGTATGTGTATACCACAGAATACTACTCAACCATAGAAAAGAATAAAATAATGTATTTTGCAGCCATTATTCTAAGTGAAATAACTCAGGCATTGAAAAGAAAATAACACATGTTTTCACTTAAAAGTGGTAGTTAAGCTACTAAGCTGTGGGTACACAAAGGCATACAGAGTGGTTGATATAATGAACACTGAAGAATCAGAAGTGGGGAAGATAAGAGAGAGGTGAGGGATTAATGACTACCTATTGGGTGTGATATACACTACTTTGGTGATGGGTATACTAAAATCTTTTTTACCACTATACAATTCATCCATGTAACAAAAAACCATTTATACCCCTAAAGCTATTGAAATAAAAAATAAAATATAGAAAAGGAAAATAAAAGCACAGTTCAATGTAAAACAAAAAGTAAATCAAATAAATAAAATTCTGATTTAATTTTGAACAAAAATCAGAATATTTAGGATGTCTATCACCCCGAACATTTTTCTTTAAATAGGGAACATTACAATTCTCTTCAAGCTATTTTGAAATATACATTATTGTTAACTATAATTTTCTTACTGTACTATTAAATATTAGAGCTTATTCCTTCCATCTAAATGTATTTTAGTACCCATTGACCAATTTCTCTTTATCCACCACTCGCCCATTCCCTTTCCCTCTTCTAGTAACCACTATTCTACTCTTTACTTCCATGGCATTCACTGTTTTTAGCTCCCACATATGAGTGAAAACATGCTATATTTGTCTATGTCTCGCTTATTGCACTTAACTTAATGACTTCCGGCTTCATCCATGTTGTTGCAAATGAAAGTATTTTATTTTTTTATGGCTGAATAATATTTTATTATGAATATATGCCATATTTTTCTCTATTTATTTGTTAATGAACACTTAGATTGATTCAGTATCTTGGTTATTGTGAGTAGTGCTTCAATAAAAGAGAGTGCAAATATCTCTTCAATATGCTGATTTAGTTTCTTTGTGGATATATACCTATCGGTGAAATCGCTGGATCATATGGTAGCTCTGTTTTCGGTTTTATGAGGAAACTTCATATTGTTTTTTACAACAGCTGTGTTATTCTACATTTCCATCGACAGTGTACAAATACTCCCCCTTTTTTTGAATCCTCACCAGCATTTGTTTTCTTTTGTCTTTTTGATTACAGCCATTTTAGTTGGGGTGAAATAACATTTCACTGTGGTTTTGACTTGAATCTTCCTGCTGATTAGTGATGTTCCACATTTTAAAAATATATCTGTTGTTCATTTGTACACCTTCTTTGGAGAAGTGTCTATTCTATTCATTTTCCCATTTTAAAGTTGGATTATTGTGGTTTTGTTATTGAGTTGGCTTGACTTCCTTATATATTCTGGTTTTTGTCCCTTTTCAGATGGGTAGTTTTCAAATATTTTCTTCCATGTTCTTGTTTGTCACTTCACTTTATTGATGTCTCATTTGCTGAGCAAAATCATTTTAGCTCCATGTAACCTCTCTCATATGTTCATCTTTGCTTTTATTGGATGGGCTTTTGAGGTATTATTCAACAAATCTTTGCCCAGTGTAAGGTTCTGTTACATTTCCCCAATGTTTTCTTTTAATACTTTCATAGTTTCCAGTATTACATTTAAGTCTTTAATCCATTTTGAGTTGATCTTTGTCTAAGGTAAAGGATGGGGACATAATTTCATTCTGCTAAGTGTGGATATCGAGTTTTCCCATCACCATTTACTAAAGAGACTATCTTTCCTCAATGTGTGTCCTTAGCACCTTTGTTGAAAATGAGTTGGGTGTAAATGTATGGATTTATTCCTGGGTTATTTATTCTGTTCTGTTGCTCTATAAGTTTGTTTTTTTGCCAGACATAAAGCCGACTCTTTTGGTTACTGTAGCTTTGTAGTATAACTGGAAATCAGGAAGCATGATCTCTTTGGCTTTGTTTTCTTTACTCAAGATTTATTTGGCTATTTGGGGTCTTCTTCGGTTTCATATTAATTTTACTATTGTGTTTTATATTTCTGTGAAGAATGTCATTGGTATTTTGAAAGTGATTGCATTGAATCTGTGGATTACCTTGGGTAGTATAGCCAATATTACAATATTAGTTCTTCTAACACATAAGCATAGGATATCTTACCATTTTTTGTGTCCTCTTCAATTTTGTTCATCAGTGCTTTACAGTTTTTTTTTTTAATGGAGATCTTTCACTTATTCACTTAAGTCTACTCCCAGCATTTAATTTTGTTTGCATTTTAAGTGGGATTGCTTTTTCTTTTTTTTTCCAGATTGATCACTTTTAGCATATATCAATGCTACTGATTTTTTGTATGTTGATTTTGTATCCTGAAGCTTTACTGAATTTGTTCATTAGTTCTAAGAGTATTTTGGTGGAGTTGTTAGGTTTTTCTTAGTATAAGATCAGGTCATTTGCAAACAAGGAAGATTTGACTTTCTTCTTTCCAATTTAGATGTTTTTATTTCCTTCCTTGCCTAATTGCTCTGGTTAGAACTTCTAGAGTTATTTTGAATAGAAGTGGTAAAATGGGCATTCTCATCATATTAATTGAATATAATTAAAAATTATTGTTAAAAAAACTTTGCAGTGTGTAGCAATATTGATGAGATTGTTTGCTTTTTTCCGTTATAATTATACCCTAATAGTTGTCTATATGAATATTGTGCTAGAAACAATTTAGAATTAATAAATGGTATACATAGCTGTAACAGGAAAAACGTAAAGTCTTTAAAAAAGTCTGAAAAAAGATATGTGGAAATTATAAGATAATTGCAGATTAATTTATTTATTGGGAAATATTATGAATGTTCAGAATTTTATTTATGTTAGTCAATGTGGGCAGTTAATATTGATGATTTAATTTGTATAAAAAGTTCAAATTTTTAATTAATATAATAATACATATTTGAATATTGATCCAGTTCCCAAATGATACAACAATTAAATGTTTTATTCAAAGGGATAAACTGTTATAGCTTTATAACATTGGATTTAGAGTCAGATTGTCTAGGTTGATATCTTTTATTTCCCCCTTATTATCTAGGGGATTGTGGGCAAATAGCTTAATTTCTGTTTTCACAGGCTCTTTTTGAGAATTAAAAAAGTTAATAATTATAAAGGACTTTAGAACAATACATGGCATAATATAAGCATTCATAAAATAATAACATTTATCTGTCTGTTACTTTATTTATATGAAAATGGCTGTAAGAATGTAGCTAAACAAAAATAAGAACAATACATTTCTTTAAAGCATTCAGACATTAAAGGGAATAGTCAGTGCATTCATAGTTATAGATCAAAGATAAGAATTTATTCTTATTCAATTGCTCAATTTAAAGTATCCTAAGTGTAAATTAATCATATGAATGTTTTGAATGAAAGTTTAAGAATACTAACAAAAGCCTTAGAAATATCCATACCATTGACCCAGAAATTTATTTAACTTAGGAAGTTACACTAAGGAAATTGCAAGACTTCTATGCTTCCTGATGCAGTTTCACCATTGCCATTATTGTCTTCTCTATGACTGCAGACTATGTCATGCTCATCTATCACTCTCGTATATATAGTCCCCTACCTGCTGAAATGGAGTCTCCCAAATCCCTAGGAATTAAAGTTTCAGTATCCTAACATGTTAATTTTATTGCTTGTGTCTTCCCTCGACCCCTGCAGGTTTCCAAGATCTAGAAAATCAAGCCATGGCAGAGTGATACTTGAGGTTCCTGACCTCAATGCAGAGATCCACAGATGTACATTACTTGGCCTCCCCTACTTGATGAGTTGGTGCTCTGTGCCTTCTTATTAATAAGGAGACAGGTTAGGAAAGAAGTCTAATTTCAATTGGCTTTTCTAATGTGACCTTTGTAAACCATATTTTGATATCTTACTGGTGAATAATAGGAGACATGAAGGCATATATGATCTTTATGAGGCTGAATGTGTCAACCTTCAAAACATGTTGGCAGCAGCATATGCCAAAAAAAGGATATGGATACAGGGATACCAGTTCAGGTCAGGACTGTTACAGTATGTGAGAAATAATATTAGCTTAGCTTAGACTGCTATTAATCTAGAATAAGATAATTAGAATATGTTAAGAAGTAATTGGGAAATAAAATCAACAAGACTTCATTGATTAGTTTGATGTGAAAAGTATGAGAATAAAAGGTCTTATCAAGATATCAGAAATGACTTTTAGCTTTCTGGTTTAAGAAATCTAAATGTATAATGGCACCATTTCCATAGATGGGGAAGTTTATTGGGGAAAATAGGATGGAGATGAACAGATGAATTTTAATTATTCCTATTTGAGATTCACTTGAGTTTTCCAAGTAGAAATGTAAGGTATGTAGGTGTATGTACTAATTAGGGTATATTTCAAAGTCTGTGATATAAAATTGAGATACATTGGGAAACAGATGGTATATAAAACTATGGGAGTAGATAAGACAGCTAAGAAATGGTTGTGGGCACAAGAAGAAAACAGAGCTTATCATAGAGTCTTGAGTAATTTTAACCATTTAGTGGCTTGGCACAGTGGCTCACGCCTGTAATCCCAGCACTTTGGGAGGCCTAGGTGGACAGATCACCTAAGGTCGGGAGTCTGAGGCCAGCCTGACCAGCATGGAAAAACCCCTTCTCTACTTAAAAAAAAAAAATACAAAATTAGCCTGGCAAAGTGGCTATAATCTGAGCTTCTTGGGAGGCTGAGGCAGAAGAATTGCTTGAACCCAGGAGGTGGAGGTTGTAGTGAGCCAAGATCACGCCATTGCTCTCCAGCCTGGGCAACAAAACAAAACTAAACAAAAAAACAATAACGGGTCAGGTATAATAGAAGAGGATAAACTGGCAAAGGACATTAAAAGATAAAAAAGATGAGAGGAAATTCATGAGAGTGTGATTTAATAGACTCCAAGAGCAGAGAATGCTTTAAGAACAACGTTGTAAATGCTGTCAAATGTTTAGAGGCCAAGACCAGACCAGCTGAACTGAGTATAATGGTATGGATATTATTGGTGAAATTATCACACGATTTAGTACAATATTGGGAACAAAAGTCAAATGAGTTGGTTAAATATTATTCAAGAGGTAAAAACGGCAAAGATATATACTTCTGGATATATACCCAGAAGTGGGATTTATGAATATTGTATAATAATCATATTTTAAAAATAATTAGTAAGGTACTTGAATTAGAAATTATCATCAGTGTGTTAAGATTTGCTCTGGTTAGAATGTGTCCCTCAAAGTTTATGTGTTGAACACTTTATCCCCAAGGCAACAGTGTTGGGTGGCGGGGCCTAATAATTTTTGATTATTAGCTCATGAGGTCTCTGGCCTCATGAATGGATTAATGTTATTATCACGTGAGTGGATTTGTTATAAAAGCAAATTCTACCACCCCTTGCACTCTTGCTCTCACTGTCTCTTCCCCTTCCACCTTCAGCCATGGAATGATTCAACATGAAGGCCTTCACCAAATGCTGGTGACATGCTCTTGAATCTCCCAACCTACAGAACCATGAGCCAAATAAATTACATTGTAAACTACCCAGTAAGTGGTACTCTGTTACAACAACCGGAAATGAATTAAGTCAATATTGACAAAATTTGTTGTACATATTTAAATCCATAAATAAAATCCAATGCAAAACTGTTATTCTGATATTACAACTTTTGTTCAGTTCATTGTCAAAGGAAATATAATAGCTTTTCATATGTCTGTTACATTTTTCATAAGACAGTAAGGAATTGGATTCGGTAAGTATTTGATGAGCTAATCTTTTATTATCTGAATAAATGGAGTACTTTAAAAATTCTGCTGGCAATATAATTATAAAACAGACGGAAAAATTGAACATTAATATAATAGTACTATTGGATCTACTACTTAAATTCGTAATTTATTGCTATTTTCATTTTCTTGGTTGAACATTTTCAGCAAAGATAAAGAATTTATTAGGCATTAAGACTTAAAAATTTCCAAATAGTTGGCTAAGAGAGCCCGAGTTCCAAAGGAATCCCAAATTAAATTTTGATCTATACTCAGGAAGGAATTAGTAAATGTGTTATGATCTAAACTGTCCATATCATCAGTTTAGTTATCAATAGTATTGAGAGGAGTCATGAAATGACAAGAATGCGGTAGGTCAAAAGTAAGTCAAGAGCAAATGTGATACCAACATATCAAAGCTTAGAAAGTAAATTACCTTATTTTCTAATTTGTGATTATGTTTATGTCTTTGATTTAAGGGGAAGATACAAATATGTCTTTTCCATGTTAAACTTCACATATTTATTATCTTTTAGAACTTAAACAGATTTTTAAAATATTAATTGAGAATAGAAAATATTCATCTTCACTTCTTATGGCAAACTAATTCTACTTCAATCATACTTGACTGCCAAATCAGTATTCGGATTCTCTTGCTGATGCGATGAGCACATGTATCATGCCAGGAGTGTCATATTACTTTATAATAATGGATGGATGGCACCAAGCTTAAGAATATGATCAAGTTAAACAGATTTCTTCATGGGAATTATTAAAACGAACTGGACTTGCAGTCTTCTTGCCTCTTAATTGCTGGGTAATGTAATTAATTAAGAGAATCAGGACTCTTGTAGTGATTCTTCAAAGTCGTGTGCAATAAGACATGGTGAAATTAATACTGATTGTTACACACTTAGCAATAAGAGACAACGAAAGACATTTGTGGAGGTAATTTGAGAAGTGATCTGGAAAGAGTGGCAAAGAAAAAAAGAAAAAAGAGATAAGAAAGAAATGAGAATAGAAGAGGGAAGGAGAGAGAGAGAGAGAGAAAGAAGGAAAGAGGGAGAAAGAGCAAGAAAGACTGAGATCCAGAGCTCTAGCTTTATTCCTGGATATCCCAGTTATGTAAAATAATATATCCCTTTTTAAAAATTAAATTAGTTTCTGTTATTTGTAACAGAAATTATGCTAACAACTAGAAAAAGCATTAGTGATAGATGAATTATGTGAACAGTTACATCATTAAAAGAGAAGCCCATCATGGTCTACATGGGTCAACCTAAACAAGAACTAGACAAATTTTATTTGATATTTGATCTAAAAACAAATATAAAGTGTTTTCAGAACACATTCTTCTTCTCATTATCAAAAAATCTATTGCCTTTATTTAGTATAGAATGTCAAAATACGTCTTCATCACTGAATACCTTTGAAAACTCAGATAATCTCCATCTTGAGATGTTTTTACTATAAACAGGGAAAAAGTCAGACAATAATAAAATGTCATAACTACACATAACTATTAAAATCATCGTTATATTCTGCCTGAAATACTTGGTATATTCACATATTTCCTTGAATAAAAGGTTTTAGGGTAAAATGGTAAATGTAGGTTAAACAAAGTTGATCAGATTTTGATGAATCACAGGAATCTTCAAAGCCCATAGTACTAATTTCCATTGTTAATTTATAAGAAAAGGATAATGGTAAACTTGTTTCCAAAAATTATTTGATTATGCAAAATTTATATTAAAATATACAACCACTGACTTTAATTTGGTACTTTTTCCCTTGCAATATGGGGTACTAACATCCTTAACATTATAAAATGTTATATTTTTATGAGTGTTAGTAAATTAAGAGGGAGAGAAATACTATATACTTGTTAAATAGAATAAAAGATGTACATTTTTGCTGATATTGAAAAATCCTATCATGATTGATGGTAGTCATCTGTCTGGTAAAAGGCTTGGAATGAATTCTGGATCATCAAGTGTTCTGCTCACTGGAAAGGATTTAATATTTGTCTTGGTCTGTTTGTGTTACTATTAGGGAGTACCAGAGGGCAGGTAATATATGACAAAAAAAGGTTTATTTGTCTCACAATTCTGATATCTGAAAAAGTTCAAGATGGGTCATATGCATCTGGTGAATGTCACAGGCTGCTTCCACTCATGGCAGAAAGTGAAGGGGAGACAGTATGTGCAGAGATCACACGGCAAGAAAGAAAGCAAAAGCAAAAGAGGGGTGGAGGGACGTGCCTTGCTCTTTTTAACAACCAGCTTTCACAGGAACTAACCAAGTGAGAACTCCCTCATTACTGCAAAAATAGCATCCATAAAAGATTCAACCATATGACCCAAACACCTCTCATTAGGCCCCATCTCCAACATTGGGGATCAAATTTCAGTATGAGGTTTGTGGGTACAAACATTCAAACAGTAGCTATGGGAAACTTACATTCCAAGGATGCAGAAAGAGAAAGCATAGGTCTCAAATCTTCCCATATCCCACAAAGATGCATGCCAGGGCCAGGTGTTGCTTCTGGACATAGTTTATGTCAATGTTCCAGGGGAAGCATGCTGCCACTCTGTTGTTTTCTCCTTATAACATAACCGTGAAAGCAGTCTCTGTTAAGCAGGGAACAAATAGGCTGCTTGGCAATATGCTAAGTTTTTATTAGCCTCATCTGGGGAGTCATCGGCCAATCACCTTGGAAGTCTATAAGGGACTGGAGTCAAGAACGGTCTTTACTTCCAAACAGAAAACAACGGCAACAGCAACAAGAGCACTGGTGTATACTGGTATATGGATTGTGTTTAGCTCCTCCATTTGTGAGAAGGTCCTCCACTCCGCTGGCAATCCCACCTTGTTCATTGATCTATTAACCCAGAGAAAGCTTTCTGGTTCATTTTATGAAATTCCAGGTCACATCACAGATTTATAAAATATTCTCTAGGGAGAAAAAAAGCAAGGTGGAGGGCAGTGTATATAGTATAAAAACATTTGATTAATTTACATTTCTCCCCTAAAGATAATCTGACCATATCTGTCAATCTATCAGCAATCTTCACCTTAAAGAGCGATACATTTCGATTAGGAATACAGGAAGGACTGAAAAAAAACTTTTGTAACTTTCTATGCTGTTTGAAGTTTTTGAGCAATGAATATATATTGCTTATATTAATATTTTAAATTACTTTCTCAAATATCACATATCTAATACATTATATGTTTTCCTTTAATTAACATAAACAGTAATAAAATGAGAATAGACAGACATATTTAAATTCCTGAAGAAAAATGCATGGTATATTTTATTCTTTTTTTAACCGTTAAGTTCAGGAATACATATGCAGGCTTGTTATATAGGTACTTGTGTCATGGGGTTTTGTGGTACAGATTATTTCACGTCCCAGGTATTAAGTCTAGTACACATTAGTTATTTTTACTGATCTTCTCCTTCCTCCCACCCTACACCCTCTTCTAGGCACCAAGTGTGTGTTATTCCCCTCTATGTGTCTATGTGTTCTCATCATCTAGGTCCCACTTGTAAGTGAGAACATGCAGTATTTGGTTTTCTGTTCCTGCATTAGTTTGCTAAGGATAATGGCCTCCAGCTCCATCCATGTCCCTGCAAAAAAAAAACATGAATTCATTATTTTGTATGGCTGTATGGTATTTCATGCTGTACATGTACCACAATTTCTTTCAATTTCTTTATCCAATTTATCATTGATGAGCATATAGGTTGACTTCCTGTTTTGGTTGTTGTGCATAGTGTTTCAGTGAACATTCACACAACGTGCCTTTATGGTAGAGTGATTTATATTCTTTTGGGTATAACCTAGTAACAGAATTTCTGGGTAAAATAGTAATTCTGCTTTTAGCTCTTTGAGGAACCATCACACTGCTTTCCACAATGGTTGAACTAATTTACACTCCCAGCAACAGTGTATATGTGTTCCCCATTCTTTGCAACCTTGCTAGCATCTCAAATCTTTTTGACTTTTCAATAATAGCCATTCTGACTGATGTGCGATGGTATCTCATTGTGGTTTTGATTTGCATTTCTGTAATGATCATTTTGTTTTTTTGCTTGTTAGTTGGCTTAATTTTTTTTATAGATTCTTAATATTAGACCTTTGTTAGATGTAAAGTTTGAAAATATTTTCTCCCATTCTGTGGGTTGTCTATTCTGCTGATAGTTCCTTTTGCTATGCAGAAGCTCTTTAGTTTAATTAGATCCCATTTGTTATTTTCTGCTGTCATTACAATTGCTTATGAAATCTTTGCCCATTCCTATGTCCAGAATAATATAGCCTAGGTTGTCTTCCAGGGTTTTTATAGTTTAGGGTTTTACATTTAAATCTTTAAATCATAGTGAGTTAAATTTTGTATATGGTGTAATAAGGGGTTCAGTTTCAATTTTCTGCATATGGCTAGCCAGTTATCTCAGCACCATTATTCAATAGGGAATCCCTTCCCAGTACTTGCTTTTGTCAGCATCGTTGAAGATCAGATAATTGTAGGTGTGTGTCCTTATTTCTGGGCTCTCTATTCTGTTCTATTGGTCTATATGTCTGTCTTTGTAGCAGTATCATGCTGTTTTGGTTACTATAGCTTGGTAGTACAGTTTGAAGTTGGGTAGTGTGATGTCTACAGCTTTGTTTTGTAGTTTAGGATTGTCTTGGCTATTCAGGTTCTTTTTAGGCTTTGTATAAATATTAAGAATGTCAATGTTAGTTTAATACAAACAACATTAAATCTATAAATTGTTTGGGATAGTATGGCCATTTTAACAATATTGATTCTTTCTATTCATGAGCATGGAATATTTTTCCATTTGTTTGTATCATCTCTGATATTGTTGATGGTTGTTTTGCAGTTCTTCTTGTAAGGAAATTTCACATCTCTGGTTAGCTGTATTCCTAGGTACTTTATTCATTTTTATGGCAATTGTGAAGGGGATTGTTTCTGATTTGGTACTTGGCTAGACTTTTTGGTTTACAAGAATCTTAGTAATTTTTGCACATGGATTTTGTATCCTGAGACTTTGCTGAAGTTGTTTGTCAGCTTAAGAAGCTTTTGGGCTGAGGAAAAGGGTTTTTCTAGATATAGAATTATGTCATCAGCAAGCAGGAATAGTTCGGCTTCCTCGCTTCCTGGTTGGATGCCATGTATTTCTTTCTTCTGCCTGATTTCCCTTTCAGGACTTTCTATAATATGTTAAACAGGAGTGGTGAGAATGGGCTTCCTTGTTTTGTGCCGGTTTTCAAGGGAAATGCTACCAGATTTTGCCCATTTTGTATGATATTTGGTGTGGCTTTGTCATATATGGCTATTGTTTTGATGGTTTTTAACATAAAGAGATGTTGAATTTTATCCAAAGCCTTTTCTGCATCTATTGAAATAATATTGTGGTTTTGTCTTTAGTTCTCTTTATATGATAAATCACATTCATTGATTTACCTGTGTCGACCCACTCTTGCATCGCAAGGCTAATGCATTTTTGTTCATGGATGATAAACTTTCTGATGTGCTTCTGGATTTGCTTTTCCAGCATTTTATTGACAATTTTGCATTGATGTTCATGAAGGATATTGGCCTGACGTTTTATGTTTTTGTTGTATCTCAGCGAGTTTTTGGTATCAGTATGATGCTGGCCTCATAGAGTGAGCTTGGGAGAGGCCCTTCTTTTTTGATTTCCTTGGAATAGTTTCAGTAGGAATGGTACCAGTTCTCTTTTATACATCTGTTAGAATTCAGCTTTGAATCCATCAGGTCCTGGTCTTTGTTTGTAGGCTACTTCTTACTGCCTCATTGTCAGAGCTGATTGTTGATCTGTTCATGGATTCTATTTTTTTCTGCTTTAGCTTTGGGAGGGTGTATGTGTCCAGGGAATTACCTATTTCTTCTAGGTTTTCTAGTTTGTGTGCATATAGAGGGGTGCGTGATATTCTCTGATTGTTATTCGTATCGCTGTGAGGTCAGTGGTAAAACACGCCTTGTCATTTCTGATTGTGTATATTTGAAATCTCTTTTTATTCTTAAATAATCTAGTTAGCAGTATATCTATTTTATTCATTTATTTAAAAATTATCTCCTGAATGTTTTGAATGTTTTTCTTTTTTCTGTCTCGATTTCCTTTAGTTCAGCTCTGATTTTGGTTACTTCTTGTCTTCTGCTAGTTTTGGGCTTTGCTTGCTCTTTAGTTGTGATGTTAGGTTGTTAATTTGAGATCTTTCTAACTTTTTGTTGTGGGCATTTAGTGCTATAAACTTGTCTCTTAACACTGCTTTAGCTGTGTTCCAGATATTCTGGTATGTTTTATCTTTGTTCTCATTAGTTTCAAACAACTTCTTGATTTCTGCCTTAATTGAATTATTTAACCAAAAGTCATTCAGAAGCAGTTTGTTTAATTTCCATGTAATTGTATGGGTTTGAGTGAATTCTTAGTCTTGATTTCAAATTTGATTGCACAGTGGTCTGAAGGATTGTTATTATATCAGTTCCTCTGAATTTGCTGAGAAATGTTCTACTTCTGATTATGTGATCAATCTTAGAGCATGTGTCATGTGGTGATTAGAAGAATATGTATTCTGCTGCTTTTGGATGGTCAGGTCTACATATATCTATCAGTTTTATTTTATAGGGTCTAGTGCTGAGTTCGGGTCCTGAATATCTTTGTTAACTTTTTTCCAGTTATCTCATTAATATTGTCAGTGGGGTATTAAAGCCTCCCACTATTAGTGTATGGGAATCTAAATCTATTTGAAGGCTTCTAGTAGTACAGCATGTTCTCGTAGTGGCTGGTAATGGTTTTTCCTCTACACATTTAGTGTTTCTTCAGGAGCTCCTACAAAGTAGCTTGGGTGAATTCTCTTAGCATTTGCTTGTATAAAAACGATGTTATTTCTTTTTCATTTATGAAGCTTAGTTTGGCCAAATATGAGATTCTGCTTTGGAATTTCTTTTATTTAAGAATGTTGAATATAGGTTCCCGAGTTCCTCTGACTTGTAAGGTTTCTGCTGAGAGATTTGTTAGTCTCATGGTCATTCCTTTGTAGGTAACCTGATCTTTCTCTCTAGCTGCATTTAACATTTTTTCTTTCATTTAGGCCTTGGGGAATCTGATGATTACGTGTCTTGGGGATGATCTTCTTGTAAATTATCTTACTATGGTTCTCTGCATTTTCTGAATTTGAATGTTGGCCTCTATAGCTAGGTTTTTGAAGCTCTCATAGATAATATCCTGAAATATGTTTTCCAAGTATGTTCCACTCTTCCCAACTGTTTCAGGGACACCAATGTGTCATAGATTGGATCTCTTTACATATTTCGTATTTCTCAGAGGTTGGGTTTCTTTCCTTTTATTCTTTATTCTCTATTTTTGTCTGAGTGTGTTAATTCATAAGGCCAGTCTTCAAGCTTTGAGATTGTTTTCTTCATTTGGTCTATTCTGCTCTTAATGCTTGCGATTGCATTCTGAAATTCTTTTAGCATAACTTTTGGCTCTATCAGGTGGGTTATGTTCTTTTCTACACTTGGTATTTTCTCTTCAGCTTCTGCATCACTTTATTGTGGTTCTAAATTTCCTTCGATTGGGTTACAACATACTGCTGTAGCTCAACAATCTTTGTTTCTATCTTTATTCTGAATTCTATTTCTGTTATTGTAGCCATCTCAGCCTGGTTCAGTACTCTTGCTGGTGAGGTGATGTCCTTTGAAGAAAAGAAGGCATTCTGCTTTTTTGAGTTTTCAGGGTTTTTGCACTGATTCTTTTACATCTTTGTGGGCTTATCTACCTTCAGTCTTTGAGGTTGCTGACCCTTGAAGAGTTCTTTTTTTCTTCTTTTATCCCATTTAATGACCTTGAGGGTTTTATTGTGGCCTAAGGTGGATTCAGCTGACTGGCTTAGTGTTTGAAAAGTGTAAGGGGGCTAATGCTTCACTCCAACTCCTGCACTGCATGCTCTAACTCTGGGGGACTTGTATTGGTTCCGCTTTTTTCTCTGTCTTCCCAATGTTAGCAACCCACTTTGTTGCCATGTGGTGGGGGACCAAGGTGTAGGCAGCTGCAACCAAGTTCAGGTGGTGACTTCCTTCTTCCTGCAGCATTTTCCCTGCACTGCTGGTCACCCTCCTGAGGGATCCCTGTGATGCCCAGCAAGAATGGCCTGCTTGGGGACCGAGAAAGGTCCCAGGGCCTAAAAGCACCAGGTCTCTTTCCAGGCAGTGGGCAAGCAGAGCTGAGAACTTGCCTCCGATTTCCCATCTCCTAGCTGCAAAAACAAAGGGCTTTAGTTCTCCCACCTGTGGAGTCTGCACACTGGATTTGAGCCCTCCCTCGAGGTTTTGCCAAGAGGCTTCTCAATCATTCAAACTGTTATAAAGTTCAGGTGGTGACTTCCTTCTCCCTGTGCCTTCTCCCTGTGGCATTTTCCCCACACCGCTGGCCACCCTCCTGAAGGATCCCTGTGATTCCAGGCAAGAATGGCCTGCTTAGGGACTGAGAAGGCTCCCAGGGCCTTCCCCACTGCTTCCTTTAACCCTGTATTTTACTTGACTTTCTAAACGGATTCAGCTCCACGTAAAATCGGAATGTTCTCCGCAAACTAGACCTTCAGTTTCCCCCGTGGGGGTGTGTAGTCAGGGGCAGAGAATCTCTCTTTCCAACTTCCACAGCTTGGGTACTCACAGTATTTGGGGTACTCCTGGGTCCTGTACAAGCAGTTCACTTCCTTCAGAAGGTCTGTGGGTGCTCTCAGGATTCCTGATTTATTTCTAAAGTTGTTCTGGAGCTAAAATTCCTAATGCAGGCCTCCACACTCTGAGCTGTCTGTCTAGTCTTAGCTGTAGATGGTCTAAATGCTCCTCCTAGAAGGTACAGAACGGCAGAATGGATAAGAATTCACCAACCATCAGCTGCCTTCAAGAGACTCACCTAACACGTAAGGATGCAAATAAACTTAAAGAGTGGAAAAAAATATTTAATGCAAATCTACACCAAAAGAGAGCAGGGATAGCTATTCTTATATCAGACAAAACATACTTTAAAGCAACAGCAGCTAAAAAAGATAAAGAGGGACATTTTATAATGGTAAAATGTCTTCTCTAACAGGAACATATCACAATCCTGAACACATATGCACCTAACACTAGGGCTCCCAAAATTATAAAACAATACTATTACTAATAGACCTAAGAAATGAGATAGATAGCAAAACAATAATAGTGGGGGACTTCAATACTCCACTGACAGCACTAAACAGGTCATCAAGACAGAAAGTCAACAAAGAAACAATGAATTTAAACTATACCTTGGAACAAAGTGACATAGCAGATATATACAGAACATTTCATCCAACAACCAGAGAATACACATTTTATTCAACAGCAAATGGAACTTCCTCCAAGATAGACCATATGATACACAAAATAAACCTCAATGAATTTTAGGAAATTAAAATTGTATCAAGCATTCTCTCAGACAACAGTGGAATAAAATTAGAAACCAACTTCAAAAGGAACCTTCAAAACAATGTAAATACATGGAAATTAAATAACCTTCTCCTGAATAATTATTGAGTCAAAAACAAAATCAAGATGAAAATTTAAAACATTTTTGAACTTAATGACAATAGAGACACAACCTATCAAAACCTCTGGGACACAGCAAAGGCAATGCTAGGATAAAAGTTCGTAGTCCTAAATGCCAATATCAAAAACACTGAAAAAGCACAAACGGACATTTTAAGGTCACACTTCAAGGAACAAAGGAAAGAAGAACAAACCAATCCCGAACACAGCAGAAGAAAGGAAATAACCAAGAAAGGAGCAGAACTAAATGAAATTAAAACAAAAAACAATACAAAAGATAAATGAAACAAATAGATGGTTCATTAAAAAGATAAATAAAATTGATAGATCATTAGCAAGATTAACCAAAGAAAGAAGAGAGAAATCCAAATAACTTCAATGAGAAAATAAATGGGAGATATTATAACTGACACCACAGAAACACAAAGATCATTCAAGGCTACTATAAACTCCTCTATACCTACAAACTTGAAAACCTAGAAGAGATGGATAAATTCCTGGAAACATACAAACTTCTTAGCTTAAATCAAGAATTAGATACTCTAAACAGACCATTAACAAGCAGCAAGATTGAAACGGTAAGTTAAAAATTCCCAATTAAAAAAAAAGTCCAGGACAAGATGAATTTACAACAGAACACTACCAGACATTCAAAAAAGAATTGGTACCATCTGTTGACACTATTCCACAAGATATAGAAAGAGGGAGCCCTCCCTAATTCTTTCTATGAATCCAGCATTATAATAATACCAAAACCAGGTAAAGATATAGCAAAAGAAGAAAACTGCAGACCAATATCTCTGAGGAACATAGAAGCTAAAATCCGTAACAAAATACTAGCTAAGCAAATCCAACAACATGTCCAAAAGATAATCCACCTTGATCAAGTGGGTTTCATACCAGAGATGCAGGAATGATTTAACATGCGCAAGTCAATAAATGTGATAAACATAAACAGAATTAAAAACAAAAATCATATGATCATCTCAATAGATGCAGAAAAAGCATTCAACAAAATTCAGCATTTCTTTATTATTAAACTCTCAGCAAAATCAACATACAAGGGACATACCTCAATGACAAACCCACAGCCAACATCATACCGAATGGGGAAAATTTGCAAGAAAGCATTCCTGCTGATAAATGAAACAAGCCAAGTATGCCTACTGTCACCACTCCTCTTCAACATAGTACAGTAAATCTTAGCCAGAGCAATCAGACAAGTGAAAGAAATAAAAGGCATCCAAATCGATAAAGAGGAAGTCAAACACTCACTGTTTGCTGAAGATGTGATTGCTTACCTCGAAAACCCTAAAGACTCCTCCAGAAAGTTCCTAAAACTGATGAAAGAATTCAGCAGGCCAGGCATGGTGGCTCAGGCTTGTAATCTCAGCACTTTGGAAGACCAATGTGGGTGGATCACCTGAGGTCAGGAGTTTGAGACCAGCGTGGCCAACATGATAAAACCCTGTCTCTACTAAAAATACAAAAATTAGCCAGGCATGGTGGTGGGCTTCTGTAATCCCAGATATTCAGGAGGCTGACGCAGGAGAATTGCTTGAACACCAGGAGGTGGAGGTTGCAGTGAGCTAAGATTGTGCCATTACAATGCAGCCTGAGCAACAAGGGTGAAACTCTGACTTAAAAAAAAAAAAAAGAATTTACCAAAGTTTCTAGATACAAGATTAACGTACACAGGTCATAGCTCTCTACGCCAACAGCAACCAAGCAGAGAATCATATCAAGAACTCAACCTCTTTTATAATAGCTGCAAAAAAAAAAAAAAAAGATAAAATTCTTAGGAATATACCTAATCAAGGAGGTAAAAGACCTCGCCAATAAAACTACAAAACACTGCTGAAAAAAATCATAGATGACACAAACATATGAAAGCACATCCCATGTTCACAGATGGTTAGAATCAATATCGTAAAACTGACCATACTGCCCAAAGCAACCTAGAAATTCAACAAAATCCCCATCAGAATACCACCATCATTCTCACAGAATTAGAAAAAACAGTTCTAAAGTTCATATGGAACCAAAAAAAAAAGCCCACATAGCCAAAGCAAGAACAAGAAAAACAAAAAAAAATCTGAAGGCATCACACTACCTGATTTCAACGTATACTATACTATCACTATTGAAGAACTTACTCATGTAACCAAACACCACCTGTACCCCAATAAATTATGGAAAAATAAAAAATACAATATAAAATAAAATAAATATACTGCTGCTAAGAAAAGAAAAAATATTCTTTTGAAAGCATTTATTTTTTATTTTATTTATTTAATTTTTGGGTAAAACCATATTGCCTTTATTTGGCTAAATTATAAAATACAAAGTAACTCAGAACAAATTAATACCAGACAGGAAAATTACAGACTGAACTCCAGTTGAAGAAGTCTTGTCTGTGGACTCAAATTGGTGATAGGCAAACCTTCACAATGGAGCTACTAGTCCCTTCCAAGACTCCTTTGGGTCCTCAATACAAAACAACCCAACTAATCCGGGATATGTGTTTAAACAGTCAGTTTCCCTCCCTCAAAAGGCAGGAGGGCCCACTTCAAACCTACGGGAACACAACCGGAGACATCCCAGTGTTAAACCTGCTTCTGTTTTCTACCTCGATTTGAGTACTAACATAAAACTTTGGCAGACAAAGTTCTTTCTTCTTCAAGAAAATTAATACTAAATGAGAAAATCCCAGTAACATGTTCTACTTATTTATTTGAAAAAATAGAATCTCGGGTCCACGATTTATCCCACGACAATCTATATTATGGGAGAAAGCAAGAACAATCATTGTTATGACTTTGAAAAATATAACCTTTAAAAATACTTACATTGGTAAGCTTAAAAAAAAATCATTAAACCCAAACCGTATCACCAATTAAATACAATTTATTTAAAATAAAAACTTTCCCACAAAACAAATTGCATTTCCAGAAATTTTCACTGATGAACTTTATCAAACATTCATGGAAGAAAGACGACTAATCTTAAACCTTTTCAACAATAGAGAAGGAGGTAACACTGGTCCTCTCATATTATAAAGGCAGGGTAGTCCTGATACCAAAACCTGACACAAATATAGTACCAAAAAAAAAAATTTAAAGATAAATGTTCTTCATGAACAGTGATGCAAATATTCTTAATAGAATATTAGTAAACCAAATCCATCAAAATGTAAGAAGGATGGTTTAGAAAAGTGGGTTTTATATTAGGAATACGATAATGATTTAATATTTGAAAATCAGTAATTTTATTCATCACATTAATAAGAGTAACGTCAGATGATTATCTCATAAAATAGAGACATATTTGTTAGAATTTAACTTACAATTATGACAAAATCTCTCAGAAAAATTAGGAATAGAAGAAACGTATTTAATGTGATGAAGTGTCCCCATGAAAGCAGAGCTACCATCATACTTAATTCTAAAAGATTCAATGAATGCTCCGCTAGAAACAGGAAAAACACAGAGATGTCTCCTCTAGTAAGTTCTGTTGAATGTTTCATTGGCAATCCTAGAACGTGCCATTATACAAAACCCTAATACACCTAATGAGTTAATTTGTAAGAAAGAAAGATAACAGGCCAGTACACAAATATCTGTTGCATTATACAGTTTCTAGTCTAATTTGAAAATGAAATTTTAAAATTCAATAAATAATAGACTAACCATGGAATTATTTAGAAATAAACAGTAAAATTATGTGAGAGCTTCACATTGAAAACTACAAAATATTGTTGAGGTAAAAAGGTAGAGAGATACTCCAGGTTCGTGATTTGGAAATTCATCTTTACTAAAGTATTCTTCTGAAATTATCCTATAGATTAAAGACATTGTCAATGATTGTCCTAACAAGTTATTTTTAAGGGGTCTGAATTGCCAAAACAATTATATAATTTGTATTAAAATTCAAAAGCTCTAGAAAATTCAGAATGTATTTTTTTCTAAAATAAGGAAAAGTGTTGGAAGATTTATATTAACTGATTTTGAATCTTAGTATAAAGCTGACATAATCAAGAAAATGTGATATTTATGTAAGATTTGAAAATGGATTTAAAAATAATAGAGATAACAATAATCAGCCTTCACATATATAGTCAATGTTTTTGACAAAGATATTATGATAATTAAATGGGCGTGGGACAGTGGGGAAGAAAATCCTGTCAATAAATAGCGTTGCAACAATAGGATAAACATATTAAAAAAACAACATGGGCCCATTATTGGGCTCTATAAGGTGTTGAATAGTGTACCTCTCAAATTTATGATTATCCAGAACCTTAAAATGTGACTTTGTTTAGAAATGGAATGTTTAAAGATATAATCGGTTGAGTTGAGGTCATACTGGATCAGGATGAGTGTGCCCTAAATACAATATGACTAATGTTGTTGTAAAAAGAAGGGAGGAAACACATAGCCACACAGAGAGAATATGACTATCAAGAGAGAGACTGTAGCAATGTGACTCCAAGCCAAGGACAATCAAAGATTGCTGCCAACCAACAGAAATGCAAACAAGGCAAGGAAGTTTCTTCCACTACAGCCTTCACAGAGAGCATGGCTCTGTGGAAACCATGATTTGGAACTTCTGGTCTCAAACTGTGAGGGATTACATTTCTGTTGTTTGGAGACATGGCATCTAATTGTGCTCATTTGCTGCGGCAGGCCTAGTAAACTAAAATCTCCAACTAATACCATGCACGATAGTAATTTAAGATGGATTGCAGACATAAACATAAAAGTTGGAAACATAAAGTATCTAGAAGAATCTATAACAATATCCTCATTACCATGGCTTAAAGAGAGATTTCTCAGAAAGGACATGAACAGCATTAATGACGTTTTTTAGAAAAATGATAAATTAGACTTTATCTTCTTTGTAAATTTGTGTTCAGCTAAAACTGCTGCTATGATGATTTTATTTGTTAACTTGACTGGGTAATGGAGCTCCCAAATATTTGGATAAACATTCTGGGCATATTAGTGAGGGTGTTTCAGGATGAGAATAACATTTGAATTGGTATGCGGAGTGAAACAGATTTCCCTCCCCAATGTGGGTAGGTCTCATCCAATCCTTTCAAGGCCTGAATAGAACAAATGAGTGAGCAAGAGGAAATTTGATTGCTCTACCTGAAAATCTTCCAGTTGGGACATGAGTCTTTTCTCATCGTCAGGCTAGGACCAACATTTATACCATTTGGCTTTCTTAAATCTCAGGCCTTCAGAGACCAAAACTGACTTTATTGGCTCTTCTGATTCTCAGACGTTCAGACTGCAGATCTTGGAACCTTTCGTTTTTTTCCTTTTCTTTCTTTTTTTTTTTTCTTTTTTTTTGAGACAGAGTTTCGTGCTTGTTACCCAGGCTGGAGTGCAATGTCGCGATCTCGGCTCACGGCAACCTCCGCCTCATGGGTTCAGGCAATTCTCCTGCCTCAGCCTCCTGAGTAGCTGGGATTACAGGCACGCGCCACCATGCCCAGCTAATTTATTGAATAATTTTTAGTAGAGACGAGGTTTCACCATGTTGACCAGGATGGTCTCGATCTCTTGACCTTGTGATCCACCCGCCTCGGCCTCCCGAAGTACTGGGATTACAGGCTTGAGCCACCAAGGCCGGTCGGAACCTTTCATTTATCATAACTGTGTAAGCAAATTCTTTATGATAAATCTTTTCATCTATTCTTATATATAATAAGTGTCTTCATATGTATTGTATAGGTTGTGTTTCTCTAGAGAAAATTGACTAATATAGGGACCTTTAAAAAAATACCAGGACAAGTCACAGAATGGGAGAAAATATCTGTAAGCACATATTTGACAAGTGTTTTAGCTAGTATATATAAAGTATGCATAGAACTCAATAATTAAGAAAAAATGCAATAAAAGATAGATTAAAAACTTTAACGTATATCTCACACAGAGTATGTTACTGGCCAATAAGAACATAAAATGGTCAACATTATTAGTTATAAGGGAAATTCAAATAAAATTATAATGAGATATCACTATAAAATTATAAAAATAGCTGAAATTTAAATGTTTCACAAATCTCAAATGCTTGTGAGGATGTGGAACAACTAGAATTCTCACGAATTGTTACTAGGAGTATTTGCTTGGGAGTAATGAAAACGTAGTCCCAAAAAACTTTGAAGAAGAATGTTCAAAATAATCCCTCCCACTCAGCCTCCAAAATGCGGGATGACAGCTGTGAGCTCCCTTGCCTAGTCTTCAGCATCAGTTCGATGTTTGTTCTTCCTTCAGTTTTAGCAGAATTGCTGTTGCTCTGATAGGAGCTCTTTTCAAAGTGATGTTTATTCTTCCTAGTGACTCACACTAGATATTGATCAGATATGTTATAACAAGTTACTGTGTTGCAGCTTTTTAAAACTCTCCACAATAAAACAACTGGAATTGTTTTTAGGTATATAAGCATCTGATTTACTTTCCCAAAAGAATATTAAGATGTGTCAAGAAGTTGTTTTAAATAGCCCAAGCTTCCAAATTTAAATACGAAATAAACATGAGTCTGCTTTTTTTTTTTTTTTGCTTCCAATGAACACTTTATTGACAGAATTAAGGAAGGCCCAAAACTTTAGGGCCGGTGGGGGCGGGGGGGGGGCTGGTGCTTTGGGGCTGGGGGTTGGTGGTTTTGGGGTGGGGGGGGAGGTTTGGGGCCGGGGGTTTTGGGGCCAGGTGGGTGGATGAGTGGACCTGCCAGGTCCCAGGATGCTGGCGTCGTCAGCAGCTAGTTTGGGCCAGGAGCCACTTGAGAGATGAGTATGTTTCGGAAGAGGGTGCTCAGCAGCCCATCATTACGAATCACCAGGTCCAGCAGCCGCGGAGTGATGATCCTCTCTCCTCCATTGTTGTCAGCCTCCTCGGCAGCCAGCTCCAGGATCTTGGCCGTCAGATATTGGATGACAGCAGCAAGGTAGATTGGCGCGTTGTCACTCAGGCGCTGGGCGTAGTGGCCTTCCCACAGACCTCGCTCCATCTGGCTAACGGAAAATATCAGTTCCGCTCGGGCAGTGCGAGAGCGGGTATGCCCCCGGCGGCCAGCAGCAGAGGACCCTCTGCGGCTTCTCCTCTCCGACATGCTGGGTATTGGGTGCCCTGTCTCAGCTCGGCTTGCTCTAGCACAAGTTGCCTCTCAAGATGACAGTTACTGCGACCGGTACTGTGTATCCTAGCGACCAGGGCCAAGCCCCTCATTGGCTGCGGAGCCGAGTCCCACGCGCATGCGCATCCTCGCGCCACCACATCATCACATGGCAACGGCCTAGCACACACGTGGTGACAGCCTCACCAGGGACACGCCCATCAAGTGACCTCATGGATTTCCCATTGGCCCCGAGGGAGCAGGCCTGGGCCTAGAAGTGGCTGGAGGGCTGTGGGGGTGGAGGTGGAGGTGGAGGGGGCGGGGCATGGGAATCCTGCTGGGGACCTTCTCTTTGCCAGTGGGAACTGTCCCTTTCTACTGGATGGGGACACTGTGGGAACACTATGGGCTGGCAGGGGGAGTTTGATCGGTACCGCTCCTTCACAATGTTGCACATCCATCACAACCACGTAGTTCCAAAGCATTTTCAACACCCAGAAAATGAACGTGAACCCTTGTACCTATAAGCAGTCATTTCCCACACTCCTCCTTCCACAGCACTGCTACAACCCCCGCACCCCCTCCCCCACCACACAAGTTCTCCATAGTCCCTCAACCACTAATCAGTCTGCTTTCTGTCCATAGAAGTTTGCCTATTTTGGAGATTTCCTGTAGATGGAATCATACAACCAAACGTGAGGCCTTGTGTGTCTGGCTGCTTTCACTTAGCATAATGTTTTCATCAGGGTTCATCCATATAGAAGCATAAATCAGTATTTCCTTCCTTTGAATGACTGAATATTATTCCGTTGTATCAATAGGCCACATTTTGTTTATCCACACATCAGTTGATGGACAAGTTATTTCCGCCTTCTGGCTATTGTGAATAGCACTGCCATGAGCATCTGTCTACAACCTTTTTGTTGAATATCTGTTTTCAGTTCTTTTGGGTCTATTTCTAGGAGTCAAACTGCTGGCTCATATGGTAATTCTGTTAAACTTATTGAGGAACCACCAAACTGATTTCTACAGCAGCTGTAATTTTTCACATCCAACAATAGTGCATGAGAGTCTCAATTTCTTCACATCCTCACCACAACTTTTTTCTGTTTGCCTCATATTTAAACACAGGTCTGTTTTTGGACCCTTTTTTTTTTTTTTTTTTTTTTTTAGATAAAGTTTTGCTCTTCTTGTCACCCAGGCTGGAGTGCAATGGCGCAATCTCAGCTTACTGCAACCTCCACCTCCTGGGTTCAAGCAATTCTTCTGCCTCAGCCTCCCAGTAGCTGGTGGACCCTATTGTTTAGTTTGATGACATTCTCTTTTTCTATGACACATTTTAATATACATATATACATTTCTTTTCTTCTACTAGGATTTCGTATCTGTTGAGATAAAGTCCCGTATCATTTTTTCACTTCACCAAAAATGTTTTTGCTTATTCTTCTACAAGAAATCATAAAGAATTTTTAATAATTTTAGATCTTTTAAATTCACCCTTTATGTTTATTCTTGATTTAGAAAGATGTCAGCTGAGACAAAAAGATAGTCAAAACAGATGTTTAAATAATTCAGCAATTTAAATTATTACTATCCTGATGTAATGGTTAACAATTTATTTTTTATAAAAAGTATATCATAGGGAAAGCAGTACATTCTTTGAGTCTTTTCATGGAACATTTGACAATTTTTCATACCATAGGAGTGCATCAGACCTCACTCCCACACTTCAATGCTAGCAAAGTGTTACTTTTAGAACATGTTTATGCAGCACATTATGCCTTAGCATGGTTATTGTGAAAACGTAAACTTAGGTTAACAGGAAAGATAAATTTAGTAGCAATCACAGTTAACTGCCTGCCAAAAAAAAAAAAAAAGATGACAGTGGAGGAAGTCGTAGGTACATGACCTAACCTAGCACGTATTTTACCTTTCTCTGCTATAAACTTTGGATGAGATTGGGTGACTTGAAGTGCTGTGGTAAACCCAAATGATTATAGAATTAAAAAAAAAAATCTCTCACAGATGTTAAAAGACTAAAATGAGAACATAAACAAAATTTAAAGCAGAAGCAGCAATTATTCAAAATAAATTTCTCTGAATGAAAATGTAAAGAAGAGAGAATACAAAAAGACTAGCAAAGGTAGTTCCATAAAAGCACCCAAAGGAGACATTGACTGCTAAAGGAAGAACACAACTTGTATGAGTTTTGGTCTAGTTAATCCACCACTGTATAATCTCCTCCTTTTGGCAAAATCATTATCCATTAGATTTTAAGTTCTAAGTGAAACTGAGTAATTTCTAAAGCTATGACTCTTATATATTGGTACTATATTATATTGGTACTATATGTACCTAGTAGTAAAGTTTAATGTATTTACTATTATTTCACATATTTCCTGGACCTTTCCCAAACTTTTTTTAAAAGAATTGTGATAAAGTAAGAAAACTAAGTATGTGATAAACTACCAGGACTTAAGCAAACCGAAAAAAGTGGGCATTAATGATCCATATCAGCTCTATTTTATTGGAAGTCTCCCCTATGTTATTTTAGATCATCAGTGACTTTGTACCAAAACCAGAAGTAAACCAAACAGGTAAAAAACACACTATAATATTAAACAAAGTAAAAAGAGACATATTGCTTTATGACTTCTTGGTAATGAGCTGACTATTTCCTGGTACATTAGTGTTCCCCAAAATATTAACTTATTTTCCAAGAAAATAAGAGAAGAATTGCATGTCGTGTATTAAGGGTGTCCACAAAATCCTCAGAAACACCCTAAATGCCTTAAGCAGTCCTGTGCAAAAGAACTGTTTAACTCTATCATGATATGTTCCTCTTTTTCTAGGAAACACATATTGCTAGCCCACAAAACAAAGCTTAGGAAATCTTGCCATACAGTCATTTATTATCTACATGGAAAGAAGCATTATTCTTCTCACTCAAAAGGAAAGAGTTAAATCACTAATCTGGAAAAATAAAAAGGAATAACAAACATGAGCTAATTATCAACATATACTAGGAAAATATACTATGGTTAATTGGAAATGTCATTTGAGCCCCTTGATTTATTCTAAAACTAAGTTGAAATTATAATTTAAAAAGTAAAGGGTTATCTATTTTAAAAGTGTATATCAATTTAAATGGTATTAAATTGAACTGTAATCTGCTTGCCTAGTGCAATAAGATCAGATATCCATACTGAGGTTACCTCCAAGCCATTGGGGAGGTTGGAACTTAAGCACTAGCTGCCCGATCCTCCTATGCAGGACACCAAGCAAGGAGAATCAGGCAGCTAATGCGTAAGTCCCAACCTCTCTGATTTCTAGCAAGTAAGAGTTTTTAAAGGCGGAATTAAATTTCATGAAAGCAGAAGATACAGGCAAAATTGTAAATCTACACATAGAGGTTACATATTGCTTTTTGCTTAACAGGGCAGAGTATCTAGAAGCAGAGGCTCACAGGGGTCCTAGGTGGATTCAACGATTTTCTGATTTGCAGTTGGTCAAAGAAGAAAAACTGTTTAAAGGTTTGGGGTCTAGAGAAAACAACGTTAGCTTTGCCTCCTGGGTGTGACTCCCTCCAGACCCCAAAAGATGAAATTAAGAACAATGAATGGCGGTCAGAATTCAGTCTTCAGGTTCCCCTTATCTCAGGTCTGTGTGCCAGTGGATTGATTTGGTGGGGTTCAGGGTTTTTTAAAAACATCTCAGAGACATATTTTAAGATGTTATCTTTAATTTCTGTAGGGGATTCAAACATGCTGTGATGCTGTTACAATAGGTAGTTAGTCAGACATGAGCAGGGCAGGAGAGCTGCTATCCCTCACCAAGAATGACAGGCAACCATCAGGTGATGGTCAGGTGGTTGTTAAACTGTCTCTCTAGAATAATAATTGGCCACAGCCAGAGCCAGGGAAAGACAATCTCCTAGTAGATGGAAAACAGCTGAAACTGGTGATCAGCAGCTTCCCAACAAGATTTCAAAAGTTGGGTGAGGGGGCTCAAGCATGTGCCCTAAGAGGCAAAATGGCAGAGCTTTACTGGTATGTGACCTTCCTTTAGGAACGCTCGGCTGGTCAGAGAGAGTTGCCTCAAGTGAGCTTGTGCACAACTTCAATAAATTCAATATGCATGTGGCTCCTCCCAAGTGTTGGTAGGACACTGTGCATGCAGACAACCTGTCCAAGGAAACATCAGGGAGAAGAAACACAAACCTTGAAAACATGGCAGCCAGTGTACACAGCCCCAAGTCAAAGGTCAAATAGCACATTTGAATCTTTCAAGTACCTGCTTGACTATCTTCCAAGTGTACTTTACTTGCTTTCATTCCTGCTCTAAAACGTTTTAATAAACTTTCACTCCCGCTCTAAAACTTGCCTTGATCTCTCACTGTATCTTATGACCCTCGGTTGAATTATTTCTTCTGAGGAAAGAATTGATGTTGCTTCAGACTCATATAGATTCACCCCTGCTAAAAATGCTAGATTCCTTGGCTATTGTTTGAAGCCACTATTGCTTTCTTGTTTATCAAGTTGCTTATGTACTTTTCAGGGCTAGCTAAGTGCCTGAAATTTCCCTTGAAGGAAATTAAGATTTTCCTTTATTTCTATGCTTGGGGGTTGTGGGGGAACCTGCAGGCCCCTAACAAGACATCCCTGCTATGTCTCAAAAATAAGTAGAAAAAAAACATAGAAGAGATGGGATCTTATCATCTTGTATAGCTAAAATTATTCTTCAAGAAAGATACTGTGCTTGACCTCAAGGAAGTGAAATGGAATGAGTATTATGTCTATGCAGTAAGATTTTTAGCTGAATTTAAAAAGGAGTTTAAAAGTTCAGAATTATCACTTTAATGAGTATTTTGAAATTCACAAATTTACTAAGGTTATTTTGGGTCAATTAGAGCAAGTTCATCAAGTGCTCCTTAAATTATTTCTATGATTTTATGCATCAGATTCACCTTAGGAATCTTTCCTCCTGTCTCTGTGGAAAAGGAATAATTCCAAGTAATTAAGAAATGTAAATACAAAAGTCAGATGGAATATCAAAATATTAAATAAACAGTGACTAATAAAGCTGGTTTTGAGAATAAAGTTGAGACTGGAATTAAGCCTTGCAACAGAGTTAAATTTATCTACATAGCTACTAGGAGCCATAGTGTTTATCACACTCATGAGAATCTCAGATCGCAAGGGCAGACTACTCCAAATCAGAAAGACAAGTAAATTTTAGTACAGGCAAGCATATGTGGATTTTTTTTTCAATCTCACCAATAACATAAATCACGCTTCTTTTTTGTTGAGAAAATCTAAATTAGGAGATTGAAAGGAAGGATAGATGATACCCTGTAATACTCTAATTTTGCTGGAAGTGGACACTACCCAATAGAAACCTGAAGAAGGGGAAACTAACAGTAGGAGGAATCCAGGTTCTGCCAATCAACATTAATGTCTGAAATCTAGACACAGTGACTGAGGGCTTTACTACCTAAAGTGTAATCGAGAGTCCAGCAGCATTAGCATCTTATGGAAATTTTTTTGAAATTCAGACTATCAGTTTTTACCCAGGACCTTTGGAATCTGTAACTGCCTGAAGAGTTCTTCCTGCCCACTGCACACACAGAAAAAATTACCATGGCATTGTAGTAGGGAAAGAGTTTAATAGACACAAGGCCAGCCACACCATGTGGGAGAGATGGAGCTCTTACTTAAATCGTGTCATCCAAAGCTCATAGATTAGAAGTTTTTCAGAAATAGTTTAGAGGAAGTGGTGGGAGTGGCCACATATTAGGTGCCGGCTGCTGATTGGCTAGGGGGGAGATAAAATCATAGAGGGTCAAAGCTGTCCTCTTGTGGTCTGAATCAATTCTGGGAGGGGCCACTGGAATGAGGTTGGCAGTTCAAGGTTTGGTGAGAGAAACTGTGCCATTCTGACCCAAAGAGTTTAATCAGAAAATAATTCATAGAGATAGAAAGTAAAATGGTAGTTACCGTAGGCCAGGGAGTGAGGAGGTTTGGAAGATATTAGTCAAAAACACAAAATTTCAGTTAGATAAGAGGAATAAATTCAATGGTTCTATTGTACATCATGGTGAATATAGTTAATAACAATATGTTGTATACTCAAAAATTGCTGAGAGGAGATTTAACTGTTGTCACCACAAACATTATAAGTATATGAGATAATGTATATGTTAAATAGCTTGATTTAACCATTCCACAATATATAAAAAAAACATGTTATATACCATAAATATATTCAGTTTCTATTTGTTAATTTAATAAACAAGAAAATAATCCTGTGTAAAATCCATCCTTTCATAGTTGGATAATTCAAAACTTTTTAGAATTTTTCTTTTGAAAATACCTGGCTGTCTTAAATGGCACTGAATTCACTGTATTGTCAACTCAGTTCAAGTCTTTTCCATTTCTTTTGTACATTTTCTTTTATGGCATTACTATTACCCAAAAAAATTGGTTTTCGGGTAGATTATTAATCTTTCATCAAACGAAAAAACTTTTTAAACAATTTCTTTCAATCATGATGATCCAACCACTATTCCTAAGTGAGGACTCCCGCCGTCTGGAGGACTTCAAAGATCATAACAATACCAACCACCAGACCTCAACTCACTGCATCTTCTATGGGTTCAGAATTGTCAAGGAGGACTCAATACTGAAGGCACTGGTTGGAACAACGCTTTACTCACAGAAGGGAGACGCAGTGGGATCAGCATCTGTAGTATTCACTGGTCTCTTGTGGCCAGTGGGTCCCTCCCCAGTAGTGAACCATATGTGGCCCTTTACTCTTCTCTTCATTCTGCAGGCAAAAGCCCCATTCTTTTCCCTCGAGGAGGCAGATACACTGGTGGGGCAGGCCAGGGGCCATATGGCAAGCCCAAGATTACAAGAAAGCTCGCTGCATACCTAGAAAAGGGGAAGGGTTTCTCCTAGTAAAGAGGAATAATCTGGGGACCGTTAATAAGTCCGCACCCAGATTCCACATGGGGGAATATTCCAGGCCCAGGACACTTATGGAGCAATTCTGGAGACGGCAGGAGGTCCTGTGATGGCTGCTGCTTCCTCCAACAATTTCTAACATACTAGCATGAAATAAATACTAGAGACTAGGGAATATTTTATCTTATTTAACCCTTAAAGGGATTGAGAATTTCTATGTGGTTCAATAGACAAGAATCTAAGAACAACGTAAAATTAAAAAAAAAAAAAAGTGATGTAAACTTATCAGTTTGGCCTGCTGCTTAAAATTATGGTGAGCATAAAGGTAAAAAAAGCCGCCCTCACTCGCCGCAGACGGCCTGCTTTTCCGCGCGCACGCCCTGCCGCCGCCCCGCAGAAATGCTTCGGTTATCCACCGTCTTTCGCCAGATGAGACTGGTTTCCAGGGTCCTGGCTCCTCATCTCACTCGGGCTTACGCCAAATATGTAAAATTTGGTGTAGATGCCCGAGCCTTAATGCTTCAAGGTGTAGACCTTTTAGCGGATGCCGTAGGTGTTACACTGGGGCCAAAGGGATGAACAGTGATTATTGAGCAAAGCTAGGGAAGTCCCAAAGTAACAAAAGATGGTGTGACTGTTGCAAAATCAATTGACGTAAAGGATAAATATAAAAATATTGGAGCTAAGCTTGTTCAAGATGTTGCCAATAACACAAATGGAGAGGCTGGGGATGGCACTACCACGGCTACTGTACTGGCACGCTCTATTGCCAAGGAAGGCTTCGAGAAGCTTAGCAAAGGTGCTAATCCAGTGGAAATCAGGAGAGGTGTGATGTTAGCTGTTGATGCTGTAATTGCCATTAAGAAGCAGTCTAAACCTGTGACCATCCCTGAAGAAATTGCACAGGTTGCAACAATTTCTGCAAATGCAGACAAATAAATTGGGAATATCATCTCTGATGCAATGAAAAAGGTTGGAAGAAAGGGTGTCATCACAGTAAAGGATGGAAAAACACTTAATGATGAATTAGAAATTATTGAAGGCATGAAGTTTGATCGAGGCTATATTTCTCCATACTTTATTAATACATCAGAAGGTCAGAAATGTGAATTCCAGGATGCCTATGTACTGTTGAATGAAGAGAAAATTTCTAGTGTCCAGTCGATTGTACCTGCTCTTGAAATTGCCAGTGCTCACCGTAAGCCTTTGGTCATAATCGCTGAAGACGTTGATGGAGAAGCTCTAAGTACACTTGTCCTGAATAAGCTAAGGGTTGGTCTTCAGGTTGTGTCGGTCAAGGCTCCAGGGTTTGGTGACAATAGAAAGAACCAACTTAAAGATATGGCTATTGCTACTTGTGGTGCAGTGTTTGGAGAAGAGGGATGGACCCTAAATCTTGAAGACGTTCAGCCTCATGACTTAGGAAAAGTTGGAGAGGTTATTGTGACCAAAGATGATGCCATGCTCTTAAAAGGAAAAGGTGACAAGGCTCAAATTGAAAAACATATTCAAGAAATCATTGAGCAGCTAGATGTCACAGCTAGTGAATATGAAAAGGAAAAACTGAAAGAACGGCTGGCCAAACTTTCAGATGGAGTAGCTGTGCTGAAGGTTGCTGGGACAAGTGATGTTGAAGTGAATGAAAAGAAAGACAGAGTTACAGATGCCCTTAATGCTACAAGAGCTGCTGTTGAAGAAGGCATTGTTTTGGGAGGGGGTTGTGCCCTGCTTCGGTGCATTCCAGCCTTAGACTCATTGACTCCAGCTAATGAAGATCAAAAAATTGGTATAGAAATTATTAAAAGAACACTCAAAATTCCAGCAATGACCATTGCTAAGAATGCAGGTGTTGAAGGGTCTTTGATAGTTAAGAAAAGTATGCAAAGTTCCTCAGAAGTTGGTTATGACGCTATGGCTGGAGATTTTGTGAATATGGTGGAAAAAGGGATTATTGACCCAACAAAGGTTGTGAGAACTGCTTTATTGGATGCTGCTGGTGTGGCCTCTCTGGTAACTACAACAGAAGTTGTAGTCACAGAAATTCCTAAAGAAGAGAAGGACCCTGGAATGGGTGCAATGGGTGGAATGGGAGGTGGTATGGGAGGTGGCATGTTCTAACTCCTAGAATAGTGCTTTACCTTTATTAATGAACTGTGACAGGAAGCCCAAGGCAGTGTTCCTCACCAATAACCTCAGAGAAGTCAGTTGGAGAAAATGAAGAAAAGGCTGGCTGATGTTTAAGACATCACTATAACCATCAGTTACTGGTTTCAGTTGACAAAATACATAATGGTTTATTGCTGTCATTGTCCATGCCTACAGATAATTTATTTTGTATTTTTGAATAAAAAGACATTTGTACATTCCTGATACTGGGTTCAAGAGCCATGTACCAATGTACTGCTTTCAACTTAAATCACTGAGGCATTTTTACTACTATTCTGTTAAAATCAGGATTTCAGTGCTTGTCACCACTAGATGAGAAGTTAGGCAGTCTTTCTGTGGAGAGTGAGACTAATTGTGTACAAAGTAGAGAAATATCCAATTATGTGACAACTTTTGTGTAATAAAAATTTGTTTAAAGTTAAAAAAAAAAGGTAAAAAGCCCAAGAGTGAAAAGACTGAAACAAATTATGTATTATAATATCCAATTACACATTTCTTGTAATTTGAAATTATGATGAAGGATAACTAGCTATATTAATGATCTACCAGTGCCATAACAAATTACCTAGTAATTTAGTGGTTTAAAACAACACTCATTTATTAGCTCGTTGCTCTTTAAGTCAGAAGTCTGACCCAGCCTGGCTAGATTCTCCACTTAGGTCTCATAAGGCTGAAATCATTGTGTGTGCCAGAGTTGTGGTTCACACATGGGGCTCAGCATCATCTATGCTTACTCGTTGTCAACATAATTTATCTCCTTTGCATGCTTTCCATGTAGCCTCTTCATCTGCAAGCCAGTAATACCATGTTGAGTCTTTCTTATGCCTCAGATCTCTCTGACATCCCCTTCTGTTGCATTTCTTTTGACTTCATATTCTGCTTTTATTGGCTCATGAGATTGAATTGGGCCCACTTGGATAATAAAAAATAATCTCTCTGTTTTAAATCAACTGAATGGTAATTTAAACTACACGTTCAAAGTCCTTTGTGTCATGTAATCATAGCATAACCATGGGAGTAACACAAGGGACTATGGTCAAGGGGCTAAAAATTCTATCTACCACACTGGATAAGTCAGGGGGCTGGCAAATACATCATGACAGTAATGGAAGGGAGGCAGTATAATGTAATGTTTAATAGTCATGAGGCTTGGAGGTTTAAGTCCTGACTATGCCGTTTCTTAAATGTTCTCTTCTCTAAGCCTTGCTTTCCTTACTTAAAAAATAAGGATAGTAATGGTAACTAACCATGCTATTTATTACTGAGAGGACTAAATCACAAATATATTTAACCATCTGCCATATACTTTATTCCCATATTTGTTAGTTGTTATGGTAACTTTTATTTTCTACATATTTTATTTTATTTTTATTTTTATCACAATAGTACATGCAGGTTGCAAAATGATATATAATAAAGATCAGGTTGAAAAGGAAAATCACTTTACACGTCTATTCTCACTTGTCAAAGGAAACTGTCTTTAATCAATTCTGGTTATAGATTTTTTGAGAATTACCTCTCTACTCTCCATGTATTTTCGCAATTATTCCTTGACACAATCTGTTCAACCCATGCTATGAAAAATAGGCTTAGATCAATAGAATCAATAGCACTATTCCCATCTCTTTTCTTCTCCCTTTCCAATTCTTGATAGTTTTTAATTATTTGTATTTCTTCTATTGGTTACTGATGTAATTCTTAATAAATATTTGCTTCTTGTTCTGTAAAATTTAAATAGTTCTCTTAATGCCTCACAATATAAGACAGTATATTAGAGCCCTAATCTTCTCTCTAGTGCTTCTCTCATTTTTCTGTCAGCTGTAAGTTACTCTGCCTTGTCAATATTGATGTTCATATTGACATCATTTACATTTCGATCTGTAGTCTTAGTTAGATATTTATAACAATCTTTATGATACCAGAGATTTATAATTATTGTTCAGCTGTGGCTGAAGGAGGCCAATGTAGAGCTTGAGTTATGGCTTCAGAGGGTGCAAACCTCAAGCCTTGGCAGCTTCCACATGGTGTTGAGTGTGCCAGTACACAGAAGTCAAGAATTGGGGCTTGGGAACCTCTGCCTAGGCTTCAGAAGATGAATGGAACCACCTGGATGCCTAGGTAGAAGTTTGATGTAGAGGTGGTGCTCTCATGGAGAACCTCTGCTAGGGCAATGAAGAAGGGAAATTTGGTGGTTGGAGCACCCACACAGAGTCTCTACTGGGACACTGCCTAGTGAAGCTGTAAGAAGAGGGCCACCATCCTTCAGACCCCAGAATGGTAGATCCACTGACAGCTTGTCCCACATGCCTGGAAAAGGCACAGACACTCAATGCCAGCCCATGAAGGCAACTGGGATTGAGGTTGTACCCTGCAAAGCTACAGGCGGTGGAGCTGCCCAAGACTATGGGAACTTAACCTCTTACATCAGCATGACCTAGATGTGAGACATGGAGTCAAAGGAAATCCTCTTGGAATGTTAAGATTTGACTTCCCTGCTGGGTTTTGGACTACCACAGGGACTGTAGCCCCTTGCTCTGGCCAATTTCTCTCACTTTGAATGGCTGTATTTACCCAGTGCTTGTACCCACCATTGTATCTTGGAAGTGACTCATGTGCTTTTGATTTTATAGGCTCCTTAGTGAAAGGGACTTGCCTTGTCTCAGATGAGACTTTGGACTGTGGACTTTGAATTAATGCTGAAATGAGTTGGGACTATGGGGGACACTTGGGAGAGCATGATTGGTTTTGAAATGTGAGGACATGAGATCAGGGAAAGGTCATGAGAGGAACGATATAGTTGGGTGGTGTCCCCAAATCTCATCTTGAATTCCCGTGTGTTGTGGGAGGTACCAGGTAAGAGGTCACTGAAGTATGAGAGCAGGTCTTTTTTATGCTTTTCTCATGATAATGAATAAGTCTCATGAGCTCTCATCATTTTAAAAAGAGGAGTTCCCCTGCATAAGCTCCCTCTCTTTGCCTGCTGCCATCCATGTAAGATGTGACTTGTTCTCCTTTGCCTTCTGCCATGATTGTGCATCCACTTTCCTCCAACCACTTTCCTTTATAAATTTCCAACTCTCTATTATGCTTTTATGAGCTGCATGAAAGCAGACTAATACAAGTAATGTAATAGGATTCAATTTCCTTGTTTATTGGCCCAATATCACAATCTTTATGCCACTCAGAGGAGCATATTATTTCTTCTTTAAATGAGGAGAGTTCATTCCACATGATATGAAGCATTATTATGCAATGATACATAATGTAGAAATGCAGTAAAGACCATTGAGAAACTTAATACTTTAGTTATAGGACCACACATGTTTATTTTCTAAATAGCTATGCTATGAAGCAAAACTCACGTAGCACTCAGAAAAGATAGAATCCAATATACTCTTAAAAATAAGGCTTAAACTTGGATAACTGTGGTCAAACTTATACTTACTCTTTACCATTTGAATTTAGAAATGATGGTTGCAGTTTGCCATTTTGATTAAATGAACAAATGGCATTATTCACATAAACTACTTTGTTAAAAGTTGATTTCTTTCAATTCCATTTTTGTTCATTCTTTGGTTTCATGTGAATGTTCTTTTTCTTACATTTCTTTTTGTTCAAGCTATAAGCACATTATGAAATAGAATATCAACTGTTAATTCATGTAATGAATTGAGCAATGAATTATTTAGTACAGTGAAAATTACTTTGTAATGTCACGATGATATACACAATCTTATGTTCATGCATGTGAAAGAAAAAACGATGGTTGTGAAATAGTAAATTCCAGGGCTATTTGCTATATTTGCCATCAACTGTAGAAAATAAGAAAAGCCGAAACATGTTTGTTCTCTGGAAACACAACATTTTCCACCAAATAAAAAATCATCTGATTACAGTGAGTTCTGTTTGTTTCTTCTAAGGGGGCACAGGGAGTTAAAAATTTTATGTTAAGAGAAGATCACAGTCAAAATTGATATGATGGAAAGATGGCAATAACAGACACTGGGATCCCAAAAAGGGAGATGGTGAAAGGGGGTTAAGGGTTGAAAAATTACCTATTGGGTTCAATGTTAACTATTCGTGTGAGGAGAACACCGGAAGCTCAATCTTCATCATTACACAATATACCCATGTAACTATCATGCACATATACCTCCTTCATTAAAAAAAATTATGTTATCAAAAGATGTATTCCCACTTAATCTCATTCATTTATATGAATGAAAATAAACATAAAACTGAAAACAGAAAATACACATGAACCCTGGCTTATAAATATTAACTTTTGTAACGCTAAGCAAAAAGTCAAATTTCAAAAATGTTTTAGTTATAGCCAGTTCTGTGGTGGCTATATGAAATATAAGATCAGCTCTTTGTTAGTAGGTAGGTAAATGGCAAACTCTTGAATAATAAATTCACTTATTGTATATTTTACTTGCACCAAATGATTTTATATATAACGGTTCAGAGTCAGCAAAATCATTTCTCTCTACTGAATATATTATTAGTTTCCAAAACCAGATCAACCAACCCACCAGCCATATCACAAAGGGGTGGTAGATGCCATTCTAGTAATTATTTTATTTTCTTATGTTTTGTACATTTTGTACAGAAACAAAATCAAGTAATGACTTTTGAGAAACAATTATACTAAAAACTGCAGTCTTGAATACATTTAATGATTTCAACTGATGAATTAACAGCTTGAGAAAGGAGATTACATCATAATTATGTGGAGAATAGACATCATTCTATTTTTTATTTCAAATTATGATCATGTAAACTAATTATAAAAAGTAGAAGGTCTTCAGTTAGCTCTGAAAATGGTGCTATAGCAATCACACATTTCCTAACCTCTATTTTTATTAAATTTTCAGATTAAGGTTCAAATGCCAATCTTAATGATGCCATCCAAATCCCTGCTTGAATAATGCGACTAATGTTGCATAAACACTCCTAAGCCTTATAAAGTAGGCTATATTCACTAATATTTATTTAAACAGGTAATTTCTCTTCTTTTTTTCTATTTATTATCTAAAGAGCTAGTATGCTCCACTGCTAAGATGAGATGCTCTTGTATGTTCTAAATCGAGGGATTTCAAGGAGAGCAAGTAGCATTGCCTCAGATGCTTGTAGAATTTTAAATGTTGCTAATTAATGAAGAGAGTAAGACCATTGCTGTGAACAAAAACACAAAACAAAACAAAACGCCCACTGTGAGGGTTTACCATTCATTACCCCAGGACACCAACATCTTTTTCTCAAGTTGTATTCCAGCATAGTGGAGATACCAATTAAAGGGTCCATATGTTAGCAACATGGGTACCCTGCTGAGCAACAGAAGAGTAAATTCTACAGGTCAAATGACAAATTTTGTGATTGTGAATAACTTCAAAGTTCAACGTTTTCTAAACAGTTGAATTAGTGAAGTCATGCACAATTTTTCTTGAAAAGGAGCACAGTCAAGAGTTTTTATTATTTTAAGAATAAATGTGACAAACGAATTAATTTGTACATTGAAGTCATTCTAACCTTTAAGACTCTAGTAAAAATAAAAAACCTCAAGTTAGCACCTCACTAGGCAGATCTCCATCTCCAGTATCTGCATCATCACCAAAACAAAATCTAAAAGAGAATACATTTTCATGTTCTAAAAAGTTTACACACTATTTTGGAAACAAACATCACAAAATTAAATGAGTTAATTCACTATATTCACAGGAGCAAAGAAGCCACTGCAAACTTAATTTAAGTACTAAGAGAATGTAGAGTAATTACCGAGCTTATCCTCTCAAGGCCCTCTTTCCCAAAGGACTCTGAAATCGTCATTTCTAGTCCTGATTTATTATCCTCTTTCTGTTCCTTTTTGTCCCATTGCTCAAATAATCTCATTATTTTTGTTGTCCTTTGATGCCAGAACAAGGCATGTGTAGATAAACTCTTGAATACTACTAGCCCCTGTGTATTTCACTCTCTTCTGGTTTTCCTACACTCTGTTCATACCTCTGTTGACAAATTTTTTTATTAAGCTCTTCTCAAATTACCCAGTCATCAGTGCCATGCTTTCCTGTTGGTATCCTGACAGATCTATTGTGTGTCTATGTTAGTTACTTATTGCTGCTGTAATAGATCACCACAAACTCAGTAACTTACAATGACAGAGTTCTAGATATCAGAAGTCTAAAATGAGTCTAACTGAGCTAAAATCAAGGTATTGGAAGGGCTGAGTTTCTTCTGGAGGCCCTTCAAGACAGCACCTGCATTCCTTGGCTCAAGACTCTTCAAAGCACATAATTCCAACCTCCGCTTCATTATCATATCTCCTTTACCTGACCCTGATCCTGCCTCCCTCTTATAAAGATGCTGTGGTTCCACTGGGATCACCCATATAATTCAAGATAATCTTCTCATCTCAAAATCATTAATTTAATCACATCTTCAAGGACCCCTTTAACTTGACATATTCACAGATTCTGGGATGGTCATGGACATATGTGGGGTAGGGGAAATATTCAGTATAACATAATGTCTAATGATTGTTTACTGAATAAATAAATATAACCATCAGAATAACCTTCTCAAATAGCCCTTTACTCTTCCTTATCTTAGCTAATATTTATTGAACGTTTACCGTTTTCAAAACTCTATGCAAATAGAATTATATACACAATCTCTTTTAATCCTCGAAACAAGCCTATGTAGTGGATATTAGGAATTTCCCTATTTTATAGCCAAGGAGACTGAGGACAGAAGAATTAAGTTACTATCCCAATGTTGCTTATACAGTAAGCAGCAGTATCGGAATGCAAACCCTGTTTCTTCTGACTTAAATATCCTTTACTGGTCTCAGTTTGGTTCACTGGGGACATGGTGAGCAAGCCTAATTCCACTTCTACATGACATGTGTCAAAATATTTCAAGCCAAAGGACAGCTGAGAAGTGCCAAGATGACTGACTTGAAGCAGCTAATGTGTGCTGCTCTCGCGGAGAGAAGAAAGACCGGCAAGTGAACATTAGTTCTTTAACTGGATTGTCCATGTGGGTACATTGGTATTTATTAAGAGAGTGATGAAAGCTGGGAGAACAGAGAAGAGGAAGACAGAAAAGCTGTCCACCCAGAATTGGTGCAGAACCAGGGGAGGCTCCCTATTGCTGGGAAATGATGAGTGAGTGAGAATCCTTGGGGAATCACATTTTTGCCATGGACTTTTGCATCTCTGGGTTCAGGATATCCTCCATGACCATCCTTCACTGGGGTTTCCAGACTGACACAGAGAGGTATATGGAGTCAGCCACTTCTCAGACACATGCAGAGGCTGGGGGCCTTGAACCCCTGGACACCCTGGCACCAGCTGCAGCAATTCAGGAACCGGGGAAGGACAGAATCTCTTATACACCCCCAGGCCAGAGGCCAAATATATGGGGCTGAGCAGTGGATAGACTGTAGGCTTCACCTCCACTCTACCTTGCTGGACCAGGCCACTGGCCTGGGACCTCAGAGTGATCACCCCAGCCCCACCTGAGCTCTTGGGCTGGTTAGCAGCTCTGCACTTCCCTGGGTTGAAGCTCCTAGTGGTATCAAGCAGGCCCACCAGTTTTGCTGCTCCATAGCTGCCTCCCCTCCTGCCCTCAGGCTCAAGAGGAAGGAAAGTGATTAACAACGAGCAAGAGCCTCCAGCACAGCAAAGCTGCCTTACAGAAAAGTGCAGACTAAAACTCCTCACCAGCAAGGGAACAAAGTTGGACGGAGAATGACTGTGACGAAATGATGGAATTAGACTTCAGAAGGTGGATAATGAGAAACTTTTGTGAGCTAAAAGAACATGTATTAAATCAATGCAAAGAAACTAAGGAACTTGAAAAAAGATATGAGGAAATGATAACAAGAATGGATAACTTAGAGAGGAATATGAATGAATTAAAGGAGCTGAAAAACCCAATAGGAGAACTTCGCGAAGCATGCACAAGTTTCAATAGCCGAATTGACCAAGCAGAAGAAAGAATATCTGAAGTCAAAGACCAACTCAATGAAATTAAACGAGAAACCAAGATTAGAGAAAAAAGCGCTAAAAGGAATGAACAAAGTCTCCAAGAAATGTGGGACTATGTGAAAAGACCTAACCTACGTTTGATAGGTGTACCAGAAGGGGACGAAGAGAATGAATCCAAGCTGGAAAATACTCTTCAGGACATCATCCAGGAAAACTTCCCCCACCTAGCAAGACAGGCCAACACTCAAATGCAGGAAATACAGAGAACACCACAAAGATATTCTGCAAGAAGAGCAACCCCAAGGCACATAATCGTCAGATTCAATAAGATTGAAATAAAGGAGAAAATACTAAGGGCAGCCAGAGAGAAAGGTCGAGTTACCCACAAAGGGAAGCCCATCAGACTCACAGCAGATCTCTCGGCAGAAACACTACAAGCCAGAAGAGAGTGGGGGCCAATATTCAACATTCTTAAAGAAAAGAACTTTCAACCCAGAATTTCATATCCAGCCAAACTGAGCTTCAGAAGTGAAGGAGAAATAAAATCCTTTGCGAACAAGCAAGTACTCAGAGATTTTGTCACCACCAGGCCTGCTTTATAAGAGCTCCTAAAAGAGGCACTACACATAGAAAGGAACAACCAGTACCAGCCATTCCAAAATCACACTAAATGCTAAAGAGCATCAACATAATGAAGAATCTACAACAACTAACAGGCAAAACAACCACTTAGCATCAAAATGGCAGTATCAAATTCACACATAACAATATTAACCCTAAATGTAAATGGACTAAATGCACCAATCAAAAGACACAGACTGGCAAATTGGATAAAAATCCAAAACCCATCAGTGTGCTGTAACCAGGAAACCCATCTCACATGCAAGGATACACAAAGCTCCAAATAAAGGGATGGAGGAAGATTTACCAAGCAAATGGAGAGCAAAAAAAGCAGGAGTTGCAATTCTCATCTCTGATAAAATAGACTTTAAAGCAACAAAGATCAAAAGAGACAAAGAAGGCCATTACATAATGGTAAAAGGATCGATACAACAAGAAGAGCTAACGATCCTAAACATATATGGACCCAATGCAGGAGCACCCAGATACATAAGGCAAGTTCTTAATGACTTACAAATAGACTTAGACTCCCACACAATAATAGTGGGAGACTTTAACACTCCACTGTCAATATTAGACAGATCAACCAGACAGAAAATCAACAAGGATATCCAGGGCTTGAACTCAGACCTCGAGCAAGCAAACCTGATAGACATTTACAGAACTCTCCACCCCAAATCCACAGAATATACATTCTTCTCAGCACCACATCACACCTACTCAAAAATTGACCACATAATTGGAAGTAAAGCACTGCTCAACAAATGCAAAACAACTGAAATCATAACAAACAGCCTCTCAGACCATAGTGCAATCAAGTTAGAACTCAGAATACAGAAACCAACCCAGAACCGCACAGCTTCATGGAAACTGAACAACTGGCTCTTGAATGTTGACTGGGTAAACAATGAAATGAAGTCAGAAATAAAGAAGTTCTTCGAAACCAATTAGAACGAAGACACAACATGCCAGAACCTCTGGGACACATTTAAAGCAGTCTCTAGAGGAAAGTATATAGCAATAAGTGCCCATATGAGGAGAATGGAGAGATCCAAAATTGACACCCTATCATCAAAATTGAAAGAGCTAGAGGAGCAAGATCAAAAAACTCAAAACCCAGCAGAAGACAAGAAATAACTAAGATCAGAGCTGAACTGAAGGAGATTGCGACACGAAAAACCCTTCAAAAAATCAATAAATCCAAGAGCTGGTTTTTTGAAAAGATCAACAAAATAGACAGACCACTAGCCAGATTGATTAAAAATAAAAGAGAGAACAACCAAATAGATGCAATAAAAAATGATAAAGGGGAAATCACCACAGATTCCACAGAAATTCAAACCATCATCAGAGAATATTACAAACAACTCTATGCACATAAACTAGTAAACCTGGAAGAAATGGATAAATTCCTGGACTCCTGTGTCCTCCCAAGCCTAAACCAGGAGGAAGCTGAAACTATGAATAGACCAATAAGAAGGTCAGAAGTTGAGGCAGCAATTAAGAGCCTACCACACAAAAAAAGCCCAGGTCCAGACGGGTTCACAGCCAAATTCTACCAGACACACAAAGAGGAGCTGGTACCATTCCTTCTAAAACTATTTCAAACAATCCAAAAAGAGGGAATACTTCCCAAATCATTTTACGAGACCAACATCATCCTGATACCAAAACCCGGCAGAGACCCAACAAGAAAAGAAAACTTCAGGCCAATATCCATGGTGAACATATATGCAAAAATCTTCAATAAAATATTGGCAAGCCGATTGCAACAGCAAATCAAAACACTTATTCATCATGATCAAGTAGGATTCATCCCGGGGATGCAAGGCTGGTTCAACATACGCAAGTCTATAAACGTAATTCACCACATAAACAGAACCAAAAACAAAAACCACATGATTATCTCAATTGACGCAGAGAAGGCATTTGACAAAATTCAACAGCCCTTTATGTTAAAAACCCTCAATAAACTCGGTATCAGTGGAACGTATCTCAAAGTAATAAAAGCTATTTATGACAAACCAACAGCCAATATAATACTGAATGGGCAAAAACTGGAAGCATTCCCTTTGAAATCTGGCACTAGACAAGGATGCCCTCTTTCACCACTCCTATTCAATATAGTTCTGGAAGTTCTAGCCAGAGCAATCAGGCAAGAAAAAGAAATAAAGGGTATTCAAATAGGAAAGGTGGAAGCCAAATTGTCTCTATTTGCAGACGACATGATAGTATACCTAGAAGACCCCATCACCTCAGCCCAAAAACTCCTGAAACTGATAAGCAACTTCAGCAAAGTCTCAGGATATAAAATCAATGTGCAAAAATCACAAGCATTCGTCTACACCAATAACAGACTTAAAGACAGCCAAATCAAGAACAAACTGCCATTCACAATTGCTACAAAAAGAATAAAATACCTTGGAATACAAGTCACAAGAAATGTAAGGGACCTCTTCAAGGAGAACTACAAACCACTGCTCAACGAAATCAGAGAGGACACAAACAGATGGAGAAACATTCTGTGTTCATGGTTAGGAAGAATTAATATTGTGAAAATGGCTATACTGCCCAAAGTAATTTACAGAATCAACGCTATCCCCATCAAGCTACCATTGACTTTCTTCACAGAACTGGAAAAAACCACCATGAACTTCATATGGAACCAAAAGAGAGCCTGCATAGCCAAGTCAATTCTAAGCAAAAAGAACACAGCGGGGGGCATCACACTACCAGATTTCAAACTATACTACAAGGCTACAGTAATCAAAACAGCATGGTACTGGTACCAAAACAGAGATATAGACCAATGGAACAAAACAGAGGCACCAGAGGCAACACAACATATCTACAACTATACAATCTTTGATAAACCTGACAAAAACAAGCAAGGGGGTAAGGATTCCCTGTTTAACAAATGGTGTTGGGAAAACTGGCTAGCCATGTGCAGAAAGCAGAAACTGGACCCCTTCCTGACACCTTACACTAAAATTAACTCCAGATGGATTAAAGACTTAAACATAAGACCTGGCACCATAAAAACCCTAGAAGGAAATCTAGGCAAAACCATCCAGGACATAGGAGTAGGCAAGGACTTCATGAACAAAACACCAAAAGCATTGGCAACAAAAGCCAAAATAGACAAATGGGACCTAATCAAACTCCACAGCTTCTGCACGGCAAAAGAAATAGTCACTAGAGTGGATCGGCAACCAACAGAATGGGAAAAAATTTTTGCAGTTTACCCATCTGACAAAGGGCTGATATCCAGAAGTTACAAAGAACTCAAACGGATTTACAGGAAAAAAATAAACAAGCCCATTCAAAAGTGGGCAAAGGATATGAACAGACACTTTACAAAAGAAGACATATATGAGGCCAACAATCATATGAAAAAATGCTCATCGTCACTGGTCATCAGAGAGATGCAAATCAAAACCACATTGAGATACCATCTCACGCCAGTTAGAATGGCGATCATTAAAAAATCTGGAGACAACAGATGCTGGAGAGGATGTGGAGAAAAAGGAACACTTTTGCACTGTTGTTGGGAGTGTAAATTAGTTCAACCATTGTGGAAGACAGTGTGGCGATCCCTCAAGGCCTTAGAAATAGAAATTCCATTTGACCCAGCAATCCCATTACTGGGTATATATCCAAAGGACTATAAATCATTCTACTATAAGGACACATGTACACGAATGTTCATTGCAGTACTGTTTACAATAGCAAAGACCTGGAATCAACCAAAATGCCCATTGATAATAGACTGGATTGGAAAAATGTGGCACATATACACCATGGAATATTATGCAGCAATCAGAAATGATGAGTTTGTGTCGTTTGTAGGGACATGGATGAATCTGGAGAACGTCATCCTCAGCAAACTGACACAAGAACAGAAAATGAAAGACCGCATATTCTCACTCATAGGCGGGTGATGAAAAATGAAAACACATGGACACAGAAAGGGGAGTACTAAACACTGGGGTCTATTGGGGGGAAAAGGGGAGGGCCAGTGGGAGGGGGAGGTGGGGAGGGATAGCCTGGGGAGAAATGCCAAATGTGGGTGAAGGGGAGAAGGAAGGAAAAGCACACTGCCATGTGTGTTCCTACGCAACTGTCTTGCATGCTCTGCTCATGTACCCCAAAACCTAAAATCCAATAAAAAATTTAAAAAAAAAAGAAAAGTGCAGACTGTTTTCCACATGCAACACTGCCCTTGCTACTTCTTAATGGGCAGGGCCTCCTGACCTGTCACTCCAGCCATCCCACTCCCCAGCCTGGGTTCTCAAACCAGTAGCAACTTTGCACTTCCCCGAAATGGTGTGTCCACCATTGGGAGATGAGCACCATTGGCAGGTGGGCACCATTTTTTTCTTCCTTGTAGACTCCAGCCCTGCTGCCTCCAGGCTCAGGAGGGAGCAGAAAGATTAGGGACTTCTTTAGACCTCCAGCACAATGCAGTTGCCTTACCAGAAAAGGGCCAGAAAGTTTTCCATGTGAGTCCCTGCCTTGTTACTCTTCACTGGGCCTTTTGTTAAGATCCCCAGCATAACCGTCCTGCCCCTGCATAAACACTTCATGCAATGGTAGTTCTGTGTTTCTCTGAAGAGGGCATACCAGAGACAACCCACAACTCCTCCCCATTGCAGCTGCAGTGATGCCACCTTTACTGACCTCAGAACGGGGAGAAACAAAAGGCACACCACAGCCATGATAGAGAGAGAAGCCCAGTCTTTCCTCCTTGTGAGTCCCCGCCCCCATTTTTCACCAGGCATGGCCCCAGATTCAGGATGGCAGAGAAGCTGCCCCACTGCTGACTGAGCATTCCCACTGGCAGTGGCTCTGTGTTTCTCTGGGGTGGAGCTCTCAAAGGCAACTGAAAGTTTCTCTGCTACCTACTGCCACTGCAGTGGTTCTGCCCTTGATGCTTTTCAACTAGGAAAGGAACAGAGTCCAAGGGCGTTATTCACACCTCTGGCATACTACAGTCACCATATGGAGGGGAAGCCAGTCTCTCTTCCTTGTAAGCTCCCAACCCTTTGCTCTTTACCAAGCAGGGCCTGTAGCAATGCTGCCCTACCCCCTCGCTGAACATTTCCATTGGCAGTAGCTCTGTGTTTTTCTCATGTGGAGATCCCAAAGGCAAATGAAATCTTTTCTGTCATTACTAATACAGTGGTACAGCCCTGCTCCCCTTGGACTGGGGAAGAAACAAAGATGCTGAGGGCTGCATCCACAACGGGGCACCCTGCCCTTATCTGATTGCTCTGATTGGTAACAGCTTTGCCTTTGTATAGTGTAGAGCCCCAGGAGACGAGTGAAAGAAACTCTGCTGTTGCCACTACCCAGGTCCCTGCCCCTGCTGGCCTCAATATGGGGAGAAAACATAAAGGCTGAAATTGCTCCAAGGCTGCAGAGTGCAGCCTAGGAGTGCCAAGCCAAGATTTGCAGCAAGTACACAAGTGGGAGAGGAGCCTACAATCATAGAGCATTGCCAGGGAGCACAGCTGAAAATGCACGGAAATAAATGCAAGGAAATGGACCACATGGCTGAGGAAGAGCCTACCTAATGGCCATTACAGTTAAGCACCATCTACTGGATCACAACCCAAACTTCAACACCAAAAAATATTTTGCTATTGTAAACCCCTTGAAACAAAGGACAAGAATTCAACTACAGAATTCAGCTAAAGACCCTGCACAAAACGTCAGCCCTCTGAAGAAGTCACCTGACTATATTTAGGTCGAAGAAAGGACATAGCAAAAAAAAAAAAAAGAAATAGAAAACAACACACCAATATCCCTGATGAACATAAATGTAAAAATTCTCAACAAAATACAAGCTAACCAAATCCAACAGTATATCAAAAAGATAATTCACCATGCTCCAGTGCGTTTAATACCGGGGATGCAGGGTTGGTTTACCATACACAGTCAATAAATGTGATACACCACATAAACAGAATTAGAAATAAAAACCACATGATTATCTCAATAGATGCAGAAAAAGCATTCGACAAAATCCAATATCGCTTTATGATTAAAACCCTCAGCAAAATCATCATAGAAGGGACATACATTAAGGTAATAAGAGCCATCTGTGACAAACCAACAGCAATCATTATATCAAAGGGGAAAAGTTAAACGTATTCCACCCGAGAACTGAAACAAGTAAAGGATGCCCACTCTCACCACCTCTACTCAACATAGTATTGGAAGTTTTAGTTAGAGCAATCAGACAAGAGAAAAAAATAAAGGGCATCCAAATCAGTAAAAAAAAATTCCAATTGTCACTGTTAACTGATGATATAATTGTATCCCTAGAGAACTTTAATAATGTATCCAAAAACCATCTAGATGTGATAAATGAATTCAGTAATGTGATAAATGATTTTAATAAAGTTTCAGAATATGAAATCAATGTATACACATCAGAAGCATTGTCATACATCAACAGTGACCAAGTTGATAATCAAATAAATAACCAAGCTCCTTTGAGTTCTCAACCCTAATAGCTGCAAAGTAAATAAATAAATAAAATACTTAGAAATATACCGAATCAAAGATGAGACAGACCTCTACAAGGAAAACTGCTGAACACCGCTGAATGAAATCACAGATGACACAAACAAATGGAAACACATCTCATGCTCATGGATGGCTAGAGTTGATATTGAGAAAATGACCATACTGCCAAAAGCAATCTGCAAATCCTATCAAAATATCATCATTTTTTACACAACCAGAAAAACAATTCTAAAATTCATATGGAACCAAAAAATAGCCCGCATAGCCAAAGCAAGACTAAGCAAAAAGAACAATTCTGGAAGCATCACATTACTCAACTTCAAACTGTACTATAAGGCCAAAATCACCAAAACGGCATGGTACTGGCATAAAAATAGGGACATAGACAAATGGAGCAGAATAGATAGCCCAAAAATAAACCCAGATTCTTACAGTCCACTGATTTTTCTCAAAGCAAACAAAAACGTAAAGTGGGGAAAGGACACCTTATTCAACAAATGGTGCTGAAATAATTAGCAAGCCACATGTAGAAGAATGAAACTGAATCCTCATCTCTCACAAAACACAACTCAAGATGTATCAAAGACTTAAATCTAAGACCGGAAAACATAAACATTCTTAAATATAACATCGGAAAAACTTTTCTAGATTAATTTAGCCAAAGACTTTATGACCAGGAACCAAGACCAAGTTTTGTTGCAGAGGCAACAAAAACAAAGATAAGTAGATGAGACTTAATTAAACCAAAAAGCTTCTTCACAGCAAAAGACATAATCAGAAGAGTAAATGCAGAACCCACAGAGGGGAAGAAAGTCTTTGCAAACTCTGCATCCTACAAAGAACTAATGTCCAGAATTTACAAGAAACTCAAACAAATGAGCAAAGTATTGATAATAATAATAGTAGTAATAGTAATGATAATCCCATCAAAATGTGGGCTAAGGACATGAATAGGCAATTCTCAAAAGAAGATATACACATTAGCCCAAAAATATGAAAAATGACTCAACATCACTAATTATCAGGGAAATGCAATTAAAACCACAATGCAATAGCACTTTACTTCTGCAAGAATGGCCATAATTAAAAAATAAAAATAATAATAGATGTTTGCATGGATGTGGTGAAATGGCAATAGTTTGACAATGCTGTTGGGACTGTAAACTAGAACAACCACTATTAAAAAACTGTATGGAGATTCCCTGAAGGACTAAAAGTATATCTACCATTTGATTCAATTCCATTCCAGGATGTCCAGCCAGACGAAAAGAAGTTATTATATAATTATATTAAAAAGACATTTGCATACACATGCATGTAACACCATAAGTCACAACTGCAAAAATATGGAGCAAGCCCAAATGCCCATCAATCAATCACTGGATAAAGGAAATGTGACACACACACACACACACACACACACACACCCCATGGAATACTACTCAGCCATAAAAAGGAACAAAATAATGGCATTTGCAGCAACCTGGATGGAGTTGAGGACAATTATTCTAAGTGAAGTAACTCGGGAATGGAAAACGAAACATTGTATTCACTATCATGAGAACAGAATGGGAAAGATCTGCCCCCATGATTCAGTTACCTCCCACTAGGTGCCTCCTACAAAACATAAAAATTCAAGATGAGATGCAGGTGGGGACAGAGTCAAACCGTATCACCAATTAAATACATTTTATTTGAAATAAAAACTTTCCCACAAAACAAATAGAATTTCCAGAAAATTTCACTGATGAATTTTATCAAACATTCATGGAAGAAAGACGACTAATCTTAAACCTTTTCAACAATAGACAAGGAGGTAACACTGGTCCTCTCATACTATAAAGGCAGTGTAATTCTGATACCAAAACCTGACAACAAATATAGTACCAAAAAAATAAATTTAAAGATAAATGTTCTTCATGAACAGTGATGCAAATATTCTTAATAGAATATTAGTAAACCAAATCCATCAAAATGTAAGAAGGATGGTTTAGAAAAGTGGGTTTTATATTAGGAATACGATAATAATTTTATATTTGAAAATCAATAATTTTATTTATCACATTAATAAGAGTAACGTCAGATGATTATCTCATAAAATAGAGACATATTTGTTAGAATTTAACTTACAATTATGACAAAATCTCTCAGAAAAATTGAGAATAGAAGAAACTTATTTAATGTGATAAAGTGTCCCCATGAAAACAGAGCTACCATCATACTTAATTCTAAAAGACTCAATGAATGCTCCGCTAGAAACAGGAAAAACACAGAGATGTCTCCTCTAGTAAGTTCTGTTGAATGTTTCGTTGGCAATCCTAGAACGTGCCATTATACAAAACCCTAATACACCTAATGAGTTAATTTGTAAGAAAGAAAGATAACAGGCCAGTACACAAATATCTGTTGCATTATACAGTTTCTAGTCTAATTTGAAAATGAAATTTTAAAATTCAATAAATAATAGACCAACAATGGAATTATTTAGAAGTAAACAGTAAAATTATGTGAGAGCTTCACATTGAAAACTACAAAATATTGTCGAGGTAAAAAGGTAGAGAGATACTCCAGGTTCGTGATTTGGAAATTCATCTTTACTAAAGTATTCTTCTGAAATTATCCTATAGATTAAAGACATTGTCAATGATTGTCCTAACAAGTTATTTTTAAGGGGTCTGAATTGCCAAAACAATTCTATAATTTGTATTAAAATTCAAAAGCTCTAGAAAACTCAGAATGTATTTTTTTCTAAAAAAAAGAAAAGAGTTGGAAGATTTATATTAACTGATTTTGAATCTTAGTATAAAGCTGACATAATCAAGAAAATGTGATATTTATGTAAGATTTGAAAATGGATTTAAAAATAATAGAGATAACAATAATCAGCCTTCACATATATAGTCAATGTTTTTGACAAAGATATTATGATAATTAAATGGGCGTGGGACAGTGGGGAAGAAAATCCTGTCAATAAATAGCGTTGCAACAATAGGATAAACATATTAAAAAAACAACATGGGCCCATTATTGGGCTCTATAAGGTGTTGAATAGTGTACCTCTCAAATTTATGATTATCCAGAACCTTAAAATGTGACTTTGTTTAGAAATGGAATGTTTAAAGATATAATCGGTTGAGTTGAGGTCATACTGGATCAGGATGAGTGTGCCCTAAATACAATATGACTAATGTTGTTGTAAAAAGAAGGGAGGAAACACATAGCCACACAGAGAGAATATGACTATCAAGAGAGAGACTGTAGCAATGTGACTCCAAGCCAAGGACAATCAAAGATTGCTGCCAACCAACAGAAATGCAAACAAGGCAAGGAAGTTTCTTCCACTACAGCCTTCACAGAGAGCATGGCTCTGTGGAAACCATGATTTGGAACTTCTGGTCTCAAACTGTGAGGGATTACATTTCTGTTGTTTGGAGACATGGCATCTAATTGTGCTCATTTGCTGCGGCAGGCCTAGTAAACTAAAATCTCCAACTAATACCATGCACGATAGTAATTTAAGATGGATTGCAGACATAAACATAAAAGTTGGAAACATAAAGTATCTAGAAGAATCTATAACAATATCCTCATTACCATGGCTTAAAGAGAGATTTCTCAGAAAGGACATGAACAGCATTAATGACGTTTTTTAGAAAAATGATAAATTAGACTTTATCTTCTTTGTAAATTTGTGTTCAGCTAAAACTGCTGCTATGATGATTTTATTTGTTAACTTGACTGGGTAATGGAGCTCCCAAATATTTGGATAAACATTCTGGGCATATTAGTGAGGGTGTTTCAGGATGAGAATAACATTTGAATTGGTATGCGGAGTGAAACAGATTTCCCTCCCCAATGTGGGTAGGTCTCATCCAATCCTTTCAAGGCCTGAATAGAACAAATGAGTGAGCAAGAGGAAATTTGATTGCTCTACCTGAAAATCTTCCAGTTGGGACATGAGTCTTTTCTTGTCGTCAGGCTAGGACCAACACTTATACCATTTGGCTTTCTTAAATCTCGGGCCTTCAGAGACCAAAACTGCAGATCTTGAAACCTATCTTTTCTTTCCTTTTTTTTTTGAGACGGAGTTTCGTGCTTGTTACCCAGGCTGGAGTGCAATGTTGCGATCTCGGCTCACGGCAACCTCCGCCTCATGGGTTCAGGCAATTCTCCTGCCTCAGCTTCCTGAGTAGCTGGGATTACAGGCAGACGCCACCATGCCCAGCTAATTTTTTGCATAATTTTTAGTCGAGACGCGGTTTCACCATGTTGACCAGGATGGTCTTGATCTCTTGACCTTGTGATCCACCCGCCTCGGCCTCCCAAAGTACTGGGATTACAGGCTTGAGCCACCATGGCCGGTCGGAACCTTTCATTTATCATAACTGTGTAAGCAAATTCTTTATGATAAACCTTTTCATCTATTCTTATATATAATAAATGTCTTCATATGTATTGTATAGGTTGTGTTTCTCTAGAGAACCTTGACTAATATGGGGACCTTTAAAAAAATACCAGGACAAGTCACAGAATGGGAGAAAATATCTGTAAGCACATTTTTGACAAGTGTTTTAGCTAGTATATATAAAGTATGCATACAACTCAATAATTAAGAAAAAATGCAATAAAATATAGATAAAAACTTTAACGTATATCTCACACAAAGTATATTAATGGCCAATAAGAACACAAAAATGGTCAACATTATTAGTTATAAGGGAAATTCAAATAAAATTATAATGACATATCACTATACAATTATTAAAATAGCTGAAATTTAAATGTTTCACAAATCTCAAATGCTTGTGAGGATGTGGAACAACTAGAATTCTCACGAATTGTTACTAGGAGTATTTGCTTGGGAGTAATGAAAACATAGTCCCAAAAGCTTTGAAGAAGAATGTTCGAAATAATCCCTCCCACTCAGCCTCCAAAATGCGGGATGACAGCTGTGAGCTCCCTTGCCTAGTCTTCAGCATCAGTTCGATGTTTGTTCTTCCTTCAGTTTTAGCAGAATTGGTGTTGCTCTGATAGGAGCTCTTTTCAAAGTGATGTTTATTCTTCCTAGTGACTCACACTAGATATTGATCATATATGTTATAATAAGTTACTATAAGTTTATTTTGGTGCAAAGAAAATTGAAATCCATGCATAGCTTTTTCACAATGCACATTTTCCCTGAACTTTTTGAAGCTCATGAGTTTTGTGTGCATGTGTGCGGGTATGTGTTGCAGCTTTTTAAAACTGTCCACAATAAAACACCTGGAATTGTTTTTAGGTATATAAGCATCTGATTTACTTTCCCAAAAGAATATTAAGATGTGTCAAGAAGTTGTTTTAAATAGCCCAAGCTTCCAAATTTAAACACGAAATAAACATGAGTCTGCTTTTTTTTTTTTTTTTGCTTCCAATGAACACTTTATTGACAGAATTAAGAAAGGCCCAAAACTTTAGGGCCGGTGGGGGTGGGGGTGGGGCTGGTGCTTTGGGGCAGGGGATTGATGGTTTTGGGGTGGGGGGGAGGTTTGGGGCCGGGGGTTTTGGGGCCAGGTGGGTGGATGAGTGGACCTGCCAGGTCCCAGGATGCTGGCGTCGTCAGCAGCTAGTTTGGGCCAGGAGCCACTTGAGAGATGAGTATGTTTCGGAAGAGGGTGCTCAGCAGCCCATCATTACGAATCACCAGGTCCAGCAGCCGCGGAGTGATGATCCTCTCTCCTCCATTGTTGTCAGCCTCCTCGGCAGCCAGCTCCAGGATCTTGGCCGTCAGATATTGGATGACAGCAGCAAGGTAGATTGGCGCGTTGTCACTCAGGCGCTGGGCGTAGTGGCCTTCCCACAGACCTCGCTCCATCTGGCTAACGGAAAATATCAGTTCCGCTCGGGCAGTGCGAGAGCGGGTATGCCCCCGGCGGCCAGCAGCAGAGGACCCTCTGCGGCTTCTCCTCTCCGACATGCTGGGTATTGGGTTCCCTGTCTCAGCTCGGCTTGCTCTAGCACAAGTTGCCTCTCAAGATGACAGTTACGGCGACCGGTACTGTGTAACCTAGCGACCAGGGCCAAGCCCCTCATTGGCTGCGGAGCCGAGTCCCACGCGCATGCGCATCCTCGCGCCACCACATCATCACATGGCAATGGCCTAGCCCTCATGTGGTAACGGCCTAGCACACACATGGTGACAGCCTCACCAGGGACACGCCCATCAAGTGACCTCATGGATTTCCCATTGGCCCCGAGGGAGCAGGCCTGGGCCTAGAAGTGGCTGGAGGGCTGTGGGGGTGGAGGTGGAGGTGGAGGGGGCGGGGCATGGGAATCCTGCTGGGGACCTTCTCTTTGCCAGTGGGAACTGTCCCTTTCTACTGGATGGGGACACTGTGGGAACACTATGGGCTGGCAGGGGGAGTTTGATCGGTACCGCTCCTTCACAATGTTGCACATCCATCACAACCACGTAGTTCCAAAGCATTTTCAACACCCAGAAAATGAACGTGAACCCTTGTACCTATAAGCAGTCATTTCCGACACTCCTCCTTCCACAGCACTGCTACAACCCCCGCACCCCCTCCCCCACCACACAAGTTCTCCATAGTCCCTCAACCACTAATCAGTCTGCTTTCTGTCCATAGAAGTTTGCCTATTTTGGAGATTTCCTGTAGATGGAATCATACAACCAAACGTGAGGCCTTGTGTGTCTGGCTGCTTTCACTTAGCATAATGTTTTCATCAGGGTTCATCCATATAGAAGCATAAATCAGTATTTCCTTCCTTTGAATGACTGAATATTATTCCGTTGTATCAATAGGCCACATTTTGTTTATCCACACATTAGATGATGGACAAGTTATTTCAGCCTTCTGGCTATTGTGAATAGCACTGCCATGAGCATCTGTCTACAACCTTTTTGTTGAATATCTGTCTTCAGTTCTTTTGGGTCTATTTCTAGGAGTCACACTGCTGGCTCATATGGTAATTCTGTTAAACTTATTGAGGAACCACCAAACTGATTTCTACAGCAGCTGTAATTTTTCACATCCAACAATAGTGCATGAGAGTCTCAATTTCTTCACATCCAAAGACTGGTTCCAGAACCAACAGTCATTAAAAAAAAATTTTAGAAATGAACAAAATCTCTGAGAAATATGGGATTATTTAAAGAGACCGAAACTAAGACTCTTTGGAATCTCTGAATAAGAAGGAGATTAAACAAACAACTTTGGATACATATTTGAGGACATTGTTCATGAAAATTTTATTAACCTCACTAGAGAGGCAAGATTCAAATTTAATAAATGCAGACAACTTCTGTGTGAGCTGCTATACAAAATGAACATCTCCAAGACACATAGTAATCAGATTTTTCAAGGTCAAAGTGAAAGGAAATATATAAAAGGCAGATAGAGAGAAGAGGCGAGTAAACTACAAGGGGAACCCCATCAGGCTAATAGTATAACTTTCAGCAGAAATCCTAAAAGACAGAAGGAACTGGGGACCTATATGCAGCATTCTTTAAAAAAATCTTCAACCAAGAATTTCATATCTTGCCAAACTAAGCTTGATACGTGAAGAAGACATAAGATCCTTTTCAGGCAAACAAATGCTAAAGGAATTTTTTTACCACCAGGCCAACCTTACAAGAGAGTCCTAAATATGAAAATGAAAGACAGTTACTGGCTACCACAAAAACACAATTAAATGCATAGATCATTGACATGATAAAGAAACTACAGAATTAAGTCTGCATAATAACTAACTTATAAGACAAAGGCAGGATCAGTATTAGCCTTGAATTTAAATGGGTTAACTGCCCCATTTAAAAGCTACAGAGGGGTAAGAAACAAGAAGCAACAGTATGCTGTCATAAAGAGACCCACCTCACATGCAATGACACCCACAGGCTCAAAGTAAAGAAACAGAGAAAAATCTACTGCAAAAATGAAAAGCAAATAAAAAAAAAAAAATAGCAGGGGTTACTATTCTAATTTCAGGTAAAAGAAACTCTAAACCAACGACCAACAAAAGAGACAATGAAAGACCTTATATTTTAATAAACGGCTCAATTCAACAAGACTTAACTATCCTAAATATAGGTACACCCAACACAAGAGCACCCAGATTCATAAAGTTCCAGTGGCATACAAAGTGACTTAGGTAACCATAGCATAGCAGTGGGAGACTTTAACACTCCACCTGACAGTATTAGACAGATCTTTGAGGCCGAGCACAAAGATATTCAGGACAAGACTTGACACTTGATGAAATAAACCTCACAAGCATCTACAGAAATCTCTTCCTTAAGAAAACAGAATATACATTCTTCTCATATGCACTTAGAACAGGCTCTAAAATCAACCAATCAGCCATAAAAAAAATACTCAGCAAATTTGAAAAAAAAAATGAAATTGCACTAAACACACTCTCCACAGTGCAATAAAAATAGAAATCAATACCAAGAATATCTCTCAAAACCATGTAATTACATACAAATGAAGCAATCTTCACCTGAATGAAAATGAAATTAAGGCAGAAATCAAGAAGTTATTTGAAACTAATGAGAATAATACTACAACATACCAGAATCTCTAGGACACAGCTAAAGCAATATTAAAAGGAAAGATTATAAATCTAAATGCCCACATAAAAACGTTGGTAACATCTCAAATTAACAGCCTAATATCACATCTTGAGGAGTGAGAAAAACAAGAGCAAACCAAACCCAAAGCTATCAAAAGTCAAGAAATAACCAAAATCACAACTGAACTCAATAAAATTGAGATGTGAAAAACCATACAAAAGATCAATAAAAACAAAATTTGGTTCTTTGAAGGAATAAAAAAAAATAGACCACTAGCTAGACTAATAAAGAGAGAGAAAGTTCCAAGTAAACACAATCAGAAATCATGAACAGGACATTACCATCAAATCCACACATAAATGAAAAAACATTACAGAGTATTATAAAGACCTCTATGCACACACACTGGAAAAACTAAAAGAAACTGATAAATTACTGGAAACATACAACCTACCAAGACTGAGCCAGAAAGAAATTCAAACCCTGAGCACACTAATAATGAGTTCCCAAACTGAATAAATAATAAAAATCCCTACCATCCTGAAAAAGCCCAGAACTTGATGGATTCACAGCCTAATTCCACCAGATGTATAAAGAAGATCTGGTACCATTTCTTCTGAAACTATTCCAAACAAATTGAGAAGTAGGAACTCCTCCCTAACTCATTCTCTGAGGCCAGCATCATTCTGACTGACACTATACCCTGGAAAAGACAAAACATAAAAAAGGAAACTTCAAGCCACTATCTTTGATAAAGATAGATGAAAATACCTTTAACAAAATACCAGAAAACCAAATGCAGCAGCACATCAAAAATTAAAACCACCATGATCAAGTGGACTTTATCCTTGGGATGCATGAATGGTTCCATGTACATAAATCAATAAATGTGATTCATTACATAAACAGAACTAAAATCAAAAACCATATAATCATCTCAATAGATGCTGAAAGAGTTTTCAATAAAATTCACCATCCTTTCATGTCAAAAATTTTCAATAAGCTAGGCATTGAAGGAATATACTTCAAAATAATGAGCCATCTGTGACAAACCCATAGCCAGCAACATACTAAATGTGTCAAAGCTGGAGGCATTCTCCTTGAGAAGTGAGACAAGGTTGCCCACTGTTACCTCTCCTATTGAACATATTACTGGAAGTCTTACCTAGAGCAATCAGGCAAGAGAAAAAAATGAAATGCATCCAAATAGGAAAAGTGAAAGTCGAACTATCTCTGTTTTCAAATTATATGATTTAATGTCTAAAAAACTGCATAGTCTTGGTACAAAGGCTCCTAGATCTCATAAACAGCTTCAACAAAATTTCTGGATTAAAAAAATGTAAAAGTATCAGTAGTATTTCTGTACACGAACAATGTCCAACCTGAGTTTACAATAGCCACCAAAAAATAAAATGATTAGGAATACAGCTAAACAGTGAGGTGAAAGATCTCTAAAATGAGAATTACAAAACATTGTTGAAAACAATCAGAGATGACAAAAGCATATGAAAATACATTCCATATGCCGATGAATAGGAAGAACAAATATTGTTAAAAGGCCATACTGCACAAAGCAATTTACAGATTCAATTCTACTACTATCGAACTACCAATAACATTTTTTATAGAATTAAAAAAATTCTAAAATTTATGTGGGACAACAACAAGAGAAGCCCAAATAGCCAATCTAATTCTAAACAAACAGCAAAGCTGGAGGCATCACATTACCAAAATTTAAACTGCACTACAAAGCTACAGTAACCAAAATGGCATGGTACTGGTACAAAAACAGAAACATAGGCCAATGGAAAAAAATAGAGAGCCAAGAAATAACATCACACACACACAGCCGTTTTATCTTTGACAAAGTCAACCGAAACAAGCAATGAGAAAGGACTGCCTATTTAATAAATGGTTCTAGGATAACTGGTTAGCTATATGCAGAAGATTGAAACTGGACCCCTTCCTTACAACATATACTAAACTCAAAATAGATTAAAGACTTAAATGTAAAACCTAAAGCTATAAAAGTTTTGGAAACTAGACATAGACCCTGGTAAAACTTTTATAATGAAAAAACCCAAATCAATTCCAACAAAAACAGAAATTGACAAGTGGTATCTAATTATACTAAAGAGCTGCCACACAGAAAAAAAAAAAATCTATCAACAGAGTAAATTAGACAACCCAAACAATAAGAGACTATATTTGCAAACTATGCATCTGACAGAGGACTAATATTCAGTATCTATAAGGAATAAATTACCAAGCAAAAAACAACTCCTTTAAAATGTGGGCAAAGGATATAAACAGATAAATAGACATTTTTCAAAATACAAATGTATGTGGCCAAAAAGAATATAAAGAAATTCATGGCTGGGTGTGGTGGCTCATGCCTGTAATCCCTGCACTTTGGGAAGCCAAGGTGGGCAGACTGCCTGAGGTCAGGAGTTCAAGAGCAGCCTGGCCAACATGGTGAAACGCTGTCACTACTAAAAATGCAAAAATTAGCTGGATGTGGTAGTGAGTGCCTGTAATTCTAGCTATTCAGGAGGCTGAGGCAGGATAATCACTGGAACCCAGGAGACAGAGGTTGCAGTGAGCCAAGATTGAGCCACTGCACTCCAGCCTGGGTGACAGAGCCAGACTCCATCTCAAAATAAGAAAACAACAACAAAAAAGAAATTCACAATATCACTAATAGTTTAGATATTTGTCCCCACTGATATCACATGTTGAAACGTAATCCCCAGTGTTGGAAGTGGGTCTTGAAGGAAGGTGAGTCATGTAGGCAGATCCCTCATAGCTTGGTGCTGCGTTCTCAATAGTGAGTTCTCATAAGATCTGGTTGTCTAAAAGCCTAGCACTTCGGCCGGGCGCAATGGCTCACATCTGTAATCTCAACACTTTGGGAGGCCGAGGCGGGAAGATCACAAGGTGAAGAGATCGAGAGCCTCCTGGCCAACATGAGGAAACCCCATCTCTACCAAAAATACTAAAATTAGCCAGGCGTGGTGGTGCGCACATGTATTCCCAGCTACCTCAGGAGGCTAAGGCAGGAGAATGGCTTGAACCGGGGAAGCGGAGACTGCAGTGAGCCAAGATCGTATCACTGCACTCCAGCCTGGCGACAGAGCGAGACTGTGTCTCAAAAAAAAATTTTTTTTTAAAGTCTGATACCGCCTTCTCTTCTCCTCTTGCTACTGTTCTTGCTTTGTGAGATGCCAGCTCCCCCTTTGCCTTCTGCTGTCATTGAAAACTTCCGACAGTCTCCCCAGAAGCTGAGCAGATGCTGACACCATACTTCCGTTACAGCCTGCAGAACCTAAGTCAATTAAACTTCTTTTTTTAAATAAATTACTTGGTCTCAGGTTTTTTTTCCCAGCAATGCAGTAAGGATCTAATGCAGCCCAGTATTCTCTCGCTAACTCTTAAGCATGCTTCCTTGCCATTTGATGTCATCTGTCATGTTATGATGTAGCAAGAACGCCCTCCCCCAGTGAAGAACCTTGATGCTGGACTTCAAATCTTTCAGCATCATGGGTCAAATACATTTTATCATATACTATCCAGTTTGTATTTTTATATTGTAGCAACAGAAAATGGACTAAGACAGTTATTACACACAAAAGCTTTGGTATGTCTCCTTTCCACACATCAACTCGAAAGATCTCGGTCAAAACGATACTTGGTCTATGGGTTCGAGTTTTAAAATTGCATTTCTCCCATGCTCTTGCAGTAAAAATAGTGAAATATTTATTTTTTTGCAGTGGGTCTCTGTGGTTCCAGTTCCAAGAAGAGTCAAACCAGTCCACGGGATGCCTCCAATCCTACATTTCCACTCCCCTCCCAATAGAATAAAAATAGAGATAAGCTGAGGATTAGGAAATCTTTACACAGACATGCACACACACTCACACAGAGGTATATTTGATACAGTCATACATGACAGAGAGATACATGCAGACATAAATATATGCGAAATGTAAACCAACATCTTTGTCGTTTCTTCAGTGAGAAGTTTCTAATTTATTGAAATATTTATTTCTGATTATAAAAAACAGTTTATTGTAAAAATTATGAATTTATAGAGAAACATAAAAGAAAACTGTAACTTGACTAAAGCTGACATTCACAAGCAACTGTATTTCCACTACAGTCATGATTTTTACATATCATATACACATATTTAAATCTAGATCAAATGATATTTCATATTTTTTGACTTTTTAAAGTTATTGAACAGTACGTAGTGAACATGTTTAGAGAGACATTATTCTTTTAATTTTACAGGTTTATAGGTGGAAGGGACTTACCTTGTCTCAGATGAAACTTCAGACTTTGAACTTTTGAGTTAATGCTGGAATTACATAAGACTGTGGGGGATAATTGGGAAGGCACAACTTTATTTTGCTATTTGAGAAACACATGAGATTTGGGAGGACCCAGGGACAGAACTATATACTTTGGACAGAATTATATATTATATAACTTCCTGTCATGGCCCGAGTCAGTCTTTTAGGTTAAATTTTAGAGGGATCTGACAAAGGACAATTATACAGAATTATATAGCAGCATCCTCTTGGTGCTTTCCTGACAATAGTGAGCAAGTTCTCATGAGATCTGGTCCTTTAAATGTGCGTGGCAACTCCCCCCTCCCTCTCTTGCTCTTGCATTTGTCACATGATCTGCCTGTCTTTTACTCATTTTTCCATTGAGGACTTTAGTGCTTTTCTTTTCTTTTTTTTTTTTTTTTTAGATGGAGTCTGCCTCTGTCACCTAGGCTGGACTGTAGTGGTGCAATCTCAGCTCACTGCAACCTCTGCCTCCCAGGTTCAAGCAATTCTCCTGCCTCAGCCTCCTGAGTAGATGGGACTACAGGCGCTTGCCACCATGCCCTGCTAATTTTTATATTTTCAGGAGAAACAGGGTTTCACCATGTTGATCAGGCTGGTCTTGAATTTCTGACCTCATGATTTGGCCACCTTGGCCTCCCAAAGTGCTGGGATTACAGGTGTGAGCCACTATGCCTGGTGACTAGTGTTATTCATATTAAGGATTTCATTCTTTGTTTTATTATAACATATATGTTTCTTTACCTTGACATTTTTATTTTTGTATTTTCTCAGAAGCAGAAACATTGATCTATGTAGTCCAATCTGTTCATATTTTTCGTTCTTGTCTTGTTTGTGATTGTAGAAAGCCCTTCCTATTCAGAAAGTAGTTAATGTTCATAGTTTCCTTTTTTATAACTTGTTTTTTGTATGTTTTCTGTTTTATAATTATAGTTAGATGATTACTGCTTAATTTTTTTGAACCATTTGGATTTTTATCATATGGTATGAGATGAAAATGTCAAATTATTTGTCTGTAATGAATTGATCAATACAGTATCATTTTGAAACAATTCTTGCTTTACCGTCAAATCTGTGATGCCTGATTTATGAGGCATCGAATCTTATAATCTTAGATGGTATTTCTCTGCTTTCTGTTATGTTTCGTTGATACATCTGATCTTTTTTACACCTTTTTAATAGATATTGGTAATTCCATTGTTTTATTCTAAGTTTGTTTTACTCTAAGTTTGTTTTATATTATCTGTTCACTCTTCTTTGTGAACTTTAGGACCATTTTGTCAAAATAAATAGAAATCTCATTTAGTTTTGATTGGGATTTTGTTAAAATTATGATTAGTTTTGGAGAAATTGAATTTTTGCAATATTCATTCTTCTTGAATCAGAAAATAGTATGTCTCCACAAAAGCTTATTTTATACCCCTCAGTAAAGTTTTACATTTTTACTCATATTTATTCTTTAGATTTCTTATTGAGGCTTTTCAATGGAATTTCAATAATTTTACTGTAAGATTCACATACTTAGGATATTTATTCTGTGTTGTACCATAACATGCATGTTTCGCCATCTTGATATTTTAACTTTATGTTTCCTGAGAAGCAGAAGTCTCCACAAGGACACTGGAAGCTCCATAGGGACGGGAACCACATGTGTCTCATGAACCCCTGTATCCTCAGTGCCTGGGGTTGCCTAGTTGCTAGTAGGCACTTAATAAATAGATATATGTTAACTGACTGATTATCTCATTAGCATTTGGGCCGTGCCTACATTCAGCTCTTAATCATGGAATCACATAAGCTGAAAGAATGATTTAAGATGTTGGCATAGCCTTTGTTAATATAAGCCATAGGTCTTATGTTTGATGGATGCAGCAAACCACCATGGCACTTGTATACCTATGTAACAAATCTGCACGTTGTGCACATATACCCCAGAACTTAAAGCATAATAATAATAATATGTTGGCTTACCCTTTGTTAACATAAGCCACAGGTCTTAGGTTTCTTGACAAATATTATTGACATAATGGAAGATTTAAGACTATAACCTCTATTTGACTCTCTTTTCATTTATTTATTTATTTTTATTTCACCCACACTACACAGATATACTATATTTGACTCTCAAACCAGTGTGCCTTACACTACTTTGTTTTGGCTTTGAAATGGTTAAAGAAATTATTACTTAGTATCTTTACAGGCAAATTGATTTTTATATATGCCATTAATAATTTTACGTTTAGATGAAATATTTTAGGTACAAGATAAGCATGAACTCTTATATGCTGCAAATAGTCATAATAATCATTCCTCTCTAGCTACAGAATGTCAGACTGAAATATCTTCAAGGCCCCAGGCAATTAAGGTAAAGGAGAAAAGCAGGTGATATAAAGTGATAAGAAGGAGTTGGACCTGTGATAAATTGAAGAGTGCATGTGCACTTAAGGGCATTCAACTCATTATATATATATATACACATATATATATGCACACTTTTAACAAAACATGTCTGCAAGTTGTGAATTTACATTTCTATGGCTAGTACATTAGGGAAAAATAACTTGTTTAAACCAGGCTGAATCATAATGCTGAAATGAGCATCTTAAGACTGAAGTTTGTCAAATAGCTACATTCTCTTTTTCTGACTCCATATATCCAAGTGTGGTAACAGGAAAAAAAAAAAAAACCACTTGTACCACTATCACACCAAAGTTTCAACTTCTCAATCAACCTATGTCATCTCTAGAGGAAAACTGCTCTTCTTAGCTTTTGGCCTTTAACATCTAGATAGATTGCAGCTACCCAGAGTCACACTATGGTGTCATTTCATTGGCATGTTGGTGCTTTTGAACAAAAGAAAATCCTTTGTCTCACACACAGTGACCAAGCTCTTACACACTTCTTCATTCAATCCTGTGAATTCCTTAACCCTTTAATTTTAGATAGGTTGGACATTGAGAACTCATTAAGAAGGCAGTTGGTTGAACATAATATTCACATTATATTTAAATGGCCTTGTTTTTGAATATTTTTTATTTTTTCTAACTTTGTAGATAAATGTGTCTATATTCAAAATGAATATATGGTAAAATTGGTTTTGTTGATTAAAGATAATGTGTTGTTTAGAAAAAATGTTTATGAAGGAAGAATACTTTGTTTTCCTATATGCATAGCAAATTAGTTGAGACTAAGAGCTGACACTATCAGTGTAGTGTCAGGTAAAATGAGAGAGCATTCTGTGTCAGGACAAGAAGGGGAATTGGGAGCTGTCCCTGAACCAAAGATTTCTTGGGTATATATAGCGGTTTTAACTTCATGTTGTATTGCCTACTCTTTTTAGAAGTTGTAATGATAATAAAAACTTGAAATAAAAATATCTCAGAAAAAAAAGTCATTTTATGTTAATAAAATTGACAGGGAAAGACTTTTTGCATTGTTAAATATTATTATTTTCAACAGACCCAAGCCACCTTGTTGCCAAGAAAACACAATATTTTGCATGAAGGAGGCTTTGTAGTAAGAATTCTTAATTTTTATATGGTCAGGGCATAAATGATATGGCAGGATTATGAACTATCTGATATGTAATGTTACACAAAACTCTGTTTTATTTCACATATAAATCAATCCCTCTCCCTGGAGAAAGAATCGATAGGTGTCAGCTTCGCTAAAGAGTCTATAAAACAAGAAGGATTTGGAACTACTGCTTTATAAGAGCAAAAATCATCTGCAAAGCAACCGAGGATGGATATCATTGCCCACTTAATGAAACATCTATCCATCAACATAGGCCCCAGATTGTATATAGGACCCCACAGGTTCATCTTATACTAATGATTTTCTAAAAAGTATATAAAACAATACTTTTCTTTTTGCTTAGTTCTAGTATGCAGGTGTCTTCTAATAGATATAAAAATAAAAGGAATAAGAGTTCTCTGGATTCATCCAAGAACCTTGCTCCACTGGACTTATACTTTTTAAAAAGTGCCCCAAGTGCCTGTTAAATGAACAAAACACTGGCCACATCACATTGCAAATACTTGTGAATGAACATATTTTGCAAATTGAATACCATGTGCTATTACTGTTTGGCGATTTCTTTGATTTAGATCATACTTAAGGATACTATAGCATGGCATAGTGGCAAAAAACAAAGGCTTTGTCTCCAGACATGGATTCATATTTTTTGTCTATTAACTGACAGTTTTAAATAGGGATAATATTGTCCACTTCAAAAGACTTTTCTTAGAATTTTATTGACAAGATGTGGAAAATCCTAGTGCTGTGTCTCACACATCAGAAATACTCAATAATAGATAGTAATTACATCCTAGATAGCAGGAATCTTGTCTTTCTTATGAAATTGTCAACAATGACTAGTGTTTGTTGCCTTTCAGTCATGTATTTTATACGGCAATTACCTGGATTTCTCCATGTAGTGGCCAAAATAAGGTAAGTAACCTTCACAGAGGTGTATTTGTAATTCATGTGTGAGGAGAACAAAGTTGAACACTTCAGCTATATAAGATTCCTAAATTTACTGAAATATACTTATTCAAATTCTATAAAACTCATGAGGTTTTGTGTATGTCTACATTTCAAAAGTGCAGCTTATGTTCTATAAACTAGTGTTTGTATATCAATATGTGGCAGTACCTTTTACACTGAAATGAGGATTTATCTTTTAAGACAAATATAAAACATGAACTTCAAGTAGTGTTATGAGACTGGTGAGTATTCTTGCAAATGTGCTCATTGTCACAAATGCATGTTGCATATATAGTAATTTCCCGACTTTCATGATGTGGGTTTTGACCCACAGAGTTTAATACCATGCTAGAATGATCAAGGACTAAATAAAATTTTATATTATTAGCCTAAGTCTTTTGAATAATAATCTTTTATTTGACATAAACTTGTTATTATGCCCATTTCAATAATATCTAAAATGTAAGACAAATGTCTAAAGCTATTTAAGTGCACTATAGCAATTTTGTTATATGAAAATGTTATTTGTGATTTGTTGTAAACATTAAAGTTATATATATATATAATATGGAAAATAAATTATCTTTCTCTTATAGAACTGAAACTTGGAATGCAATTTAAAAGGATAATTATCTAATTTATCACAAATACCAAACAGGCTAATGATTTTGGTAATTATCAAGACAACTCAAATTTTGCTTTACAATGCAAAACTTGTTTGCTGAACTGGAGATGATCAAAATTACTTACAATATACTCATTACCAAAGCATGACAACATTATACTGTTACAATTAATTGACCTTAATAAAGCTTTTAAATTATTTTGGTTTATTAGCATTTCTTTGAGGTTAATGATGTGGTCTTTTCTTTTTGACGAGGAGAGACAATTTAAAATTTTGGTAGAAAATTAATCTGGTTTGAAATAACCAACATTCCCCAACTGGTAAACAACAACTTATTCTTCTCATACAAATAGTGTTAAAAAACAAAAAGCAAACACCTTGAACACACTAAGTTAATAGTGCTCTTCGTTGAACAGTTTGCCAACCAACACTTTTTTTGAATATTTTTAATAACTTGGAAGTTCAAGGTGTCTGTGCTGATGTGTTTTTCTGATGCTACCAGGAAAATACATAGAAGAAATTGCTTTTTAGACCAGTTGAATCTTCTGACTAGGGCAGGTTTTGCAATCTGTTATACACTCTGCAGTGCCTGTGAAGTCCAAATTCTCTCTCTAGAGTTAAGCCCTGCCGAGAGTCACCTAACATAGGAGCTTTTGCTCTTTACTCTTTGACTTGCAATTGGAAAAGTGGTTGGTTTTATTAGTTAAAATACTTCCTCTTTCTCAATTATATTTGTATTTATTTATGTATTTCAATAAACAAATAAAAGCTATATATATACTTATAATGTATAGCGTGACGTTTAGAAATACATAAATAGTGCGGAATGGCTAAATGAAGCTGTTTAACAAATATGTTCCCCCAAATACTTATCATTTTTGTGATTAGAACACTTAAAATTTACTCTTGGAAATTTTCAAGTTTATAAAACCTTGTTATTATCTGTAGTTAGTAAGTTGTACAATAGATATATTAAATTTATTATACCTAACTGAAATTTTATACTTTCTCTCATATTTTTGTCTTCTTCTAAGCCCTTTGAACTCTTCCAATCTCTACACATTACTGAGTTCCAAAGTCACTTTCAATTGTTAAGTATTTTTATAGAACACCCCACGCCTGATACAAATGTTCTGTCTTAGTTCATTGAATTAATTTTAAATGATACCTGAAGCTGAGTAATTTATAATTTAAAAAGTTTATTTGACTCATAGTCCTAAAGGCTGTACAGGAAGCATGACACTGACATCTACGTGGCTTCTGGTGAGGACCTCAGGCTACTTTCACTCATGGTGGAAGGTGAAGGGGATCCAACATGTTCACAGATCACTTAGCAAGAGAGGAAGCAAGAGAGGGAGGGGGATATGTCATGCTCTTTTAAACAATTAGCTTTCATGGGAACTGTTAAGAGTGAGAACACACTCACCTCCAAGGCAGGGCATTAATCTGTTTATGAGGGAGATTTGCCACCGTTACCCAAACACTTCCCACTAAGCCTCATCTCCCAGCACTGCCACACCATTGATTATATTTCAGCATGAGATTTGGAGGGGACACTCATCCAAACTATAGCAAGTATTCTTGGTTGTCTTTTTATTTCCTTCAACACTTTGGATATATCATCCCACTCCTTCCTGGCCTATAGAGTCTCTGTTGAGACATTCATTGCTAGCCTTATTAGAGCTACTTAAGATGTTATTTGCCTTTTTATATTCATGCTTTCAGGAGACTTTCTTTGTCTTTAGTTCTAGACTGTTCTATCAAAATAGGTTTTATTTTATGCTTGTTTGAATTAAATCTGATTGGAGAACTTTTGCCTTTCTATACCTGTATATTTATATCTTTGCCCAAATTTGGAAAGTTTTTTGCCATTATGAACCTGGGTTCATGGGGGCCAGACCAGTGCAGGAATCTATTGGGACAAGCCTGGACCCTGAGTCTGTTGGAGCATGGGGCTGCAGAAGCCATCCTCAGGAGTAGGGCCCTAGTGATTGGCCTGGCACTAGGAAGCCCTGGAACCTATTCCTGTGCATACCTGGTTTTGAGGCCAGCAGTGCTTATCTTGTGTTTGGGTGGACCTGAAATCTGAGAATGCAGTGGTGACTTGGCATGGAATAGACCTGTATCTACAGTGGTCAGGCTGGATGCTGAGTCTGCAGTTACCAGCCTGATGAGCAGGGCTATAGGGGATGACCAGGTGTCGGGAAAGGTCTGCAACTAGGGACCATGATGGCAAGCTCAATGCTAAGGGTGGTCTGAAGCCTGGGGTTGCTGGAGCTGACCTGGCTTTGAGTCAGGTATCCGGCCTGATTCTTTAGGAGCTGGCCTAGTGCTGGGTTGAGCCTGAATCTTGAGGTCTCTGAGGTCTTTCAGTGCTGGAGTTTATCCAGAGCCTGTGGCCAATAGATTACTCCAACCTGACGCTGGAGTAGTCCTGGAGAGTGAATTCACTGAGCTTCCCTGAAGCCAGCAGCTTGTTGATCCCGCCTGGTTTCAGGACAGAGTTGGAGGTTTCATCTACAGACAGTGGCCTAGATACTGAGGTTACAGAGACTAGTCTGGTGCTGAATGAGCCAGGAACTTGTGTCTGTGGGGGCTGACCTGAAAATCAGGTCTGTGGGTTCTGGCCTGATGAATAGGTCTGTGAAGGCCTGACTAGTACTGGCATGAGCTTGAAGTCTGCAGCCATGGAGGCCATCCCAGTGATGGAGGCAGTCTGAAGTCTAGAGCCACTGGGGTTGACCTGGTAGTGGGGTAGTCCAGAGACTGAGACTGCAATGCAAGCCTAGAGCATGGACCGTGGATCCAGCCTCACATTGGGTAGGTCTGGGACCTCAGTCTGTGGGCACTGGCCTAGAGTCTGAGGCTGTGGAGGCCTTCCTGGTACTAAGTTTTACTGGGGCAGGCCTGGTTTCAGGATCTCAGGCAAAGTCCAGTGCTCATGTCCCTCTCTTTCCTCCATGGAGAGGATATGTCTTTCCAAGCTTTCTTGTCTACTATTGTGTGAAGGGTGATGAAGATAATGCAAAACTGTCCTTCCTACCCTCTTCAGTGCATCTTTTCTTATATCGTGCTACATCCAGGGCTATAATCTCTCACCTGGCTTCCTTAGCTCTCGTGAAACTATTTTTTCATGTGTGGGTAATTTTTGAATTGGTATTTTGCAGGGGGACAAGCACTGGAGAGTCCTATTCTGTCATCTTGCTGATAACCATCTCCCTCAAGATGTTATAGTCTGGCTTACAAAAGTTATACATGAATGTCCAGAAATTTTTTGTAAGACAGATCAAGTAAGTTGATTCCCCACATGAAAGCTTGAAAGACGTAGAAGAACTTGGTAATGTAGAACTTGTTAATGTAGAATAATGGCCAGTGTTTCCAATGTCTGGTTTAATACACAACAGAAAAATAGATTACTACAATAAGGTCAGAATCCAATGTGCATTTATTAAGCTTGCTATGTTTAGAATGTATCAGAGGATTTTATATTACAGTAGATAAAACAAGTTTCTAGTAATACTAGAAGTAACCTTTAAGGTAGATAAGGCTTTCCAGGTAGCATTCTAGGAAAGTAGCTGTTACATTCAGAGAGTATCAGGTAGTTCATTGTGGCTAAAATATAAACTATTTGATAGCTAGAAATGAAACTGGAATTTATCAGCTGGGGATGGCTTGTGAAATGTCTTGTATACCATGCTAACGAATGTGTACCTAGGCAATAAAGAAACATCAAAGGTGTTTAAGTAGGGCATAAAAAAAAACTCAGTTATATTTTACTACTGTTATTACTACCATATATATGCAACATTTAATATATGTCAGGCAAATAGTATGTGCTAAGTACTGTATGTGTGTATATATATATATATATATATATGCATATTTTTGTACTTAGCATAATCCAGATATGTACATGATTCCATTTTTTTAAGGTAAGGAAAATGAGGTACAGAGAGTTTAAATAACTTAGCTAAGAACACACAGCTTTTAAGTGGCAGAACTAGGGCCACAATCTAAGGTGCTCTGTTTCAGAGTACATACCCTTTACCATTATGCTATTAAGGATGAACTGGTTTTGGTGGGATGGATGTGGAGGTAGAATAAGCAGTTAGACAATCATGAAAGGTATGATAAATGCCTGTAATAGAATCTTGGTAGTTGAGGTGGAAGGGAGAGAATCATATTGGAGGTATCATTGACAGGATAAATGAAGCAACTGAATGTGAATGGTAAGGGAAAAACAAGTCAAGCATACCTTGGCCAGATGAGACAATGGTGCCATTTACCAGAATAAGGAAGACATGAGGATAAACAAGGTTTTGGTGGAGATGAAAATGATAAAGTTACCTATGGCAATTGAATACTCCAAAGTTGTTCTCATGAAACCCTCATGTTGAGCTCTTACTTAATTGTGTAATCTCTAGTTACATAAGCAGAAATTTTCTCTGGGGAAACATTAGCATTGTATACAATCTGATCCGAATTCATTCTCTGCTAACCTCAACGTTTGCGGAAGTTTTTAACACTAGATTAAGAGCTCTAGCTAGAAGTATGTGTTGTTAACCAAGCCTTCAAAATTCTACTATTTATTTCCTCCTTTGAGATTCAACCTCTTTATCAAAAGAACACAAAATAACTAGCATGGTTTTTTTTTTTCCCCTTGGAAGGAGTCTATATATAGATAAGCATTTTGTCTTAATTGTATTTGAACAGGTTATCAGAAAGTTAAGTTCAACTAAGTAACAATGTGAACTGTAAATAGACACTTAAAAGAAGTGATTTCAGTTTAAAAAATATAGTGTTATCCTTGTTGTTATTACTTTAGTTGCAACATACATATGGTTTCCATTTCCCTCTCTGAGATAATTATGAAAATGTTATAATGCACAGATCATTTCAAGCGACTATGCTAGATGCAATAATGGGTGGGGTGCGTGAAGAATGCCATAGGAGTACTTCTTAGGGGCACTTATCATAGTCTTGGAAATTGTGGAGAGTTACTCTGAGGACACTGAATACTTATGGGACTAATAAGATGAAGAGAAGGTAGGCATAAGTGTGTACAAGGTAGAAGGAACAGCTTGAGCAAAAACAAGAACTTACAGAACATGGGAGGGACTGCATACACTTCGTGTGGCTAAAGCAAGGTAAACAAGTGAGGAGAGGTAAAGGATGAAGCAAAATAACTAGACAGATCTAAGACATGTGGGATCTTATAGATCATGTTAGGAGTCGGAACTTCATTCTGTGGATAATAAGAGTATCATTCAAATGTTATAAGCAGAAGAACTACATGACAAGACTAATATTTTAGAAAGTTCCCTTAAGCTGAGGGGTGGAGACTAGATTGGAAAGAAGCAAAGCTGGAAGCAGGGAGACATATGTGAAAACTGACAAGATTTTGTTTTCCTTTAAAAAAAGGCATATGAGTAGTTAAATGATATTTATGCATAGACAAAAGTCAATGATTGACATAAAAATTAACGCACCATCCACCATATTCTTTAAAAAGTAAAGGACATGCTTATGTACCGTAGGAAAGATGATAGTAATAAGTTCTCTAAAATAATGCACCCGAGGCACTGAACCAACAAAGACTTGAATGGATCCATTATGTAAGTCAACGTTTATTGTTTCTAGGCGTTAGCCCAGTGCAGACTGACTGGCACATTTTAGCCCACATGGGCAGTTAGTTTGAAGAATACAGAGGAAAAATTTGTTTAAATAACTGGTTTACAAAGGATGCACATAGACATGCAGAGTGGAATAACAGACATTGGAGACTAGAAAAGATGGGAGAGTAGGAGGGGGCTGAGGGTTGCAAAACTTTTGGGTACGATGTTCACTATTTGGGTGATGGGTAGACTAAAAACCTGAACTTCACTACTATGCAATATATGCATATAAGATACCTGCGCTTGTACCCTCTAAATATATAAATATTCAAAAAGTTTAAATAAAATAAGTAATTGGTTTAAACACATTTCCAGGATGTGGAGGATTTCTTTGCTGTGAAAGAATCACAGTCTTTCAGAAAGCAAATTAGTTACTTTCGGAGTTTCCTAAAACAGAATGGCAGAAGACTAAGATACCTTAAATTTGGGTCAAGCTATTTTAGTGATTAGCAAGCAGCTCCTGATGTTGAATGTACTATAACTCTTTAGTTTTAGGGTACACACACATGTACACGGAGAGAGAGAGAGAGAGAGAGAGAGAGAGAGAGAGAGAGAGAGAGGAGGGGAGTGGGGGAGGGGAGAGAGATAATTGCACAGTTAGCCTGTATTAGGTAGGTGGGACAGAAAAGAGACTCTGCTGACAACATGATCCCAAGCTGGTGTTCTGTCAAGGACTCTACTGTGAGAAACAAGCTGTTTCTAAATTTAGAAAGCACTGGGTTAAGCACCTTTACACAAGATTCCTTAAGACAGGACTTCTAAGAGATTTCAACATACTAATAATACATTGTGCCTTTCTTAGAGATATAGAAGGTAGTGTACCCCCCCCATTTTTGGCCATAGAAAAATGAACCTCTGAAAGGATGCTCTGTATGCTATGTGATTTCATTTTGGGAAAAGGCGATAGACATTTTTCATGTACAGTCATACCTCAGAGATATTATGGGCTTGGTTCGAGATCACTGCAATAAAGTTAGACATACAAACTTTTAAGTTTCTCAGTGTGTATCAAATTTATATTTACACTATACTATAGTCTATTAAACTGTGCAATAGCATTATTTCTTAATATGTTCACACCTTAATTACAAAACACTGTATTGTTAAAAATGCTCACAATCATCTGAGCCTACAGGGAGTCATACTCTTTTTGCTGGTGGAGGGTCTTGCTTTGATGTGGACGGCTGCTGACTGATCAAAGTTCTATTTGCTGAAGGTTGGGATAGCTGTGGCAATTTTTTGAAGTAAGAAAACAATAAAGTGTTTACTGCATCAATTATCTCTTCCTTTCATGAAAGATTTCTCTGTAGCGTGCAATGTGGTTTGTGAGCATTTTACCAGATCCAGAAGTGTGATCCAAGAGTCAACTTCTGAAATCAGAAATCTCAAGATCCTGCTTGGTGTTCTACCCTCCCTGTGGTCCCGTTGGTACCTAAGCTGAAAGGCAGTCTCCTTCACTTTTCCCTTTGCTTTTTTTCAAGCAGAAAGAGGTTTGCCCCATAGACACCACAGCTGGTAATGTGCTGAATCTCACCTGAAGCCGGCAAGTCTCAGAGGCTCACCGAAGGTCCTTGATGTAATACGTCAGTATCACTGCTGGATTTTCAGATCCCACGAGCATTTTAATTAGCAAGTGATAAAAGCTGACAGGACTGGATCCTTTCCTTTAAAACAGTGGGTTCCCTTCTGACCCAGGTTGTGTCTATTGTCTGGGTGCCAGGACCTGAAACGGGGGCTTGTGACCCTGAGCAGCGCCCTCTCCTGCTGTTGCTGAGCCGATATCCTAGATGCAAGACAAAGTTCTCCCCCTCTTCCCTCTTGTCTCCTCAAGTGGAAGGAAGGGGTCTCCTTTGGAGCCATGAGCTGTGCAGCTGGGGATTAGGGGAAGGGTGACATCACCACTCCCTTAGATGCCCAAACTGATGTCTCAGTAGGTCATATGTCTCCCCAGTCCACTGTTTCTGTGCCTAGTTCAGCCCTAGGACTCACCTGAGACTTGCAATCCTTATTGCCAAGGCTACCTCTCAAGTTTACTTAGAGACCCAGAGTACTTTGACCCTCAGTGGTAAGGTTTGTGGGAACTCAACTGCAGACTACTAGGATTGTCAATTCTCCTCTGGCTGGGACTGGTTTCAATGCTCCCTGTGTGGGCATGTGTCCGCCGAGTTAGTGTGATTTTTTTTTTTTTTTTTCTGCATCAACAGGAAAGCATTGAGCTCAATGCCTCAAAATTGCTGTGTTCTTCCTCCCCAGCACCGAGAGACATTCTGCATCACACTACCACTGCCAGGAGGTTGGGGAGGGCTGCATCAGTGATTCAGGACTGCTTTTCTCTATCTCTTCAGTGCCTCTTTCAGCAATACGAGGTTAAAATCAGGTATTATAAGGTCCACCTAATTTTTTGTTCTTATGATGTTACTTTTCCTATGTAGATAGTTGGTGAATTGATGTCATTGATGGGGAGGCCATTGATGGAACTTTCTATTTTGCCATGTTGCTCCACTTCAAATCAGATGCATTCTTTTATTCAACACATGTCTATTATGCTCCTATGAAGAGACATATACTATTCTAGAGAACGAGAATAGAGCAGTTAAAACCAAAGCCCTATTCTCATGGCATTTATACTCTAGCGATGATGTGGGAGAGTGAACAAATACACAAGTAAATATAAAATATGCTAAATAGTAACAAGTGCTACAGAGAAAAGTGAAGCTAAGTAAGAGGAATGAGAGGTATGAAAGTTGGGTGTAAATGAGGATGCTATTTTATGTAAGGTTATTAGAGAAATCAACTTCTAGTGTGGTAACACCTGAGTAGATAAGTGAGATAGCAAACTATGTGCATATCTGGAAAATAACATTTCAGGCAGAGGGAACAGCAAATATAATGTCCCTGAGGTCTGCTTGGCATTTTTAATGAACTGTGAGAAGATCAGTACGGAGATATATTTATGGCGGGTGTAAGGGAACCAGGTCTTGTAGTGCAATGAACAATACAGTAACAAGATTTGACCTGTATTTTAGCTGGATTACCCAGGCTACTATCTTGAGAATAGCCAAAGTGTTCAAGGGCATACCTATAAGAAGGCTACTACTGAGGGAAGGTGTTCTCTTTCTGGGCCCACAAGGGGGCGCAGTTTTAAGGGCAAGAACTTCCCAGAGCCATGCCCCCCTCCCATCTCTCTCCATCTGGGAGATTTAATGGTTAATGTTTAAATTTCACTGGGACGGGAAGTAACTAAGAGTCAATCACTCCAGCGGAAGTTCTAAGGAACTCCTTTCATTGGCCAGCGGTGGTAGAGAAGGTGGGGGTTCCTCCCAGGTTAAAAGTCCCCTTCTTCTACACCCCTTTGGACTCTATGTTTGGAGTTCCCCTTCCACGAACCCTGCCTTCATGGAAGCCATCTTTCTCTCTCCTGGATTTTCCCTCTGGAATCCCCTTCCACGAACACTCCCTTCGTGGAAGCCTCTCTTACCCTCCTAAACTCCATCTCTCTCTATTCCCTTCCACTCAGTGTGGAAGCTGCTTTCCTCTCCTGGATTCTATCTTTTTGGATTCTCTCACTCAGTGTAAGAGTTAGCTGTTTCTTTCTCTCTCCTATTTCTCTCTCTTTAAATAAATCATTTTCTACAAACACTTTTGAGTCCAGCATTTACTGCGCACTGCACCATGGTCCCCTCTCTCATTCTTGAGAAGGCAGAAGACCAAGAACCTGAAGAAACGTCCTCTCAGGGGAGCTGAGGGCACCCTGAACCCCTGAACTCTAATGTAACACTACGACCATCCAGGTGGTTACAGTGACCTTATATGCTGCAGCTTGGAAGGGTGGTAGCAGTGAAGGAGGTAAGAAGCAGTCAGATTCTGGATATATGTTGAAGGTAACTTCAAGAGAACTTGTTTATGAATTTAATGTGAAATGAGAGAGAAAAAGATATGTGAAAGATGACTATAAGATTTTTTGGTTTCTGGAAAAAAGAAGGAGTTATTTACTGAGATGGAGTAAATGATAAGGTGAACAGATTTGGTGGTGAACTTTAGAAGTTTAATTTTAGATAAGTAAGGTTTTAGATGCCCAATAGATATTTTTAAAAAGCTGTTAGGAGGAAATTTGAATACACACATTGGAAATTCCTATATAAGTACCAAGGAAGAATTGTAACATATAGATACGACCTTAAAGGTTATCTTTAACAGAGCCATGGGACTGGAGAAGTTCATGTAAATGCAACTATAGATGGAAATGAAGTCTGAAGTCTCAGTCTTGGATCACACAGGTAAATGGATCACATAGGAAACAACGAAGGAGATTAAGAAGGAAAAGCACGTGAGCGAGAAGGGAAATAATGCCCTTGACTGGATAAAAAGGGAGGGCAGTTGTAAGTAGAGGCCTTGTACATTGGATCATGATTAGTTCATCCTCAGTAATAGTCTTTCTGGGTAGATGCCAGGTCTGTCACGCAGACCCTGGGCGACCGACGGATGAAATGAGTACTCAGACACAGGTATGTAGTGTAAGAGCAGCTAGGGGACTGCTGGCTCTAGTGGCCAAAGTGCAGCCCCGAGAAGCTGGGGCTGCTTGCTTTTATTTAGGGCAGGCACAAGGCGGAAAGCCTGGAGCAAACACAATCTGCTGGTAATTAACATTTATTGTTCCCCTTTCAGGGAATGTCACCACAGGGATGTCCAAAGGTCAGTTCCTGGACAAATTCAAACAAGACTGATCAAGATAACGTCCCCTTAACTGGCTTGCACACACTCCTTCCCTCTGCCTCAGGGTTAGAGAAGAGCTGGCTTCAGTTGTTCTCCCCCAAAGCTATGCAGAACCTTCCGACCTTTCAGAAAGCCTGCTCTTTTCCCAACAGTTTCTCCCACTACTCTGACCCATCTTCTACAGGTAGACTATATGGGCATAGATGCACACAGGTAGGTAGGGAGATATGCTGACAGTAGCATGAGAAATTTGTTTTCTTATTGCTTCTATTTTCTCAGTGATCAAGGAAGAAAGTTCCTCAGTAGGAATTGAGGAATATAAAGAAGATTTTGGAGCTGTGAAAAGAAAACTGTGCTATTGCCTTCCAGGAGAGAAAGATAGTGGATGGAATAGTGAAAGAGACTAGAGAAAGATTAAAGAACAACACTAAAGTGCTGCTTGAGGTTAGTGGTCGTAAGTTTAAAGTGAGGCCAGTCAGCATAGATATGCTTTTCTTAACTGTGTTCAGCAGCGTGAGTCTGGCCTTAGAGTGCTGAACTTAATTAAGTTTAAGGTTTTGTAACTGAGTGGTTTCACCCCAAAATTCATTTGAAAACTTTTTTTCTTGTCTTCTCTCTTCCAAGACTCAAGACATAACCTTGAAACAACATATGAAAACCTTTTTTCTTAGTGTTAAAATACAGCCTTGAAACAAACTTTGAAACTCCACTCCGTTCCATTAACCACTATCTGCTCCATTATTCTATGCACATTTGTCTAATTGCACTCTTGTATCTAATCGTGTTCTTACTTAGAAATTTCAGTGGTTAATCTTGAGACAGACCAAGGATGGAGACTGAGCTTCAAAATTCCAAAAATTACCACCAGGTAGTTGGTCAAGAAGTCAGCCATTTTTGTGAGGATGTCAGCCCATGCTCCAAATGGGTCATGGCTCAAGATAGTCACTGCAACAAGACACACAGACCCCGTGCTCAGCACTCCTCCTGCATACCTCCCATTGTATCTTCACTTTTTAAGGTCCCTCTTCCAAGCCGAAAGTCTGAAGTCATTTCTGGAGTTGTTAACTGGCTGCTTCCCCACTGCCAGCTTTGGAAATAAAACCGTTTTCCTTTTGCTGTACTTCATCCTTGTCATTGGCTACAAGCAGCAAGCAGCCAAACCTGTGCTCAGTTACAGTTCTGTCAGGTAAATAGGATGAAGGGAAAATGTGCATACAAGAGAGTAACCATCATTATGGGTTATAAAATATAAGCTGGATAATAAAGTATGTAAAGACATGAAATAGGTGACAGGCAATGAAAAGGTGATGAAATCAGGGAATTATTGATGCTAATGTTGTCGAATGATTTTGGAATTAAAATACATCTTGCAGAAAATGAACTGGAAATAGTGACACTGGTCATTTGAGATGCATGAAATTACCATTATAGAAGGATCTAGGGAATGAACCATGGGAGAGAATGACCAAGGTCGTCAGCGGACAAGGTCATTAGAAGAGAAGATGTTTAGAAACTTAGAATCCAAGCATTTAAAGAAATCACTAGGAATTATGACATGAGTAATATTGTAGTACATAATAGAGTCATCCCTCAGTATACGTGGGGGTTGGTTCCAGGGCAGGCCTCCTTATCTTGCATATGCTGCAATCTGACAATATATGAATGTGCAGTCCACATATAAATGTACCCATGCATTTCAAGCCTGTATTGTTAAAGGGTCAACTGCAGTGAGTCAGGTGCTAAAATCTTCATGGAATAAGGGGAAATTATCCTGAAGTCTAGAACACTTCAAGAAGTAGCAGTAAAGAGTGGTATAATCTGAAGATATGAAATTCTGTGTTACTTGAGGCAGGGAGGAATGGAAGTAAAACTATCTAGAAGCAGGCAACTCTCATATCTCTAGGCTCAGTGACATCAGATCACATATATAAAACATTTAGCATAGTATTTGGCACACAGTAAGAGTCAATAAATGTTAGCTATTGCTAAATATATTCAGTAATATATTTTAGGCTGGTCCAAGTACAGTAGTGTTGAAAACTTATTGGTCACAACCAGTTATGGATTTCTCTTTTCCTTCACTACTCCCATTGTTTACATTGACTAGCCTAAAAAAATTAAATAAATGAATATTTTAGAAATATATAAAACTTCTCGGCCCGGTGCGGTGGCTCACGCCTGTAATCCCAGCACTTTGGAAGGCCGAGGCGAGGCGGGTGGATCATGAGGTCAAGAGATCGAGACCATTCTGGCCAACATGGTGAAACCTCGTCTCTACTAAAAATACAAAAAATTAGCTGGGCATGGTGGCACGTGCCTGTAATCCCAGCTACTCGGGAGGCTGAGGCAGGAGAATTGCCTGAACCCAGGAGGCGGAGGTTGCGGTGAGCCGAGATCGCGCCATTGCACTCCAGCCTGGGTAACAAGAGCAAAACTCCGTCTCAAAAAAAAAAAAAAAAAAAAAAAGGGCCGGGCGCGGTGGCTCAAGCCTGTAATCCCAGCACTTTGGGAGGCCGAGGCGGGTGGATCACGAGGTCAGCAGATCGGGACCATCCTGGTCAACATGGTGAAACCCCGTCTCTACTAAAAATACAAAAAATTAGCTGGGCACGGTGGTGCGTGCCTGTAATCCCAGCTACTCGGGAGGCTGAGGCAGGAGAATTGCCTGAACCCAGGAGGCGGAGGTTGCAGTGAGCCGAGATTGCGCCATTGCACTCCAGCCTGGGTAACAAGAGGGAAACTCCGTCTCAAAAAAAAAAAAAAAAAAAGAAATATATAAAACTTCTAAAACGTTTGAGGTTTTTTTCTTTCTAAAAATTGTGAATGTAAGGGTAGCTGAGAGAAAGGAGAACAGACCCAAAGTTAGCCAAGCAAGTTTTATTAACCTGCCGGGCTGCTCGGAAACAGTCAGTGGAGGCAGCCTTGAGCTTACAAAATGAGGGGTTTATATGGGGTGAGAGGGGCATAAGGGAGTTTTAATACTAAGGTAATGTATCCGCTAGTAACAGGAGCAAAGACAGTTTGTCTACTTTTAACAGACTTACATCATCCTGTGACTTTCGTGGCGGCAGTGTTTTAAAAAGAGAAACCAGGATTTTTTACAGGTATGTGTCGAACAGGAATTTACAAGTATGGATAACCAATATATGTTTTTGCTGTCCTCCCTTGAGCTGCCCAGATGGCTGTAATGAGGCTTTGCTTAATTGTAGCACGTCTGGCAGCCTTGATGTGGCACCTAGGTAGGGGTTTAGGAATGCAGCTATAGAGAAATCAGAGTGGGGGAAGGGGTCAGCTTGAGCAGCTTGTCCCTAACAGTGAAAGACAATAATTCATACTATTTTGTGTAGTATAGATATTGTCCCACTGAAGGCAGCAGGATGAAATAGATGCCTTTTAGAAGTACGAGGAATTTCGAGTACTGCAAGTTGTTATGTGAGCACCAATGGCATACACCAGCACCAAGGCTGGGTCCTGGACAGGGAATTTTCCTTCAGTGAAAGATATGGCACATCCCACTACACATTATTCATAGTCCCAATCAGGTATATATTGGCAGCAGTGTTCAAAACACAAAGCTGGGCTGTTAGGACAACTTTAAATTGAATAATGTCGTGTTAGTCAATAGGAGGAAGGAATAAAGCAAAGCCTCCTTAGCATAGACAGATGCCATGGCTGAGTCTGAAAGGGTTAGGCTATTTCCACGTTTCCTATATTAATGACTCACCAGAGAGTCATGCAAGCGTCTCGTGTGATATGAAAGCCACAGAGTTTAATGGTCCTGAGCTATATCCTGTCCTCAGCTCTCCATTCAGAAAAGCTTTGCAAAACTCCTATATTTGAGAATGTTCAATGTGCAGATTTTTTTTACCTTAGCAGTTACCCTTAATAACAACTTTCATGCTGAAAATGTAAATCACTTATGAAAGCAAATAATTTTCAAAAACCTTGAAGTTCTTCAGAGTGCTTTAGTTGTTTACTAATAATGAATATGTTAAATCTAACATTTTACATTGCAATATTTTTGTCAGAGGTATTCTAGTTCTATGTATCTGGATCAGAATTTGTTATAATGTGTCATTAAGCCTATGCTTTTCTTTTTTATCCTCAATATTTATTTATATTTAATAATCATGTTATTTTTTAGTTGACAAAAATTGTATATCTGTTTTGTGTACAACATATTGTTTGGAAACATGTATACCTTGTGGAATAACTAAATCAACTGATTAACTTCTGCGTTACTTCACATACCGTTTATGTGGGGAGAACGCATAAAATCTACAGTCTAAGCAATTTGTAAGATGGCTGTGCTTCTTAATGAAACAAACTAACTGAATTTCTGCTTTCTCATAACACTTTCCACAACTGAGCACAAGTGATTTAGGCATTATTTATACTAAGCTCTTCTTCATGAGCACAGGCATTTAAAAGGTTTTTGAAGCTATTGTTCACCCTGCGTTGGTTTGGAAAATACTTTTTTAAGCTGTCAATCTAAAACCTAAGTTGATGCATGCAAAAACATTACCCTATTAATAAACTTATTTTCTTCATTGGGGACCTGTTATCAAAAAGCAATTCCACTGCAGTAATTAATTAGCTGACAGAGAAATCTTCCCATATAAATGAAAGCATATTGATTCTTATAAAGGGCCCTGAAAATTGAGGTACTTAAAACATTTTCAGTTCATGACTTTACTAAGTACTCTCTTCCCCCTTTATATAAGCCATATATAGCATCATGGAAACATTTATAAAATATTAGACTTTGTCTTCCCAAGAAGATATATTTTCTACATATGAAAATGGGAATTACCAAGACTCATCCAAATGGTCACTAGCCTGGAATGACAGTATAATATGATAGAAAAAGCACTGAACTAGGATTCAGACAACCTACATCTAGTCCTACTTCTGCCAGTGCTAAGTGACCTTAGCAAGTTATTTAATTTTCTATGCCAGTTCTCATATTAGTAAAAGAAGACAGTCAGACTCCCTGATTTAGCATTTCCCTTCTGACTCACATCCTCTAATTATTTTTTAATCACCCATGGAGGAACACATTTGTATGTATCTTACACTTATTTCTCGCACTGCTTTGTAAATAGGATATTGTTTCTTGTAATCATTTTATTAAACTATAATTACTTGGTTAATATCTGACTTTCCCATTAGCTTTTCAGCTCTATAAGGGCATTGGTATTGTCTAATCATTATAATTTGATACAATATTACCAGTACAGTATCAAAGACTGGTAATATAGTGAACTAAATGCGTAGCAAATATATACTTAAATACTAAACACATAGTACATATATACTTAAAGATATTAAAATGAACTAATAGAAATCAAATGTTGTATTTGCAAAATAAGGTGTGCTTTTTGCTATGGTCTGAATGTTGATGTCCCCCTGAAATGCATATACTGAAACCTAATACTGAATGTGATAGTATTCAGCGGTGGGACTTTTGGGAAGCGATTAAGTTGAGGGCACCACCTTCATGAATGGAATTAGTTTCCTTATAAAGGAGCTACAGTGAACTCTCTTGGTTCTTTCACTCACAGAACATACCATCTATGAGGAACAGCCCCTCACCAGATACCAAATCTACTGGTTCCTTGATCTTAGACTTCTCAGCCTCCAACGCTGTGAGCAATAAATTTATGTTGTTTATAAATTACCTAGTCTAAAGGATTTTGCCATACAGCCTGAACAGATTATGCACATTGTTTGACTGTTCATTTTTCTTTCTCCAATGTTGCCAGATATTGGATTAAGACAGTCGCCTTTTCCACCAGGATACTTAATGTACCATATTATCCTAATTTCACACAAAGATTTATTTCAGTTCTTATTCATTTACAATGCAAGTTGAGTCCAGATACTTGCAAGCTTCAACAGCTTTATGAGTAGGCAATTCCAAGAAAAACAATATTCTAAATAAAAGGAAATATATATTAAATGCTGTAAAATTAAAACATAAAGCTAAGCTCACAAGAGAGCAGAATCTCATAGACTATTAGCTGTCGAAATCATTAACAAAGGATAGTCACGCATTTTCAAACAATGGAGATACATCCCTGGAAAATCATTGTTTTTTAGATGATTTCTTCATTGTGTGAACATCATAGAGTGTACTTACATAAACATAGATGGTATAGCCACTACACACTTAGGAAAGATGGTATGGGTTATTGTTTCCAGGCTACAAACCTTTACCGCATTTTACTGTACTAAATACCATAGGAAATTACAACACGGTGATCAGTATTTGTGTATATAAACATATTTAAACACAGAAAGGGTACAGTAAAAATATTATGTAGAAAATAGAAAGAAGTTTTACCTATATAGGGAATGTCCCATGGGACAGCTCTCGGGACTGACACTTGCTCTTTGTAAGTCAGTGAGTGAGTGATGAATGAATGTGATGAGTCATGTAATTGGAAGTCCTGGGTTCAGGTGGAATTCAGCATTGATTCTTCTTGTAGACCCAGTTTCTAGTAAGGGAAACTTCGCTATGTCACGTACAGTTTTAGCTTTGTCTTAAGCTCATCCTCTGTCTTTGAGGCAAATTAGCTGCAGCAGTTCCAAGCTTCACATCCATATGCCACATTATCAATAAGGGCATCAAGAAGGACAGAGAGAATTCTTCTGAGTCACACCTGTAAGATTACTCTTGATTACATGCTCTGCTCTTTCAGGAGAAATGAGTTACCAGGAGCAGAAATGAACTGGGTGATTTTTTGGACTTATGTAAATCTGTTACCATATTTGGAATTAATGGTGGGGTGAGATACTTCAAAAGCACATTGGCTATCTGGAGAAGGAGGGAATGCCACAGCCACAAATCTGGGTACTATTAGAACACTCAAAGGGGGAAAAAGGAATTGTCCACTACACCATTTTTTCTCCACTGATTAAAAAGGGCACTTTCTATTCTGCTCCATTTCTTTATTGGTCTGTTTCTTTGACAATACCTTACTGAATTACTTAAGGTTTCGTTATACTTCCATATACAGTAGATCAGCCTTCTCCATTAGTCTTTTTTTTTTTTTTTTTTTTTTCAGAATTTGACTTGCTGTTTACACATGTTTTTTCTTTCAGATGTACTTTAGATTTATTTCCTCAGGATATTTGCAAATATTTCACTGGGATTTCATTAGGGGTTTTACTGGATTGTTGATTTAAAATAACTGACATATTTAAAATAATGAATCTTTTTTTGTCTAAGGAGGAATGCATATTTTCTTATTGATTCTTTTTAATATATATCCATAAATGGCTTTAAAATTTTCTTTGAATTGGTTCTGTACATTTTCTGCTAAGTGTATTTCTAATATTTTATTGTTTTTACTTTTATTTCTTACATTATAAATCTGACAATTGTATTATATAAATGGATAGTAATCTGAACCTTCTTATTATTTCTAATAGTATTTGAACTTGATTTTTAGAATTCTCCATACAATCATAACATCTGGATAAAATGATAATTGGGCTTGTCCCTTTTTCCCAATATTTTCATATCATATTTTATTTTATATCTGATTAACTTGGCTAATACTTGTATAGTTAAATTTTAAAAAGAATATTTTACTTTTGAAAACTAGAATGATTTTATAAATATAAGTCAAGGGCAATTTTCCATTTACTTCATGAAGAACCTTCTTTCACAGAGTATTTATATATATCCCATTTTTTATCATTCTTTGAAATATATTATCATTGCAATGTATTATAAATTTAAAGTGCTCGAGTGTAATGGAGTTCAAACTTCAGGTGCATCAAAATTGCTTCAAGACTTATTAAAATTAATATGCTTTCTTCTAGTCCCAGTGATTCTAATCAGTAAGTATGGACAATTTTAAATAATAGGGAATGCCTCATGTAGCTTTTATGTTTTGTTACTTTAATTCAAATGCTTTTGTTATTTTACTCTTTTTATATAAACAAGTATAACTGTAAAGTCAGGGAATCATGTATTAATGTTAATATATAAAATTGTCTATGATTTATCTTTGTGTCATCCTTGTCAGATTGTGGTATCAGTGTACTGGATTTGTTTTCAAAAATAGAAAGATTTTCTTCTTTTTAGTAGCAAGAAACACTTCCTAAGCATCAGAAATAACTTTTTTCTGAAGTTTTTAACAATTCTTTATTCACCATCTGGTCCTTACATTTTTTTGTACAGTAAAACTTTGACCAATTTTCTAATTATTTTTATTGTTACTATTCTATGTATTTGAATTACCATGAGTTACTTTTGTTATTCATACTTACCAAACAAAATTTTATTTCATCCACATTTTTAAATGTATTAGAGTTTTGTAATGTATTTTATATATTTATTTCTTTAGCATTTATGGTTATTTCCTTTTTACTCATATCTAATATTCTAAATTTATATCATCTTCCTAATTTGATTATTTACTGATTTTTCCCAAGCATGCAGACTTTATATATATTTTAGTTCTGACATATTTGTTTTCTGATGTATTATTCTCCAATTTTATCTTTATGGAATTTTTGTTTTCAATTACCATAGGTTTATTTTATTTTTCTTACTATAACTTCTGGAAATGTATGCTTAATTTATTTTGTTTAAAAGTGAAAGTGCTTACAACTACATAGTTTCCTATGAATATAGCTTTGGCTCATAAAGTAAGTTTTAAATTAACATTTTCTCATTATTTTCTATTTTTTAATTTTTATTTTAAGTTCCAGGGTACATGTGCAGGATGTGCAGATTTGTTACATAGGTAAATGTGTGCTATGGCGGTTTGCTGCACCTGTCAACCCATCACCTAGGTATTAAGCCCAGCATATACAGCATACATTATCTATTTATTCCAATGCTTGCCCTCTCCTCACCCTACCCATAACAGCCCCCAGTGTGTTTGTCGCCCCCTCTGTGTCCATAAGTTCTCATTGTTCAGCTTCCATTTATAAGTGAGAGCATATGGTGTTTTGTTTTCCATTCCTGCTTTAGTCTGCTGAGGATAATGGCTTCCAACTCCATCCATGTTCCTGCAAAGGACATATTCTCATTCCTTTTTATATTATTGAGAATACTGCATAGTATTATTCCATGGTGTATATGTAACACATTTTCTTTATCCAGTCTATCATTGATGGGCATGTGGGTTGATTCCATGTCCTTGCTATTGTGAATAGTGTTGCAATGAACATACATGTGCATGTATCTTTGTAATAAAATGATGTGCATTTTTTTGAATATATACCCAGTAGTGGGATTGCTGAGTCAAAAGACATGTCTTGTTCTAGATCTTTGAGGAATTGCCACACTGTCTTCTACAATGGCTGAGCTAATTTACATTCCCGCCAACAGTGTAAAAGTGTTCTTATTTCTTTACAACCTTGCCAGCATCTGTTGTTTTATGACTTTTAAATAATCACCAATCTGGCTAGTGTGAGATGGGATATATTGTGGTTTTGATTTGCATTTCTCTAATGATCAGTGATTTGAGCTTTTTAAAATATGTTTGTTGGCCATATGAATCTCTTCTTTTGAGAAGTGTCTGTTCATGTCTTCTGCCGACTTTTTAATGGGTTGTTTGTTTTTTTCTTGGAAATTTGTTTAAGTTCCTTGTAGACTCTGGATATTAGACCTATGTCAAATGGATAGATTGCAAACATTTTCCCCCATTCTGTAGGTTGCCTGTTCACTCTGATGCTAGTTTCTTTTGCTGTGCAGAGGCTCTTTTGCTTAGTTAGATCATCTTTGTCAATTTTTGCTTTTGTTGCAATTGTTTTTGGTGATTTCATTGTTAAATCTTTGCCCATGCCTGTGTCTTAAATAGTATTGCCTAGATTTTCTTCTAGAGTTTTTAAAATTTTGGGTTTTACATTTAAGTTTTTAATCCATTTTGAGTTAATTTTTGTATAAGGTGTAAAGAATAGGTCCAGTTTCAATGTTCTACATATGGCTAGCCAGTTCTTCCAGCACCATTTATTAAATAAGGAATCCTTTTCCCGTTGTTTGTTTTTGTCAGGTTTCTCAAAGATCAGATGGCTTTAAATGTGTGGTCTTATTTCTGAGTTCTCTATTATATTCCATTGGTCTATGTGTCTGTTTTTGTACCAGTACCATGGTGCTTTGGTTATCGTAGCTTTGTAGTATAGTTTGAAGTCTGGTAGCATGCATGATGCCTCCAGCCTTATTCTTTTTGCTGAGGATTGTCTTGGCTATACAAGCTCTTTTTTTGGTTTAATATGCACTTTAAAACAGTTTTTGTTGTTGTTGTTTTTGTTTTAGGTTCTGTGAAGAATGTCAATGGTAGTTTAATGGGAATAGCATTGAATCTATAAATTACTTTGGGCAATTGGCCATTTTCACAATATTGATACTTCCTAACTATGAGGATGAAATGTTTTCCATTTATTTGTGTCCTCTCTGATTTCCGTGAGCAGTGGTTTGTAGTTCCTGAAGAGGTCCTTTTCTAGATTATCTGTAATATGGTTTTGATTCCCTCATACACTTGAATTGTTTGGGAGAATATATTTAAGTTTCAAAGTTAGAGAGTTTTTTTATTATTGTTGTTTTTATTTCTACTGTTATTCTTTCTAAGTGTATAGTAAAAGAGGAATGTGATATTTAATATGTTTACTTTAAACAGCTATTCATGCACATATAGAGCCTAACAGTAGTACAGACAGTCTTTGAGTTACAATGGTTTGACTTACAATTTTTCTACTTTACGATGGTGCAAAAGTAATATGTATTCAGTAGAAACTATAGTTTGTGTACCCATACAATCATTCTGCTTTTTACTTTCAATAGAGGATTCAATAAATCACATGAACTATTCTACACCTTACTATAAAAGGCTTTGTCTTAGATGATTTTGGCCAACTGTAAGGCTAATGTAAATGTTTTGAGCACATTTAAAGCAGGTAAACTAAGCTACAGTATTTGGTAGGTTAGATATATTAAATATATGTTTGACTTTCTATATTTTAATCTTATCAATGGATTATCAGAATATAACCTATTGTAAGTTGAGGAGCATTTGTGTAAGATTTGTTTAAAACAAGCACATTAACAACAGTTTCCTACCCCTTCCCACAATTACCTTTACACAGATACAACTGCTTTTAACTTTTAAACTATTTTTAACTTTTAACTTTTCAGCTGATTCTTTTGGTATTTACCTCCATATCTCTAAATAGCACACTTCTATTTTTACTTATTAATTTTTCAGTTTAAGTATTTTTCTATGGACTTTCCGCTATGGAAGATGAAAATTATCTTTCCCTCCTCACACACTAAACATCCACATGCACCCTTCCCTACCATTCTAATTATAATTTTATCATAATTTGGGTTCAATTAATATTCAGTTCTTGCTTTCCCAAGATAGTGCCGGCACTAGAGCTCAGCTGTGTAGAAAACTGTCGTTAATTTTTCTTTCCTGGAAAATCCAAATTTTGTGTCAACTTTAAAAGAATCTCTTTCAAAGTTATTGAAACATCTATATAGTGTTTTATTTATTTCATTTTCTCTGAGAATTCTTACCTAGAGCTTTCTCATAGATCCCAATCTAGGCTCTCCACTTTTGCCCAGATGTTATCCTGGAATCTTCCTTTACCAACTGCCTTGGGGTTTTGTTCATCTCTCTTTTTCTTCTATTTGGATCTCTTATATCTTGTGTTCCACATCATTCTCCCTTTTAAAAAAAACCTCCCTCTTTTTGATAAAGTATATTTCTAGTAAAGTATTCCAAAAATGCTTTGGAACCTAATTGTGACATGAACATCTAAAAATGACTTTTACTTAACCGCATCTCAACTGATGGTTTGTTTCACTGGTAAATAGCTAGCTTCCTTTCTTTTTTTTTTTTTTCTTTCTTGAGACAGGATTACATTTCCTCACCCAGGCGCAATTGCAGTGATGCAATCATAGCTCACTGAAAGCTGGAACTCGGGGTCAACGGACCCTCTCACCTGAGCCCCTCTAGTAGCTGGGACTACAGGTGCACACTACTATGCCTGGCTAATTTCCTTTTACTTTCTATTTTTCTAAAGATGGGGTCTCTGCATCTTGTCGAGGCTGGTCTTGAACACCTGGCCTTAAGTGATCCTCCAGCCTCAGCCTCCCCAAATGCTGAACTGCTCGAATTGAAAGTATGAGCCACTGCACTCAGCCTGTTTTTTTTTTCTTTTCTTATGTTACTTTTTAAAAAATTAATGCCATTCTGATTTTTTATATCCTGTATATTACTTTTTTCTTTCTTTCTGAAAACTTGAGAAATCTTTCCATTTTTCTTAGTATTTTGAAATTTAATAATAATGTGCCTTGCTTTCTGTATATTTTAAGTTTTAAGTGCTGCGCTCAGCAGCTCCTTTTGATCATATTCTTTATTTCTGAAAAATATTTTTGAATTATTTTATTGACGATTATTAACCTTCTATTTTCTCTCTTCTCTCATTCTGTAATGTCTATCTTTAGTGATAGGACTGGCTGGATTTGTCCTCTAATTTTCTAATATTTTCTCACCTAATTTCCATCTCATTATCTTTTTGCTTTTTCTGTGTTATTTCTCATAATTTATCTTCTGACACTTTTAAATTTCTGCTAACATTTTTTAAAATTCTAAGAGTACTTTAAAATTATCAGAATACTTGTTTTTCATAGTTTTATTTCAGATTTCTAATTTCAAAAAGTCATCATTTCCTCCAAGATGTGTTTTGTCTTCTTCTTTTAGTTTTTCCTGAAATATCTGATAATCCCCAATTGCTTGCTCATAATTGAAAGTGGAGAATAAAAAATCTAATTTGAAGTTCTGAGCATGACTTCAAGTTGGTTTGGCTCACTACCTGTGAATGACTGGGGTCATTATAGGTTGAGCATCCCTAACCTGGAAATCCAAAATCCCAAATGCTAACAAAATCTGAAACTTTTTGAATGCCAACATGACACCACAAGCAAAAAATTCCACACTGATCTCATGTAACAGGTAATGGTCAAAACAAAAATTCTCTACATGCTGTTTATATAGCATAGCCAAGAAAATGAAAAAAGACCCTTCAAGCCTTCTTCAGGTGTAATATATCTTTTCCACAGATGCCCAGATTCTCACCTAAAACAGAAAATGCAGTGTACGGTAACCTTTCAATCAAAAACAGTGTCGTAAGTGGATACTGAAAGCCTGCTGTGTTTGTTGTCGCTGTTGTTTAATAGCTAACACAGGTATTCTTGTGATGCTATTGTGCTGCTTAGTTACCATGAACACATTCTTCTTTTCACATATCATATTAATGATATGTCTTTTTTTTTTTACTTTTAAGTACTGATGTGCAAATGAGTTGAAGAAAATGATAGCTTATCAGAAGCATACAAATTTAGAGTAACTATGGTAATGCCAAACAGCAAGATTGTCCACATGGGTAGCTGAGAAAGGAATCCCTTTGCTTACTGATGGGTCATGTACACAAACTCTGTTTCATGCACAAAATTATTTAAAATGTTGTGTAAAATCACCTTCAGGCTATGTGTATAATGTATATATGAAATATCAATGAACTTCATGTTTAACATGGGTTCTGTCTTCACAGTATCTCATTACATATGTGGAAATATTCCAAAATTCAAAAAGTATCTGAAATCTAAAAACCTTCCCAAGCATTTTGGTTAAGGGCCCCTCCAACTGTATCTTGACTTTGTCCTTGGGTCAATCTGTTTCTGTAGATAAGATGCTTTGTATTTTCTGACTACTGGTAAATATAGATGCCAGCCTTTTGGGAGTCAAAGCACTGAAAGAGGCTGAGAGGGAATTACTCAGCACTAAGGAAGTAATGGCACATTCTGTCCCCTTTATTTTCAGTATGTTAATCCCATACTGGTTTACCTGATGCTCTCTAATCCGTAACATTCTGTTTTAGCTGCTCCAAAAAATAAAACATTTTTTCCTTTGCTAGGGTGGAAGATTTCATTGGGATTCTATTTCTTAGGCAATTTTTCAAATTGGTTTCTTTATTTTACAGTCCTTTTCTTCATTTCCAGAGGCATTTGTTGCTGCTGATTCCTGAGTCTTTTAGAGAATTACTAATTGGATTGGCTCTAGGTTTTTTCACCTGTAGATTCCGATTTAGTTTTCTATTGTTTGTTACATCATTTATCACCCTTCATCTTCTTTCTAATTGTCTTGCTTTACACCTTAAAAGAATTATACTGGGGGGAGGACTCAAGATGGCGCTGTGAGAACAACCTAGGATTGGAGCTCTCGTTGAATCCGTGGAGAGGTGAGTCGGAGCTGCATTACCAGACTGATCTTTGTTGCCCACAAAACGGGGAAATACCCAATTATAAAGGAGACGCGGGACGCCAGGCAGTACATCTGCTTGGCGAAGCTGGCAGCTGGGGTGTGGCGGCCGACCCTACCCAGCGCTCCCCACAGGGCATGCTTGTCCGGGTGCCCTGTTGAACCGGCAACCTGAGACTTGAGAGGGCTGGACTTGAGACTGAACGAGACTTGGACAGTGGGCCAGCCCAGAGGATTGCAGGGACAGAGCGTTTGGGGTAGCCCAGTGGGATGAACAAAACCACTATTTCAAACGATCCCCATGCAGATGGTCCGAGACGCTCTGTGGGGGAGGGGCGTCCACCATTACCAAGGCAACCTGCCCCAACTGAGATACACGCCCACTGCTGATGCAGCCAGCCGTTGCCGAGGCAAACCGTCCCTACTGAGATACACGCCCACTGCTAATGCAGCCTGCCATTGCCGAGGCAACCCACTACAACAGAGAGACTCCACCGCAGGGTGTGGCAGAGACCACAGCAGAACAGCAGAGCCTGCAGCAACAGGGCAAACCACACAACAGCAGGGTGGAGCCTTGGCAGGCAAACAGTGGCTAGTCTGCCTCCTAGCTGGGCAGGACACTTCAACCGACATCCAAAAATAAAGCCCAAATCCCCCAACAAAGAGCATTTGAGAAAAAAAAGGGTTTTTTTAATGAGCTCTGTTGCAGCAGAATCAAACATAGCAGCCTAACAGCCCTGAATGAACAACAGAGTTCACAGCTCAGCAATTGAGCTCCTATAAAGTACAGATTGTCACCTCAAGCAGCTCCCTGACCCCTCTATATCCAAAAGACTGACATTTGGCAGGCATCATCCTGGGACAAAGATAGCAGAAAAAGAAACTGGTAGCATCTCTCACTTTGCCACATCTGGTAGAGGTGCACCCCAGACAAGCAGGGCCTGGAGTGGACCTCAGCAGTCATACAGCGAAGGGGCTAGACTGGTAGAAGGAAAACCAAGTAACAGAAATACTTCATCATCAACAATCTGGGTGTCCACTCAGAGACCGAATCAAAAAGTCAGCAACTACGCAGATGACAAGCAAATAAATCCACAAAGATGGGAAGAAACCAGCGAAAAAAGGAGGAAAACACCTGAAACCAGAACACCTCGCCTCCTAGAAAGGACCAAAACTCCTCACCAGCAAGGGAACAAAGCTGGACAGAGAATGACTGTGACGAAATGACGGAATTAGACTTCAGAAGGTGGATAATGAAAAACATTTGTGAGCTAAAAGAACATGTATTAAATCAATGCAAAGAAACTAAGGAACTTGAAAAAAGATATGAGGAAATGGTAACAAGAATGGATAACTTAGAGAGGAATATCAATGAATTAAAGGAGCCGAAAAACACAATATGAGAAATTCGCGAAGCATGCACAAGTTTCAATAGCCGAATTGACCAAGCAGAAGAAAGAATATCAGAAGTCGAAGACCAACTCAATGAAATAAAACGAGAAACCAAGATTAGAGAAAAAAAGCACAAAAAGGAATGAACAAAGTCTCCAAGAAATGTGGGACTATGTGAAAAGACCTAACATACGTTTCATAGGTGTCCCAGAAGGGGACAAAGAGAATGAATCCAAGCTGGAAAATACTCTTCAGGACATCATCCAGGAAAATTTCCCCCACCTAGCAAGACAGGCCAACACTCAATTGCAGGAAATACAGAGAACACCACAAAGATATTCTGCAAGAAGAGCAACCCCAAGGCACATAATCATCAGATTCAACAAGGTTGAAATAAAGGAGAAAATACTAAGGGCAGCCAGAGAGAAAGGTCGGGTCACCCACAAAGGGAAGCCCATCAGGCTCACAGCAGATCTCTCGGCAGAAACACTACAAGCCAGAAGAGAGTGGGGGCCAATATTCAACATTCTTAAAGAAAAGAACTTTCAACCCAGAATTTCATATCCAGCCAAACTGAGCTTCAGAAGTGAAGGAACAATAAAATCCTTTGCGAACAAGCAAGTACTCAGAGATTTTGTCACCACCAGGCCTGCTTTACAAGAGCTCCTAAAGAGGCACTACACATAGAAAGGAACAACCAGTACCAGCCATTCCAAAATCACACTAAATGCTAAAGAGCATCAACATAATGAAGAATCTACAACAACTAACAGGCAAAACAGCCACTTAGCATCAAAATGACAGTATCAAATTCACACATAACAATATTAACCCTAAATGTAAATGGACTAAATGCACCAATCAAAAGACACAGACTGGCAAATTGGATAAAAATCCAAAACCCATCAGTGTGCTGTATACAGGAAACCCATCTCACATGCAAGGATACACAAAGGCTCAAAATAAAGGGATGGAGGAAGATTTACCAAGCAAATGGAGAGCAAAAAAAAAAGCAGGAGTTGCAATTCTCATCTCTGATAAAATAGACTTTAAAGCAACAAAGATCAAAAGAGACAAAGAAGGACATTACATAATGGTAAATGCATCGATGCAACAAGAAGAGCTAACGATCCTGAACATACATGGACCCAATGCAGGAGCACCCAGATACATAAGGCAAGTTCTTAATGACTTACAAAGAGACTTAGACTCCCACACAATAATAGTGGGAGACTTTAACACTCCACTGTCAATATTAGACAGATCAACCACACAGAAAATCAACAAGGATATCCAGGGCTTTAACTCAGACCTGGAGCAAGCAAACCTGATAGACATTTACAGAACTCTTCACGCCAAATCCACAGAATACACATTCTTCTCAGCACCACATCACACCTACTCTAAAATTGACCACATAATTGGAAGCAAAGCACTGCTCAACAAATGCAAAACAACTGAAATCATAACAAACAGCCTCTCAGACCATAGTGCAATCAAGTTAGAACTCAGAATTCAGAAACCGACCCAGAACCACACAGCTTCATGGAAACTGAACAACTGGCTCTTGAATGTTGACTGGGTAAACAAAGAAATGAAGACAGAAATAAAGAAGTTCTTCGAAACCAATGAGAACAAAGACACAACATGCCAGAACCTCTGGGACACATTTAAAGCAGTCTCTAGAAGAAAGTATATAGCAATAAGTGCCCATATGAGGAGAATGGAGAGATCCAAAATTGACACCCTATCATCAAAATTGAAAGAGCTAGAGGAGCAAGATCAAAAAAACTCAAAACCCAGCAGAAGACAAGAAATAACTAAGATCAGAGCTGAACTGAAGGAGATTGCGACACGAAAAACCCTCGAAAAAATCAATAAATCCAAGAGCTGGTTTTTTGAAAAGATCAACAAAATAGACAGACTACTAGCCAGATTGATTAAAAATAAAAGAGAGAACAACCAAATAGATGCAATAAAAAATGATAAAAGGGAAATCACCACAGATTCCACAGAAATTCAAACCATCATCAGAGAATATTACAAACAACTCTATGCACATAAACTAGTAAACCTGGAAGAAATGGATAAATTCCTGGACTCCTGTGTCCTCCCAAGCCTAAACCAGGAGGAAGCTGAAACTATGAATAGACCAATAACAAGGGCAGAAGTCGAGGCAGCAATTAAGAACCTACCACTCAAAAAAAGCCCAGGTCCAGACGGGTTCATAGCCGAATTCTACCAGACACACAAAGAGGAGCTGGTACCATTCCTTCTAAAACTATTTCAAACAATCCAAAAAGAGGGAATCCTTCCCAAATCATTTTATGAGACCAACATCATTCTGATACCAAAACCCGGCAGAGACCCAACAAGAAAAGAAAACTTCAGGCCAATATCCATGATGAACATAGATGCAAAAATCTTCAATAAAATATGGGAAGCCGATTGCAACAGCAAATCAAAAAACTTATTCATCATGATCAAGTAGGATTCATCCCGGGGATGCAAGGCTGGTTCAACATACGCAAGTCTATCAACATAATTCACCACATAAACAGAACCAAAAACAAAAACCACATGATTATCTCAATTGATGCAGAGAAGGCATTTGACAAAATTCAACAGCCCTTTATGCTAAAAACCCTCAATAAACTCGGTATCGATGGAACATATCTCAAAGTAATAAAAGCTATTTATGACAAACCAACAGCCAATATCATACTGAATGGGAAAAAACTGGAAGCATTCCCTTTAAAATCTGGCACTAGACAAGGATGCCCTCTTTCACCACTCCTATTCAATATAGTACTGGAAGTTCTAGCCAGAGCAATCAGGCAAGAAAAAGAAATAAAGGGTATTCAAATGGGAAAGGTGGAAGCCAAATTGTCTCTATTTGCAGATGACATGATAGTATACCTAGAAGACCCCATCGCCTCAGCCCAAAAACTCCTGAAACTGATAAGCAACTTCAGCCAAGTCTCAGGATATAAAATCAATGTGCAAAAATCACAAGCATTCGTCTACACCAATAACAGACTTAAAGAGAGCCAAATCAAGAACGAACAGCCATTCACAATTGCTACAAAAAGAATAAAATACCTTGGAATACAACTCACAAGGAACGTAAGGGACCTCTTCAAGGAAAACTACAAACCACTGCTCAACGAAATCAGAGGGGACACAAACAGATGGAGAAACATTCCATGTTTATGGTTAGGAAGAATTAATATTGTGAAAATGGCTATACTGCCCAAAGTAATTTACAGAATCAATGCTATCCCCATCAAGCTACCATTGACTTTCTTCACAGAACTGGAAAAAACCACCATGAACTTCATATGGAACCAAAGGAGAGCCCGCATAGCCATGTCAATTGTAAGCAAAAAGAACACAGCGGGGGCATCACACTACTGGATTTCAAACTATACTACAAGGCTACAGTAATCAAAACAGCATGGTACTGGTACCAAAACAGAGATATAGACCAATGGAACAAAACAGAGGCACTGGAGGCAACACAACATATCTACAACTATACAATCTTTGATAAACCAGACAAAAACAATCAATGGGGAAAGGATTCCCTGTTTAACAAATGGTGTTGGGAAAACTGGCTAGCCATGTGCAGAAAGCAGAAACTGGACCCCTTCCTGACACCTCACACTAAAATTAACTCCAGATGAATTAAAGACTTAAACATAAGACCTGGCACCATAAAAACCCTAGAAGGAAATCTAGGCAAAACCATCCAGGACATAGGAGTAGGCAAGGACTTTATGAACAAAACACCAAAAGCATTGGCAACAAAAGCCAAAATAGACAAATGGGACCTAATGAAACTCCACAGCTTCTGCACAGCAAAAGAAATAGTCACTAGAGTGGATCGGCAACCAACAGAATGGGAAAAAAATTTTGCACTTTACCCATCTGACAAAGGGCTGATATCCAGAATTTACAAAGAACTCAAACAGATTTACAGGAAAAAAACAAACAAGCCCATTCAAAAGTGGGCAAAGGATATGAACAGACACTTTACGAAAAAAGACATATATGAGGCCAACAATCATATGAAAAAATGCTCATCGTCACTGGTCATCAGAGAGATGCAAATCAAAACCACATTGAGATACCATCTCACGCCAGTTAGAATGGCGATCATTAAAAATCTGGAGACAACAGATGCTGGAGAGGATGTGGAGAAAAAGGAACACTTTTACACTGTTGGTGGGAGTGTAAATTAGTTCAACCATTGTGGAAGACAGTGTGGCCATTCCTCAAGGCCTTAGAAATAGAAATTCCATTTGACCCAGCAATCCCATTACTGGGTATATATCCAAAAGACTATAAATCGTTCTACTATAAGGACACATGTACACAAATGTTCATTGCAGCACTGTTTACTATAGCAAAGACCTGGAATCAACCCAAATGCCCATTGATAATAGACTGGATTGGAAAAATGTGGCACATATATATCATGGAATATTATGCAGCAATCAGAAATAATGAGTTTGTGTCGTTTGTAGGGACATGGATGAATCTGGAGAACATCATCCTCAGCAAACTGACACAAGAACAGAAAATGAAACACCGCATATTCTCACTCATAGGTGGGTGATGAAAAATGAGAACACATGGACACAGAAAGGGGAGTACTAAACACTGGGGTCTATTGGGGGGAAAAGGGGAGGGCCAGTGGGAGGGGGAGGTGGGGAGGGATATCCTGGGGAGAAATGCCAAATGTGGGTGAAGGGGAGAAGTATAGCAAAGCACACTGCCACGTGTGTACCTACGCAACTGTTTTGCATGCTCTGCTCATGTACCCCAAAACCTAAAATCCAATAAAAAATTTAAAAAAAAACAAAAAGAATTATACTTTATAGTTTGTGTGTGGGAGGAGAAAAGTGGGGACTGGGAGGGAGTGAAAATAGATACATGTGTTCAACATCCCTAACTGCAAGTCGGGGATATGAGTCTTCCTTTTTCTGTTTGTTTTTTGTTACTGAGATTTGCTTTGTTGTGTATTTACATGATTACTTCTATAAATGTTTTGTGAAAACTTGAAAAAAAACTGCATCCTTTGGCTCTGAATTGTAGAGTCTGAATTACGGAGTTTTATATATATGTATATTCAGTGTTCTATGGTGCTCAAGATATATTCTGTAGAAATCAAGGTGTTTCATAAAAAATAAAAAGGGTGCACTCAGTTATAAGATTACATTTATGGAAGTTTAATTCACAGGACGGTAGCTGTAGTTAATGTTAATATATACTTGAAGTTTGCTAAAATATCTTAAGTGTTCTTACTACAAAAAAAACTAATTATATAAGGTGATGATATGTTAATGAGCTTGATTGTGGCATTCACTTCACAACATGTAATTACATCTAAATATCATGTTGTATATTTCAAATATATACAATTTTTTTTAGGCAGGATCTCACTCTGTTGCCCAGGCTAGAGTACAGTGGCATAATCTCAGCTCATGCAGCCTTGACCTCCTGGGCTTGCAGATCCTCCCACCTCAGCCTCCTGAGTAGGTGAGAAGACAAGCTTGTGCCACCATGCCTAGCTAATTTTTTTTATGTTTTTTGGAGGCAAGTTCTCATCATATCCAAGGAGATACCCATGGCATGAATAATTCTTAAAGAGAGGTACTAGAATTATGACTTATACAGCATATTGACCAAAAAAAAAACCATAAATTTTTAGAGAAGTGACAAGACAAAGGCTAAGAAATTTGAGTTTCTACAGGGTGAGAATTGTGAGATATTCACGTTAATTGTGAAATATACACATTAACAAATCTCTGTTTTTATATTGTTAGTCTGTCTTTTGTTATAGGGATCCATCACAGCTAATAACTAAGGGTAGAGGAAAATTACTTTTTCTTCCCCCACTATATATATGACCTGTCTAAGACTTGTTGTTAAAAACATATATTATGAACATCTTTAAAAAATTAATGAGTATGATTAATGAAATAAAGGGCAAATAATTTACTGTCACCCAATTTTTATATGACTAACTCCTATAATGACATTGGTTTACCTTGCAAAAAAATTTCTTTCTTTCACATTCTTTCATGTCTTCACTTTTAGTCCATATAATTAGTTTGAATGTTAGAGAGACCAGTTTTCACAGAATGGGCAAAAGACTCTCAGACCCTCTGTCTAATTAAATATCTTACTAAATACAAATGTAGCACAATCAAATTTTGAAAAATGAAGACTTTTTATATAGCAAAAAGATTACAGAAAGTTTTACAATGACTTTTGTAAGGAGGAACATGCTGAGGAATAATAATTAAGACAAAAAGAAAAATTCCCCCCGAAAAACCTTGTAGTATCAATATTCATAGTAACTCCATAAACTTGCCACCAAGTTTTACTATGAAAGAAAAAAAAAAAAAGCTAGCATAGTAATTGAACAGTAGTCATCAAAGTGCGGTATGGTAGAGAGGCATGCACATATGCTTGATGATAGGCCCAACTGCTGTGGTTATTTAGTTTAAGTTATCCTTGCCAACAGTTTAACACTCCAGAAGACAGCATGTGCTTATCAAAATCGGGCTATTTATTTTATGGTGCTTTCCTCAAATGTCAACATAACTGTAAAAAGAACATGAAGGGTTTTAGATTTGTTATAACTAAAATATTTTTGACACTCCATACTCTTTAGCTCATGAATGTCAACTGAGGCTTTGTGTGGTGTTCTTAATGAAATACAGTAAATCAGCTAAAAAATACAACTGTAGCATTTTGAAAAATACAAAGGTCACAGCAGAGTAGCTAATTGTTCCATCCATGTCAATTTCACTTCAGGCATTTTATAGAGATAGTCTTCAGGTTCAGTTGAGTAGACATTGACGTTTATTTATTACCAGAAAGGACAAAAGGTTCTTCTTGTGTTCTTTAAATGAACTCCTTTGTCATAAACAATGTTTTGTGTACCAGATTTCTGTATTATGGAGAAAAAAATTTTTTTTTCTAATTAACTAATTGGAAATCTATTGGTAAATATTTTGAATGTATATCCTTTTCCTTAGTACGCTTTCACTCAATAAAACAATTCAAATCCATCCATGGAGTTTTTCCTGAATAAGTTCCTACTATAATGGTTGTAAAAATAATATTCTAAATATATCAGTCCTTTTCCACTTCTTTGTTGACATTTTCTTAGCTTTATATATAGCAGGTCTTTATTGCCATTGAAAATTGGAAAAAATTGTAATGGGCACCACTGTTGTCAGTCAAACATTACAAATTGCATATAAGAAATATTTAAATTATAATTATTTTGTTTTCTTTCCTTTATGTTTTATTTTAAAATGTCTAATGCTAACTGGGCAGTCATGTGTTAGTCAATGGATCAATTATTTTTACTGACTTATGAAGAAAGGGATAATCAATGTACTCCAAGTCAAGGTTACCTAGTATGTGGATGGTTTAATCAGAATTATAAACTTGGAATTTCAACAAATTGTGCGTGTCTTTTCTATCTTGTTTTACAGTGAAACTATTCTCACCATCACTATCAATACCTTACTTTTGTCAATCATAGTATAGTATCTGTGAAGTAGTTTGAGTGCCTTGAAATAAAGTTGCATTTCACCACTTCTCCCCATTATTAAACTTAAGAACAAGACCATTGTTAGAGGTGATCCCTAACTGATTTAAAATAAACAAATTTTGCAGTAGTGAGCTAATTAAATAGAGATTAAATGGTTTCATTTTGGAGCTTTTGAAAGGTATGGAAGAGACTATTCCTTCCTTCTTTTACAGCAATTGTATTCCTAAAGAATATGATGAATTATTTTCTTATGTATTTAGATCCTGACCTTTAAATGTTTGCTGTTATAAAATGCACATAGAATTGTTTGTTATGCTGATTATTAAACCCTACAATATTTCTGTGACATTGAATTGCATTTTGTAGTTTTTCAGAAATTTCTAATGGCAATGATAAATGACAAATATTAGTTGACTATGGCACTCTCATCTAGACTTTATCTTCAATTTTTACCCTAAGAAAGGACTAATCAGTGCCAACTTTAGTTAATTTAAGATAAAAGGAGACATCCCTTATCCATCAGTAAATATTTTATCATGATATTTTACTCTGAAAATTTTAAAAGATTGGATTAAACAGCGATTGAAAAACATCTGTGCGTGCCATACAATATGATTATATCAGTCAGTTTTTAGTTGCAAGCAACCACCATAACAAGTTGAAGCAGAAAACAAATCTATTAAGTAATATTAAGTAGTTCATAGAATTATTAAAAGTTGATATGGTTTGGCTGTGTACCCACCCAAATCTCATGTTGAATTGTAGCTCCCGTAATTCCCATGTGTCATGGGGGGGAAGAGTGCAAGGTAATTGAATCATGGGGATGGGTCTTTCTCATGCTGTTCTCATGCTAGTGAGTAAGTCTCATGAGATCTGATGGTTTCATAAAGGGAAGTTCCCCTGAACACACTCTCTTGCCTGCCGCCATGTAAGACATCGCTTTGCTTCTCATTTGTCTTCCACCATGATTGTGAGGCCTCACCAGCCATGTGAAACTGTGAGTCAATTAAACTTCTTTTATTTATAAATTACCCAGTCTCAGGTATGTCTTTATTAGTAGTGTGAGAATACACTAATATAGTAAGTTGGTACAAAGAAGTGGGGTGCTGCTGTAAAGATACTGAAAAATGTGGAAGCAATTTTGGAACTGGGTGACAGGCAGAAGTTGGAACAATTTGGAGGGCTCAGAAGAAGACAGGAAGATGTTGGAAGTCTGGAACTTCCAAGAGACTTGGTGAATGACCTTGACTGAATGCTACTCATCTCAGATGGAGATGAGAAACTTGTTGGGAACTGGAATAAAGATGACTTTTGCTACATTTTAGCAAAGAGACTGGTGGCATTTTGCCCCTGCCCTGGAGATTTGTGGAACTTTGAACTCAAGAGAGATGATTGAGGCCATCTGGTGGAAGAAATTTCTAACCAGCAAAGCATTCATTAGGTTACTTCAGTGCTATTAAAAGCATTCAGTTTTATGTATTCACCAAGTTATGGTTTGGAGTTGGAACTTACATTTAAAAGAGAAGCAGGACATAAAAGTTCAGAAAATTTGCAGCCTGGCAATGCTATAGAAAAGCAAAACCCATTTTCGAAGAAGAAATTCAAACCAGCTACAGAAATTACGTAAGTAACAAGAATGCAAATGTTAATTGCCAGGACAATAAGGAAAATGTCTCTAGGGTATGTTACAGACCTACCCAGCAGTCCCTCTGGGGGACTAGAACCCTAGGAGGAAAGTATAATTTTGTGGGCGAGGCCCAGGGACTTCCTGTTGTGTGTAGCTTAGGGACTTGGTGCATGACCTGGATGCAAGACATGGAGTCAAAGGAGATCATTTTGGAGCTTTAAGATTTGACTGCCCTGCTGGAACTCAGACTTGCATGGAGCCTATAGCCCCTTTATTTTGGCCAATTTCTCCCATTTGGAATGCATGCATTTACCCAATGCCTATACCTACATTGTATCTAGGAAGTAACTAACTTGCTTTTGATTTTACAAGCTCATAGGCAGAAGGGACTTGCCCTGTCTCAGATAAGACTTTGGACTGTGGACTTTTAAATTAATGCTGAAATGAGTTAAGATTTTGGGGGACTGTTGGGATGGCATAATTTGTTTTGAAATGTGAAGACATGAGATTTGGGAGGGGCCAGCAGCAGAATGATATGGTTTGTCTGTGTCCCCAGCCAAACCTCATCTTAAATTGTAGCTCCCATAATTTTTGTGTGCTGGGGGAGGGACCTGGTGGGAGGTAATTGAATCATAGAAGCAGGTTTTTCCCATGCTGTTCCCATGAGAGTGAGTAAGTCTCGCTAGATCTGATGCTTTTATAAATGGTTTTTCCTCTGTACACACTCTCTTTTTTGCCACCATGTAAGACGTCACTTTGCTCCTCATTCACTTTCTGTCATGATTGTGTGGTTTGCCCTGCCATGTGAAACTGTGAGTCCATTAAACCTCTTTCCTTTATAAATGACCCAGTCTCAGGTATGTCATTATTAGCAGTGTGAGAACAGACTTACACAGAAGTGCAATATAAATAGACTTGAAGATAAGCTTCCAGTACAATACTGAAACCCATATCATAGAATTGGGCTGATGAGGAAGCTGCTGCCAATGCTGCCATTTTTCTGCCTGTACACAAGTGGCCAAGAACTCAAATATCTATTGTAGCTGTTAGAGTTAATTTTCAAACCTGGATGCCTCTGTCATGACTTGGGCCAGAACGATGCATGTCCCACTCAGAGCCTGATTCCTTATGCTACTGAGTTCTGAATTGAAGTCTCAGGTTAGTGTATCTACAAAATCACATACCTTCAGCCTACCTTAAAGGGAGAGCAGCAAAATAAGTTTTCTGGATTTGACTCTGGCAAGGTGGGAACCAATATGTGTAACACTATCAATATGTGAAGATGATGTTCAGAAAATGTTGGACAGCTATAAATGACAGATGACTGTTATGTAATATTCTATAAAGAACACACACACTTCCACACATGCACTTACATACATGTGTGCATACCCATACACAATCAATAAGTACTAAACATTATTGCAAGGTTTGAGTTATTCCGTTTGGTGGCTGAGTGGCTTTTGGTAGGATATAACCTCTCTAAGCTCTAGTTTTCCCTTCTCGAGGGAATTAGCAATAGCAGCTATCTCATAAGGATTTTTTAGGATTAAATGAGATAATTCACATAAAGCTCTTAGCACTCTACCTTACACATAGCAATGGCTAAGCTATTTATGTAATTATTAATTCTCATTTCCATCCCTTCCCCCTACCTTTGAATTGTATCCTTTTTCTTTCATAACTATGTATATAATTAACTTACAAGTTTAGATCATAAAGCGTTAGAAAAATGCTTTTAAACCTTAAAACCAGAAGAAACAAAAAGTAGTTAAACCAGCAATATAGGATTGAATCATTCCAATTTCTAGTTAATGTCACATGTTCCTTACAGAGTTTCCTTGCACTGTGTTCTTTATTCTTTGTAGTTGGTTCAATCTTACAATTACATATGCTAAAACTTGTTCTCTGTGATTACAGCCCATTCCTTACACTGACAATAATTCCAAACTATTCATTCATATTTGTTCTCTGTAATAGTTTAGTCCCACATTAAAATAGCCATACACAATCCTTCATCCAGGCAGTCAGAAGAAAGAAAGAACAAAAGAGAGGATCATATTTATATCTGTATTTCTAAACCTTTTAAATCAGTTCTCCAATTTAAAACTACTGTAAGGAACATAAAGGTTTTGTCATTTGATAAGAAACAAAAGAGCCTACCAGCTGCATTTTCTTTCCTGAGATTGATTTTATAATTTCTCATTAATTACCACTGTGCTATCAATAGTAATCAGCAGTGTAAGAAATAGAGACACATTTTATCATCATAATAATCATAACCAAAAGGAACTATATGTCAAAAGAAGACCGTAAGTGGACATTTGGATTACATACTCCATAGGGTCAACTATCATGTTTTGTAAATAGAAGACAATTCTTATTTAGTGTTTAGTATACTTTGTTTTCAGCTCAACATCATAGTATCATCTTGGTCTGGCTAGCTTTTTATATTCTGTGCTTTATGAACTCTAGAATAAGAATATCAGCCTGGGTGCAGTGGCTCATGTCTGTAATCCCAGCCTTTGAGAGGCCAAGGCAGGTGGATCACGAGGTCAGGAGTCCAAGAGCAGTCTGGTCAACATTGCAAAACCCTGTCTCTACTAGAAATACAAAAATACAAAAATTTGCCTGTAATCCCAGCTATTCGGAAGGCTGAGGCAGGAGAATTGCTTGAACCTGGGAAACGGAGGTTGCAGTGAGCTGAGATCATGCCACTGCACTCCAGCTTGGGTGACAAAGCTAGGCTCCATCTCAAAAAAAAAAAAATCTATCTATCTATATATATATATATATATCTATATCTATATCTATATCTATATCTATATCTATATCTATAGATAGATAGATAGATACATAGATACATAGATAGATAGATCTCAGTCAGATTTGAATCATCTTAAGTAACTGGTAAAGTAAATATTTTCTTTCAGAGACTCAAAACCAAATCATTATAATAAGAATTGGGTGCTAAATTCAAGCAATAATAATTTTGATGAGAATATGGAGAATAGGGAACATGTGTACACTGTTGGAAGGAATGTAAATTAGTGCAACCACTATGGAGAAAAATTGGGAGATCCCTCGAAAAAACTAAAAATAGAGCTTCTATACCATCTAGCAGTTCCAATCCTAGGTATTCCACCCAAAAGGAAGGAAATCCGTATACTGAAGAAATTTCTTCATGCCCACGTTTACTGCACCACTATACACAATAGACAAGATTTAGAAGCAACCTAATGTCCATCAACAGATGACTGGATCAAGAAAATGTGATACATATATACAATGGCCATACTATTGGGCCATAAAAAAGAATGTGAGTCTATCATTTGAAACAACAAGGGTGGAACTGGAGATCATATATTAAGTGAAATAAGCCAGGCACAGGAAGAAAATATCACATGTTCTCACTTATTTGTGGGTTCTAAAAACCAGAACAGATTCATTCATGGACATAGAGAGGAGAAGGATGGTTACCAGAGGCTGGAAAGAGTAGTGGGCAGCGGAGAGGGAGGTAAGGATGCTTCATGGGTACAAAAATAGTTATAAAGAATGAATAAGACCTAATATTTGATAGCACAACAAGGTGTCTAAAGCCAATAGTAACCTTCATTGTATATTTTAACATAACTTAAAGAGTGTGAAGAGTGTGATTACATTGCTTGTAACGCGAAGGACAAATGCATGAAGAAAAAGATACCACATTTCCATGATGTGCATATTATTTCACAGGGCATGCCTGTATCAAACCATCTCATATGCCCCATAAATATATACACCTACTATCTACAGAGTAAAATTTTCTTTAAAAAGAATTGGGCACTAATTTATTCTTTGACTAATACCGAATAGTCAATTCTTAGACTAGGCTTCTTAAAACAATATTATGTTCATTAAACACTATTTGTCATTGTTAAAAAAATTACCTGTGGAGAAATGTAAGGTGGTAGTAAAGGCTTTTTTTTTTAAGTTAGACTCTTTTGAGCTATGTAAATATACATGAACAAATTATCCAGTGAGAATCAATCTTAACTTTTATTTATTTTGTAATGAGAAAAAAGTGGCTGCACCACAGTTATCTGGCTTGGTTAATATACTGCTTACTTTTCACTGTATGAACATTTAATTAAACACATGCATGCATATATAGGATGTTTTCTTACATGCTTAGTTTTACCACCATATAATAAGTGATAATAAAAATGACCATTTATTCTGTAGAATGAAAAAAAAAGATTTCTTGCCAATTTTGGAAAGGTAATGCCAAAATAATCTATCTTGTCAAATTCAGACCTTCATCGTCTATGTAATATTGCCTGGAAGTATGTGGGATTAGGCAGGGAATATAGTCCAGGAAGGTACTGGTTCCCTCCTAGCAAGCATGTTGGTATCAGTGGCAGCGAATTATGGACATAGGGTTGTTGTCATTAATTCGTTCATTAATGAGTAAAACCTATTTTTTAGTATTTTCTATAATCAGGAACTCTTCTTGATACTAGAAATACAGCAGGTACATGAGAGAAATCAGTAAATTAAAACAAAGAAAAAAATCTCTGCCATCATGAAACTTACCTTCTATTAATGAAGAGAGACAATCAATGAATACACGCAATAAATATTTGTATATACAGTTGAGCTTTGAACCACATGGATTTAAACTATGCAGGTTCACTATGCAGAGGTTTTCTTTCACCTCTTCCACCCGTGATACACGAAGACCAACTCATCTTTTTCTTCAGCCTACTCAACCCAAAAACAATGAGGATGAAGACCTTTATAATGATCCATTTCCACTTAATGAATAGTAAATACATTTTATCTTCCTTATGATTTTCTTAATAACGTATTCCTTTCTCTAACTTAGTTTACTATAAGAATGCAGTATACAATACATATATGTAATAAACAAAATATGTGTTATCGTACTGTTTATGTTATTGGTAAGGCTTCCAGTTAACAGTAGGCTATTAGTTAAGTTTTTGAGGAGTCAAACTTATACGTGGGTATTTGACTTCATGGGAGTTAGTGCCCCTGACCTCCATGTTGTTCAAGGGTCAATTATGTGTTTATGTGTGTATATGTATGTGCATATATGTGTATATACATGTATATGCAT